>NC_133248.1:11700000-13190000 GCF_048772165.1 Typha angustifolia | reverse complement strand
AAAAAATGTGTTGTACAGAGAGATGCAAAAGTAAATAATAAAGATGATAAGATTTATAGAGGAGAAATGACATAGTCACCCGGAAGGAATGACATAATCAACTTAATTTATATATGTTTTTATGTCATGTTATCTCAGGTTTCTATTTTTCTCTTTTTCCCTAGAATTCTGTTTCCTCTTCTTAACATATCTACACTTTTCTTAACATATCTACACTTTTATTATATCTCTCGTTATCACGCTTGAAATTTAATTTGAATTTCCTTTTTCAACGATTACCTAGATTTCTTAAGTTCAGTTGGTCATTGTATCAAAAAAAAAAAAAAAAATCATACGATCATTGTAAAAAAAATATGATAGTTCAGAAAATAAAAAAGAATTATTTCTTATAATTTTATGAAATTATAACGTAATTTTGCATATGAGCAAAATGCTTCTATGGCGATGAGGAAGTGGGATTCTGTTATATAACATAATAGATGAGGTTAAAAGATGTTCAATGCCTAATTTGTTTCGTCAGATAGGACCTTTTTCTGGGCATCAGTTGTTGATATTTTGAAGGCCAAATGTTTAGTGTCTACTCCATTGTCATGAAGTGTTTATTGTGTACTCTTTTTTCTGGGCTTCTGTCCACTATATAGACTACCAACCACTTGAAAGAGGAGAGTATTCATAAGAGATCTCGTGGGCTAGAATGTTTTAGTTGACAGATATAAAGAATACGTTTTGAGTATTCCGTACGAGTAGTCTTCTCTAAACATCTTTCTAAATTAGAATATATTATATAATTATTAAATATTTATCTTGTTTTAATATTCAGCATGATTGTATGATCGTATATATATGAATGTATTATTCATACTTTATTTATTGAGTGGAGCTCTAATATGAGTATATATATAATAGATATATGATGAAGAATGTATATCACTGTATTTTATTTGACTGCTATATCACTTAAATTTTTAAGATGCACAACTATTATAGTACTATTAAAACACATATAGTGGCTGTTTAATTGGAGGTTCTTATAAATGCTGATTAATAGATATAGTATCTGACTCAAAAATTATTGTTTGGTTTGGTGTATCAAATTTAAAAAATTATATTTTAAAAAACTGGTTAGACTATTAAGTAATTTTTTAGCACCCATTTAATCAAGTGGATGTTAAAAGATTGCATCTAGTCCAACTTGACCCATCTCTCTTCTCTCGTTTCAACTAAAATTTGATTTTTTATTTCAACTAAAACTTTATTTTCTTTTAGTTAAGGATATAGTTGCAATCTTTTAGTTCTAAGTAAATACTTATATAATGTCAAAATAGTATTATAAAATACAACTATCAATCCCCCAAAAATTGGATAGGGGTAAAGGCAGCCGGGCTTAGGCGGCTTATTCAAGTGCCCCCCAAACCACGCAAAATGGTCACCTATTACACGGCTCACAAACTCTGCCTGTGGTGGGGGTACCTATTATTCGTAGGCGGGGAGGCTCATGCAGGGCCTCGGTTTGCTGCGTGGACTTGCTATGCATTTCCTACAGAGTGTAATGGAACACAGCTCAGTTCCGCCGAGCCAAAAGGAAAGAAGAGAACCGTCGGAGACAAAGAGTAGAGTATAACCAAGAGGCTTTCGTCGTTATTATAAAATATAATAAATCAAACATGTGTTTAATAAATACAATCAACCAAACAATCTATTTATTTTTCTAGATACAATATTTAGAAAAAACATATACTTCTTAATGTATATATATTTTTAAATATAAGAAACCAAACAGCTTCATAATCTACCATTAAAATGAATTCATTAAGTCATATTTAGTAGGTAATTAATAGTGTCCTTAAAGAAGAATTCCTTTCGTGTGGTACCACTTAAATTAAGGTAGAGTACACGGGACAACGGAATAATGTCACTTTGAAAAAAAAGTTTGAACGACTGTTTTGTCAGACTATTCCCATTGGGGTTCGATTCCCAAACCAACCGATGAAGCTCTGGTCGCAAAAAAGTCCAAGTCTGTACTTAGTATGGATGAATGTTGATATATTATTAACATATATGATGATATATCATGATTGAGATATTCCTAATGTGTAGCTAGTAGGATTATAAAACCAGATACTATGTGTAGGTTGTTCATGATTGTCTAATATAGTTGTGACATTTAAAATATTGAGATATATATTGAATCTAATATACTCTAATGTACATGATTATGGAGTGATTGTTAGGTGCTATATATGGTTACAATTTAATAAATTTATTATAACATAGCGATGGTTGTTATGCATCAGATAATGTTATATTAAAGATGTTACAATAGATATATATTGTTAAAGATATATTTATATATTTATTCATAGTATAATACTTCTTATATATTATATATTATTAAGAATTTATTAATATACTTAGTCATGGCATAATATTACTTTCCAATTTACACTATTCATATCATAATTTACTCTTCTTTTGGTATCCCTAAATCAAGATAAGGCTCTATTCGATCCTTTGACATATGACTCTTTATCTTGCTAATTCTAAGAAGTGGCATCTAATAGCAAATTAAGATATTCTAAAAAAGGATAATTTATAACAAAGAGGAGGTGAGCTAAAAGTAAGATTGATATAGATGATAAAACATATAGGATATGAGTTACTATGATATTCTATATTTGATTATGATTTGTATAAAAAAAAAAGATATTATACAAGTTAAATTATATTTTTATTCGTGTATTAATTGTAAATATGATGATTTATCATGGCTTGTGTGAGTGTTGTAAAAGTTATTGTTAATTTAAATATTTATATGCTAAAGATTTATTTGGATTACAATATTTCACTAGATTATTCTATGTGCAGATTTATTTTCCGTGATAACTCTATCTGACATGTATGGGACGCGTGGGCTTGCACATAGGGAATGACGGGGAGTTATATGGATACTTTTAATTTAACGAAACATATGTAAATAAGAATGAGAATATTTCTCTTTTTATGATTAAATACGATGAAATATTAACAATTAATATCATTTGAAGGGTAACATGCAAAATTAAAATAAAATAAAAACAAGAGTTATTACACAAAAGCCAAGTGATAGATATATGTGAAAATCAACTCTGGAATGGTATCCAGACAAATAAAAGATATTAAAAATATACGCAAAATTAGTTATTTTTTGGTTGCGCTATTAATCCTTGGTTTTCCTAAATGCATTTTTATAAGACAAACTTATACCTGCTTTATCACGTTGAGAAAATAAGTTTGCTTAAGTCGTGGTTTATTTTCCTTATCTATTTTATACTATGCTATATATAGGTTTAGGTGCGAAAAAGCTAGGGCACTTGATAGAAAACTCATTTGCTGTTACTCTTGTTATCATTTAATTTAACTAGGATAGTTTGCTTCTTCCATTTCAATTTAAATTCCTTAATCAAAGTAATTTAATTTAATTTTAAAACAAATCGTCATCCTCATTTCATTAAATTTAATCGTTGTATCATATTCTTTAAATTTAAAATAAACTACACTTTCAACATCTTATATCTTTTCTTATCTAAAATTACAAGGCCCAACTCATTATATTTGATGATACGACATTGACTTCTCAGCAAAAAGGAAACATTGCTCACCCATGACTTAATATGTAGGGAGATTGTCATTTCATCTTTCCATACTAACAGTTACATCTTAATCCATACCACATAGAAGTTAAATGCGCTAAAAGTATAGAGGTTTTTGCAATTAGATCAAACCGCAAGAGGGTAAATTTCAATTCCCCGTAAATATAAATTTTCAATCATCTCAAAAATATGGATAAAAAATAAAATTACATGAGGATAATTTAATATTTACCTAGCCTTTTCTTTTCAGAAAAGTTTACTAATTAATCTTGGTTTTCTGTTTCAACTAAAAGATCTCACGTAGACCCTGGGAAAGAAGAGCTGCATAATGATGTAATTATATATCAAATGAAAAGAATTGTAGACAACTTCTCAAAATATTTAATAGCAGCCTCCAGTGCTCTTCTGGCAATGTATAGCTCAACATGCCAACTAAAATTGATACCCCTTCTGCAGCGGTACCAGAAATCGAGTACACCAGCCCCTTATTGACTTCAGGAGATGGTTAAATATGCTACTTGATAATTTAACACAAAATTCCCCCGTGTGTATCATACAACACTAATATTAATATGCTCTTGGAAACGAAAGAGATCTTGAACATAATGATTGTTCTCGATGCTGTGGCACCATTATCTGTAACAATAGAGAGAAACAATGAGCTCTGATCTGAAAAGACAAATATTTATAGAATCAAAGAACAAACGTGAAGATTACTATTACTGAATCATAATATTCAACCATAAACCATTACTCTAGCAGTTACAATATAGTACTACCTACTATTTTCTTTTAAGTTCTCCGATGACAAAAATCCTGCAAGACAAGTACACCTCAGATCAAACTTAACAAAGATTAGATTAAGCTACATAGGTTAACAAACTAATAATCACCTACCGGAAAAGGTAAATCAAATTAATACTTCTGCTAGTGAAAATTCTCATTATGGTTTACCAAACAGTTTATCTAAAAGTAGAGAGAGAACTTGCCTTCCATATCAGTATACCTAGTTTTGAACAGAAGGCAAGAGTCCTCAAAAGCCTTTTATTTGGAAAGGAGATGGAAAATAAAAAAGCATAAATAAATAAACACGACACCAAGCAAGCCCATGGTTACCCTAACCATTCTTTTAATATTAAGCTCAAATTCCAGAAAATCATACAAGACCACAGGTGACCATCAGTATAACTTGCTTTCAGAACCAGGCAGATTGTCTACTTCTTTCATTTTTTGTATGCGAGAGGTTACATTGCGCATTTTCCTTGCATACCAAGTCATCACCCAAAAAGCTTTTTGCATGTAATATGATGTCTATAGAGTACAATCCAAAGTTGGAAAAGACTCAAGAAAACTTCCTAGATCAACGTCAACCTAGTTGAGACCTCCATACTTAGACCTGTTGCAAACACAGACAAATTCAATTGAAGCTAATGTATCAAGGAGCACCTAACCATATTCTTAAATATTGAAAGATTCTAGAGGAAGGTTGAAAAATAAAAATCAAAGATGTTGATTGTAATAGGAAAACATGTGTTGTGAGAGATGGAAAGAGGTTGTAAGAACTCTAACCGAGATATCTGCTGTTGGTATTGAATGAATATGTCGAACAGGGTGATGATCAGTTAAGTATACTTAGGTGGGATAATCAAAGTTGGGAATAGTGACCAATCAGAAGGATCAAAATTAATCTCTTAGCATAACAACAAAATCGGCCCTTCTGTTATCTGGAGAAATTCCTTTTCACTTTTTTTTCTTTGTGAAAAAAAGAAAGCTGAGTTATGTGACAGAGGAGTCAAGAAATAAGTGCTACAAACTATCCAACTAGAAGCTAACAAACTACGTTAATATCTTAAAATAGTAAGGAACAAGGCTGATGCACTGAAGAAGATAACCCATAGTTTCACCGATAAGCTGCGTTCTTCTTCAAAATTCTTGACATTCAAATTTGTACAAGCATCAGAAATTTTGGTTCCAAAGTTACTAATAAGGTTAGGACGTCATTAGGATAGCCGGTCATGACTACATTAAAAGCCACCTAAACAATAAATATATCTACAAATTATTAGAGTTCCTATTCTAGCATATCTGAACTCACTAATGTAACCAGCTGCTATTATAATGCATTAGGATCTCAGTAAATCATAACGGTGGATAATTAAGAGGATAAATTCAACCCGTCATGCTAATTTTTCGCCACATTTCATTTTCCTGGACTGGTGATGCTCGCATACATTCAGATACACTAAAGACTAAAGAGCTTTGTGACACGTCAAAACACTCAAAAATCATCTCAAGCATTATCAAGTGTCTTATTTTGGTACTTCTACATAAGGTCCCTTGGTGCTTAACATAGTGACAATGAAGATCAAGGATCCATAAGCTAGTAAAATTAAGGAAGAAAATTCCAGAGTATGTGTCGATTTTACAATAGGAAAAGGCACAGCAGCAGTTTAAGTAATTTTTTGTCACTGTAACTGTCCTAAAACCACTCCTATAAACTCTCGAAGCTCACTCTCCTATATACCAACAATAAGATCATCCATTTTTCGAAGACCAACCTTTTTTCTGCAGATCAATACCACTCTTTAGATTCTAACCACTAGTATCAAGGTGGTAAAAGGTTGAAAAGAACTGGAACAATCATAATGTGGAAAGAGTGAGATGATCAACCCAGTAGGCACCCTAATATAGACAATGAAAGTTCTTCTCTGATGTAAACAAGCAGTTGATGGAAAATATAAATCAAGAAGTTGCATATGTCATCCACAAATTTGAAAGAAAATTATCTTAAATACATGAATAAATAGTAAATAATAATTGAAAAATTACATAAAGATCTATGTTTTTGTCATTGTGTGGAATGCAGGAACTTGATGAGTTAACCCGCTTACACATGACAGCCAATTAACCCGCATATCTAGCTTTTATTGCTATCAGGATCCCAATAGATTGCTGCCTTAAAGAGCAAGGATATATTCCCCTGTAGAAATGGAAGCGACAAACCTCTTCCAGATTCGGAAATGGATTGTTTTATCTGGAATATCATTAAAATGAAAAGCTGAAGGAAATTTGATCTTGGAACACATCCCTTAAAGTGAACTTGGTGGGTTTTGTTCCAATTTCTACAGAGTGAACATATGAATTTATGCAGATGCATCTATCTCTTAGAGATGTACCCATATCTCACTTGAAGTACCCTATTAACAGTCAAACACCCATTTTTCTTCATCCCTGTACAAACCAATAATATGGCCTTATCACCATAGAAAGTTCTCGATCAAAGAGCCATTTAGGTCTCCTCCTTTCTCCATGTGATGCAAATCAATCCACTCTCCTAAAATGCTCATGGCTATACTATCTACATATTCAGACATTCTTAATGAACTTGATAGTTTTATTGTCCCATTCACATTTTGATGTTACCTTATAATAAAATAAAACCCACAAAATCCTTCATTGACAGCCTACTCGTACAAGTTTAAAGAAATACCATGGGTTTAGGTACTTTCAACTAAAATTGCATCCATAAATGAGCTTTTAATAAAGTTTGAAGAAATAAGCATTTTTATAGGATACAGAAAACTTAAGAATCAACCACTGTAACAAACCATTTGCATGACAAGTTAAATACACAACATATGGCAAAAACTAATTGATCTAGGAAAAATAAGCCAAAACTTTCTTCAACAGTAAAGGAATTTGCACAACTATTGTGTCTTAAATAATCAAATCTGAGAAAGAACTAATGTTACCTTGTAGTCCAACATGTCACTTTGAGGACCATATCTTGAAAAATCAATCTCATCCTTATTACTTCCAAAGAGCATTGCTAAAAGTTTGCTACCACAACTTTGACTGATGTCTTGAAGAAAAAAAATATAATCATACCATAAAAAACAATGATCACCTACTTAATCAGAAACTTTATCCTTCTTTTCGTCATCATGAACTCTATAGTCAGCCATGCGAATAATAGTGGCTACTAGGCAAAGCTATACCATCCATTAATCAAGAGATAGACTCTTCTTCATGTTCTCATAAACAAGATAAGTAATACTTGCAGATGGCACCACTTTGAGAAGATTTGGTAATATTCCTTTGTAAAATCCTGAAATACCCTCATGCTGAAGGGTCCTCCAGAACACATCAGACATCCCCTTGTAAGCAGTATTTGAATTGGCTCGTTGAGCTTGCAATCTTCAAGATCCATATTTTAGCATCATACAATCAAGAAAATAACGGACAGCTATAAGAATGAACTGGAAACAAAATCTTTATCTAACTGGATAGCAATTTAAAAACAACTTACCTCGTTCTAATAACCTGCAAGGGATAAACACATGTTGCTCCAAGAGCTCCAGAGATGGTTCCACAACCCAATTGCACAAGTGGACCAGGTTCTATAAAATATGCATGAAATTGTTATAATCCTACTATTTAGATGAAATTACAGGGAGAAAGGAGAACACTTGATCAAATTACAATATAAAGTAAAAGTGATCCAAGCAGTAGCAACTAGCAACAAGATGGTAATTAAAAGCTTACCACTATCTTTAAGAAGATGCTTTCTAGACATATCTTTCAAAGTCTCATATGCTGCAAGGTCGATACCTGCATAAGGGATAATTCCAAGAAGAGATGGGACGAGACCTCTATAGAAAGCTCGAGGACCTTCCTGTATCCATATGTCTCTTGACAGTGAACCGAGACTAGGAACTTTTCCACCATCGCATGCAAAAGTTTGCAGTCTGGTTTTGACAAGATCCATTGGATAAATTGTTGTTTGTGCCACTGCACCTGCCAAACCACCGGCGACGAGGCGCCCAGAAGCACCAATGTCGCTCTTATTCTCTCCTTTACTTTTGACAATGAAATCTTTTAGCATTTCATATGTATAAAATCTTATTGCACTTTCAGGGGCAACTTTCATCACATTTAATCCATTTCCTCTGAAAAATCCTAATAGATGGCCATCTTTCCATATGTCCTTAATTGCTGACATGACCTGAGTGCGTGATGTCTGTACTTGCATAAGCACTTTAAGACGGTCAAGAGGAGCAGTTGCTGTACGAGAAGTTGCTCCAGCAATTCCACCGGCAATCAAGTATTTGCTAGCGTTCACATGCTTACTAATGCCTTCTGGGATAACTGCTTGTTCACCTATATCTACAAGGCAAACTCTTTCCCAGTACTGATAGATGTTCTCCATGGTTGCTTCATGTGGGTAAAGTAGAAGAAAATCTCTCCATTCTTCAAAAGTTATAATTCCATTGTTATCCTTATCCACATGCTCTACAAAACGAGCAAGCTCTTCATCATCAATTTCTATTCCTGCAAATGGGCAACTGACATGGCTTATTAGGTGAAATAATACAAAAAATAGATGGCCACAATTACCATCTGGAATCTGATCAGAGAGCCAAAGGAAAAGAAAATATGTTAAAGCCGTACCAAATTAAATGAATGAAGATTGAGCGATGGGCAATAAGATACGTGATAATAGATCAGGTACCGATAAGATATAATTAACAAATATTCTTTATAAGCTGAATACTTAATGGAGAAGTAAACAGAAACATGTTGCAATACTTTGCCCTGCATGTGCATGTGCGAGTTGTTTATACTCCCTGTTTTCAACCTATGCATTTCCATATTCAGAAACATATTTACCTGAAATTGAGAGACATTCTAAGAAGACTATAGACTGCAGAGCAACTTTACTAAGAGTTACTCTTCACATGCTAAACAGAAGCTTAATTTTCCATTGAAACCTGAAACAAGAGGGATTTATCCCAATAACCTGATTTAAGAAATTAATACAACACCACCAACAATGTATTGTCCCATCTAGCAGATATATTTCAATGCTTCATGATTTATCATTATTCATAATGTCCGCTACAGCAGCTAGAAGCTACAAACCAGAAATAAAGGAAGTCTTTAATTATTAAGCAATGAAGTCAAGCTGAACTCTTGTCCTGAACCCCGAACAAGTTTCTTACTAGAGTCCCTGGTTCCTGATCTGAATGGATTCTCGATTTTTCAAAGTCTAGGAAAAAATATAAGATGAGAGAATTATGATGTCTAAAGAGAATCCAAAGAGGTGCAAACTAGACATCCAAAATATGGCCTTCCAGGAGAGAAGAATCCAACAAGTTGTCTGCACCTATCAGATAACATTAATTACTTCAATGATAATGATCTTCCGATGTAATGCCAAATGAATGTAATGCTGGAAAAGATAGAAACATAGATAGACAAACAAGAAAACTAAAAATACTAATAATAATAAAGAATGGCCTTTATTGGTTTTGTAGCATAATTGTTGATATGCAGAAAATTCAGATAGGCAATTGACATAGAAAGAAATAGCACCCATGGATTTAAGAATACGTCATGAACTACCCAAGCATCCAAATTCACTTCACTTGTTTTATCTTCAAACCATACCTGACTTGACGAGTGCGTCCCAGAGCTCCTCTGGCAAAATGCATCCGTTGTGCTCGACGTCGATGGCCTGGAAGATGCGGTACAGCTCGAGCTCCTTGTCATCCATGTAGCGGCGGAACTCCTGGTAATCGACGCGGCCGTCACGGTTGGCATCACAGACCTTGAGGAGGTCCCTCGCATACTTATACTCGGCGGGGATCCGGAGAGCGGACAGGCCGGCCTCGATCTGAGCGTAGTCGAGGTGACCAAGGCTGGCGGCGTCAAAAAAATTGAAGAGGCTGCGGATCCGGAGCTCCCGCTCCTCCTTGGTCTCCCTAAGGGCGAGGAGGACGTGCTCCATCGACACGGGCCCAGGCTTTTTTACCGGATTGCAGCCCACAGGCCGCCGTTGCTGCTGCTCGCCGCCCTCCTCCATCTTCGCGGGGAAGCCAACGCGCTGTTCCACTGCCTGGGCCGCACCGGACATCCTCCTCTCACGCCGATCCGGATCTATTCATTCCGGAATTTCCGAAGGACCGCAGGGGAAGATGAGAATGAAACTAAAAGAGGGCAATCGGAAAGAGCAGAGGATATTTGACCGAAACCGGAAGAGGAATTGGGAAATAATGCGGGAAGGAAAAATTAGGAAAGGAAGCGATGAGACCGCGGGGGGCAGAGCGGAGCGGAATCACCAGCGAGCGAAGGTTGGGTGCTGGTTAGCGGAGTTCAGATGAGAACCAGGAAACCATCTTTAATTAATAGCTTTGAAATCGTTCGACTAGTAACGGAGTGTTGGACTGGTGAGGTAAGGGTGAGGAGAGAGAGAGAGAGAGAGAGAGAGAGAGAGAGAGAGAGAGAGAGAGAGAGAGAGAGAGTGGACGGACGAGGACGATGAGGACCGGATGAATTATTTATGAACGTATATTTTAATTTCTTCGGCCTTTGCTCAAAAAAGAAATAAAAGATTATATTGTATAATTTTTATTCAATCAAATCTGTTTTCCAGGTTAAAGTGGAAGGGAACGCATATTCGCCTCAAATATCCGATCGGTTGTGGCGTGAAACTTGCGCTATAGATAGATTAAGAAAAATATGTTTCCTAAATAATGGATGAAATTGTTTCGTATACTTGAATCTCAGTATTAGGATTAAAAACTCTTTTATTTCCTATTGGCCAAGTGCTACTTTATTATTAAACGGCACAATTTTACACTTCTTCTACCGTATATCATTCGAGAAGAACCCTTCTTTAAGATCAAAGAACCTTTCTCACTTACTGTGCACCAATCTGTTTATTTGGCGGTACTCTGTTCAATTCAATGTTCGTTACCTGCTTGAACAACAACAACAATACAAGTATGCAATCTTCTTTTTGACCAGACCTCCTCCGGAAAATCTTGCTTCCTTGGTCATAAAGAAAGAAGGTTGAATCGCATACCCAATGAATTGCCTCGTTGATTCGTTCCACCTTTATTTGACAGTGTGCCTTCCCACCGGGAAAATTGGCCATCTCGAGCTTCAAATGTATTGAATTCCCTTACGTGTTCTACTCGCTGAACTCCTTTGATGCTTGAATAAGATAACACTATACAGCCTTGAAGCACCTTTGCCAATTCACTCGAAGTACCCAATCTTCTCTCTTATTGGCCGTTTGGCTGCTGCAAAGCTTCTCTTGTTTTGCAAAATTACTTGTCTAAAAATTTAACTTGATAAAGCACCGCAGCTTTATTCTTTTATATTCTAACATGGTTAAGATATAAGAAAGAGATTTCTATTGCTCCAACTGGAGCAGTCAAGTTACTAGCACATCAATTTGTAAATTTATCATCCAAACCGATCACTACGTCTGCAACTAGTTTATTTTGTAGGAACAAGAGTTGCTGCATATGAAGCATGTAAGAAAACTATAGATGAACCTTTCTTTGTTTTCTGCAGCAATAGTGTGTCTCTATGTTCAGAAAACTAAACAGCTCTAAATAATCTGATATATAATTTTTTCTGAATAAATTGTACAACCAGAGACAAGAATAGCTTCATCTTTTGTGTACAGTTGCTTTGCAGCAAAACATTACTTCAAACTTCCAATTCTAATAATAAGCTAACAAGGAGAAGCAGAGTATATTTATAACCAAATCAATGTATTTTGTCAAGTAATCTCTTCAAGGCACTGACTGCAAACTATTTAGAACTGAAGATCATTTAAAGTTTGATGGATGGTAATAGCAGAAAGTTTTATGCCAGGAGCAGTATTACGATCATCTATTTGAATAATTTTACGATCCCTTTGTTATTTTGAAAGCAACCAAGTGAATCAGAACAGGACGGAGTCAGTTGATGAGCTACATGCAGTAAATATTTTAAGTCTATTTCAGGATAATGTTGGAGAAGTTTCAAATTGCTTGCAAAATCACCAACCAAGAGTTCCTTCTTCACACACACCAACATGGCACAGCAGACTCTCAGCAGCATATCCTGCATCACTTACAATTTTATCAGTTGCATCAGTTACATCAATTCTTTTATTTTCATGATGCAACATCTAACCATGTTGTGTCCGGGGACATATGTTTCCAAGAATTTTAAAGTCTTAATGGAGAGCACATTAGGTGAGAGAAGGAAAACTACCTGCACGCCCAGGTGATTGCTGAGAAGACAATCCCAGATTCCCATGATATAATGGAATTTAAATTCCTGAGTTAGTAGCAAGGTGATCCACCGAAATGCATAAAATTGGGGATTCACCTGCATATGACAACAAATCAGAAACTGCTCCGAAGAAAATCTCAGATATATATGATGTATCATTCATCTTATTTCATGTCAATCTTCAATATATCTGGGCACTCTTTATGCTATATGCAGATGAGACAGACAGAATTCAGGAACAAATATGAATGTTGAAGTGCATGGAACTAAGAATGCATCTGGTGAGAAAGAAATGAGGAGAGAACATCTAATGTCATTGAGACAGCATGGAAACCGAGTGCATTTCCTTGTAATGTTTGATTAGTTACAGGAAAGCAACAACAATTTCGCCATTCTTTATAAAGAAAGCAACATGACATGGTGCATATAATTCGAAAGGAGACTTTAGTAAAGCCATGTGATGTTATATCCTTGTCATATGAAAACGGAAACATTAGCACCAATTAAGATCATAAAACATATTTAGATTGACCTGATCAATAGGTCCTCATAAATTATAGGATCCTTCAGTAGACAATTAACAAAGTTAAAAGCAGCATGACCCTAGTATTTCTAGTTCCATTTGATAAAACCACCAATGTTGCTGGTTGTCCCTTATATATACCATATTGGCAAGCACACCTCTGCCTGCAAACTTAAGCTTCCTAATCCCTTTAAGTATATAGTGATACCCATATTGGCATGACATGATTTGATATAGATGTAAGACTAAGGTAAAGAACATTAGAAGAAAGATCTAGAGATTGGAAGGATTCTCTAAACAATTGAAGACCATTCATCATCAAATATGTTATAAATATATGCAGCAAACAATAACCACAAAGATACAAGAACATCTTTGTTAATTGTTTTTGGTCCACTTGTCATTTTGCATACCTTTTATACAAATAAAACTATGAAAAGTAAAATTCTTGATTTGTACGGTGCCTCTAAAAGAAAATGATACAGAGAACAAACTATGATTCGCAGGATCGGCCAAACCTAATCCCTATCCAAGTCCAATTTGAACTCTCTCTCTCTTTCTCTCTTACACTCTTTTATCTCTCTCTCTATCACTATTTCTTTCTCTTTTTTTCTCTTTATTATATAGCCATTATTTTTCTTGCGGAGAGATTTAGCTCCGACGAACTCTAATGATGCTAAATCCGACGAACTCCAGTATGTAATTTTTTAATTTTTACTTCTCTCTCAAATTTTTTATTTCTTCCACTCTCTGTCTCCTTTTCTTCTCTTTTCTTCTTCTTCTTCTTCACTGCACTATAATTTTACTTTATTTTGTTTAGTTTTCTTCCACTCACTTTCTCTCTCTAATCTCTTCTTCTTTTCTTTTCAACACACCATAGTTTTTCTTTATTTTCTTATTCTTTTGTCATTTTTTCTTAATTCTTAAAAAAAATTCTATATTTTTAAATAATATTTAAAATTTACGTAATTAAAAAAAGTCTGATCTGATTCAAGCAACCGGTATGGCCAATACGTATCATTCCGGAAGACCGATCTCAATCACAATTTTTCGAATCTTGGAACAAACTATCGATTTTACCATCTTTTGAACAAGGACAAACTAAAATTTGATTGAACAACATTATTTGTATCTAGAAATCTTGTTAGAATTGTTCACCTTGACAATGTTGCACAACAGTCACAAGCATCAAGTCTGAACTCTTAGGATAAAGAGAGGAGAAAAAAACAGGTACAACTTACAACCATCAAGCCTGGTTGTCTTGCCAGCATTTTGAAGCTGTCATGGCCCTTCCAAATGAAATATAGAAGAAAAGATGCATCTGATATCAAACGTGTATGAAATAATAAATGATGTATCAACCAACCTTCAAGTTGTCAAGATGTTGCCAAAGATCTATATCATTTGCTTTCAGAAGTTGTGACAAACGTGAAAGAGTAGAGTGAATTCCAGTAGAGCTATAATCTAATTGCTGGCAGAAATGATCCATAGAATGACTCAACAAGCGTACAAAGCAGGCAAAACTGTCAGCTTCTGCATATGACTAGAAACACAAACAAAAATAAACATAAAAGTTCAGGAAAAATTTACATAATATTCCAAACACAGCTTCAAGATAAATTTGGGGAGAAATTATTTTCTGGATTCTCGCATAGCAAGTCATGAGCATAAAGTCTGAAAAGATATGCTTGCTGTAGTTTAACAAAAGGAGAATTAAATGTAAGTTCTTGTTACACACTAGAGTTTGGGGAGCAGCATAGTGGTAATGACTGATAAAAAGCATCCATGCATATTATCTTGTCAATGGCCTTTGTCCCACCACTAGGCTTAGAAAGCAGTGAAGATGATTAACTTACACCATTTTTCTCATCTGGGTCTGTCCTAAACACATAGAACAGTGGGGCTAAGAGCTCATTCATTCCTTGTACATAACCAATTGCCGGATTGAGTTTGGCAAAAAGGAGAAGAATGTTCCTCATTGCTTCCTGTCATCACAATGGAACTTCTGAGAAACCAAAATGATAAGAACAATAGTGATGATGATCTTACCAGGTGTTTCTGACTGAGTGGGGAATCTGCTGAAAAGAACTCTATGTCCGGATGTGTTCGTGGGAGGTCACGATCAATCTGTTCCACAATCTCTACGTCCTGGAAAAGAGCAATATTTGCTTTGGCTAGCAGTCAAGTGCATAATCAGAAGTCAGCATAATAGTATATAAATTCATATTACCTTGAAAAATTGATTCCAAATGCTATTACTGCTAATGCTTAATGGATGGTCCCCATTAATAATCTCAATCCGACTAAGCAACTCATCATTATAACTTTTCCCACACTGCTTCCTAGGAGATGAAGTTTCTTCTCTATTATCAAGATTTCTGACTGCCTACAGTAAAAGATCCATTTGGTTAGACATTAAAAAAAAAATATTGCTCTTAGAGAAAAGAAAAACAAAATATTGCTCTTAGAGAGATCAGCATGCAGAATTGAGCACAGCTCAAATGAACATACCAAATTCAATATCTTGATCAATAAATGGTACCAAAGAATAGGAAAACTTCTTAGTACTTACAGGGTTTACGAGAAGTTCTTCCTTCAGTTCGGCATACCTTATTCTATTGCTAACCAACTCTCTTTCCCATGAATCTCTTTCAACAGGTAAATAACCCAATAATAGCTGCTTCCTCATGAACATTTGAAGAGGCATTTCAGTAGAGAGAAAATAAATTCTAGAAAACTTCATTATGATCTTTAGATTGTTCATACACTAACTTTAGAGAATGCATAATTCGTAAAAATGATAAGCTGAAGTGGCCAAATGCTGAACTTTCCATGTGACCTTGCTTTTCATGAGTTCCTTCCATAAGTTGGGGAACGGTCACTGAGTACAGAATTTAAGTGCCAGTGCATGGCACTTTGGCAAATAGGTATTTAAGTGATGTGGACATGGGGTTGTGATACATTGCCTCACATCAAGTTCTGCGGGAGTATAACACCATACTTGTAACAAGATGAGAATTCTATATGTTGATTGGAGCAGGCTATGTAGAAAATACAGAAATCCATGGTGTAAACAATCAAATAACTGTTCGTCGTCCAGTGGTGAAAATAAAAACAAGGAAATACTACAAATGGTTGTTAACTAAAATCAACATTTTGAATAACATAAAAAGTAGATGAACAAAAACTATCAATTAAGGTGAAACTTCAACATGACCTTGAGAAGTCAACTGCTTTCAGGGTTTTAGGATTGCTATTCAGATGATCTTTCCTATAATAAGAAGAGCCATTCTATTGCTTGTTAGCATAACCCTTGTTTTGGATGTCAATTCCACAAATTTGGTGAGATTTTTAACATCATAAGGGAGAAAAGGAGATTCCATATCTTTCTAACAGTCCGTTATGATGATTAAGCAAGGAAACAGTTGATATGAAAAACTCAACCTTCCATATTGTTGCACGATGTTCTCTTCCTTCAAGAAGGCCCCGGCAAGCAAGGTGCTGCAGTGCTTCTAGATTTATAACATTCTGTGAGAGCTGTAAAAAGATTTCCTTTTAAAAATATATATGAATATTATAACAGAGATAAAAAAATTTCTTCTGATGGTTTCAAAATATGTCCCCTTTCCTTGCGAAGTAAAAGTTATCCGCGATTACCACTGTAGGTATTAAAAAAAACAACGTATTGTCCTGCTGCTAGTCAACATCAGTAAGCTTCCAACGATGCATTCTTGAATTTGTTAGAGGGATACAAGTAAGAGTCATTCGAATAAAGTGCACCTGGAATTCCAACTCCACCTTGTTGTCATCCGAGAATTCCTGCGGGATTTGGCGGACGGAGTTGCCCTGGCTGTCGATCAAACTCTGTCCACCAATGGGATGAAAGGTCTCGAGCTCCTCACCAAGCAGCTCAGCAACGCCCCGATTCTTGTCGGGGAGTTTCTTATTAAGATTGAACATGGAGCATGCAGGGACAGAGGAGAGGTTTTTGGCTTCATAGCAGAAGAGGAAATGGAAATGGTGGAGGGCAAAGGCGGAGAGAAGAACGGTTGGTCTGAAGAGTAGGAGAAAGAAGAAATAAAAATAAAGGAATAGGAGGCCGTGTTTCCTCAGCCCCAGCTCCAATGGCCTCAATGTCCAACAAGTTGATCGATGTTATCTACAGGGCATGGACGGGGTATTCGGCATTGGATCGAATTCGAGGCAGACACTTTGGTCAAGGGAAATTCGGATTTTAGTCGCCACCTAGAATCGCAGCTGTACGTTTTCACAGGACAGGGCATGACCAGACCCATAACTGCTACAGGATTTCCCTGGTCCACCTGTAGTTCCGACACGGATCACTTACTAAAGCTCTAACGAACCATATATCTATCTATATGACTATATTCAACTGCTCGGATCTTAATCAAAATGGTGGAAGAGATGAGCTCTCGCGAAACAGAAGACGACGGAAATAGGCCCCCAGTCCCTGCTGGAGGAGAAGACGTCCACCTCAGAAGAGCAACGACGTCCAAGCCAGCTAAAGAAAAGGAAGCCTATCCGCCCCCGGGACCCGAGCAGACAAACCACAGAACCTGGGCCTCAGTAGCAGCTGGCAACAAGCGGCCAAAGGAAAATATAGGGAGGATCCCGGCTGAAATACTTGCCATACTCAAGCAGCAAATGACGGACTGTGTCATCGTCGACCCTGAGGTGTTGGCCAAATGCAAGGAAAAATGGAAGCGTACCCTCTTTGGGAAGTTCCTGGGTAGAGGACTTCCTCTAGAGAGACTCAAAAGCATTCTAGCAAGACTATGGCGAGGCATCTCCGGATTCTCCGCCTCTGACATGGATAATGGATTCTACGCATTCCGGTTCGACAAGGATGAAGACATGGACTACGTGCGGAGAAACGGCCCATGGACGATCATCGGGAAAGTCTTGAAGCTGATACCATGGCAGAACAACTTCAGACCTTCCCTAGCAGCGTTTGATACTGCTCCAACTTGGGTCCAATTCCATAACCTCCCAAAGGAATACTGGGAGTTGGAAGCTCTCATCCAGGTCGCAGCTTACTTTGGGAAACCTATGGGTGTTGACGAAACAACCATGGATCACACCAGAAGCCATTTCGCTCGCGTATGCATTGAAATCGACCTCTCACAGCCGCTGAAAACAGTAGTGTGGCTTGGCCCAAAAGAGGATGAGCTGGAACAGACGATCATCTACGAGAGTATCCCAGACATCTGCTACAAGTGTGGAAGGATAGGACACAAGGAAGAGCGATGCAAGGAGCCTAGCAAGGAAAGGAAAACAACCGGAGGGAATGGTCAGGCCGAAACAACCAAGGAAGAGGTCATTACGGGTGAAGGAATCACTCCAGTAGACCCGGAAGCAGCTCAAGCTAGCTCTGTCTACGGCCCATGGCTAACGGTGCAAAGGAAGGCCAATAGGAGGCCGCGGGCAGAGCCACTAAAAGCCAAGGAGCTGGTGCATCCCGCCCAGGCTGCACCCAAATGGCATACCCAACCAAGATTCCGGGGAGATCACGGCGACGGCAAAAAGCAGCCCGGCTGGCCACCCAGCCAACATGCTCCGTCAAACAACCCAAAACACCACCAAGAGGTCAAGAGGAAAACACCTAACGGTAGCCCTCGAACTGACGGAAAGAGCACTCCACGGCCACAAGGCCGCGCGCAGAGCAGCTCGTACCCCAAGGAAGGCAAGGTACACCAAGAAGAAGAAAGAGGCAAATCCGCGTCAGGGGAGAACAGCGCCACACACTACCGAGGCCCTCAAAGAGAGGCGTCCAAGCAACCTTTCAGACCCAGACGTGAGAGTAATCCTGCTCCATCCATGCAAGCAACCATCAGGGAGGAACCTACACCCGACACGTGGAATGATCATTTAATTGGAAGCGATGGCAAGGCAGAAGAAACAGCAGGCTCACTTGCATACGTCGAGTCTGTCCAAGCCAGCAGGGTGGCCACCATAAATGGGATTGACATCCGCCTGGGCTCTGGCCATACTGGGTCCGCTCGCTCCGCGTACGTCAAAACCATCAGAAGCCAGACACATCCGTCCACCTACCCGCCAGAGATATACCAAGACGGCATGGCGAGCTTTCGGACCACGCCGGAACCCTCCAAGGACCCCAGCTCTCAGGCTAGCCACGAAGGATTAGTGCTAACTGTCCGGCAAGCACTCCTACCAGCCCAACAGCACAATGCTGAATGCAGCATGGACGAGGACGATACCAACCTGCAACTCGCCCTAGTGGACCCAACCACGGCCACGCACTCAGAAGCAGTTTCCATGGAAACGGAGGGCAATGCAGTCGAGCCAGCAGCAGGCACGGAGAGAGCACCTACCTCTAAGCGAGGCAGGTTACACTAAGGTCCCCCACACCTCCAATAGTTTACTTATGAATAAGGCCTTGATATGGAACTGTAGGGGCACCATGAAAAAAGAAGTCCTGGATAGATGCCGGGATCTCAACCGGGAGCACAAGATGGAAATCCTGGTCCTTCTTGAAACACATGCGGACTGGGCCAAGGCAGCCACGGTGGCTAAAGCTGTGGGGAGATGCTGGTCTTGGTTCTCAGTGCCCGCGGTAGGAAGCTCCGGGGGGATCATAGTAATGTGGAAGACCAAGCTGGGATGGGTGGATATCCTAGCAACCTCACGCTATGCTGCCCACCTAGTCTTCACTTCCAAGACCGGCAACACCACGCTCATGTCAGTGGTATATGCAAGCAACATCCTAAGAGAACAGCAACACCTATGGGACGAGCTCCTCCAGCTCGCCGCCATAAACATCCCTTGGGTGGTGGCAGGGGACTTCAACGCCTACCTCAGCACTAACGAGAAGAAAAGTTGCGGAACGATCGAGCTCGGCCCGAAGGGAAAAGCATTTGCGGACTTCATTGAAGCAGCTGGTCTATGCGACCTCGGCTTCGAGGGGCTGCCCTATACGTGGTGCAATAACCAAGCTGGGAGTCGGCGCATATGGGTGAGGCTGGATCGAGTGCTGGCAAACACCAGATGGCTAGGACAGTACCCAATGGCCAAAGTCAGGCATCTCGACCGCACAGCCTTCGACCATGCACCACTCCTCCTGTCAACCCCGAGGACAAGCTCTCCAACAGCGCGTCCCTTCCGCTACGAACTGCTCTGGCTAGAATACAAGGAGAGTGAGCAGATAGCGAGGGACGTGTGGGTTGCCGGAAGCTGCGGGAATCCCATGCACACCTTCACCCACAAGATCTGCCAACTCCAAGCAAAGATGAAACGCTGGAGTCGGGACACAGTAGGCGACCTTGAAGCCAAGCTGGTCGATATCTGTCAGGAGCTAGAGGAGTCAGAGCAGCTGGATGCCGCCGGAAACCTTCCCGCAGACGGACTCGGCAGACTCCGCAGCCTCTACCACCACAAGTCAGCCCTCAGCAGACAGATCAACATAAAATGGCTACAGAGATCGAGACTCCAATGGGTTCAAGAAGGCGATCGAAACTCCAAATTCTTCCACCTCACGGCGACGATCCGACGTCACCGCAATAGGATCTCCGGCATCTTCCAAGACGACGGAAGGTGGGTCCAATCCAAGGAAGAAGTGGAGGAGACCTTCCACGCGTTCTACAGCAAATTATGGGGCCCGATAAGTTCAAATGAGTCGCAACCCACCAGCTGGCCATCCCTGCCTAGGATATCACCAGAAGAAGCCGAGCATCTCACTGGAGCAGTATCAGAGGCAGAAATAAAAAAAGCCCTGTGGAATCTCCCTCGGGGCAAAGCTCCGGGCCCAGATGGTCTGCAGGTGGAAGTATACATCAAATTCTGGGATGTCATGGGTAGCGGCCTCTGCGAAGCCATTAGCCACTTCTTCCGCCATGCTACCTTGCCCCACCACTGGGGCAGAACCCTAGTAACCCTAATTCCGAAGAAGGATAGCCCCACCTGTGTAAAGGACTTCCGCCCAATCTCGCTGTGTAATGTCAGCTACAAGATCATCTCCAAAATCCTAGTGGAGCGCATGAAAGCCCTCCTACCCAGGCTAGTCGAGCCGGAGCAAGCGGCCTTCATTGCCGGCAGAAGCATCTTAGATAATACGTTGGCGGCCCAGGAAATAGCTCATTCGATGCACCACAACAGAGGAGAGCCACCGCTGTTGATGCTCAAGCTTGACATAGAGAAAGCCTTCGACCGCGTCAGTTGGGCAGCGGTGCACCAGACGCTGACTAGAATGGGTTTCCCTGAGCAATGGTGCAACTGGACCATGGCCTGTGTTACCTCACCGAGGTTCGCGTTCCAGATCAACGGACAGTAAACAGAGTGGCTGCAGCCACACCGCGGGCTGCGGCAGGGCGACCCACTATCGCCATACCTCTTCATCCTGGTCTCCCAAAACCTAACGAGTCTGCTCAACGAAAAGACTGCTTCAGGCCAACTTCAGGGCTTCAGAATGGGGGACGTCCAGCTCACTCATATGCTATATGCGGACGATCTGCTGGTCACAGCACAAGCCATGCCCCTCACCATGTCGGCGATCCTCGACTGCCTAGAGGAGTACTCCCGGCTGACAAACCAGAAGGTAAACCTCGATAAATCCGAGCTTTTCCTGCCATAATGGATCAAACCGGAAGAGAAGGAGATAATCTGCAACTCCCTCGGACTCCGACCGGCCTGCATGCCTTTCACCTACCTAGGTGTCCAAATCTCAGGCCAACGCATCAAGGTGAAGGAACACAGTCACTTAGTCGATCGGGTGGCGAAGAAGCTAGCGGGCTGGAAAAGAGGGGTACTCTCGATGGCCGGCAGGCTCACGCTCATCAAGGCCACCATGCTAGCGATCCCCGCATACTGGATGGGCAGCACTTGGTTGCCAGACTCAGTCCTGGAAGCCATCACCAAGAAAGCCAGAGCTTTCCTATGGGAAAATGGCAACAGACGTGGTATGCACCTCATCGGATGGGATACAGCTACGCGCCCTAAGGAAGAAGGCGGCCTGGCCATCCTAAAGCTCACGCAAGCCCGCACGGCACTCGTCGGGAAGCTGCTCTTCCAAGTGCTGAACCAGGTAGATAAACCATGGGTTCGCATCCTAACGGCAAAATATGGGGTGCTAAACCCATGGGATCCGAGCACGCCTCCCAAGGCCTCCTGGGTATGGCGGGCCCTAACCAGAACTGCCTTAACCATGCGAGCAGGCTGCCTCAAGCTGGTGGGCAACGGCCGATCAACACGGGCAGCCGTAGACCCGTGGATCACACCAATACCGTGGACCCGGCAACCGCTCTGCATGCACCCTAGCCTACTGGACGAGAAGCTGCTAGTGAGCGACCTGAAGGGCTGGCCAAGCGAAAGACTACTGTCTGACGCCGGGTCGGACCTAGCCTTCGAAATCACCTCGACTCTATCGATAAGGACCGAAGAGCCAGACAGATGGATTTGGTGGCCACACCGGGAAGGAGAGCCACGAGCTAAGTCCATCTACACCCACCTTCAACCCGGCAGCCAGCCCAGCTGGGAAGGGTGGCGAGCGCTGTGGCAGCTCCCGTTGGCGCCGCGGGTACACCTGTTTATATGGAAGCTCTGCTGGGGCAGACTGCCCACCCGCGCCTACCTGTATGGGCTTCGCATCGGGCCAGACGAGAAGTGCGCCCTGTGCGGCATCCACCCGGAGACGATAGACCACATATCCTTCTCATGCAGATACGCATTGGAGGTGTGGGCCCTGCTAGCACAGGAGCAAGCCTGGACACCAACTAAGACGAGCCACGTCGGAGCAAACTGGCTCTGCGATGAAACACAAGACCCTGCATGCAAAGCCTTAATCGCGGCAACCCTCTGGACGGTGTGGAAACAGCGGAACGCACGGGTGTTCCGAGGAGAAAACGACACGGCGAAAATGGCAGTTCGCAGGGCGGTGCAACTCGCTCGGGACTACGCCAAACCAACCCGGCAAACGCTCAAGCCCACTAGGCCACGGAACGAATGTAGATGGGTGGCCCCACCCCCTGGCTGGCTCAAAGTGAACGTGGATGGCGCCCACGCACCGGGCGACTACCAAGCGGGAGTAGGAGCTGTGCTCAGGTCGGCAGACGGCGCGCTCCTGCAGGTAGCTTGGGAGCCAACGCCGGCAGGTTCGGCATTACAAGCCGAGGGTATGGCCCTTCGGCTCGGGCTAGTCCTAGCTAGTGACCAAGGACAGGTGGTGGTAGAAACCGATTCTCTTGAGCTGGTGCGGATCATGAAGTCGGAGCTCGGCTGCCCCTGGAAGCTCCGAAACCTAGTTGCCGAGTGCAAATCACTGCTGGCTCTCTCCCAAACTATCGCCTCACCCATACATACAGAGAAGCCAACCGTGCGGCTGACTGGGCGGCCAAACGGGGCAAGGCTGCGTCGCACTCCGTCCGGCTAAGGCCGGAGGACCCCATTCCCGCGGAACTTTGTAACTACCTAACGTTCGACGCCTTAACCCCACTTGGGCGTTAAGCCAGCTTAATATAGCTCTTATTATCAAAAATATATATATATATTCAACTGCTCGGTAATACGGACTATGGGAGTAATTTGTCTCATCTGCTTTCTCTCACCTGCTGTGACATCATCGATGGGACCCTTGGATTACACTGCTTTTAAACTGACATTATCACTAATCACTATGGCGATGGGGGGCTGGTTGTTGCAAAGAAGGGGGAAAAAGAGAACAAAAAACAGAAAGATGCATATCGCAGTCCGGCCAGCAATAAGACTTACTGGATTGCTAATAGAATGCTGGTTCTTTATAACTAAAATAATAAATCAGGTGAGGTGAGGCCCAGAGCTAGCGCTTCCACGTATCCATTCATTGGTTTTGCTTGGAATCGACAAGTGTTCGATCTACAAAATGTCCATAGTGATTGAAGGGGGTTGTTAGCTTGTATGCTATGACGTGTGCTGTGTGCAAATTATATATGTGTGCGGATTTACCTTTGCCATTGGCCACCAATAATATAAAAGGCCAGAGGATGTATATTTTTACCGTGCATATATACCAACCAGCTCAGAGGGTGAATGCCTGCCGTATTAAATACTGACACCATTGGCGTTGGTGAGCGGATTTATTACTACTGTACTAAGGTGGTTATGTATATGACAATGGTTCACCGACAGCATACCCTGCAGCCACTGCCTGCGGGGCTACCTTCGCTGCCTTGCACATTTCTCTCCCTCCTATCGATACCCACCCCACCTTTGTCGTCTCTCTCCCTCCCTCCACCCCGCCCTCCCCCCCCCCCCCCCCCCTCTCTCTCTCTCTCTCTCTCTCTCTCTCTCTCTCTCTCTCTCTCTCTCTCTCTCTCTCTCTCTCTCTATATGAATATATACTACTGAACTCTCTGCGGCAGCGTACTTGGGTAGTAGTTTGTTATATGTTCATTCCTTCACTAAAACCAAGGCAGCCATCTTTTATTAACTACTTGATCGCCTATCTCCCTTGTCATTCCTCTGACCTCTTTGTCCGGCAGGCTGCCCTGCTGCCCTGCTGCCTGTCACACCAACATGGTACAATCGAAGAAGAAGTTTCGGGGAGTCAGGCAGCGCCACTGGGGCTCTTGGGTATCCGAGATTAGGCATCCTCTCTTGTAAGTCATTTTTTTACTTACTCTCGCCCATTCAAATAATTGTATAGCTGTAGCTTTTTAGCCAGCCTATAGCGATGGTCTTTGTTAGTAATTTCTCTTTTTGTGACACTTAAATCATGCAATTAAGGAAGAGGAGGGTGTGGCTTGGCACCTTCGAGACGGCCGAGGAAGCGGCCCGAGCCTACGACGAGGCTGCGGTGCTGATGAGCGGTCCCAATGCAAAGACCAACTTCCCCGTCGCCAAGACACCCTCAGGGGACGGTCAGCAGAGGGAGAACCATAACTCATCCACCACCGCTCTGTCCGAGGTCCTGAGCGCAAAGCTCCGACGCTGCTGCAAGACACCATCGCCGTCACTGACCTGCCTCAGGCTTGATACTGAGAAGTCCCACATCGGAGTCTGGCAGAAGCGTGCCGGCACAAGGGCCGACTCCAGCTGGGTGATGACCGTCGAGCTCAGCAAAACAGGGGAGCTGCAGCCCCCTACTGAGGCTGCTGCGTCGCCATTGCCATTGCCAATGCCATTGTCATTGTCATTGCCGGTGGCTTCAAGAGTTTCCCCAGAGGTGGCAGTAGGAGGAGGAACGGATGAGGAGGAGAGAATTGCATTGCAGATGATCGAGGAGCTTCAGGGTGAAGGCAACAACTTTTTCATTGCTAGTCCTTATCACAGCTGAAGGATTTGAGAGGTTGGTTGGTGTGTGTATGGGAAAAAGATAGTATTAAGAAAGGTTCCTAAGTGGCCACCTAAATAGCACATGAAAGCTGCGTTATGTGTCGTCGTGTGCGCCTATATATTAAGAGAAATAAGGAGTTTGTAAGTATGTCTTGCTATGTCTCGCTTGTCCATTAAATATACATAATATCAGCTGGATTAATACGAAAATGATAGGTGGATTAAGACGTCTGTTCTACGATTTAAGAATAATGCTCCAAATTTAATAATTAAATTCCCAACTAGGTTCTTCTTCTGTTCAATTATAGTTGTTAAACTCCTCTTGTTATCCACAAGTCGCGAATTCAACTGGATTAACAGTACGATCTGGAACGTCTGGATATAAAATTTCCTCAGTATCGATACTCCTTTTCTTTCTTTTTTGTACTTGCCGTCACTATCTTGTAATATTTTTACAGGTGCAGGAAAGAACCATGATTTCTGAAATTGTGAAAGGCGATAAAAAACTCTAACTAGCTCGGATAAGTGATGATTTGAGTTCGTAGGAGGTCGAACCACCGCAAGCCAACAAAAATCCTGCCATGAACGATAAGAATATGATGTAAGAAATGAGGGATGAGGAGAGCTGAAGCATTGGAGCAAACAGTGATACAATTAGTGGTATTAATAACAGGATACTCTGATAAGGCTGCTTTATCCTTTTCTGCAATCAAAAGAAAAATCAAAATCTTCCTTTAGTAAGTCCAATTTCTGCACAAACAGACAGAGTCAAGACCATCACTTTCCATGGGTTTCTATTACTGATTGGATTTTCTTCAGCCAACACTTATGGCACCTGCTCATTTCCAGGGCAGGCAAGACAAAGATAAACACTTTCTGGACCTTATTCCGTTATCTGCAAGGGCCTGAAGTGTATGACGTTGCTCTCCATCCACAGTGAGGCCAGTGAGTTGCATGATGAATAATAATTCGAGATTGGAAACGTACCTTCACCCTGATTTCTCAGTAGATCAAGAACTAAAGAAAAGGCCCCTCATACTGTAACTAGTCAAAGACCACCATGAAGTGAAGTCACCTACCTGTGTACAAATGTTGTGAATGCAATTTGTGGAAATGTGTACCTTCAAACCATGAATATCTACAAGCGATACAAGACAAAAGTTCTAATGGGACAAGGAAAAGTGACAGCGGAACCATTTAAGCATTGTCTTGTGGAAAATATAACTAGCTTTGAGATTGAGACTTGGTAACAGTACTTACTAGTAATAACAAGAAATAGATCCTTAAATGTCCCCACAAGCTTGCTTCTCTATATCAAATCTCATTGTTAGAAAACGATCATAGAGGGCTAAACAAGTACAAATGTCCATGATTGTTTAAAGCGCAACGTTTAGAATAAGGAGCTTCTATGATCAGGAGATCAGGTAAGTACTCACCAAATACCAGATACAACCCTATCTAAAAGCTGGTTAATTCTAATACTCCATAGACCATATCAAGAATAATAAAATAGTAAGACTGGGCAGTAGTCGTTGTTTGAGCCAAGTGGTGCCCAACTGCTGCCGGTTACAACCTTTCCTGAAAGAAGCTGAGTTCAATGTATCCAAATCCAACAGTAGTTGCTCAAACTCAATAAATTTGTATGAGCCCGAAGGGTTTGGGTAACTAACAAATAAGTCTCCAGAATGCCACTTAAAAGATGTTGAAAGCTATCAAGAGGAATACATAGTGCAAGGATCCCATGTTCAAATCTCTTTCCGAATTTGACTAAACAGGGAATGAGGAGAAGAGATGAAAATCAGCTATAGTTTTTCTTTTACCTATCAAGCCTGTCGTTAATGCAAGTGGGGCAGTAGAGGTAGTTGATCCGCCATGAACATTTATTTTATTTAGAAACATATAGAATATGAGCTCCCAACTGTAACTGAAGGCTTTATCTAGTTTTGAGGTGTTGATAGTGAATGCGAGTCTTACAGCTAGCAAATAGAGGAACCAAACATGCATCTGATCAATGCATCGTTACAACAGTAGAGTTGGTAATTTGGGAAACAAATAGGAATGCAGTGATGTGAATACTCCATCTAAAATGTTTAAAGCAACCATTTTCCATGTTTGCTGTGCCACTTCAAGATAAGTCGCGCATAAAATTATATGGTAGTCTCAGATAATCTTAGTCCATCGCAGAGACAAAGGTTCTTTCACCATGATTTGGAAGAGAGCTCTTAATGTGAATCACCATGTGCTGCAGCAACAGCCTGTTAAGGAACTTCTATGTCGTGAAAGTATGCAATAATTACCTCCAATGAGACGACTATAGTGGTCCATTCACTTCAATGTGGACCCCTACAATGAAGACGATCTTATTCAAATCAATCTGGCAATCTGCTCATCTCATGTTAATTAATATTATAAAACACATCATATTATGGTGCATTATCGCCTGATGTTGACAACGACGTGAGCTAGATCTACCTAAAACGGCTTAAATGAGATATCTACATAAAATGGCATAAATGAGATCACATGCGTATGTCGGAAGACTGTGAAATACTGCTCACGTGAATGGCAGGCCAAGTCAGGGTTAAGAAGTTCATTTATATTCCTGCCAGGGAAGATGGAGCACAAATGACAGAGTTGCTTACACAAATAAAAATTTGCAACGAGGAAAAACTAAATTGTGAATCCAAGAAAATTGGAATATTCGAGAAACAACCAATCTTCTAATTAGTTTAGCTTGACTGCTATGTGCTAACATGACAGCAGAATGTAAGAAGCATGACATAATATATCAGTGAGTGCTACTGTAACACCCCGTCCCAATATTTTTATTAAAAAAAGAAAAAGAAAAAGAAAAAAATAGCTGCCTTACCTCTTTCCCCCTCCCTCTTTCCTTTTTTTTTCTTTTTCTTCTTTCTTTTCTCTTCTCCCCCATAGTCGCCATTCTTCTCTTCTCCTTCCCATCATACTGCGGCGTCATCAAAGCTTGACGTTGCCATGAATTGACTCGTCGGTAAGTCTCTTTTCAACTTACGAGATTAATTTGGATTAATAATTTTGGTAGTGCCTTCTCCTTTCCTTCTTCCTTAGCGTCGGCCTCATCAGGTGAGCCAACCGACTTTCGTGCCTCCACGCGTCGGCCCCAATAGCTTCACCTCTGCAAAGGGGAGTCGTTGGCACCTTGCTTTGGGGCTCTTGTAGCCTGGGCCATGGAGGAGCATTTCCCCTTGTCGTCAGTCACCTTAGCTGGCCACTCATGTTGTGCACACTCTTCTCAACCTCCTCATCATTCTAGCATAAATCTTTCATTGGTTTTTCTGGTGACTCGCCGATCTACTCCCTTCGTCGCAATCGAGCTTCTTCCCTCCAATATGATCATGCTTCTTCTCCGATCAGCACCTCGTATGCTTTTTCCCTCGGCTAAAGAGAAGGGCCAGTAAGTGAGTGACCCGGCTACCGATGTTGACAATTGTTGGCAGCCACTCCCTTCCTTTCCGACATGCCTCGAGTGAGGAAGGATGGGAGGTATTGTGAAGTTGGGTTAGGTGCAGCCTAACCAATCTCAGGCTTGGGTTACGTGCGGCCCAACCTAAACGGTGGGTTAGGCTGCAGGCAACGTAGCCCATGTTGTTTGAGTTGGGGTAGTGACCAAGCCCACGAAACTTTTAGGCATTGTAAGCTTAGTTCATTTAGGGCTTTGTGCCCAATTTGATGGACTTGTGTTAAACTCTTGGGCTTTGAGATGGCCCAAGTAGAGAGTAATCACTCTTGGGCTATAGGGCTTTTTTTCAGTCTCTTTTGTCTATTTTATCATTGTATAATCAGATGGGTTGTAGCCCCTACACGGGCATTTATTCTATTGAGGTGTATGGATATATATTTTGAAGCTTATTGTGGTCTGTAGTATTTTAAGTTTTTTTGCTGTATTAATTGAGGAAATGTGAGGTTTTTATCTAGTTATTGTATAGAAACTTTGACTAACAGGTCATGCCGAAAATACGTGGGTTCTCTCCACGTAAGAGGCACATGTATTTGATGATGAATGTTTTCACTACTTTATAATTAAGAAGACTTCATTTAATACTCTCGACTGTAGTCTAATTGAAACAGAGGTGTAGCGGGCAAAGGATGTTCAAGACTCTTTCTTGGAAAAAGAAACTAATGATTCTCAATATTTAGCATTTGGATTTCAGTAGATTCATACTACAACATGTCTTGGCTTGAGATTTTGATATTTTGGTAGGCAGTATAAAATTTCAATGACTGAAAAAAAAAAAACTACCCTTTTCTTCAAAGCATATACAGCTGGCTACAAAGAAAGTTTTTTTTTTTATCAAATCCACATGGCATCAGGGTAATCTGGTGGAATGTCTGATTTTATTTCTCTTTAAATAAAATAAAGGAAAGGATGTATCATTGTTGAAGATTGGCATAACAGGCCTAGCAACGGTTGAACGCCTCACAAGTTTTCTTCAATTTCAAGTCAATTCTACAAATAAATAAATTTGGATTTTAAAGTTACGAAGCAAGAGCGAAACCTAAGAGAGGGAGCCAATATTATATTGAAAGAATTTAGAGAGAAAAAACTCTTTGTATTTACATCTCTACTTTTATTTAGATTAGTGGATTGAAACTTTGCACCGCCCATAAATATAGGTACATCATTGAACCACATAAATATTATCGCTGTCTTTTTTCTTCTTTATAGTTTGTATATATTTGAATATTTTATTTATGATTTGTTTGAGTATTAGAAGATCTCTACATCTAGTATCTTGATTATAAATTTCACATTTTATATTAATATTAGCAAAATATTTAGTTTACTATAATCTATTGCTATTCCTATATGTTGTGAGTGTTTAGGAATCGTTTTCGCTGCCCTCTACTGTTTTGGATCATTGCACAACAATCATATGATTAGATTACATGTATGTTACTCCAAATTTAAAAGTCATAGGTATATGTATTGCTAGTGTGCAACTATATTTTAGCATTTCACATACATGCCATTTAGGTAAGAAAGTTGTGAAGCCTTTTGTAATTATGTAGAAATTTAAGATAGATGATGAGTAGTAAAAGCATAATAAAAATAAAACATAAAATTTTGTTGTGCTTCCCTAGGGTCTACTTCTCTTTTTGTGAAAGTATGACTGTAAATTAATTATAACAATAAGCGCAATCTTAGAATGTTTAATTGATGAATGACAGAAAGAGAAAATTAAGGAGGTATATATATATAGAAGGTTACAACTGCAAGCCAATTTACCTCTAACATATTAAAATTTTCTCATTGTCAGCCTTTCATGTATCCGTTGTTCTCACTCCATTCCATCCCCTTCATCTCATCTGTATCCTTAGCTATTAGGAAGGTTTGAAAGATGCAAGAGGAAAGAACTGATGTGAGACAAGGATGAACTATTGGGAGGTTAGGAATGTTCTCAATTGGTGGTAGGTGAATTAACTCTGTAAGAAACAGGGGGATATAATGGAGAAAACTCCAACTGTATTTGGTTATTAAAATTCAAAGTGACAGACTTGGAGAGCAGAGGAAGTTTAGTGGAAGTGCAAATAATTGCACGCCACCAATCACGATAGAAAAGAATTTTGAGGAAGAAGTGAGTAAAAGATGGAAGCTTTTAGCTACTTCGCTATGCGAAAACTTAATCTGAAATGACACATTCAAAATACACAAAAGAATGTTGTGGCGTTTATGAGAGCTCCAAGAATAGAGCAGCATGCATGTAAAATTGAAATTTTTAGATGGCATATACATATAGAAAAGGCCCTCCTCCGTTTGACTAAGCAAAAGCAATCAATGCATGAATTTGCGAATAATAATAGCAGTGACTTCGTACTTTCCTTTTCTTAATTGGAGCGATCTTAATAATTTCTGACGTGTGAAGTATTTCACTATCACATGTCATATGAAAAATCACAAATAGCTGTATATATACACACACACATATATATATATATATATATATGTTGGACAAGTCCTGCAAAGCAAAATATGTTACGTAAACTGATGCTTAAAAAAATTATTTTGCTGTTATGATAGTCAACATTCCACCTTGATATGGTCCTTTTTGGCCCAAATCACCTTAAACCAGAATTTGATATATGTTCATGACAACTTCAAGAGACAATAGAGTAAATAAGAAATGACCTCCCGCAGGAATGTATGAAAATTAAGCGACTAGCTATAGAAATCCTTGTCATCTGGAATGAGAATAGTTTGTATTGTTTTTACAGTTTTACTTGCCTAGATTAAAATCAAACCAATATGCAATCTAATGAGATTTGATGCCTAGCAAGTATATTTTTACCATGAGGACACTTCAAGAAAAGCCAAATATCTCGCACGGTCAATTTGGATGTAGGAACGAACCTGTAAGAATGTCAGAGCAAGCAGATTTTGGTGGAGATTTGGACCTTTTCTTATTCTTCATTTCACGACTAATTAGGAGGACTTCGAATAACACTGAAGTTATGTAACTGGAACATCTTTTTGCAAACTATAAGTATTTGACGAGTCTGTTTGTTGGAAGTGATGCAAAAGGTAAAGAAATGGAGAATAAGCCATAATGAGGATGTTGAAGCTTCCTTCAAAAATTAATTGATCAATACGTCGACTGGTATCTTCGCAAAATATGGAATACAAAGAGAACAGGAATATGCCATGGAAGCCCAAAACGTGGAGGAGAAGAAAGGAAAGGATCCATGAATCCATATGCCCGTGCACTATGAGTTATTTATTTAATTTTTTGTTGCAAGCTCCGTATGGAGATAGAACTACGGGAACACCAACAGTCAACAGGCCACTTAATTTGTTTAATCCAAAAGGAAACGTCGTCGTTACTTTCGCAGAGGATACTAATCCCGCAGAAGAGAAAGAGACGGGTGCAGTAGATATAACTTTCTTCAAAAAAAGAATTCCTTTTCCTTTTATGATCTCATATTGTTATAACATTCCTTCGAAGCATGGCCCCCTGCTCACCGGAAGAAGACCAATGTTTGAGTTAAACTGTGATTATTCGAGTAGCAGTCCATTTTATGACGCATAATTAGTCCAAAGGTTCAAACATTTGTACAAATTATGCAATAAGGACGGACTGCAGGAGGTTGCTTAAAAGAGAAGTCGACAGATATAAAAATAGGACCACACAGAGTTTGAGGACATCGATAACACTTTAACATATTCCACGTGCCCAATGGAATTATGCCCTCCTATCGCCTAGTCTTGTCTTACCTTTACTTTGGATAACAGTATTTAGTCAAATAGAAGTTTAACTGTACTGTTTAAGCCTTTCTTCACATAATACTAACATCTCAACAAAAAAAAAAAAAATATATATATATATATATATACATATATTCATCAAAATCTTATTTTGACCATAGAATAAGTCTGGTAGAACTCTGGGATTTCTTTTTCTTATTCTAATTTATGGTTAATTAAAATCTACGAGCTTTGTCAAATAATACGAAATACTTAAAAAATTTGAGAAAAATGGAATACTCCGACGAGCCAAGAGAGAAAACGAAAGCATCTGCGAACTCGAGGGAGATACGTGGCGATGCCGCATAGGCGGTCTAGATCGGATGGCTGTCCTTCCCCTTCCAATCCCCATCGAAGCGAAGGAGTAAACCGCAAATATCCTTTCACTTCGCCTTCCGTTCCAACTTGGAATATTCCTCTCCTCCTCGCATATTCTCTTCTCAACCCCCCCCCCCCTCCTTCCTCCCTTTCTCCTCCTCGCTCTCTGTTCCAATCCCCATCGTAGCTTTCTCGTCTAAAAGAGGCCTTGAACCGGTCTCGAGGATAACAGAGGTGCGTGATCGGATCCGTCGGTGCTGACAGAGAAATGAAGTTTGGGAAGAGCTTGAGCAATCAGATTGAGGAGACGCTGCCGGAGTGGAGGGACAAATTCCTTTCCTACAAGGAACTCAAGAAGCGCCTCAAGCTCATCGGAGCCAACAGCGTTAAGCCAATCAAGCGACCAAGGGTGGCCGACGAGGACGGTGCGGTGGATGCGCCGATGACGAAGGAGGAGGAGGATTTCAGGAGGCTGCTCGAGGCCGAGCTCGACAAGTTCAACTCATTCTTCGTCGAGAAGGAGGAGGAATACATCATCCGCCAGAAGGTGCTTTTCTTCTTCCCTCGACTGTGTTTCTTCTTTCGCCCTTTCTAACACCCTGCGCCGTGATGATCGATTCTATTGTCTCATTGATCGGCGGATAGGGCTCTGGATCAATGTTCGTCGATCCAGTGAACTAATTATTAGATTTTTAGATCAGACCAATCTGCCGACGAAGCCTTTCGTTCCTTTGCTTCTTTTCGCAATTTCGCATCAATCTTCTATTCTTTCTTTTCTATTGTGCGGGGAACGAGGTTGGTTGACTAGCTAGCTGGCAGACGTGATGCAGCCTTCCGCCTCGTTCCACTTTCTCGAAGCGCCGTGATTCGGATTGGCGTTTCTTTCTGCCGTCCACGTGGCGACGATCACTGTACTTCCTCCTCCTCCTCCTCCTCCTCGTCGTCGTCCTCCTCCTTCGCTTTTCATGTAATTATCCTGATCGTTGCTTCTAACGAAGTGAATGTCTTCCGGTCTTTGCAGGAGCTACAGGACCGCATCGCGATGGCCGTGGCGAAAGAGTCCAAGGATGAGTTGGTGAAGGTGAGGAAGGAGATAGTGGACTTCCATGGGGAGATGGTCCTCCTCGAGAACTATAGCGCGCTCAACTACACTGGTGAGCGCATATCCTTAAGTATCTTGTTTGTGAAGATCTGATTTCTCTATGCGCCTCATTTTGAAGCCCCAATCATGCATGCACGTTTTGTTGAATTCACAATCCTTCTGTCCCGCTTTCTCCAAATTTGATTTTCTGCCTTGTATTTTTCCTATTTGGGGTCAAGATTCTTGGAGTGATTTTAGATCACAATGAAATTATAGTTGCATGTTAGCCATTGTATACCTAGACGTGATGGTTATACAAGAGAAAGATGCACACAGTGCACCAGTTACATTGTCAATATTGAGTTGGGAAAAGCTTTGCAGAATACCCTTTTCGTCAATCTTTTTCTCTGGCAAAATTATATCCTTTGGGCTTCCAAAGGATAAGAGACGGTTCAAATCTGACACTTATAGCTGTTTCACGAATCGGCCAGAGTGTCACTTCTGCAGCATGTTACCAACATGCTGACATATTTTATTAAAAGTAATATTTTAAGAATTGAAACTAAGAAGTGTCCATCTGTCTTTTACTAGGTTGGAGATTTTGTACTCTAGTTAGGGGTAGCAATCGGGTTGTGTTAAGCGGGTTCAAGTTGAATCGGATTCTGATCGGATCAAATTCATCTTAATACGAGCGTGCCCTAATTATTAGATGAGTTGTATTTGGTAGACACAAACATGACTTAATTATTAAACAGGCAACACGACACAATATAATTATTAATCGGGTAATACTATATAACCAGTGTAACCCGTTTAAGAACGGGTCGTGCTAACACACGACACTATAACGCGATAACATGACATTAAAACATGACAACACGAGACGAATAACACAGTAATATTAACCCTATATACAAATTAATTATTTATATATTTATCCTATATAAATAATATATTATACAAACAAAATAGGTTGTTTCGAATAGGCTCTTTCGAATAGATTTAAACAAATCTCAAATGTTCAATAATATTAATATGACTAGCCATACATCAAAAAATAATAAATAAATCCTAATACGAAATAACCTAGCCGTCAGGCATTCGAATAGCCTTCCAGCGTTCAGATGCCTAAATTGCTCTTCTACTCTCAGTCTATGCCATAACTTTCCTTCATAACTCTTCAACTGTTCATCTTCCAATAATATTTGCACTCCGTTTTACTATGTCGAACTTGGCTAAATTGGAAGTCCCATTATCAAAAATCGTCTCAAAGAGGGATTTTTTTTAAAGAGGTTGTGCAAAGGACATCAGAAAGAAGTAAGCAACATACTTCTGATAAAACCTTTGCTTGAACAGGATGACGTCGCCCTAATATACATCGATTGTTTTGGCGTGAGGTGGAGGGTTTTGGTGGGAGGAGTTAGGGTTTCGACTGACGTGTTTGGAAGAGTGAAGAGGTTTTGCAATTTTTCGAGTTGTTGGCATGGGAAGATGAGGGCGGCAGGCGAGCTAAGGCAAGCGGCGTTGGTGGAGAATGCAGATAGAGCTTTTGACGTGAGGAAGACTGTAATGGAGATGGGCAAAAGGTGAGAGCTAAGATAGAGGAATCAGTGGAAATGGTCGTGAGGTGAGAGGAGAGAGAGGTAGGGTTACATTTAGAGTTTAGTTTATATAATAACAGGTTGGCGGGTTAACCCAACCCGACTCGTATACTTAAACGGGTCAGATATATACATCCAAACATGACCCGATTCTAAACTCAAATCCGATTAGACTAAACTCAAACCCGATTAAGACTCGGGTTATTATGACGAGTTATCAAATTAGTTCAACATTTGCCACCCCGAACTCTAGTAGTCCTTCATCAGTATTTAAGAATAACTTTCTGATGCCTTTTTTATTTACTGAAATAAAATATTTGGACTAAGAAATATCACCAGTATTGGAAACTTGGATGCAATATCTGAAGATTTACGTCAATTTCAGCTAAGAAACTAATTATATAGAATCAGCCCAGCTTGTGTCTGATAGCAAAATGGGATGACTAACCTGCATTTGGTTCGGGTGTAATAAATTTTGACTTAAGTCTTGTATGACTAATAAATTTTGCTGGAACCTGGATAAAGTTTTATATTTGGTGAAAAGCATAAAGAAATTGTTCTTTTTGTTTCTTTTGGCCAATACTGGAGTTGCCTATTACATCAGAACAACTAGACTTGTCATGCTTTATGGTGCAGATCGTGTTTTGACATTTTAAAATTATATCATTTGATGGATGAGAAAGAGAAACATTGATGATCTTCTCCTTACATTTATTGCTGATATTCCTGCTTTAACTTGTGGTTTTGAATTAACAAATTGTTCACATGAAGAGTTAATATAGCCAGTATTTTTTCACAACCTGGTAACTGGAAAAGGGAAATAAATGAGTTGATGGAAATGTCGGATTTAATAGGAGGAAAGAACTCATGCTTGATTTTCATACTGTTTGATTTTATACTATGCATGTAGGGTCATCATTTACCTTCTTTCTTCTGGCTTTTATGTGAGTAGGTATTAGCAACACTAGAAGTCATACTTCTCGATGCTTTGTGAGAAGAAACTAGTTTCCTTTCTAATGTTGCATTAGCAGCGATGATGAGAAAGTACTTCCTTGCTCCATTCTCTATTTAATTAGAAATGTCTTTCTTAATCTTTTCTCGAGAAATATTTATATTTAATGTCCCATGAAACATTGCTTAAAGGTAGGGGTCTTTGTCACCTAGATATATGCCTTATATTGAAACTGCTGATCACCTCTTATACTACCTGGGCATCCACTACTGTAGCATTTGTATTAGTTTTCATTTTTCAATACATGGAACCGAAGATGTTGCCGAATTATTCCATTTTATGAGATTCATATGTTAAGCTAGACATATGGTCGTCAACATTTTCCTTTATGCTACGGTTTTGAACCACTAAAATTTGTTCGGAACGTTTAACAGGGCTGGTAAAAATACTGAAGAAGTATGACAAAAGAACAGGGGCTGTAATCCGGCTACCCTTCATACAGAATGTGCTACAGCAACCCTTCTTTACTACTGATTTGCTTTACAAGCTTGTAAAGGCGTGCGAGGCCATGCTGGACCATCTCTTTCCAATGCATGATCCATCCAGTTCCGGTGAAGATGGTACAGGAGAAAGTGATGAACAGCAGGAATCTTCAAAGCCTGGGTCCTCTTTGGTCAGAACTGGTGTTCCAGAGCTGGAGGAGATTGAATACATGGAAAGCTTGTACATGAAGAGCACGGTTGCAGCATTGAGGGCTTTGAAAGAGATTAGGAGTGGCAGCTCCACAGTTAGTATGTTTTCTCTGCCTCCTTTGCAGAGTAGTGGACTGGAAGAGCGGTGGAATAATGTTCCTGTGCTAGAACAAGCTGCCAAGTGATCATGTCAATGTGTTCATAAATCATAATGCTTCTTTACTTAACACAACAAATTCTCTCTCTGAATATGTTCAGGAGGGACTAAGATTCCTCTTTCTTTATTTTGATCATTTTCGTTCGTGCCATTTCTGAGTTATATGTATTAGGCCCCATATATCTAACTGGTGTGCATATGTTAATATCTGAACACATGGCTGAACTAAACAGAATTTGTGCATGCATTTTGATTTTCTAGCTAGCTGGTTATTCCAGCATAACCATGATACTTATGTTGCAGGAGGTGCTTTGCTCTTTCATTTTTTTTATTTATTTATTCCTACTCACATTAATTTGTTATTCTACTTATTCAGTTAGAAGGGTAACATGAAATAGGAACACAGTATGTAGTACTAGAGGTTGGCTTGAAGTTAATAGTTATTTCTGTGTTGGCTATGGTATCAAATTATCTTGTCTATCGTCTGATTTCTTTCAGTTCAGTTGTATGAGATATTGAAATTTTCTGTGGAGACGTTATCTCTGCGCAGATTGGATCGAAGTGGCTTCCTAAGTATTTTCTGTTTCTGTTTGATGTGCCGTTGCTGAAACCTGGGATCCGGATGGGTGTATTTCTTTAACCTTTGAATAAGTAAAATGTGATGGTATAATAGATTTCGGTTATGTCTCGGCAATGAGAATCCTCGTGGATGCTTAAGGTACTCGTGTTGATGAAATGACAAGCTAACGGTAATAGTTGCCCGAAGACAGTTCATGACTAGCAACTAGATTTGAATGCTTGATTGTTCTATTCTTATCAGACTTTTGCCTGCACCTTGATTATTAATTCTGCCTACCAAAGACTGACTGACTACTCGGCCTTCTACTCGTTGTGCCTCATCTTTCTTGCTCCACCAATTAAATTTCTTGCTTCCTGATAAGGATCTATCTATAGGGTTTAGTATGACTCATATTGCTATACTCGCCTCCAACCAAGTTTTACAATGTCCTGAATTCTAGTGTGGTCGTTCAGAAGTTAGGGTTTAGGACGCTCTCTTTCAAGCCTTTCAACCAATCTCGTAAAGCAGCTTTTGCTAAAACTCGAGCAGTTTTCTTGAAAGATGCTCTTGTTGTTCCCGATGAGATTGCCCAATAATAGTTCGATTCATTCAGAGCGCGCCCTGCGCTTTCCTCTTGCAACAATCCGATTAAGTGAAAAAACACTAGACTAGAAACCGCTCCTTTCCTTGATTGGATATTACTCCTTAGCTATAAATTCTCATCTCTCTTTAAGATCAACTGGGATGATAATGTGACAGTGGCTTGGCTGATGTATGGGATGGTAGAGAGTGAATATTACAGTACAGCAGAGCCTTGGATGAAGGACAGCTTTAGAAGAGTAATAAATGATTATGTGCAAGAGAATGTGCAGTTGGGTGAAGGGGAGGATATTTCTTGCTGAAGGTTCTCTTCCAAAGAGATATTCTCGGTAAAATCACTATATCGGTTTCTGAATAATAGTGGGCAGTCGTCCAATGTTCTTCCTTGGAGCTGGAAGATTAGAATTTCATTCAAGGTGAGAGCTTTCCTTTAGTCAGTATGCAATAATAAGATATTGACCGAGGATAATTTGACTCGAAGAGGGTGAACAGCACAGAATATTTGTGTGTTTTATGGGAAGGAGGAATCAATGAAACATCTTTTTCTGTGATGTTCTTATGTTACTCAGATTTTGAAGTAGACTGGGAAGATTTTTGGATGTAAAATATTGCCAAAAGAAAATCTGTTGGTGATAACAAAACTTGTTACATCGCAGATTTGGCCTGAACATAATTGAAGGATTTTTCAGAAATAAAAGTAACGAATGGAAAGGAACTTTGGCTTGCATTAAAAGTACTTTTCTCTGTTGGACAGGAGTACTATTGGATGTCAAGAAGATGAAGGCGAGGAAGATGCTCCGAGGAGGGGCGGCAAAGCAGATGACGATTGAGAAGGAGCTGTGTTCTTCTTTCATTTTGAATTTTGAATTGTTTTTTTGTCTAAACTTGGATGTTCCCTTTTGGTGGTTTTGAGTTGTGGTAGGTGTTTGTGTGTGGAGTGGTATATTTGAGGTTGTTGGACTTCTATTAGTTTGTTGGATGTATTTTGGTTTGTCTAAGATGGAATTGTTGATGGGTGTATTGTTTTAATCTGGAGGTGTACTCCTTGCTGTGAAGGCGTTGGACTAGATGGTGGGGTGTTACCAACGCTTTCAGTCTGAGAGACTGAAGCATACTATATGTTTCTAATAAAACTGGGTCAATGACCTTTAGTTAAAAAAAAATAAATAAATAAATAAATAAAAGAAAAACACACATTTGTATGTATAGGGATCGTTTGATCTGAAAGCAGAAGCAAATCGACGCTTGGATATTTACCCTATGCCCGTTTTGATTTGATAAGTGTTTGTCTATGGGATTGACCAAACAACAAATCAACGGAAAAACAACTTTTCTGAGTGACAATCAGCTGGAAGCCTGGAAATGACAAGCTTCAGGCAGAAAATCCAAACTACATTTTACTCATTATGTGCTCTTTTACAGAGTATAGATACACGACTCGTCTTCTCACTTTACAAATTGTCTTTTACTGATTATGTGTAGGATGTAAGACTGAAAATAGTCACACACTTACATCAATTTTTGCTCTGGGTCTTCTCGCTTTACAAATTGTATAGCATGGAAGGAGCTACAAGGAAGGTTAAGGCATATCTTTTTGCTATTTTTTCTTGAACCTTTCCGCATATCGTAGTTATCTATATCGCATCATGTGTACTTGTTATAAATTCAAGACTTCAAGTTAACTTATTCTCTAAATTTGATGTATTCTTTTCTTTCTTTTTTTTCCTCTTTGATCGTTGCATAATTTAGTCACTTGCCAAGCCCATTCACAGTAGAAATCCTTATAAATTTTGCCTGGTACATATACTTGAATCTGTCCTTAGTTGACTATAAACTTGACGGAATAAATTAGCCGATCTTCTTCAATCAACCAGTTACATATGAAGACATGCTAATACATCTATCACAGGTCAATCGTCACACAAATGGTCTTATGCTTAACGGCATTATGGCGTGAAACTTAGGATAATGATCGTATGCTTTACTGTGGTAAACGCCGGCTTCTTCAGCCTTGACTCATTTTACTGTTAGATCCGGCCTCCGGCGAGGACGCCTCCTTTTTGGTATCGCGGTAACCTTGGAGGGCCTGGATTTGCTCTTTGGTGGGTGGCTTTCTAGTTGTTCTTCTTGGATCATTGCACATTTCCACAAGCTAGGATTTTCTGATCATTTCATTAAGATAAGAATATTGATTGTCCAATCATCTCCCGGATATCAAGTAAGCCACCGTCATAAATAGTTTAATTGTTATATTAGATTACCTTCTTCATGCAGTCACTTTTTTAAGGCTGCTACTTTTGGTCATTACATCAGAAGAAACGCATGCAAATTAGGTACATTCTCTGAGTGGAAATCCATGTATGCCACGTCCAATAAAAAAAGTACCTTCCCACTTGTAATGTTAATTCCCTAGTTTTCCACTAGTAATGTAATTTCCCCTGCCTATGACACGAGCTGCATTTTTAGCTTAGTTTTAGAGCCAGTATCTATTAATATATCACCACATCTTCTGGATTGAGACCATTATAGTTCTTAATGCTTGTTTTCCTTTCTAAATTATACACTCAGTAGATAGGCCAGTGATCTATGATGTTTGTTTATGGTCCGGCTTTGGCTCTTTCACCTACTTTGACAATAAAATGACTGTTAGAAAATAGCTCCTTTATTTTTCGCCCAAGAGATCTATCACAGTGAAAACTATGACAATAATGCCGCAGTTTGTTCTAAGTTAGAAATATCATGGCCAAGATGGGATATCAAAGGTTTACAATTGGCGCTATGCTGAAGTAATCTTGTTGTATTGCATTTATGTCTTTCTGTACTTATAAGCGGGTATTAGAGTTTATTTGGGGAGAAGAAGATAATTAATACCATGCTCCTGCTCCACTTCATAAATGTATGCTGGAAGAATGCGGTTCAGGGCTCTTATCCTGCACCTTATGGGTTATTCTTCTTTCTTTATAAAGATTATTACTCTTGTTTGCCCCAAGTTTGTTATTGCTCAATTTGTTTTTAATTATAGAGCATTCTGTTCACATGTTCAACTGATGCGGAGCACCTAAAAACAAAATGAACATCCCTCTGTATTTATAAACTGAAGGTAGAAGCCGAGTGTGAAGGAGCTGAGCTGATTTGTGATCTGTTCGCTTTAATTTATTGTGGCATAAACCATAAAGCTATTATTATTGATTAACAATATCAAAAATAACATGTGGCTCGAATAATCCATCAATGACCTCCAGTCTACTGTATTTGCACTACTCAATAGTCTATAGGGGGGAACCAAAAAGAAAAGAGCCTCAGATACACCACCCCTCACGTCTTAGTAGTGCATGTTCCATTAGGGAAGAAAAAGACTCAAGAAAGAACTACCTGGAAAGCAGACCAGAAATGCTGTATAAAGATCAGGCTATCGGGAGAATTGGCACCATAAGATCAATACTGGAACCAGTGATATAACGTTGCATCACTGGAAATGGCATATCTTTTGTTCAGTTTTCTTGCATTCTTGTCCATGGGTTTGTCAGTCCATGCCCAGGGACTAGAGAAGGGGTACTACACTTCTACTTGTCCCAACACTGAGGACATAGTGAGATCTTCTGTCGAGAAATTCTTCAACAACGATCCTTCCATTGCCCCAGGCTTGCTGAGGCTTCATTTCCATGATTGTTTCATTCAGGTCGGATCCCCTTCCTCATTTGATTGGTGTCATAACAATTCTATTGTGGCCCTAAGTAAAGAGGCTATACTTCATCACTCAGCTGTCAGTTGGAGGTCCTTAAATCTACAATTTTCCTAAATGTTAGTTTTCTCTCAGCATATGTACGTAATAGGAAATATGATTCTTCCCCTGCTATTTAGTGGATTTAGATGTGAAAATTGTTCAAAGTGTGGTCATATTTTTATTACAAATGCATCATAGGATGTGGGAGTTCTAGCTGCGCAAGTGTCGTTGCAATTGTGCATTGACTGAAATGTGTTCTAACGTTGTTTTTCTTTGCAGGGGTGTGATGGATCCATTTTGGTTTCAGGAGCTTCGACTGAGAGGACGGCACCACAAAACCTCGGTCTTAGGGGATTTGAGGTTGTAGCTGATGCTAAATCTCAGTTGGAGGCCACATGTCCTGGGCTAGTCTCTTGTGCTGATATACTGGCTTTGGCTGCGCGTGATGCTGTTGATCTGGTAAGTTCTCAACAGGTCAACTTATACCCCCAGTACGGGCTAAAAGTAGTCACTTTGCGCTTGTCGTGTTGCCTAGAAAGAGCACTGACTTGCATAAACTGGATATGTCTTAGACTGGTGGCCCAAGCTGGTCGGTGCCGTTGGGAAGAAGAGACGGTAGAGTGTCATCAGCATCCGATGCCACAAGTTTACCGTCACCAGCTGATTCTATAGCTGTTCAGAGGCAAAAATTTGCAGATAAAGGCTTGACAGATCATGATCTTGTGACTTTAGTTGGTAATCTACTAATCTCTGGCTTTATCTCAAAAATTGGCATGCTGATATACTTCATGATGAGAATTAATGCTCAATGATAAGCACTGAATGTGAGTTAAGACACTTTTCTCATGCTTGTGTTGTGTCACACTAATTTATAGCAAATGACCAACTGAGTAACTGATTAAAGTCTTATCTAACATGGAGCCACTTTCTTTTAACGAATCTCAGATTGCTTTCAACTCCTGATGAATGCTCCCTCTTGGGAATCCCCTGCTAGTTAAAACACGTTTCTTATGCACATAATTTTTTTCCAGATGATCTGGAGCCCCAAGAGAGAGGCATCTGGAGGAGATTTATATAACCAGTTCTGTTTTTAATTAAAGATATCTGAGCTCTAGTTCTTTTGCCCTTTATCTGACGAATGGCATTGTCATGTCATCATTGTTTAGGTGCCCACACCATTGGTCAGACTGATTGCTTGTTTTTCGGGTACCGCCTATTCAACTTCACTGTAACAGGCAATGCAGATCCAACCATTAACCGGGCATTCTTGGGACAACTCCAAGCTCTGTGCCCAAGGAATGGTGATACCTCTAAGCGGGTTGCTCTCGACAAAGATAGCATGACAAAGTTTGATGTAAGCTGCTACTTCAAGAATGTGAGGGATGGAAATGCGGTGTTAGAGTCGGACCAGAGGCTCTGGGAAGATGCGACGACACAGAAAATTGTCCAAAATTATGCAGGGAACATACGGGGCCTGCTAGGCCTTAGATTCGGTTACGAGTTTTCCAAGTCCATGACCAAGATGAGTAGCATTGGGGTAAAGACCGGCACCCAAGGTGAAATTAGAAAGACGTGTTCCAGGTTTAACTGAGCGGCAAAGAGGAAGGAGAAGGAAGCTGCAGCAGAAGATCTTTACTCAACTCGCTGCTTTTCTTGATGTAAACCTATTTTTATTCGCTTTGGAGATCTTTCAGTTTAAAGAGAATAAATTACTGAATATCGTGATTAAAGGAGTCCTTCAAAATGGGCATTTGGTCTAGTGGTATGATTCTCGCTTAGGGTGCGAGAGGTCCCGAGTTCAATTCTCGGAATGCCCCAATTTTTTGTCGTTTTTACTTTTTCCTTTTTCAAATTCGACATTGTAGTCAGTGGTCACATGATGTGGGGCCAATTTGCACCTGGTGTATGGCTCGAATACGCGAGGTTTCCCTGTTCCTTTTTCTTGTTTCTTGTGAACATCTATCTTATTATAGATTTATTTTGTTCGTCTAATCGTATTCTGTTTCATATATTTTTCGGTTTGCTACATATCTAAATTAATTTAGCATTTTTCCTTCTTTCTCGTAGATCGTAAGATGACCACCTTGACACTCTTTTTCTCCAAATGGAAGAAAAAATAACCTTGTTGTTTTTTTGTTTTTCTCTGCCTGTATGCTTTTTATCTTGGTTGGTGTAGCCCTAAAAAGAGAATTTGTACTATATAGTATACTATATGACTTGAAACGTGCATCTTTCCTTGTGCGTATGTGTAGTTGCATTTCCGAGTCCACACACGTACGGAACTACATTCTAAATTAAATTAGTATTTATTTATTTTTCTCCGTGTGAATGTTTATCTTGGTTGGTGACTTGGTGTAGCCCTTACAAAAATTGTACTATACCTATATTTGTTTTTAAAAGGAAAGAGCTGTAATACTTAACCGCCTTTATTAACTTGCATGTGCGGCCAAGATTAATATCTCAGGGAAAACTTGGGCTGACTTATTAGCGTTTCTGGTATTGCAAGGTGAATCTTAACACGGGCATAAGAAGAACATAGAGCTAGATGTGCATCATTAAAAATGTTCACAAGTAGCGAGGAATCACTTTCGATAATTAAGTCTTAAGTGGGTGATATTTCTTTAGCCTGAGGTATTGTAAGGCTTTCGGCAAGAATCGATACTTAGTCATAATCAGGTAATCTATCGAAAAGATAAGTGCTGGTCACCTAGATTCATTGGGACTCGAGAAAGAACCATCGATATTGAGCTTTAGAAATCTTGAGTAGGGATCCCAACGGATGAGGCAGGAAGTGATGGGATCGATGTTAGAATTAAGCATAACAATCTCGTAGTATTTTTTATGCTAGTGTGAGTGAGCTTCTCGTATCACTTTGGCATGCTCTCTGAAGGCTCCGGAAGCAATATGCTAGATAATGTCAAATGGCAGCCCACGTAGCCCGAGCAAAATTGCACTCATAGCTTTCAAATAAACAACTTAATTTTAAGCAGGACCTTAAATTTTCAAGTGGCCCTCCAGCCTTTCAAGGGGTATGGATATGAGATTATAAGGTTCTCTACTATGCAGCATCATAGTAATCTTAGCTAATCTGTATATAGCTTGTGGCTGAGTATGAAAGAATTACCTAGGCAGAAAGGCTCAATTTTACCACTAGCCATGGATTCATTTAAAAGACAAGTAAAGACTTGGGCAACAATATATAAAGAGGTAGGGGAAGGATCAACCCCGTATCGACCGACATATTTTCCCCGATTTGAAGCGTGTAATCTTTTGCTTTCTCAAAAAAAATTTAAGAAAAAAACAAAAACATAGAGAGAAGTATATTTCAATATATATATTTTTTTAATCTATAGAAAAACGTGTAACTTTCTTAATCTTTCCCTCCAAGTGAATAGTGTGGACTGTGGTGCATTCGCGAGTTCTTTTCGTCTTTTTTATTTTTCATCTTCCACCGAGTGAGTAGTAACCGAGTAGAGAGAGAGAGCAGAAAAGAAAAGAAAGGCTGAGAAAGAAAGCAGAGCAAGGACATAGAGAGACATCTCCCCGCCCACCCATCTTTTCGTCACGAAAGGAAACCTCTCTTTCTCTACAAAATAAAATTTTAAAATTGCTCCTCCTCCTCCTCCTCCTCCTGCACCAATAACCGTCATGGCTTCTTCTACGATGCTCATCTCGCATTCCCACTCCCTCTCCGCCGCTAGACTCCACCAAAGGGGAAAGGCCTCCCGCTCTCTTGCACTGCGCAACAGCAGCGGCTTCCTTGCTTTCCAATCTTTTCGGGCCGTTCCAACTCACCCACTGGGAAGCTGTTCTTGTTATTGGATTGGAGCTACCAGGAGGAGATGGACTGCCGATAATATCATCGTTTTCGCTACCGCGACGGAGACCCCGAAGAAATCCAAGGAAGATGAAGCGAAGGGGTTCGTGGAGGAGATGAAGGCGGTGGCGATGAAGCTTCATACGCGGGACCAGGCCAAGGAGGGGGAGAAAGAACCCGATGCGCCGCCCATCGCTAAGTGGGAGCCATCCATCGAGGGATACGTCAGGTTCCTCGTCGACAGCAAGCTCGTCTTCCATACCCTTGAGACCATCGTCCAGAAGGCAGCCTTCCCCTGGTGTATCTTATCTCAACCCTCTTTAGCTTTCTTTTACTGTATATTAGTTCCCCGTTTACAAGAAGCTATTTCTTTCTTTCCTTTTGTCAAAGTCGGGATTGCTTTTTCTCTTCTTGAGATTTCCTTTGGTTGCATTGCTGTAGCTTCTGCCTTTTTACTTTTTATCCGAAAATTTATTTATTTTTTTCATTAAAAAAACCTTTTGCTTCTTACTAGAGGCTAACCTTGCCTACTACTAGGCTACTAGTCCTGTCAGTGGAGTTCTGTTGGTCATCAATTTGGATCACAAAGTATATTTGGTGAATCATTCATATTTCGTAGTTAGGTCATAGAAATATACTAGGAAGTTAGATGATCAACAAAGACACATAGACATAGCATGTTATATTCTTGGTCAACTCGGTCAAAGAAGCCCTTTGATTTCATCGAATGTGTATCCCTTCAGCAAACATATTTCTTTATTTTGATTTTTGAAAGATTTTGTTACTACTTACTCATTTGGTAGGAAAAAGTCCTTGTGTTTATGAAGGTGATTTATTCCAGTGATACACAACATATTCTAGTTATCCCTAACTATTATAGACATTCTTGTCAAAAAATTTGTTGAACAAGGATGAGCATGTCTCTTGTTGTATCTTCAAGACACATAACAATGTACTTATTTCAACTTTCTCTATATAGATTAAAGAGCTAAATGTTGGAATATGATAAGGAGATATCCATATATGAAATTGTCTCAGCAATCAATGTGCCCCTATCTTTTACTTGGTTAATTTAGTCTCCCTGACAAGTGAATTTTTTTTATGTGCTCTAAGTTTCTTGATACGAGTGGTATAATTGACTGTAAGCACCAGTGTATTACATTACCGGATTGATGATAAGTCACACATCATGCAAAATGAGAGCTGAAATACTGGTTTGGTAATTGATTAAGCTGATTAGAGTTGTAAAAAGTTCATCCAGGGTTGATATATTGTTGGTTGCAGACACTGGGTTTATGAATACGGGTTTGGAAAGGTCGGAGCAACTAGCAAAGGATTTAGAATGGTTCAAGGAACAAGGTCATGCTATTCCTGAACCGTCTACTCCTGGGATTTCTTATTCCATCTATCTGGAAGAATTGTCAGAGAAGGATGCTCAAGCATTCATATGCCACTTCTACAATGTATATTTTGCGCATACTGCTGGTGGTCGAATGATTGGTAAAAAGGTCTGTTCTCCTTCTTTGGTGCTGTTTTATGGTATGTCTCAGATCATGCGAGATGATTTTTTGTATAATTCATAAATAGTTCGCTAATATAATATCCGCTCATTTTTTAAAATAAACTGTCTTTTCTTCTGTTAACATTTAAACAATTGCTTAAGTCAGCTATAGTGAATTTAGGACATGGATTCCACAATTCTGTTTGAGTCTTGAAGCTGGTAGATTCAGACATTTAACCCTCTTAAGCAAGTAGTATTAGAAGCATTCATAGCATTAGGTGACATATTTATGAGCTACAACAGGTTAAGCATTCAGGACTTTGAATTTTTTCTCTTTTACATGTATTTTTTATGTACATGCAGCTAGCACAGATACATGTATGATAATATATCATTGTTCATGACAGTCTGAAATGCAGTTTGCAAATGTTGCTTCAGAATTTTACACTTAAAACATAGATTGCTGCCTTCAGATACCAGACATTATTGTCAAGGACTTGGTGCTCTAGATCCAGAAAAGTCAACAAATCAAAGAAAACTGCATATCTTTGATTCATCCTTACGTTCTGGGATGCCATTACTTTTACCGGGCCAGTAATTATTCTGAAGACAGTCTCACAATTAAATAGATCTGAGTAAGTTAGACTGAATTTGCGGTCAGAAAGATGATAGAAACCTGTATAAATTGAAGCATGGGGTTGTTCATTCCGTGTACTTGACAACAAACCTAAATAGTAGAACTCCATACTGATCATTTTTGAGGTTTTCATCTATAAGTATGTGCATTTCAAGTTGTACATATAATTTGAAAGATATGATTGATTAAAATGTGGTTTATGTCAATGATTGAGTTCTTTAATTGTCAATACAATTGTTGTTCATATTTATTTTCTTAATAAAGTCACAATATGTATAACTTCTCTTAAAGACTATATTATAACAATTCAGAACAGTTTATGACTTTATCCTATGATAGTTGTACATTAGTGATCTATGAAGTGTTCACAGGGCTCTTCCTCACTGATGGTAGCAAGAACCTGACATATAAAGCACATTCCTAATACATTTCCTTTTGAAGAATCTACTTCCATGTGCAGATGTGCTGCAGTGACCTTGGATCACACCTTTCATAGAGCCTTTGCAACTTTGGCTTGTTCTCTGTTATCAACTCTGTTGTTGGGAATAGACTTGGATGATGATTTTCATTGTCAATGGAGTAAAAATGCATTCAATTGCTTTTATGTTCAATGTGTACTTGTCTGCTGCATCTGTTCATCATAACATCAAACTAATGGCTTTTATGTTCATCTTAACATCAAACTATATTTGACTATGTAGGTGGCTGAGAAGATATTGAACAAGAAGGAGCTGGAGTTCTACAAGTGGGATGGTAATCTTTCCCAACTATTGCAGAACGTGAGAAATAAGCTCAACGAAGTTGCTTCTGTAAGTTTCTCTTCTCCTATTTTTTCACTATCACCAAATTTTCAGTTACAATTAAGTGTCATGCTTTATGTTTCTTAATGCTGTGTGATACTGTCTACTTGTTACAGAGCTGGTCAAGAGAAGAGAAAGACCACTGCTTGGAGGAGACAGAAAAATCGTTTAAATATTCAGGAGAAATACTTCGTCTGATATTCAGTTAAGAAACACTGGGACCTAAATTCAGTCTAATATAAATAAACTTCACTGCCCAGATTACATTGGAGAGATTTGTACACTTTGATTTGCTACGGAATTTCCTTCTTGAATTTCTTGATCTTTTTGTTTGTCTTCTATCCTTTCATAGTCTTAGTACTGTAATTGGGATCTTCTAAAATTGGATGGCCAATGAATCTCGCTGTGGCTTGTAAGGACGAAAAACAGCAAGAACCCATTAATTCTTGTGCATTATATATGTGGCAGGGGCAATCTAAAAGCAGCAAGTTATAAGAAGCCACCGACAATGCAGTTTCACTAAAATCAAATGACATGATCCATTGGCCATCGAGTTTATGTCATCATGTTATTAGGAATGGTTCCTCATGCACCATAGTGATTCTTTGTAATTTATTGTCTACCAATCTAACATGTTTGGAGCAGGGGAATTCATCATTTAATAGTTGAATCTTTACTGCCTTCTCAAGTAAGACGAAGAAAATGGTAAGCAGTTATTGAGACAAGCCCTTTAGGATTTAATAATATAAATGTGTGTACATGGGTGTATATTCATACATCCTGGCGTATCGGAATCACAATATAATTAATGCTCGGGTGCTATATGTTACATATTAATCAACGTTGAAGACTCTTCTCCACATTGAGACCATTAGCAAATTAAGTCCAAATTTCAGAAACTTATAGCCCGTTTCATCTGCAAAGCAAGTCATAGGTATGTGTAATGTGTTCGATCCATCCATCGACTCCAAACAGCTAGAAATGGATATATGCATCTCGATCAGATTTGCATGCCTTTTAATTCTTTTTCACTACTGTAGTATATACGTTTGTGGTTCGTATTGGTGGTTCAATTGCATGGCAACCTGTGAAACTACTAATAATGTGCTTAATTAGCGCGGTTTATGGCAGTTGGCGAGGGCAAGACAGATAGACACACTTGTGTGTCATCTCTCTCTCTGGATCTCTTTCAGAATTCCATAGTTCACTTTATTATGACTAATGAAATAGTGCATAGATGGTCAAAACTTAGATATACTCTGAATTCGAATCCTAATAGTCCATTTAACTGAGATACAATTAAATTTACCTTATAATGGGAAATAAGAATAATGAAAAGTGAGAATTACTAAAGCAAATTAATTAACTTATTTTATATATCCTCCACGAATAGTTCCTTATATACAAAGGTTAACTATGTATTAATTAATTGTATGCCAGTACGATATACAAAGAATGCACGATTAGTATCACTGCAGTATCATCAGATGTAACAATACCAATAATAAAACTCTTGTGGTTGTAGCATCAGCGGCAATAGTAGACAAAGAAAAACCGTATTTAATGAATACACGATGTACATCAATTCAACCTCGCTACTTATTCTGTATTATAATTTATAAATTATGATACGCAAAATTTGCCTTGAAACTAGACATAGGCCAGGTGCCACCCATAATTCTGAGAACGACAAAAGAAATGTCAAAATATTGACAATAATTAATTACTCAATTAGGAAATTACAAAGACACAAGATAAGAACTAAAAGATACAACATTATTTCCACACAAAAAAATAACATTCCTTATCAGAAAGAACATATCATAATTAGCCATGAGAAAATTCAACTTCTATCCACGTATCGGATCGACATCTCTTTAAGGGTACTGACAGACCTGTGGAACAACTTGAGACTGTGCCCTATTTTATCCTGTTCAAAGATGCAGAAAATCAGCAAATATGCAGAGAGCATACACCTATCTAAATGATAAACATAAAGCACGGAAATAAGACTAACATGTTATGACAATTGCTAAATTTGTGGCAAGCAGGTATAGCCATCTTCCAAATTCATAATATGCAGTTCCAAATTGCTATATGGGGGATATTGGTATGTAAGAGTCGTAACTTTGTATCATCAAATTTTATATATGGTAACAACACATTAGCGGCATCTCTAAGATTTGATCCTTTCTTCTGTTTTTTTCTTGTTTGTGTATTGTTGGTTTGGGTCCGTTTTGGCAGAAACAATCCGTAACGGACATGAAATCTGGCCGAAAGGCCCAAAACCACCAAAAGTCTACTGTTGCAGCTATTGGGAAGTGCGTTTTGGTATCTTTATTCGGATCACTTCCCTCCAAAACCAATCCATTGCATCTGGAACATATAGGCTCCGCATAAAAGTTCAATGTTCAAACCATGAGTATTGTGTTGATGATCAGTAATTGCAGCTTCAAGCAAAAGATCATACCTCTTTTAACTGCTCCAGTCTTTCCAAGATAGAATATAAATTGCCAGATAGCAAAGAAAGATTTTGTGGATCACACTTCCTGCCAGATCAATAATGGTGCAACCATGTTAGATGGAAATGGAATCACTGGACAAAAGATAACTTAAAAATTAAGAGTTATTTAAGGAAGACTTTTTCTGTACAAGAGGACATTAGATATAAAGTAGCAGCATCATTCACCCATCTTAACACATTATGTGCTAGTTATCAATAATCTCTCGTAGGAGAATCCAAGTCTAAAAGTTCCTCTTCTCCTTCTAATGAAAATATTAACTAACTTAAAACAGATAAGAACTGATCATACTCATCCTGAAAATGAATGAGGAGGATGTTGAGGACACATTCAGCAAGCTTAATTAACAGAGTGATAAGCTGGTCCATATTGCCAGCCATGCGACACATTTCTATAATTGCAGTGTATCTCCTGTAACAGACAAGAAAATAATCATCATCAACTGCATATGATGATACCATTCAATGAATGCAGTGTCTGAGTGGCATGTGTTGGTACATCCAACGCAATGGCATAACAGACAATTACTGTGTGCAAACATAAACACTTCAGCATGAAAGAGGGGCAAAACAGATATAAACAATTTAAGTACATATGTTCACAAGCAATGTCAAAAAGAAAGATATATGTGGAGTGAAGATGGAAGGGACAACCGGAAAGAACTAAATTAGTAGGACACTTAGAAGTAACCACTGTTATGACATCATATTTGAACGATTACTAAATACAGAAAAGAAAATAGACAACGTAACCAGGTAAGTAAATCAAGAGCAACTACTGAACTCGACAAAATCATAAAATAGTGCACAACCATAACTTATATACACAGTCTGCAATAATATACTATAGAGTATAGACCATCCATTAACTTGCCTTCAAGCTAGCGGCTGCCAACAGGATTAAACTTGCATAGTACTCCCTTTCAAATCAAATAACTAATGCACCAAACCTGCTGCCATGGGTCTTGGAGGGGTAGTTAATGACTTAAGGCTCCTACCGAATTTTGTATATTAAAGAACCTAGGATTCAACTATCAAATACCCCTTGTTTGCCTAGTTTTTTAAGCATGATAAGGAATAAAGTCACGGAGAGAGCAGGAATCAATGATTGGCTGTGCCAATTGTAGCACGGCATTTAGCACAAGGTGTGCCAATGGCACACCCCATGCCAACCTGTGCCGGACTAGCATGGGTGCATGCTGACCCGTGCCGACTGGCACTAGTCGCATGAAGTTCGAAATGTATTTTATTAATCTAAAATAGATCCATTAGAGTGGTATTTGAGAGTATTCAATTATATTAGAAGTGTTAAATTATTAATATTAGTTTTAATAAATATATTCAAACATATTACACGTTGAATAATGTTTCTATTTTATTATTAATATATCTTTAAAAAAATAGATTTTTATAAAAATAATCTAAAAATAAAGTCTCTAATATAAGCTTTAATACATATATTCAAACCAAAAACTAACAACTGATGTGCCGAAAACTCAAAAACATATTTAAATATACTAAAAATTTTATTAAAAAGGTGCCAAATGCGTATCAATGCGTGCCAATGGCACATCAAGGTATGCCGACCAGGGATCGACATGGCCATCATTGGGTAGGGTGACAAGTAGCCATAGAAGATGGCCAACTTCAACCTTAGCTCTAGTGTGCCCCATATTTAGCATAGGCTTGGACGTATATATGACACTTATCCAAGTGTAGGATATCTTAGTAAGTTCTCCAGCCCTACAATGTGATGCATAGGCCACCAAAAACTGAAATGGCCCCACATCACATTTCAATGCCCTTCCTCTCCATTGCAAAAGATTTCAAGCTCCAATTTACCCCCCTCAATGTTTACTTGCCCTTTCCAATAAGTCATACTAGTTATTTTTTTATAGCAAATGGTGCCTTCATTCGCTAATAATAGAGCATGCATGAAGATGATTTTGTTGGCTGATAAATTTCTTTCTGCTGCTCCTATCAGAAGAGGGCACCAAAATGTTCGTACTGAAGCTTGTTATGGAAAGTTTAGATGAACTTCTGAGCATGTCCAAGGTGATATCTCACGACCACTATTATTCGCTAAAATATAGTTTTAGCTAATGAGACTAGGAAGTGTCTAAAATTAAGATGACATTAGAATCCAGATAGTTTGGATATACGAGGTTTAAGTCATACGATCTACTCTTTTTATAAAGCTAGATAACAATACAAAGAAAAAAAGTTGTACTGGATCCACCAGAGCCCCAAGATGTCATGTTTCCAATGCTAGTATTGATTGACGAATAGAAAAGGCAGGTTACAGAGGATCAGAACTAAAGTAGGACAACAAAAGCAGAATAGTGACCTAACATTACCAGGAAATTAGAGACAAAAGAAAGGCCATATTTTTTTATTCAAAATATTGAGGTTTAAGTCCTACTATGAGCATAGCTGAATTAAGAGCATTGAGATGGATAACAGATAACACCAAAATATTAAGAAAGGAGAACAAATTGTACTGATGGAATTGGAATAGCACTAGATTGCTGACCTACTTAAATGGAAATGATCTATTATAAATAAGATATCTCAAGTAGGAACCACTAGTGCCTCCATTTAAGAAGGTAGAGAACAGGAAGAAAAGAAAGAGCCTACTAACACATGGCACAAAAATATTTTTAGCAGCCTCGGTGAGTAGAAACAAAATGAGATTATGTGGGTGTACCTCACAAATCTGAAACTGAGACATCCAAATTCTGATATTAGAAGAATAAAAGGTACAGTGCATCTTACAGAGACGAAAAAAAAGGAATATAAGATATGCTTGCCCCAGCAGCTTGTCAAGAAACAAATTTGGTTCTATAACATATGACTAGAAGTCTTAAATAACAATGGCAGACTCACAACAGAAAATATCATGTTCCTTACCTTTTGCGGATGTTATCACCAGAAGAGATGCAATCTCGCCTTATGCATACTTTGATTATTTCATCAACCTCCTGTCTTGATAATTCATTAATTTCTTGAATCTGAGAAACCAAGTAAACAGCTTGCACAGTATCAAGCTTCGCAATACCAATAAAACAAAGAACAAAAAATAACTGCCAACCAATATTTCCTTAGCTCCAGAACTCAAAACCAAGAAAAAAGAATCTAGCTTTTCTTATTTGTTTTAACTGTTCATATACTTGTTTGTCTCACATTTCAGGCAAGTGTAGTCAAATTACCTTGTTAAGCAACAAAACCTTTTCTTCACCTGCTCTCTCCATGGTAATTGCAACTGAATTTAAAAGGGCCAAGAGCAATTGCAGTGTAGGTTGCTGCACAGCTGAATTGCTAACATTACCATTTCCGTCCAAAACCTAACAAGCCAAGAGATGGATTTACAATAACCAAAAGAACTAAATAATAACAGTCAAAACAGAGAAAATCAACCAAGAATCTAAGATAGCTAGCACCACATAAAGCAGAGTGTATGTGATAGATATATAAAAGATGTTCTAGGAGAAGGGGTGAAAACTAATTGGATATGGAGGGTACGGCATCAGCTGATATCCCTATCTATCGTGCACCAGGATAAGGAGAACATTGGCCATATGTGAAACTGATGTGAGTAAGAATCAGATACTAAACCAATACAAATCTAAATCCGCAACTACTAAAGATAGGTAAAGACAGGTCAGGCACGAGATGCAGGGTGAATTGGCAATGCACTGGAGAAATGTTTTCTAAAGGCAACAGAATATTGTGATATCCATATTTGCATTGATACAGAAATATTTAGACCATCCCCATAATTTTTGGAATATGGAATTTTGCTGGAGCCGATATTAGCCCACTTTTTTGCCCTGTTCCAGCCCAACTCAGAACACAAGTTGTGATTCCATAAAATGAATAAGCAACTCACAAAGAAAACAAAAAAGCCCAAAGGTTAAATGAATCGTTTTGTTGGCCAACATATTTATCACTTACGTGCAACATCATAACCTTCTTTGACACCAGAAAATAAAGGTAGCAGCTCAGACTGAAGCATAACTGAAACTTTAAAATCTCTGATTTCTTCAGACTCTCATCGATCAGCTGTTTGCTCCAACCATCAGAAAAAAATTAGTTTGTGTTGTGTTGTTTGTTTCCAAATCAACAATATAGTAACCATGGAAGTATACCTCAAGTGAATCTGATGATTGCAGGAAATGGGAAGAACCACCAACAAGACTAAAAAGAGAGCTCATCATGGAAAAGAGCGACTGAACAAAACCATACTCATCACTTTCTTCGTATGGCCAAACCTAAGGACATTTAAGTCATACACTCATTAAACAAGATTATTCACACGTGACAAAACAACTATAAAATGAAAATGAATAATCAACTACATGGTAAGGGTGGCAATTTTTGACTCAGCACAATAACCCATGAAAGTTTTAAATAGGTTTAGGTTTCATATAATCAGATTTGGATCATCAACAGTTTTATCCACCAAACCCATTATTAAATGGGTTGTGTTTGCATTTTCAACTCATTTAACTTTTTTACAACCCCGCCTGCCCATTTATGAACCGATAGCATGATTATAACCCATTTATCACTCAAAAAACCCATATAAAGTCAAATAACCACGTAAACCTATAGTCCATTTGTGACCCATGTAACATATTTAATTAATAGGTATTTCCGTGTTTAATATTCTAACCCATTTAATAAATCAGTCATGTTCATGTCGGCTTGAACTTAACCCAAAATGACCAAACATGAACCAACCCAATTGCCACCCTTACTCCTCACCTTGCTGAGTATAGAAACAACAAGATTAACCCGCTCCAAAGTAAACTCATCAGCTCTTGATATATCCTCCCGAAGAATTTGATCAAAAAGTGACTGGTGTACTTTGACATAATTAACAACCTCACGGGCAACTTTATTCTTCACCTGCATGAAAATCATTTGTGCATTTCTGATTAACAAATAAGAAAATAAGAGGAATACTGAAAAGTAAATCCAGAAGAAACATGACTGCTGACAGGAAAATAAGTAGATAATTGTAATCATATCAAATTTCTGATCTATCAAAGAGAAAATCAAACTAATTACACATCTAAATTTTTCTTGAGAAGCCTACTAGTTACTTATGAAATTGCAACACAATTTACTTCATGCTACAACATTGTGTCAGCACAGGATGGCCTTCCTCAACTAAACATGCACCAGGTCAAACTAGAATTTATAGAACTAAAAGGGACCAACAATATTATATTTTTCATAGTAAAACAAACTTTCTGATAATTTAATAGGACATCAGAAACAGAAGAAAGTTAGAGAACATAGCTCAATCAAAAATTAGAAAATAAACAAAATCATTAAATTATTAGTTTCAACATTATATTTTGATGATTATGAGAAAAAGTAAAACAGAACTCCACCAATAACTATAGTATAATACTAGTACCAAGGAAGTCTATAACAGTTATAATGTGACTCATCCATCTCATTAGACTACCAAGACCTGGATCAATTAATTCTATATCTATCTATATATGTACCATTATTTTGAAACCTGAGAATATTCTCAACCAAGTCTAAAAAAACAGGAGCTTAATTTGGGCCACATATGACCGAAGATTTACCTATCAAAAGAGATATTGGAACAGGAAAATTGGATTGTGAAGCAAAAGTAATAGAGTCCCAAAGAAGAAAAGGATTCCGACAGACGGTACCTCTAGGAAATCAGAAGAGTCCACAAGTGATGTCAAGCATGAGACCAATCTTAATATTGGAGTTACAAGCAGCCTCTGTTTATCAGCCTTTCCCTCTCGTTCTTTGCTTAAACTACCACCGACCCACCTTGAACCTCCCTGTAAATGTCAATGCTTTAAACAAGCATATTAAATTAATACCCAAACAAGGGGAACAACAATCTTACATTACCTTGCTTGGAAAATCAATAACCCTGCATGAACCTAGATGTTCCATAGCACCCATGGAAAATAGAATCTGACTCCCGTGCCTTCCATAGTTGTGGCTGATTCTTAGAAGCAAAGAAAGTTGAGCATCAACTGTGCACATTCGCTGAAAAGACTCTAATGAGCATGTAGCATCCTGAAAATATGGAAACAAATTATATTAGATGTTCAGAAATATAATTTGAAATTTTGAATTACTCTTCCTCACTAATGTGCTATGTATTGTTTTTTAACACACCCAAATAATATTGAATAATTTTCCTTCCTCGTTGTGAAGGTTAACACACATAACAGGTATATCTTTTTAAGCTGTGTATAATGAACACCAAAGTTTATTTACTAAACCAATACGCCGATTGGTGGAGAAATATGGAAAAAAAATACTTAGATATGATATTTATTGAATAAGGAAAAACCTACTATTACGTGGTAGGCAGTTAATACGGTAGGTGCTAGAGAAGAAAACAATATCTACTACTACTACAGCAAGGTAAATAGGTAACAGACCAGTAATTTTCCTACAACCATAGGGTTCCACTCAGGTTCATTATTAGGCCCCTACTTGCTTACAATAGCCATGACTGAATTATCTAAAGATATTCAATAAGATGTTTTATGGAGCAGGTTATTTGCTGATGATGAAACCGTAATTAATTCTAAGATAGCATTAAACACTCAAAAACTGTGGAGAAAATTAGAATGTAAAGATTTCAAATAAGTAGATCTAAGACAAACAATAAATATGTAAGTTTAGAAACTCATGACATCAAAAAGAAGTTGTTATTGATGGACAAGTACCTGAAGAGGAGTTTTTTTTTTTTACTTTGAATATACAACACAATAAGAAGTGAAAACTAATGAGGATATTGCGTGCAGAATTAGAGAATGATGGCTAAAATGGAGAAGCGCCTCTTGCATGTTACGGGATACTCATATACACTGTAAGCTCAAAGAAGAATTTTATACAGCAGCAATAAGACCAGTTACACTTTATGAAACAGGCTGTTGGACAACTAGAAAATAACAAAATCCAAAGGCTGAAATCTCTTAACTAAGGATGTTAAGGTGGATGACTGGTTTACTAGACATAAATAAGAATTGATAACATCAAACATAAGTTAGAGGTAGCAAACATAGAACCACTAGTAAACAAGTTCTACGAGAGTAGACAGAAGACCAAAACTATAATTACTAATTAGTAAAAAAAAGGAAATAATGTGCTTGATTTAAAGAAACCCTTGCATTAAACAGAGATTAATCAAGAGCACCAAGATATCCAAGGCCAACTAGTAAAGATCAAAGGCCTAATTGTCATCTGCAATTAGTCATACACAAATTTTTTCTTTCACATGCAATAAGGTAATTTCTCCTACAAGCATCAACTCTGTGGCCCATTGAGAAGTGTAGTTTTTGTTTACTGATTCATTGAAGATTCCAAAGTTACTTACTCTTAATTTGTAGAAATTAATCATCACCCTCATACCCTTTTCTTTCAAGATGGTTGTAGGAAAAGTAATTTCTAAGCTATGAGCACACAAAGATATGAAACTTCATTACGTCATCAACTAATATATCCTCTGGTTCAACAAGATTTATGCTTAAATTTAATTGCTCTGTGTGTGTGTATCCTCATATTAAATATCTACTGATATGCACGACCACGTCGGCTATTCATATTCTAAAAGAAAATACATGACTGGAAAGAAAACATGGATAAGAAAAAACCACAAATATGCAACCATTAGTTCTCCACAAATCAGAGTGACAACTTCATTGTCAATTCAACCAGGAAATAAATGGAACGAAGGAAAGCATACCAACAGAAAAATGTTCATGTTAATCTAGTGAACAGTCATAAAGTTTCAAGACTGTGACACACCTTAGAAGAATAATTACTGATTTCCATCAAGCATGACCTCAGAATTCCTCTGGATTGAAGTTGGTTTAAGAAAAACTTCTCATGGTCAATACCAACAAAGGCATCTAAGACATATAGTGAAATTGCCTTTGCAGCTTCACTACCATGGGTAGCATCCTTCGTTATCTGGAAAACATAAAAGATCAATAAGGAAAAGAAACAAGATGGTAATTTTCTCATGTGCTTTATTACTAGGAAAGTTTATAAATAATGTCCTGCATTTTATGTTTATTATTGTTTACAGTCTTTTGGACTTTCATGATTCGACCCAACATTTTGTTTATATTGGCTAAAAAACACCCTCCTGTTATCTAGTCCCAAAGTGTTGACACAGGCATGGGTTAAAACAATTGCACTTGTCAAATGAAAAGTGCAAAAGGCAAGGGTCAGACTGTGAATGTCCAAAAGGTAAGGTCTCAACAATATTAAAAGCAAAATGCCGGGTACTGCCCATAAATTTCAATTATTACTAATGTGATTTAATACATGAATATACAATTCACACTAGTAGCAAGCGACTAACTAGAAACAGCTATGACAAGGTCAAACTATCAACGTGAACCAAATATTATGAAAAAATAGTTTCACATACCACATCAATAATAGCCTGAGATTCTTTCCTTATTATGGAAAAATTGGCTCGAGCTAGTTCGTGTTGGTCTCTATCAATCTTTAAACAATACAAGTTTACAAATTGGTCAGAAAATTATCATGTAAGGCACTAAAACCACCAAGGAAATTTAATAAACCAAATTGACCTTTTGTAGGTTCATCTCGTCATCTCCATCTCGTTCTTCAGTAAGCAAGTACTGCAAAACTGATGCTGGAACATCTGGGTCGAGAATACTCCCGCAATACTGAAAGTAACTTAGTAGTAATGCATACTGCCTGTTGCAAGAATTTTATAAACATACTGTGTTAGGAAAATTAACTGTGAAGCAGATGGAGGATATGTTGATTGTAAAAATTTGTCTGTGCATCAAGAAAATCTCAAGTACCTTCGTCTCAAGGGTTCTGATGATTCATTTCTTAGGATAGTCATCATAAGCTTAAACAGTATAGAATGACAAGCTCCATTCGACAATTGCTTCCCGGAGATAATGTCAAGGCATGTTACACTATCAGAATCCACGCCGCTAGGACATAAGAATCTTTCATCGCGAAGTTTAGCCATACAGGTGAGTGCTACCTTTGAAAGACACGACATAAAATAAAGATTTAGGAACATGAAAAAGACATGGAACATAACTAAAACCATAAAAAAGGATACAGTAATTTTCTCACATGGGTTAAGATTACCGCCATTTTCAGTGAACAATCTGGAGATGCTGATGCAGTCAGTGAAGCATCAAGCAACCTGCCACCATTATTCTAAGCACAGTTATAGTCAAACAAAAAAGAAGGTTCATGTAAGAAATGTAAATCTGACTAACTCAAACAATATCTGAGAACGATCTTCAAGGAGTGACATTCTTCTAGATACAGCAATCTGAAAAATGGCAAGAGTCATTAGATTGTAGGGAACTGATATATCCTTATCAAGAGAAGTGATTATGGTAATAACCTCAACAAGCTGAGACCAGCCAGTCAACATGTGAAGCTGTGCTGCCTGTTCTTCAAGGTTTTTGTTATATCTCCAACCCCATCTTAGCAATTGATGGAACGATTCTCTTAATTCACCCTTCTCAGCCTCTTCCAAGTGAGAGCTCACTTGTGCACACATCTGGATTTTCACCGAAGAGAATGAATCCTTGAACAATGTTAACTAAATGCAGCATAAAATCTGAAAAACTAAACTTGTATATACAAAAAGGACATCTAAAACCTAGATTACTATTTCTGTACATTTATGACAGAAAGAAAATTTCATAATTCAGAAAATCATATTTGGAAACAAAACAATAGAGAACCTGCCAAAGTTTGTCATGGAATGCATCAAGGTCAATCAGGCGATCACCTCGCTCCGAGTAGTAATACATTCCAGAATCATGGAGTATATCTTCCACCTAGAAAGAAGAGCATGTATCATTATTTAAATTAAAAAAGAACTAGAAATATTTATCAAGTTAGCAAGCTCACCTTAATGTCACATTTTAAGTTCGAGAGAAGAGGATATCTTGTAGAAGTATCAGGTGACCTGAACTGGACAACATCAAGCAACTCTAATGCCTGAATATAAAAGTCATCAATCAAATTCTAGTCTAGAAACCCAACTAGCCAAGTAAACTGAAATACCATTGATTTTGCTGTCAAGAAATAAAGAATCACGTTAAGAATCCAGGTGACGCACTGAAGAGATTATACATTCTTATTCAAGAGCAGTTGAGCTAAAAATAGGGAAACCAATACTAAGAAAATTGCAGGAGCCCCAGTGAATCTATATATTGACTAGGAATATAAAATGCAATACTGCAAAGAAGGTTTTGGAAAGAAGAAAAAAATAAAGTGCTGCAGATGTCAATAGTAATATAAAAAAAATTGGGCATGTAAAAAGCACACATTATAATCATATAACCAGCTTAAATGTGACCCCTTCAGTTAACCTGAAGCCTGTAAAAACTACAGAGATTAGGAAAATTTATTCCACCAAAGTGATTATTTAAAAAAAAAATTATTGCATCACTTTTCAGCCCAACCTGCATTCAGCATCAAGAAAAAAAAAAAAAAACTAAAGATAAGTCATGCATGCAAAAACTTCTGTTCTGAAGTTTTCAAAGTTTGGATAGATTACTCATTAACTGAGAAACTAGCCTTAAGGATAATGAGTCTCAAAATGTACCATATTTCTATCCATTGTTCCATTTCCAGCAGTCTGAAAAATAACTGATATATTTGGACTCCTGCAGCTCTCAGCTACACACTGACCGAAAGTACGAGAAAGAATAACCAGGCATGACTCTCGATGTGCGGATGCAGCCATATCAGCTACATGTAACTCCAAAGCTAATAGTTTTAACAGCCACGCCCTCTGAAATTTATATTAAAAAGGAGCAGTGTTAAAATTATGTACAGAATTACTGATGATCTTCACTCCAGGAAAAAAGGTTCTCTTTTGGTTAGAAAGATATAATTGTCAGAGTGTAGAACTTAGAGAGATGCTTAAGTTCTTGCACTCTCCAAGGCAGCTTCTTTATCAGGTTATTTATCTTAGTACATGTAATTACAGTTAAATACATGCTCACTAAATCAACAACCTGAAAGTCAAGAACAAAAAATTAGATGTTATAAACGTATATATAGTACATCAATTCTGTACCTATGGCGTACATATGTATACATAAATACATCACACAATTAGGTGCATGGTTGAGAAAGGTAGAGATGTTTGATTCAAACAGGTATGTGGAACGTAGGTCTACACCTGATGGAGTGTGCTTATACGAAGAGCCTGATTGTTATTTCTTTTAGGAAGTGGAGCAACTCCAATTGTTTCCAAATGCTGTAGTTGAATCAGGGACAGAATATTAAGGAGAGAACCAATAAACAGATACGTTTGCAAGAGAAGTATTAATTTCCAGTAGTAAAATGAAACCTTCGTAAAGAACTGGTACTTCTTTGTACTCAAAAGATCCATTGTAGGGCCACAAGTTAATGGATCCAGGCACAATTCATAAAGAAGCTGCATGTGGCAGAGGGATATTATTCTAGTCAGCCTGTAACAAGAATCCACGACCTTGAAGAGAGAAACAGATTCAAGTTTCCAGAAACTGAACCTGAAAACTGAATTCATGTAGTAAAGCATTCATATCTGGCTTTGACAGCTTCTCCAAATTATCAAGTATTACCTTCAAACAACTGCACAACATATTGGTAATCAGTTGCTTATACAGACATTAACATTAGCAGATATAATAGAGGGATGCGTTGTTAACCTGTAATGGAACTTTGGCCGTAGGGATGTTCGTTCTATTGGATGATCGACATCAAACCTTAAAAACAAATGTGTAACATTTGGGGCTGGACGAGAAAGATTATCAATAAGAAGCTGTAACAGAACAATGGATAAAAACAAAGGAGTCAACATATAGTCTTATTTTCTCATATCTGCGTTAACAGGCTAAAGTATGATATATGCAAAAACAACCTGCAATATAAGAACACCGGGATCATCTTTTGTGTTCTCAATAACCTGACACTCGTCAAAATGTAACTCCAAACAGGTAGCAAAATCATCAACCAGAGACTTTGCAGCACCCGATTTCAATAATAACTGCACGAGCCCAACCATCCTAGAACTGTCAAGATGAGACTCAAGGTAAATTTTCAATCAATCAGTAAGGAAAAGAAACAATCAGAACTCACTTTTGCTAATAAGAATCAGGTAGAGTGCCCAACAGTACACAGTAGAACTTAGAACAAATACAAATGTAACAGACTTCACAATTGGCACATATAAGGGCACATACCTTAGAGTACTCATGATTTTTATTGAGCACAGCTGAATCTGTGGTAAAAAATCATATCGTACATACTCCAGCAATGCAACAATTTGTTTATGATCTTGAGATAATATAACATCCAAGGGCTGTAACATTTCAGGCATCAAGAGTAAATGAAACAAAATCTTGATATATACTGTGTACATATATAAATAAGGGTATGTATTTAGAGTAAGGAGAGCACATATAGTGTGAAGGCACAGGAAAAGGTGACAACCTGGTACAATGGACGCCAGAAGTCAGCCAGCAACAAATCCCTTTCCATTACAAGAATAACTATTTCTAGAGAAAGATGCACAGCTTTCTCTAATAGTAAACCATATATCTGACTAGTTCGCTCATGAATGACAGCGTTCACACCCAATAAAATGATACTCATTATATTGCGAAAGACGATTTTACCGCTCATAAAGTCCTGCATCAAAATTGATGAAACATTGTGTTACAACCAGCATTCTTTAATAGATAGTGTACCAACATATGACAGACAACGTTAAAAAAAACTATAATACAACAATTATGACAAAAACAAAACCTATAATCCCAAATTTTTGGGGCCAAGCTATGATTGACAATATCTGGATGAAATACTCCAAAGAGAGAATGGCAAAAAGAAGCAGAATGGAACAACCAAAGATTGAAGACATAATGGCAAATAAAATATAACATGATATTAGGATCAATGACAAGCAAGATCATGAAACTCAGAATAATCAAGTGAGACCAGTTATTTCCAGAAAAAGAATAAGATTCATAGAAATGAAGCAAAATGGAAGGAACCTAGTAGAATACTAGATTCTATATAATTCATCACTTTGGTATATGCTAATACCAAACTATTGTTAGCCACACTTGACTTATGTTAGGAGGACTAACATTTCCAGGCAATGCTCTCCTATCCATACCGCAAAAAACTAAGCACTGCCCCAGAAAGCAGTCACTAAGCTAGCAAGAATGCGATTGCTACAGCATAGCACCTCAGTTGTTTATCAAAAATCGTACACCTCACTCAAAACCATGATGTTTTCTAAGCTAAATTTGGTAATTTTTGTGCTCATAAATTCATACTGCAAAAGTGTTATAAAGAGATAAATCTCTGTTCACTGTTATTCTGCAGCAGTAAAAAATGATAGTTAAAGAGTAAGCAAGAAAAAAAGGAGAAGAGAAATGAGGAAAAAAAATAAAGAAAAAAATATACTCACGTAAGTTTACCAAAGTACAAAATAGTCGAAGGGGCTCATTGGATTGGCCGTTGAATGAAATCGATGAAGTGTAAAAGGTGGGGGAAAAGTGTGTGAGAGATAAAGAGTAAAAATTAAAAACTTGAAAATAATGCAACTAAAGATATCAATTACTAATGTCTCCTAGATCAAATTCATTTTTTATTCGACTTAAATCTTTAAAAAAATTAGTTTTGGCTGGCTCGTCAAGTACGACCGAAATTGGCCGATCCTAGGCCAAAACCAGTCGCTAGACTAGTTTCAGGTGATGATTGAGGCTGGGATTGGGATCGACTATGATGAATCCCAATCCGATTCAAGATTAGTTGATTTCACAAACCATGGGTTAAACAACTTATAGTAAATCCTCATAAAAATAGAAACAACCTTCGAAATTTCCATTCAAGATTTAATAACTAGTCTATGTTGATGTTACATCATAGACAGACTGGGAAGAAATAAGGCCATTGATACAATGGACGCCCACTCATTAGGTATGCTTTAAAAAATAGATTATGGAACAAATAGTTTGGGTGGGCTCAATCACCACACTACATGTATAGACGTGAAACTTCCTGTGCAACTTTAGAGGAAAAAAAAAAGCTTAAACAAACTTATAGTAAATCCTCATAAAAAGAAAACAACCTCTGAATAATCAGTTAATCACTGATAATGGGGCAACAAATAAGGAAGTTGGGAAATTGCTTTTATTGAAGAGATAGCACGTGTTGGACACTCTATGCTACGCATTGCTTTGAGCTATTTTTTGGAGGATATTGCCAAGGATACTGAAACTAAAAAGGTGATACATAAAGGTCAAAAAATGATGAAATTTACATACAACCATAGTTGGATTCATCTACTCATATAGAAGAGTGATGGTAAAGAGATCATCAAAATCCGACATCACTAAATTTGTCACTGACTTTCTAATATTTGAGAGCATCGTGAGACATAAGCATGATGGTATGAAAGTTTGTATATGAGTGGTCAACACAAATAAATAAAAAATGAACTTAAAGATCAAAAGATAGGTGAGGTTTTGAAGGCTATGATTCTTGGAAATAGCTTTTAAAACAATACCACAACTGTCATTACAATATTCGAGCCGCATATTAAAATATTATAAATGGATAGATAATGATGACAAACCTGAGATGGATTTCCAGTATTATACAATGGATATAGTGAAAATAAACAATAAAAGAGATGTGATAAAATATTACAGAAAGTGGTGGTCGTTGATTGCCTTCGGGTGAAACAAACAAGTACATCGAGGTATACATGTTGGTAGGCATTCTTCCAATTTACTTTCAACTTCTAAGTATTTTGAAGTTTGGATGCTAACAATTTGCGATATCTACAAGATGTTTTCTTTTATTCAAAGACTCCAATTATCTCAAAATACCAATATGATAGTGAAGTGTTGATGGGAGTTAGGAAAGTCAACATATTGTAGCTCGACAATCCCAAGCAAATCCTTCGTGACAAAGAAATGTTATGATTCAATTAAGTTTATTACTTGTTTCAACCTAGTCGAGAGATTATCTTAAAATTTTCAAATGATGTAAATTGGGAGTTAGGCAATCAAATACTACTAAAACTGTTGCATCTATTTATTGTAATACTCTAAATGAATAGAAGTTCATTTATGAATGATAGAAAAGATCTTAAAGGGGTGTTTTGTTGATAAGAAGTGAAGGGAAAAAAGTAGTAAAAGTTTCTAGTGAATTCACTTCTTGTAAGTAATCATGACCTATTAGTGTTTGGTGAAAATTAAAAATGTTTGGTAAAGTTGGATAATTATGATAATATACAGTATATAAAAAATGTGAAAAATATCACTCTATCACTTTAGAAGAGGAAGTCAAATGAGTCAAAATTAGGAAAGTTTTGCAGTTTTAGGAAAGTGGAGAAACTCATTTATCACTCTAATTTCTTTTTCCAAACACAATAAAGTGATAACCCTCCAGAAAATTGTTACTTTCTTTTTCCGCTTTCCAATAGCCAAACACACTCTAAGCCAAACTACGTATTCATCAAAATGTGAAAAAATTGAACAACCTTCCATCTGATTTACACCAAAAAAGAAAATAGATTGCCGATAAAGAAGTTAAAAAAGCTAGTGTTATGCCATTATAGAATGAGATTTATTAAAAAAAACTATAATATGAGATCGAGAGAGAAATTTAAGAAGACAGAAAATTAACAAATTAATTGATTTATAGTATTTTTGATGAAGAAAACCTTTAACTCCATAAATCAAAGAAGTAGAGAATAAAATATTAGACAATAGAGATGACCCTTGGTTGGATGAGGCCTAATAGAAGGAGAGAAAACGGCCACAAAGGGAAAAGGCTAAGTCATTCGGCAGTGATAAGTACTAGCAATATCCCTAACCCTAACGAAAGCCTTTGTGATGAGTCGCTTCCATATTGATGATGGAGATCAAAGAAATCAATTCACATGTCATGGTTGAGAAATTGAAAGGGGAAAAAAAAAAAAGTAACTATTTGCATCTTATCATTGGTGGCATCATAAGGATGTTGCTCCATATGACGTCAATTTATCTAGTGTTCATATAACCATACATTAGTTATGCTACTTCCCATTGGTAGGCACAACAAGCGCAATGTGGAATCACTTATCACTCTTTGGAATACTTGGACAACAGTATTTCTATCCTCGTGACGATGGCAATGACAAGCACAGACATTTGCAAGATCCAACCCAAAGTTCATTACAGTTAATACTTATGAGTTATGACAAAGTATTTTTCCAAATTTTCAAATTTCATATTTGATTAATTTATTTTGTACTATTTTTTATCATTTTTATAAATGTTTCCTCGTTTTATAACAATTTTAGAATTTTACAAAATAAAAAAACTTCCAATACTAAAACGTCCAATACAACAAACACAAATTTTTTTTCTGGAAAGCTAATCCCAGTCTCGCAATCAATTCTTAGAACCTTGGGCAAAACAATTGTTTATAAATCTTACACTCAGTTCGGTTGTACACTTCTATCCTTCATAACTTATTCTCCAATGTCAAAGAACATTACAGAATTGCATACACTGTCAAAAGGCGGATATAGTTCAAGATAAATATAAGCAATTCATGAGCTCATTTTGACACTGCATAATATAGCAAGCCGGTAGACATGACCTATATTCAGGTCATGTGAAAATATGCTATGATATGTTTTATGTTCAGAAGATTGAAGCTGAGTCTACATATCATAAATTTTATTTGACTTAAATAACTCTGACAAACAATATAAAGAAGCGCAGCCTTAAATGCAGTAACAGATAAAAACTGAAGATGAAGTGAATGGAGAAGCTTTCTCGTATGTACACCATGTTAAAGTATATACATACTTTCAGCAATTCTATAGGAGGGATCTGTGTCTCAATTGAGGAGGAATAAAGTATAGAAGAAGGCTGCGTAACATCAGCAATACTATCGTAATCCTCCCCCTTGATGTCATACATGCTCAAAATCCTGCCAACATAATCCTTGAATTAAAATCTTTGAGGCATCCAAAATTCTTGATCAGTTAAATTACCAAGCATATCCAGACTAATTTTTAACATTCTGAAGAGAATCATGTAGAAAATTTGACTAATATGAAAATCAACAGAACAAGAACCAGAAAAACAACCAAAATAAGATAGCAGCAAGTATACTGCAGCCTGGAAACCTCAATGAAAATTTTGTCCAACGTGACTTAAAAATTTGTTTATTCAGGACATGTACTTACATTTTGAAGTGCTGGAGGCAAGCAATAATTAACTGCCATTTCTCAATAGAGTCAGCATAGGCCCTCTGAGGGAAAGGCCCAAAGACATGATCATATACAAACCTAAAGATCCCTACAAACCTGGTAAATTCAAGTTCGTTAAGATATAAATATGAAAGATGCTTCATGCTCAGATACAACTCCTTAACTGATGGATGAGTTAGTACCTCCGTCCTCGATCGCTTACATTTCTCTCTTCTGCAATAAGAGCATTTAACAAGTTTAAGAAGGATATTGTTGATGGATATCTTTCCCTTCTTGATTCTACTTCATTCAGCTCAAATCTCATGTCATATACCTGCCAGATACATGCTTTTAGCTTTTTACAGCAATCAGTATTAAATATAGAAAGAGTAGCCACTAGGAAGAGCACCATTTTTCAAATTATAATCATCTACCTTAAGTGAAGTGTATGATAAAATATTGAAGGTGGATTACATCTCAAATTCCTGATAAATAGTTCCCAAATACCCAGAAACCAGACGACTTCAATCCTATTAAAGGTTTCCCGAAATATCCAAGGGTTATCATACTTGAGAATGAGTTTTGTCTCAACTAGGAAATACTACCTCAAATTTGAAGATTGAAAGGAAAAGAGAAATCCAACTAAAAAGACAAACAAACTTCTAAATATAAAATATCATAAATTTAAGTACAAACACCATATTTGATCAAGTTAGACAAAAATATGTTGAAATTTTTAAAAATAAAAGGTTTATAGTATTTAGCTTAAGCATCACTCTCTATAATAAATGGCAAGACAGGACAGCCAACACCAGCACAACCAATCAAAAACACTAAGCAACATCTCAAGGTAACGCAAGTATACCTTGTGGCACTGCAGCAAATGACAAATAGTATCATTGTCGATTACTACAACAACCAAAAAAAGAGGTAATGGAGATGAAATCAAGCATTAAACCAACAGCGAAATCTAAACATATTGGAAAAATCGCAGCATAAAATTCCACGAAAATATCCAAATAAGCATTATATGGTCTTCAGTGCAAACACATTTTGGAGCTGCAAGGTGAAAAAAGTAACCGCAAAATAGAACACAAATTAGATATCGCACCTGTGTTGACATAGGTTGCCCACTGTTACCAAGCGATGGACCAACAACTACAGGAAGATCATATTGCTCAAGGTAATTCCATATGGTATCTCTTAGAGCTGGTGACACTCTGATAAATGCAGTAATAGCATTCCGCAAAGCACCCTGCAAATGAAGTGTTACATATGTCGAACACATACAACCAACATAGGCTGCAGATAAATCTAGAATAAGCTCTAACCTTTAAATAAGGGGGCACATTTTCATAACTAAGAAGTTTAAACAAGGGTTCAATGTCTGGAAACCATCTCTTCCGTTCAATTAGGTTTCCATTTTCGACAACCTATAGCATTTCATAACTCCCATATTAGTCATCAATTACATAATGTGGAAAACAGATTGCCTCAAGAAAGAAAAATAGTTTGGAAGTTATAAATAGGTATTATGCAATTTGAATGTAAAGTATTTCAAAGACATATATATGATAAACTCCAAAGAGGATGGTCCAAACAAACAGTTCAGAGACAAACAAATTCCTTATTCTTGCAACACGCTGCAACAAGAAAATTTTGGTAGAAAATAATATATGACTCTTTTTCACAGCAACTGATATCAAAAGCAAAAAAGTAATCTGTAACAACAATGCATCATCAAATGAAATGATGAGGTTATCATATCTTCTTAAAACCTCTCATTACTAAATTTGAATAGTCGAACCGCACAAGTAGACAAAAAAGATCTGTCTCACAAAAAAAAAATAACAGTTCCATTTCTATCAAAAAATTACAAGTGTACTGTAGAATATAAAAAAATTTAAAAAGATTTACTGATTTACATAAACCTAAAAGTTTAAAAGATGAACCTTCTGTAGAACATTTAAATATGCAACAAGTGCTTGTGCATCACCCTCCTGAAAATCAGGCAACAAGGTTCCAGAAGTTTGGAGAGACTGCTTAAACTTCTCTTCATAGATAGATAGGCAATCAAATAAGGTATTCCACCCAATTGACCGGAACGTTTTACCACGCAATAACTCATAAACTTTTGATGCACCCTCTTCATTTGAAGCCTGAAAGTGCAAAATGAAATAGCACAGAAATCAAAATTTCTGAGAGCATCTGGCAAGAGCAAAATTATTTTGGTATACCAGGGTACTAAGAAGTCTCAGAAAAGCAACAAGAGTCTGAATGTTAGTATGATCCTCTCCAGCAAATGTCACAAATGTCCACAATTCTTCATTTCCATGCAATAGCTCCGGTTCTTTCTGGCAAAGAGGATTTCCAGCAGAACATTAGAATGCATTTATTCTCAAGAAAGATTTACAGAAGCAAGCAAATCACTCTATGAGTTATGGCTAAATCCCAATCGGGAGAAGGTAATGAAAACAAGTGGCATTTTGATGTAATACACAGATAGCCCCCAATTCTTGGCCTTATTTACTCAAATCATGGTGATATATATATTGACGTCAAACTCAGTAGAAATATACATTTATCAAATGCCAAGATTTGCTAGAATTCAATTCTAAGTTTAAGCAATTCTTCCCCTTCAAATTCAAAAAAATAAACTGAATCTTTCAGTGATTGGTTAGATAAACAACATATTTTTTTCTTGATATAGATTCTTTCAGGTGAATCTCACCTTTAATAAATGCTGCATGATTAATCTGCACTAATTTATCTACTGTCTAAGTCCTTTATGGTGGCAACTTATTTTTTCAGTTTTCAAATTTTACCATAGCGCATGTAGTCAGTTTCTTCATCTTGTAGGATCATTCCACCGTACAGAATTGCACAACTCCTCATAACTACTTACCTTGTCATTCTTCTATACTGTCCACTGCATCAAATTCATTTAGCATGCAGAACTTTGCTGGTTCCCCCAGAGTCAAGCCCCAAAATGTCCTATGTCACTCATAGTGTGCACCAAACTATGTATAATGTATCCACCATTTCCTCAAAAATCAAAATAGTTTTACCAACAACAACGAGTAGTCTAAATTAACCAAAATATTTCACAGCCCTGTGGCATAATAACAGGAAGTGCACACACATATGCTACTAAAATATAGCTGAAGCACACAGATTTGGAAATGTAAGATGGAAATTGGAAACAGTAAAAGAATTACAAGCAACAAAGAAGATAGAGCACCACCTGATAAATTTCTCTAACCAACTCCAACAAGGAAACAAATGGTTGACTGTTCCCACCTTGTTGTAGGTTATTAGCAGTGTCATCTCTGAAATCATCTGACACTGACAACACGTACGGATTAAGGGAACTCATGGCTTTCTCCTTCATTTCTTTCACCTATACACGCAATGTATAGTTATCAGTTAGTTCCATAGATTTGAAGGGAGAAAGAGACAAACCAACAAATGTACTTCTACAACATGAATATTGTGGATATATGACAAGAAAGTCATTTCACATTTTCATATTTTCCAAACACAGCTCTTTGAATTATATAATGATCATATATATGCAACACTTTGATGTACTAATAAAATAGCAGATATGTAATTCAATACACCATCTCAAGAGACAGACTAATGAGAAACTTAGACAAAAAATCTTGATTGATGTAAGAATAGTTTGTTTACAAATCAAATATACAAAACTCATTGCACGTACTTATCCATTACAAAAGAAAAAGATATAAAGCCAAATTAAACTGACCTTTGAGCCTTCAGTTCATATCTATTATAACTTAGAACTAGGAATACTCAGAACGAATTTTAATAATTTCAACAAATTGGTAAACCCAAAGTTTACCTTACTATTTTCTATTTTTCCAAACAGGATAGTCTTTAATTATCCAACTATTATCTGGGTGAAGCATACAGGGCGTACAAACCTTGTGTCTAGAATGTGGGTTAGAAAGAAAACACATCAGCAGCTTGTGCAAGTACCCATTATACATATAGACCATATCCTCATCATCATTCTGCACCAAATAGAAATTAAATAGGTAAACATTGAAAAAGAGAAGCTATAGAAGCAACTAGAAAGAATAAAGAATCTTTTGAAAGCGACTCCTTGCACTATAAATTTAGTTTTTTCTCAAAAATTTTGAAGTGTTCAAAAGATTGATATCGACGAAAATGCAAAAGTAGTAGTACTGGGAACAGTAAATATACTAATAATATAGGACAGGTGTATTTCCAAAATTTAGTTGATCACTAGTCACTACAGCTCAAAAGGAACAAACATAAATCCAAACACAAGAACTAATGACAAGATCCAACGGAAGAGTCGATCACATTGAAATCAATTCAACAGTTGAACACTTAAATTCATATCCACTCCAAAACCCCTCACCACTGAAATTAGCTCAAAGTGGAGGACTCTGCAGTAATGTATTAATTGAGGTCAAAATTAAGGCAAAGGGTGGGCCATAAACAAACAGTAAGACAATAAAAAATTTATAAAAAAAACACACAAGTTGTGACAATGAGCTGGCAGCTGAGGCTTGGCAGGATGAGACTTAATTAAGGTCATGGGACTTAATTAAGGTTTATAAAAGACTAAGTTTATGTTTTTCTTTTCATATCGCTTGAAAAGATGAAATCTGGAACAACTTAAAGAATTTCAAATAGTCAAACGATTAGTTCTTTCATCTGCGAGAAGCATGAAACAACAAAGTACTGTTTTGCAGTTCCAGGCTTAATAGTATGAAAAATAAGAAACAGATAACACATGTCTTTTTCCAAAACTTCCTTTCGTAATCTCCTTTCATGGATAAAAGTACATGAAACCAGTAAGTCACAGAAACACATAATGTACATCAACAGCTTGCATTGATCAAAGAAAAAGAAGGAAATAAAATTGTGCATATGCTATATTTATCATAATAAAACAGGTAATATGAAATGTTAAGATTCAAATTAAGAAGATTGGTTCTTGAATGAAAACATCAAATCAAAATACATCTTCCTTCCCCAGATCCTAGTTTGTGAGAGCCCCATACATTGGGATGCCAAATTTAGTTCTTGAATAAAAAAATGAAATAAAAGCAAGTAATAAAACAAAGAAGTGCATTTAACATTTCACAAACATTTCCATAATGTTGATGCTTGCTGATAAAATAAAAACATTCTACCAGCAACATGCATCCACATTCTAATAGAAAGTCAGAGTCCAGAATATCGCTCATTTATCGTATCATCTAATCTCTTATCTTGTAAAAACTACCCAAATCATCCAAAAATAGCATTTGAAATTTGAATCATCAAGTCAGCTTTTGTCATTACTACACCTGATATGCGGCAGTCTGGAGAACTTTCGATAGTAGAGACTGGAAAACATTGTTCGAGCAAATAAGTTCAAGGCATAAAGAAACATTTGCATAATCACTTGGAGATGCTCTAGGAAAGGTGTCCCTTGAAGTGCTTTGATCTTCAGTTAACACCAAATGGACAGTCCATGCGAGTCGCACAATATCAAGAAACCCCTCAACATTTGGATTGTTACTAGTAGTCATCACCTAAGGTTTGCAAAAGTTACATACCATCACCAAAAAATCATTCTCATAAAAGCACTTCAGCAGAGAAGTGAAAGCAAAATTTTCTTCCTGGTTTGTCTTACTAATTCATGAAATTCCTTTCTGAAGGAAGCATCAGACAGCATGGAGATTTGGTCAGGAACTGTGCATAACGCATCAGACGTAAAAGCAATTACTAGTGAAAATAGAAGACCAAATGTGATCTGCAACCATAAAATAACATAAGTAGGATTACAGTGTTGACAATATCCAAACAACTAAATCCTGAAGAACATAATACATAATATCCCAAACTTCATCAAACAGACTGAAAAATTGAAACCTGAAGTTGTATATTATTGTCGCCATTGACCTCAGCAGCACAATCTTTTAAACTTGAAAACACATCCTTTACATCTTTTGGACCTGATAATAGTCAAACCTACTTTTAGACACTCAAAACTTCCATTGAAATAAGCTGAAGTTTTCAGTTTATGGATCAGAGTAATAAGAGCACCAAATAAAGTATAAATGAGGCAGGTAACTACAAACACAATGACAAAAATTACAAATGCAACTCGCAAAGACAATATCTCCTTTTTTAAATGGAGTTCCCTTAGAATCACTTATTACAATTGGAATGCCCAATCTCCTGAGCACAGGGCCCATTTACATCTACGTACAGAGAGCTTTCTGCACACTAAGGCTTCTTATTGTGTAAAGTGAGAGGAATTCTAAATGAACTTTAAAGAAGGCAATTCAAACAATGCTACAGACTCCATTATAACTTGAAATAAGATTTAACTTACTCATTCTTGTAATAAGGACCGATAGGACAAGACAGTGGCTCAGACTTAATCTCTCTCGAGAAACAATGGCATGTCGTTCCACAAAAGCACCTCTGAAGTCAAGAACATAGCGTTCAGCATTTGGGTGGCCAACACCAGCTGGATCTTCCCGGCTTAGTTCCTAATGAAAGCAAAGACCACAAAACAATCAACCCATGTCAGGGGAATATAGGTCAGAGGCACATCTCCCTGCCTAGATCCCACATAGAGTCCTGCCTAGTGCACTAGGGCATCCTTTCGGATATAGGTCAACTATAGCAGCATCAACCGCATCAACCACAATGATGCCATTAGTCTAGTTGTACAATAACAATAAAGATAAGAGCAATGATTCGATACTAACCAATTAGTTATTAAAAAAAAATTCATCTCTTGATAAATTGAGGGGTATAAAAGACATTTGACATATGTGACTAGATTTACCGATAAGTAAAGTAGAATTTAAGTATTTTCTTTAATAATAGGAGTGTGGACTTATACCAATTTATTATTATTTTTATCTTTTATATAAGAAATGATTACTAAGATAGAAAAATAAAACATCACTAACTTACCCTTACAATTTAAAAGAGTGACCGGTACTTTCGGTTCATATGACTAGTACTTCCAGTTAATTTTATTTAGTATTATTTAATTTCAACCGATAGATTAGGAGAGAGAAATTAATAGTTCTTACTAAATCATTTGTCTAAAGATAAATCTTTTACAAAAAGTTCCACTGCCAACACTCAGAGCATTATTAGTCTAAACGGGTAAAAAGTGGAAAGGCTGTGTAAATTCAAAGCAAACATGCAGGCACAACCTTTATGAGCACAATCAGCCGTTGTCTGAGAACAGAATCGAAAAGATCCTCCATAAGCTTCTGTACATCAGCCACAAGATCAGCATCCAGACCTTGGTCAAGTACAACAGACTGCAAGGGAAGAACATAGTTAAAATTAACCATTCAGTGAGGACAGAATGAAAATAACAGGGACAAACACTAGTTTACAGGAAACACATAGCAAGAAACTTGGTATAATCAAGTTGTACCCGTAAAAGAGTGTACAGAGAGGTGATAAGATCTCTTCTCTCCATGTACCAGAGGCCTGCTGCAAGACGATATATCTCCAAAGGTTCTCGCCCGTATAAAAGCCACTATATACACATAAGTGATTTAGTGGAATTACACAAGAAATCTTATGTAAAATGAGAACAACCAATTAGTACAATGAGAATCTATTTAAGGAATTGTACCTCTCTATTAGTGGAGACAAGTAAACGAACACACTCAATTTCATTAAGATTGAGATCATCACTCAATTTCAATGCCTGGGAACCACAAAAAAGGTGCATGTAAGAACAGTAATGGAGTGCTGATGATCATCTTACACTATCTGAACCAACAGTACTTGTGGAGGTAAATAAATGAATAGTTCTTACGGTTGCTCTAGCCTCATGCGTAAAATTTTAGGACTATTTACTTGAAATTTAGTCAATGATAAATTTCCAAGTGTCCCCATGATTTCTATCCTGAGCAATCAAAAGAATTTGATGTGATGGCCATCAAACTAGTGACATTTCCAAGATTGCAAGAAAAAAATACAGAAAACTGTTTCGCAGCAGCATAAAGCAAGAAAAAAGAGGGGAGGGAGGGTGAGGAATGTGAATGTTACAAGATAAGGACAACACCACACCGTATCATTTCCTAATTGAGAAAGGAGTGCAATCTGAAGTTAAATGGATCATAGCATCAGTAGATAATCCGTTGTAGATAAGCAGATACTAAAGCAAAATGGTAACATATGATGATTGAAGTTGGAAGTGCGACATGAAGTATAACAAAATGACCCATAAGCACAGTGAGTAGACCACCGTACTGTACAATGAATTCCCAAGAAAACTGAGAACGAGAAGTAATAATTTTTAGCATAGGTACCAGCCGCCCTCGGGGCAAATATGAATAGGGAGACGTCATGAAGCACAAAAGGATAAAACCCTGAAGAACAGGTAAAAATAATCGATATTGATAAAGAATGGCACGAAAGCCTTACGATCTCAACATCTGTATCATCCAGAGATATCGGGGGTGAATCAGGAAGCCGCACTTCTTTGGACTGAACTTGAGCCCGATCAGATGCCTTGGGACCCTGCCAAGAAAATACGACCTCGCTCCGAGTGAGACGATCACAGTTAGAGAAGTACGAAAGGACCGGAGAAAGGGAAGATACCGGATAAGAGAGGAGGGACTGGAGATGTGGGAGGGAAGCTCTGATTGCGTGCATTATCTCAATTCTCTGGCTCGGGGTCGGAGGAGAGGGGCCCAGGAGACCGGCCTCGATCGCCGAGAGGAGCTCGTGCGGAGATACCATGACTGTCCCGATCGATCTCTCGCTTTCTTGGCTGCTCCTTCGGTTCGTTCCTCTAGGGTTCCAAAACCCTATACCCAGAGAAAAGGGGGGAGGGAAGAGAGAGGAGTGCAGAAAATATCGTCGGGGAGGGCGTCGACTCGGGTTTGGGATTTAAAACCCTAACGGCGGGCGTTCCTTTTCTCGTGTTTTCTCTATGCGGCGGCAGGAAAGAGCTGAGCCGCCGATGAGCGAGTGGGAGGCGAATTAGTGAAATTACACAAGGCGTGCTGCTAGTGTGCGCCTCATGCGTACTGCAGCAAGGCATTTGGAACGTTACATGTTTTCCCGCTATTTTTTCGCTTTGCTTTGCGCGTGTTAGTTAAATAGTCGAAGTTATATAAAGATAACTGAAACCGAGGCCTAATCACTAACCCCAATAGTTGAGGTTATATAATTAGTATACATACATGCATATATATATATATAGCTAGGGATGGATTACGAGTTGAACGTCTAGAGTCACATCGCTCCATCGCAAGGAATATAATGTTTCATCTTATTAACAAAAAATAAAGTTCTTTTTCCCTAATAATTGACTAAAATTAATTAAGTTATTAATAAGCCTCCTATGGTCAGAACTCCTCAGAAGCAATAAGTTGAGCCTGCACTTGAGGCCAAAACTAAGGCCCATTTTGCGTTAATCGTGAACCAAGATCTCGTTAAGCATTTGTTTTGTAGGATATATCACGCGATGGTTAACTAATTAGACAATGAATGAATTGCAAGTAAATTAGTATCGATGGATTTTTGTTGCATAATCATTTTATCGGTGAAAGTTGCGCTTCCAAGGGATCGGATCAAGTCTCCGTCCAGTTGGGCCCATATCTGGTTGGCTTAGTGTATTATGGCTCATATCACAAGCCCAACCATCTTCGGGTTTTATTATTGTCTAAGCAGGCTGGATAATACCAATGTCAGGCCCTATTATAAGCAGTCCAACACATGGACCTAAACTTCGTTAACTTTGTTGGTTTTACCTGACCAATTTGCAACGTTTTCTTTTTGTAGCTCTATCTGCATAAATTAGATTGCAATAAGCCAGCCAAGAAAGGTATCAAATACATTTGCTCATCTAAGATATCAGCATCTTGATTCATCACATTAAGGCGCCATGTTTCAGACGGCAACTATTATGGTTATTAAAAATCATCGTACACCAATCCCTTTTCATGTGACAGGAACTTTATCCCAGAAAACAAAGAAGTATACGACAGGAATCGTCATTAGAGATTCTTTTTGGTGCTAGATTTTTTAACCAAACAAGACCTCTTCTTTATTTATTTTTTAATCAATATATAATATTTTTTAAATTTATTATTAAATGGGTCTAATTTACTATAATTAAAACAAAAGCACTAAATTAATTAGTATTTTTAAAAATACTAATAAGTTCTGTGTTTTTATCGCCGAACAATTTTTTTTTTTTTTAATTATACATTATTTTCTAATAAATTTGAGGAGTCGTGCTAGTTTGTTAAAAAAAACCTCAGCAACAGCCCATTCCCATCCCATCCGTTCTCGAGGAAAGCCATTAAATATACAGATCGATCGAGTGCGGAAGAAGCAGTGAAAAGGATCGATGGAGGTGGAAAACAAGCGTATCGCGATCAAACACTACGTCGATGGCTTCCCGTCAGAATCCAACTTGGAGATCAAGAGCAGTCCTTTACGACTGATGATTAATATTGCGGAAGACTCCGAGGTAGTGATAGTCAAAAACCTGTTCTTATCCGTCGATCCATATCAGATCAACCGCATGAAGATGCACAGCTCATCGCAGAAAGCAATAGATTTTGCGAAGCGACTCGAACCCGGGGAGGTGAGCTATATCTACCTCAATCTCTCGTATGCTTAGTGCTTTACATCGAATGATCTGAGATGGGTTGCAAGAACTAATTACTAATTGATCACTGGCCGTAAGCAGAGGATTGATGCCTTCGGCGTAGGGAGGGTTGTGGCTTCTGGTAACAGCAACTTCAAGAAGGATGACGTGGTGGCTGGGTTGCTGGGTTGGGAAGACTACACCGTCGTTCGGCCAGGAGGAAACATTCTTAGAAGGATCGATCCCGTGGATCACTTCCCACTGTCCTACCATGTTGGTGTTCTAGGTAAAGCTTCAATAACTGGGTTGTATGCTAGCTAGTTGCTTTTACTTCAAGCCTACTAGCTGCCTTACCAATAATTAATTAACTAATAAATTAATTACGTTCTGTATTCGAACAGGGCCTAGTGGGCTCGCCGCGTATTCTGGTTTCTACGGCATCTGCAAGCCGAACAAGGGCGAGAAGGTGTTTGTTTCAGCAGCATCTGGATCCATTGGAAACCTGGTTGGCCAATTTGCAAGGTTCTCCGGTTGCTACGTAGTTGGATGTGCCGGAAGCAAGAAAAAGGTGGATCTCCTCAAGGAGAAGCTGGGATTCGACGATGCGTTCAACTACAGAGAAGAACCTGATCTGAAGTCGGCACTGAAAAGGTTGATTACTTAATCTAAATCTTAAAACAGAATTACTTAATATGAGTGCGTAGTTGGTTTACCTACATCAAATTTATACCGCCTTTGATTGGCAATGGTAAGTGTAGACTGTAGTGCAGGTGCTTCCCAGATGGAATCGACATATATTTCGACAATGTGGGAGGAAGGATGTTGGAAGCTGCGGTTGCCAACATGAACGCTTTTGGAAGAATCGCTGTGTGCGGTGCGATTTCCGAATACACAGAGGAAGGTAGGGGAGCGGCGCCTAACATGCTCCATGTAATTTACAAGAGGATTACTATCAGAGGATTTCTAGCATATGATCATCTGGCCATACAAGATCAATTTATCTCGGCAACATCCGATCATCTCCGGAATGGGAGGATGCAGACGATTGAAGACATCTCGCAGGGCCTTGCCAGCATCCCCTCGGCCTTTGCAGGGCTCTTTCGAGGAGAGAACGTGGGAAAGAAACTAGTCCAACTTCCCGACGTTCAAGAAGATTAGATCATCATGAATAGGAGAATGATTCTTGCAAGGTTCTGCAACAAATTTGACCGGATATATCCTAATTCTAAATTTGTCTTCTTCTTTGGAGCAAATCCCTATCTTAGGCCACCACTTATCTCTATCTTTCCAATACATAAATTTCTTCCACTATACGTGATGGTTCAGTGAAAATAAATGTGTTTATCATCCTGTCAGAGGTACATACATTGACAACAGAACTGTATGATTTTGAATGTCACAACAACATGGAGAAGCAATTCACAGTATCTCACATGATTCTATCTCAGACCTACCAAATATTGCATAGCGATTATTGGCAACATTGTCATATGCGAAGTCCCTTGCAAACCTGTCGATCAATAAGAAAATATTAGTTGCAGGACATAATAGCTACAACAGAGTGGTAGTCTATAGCTGAATGAAGTGATGGGGTAGTTAGTAGTAGAGAGCATCTTACAGAGGAACGATCTTCAACATGAGAGCGAGCTGAGGGAAAGGCAAGTCAAGGTGCTCCATTATCCTCAGCACTGCTTCAGACTTTATATAGGATCTGTAAATAACAGAATGAACATTTTAATAACCTCGAATATTTTAGTAACCATCTGCACTGAGTGGCAGAAATAAGATTTGCAAGTATCATTGTGGAAACTGATCTTTAATCACGATAAAAACATGCCGATATGTGTAACAAGCAGTAAACCAACAAAAACCCTTCCTGACTTGATTAAAGATTTCTATATCAATCTAGAAGTGCCTCATTTTTCCTTTTCCTTTTTCTTTGGAAATTTTTTTGAGTTCATTACCTATTCTTCTCGACAAGCACGACGCTTGAGATATCATCAGGTGACCTCCCTGACCTCTTCAGAAGCTTCCTTCCTGAATCGCTTTGAAGCGGCGCATACCTAATTCTTCTGTTGTTTGATGAGATTATTAGTAATACTGGTCCATGACTTGCAATAAGCTATTATGACAGATACAAGTCAAGGAGAAAAATAGGTGAGCTGGCCTGTTGGGGTCGTTGCTGCGCACAAATCGGACGCCTCCGTTGCAGAGGTTGCAGACGCCATCAAAGAGCATGATGGGCCTGCTGTCGCCTTGGAAGAACTCTGCATCTGTCGTCTTCACCCAATCCACAGTGGAGGAGGAGGAGGATGCCGATACTGGTCGGACGCGCCTCGGCATATCCGGAGTGGAACCAACGAATCGCAGGGCCGGCTGGAGGAAGAGGAGACCCATCTTTGATCTTCTTGTAGACTGTAGCTTGTGTTGTTGGAATTTGGAGAGGTTGGACCCCAAAAGAACGATAATATGCCCCTATTCTATTCGTGGTGGAGAAAATTAAAGTTTCTCAGTTCGCTTCATCCTAATTACTCATTAGAACAAAGGGGCAGGCTCGTGGCGGTCGAATATGCCACAGCTTATGGTGAGCAAGTGAGAGGGCTCGTTGGCTCATTTACTAGATAATGGTCACAGGGCATACGTGGGGTCTCCGCACGACATTCAAGTACTCGACCATATAAATTGGCTATCTTCCAAATTGGACGCAAACATCGGTGCACTTGTTTGAATAACTAGTCTTTATATATATATTTGAAAGAAAAAAAAAAAAAAAAAAACAGTGTTCTATAAAATTATGTCAGTCTGAGTTGATGGCAATTTGTGGCGGCAAGCAGACAAGAGAAGTCAAACAGAACCAAATTTTATTGATTATTTTCTACATATCTATCGTGAAAAAAGTAGAGAAAAAAAGAAAATTACATTATCATAACCCTTGCTAAGCAAGGTTCCAGCCTTCTTCCTTTTGCTAATATATTATCTCCTTTATCCTCCAGTACGTATACTAAAAGAGCCATGTATGCGTGTACTCTGAAGCTGCTTCATATCCTAGAAAAACAAATTAAGGTCAGTAAAAATGGCATATAAGTCAGGCCAGTCGTATAACAAAGAAGAAAGGAGAGATTGTATCACTGTTGATATTCTATGTTAATTTTCGTATTGGGAATCTTGGAGACGGCATTGAAGGCTTTGTCAGATAACACCAGAGTAGACGGGCATGGATTGGTTCTGCAGAGATCCACGACTTCGACAACGATAATGCCATTCTTGCACGGTCGCCTGAGGCCACTCAGACACCGCAGTTGGTACCTTCTCCCACACGCAGCACCGTTGTCCCATATCCCATTGCCTGCTGCCAAAAACAGACCGTTCCCTGGCAGTTGATCCTGGTCATAACCCGGGCATCTCGTTGCTGCACCAACAAATTAAACATTTATTTAACTTGCAATTCTTAATCTACGATGCATTTGATAGATGTCTAGATAAATATATCTAGAGAGATGAAGTACTGAAGGCTTACGAAGATACGGAGGATTATATGAAGTAGCAGTACCAACGTCCGCGAAAACTCTGGGAATATCTATAAACCAGAGCAAAATTGCGACAAGAATAGCTTGTAACCTCAGTTGAGTTATCTCCATCAACTTGCACTAACAAACTGTGTATCGGTGCTATTTAGTTTAGTTGGTAATAATATATAGCTGCTCCCTTGCATCCTAATTTATACTCGGTTGCAGATAGATATCCACACTCGTAATTAATTGCTTGGCAACTGTGGGCTGTGGCCGGCGGCTCTTATCTATATATTGATGTCTTAGTAATGGGTGAAAGCAACATTTAATTGCTTAGAAAATCATCTCGTTGAACTTTTCGTGGATGAAATCCATCCTTAACTACCAATCACTCTGACCTTCCCAATTTTCACGAGTGAGTGCTCCCATCCTTTCTGGTCATCTGGGTCAAGCTTCGCTATCATGAGTACGTTGGAATCCTACTCCATCTTAGCAGTCCTGATAGAAGAATGTGGGGGTCCTTACGGCATTGATGACCGGCTCCCCACTAAATATTTTGCTGCTATCTGTAACATACGAATCAAATGGAGAGCACATCGAGGTTTAATAGTAGGAGATTATTGATATGTATATAATGAATTGAACCACTCTGGACGTGCACGACCAATATGGATTAAGATAGTTGGATAATTTCTGTTCACCAATTTCTCATCCACAAACGTCATATCAGTTTGTGAATCTCAAGTCCTCGTTAGTGCTTATATAAATACCCCACTCACTGTTTTGATTAAGTTCAGCACGTACTTGTTATCTAATACCACATCTTTCTAACCTGCAATGATATATGAAAGCTTCTTCCACTATCTTCTCGATCAGAAAGCTTGTTTTGCGTTGAGGCAAGACGAAGTACCGATAGGTAATCACGTGGCAATTAATGTAGACATTTTATTAGTGGATGAGTCCAATGTCTCTGCACAGAGAAAATAGCGGCCGGCCGGTGCAGGGCGTTCTTTTCAATACTATTGTTTTCTCATGCGTCGGCTTGTGCTCCTCAAACTCTTTCTGGTCATGATTTTGATAAGACCTATCTTATCTCCACAGATTACTTCATCAACATCTAGATCATATTCATATATATTACTTTTATTTCTCTAGGCATCACTTGTAAGGTAATTGACATATGTAATGCATTACATAATGCGCATATATATATATAGCGCCATCGTCTCCGAAAGGTACTCAAGCGTCGACCATGACGTCCAGATCAGATACATGCTTTGTTATCTGCAATTTATTATTGTTTAATATTCTTCCATAAAGTATCATCTTGATTTCCCAACATATTATTTATAATGCCGAAAGAGCCGTGCTTTCTTTGTCGGCATGTAAATAGGACTATGTACATTGTACCAACTTGGTGCGAATAAGTCTAATCCATGTTACAATAGAGCTACGGAAGTTACAGAGGTGAGCTCAATTAAGCGGACGCGCGGGTAAGGACTAATCTAAATGCTACCGAACAAAAGTTTCTTACATGGTACACTTAATCTGTAGCTTTCGAGTACGTAGTTTAAATTAATAATCCTCTAGCTAGCCCAACCCATTTCTTTGCGTATGGAGGTGGTTCTCGGTTTGCAAGTCGATGGACAACAATAATCTACTGTATAGTGTTGCCGGTCGGAACTTTTCATTGGAAGGCTAGATCGGTTTAGGCATGTGAATATATACTATATGCTTTGCTTACCGACGAGACCCTAACACTTGGGAGAGAGAAAATTCACTGAGAACACTCAGTGTATAATCTATGCTATAGATCAATCAACAATACTTATAGAATTGTTCCGGAACATTCCCTACCTGGACACTCTTAATTCCGCCCTGTCCTTCTAACAAGCATTTGTTCCCTTGATTTAATGTTGCTTGTGCTATTATCATCCATCTTTTCAACATTTTATTGTCAACATCCTTTCAAATTCTACCCTCTTCCTTCCTCTTAATCTCTTCGTTGCTACCATAGAAACACGGTAGCTATCTATCTTTCTTCCCTTTGTTATCTTGCCTATCATTGGCTATATTTGCTTGTGGATGTCTTGATCCACATGGTCCTTCTTCCTCCCCGTCTTCGTTGACACATTTTACCACCTTTGCCTTTCACCTTTTGTTTGCCCCGCTATCATATGAATCTTGGCTCTCGCCTTTTGTGAATTCTTAGATTTATTTTAGTTTACTTAGCCCTATCACATGGTGTTGTGAATTTTTTTGTTATAGGAAAATGATCTTTGATCTTTTGATTTTGGGGGATTCACCCAGTTATATTTTAGACTGTTGAATTGATGAACTCATAAGCTAACTCGAGGCTCCTTGTAGCTATAAATTTACTAGGCTATTCTCTCTCTCTCTCTCTCTATATATATATATATATATTATATATATATATATTATGTCATCAATTTGATGCTTTATTTTTTATTTTTATAATTTGTATATTATAAGTCAAATGTAGAACTTATATTAAATCAAATGTCACTCAATCCCACCTTTTTTTGGTATATCAGGTTGGATGTTAATGAACTTTCTCCAACGAAAAAAGATAATAGTAAGATACTGCTAGACGGAGCTAGTCTTCAATAATCCTAATCAAATTGAAGGACATAAATGTGTGAATAATTAGAAGCCTTAATGGGTGCAGGATTCGCATTTTACACCCGGTGTCTAGTTTCAATTTGGGATGGCATTGAATGCATTGTATTTACCAAGGCCACAAGCCAGGCCAGGCCATAACAAGATAACAACGTACACAATAGAATATAAGTCATCAGCAATCAAAAATCTAAATGGTCAGTCGGTCGGTCCCACCTCGCCTCATTCTTGATAATATCCAACCATATGGGAGGGCCGAGGGGCGCAATTGCTCCCTCACAGACTTCGACATGTAAACATTTTTCATCTTTTCTGGGAGTATGCACGAACCCATCTTTATCCGAGCCAAGGATATGTTGTTACAGCCCATGTTCGGTCAAAATCGAGTCCAAGTTTTCTTATACTGTTGGATTTAGATTCTTATAGAATGTAGAGGCGCAGCAGAGATGGTGTCTTTCTTTCGCCTCCGCTTGGTAGGCACGATCTCATCACGTGTACAATAATTCTTAGTCTTACATATATTATCTATATCATTAGCGCACAGATCCATTTAATCACCCAACGACTTGTTGCTTCGAGAGATGATGGAGGAGATTAGTTGTTTCGACACCCGGAAATGACAAGAGTTTTTCATCTTTTTGATCATTGATCCCCTTCCTTAGTTGAGTGGGTAGGTGGGTGGATAGGTGGGTGGGTAGGTTAGAAAGTGGCGACGTCAAACTACTAAGAATGAAAATAAATTAGATAGACTCTTCCCACCCTCCCTCCCTCCCTCCCTAGTGGAATGAAAGAAGCGTTTCATTTTATTGTCATAAAGGACTGAAAACTAAATTCAATCTTAAAAACCTAAAATAAATATCAAATTCGAGAATAAACGTCGTGTTTGAATCTGTAGGAAGCGAAGGACTTCTACAGTAGAATTTCCTTAAGCACCTGATGATAGTATCCCTGTCGATGGTGATCTAAAAAATATCTTCGAATATCTCCTCCATCGCATTTGCATTTGCTTTCACCTACCCTTGCATACCTACTAAAACGGACCTACAACAACCTTATATGCTCGCTGTAACCAAAATATAAGAAGAAAAAATGGGTTCCCTTCGCAATTAAAGTATGAGACGGCAATATGGAAAGACTAATTTCCCCTTCTCTCTGCCCAACTTAATTCCCTCCTTCGATTACTGAACAAAGTAAGAGAGCCGATGTTTATGGGCATTGGGGTTAGTATGGTCATTAGGAGAGGAGGAATTGATTCCAATCCCTTTAATGGAGGCTTTGGTATCACAAAAGGACACAACACAGCGTTTAGTGAGTAGCTAAAACCGAGAAGGAGAGGAGAGAAGAGGAGGGCCCGAAACTTCTTCTCCTTCTCCTTCTCCTTCTCCTTCTCCTTCTCCTTCTCCCTGGGCCTGGGCAACAAGGGAAGGAGAAATAAAGGGGAAAAAAAAGAAAGAAATATCTTCGATCCTTCCTCCTCTCAAAAAGAGGAAGAGAGAGGGAGAGTATCTCTTGCGTCGTCGTCTTCGTATTCTTGTTTTCCTTTCCAAGAGATTTTTCAGGTGATATCATCTATAACCCTCGAGACGATTTCTCCCGATACTTTTATTCCTTTTGGCGATTGCTTCCCTCGTACATCACTAGATCGTCCTTTCGTTTTTATGTTTACCCCCTTTGTTTTTATATTGTGAACCCCTGCTTCTCCTTAAGATCTTATTTTGCTATCGTACACTACCCATATTCCCAAATCCCTTCTCTCCCGACATTTTCTGCTGAAATATCTCCCCTTTTTGTGCAAAATCAACCAAGAAAGGAAATAGTTTTGGCACTCAATTGCTATCAGATAGATCGTCTTCGGATACTAGAAGATGCCGTTTTAGAAACTCTCCTTCTCTCTTCGCTCTCTTGTACATGAAGCCTGCGGAACATCTAGGTTGATGCCAGTTGGGAATCCTATTCGTATTCCTCAGATGACGACGAAGAATAGTAGCTTACAAGCCATTGGGAAGAGAAGAGATTGGTTCTTGCCCCAAATTCCTGAATTGGGCTTTTCCTATTCCCCCCTCCAGGATCATGATAAGTACCTCTCATGGAACATTCAAGAAGCAATCTCTCCTCCCTCTGGTTTATTCGCAAGTGTCGGGCAGATGGGAGTTGGCTTTGGCGTGTCACCGAACACCCCAAACCCTCGCGACAACGGTTTTAAGATCCCGTGCACTGATCTCTATCTCAAGTATGTCTCTCCGGAGGTTGGCTATCGTTTGGTTGGAGCGGCGGAGGATGATGCCGATTTGGTCGTTGAGGAAGCTAACCTGAAGAAACCTAGGAAGAGGGGTAGATTGAAGTTAAAGTTTAAGATTGGGAATCCGCACTTCAGGCGGTTAATCAGTGGAGCAATCGCGGGGGCAGTCTCGAGGACTACGGTCGCTCCGTTGGAGACGATCAGGACTCATCTGATGGTTGGCAGCAATGGGAATTCGACAGCAGAAGTGTTCCAAACTATTATGCATACGGAGGGATGGCAAGGCTTGTTCCGTGGTAATTTTGTAAATGTCATTCGAGTAGCACCGAGCAAGGCTATTGAGGTAAGTGACCTTTTGAACGCTTGTTTTCTGTTTTTGGCCCATTCTCCTGGATCTGAGGAATCCATTGTTGGGTTGGCCAATCCTTACTGCTTGCTTTCTTGTAATGTTTTGCAGATTGTTCATTTCTTAAGATGGTTGCCCCATATTGTAATTTCAATCTATTAGTAAATACTTCTAAATGCTTTACGAAATGATCCAAATTTTCTTCAGTCTTATCTTTAAGCTCTAATCTAGTAAATGCAGTCTTATCGTGGCAATACATGATTGGGAATTCAGCAACCATATCAATAGCATAGATCTTCTTGTTCTTGCTATATCTCATTGTCCAGTTCTATCTTTATTGTTCTTGGGTTCATAATAGTCTTATGTGATTCTCTATCTAGTGTTTTATTTATTTTACCCAGTGATGCATATAGATTCCAATTTTATCTATCTTTTTTGCTCTTCAGAATCTTTTCATCAAAGTCTCAATAACGACCAATTAGTTTAGAAGATTTACTACTTTGCCTCGATTTTTGTTTGCTAGAAGTGTTCTAGTAAGTCTCATGAATCTGATCAATAAAAGAGAACGTCAACATTTTCATCTTTTTTAGCACAATTTTTTTTATTAGCTAGAGCTTTGTAAAATTTAGAGGGACTGGCTGATGAACTCACTGATAGTTATAATTAACTGCGAGCTTGGCATCGGTCTTCGAATGAGTTTAATCATTAGAATATACAGAGATATAAGCATTTTAAGGGTATAGCTTTTTTCTTGATAACTATGGTGGTTTACCATAAATTCGATCCACACAAACTGCAGGACGTATAGTATCTGTTATCTTCATTTGACTTTTGGCTTCGGGTCTATGCAGTTGTTAGATTTGTATGATTTTATCTTCTAATTTTTCCCTATGGCCCATTCCTCTTGCAGGATTATTGCTGCTATATAAGATAAAAATTTGAGGTTTCTAATTCAGTATTCTGTGATGTTTGACAATGATTGTCATATGCTTACCATCCATTTTAATACTCTTTTGAAGTCAGATTTACTCTTGATAGGGAGATTGCATTCCTTTTTCAAGTACAGCAGGGTTGCTTCATTACCTTCAAATTTCTGTTCTTGCATATGTTTGTAGTGTTTTAATATTTTGAGAGTATTTCTTTTAGAAAGATACAGCTTACATAACACAATCATCTCATCATCTGTCTTTGCCACAAGCTTTTGTGGGAGCTTCTTTAATGATTATCCGTATTTCTGCCAGAAAACTAATTTGATTTCTGGCTCTTACAAGTAAGTGCTGGTGAACAATTAATGTTCACGAACAATTGTGCAGAACATTATTAATGAATTGATTGAAGTAGAGCAAATGGTGCACAGTACTTTCTTTCTGCAATCCTCATGATGGTCTTTTCTATGCTCTGGGCAGTTATTTGCTTACGATACCGCCAAGAAGTACTTGACACCCAAGACTGGGGAACCGCCTAAGACTCCGATCCCTTCTTCGCTTGTTGCTGGGGCATTTGCTGGTGTCAGCTCGACCCTGTGTACCTATCCTCTAGAATTAATCAAGACTCGACTAACTATACAGGTTAGTATTTGGCCAGAAGACATTGTTGTTAAAACTTAGAAGAAGAAGAAGAAGAAGAAGAAGAAGAAGAAGAAGAAGAAGAAGAAGAAGAAGTAGAATCATGTGTACTTTTCTCACTGCATTATTCTTTCTCTCTTTCAGAGAGGTGTCTATGACAACTTTTTACACGCTTTCATCAAAATCGTGGGTGAAGAAGGTCCTGCAGAGCTATACAGAGGTCTGACACCTAGTCTAATCGGGGTTGTTCCATATGCTGCAACAAACTACTTCGCTTATGAGACCCTGAAGAAGCTATATAGGAAGACATGCAAGCAGGAGGAAATAGGTAACATTGCAACTCTTCTTATTGGGTCAGCTGCAGGTGCTTTCTCAAGTAGTGCTACTTTTCCATTAGAGGTAGCACGTAAGCACATGCAAGTGGGGGCAGTTGGCGGCAGGCAAGTTTATAAGAACATGCTTCATGCCCTCTTGAGCATTCTTGAGAAGGAAGGGATTGGTGGTCTTTATAAAGGATTGGGACCAAGTTGCATGAAACTGGTTCCTGCTGCTGGCATCTCATTTATGTGCTACGAGGCCTGCAAGAAGATATTAATTGAGAACGAGGATGAATAGATCTGCCACTTACTTGAACAAACAAACGGGCTCCCCGTGCTCGGATTTGAGGCATCTCCATGCATTTATCCTGACAGTCTTATCTCTCATAATTTATCCTTCAATTATCCTTTTTTGATTAAACAATAATTCTTCGAAAGCGATTGGCTTTTGGACTAAAGGAGGGATCATTAGCAATTAATTTTGAGGTGTACTTATATAATCGTGTAGCAGTAAATCTCATTGCTATACTTTTTGAGAGAATTGGCGTCGCATGTGTTGAGACTTAATTTATTGAGATCAAGAGAGGTAATTGGCTCGACTAGTATAGTAGTATGGCATTTGAATGGTTATATCTTCTCCTGATCGTTAATTGGAGCTTGATGCGATGTGAATCTGTCCGTAACTAGTCGTTTTCCTTATTAAAATGAAGTAAATAATAGTTTGTTACAGTTAACCGCAGAGCTGTATGGGCAGGGTGACATTATTACTTGCATTAAAGAGATTCAACTTTTAGACGCAGCCAATAAGTGTATTTTCCCCTTAGCTCCTTATTGCCGTGTAGTAGTCACAGCCAAATCCTATCCTAATAGTACTTAATACAAAAAGGTTAAGGGGCAAATAGAAAAAAAAGAAACCGTAGTCGTTCGAATTTTCTGTTCAATGACCAAGCGTTTCAACATGGTATAATTAACTCCTTGAAGGCTTGAATTCATAGAAAGAGGAGTAAAGAGCGTACTTCAAATATGTCAGGCAAAGACCAAGCTAACCCAAATTTCATATGCAATCAACCAAACTCGTGTCAAAGAAAAGCAAAAACAAAGAAGTGAATATCAATATCCTCAAATCTGCTCCTCACCATCTCCCACATCCCGCTCTTCTGCAGAAGCAGCCATCAGTTCATCAAAATTCTCTGTTTTTGACAGCACTATCTCAATCTGGGAATTAAGCTCAAATCAGTACTAACAGAACCGAGAAGCATCTTTTCCGAATCAGAAGATAGAATAGAAAAAAGCGCCTAGCATCGACATGGTAATGCAATCAGATCTAACCTTTGCCTTTTGGATCGGTCGCCCTCTTGATTCATCTTTCATATCAACTGTGGATGTCGTGATCTCTACAAATATTTGGAAAAAAAAAACATAGTAGAATTCCTTCATTCAATAAGAAAGGGAACTTGCATAAATAATATACAGAGATTGGACCATCAAATTTAGCATATGAGAAATATCAGAACAAGAATCTCACTTTTCTCAACAGCAAGTCCATTATTTTTCAGAATTTCTGCAATGGTCACGACAGTTGCGATAGCTGAAAAAGTCCAAAGCGAGCAACTCAGCTGTCTTAAATATCACAAATCATTGAAATAATATGAAAAGCATTATGCATCCAAAGCAATCATAAGCTTCGGAACATTTCCATGGTTCAAATGGTATATCACAGCAGACTTGACACACAAACTATATAATCTCAAATAAGAGGGGGAAATTTCTCTTCAGCAGACTTCCATAGAGGGAACTATATATTAGATAATATTTTAATTCCAGAGATGATAATAGTGCTGCTGATTTAAAAGGGGAAAATGTGGGAATAAGTAAAAGAACAAGAGCAATAATGAAGAACAAATATTCTCCATCATCAAGTACGACTAGACAATTAACTTGATTATGGTGTCCATCCAGTTTTAAGAATTATACTAGCGAAACATAGATATTCATAATAACACGTACACTTGGCAATAATAGTATGAAAACTCAAAGATCACGTCCAATATATTAAAATTAAAGTACTCAAATCTCCAAAATTATTAAGAGACAAAACAGTCTATTTCATTTTCCTAATTATGTTGCGTTTGGCTCTTACAAAAGAGACAAGTTTCCTGTAGGAAATGCAAAATTAAGATCAAAATATGCCTATTGTAATACGATCTGCAACAGTACCTAGGCATCAATAAGTGTCCCTTTGGGCTAGGAACAGCCAAAGCACCTTGACAAGCTTGCTAGTTCCTAGGTGAATTTCTTCGGACAAAAATTATAGCTCCAAATAGGCACCAACATAAAAAGATACATAAAACATTCATTTCCACAAAGACAAAATCTATCGAAAAGCTATCAAACATTATTAATCCAATTAAAACTATAGGGACAGCAACTATAGTACATGAAGGGTACTTCGACTAAAAGGGGAAGAAAATGTTAGAGATAAATTTATATGCATATCAGAATCTCATGAGCCTAAATAAGGAAAGAGAAATAGATAAGACAGAAAGTTGAAGAAAAAAAATAAGTACCCATTCCGAGAGCTGAAAGCTCAACTTCATTGTGTTGTTGCATATATCTCTGCATCAGCAAAATAAAAGTCACATTGCACAATCCAGACTAGTAAACGAAAATGACTGAAGCTATAAAGGCCTAATCCAGAAAGCTGCACGTGCGGATGGCAAAGCCAAAAGCAAAAGTACCCTCGGACGTCAAGCAAGAAATTTCACAGAAATCATCCAATAAAAAACCCAAATTTCAATCTCCAAAAGGAAAACATTTGAGATCAAAAGCACTACCGGGAAACACCGAGATGCAAGGGCTAAGATTTAGGTAATGCCACTGTAAGAGATGCAAGTTGTACGGATTGATATCCTAATTCCTTTTTCTTTATACCTTAGCGAGGTTAACGTAGAAGAAGAGCGGCTTCTTGGTATTAGAGACCTGGATCCGATTTTTCTTGTAGCCTTCGGTGATGTTGATGTTGTCGACGCCCTCGGTGATCTCCTCCATTGCTGGAAAAAGGAAGAAACAAAACCCTAACGCTAGCTGCGAAGAGGAGAGAGGAGAGAGAGGAGAGATGAGAGAGGAGGGGTATTTTGGGTGTCGACGCCCTTCGCTTGAACCGTGCTTCGTTTATCCGCTTAAAGCTGCGAGAGCCAAGTCAGCAACTAACTACATCTCAGGGCGTGGGGTGCCCGCGTTGCAATGAGTCCGTCCATCAGCTGATAATTGGGCTCAAATCTAACATCTATGCCAGATCAATTTGACAGCTACTACCTAGTGAGATTATATTGAAGAACAACAATATAGGTATCATATTATCGAGCATTTGTCAAATTCTCAGATGTACGCCTCTAAAGGTTCCCTATTATTATGGTCCCTTTGGGTTTGTGCTGGTCGAAGAACTGAACACTACATTCGCTAAATTAAATTATACCCAAAACCAAAAGAGAATTGCAGAAAACGAAACCAACGATAGGAAGCAATAAAAAGCAGCATACCCTAAATATTTTACGTAACATACATCTGTCTGTCTGTTACAACGGAATAATATCAACTAAAAGTTGCAAATTGAGAAGGAGATGTATAACCAACCATGAGACCTCAAAAAGTATAGCTGATCTACTAAGAACCTGATTTATCAGCATCACCACTGTTACCTTAGTCTAGAGTTTATATACATGCAGCTCATATCAGAATGAGGTTCTTTCGTGAAAAAGCAAAATATATAAAACTTTTCAACAAAGAACATCCAACAGTTGTCAATCTACAAACAGAGGTAACCTACCTATCCAACCAACCAACCAACCCCTATCTCATCTGTGTGCTATCTGTCAATTTCTCTGTATTAGTATGCAGTGGAATGTACTGCCTGTGCAATAAGAACATAAATAGCTGCTTTATTCCCAACCGGTTGCAATGATGGGCCCTTGTTCAAAACTGCAACTACGGGATGGAGGATATACAACCGCGACAGCACCACCATCTCCTCCATTGGAGCGAGCATAATTCTTACCTCCCCTTGATGAAGTATCTCTTCGGAAATCATGCCCCCCAAACCTTCCGCCACCAGTCCTGCGGTTGCGCTCTCCACCATAGGATGATCTTTCAGCAAATTTAAGGAGCCAATCGGGAACTTCTTGGTTGGCTTCCTGCATAAGCTCAACCAAAGCCTTGGACAGGGGCAGGTTTACCTCGTTAAAGAAGGCAGTAGCTAAACCTGACTTTCCAGCTCTTCCAGTTCTCCCAATGCGATGAACATAATCATCGATATCCTTGGGAAGATCAAAGTTAATTACATGTGCAACATTTGGAATATCCAGACCACGTGAAGCTACATCAGTTGCTACCATGATGGGAGTGACAGCACTTTTGAATGATCGTAATGAGCGCTCTCGTTCCTTCAAATGTAGAGCAAATGTTAAAAGTTAGAAGCAAAGCTCAGAGAAGTTCCACAATAAGTTAATAAAGCACAGGAAGTAAGACCGTTGCACTCACAAACTAGTAAGAAATGAAGTAACAGAATGGCTTGTAGAAGTTCTTGGGTCAAATATGATTCACCATTTTACAATAGATGATTCTGACAAGCTTCTAATTAGGATTTTATATCTTGCAAAACCAAAACCCTGAAGATAGTTGACAACTCAAAATAATTCCATTGATAATGGGGCAGACTCTTTTAAGGAACTACTTCTAGCACACAAAAAAAATAGCACGCATGACATTGCATACTCATGGTTAAAGGAGTTGGCTATTTGACATTATGTAGACAATATATAATGACATGAAAAGTATAAAAAAATGATTTGTCATTTTTACATCACATGCTCAAGTACTATTTGATCCCATATGAGATAATGCTCTGCTACTATCAATGTTGCTGTTTCACTCCATGATAATAGCATAGAGCCTTCGGTGAGTACCAGTTACCAGTATACCTTATCTACATACATGGCATAAAAGCTAGCAAAGAGTACGATAACTCTTCAGCAAGTCTACAGCATCCTCATTATTAATGACAATATTCAAATTAATCAATTTCAACACTAACCAGTATGGCATTGACAAAATCAAGATGACACTTCTAGGAAACAGAGCGACTACTTCTGCAACATGGAACAGGCAGGTTGGTGCAGAATGAATGAAAAATGCATATGAACAAACACACTTGCATGGCATCAATCAGATAGGGTGCATTAGTCAGCAAAGTCAGCAAAATAATTACTGTTTTTTTGCAATAGATAGGGTTTACAAGACGGGTGCAGTCTAACATACTTGCTGAGTTCTATCTCCATGAATAGATGTTGCAGGAAAGCCATTTACAGACAGCCAGTGCTCCAAGGAGTCAGCCCCTCTTTTGGTTCCCACAAAAACCAATGTTAAAGCTTGCTGCAAATACAGATGGTAAGAGCTCTGTAAGAATTATTCAAAATATTGATATTAGAGTTCAAGTCCCAGTACCTGGCCAAGAAATCCATTCATTCTTTGGTTATGGAGAAGATCCATTAGGTGGCTTCTTTTTTCCATATCAGGAACATATTCAACTCTTTGTGAAATTAAACCTGTGCTAGATCCCACCCTCCCAACAGCCAGAAAAATGTAGTTTGATAGAAAATCTGAAGCTAACCTCTGCAGAAAACAAACAATTCACAAGTTCCAATGAGAAGGATTAGCAGTTTAGCACTTAATTAGAACAACCGCATGACGACGGACTTCAGATATAACAGGGAAGCAAAATTAAGGTTTATGTCTACCTGTATCTCATGAGGGAACGTAGCACTGAAAAGCATAGTTTGTCTTACACCTGGGGGTGGCATATCCATTTGCTCAACTATCTTCCTTATCTGAGGCTCAAACCCCATATCTAGCATTCTGTCGGCTTCATCTAGGGCCAAATATCGGATGGCCTGAAGAGAGACTCTTGATCTGTCGATCAGATCCACTAGACGCCCTGGTGTGGCAACAAGAATATCCACGCCTTTCTCTAGTTCACGTAGCTAAACCAGGACATCCACAAGGATAACAATAAAAGTTAAGATAATGAAGCACGAACACACCCATAAGGAACAAAAGGCAGTACGCAGACAAAAGAAAAAAAAGGAAAAATGAAAGAAAGCATTGATTTAGTCCCAATGTTCTTCAATAAGAATGATGAAATCTGACAGAATGTTGTAGCTCGGATGTGAATGGATCAACGTCTCAACGAGCATTGTTACTTGAACAGACTGAATGATGAAAAAGTAAGCGTTCTGGAAGTAAACTTCAGTAAGACAAAGGGAAGCTATACAGACCTGCTGGTGGATGGGAGCACCTCCGTATGCCACGACAACTCTAACCCCTGTTTGGTAAGCAAACTTCTTTGCCTCCTCGTGAATCTAAGGTGCCAGGAACAACAAGAAACAACCTAAATATTTATTTATTTATCATGTTGCTCAAATAGATACAAGTCAAGATTTGGCAGACCTGGCAAGACAACTCTCTCGTCGGTGAAAGGATAAGCGCAAGAGGATAAGCAGTCCGAGCACCGCGTGCAGCACGCTGCTGCGACAAGAGCCCACTGATGATGGGAAAGCAGAACGCAGCGGTCTTACCCGAGCCGGTCTGAGCGCAAGCCATCAGGTCGCGCCCCGCCAATGAAATGGGTATCGCGTGCCGCTGCACCGGGGTCGGCTTGATATACCTGCAACGCTTAATGTTTAGATTCACAGCCTCCCCGAGATCGATCTCGGCAAAGGTGCTCGCAGGCGGAGGTACATCTCCGCCGCTGGTCTCCACCGGTATGTCCTCGTAAGCATCAAAATTGATACCACCTGTGGAAGCATCCTTGTCAGAGATGGCTAAGCCATCGAATTGCTCGCCAACAAAGAAAGGGTTCGTCTCAGAAGCCCTGCGTCGCTCACGCTGCGGCCGGGAAGACCTGGTGGACTCCCGGCTGCCTGTACGGTGCGTAGTGAAGGGGAGAGATGAATTCTCCGTGGAAGAAGAGTATGGATTCTTGTTACGTAGTTGAGGAGGAACGTATGTGGGAAGAGCGGGACGAGAGGTGGCCGAAGCTGGTGGTTGGATCGCTTCATCAGCCACGGCATCGTCCCATGACGACCACATTGTTCCGAAATGATGAGGAGAAGATACAGCCAGAAAAGTATTCTCCAACAAAACCCCAGAATCCTATGAGAACCTAAGAAAAACGAATGAGGAAAAAAAGGCGGAGGAGGAGAAAGATGAGTAGAGGATCGAAGATATTTGGAGGATAGGATATAAACAAAGTCTAAATCCGAGCGGCGAAGATGAAGAAGAAGAACAAGAAGCCGTAAATCCTCGGATACACCGCCCTCATTCTCTCATCACAGAGAACAGAGAAGAGAGAGAGAGAGAGAGAGTGGGTGGAGAAGAGTTAGTACTACCCTTTTTCGAGGATCGCCTCGTCCAATTTCCAATTGTGACTGTGAGTGGGGTTTGTTCATGGGAAATATCAAAGTAATCGAAGGGTAATTTGGGAAGTCAGACCCTTCCATTTCCCGCGCTCATGCGGGTGAAGCGGCGATTGGATCGTACTTGGAGATTTTATCGTCCCGACTCATGAGAGAGAGAGAGAGAGAGAGAGAGACGGGGGGGGGGGAGGGTACGGGACGGGACAGTTGAGTCGTCGATGAAAAAGCTAGCAATGGCACCACCAGCGTGAGCCGTCGATCCCGCGAAGGAGCGACTAATATCTCCATATATCAAATCAAATCCCACTCCCTTCTGAATCAAATTATTATCTTTCTCTCGATAAGAGTAAATCATGACCACCGGAAATTGAACCCAAGTTACTGCAAAAGTCCATGGAAGGAAGCCGAGCGATCGCAGCGGAGAAACAAAATAATTTCTAAATTTTGAAATATTAAAAGATACAGATTTTTCCAACAAATCTTCTCTGCAGAGACCCAAAGAAAAAAAAAGAAAGAATACCGATGCTACTTAAATCACCATATTTATAACACAAAATTTAAAATATAATTCACCAGCCATATACATCAGTAGCCGGTAGGACATAAATAAAATAGCTAGCCGCAAGGCAAAGAAGGATGATCAATTGGCAATATTCAAATACAGAACATTAAAAAATGTCAGGCCAGGGCATTGCGGTTGGAGTTCGGCAACAACTCCATTCATTGGATCACCTTCAACTCACGGTTCTCAGAACCAGCAAGCCTCTTCAACCACTGCAGCCCGAGGTCAGAACCTGCTTCGGCGGCAATCTGAAATTGTTTCTTTGCCAGCTTCACAGGATCCTGATGAAACTTCTCTTTCTTCCTCAACTTCCCAGAAGAGGTCTTGCTCACATTGAACCTGGTAATAACTTCTGGTATTTCTGCACCTGTAATATATGTGACTTATAAGAAAAAAAGTTGAAAATTGCCCGTAATAAAGATCCCTGCTTTCAATACATTGCAGACGCTTGAATTGGGAATAGGGGGAAAAAGTACTGACTAAATAATTTGCTCCAATACCTTTTAGTAGAAGTGAGCCACATGCAATTGCAGCTCCAGCATGGCCCTGTATGGTCAAGATATGAACCACTTCAAAAATCAGGCCAAATGCAAGATTTCTGCCTACTCTGTGAAAAGACAATGCAAACGCTGATGCAACAATATATGGCTGCACACCACCTCATGCATGCATATTCTTAACTTGAAGAGAGCAAAAAAATTTAAGCACTGGATAGTGTCACCACCTTTTCTGATGCTCTATGGAAACACCACATAGCGGAAGCTATGTCTTTCTTCACGCAGTCCCCAGTCAAATATACAGCACCTAGAAGATACAATGCACCTGGATGCAGCTAGACCAAGCATGTTCATTAGTGAAGATCCACTTGATGACATTATGGGTAGAGTTAAGAAAACGTGCTACTATGTTTGCGCAAGACCATACCTGGTCAACAGCCTTCTCCAAATAATAGAAACCTTGTTGATCTGACTGAACGTAGTCATTCTAAATACAAACATCAAAAGAACATTGAAAATCAATGAGGCTACAAGAAGGTAATGCATGCAGAAATTCAATACTGATGGAAAAAGAAAATGAAAACCAATGTATGTACTCCAAAATTTGTGCTAACTCAAGCACAACATAATTGTTCAGACTTCAGACATCAACAGAGTGCCTTCCTGGTCCTCTAAATCTGCTAATGGTTTTACCTTCTATTTTTGAATGCCAACTAGATGAATGTTGTACCTCTCAACTTTTATATTGGTGTTCCTAGAAATGTTACGGTCTTACAAGTTCCTAAGTCAAAGAACAGGTTCAATTTTCTCTTATACTTGTTCAATATGCTGAAGCTCAATCCTACCTAGAATTAGAACAGCACACAAAAGCTTAAAATTTAATGTTTAAACTCCTTGATCTCTCAGACCTTTCAAACCATGTAGGACATCTCCTTGTTGTAGATGAGTTATGAGTAAATAACATTTTGCCATTTCAAAACACTGGTCAAGTTGGTATTAACAAATCTAGAAATACAATAGGTTATACTATATAAATAATGAAAATATCATGTTGTGCTCGACAGTGAGCATTCAACAGGTGGCAGTATAATATCATGCTCCTTAAAGATAAAAGAAAGAGAATAAATGGATAACTTGAATAGCCAGATGCAAACCTTGGAATATCCTGAAAAGTAATGTACTTTGAGTGATGTCAAATATACAAAGACTGACAACTCAGAGAAATAGACTAAAATCAATTTCCAAATCCTGACCTCAAGTCGTAAACGACAACCAAGTTCATATTGTGCATCTGGATCACCCATATTGGCAGCTTCAACCAGTAAAGCAGCTCCACTTTGCATGAAAAGATACAAGTAATAAGGTGTTGATTATAGAAAAAATGCTTCATAATAGAACAAAAATACAAGGTCCAAGTTGAGTGCTTAAAAATACGTACAATCATCATAATTTGATGACTAGGGACAAGACTGCATTAGCAATTAGCACATCACATTGATACTTCAGACTTTTCTAAAGAACACATTACATTCTAAGTGAACTTGAAGTCATAAAGATAAATCGTCATAAGTATGCTATTTGATCACCGTGCTGATTGCTGATGACAAAGAGAAGTACCTACCCACACACAAAAAAAAAATTTAATTTTAAAAAAAAAAATAGAGAGAGAGGAGAGATGCACCACTGCTCTTAGACTCTAGTAAAAGGTCTCAAGAAAAGCTTTCTCGCCCATAGAGATTCAAAAAGAAGAAACCAACCAAAACAAAAGAACTTGCAATCTCATGATCTTTTTTGCTACAGATCCCACTAATATGGAATGCATGCATTTGTAGGAAATAGTGCATCAATTTCAAAAGGGCATTGAGTAAAAGAAAGAAATAAGTCGACTACCCACATGGCCTTACAAGCTCCGGGAACATGATACTTGAAATGCATCCTACCCAACCAGTATCTTGCATGAGTATTCATGTTGTCAATTTCCAGAGCTAATTCAAAGTTCTCCTTTGCTGACTGCTTGGTAAAAGAACATTTGTGTAAGGAAAAGAAGTAGTTGTAGAATAAAACTAAAAAAATCTGCATCACCTGCTATTTTCACCTAATTAATGAAGTTCAGATGGAGTTTTTTCAGTGCGATAAAATGGCCGCAGAACCAAAAAGAATAAAGAAAAAAGAAACTGTAGGAAACTGCTAAAGTCTCTTCGAAGCACAGGTTCTACCTCAATCTTGGAATTCCGATTAAAGACGTGGTAAACAAATAATTTTCCAAGGAATAATCCTTACCTTAAGGAGAGGGATGAGACGGGAATCTTTAAGGTCCGCGTAGTCGATGACCCTGTCGACTTCTTGGAGCGCGCTCCAACCCTTGGCTACCAACTCCATGGCTTTCTTGTTCCGGCTGTGTATCCCTCTCTGTCGAAGACACAAAAGGAATCATACGGGTGTCCATTGAATCGCAGTTCCCAATTTTTTTTTTTTTAAAAAAAAAAAGGAGTCATAAACCTCTAAAACTCAAGATTAGCTGCAAATCATTCGTACCTCGCGATCTAGAAAGCATAGCAGTTGGGTATGCCGATGGGCAGCCCTCGACGCGAAGACTCGCAACATTCTCTGCGCGCTTATTCGACTTAGTTGTATACATTCAAGGGTTTCAAAATTCCTTCATAGATCAGCATGAGACCTCGAGAGGAAGAAGAGGTTTCGAGTAGGGTTTCGATTCCTTTCCCGGACTGGCATAAGAGGTCAGAAGAGGTGCATAGCTAATCGGGTTCAAATATCATTTGAATCCGAGTACCCGCCCCCATAAAATAGGAGGAGTTCGGATCCTGAGTTAGTTGTCTTTTTGGGCCCTAAAGATGGGCCAGACCAAAACTGGGCTAAAGAGCAATGGATTTTTTCTGATAGGAGAAAAAAAGGTCCAATGGAAAGTGGAACCCTGAGTTAGTAGAGTCTTCTATTTTTTGACGTCTTGCTCAGGAATTGCTCACTGACAACTCTACAGTGAACGTCGTATTAATATATAATTAGAGTAGTCGAGAACAAAGCAATATTAAGCGTCTTATATATATATATATATATATATATAATCTCTCATGCATGTTCTCACCTATAAAGCCTACAGCTCTCGCACATGAAGAATCTGTTATACATATACTAGTCATTTGCATGAGAAAGTCGACACCAATATACGGTGGACAGACACTGGTGGTTTCTAACTTGTACGAAGCAAAGACGCTGTCAAATTCTTTTACACATTTTTCAACTCATGCATCCAAATTAAAGAAGCATAACTATTTAACTAAGCAACAGGAGCCTCACATACTTTTGTCGCTCATAAAGAAATTTACTGATCATTGGTCTGTACGGTTCATTACGAGCCAGAAATTAAGATAAAGATTACTCATCATGGTAGTCTGTATATATACTGTACGTGCCTTAGAAAAGATCAACTTATCAACTTTAAACTCGTGTTCCGTTTTAATCTGTTGAGGCCCACGAGCGTATGAACCTAGATTTTAAAATATCCAACATTGAGGTGTCCAAATTTGGCAATTTTGTGGGCTCGCAATCAGCCTAATTACAAATAGAATGACTCGATCATTTGAATTAGAACGCTGTCATTTTTTTTGTCTTTACCAAAAACTCTTATGTATTCCAATCAAATCTTTACAATATGAGATAGTTTAAACTAAGTTATCACTGCTTGATGAAAATTATATAACGCGATTAGAAAAAAAAGAGAAGAAGAAGAAGAGAAAATTATAGTGTTATTGGTCGTTTTATTTTTACTTGGGTCATGGGTGATCCAGTTGCACTTTTATTTTAGTGTTTATTTGGACGAGGTATGATAATAGATCAGACGAAAGGACAAGTTAGGCAGGAGGCAGCAATTGTAATAATTAATTCCAAGCACATGCCTCAGACTTTAAAAGTTGTACGTAATACTTGAATTAGTTTATCATTGATACAATTAATTAATATTCGACCTAATGCAGTTAAGATCACAACTTGTACAAGTTACAAAATTGTTATATTTAGTGTGCCACCTTGATAGAGAGACCACCACCGGAAAGCTGCCGGTTTTTTTTTTTTAATTTTTAAATTTTAATTTTTAATATCATCCCCATTTATTAATGTCTAGTTGCTTGTCCTTCCCATTTTTTTAATAAAAAAACTTTCTCGTATATTTGTAATTTGGATCATTGGATTACTTGTTGCTTAGTGACTAACAATGGACCAAGAGATCATCATATATGTGAGGGAAAATTCTTGGGTCCCTCATCGGCAAATCCAAGTCAAAAGAATTGGTATCCTGATTTTTAAACCTGACATAATGATTAATTCTTCGATCGACTGACCGACCGTTCGTTCGCAATTGAATGTCTCTTCCGGTACGAATGGAACCATGCATGCATGCATTATGTTGAGTAAGAAGCTAGCTGACCACAATGGTCAAGGGTCTCAATTATAGGAATTTTGAGGTGAAGAAGAAGAAGAAGGAGGAGGAGTGACAACGAAGGATGGGATTTGGTGGTACGCCCTCAGCCCGTGTAACGTAAATTAGAAGAGGCAAGGCCGGCCGATCAACTGCTTTTACATTAATTTCAAGTATATAATTAATTAATTGAGGGAGTAGCTCGACGATCGAGCAATTGATAGACTAATCTCCATAACTAATACAGAACAAGTACTTAAACTACAGGTATTAATTGTTGAATTACTGAACACATGCTCGCTCACTAGGGATGGAGTTCCACCTACTGCTTCTGTCAAACAACCACTTGAAGACCCACCTGACCGCAAAAACGTGCAAAACCATGCAACATAGCATAAAAATAAATAAGTAAATAATTATTTGATTATAAAATTAAAATTATTAAATAGATCCCTTTAAGGTGAAAGAAGTCAAATAAGAGGGATAGACCAGATGTTTGAGCACTGTTTTTTTTACCGTAGAATGATGAAAATTTAACGATCAAGATACTTAGGAGTTTAATAAAAATATAATAAAATTTTAAAAGATATTATCGATTCAATAGATAATTATTATTGTTTAAATATATTATTTTGCACATTATTTTTTGATAATTATATTATTTAAATAATTTATCAAGTAAAAAATATATATATTCTTAACGGAAAGTAATATATATATATATATATCATAATAAGGGTATTGATATATTTTTATAATTAACTTGATGAAGGTTTAATTAAATCTTATCTATTTAATTATTTTTTATTATTTATATATATCTCTCATATGTTTAAGAATAATTTAAATTAAATTTAATAACAGACAGAGATAGATAATTATATTTAAATTGAAGTCTATCTTAAAAGAATCAAATTTAAATAGTTTAATATTAAATAATTTCTCATATAATTAAAGCATAATTATATTAATCACAATCATATCGAAGAGAGAGAAATCTTTAACGGAAGAAAAGAATGTGTAATCCGAAAGTCAGGCACATGTAATCAAATATATATTTTTTAATATGTTTTTTCTTTTAGGTAATATAATTTTAGAACTGATATTAAATGTGAAAATTGACTATTATATAGTCATTAGATTAAAATTATATAATAAAAACACAATGGAGGGAGACATGGTCATGACTGTGGAGATTGGGGGGCGGAGATGGATGTCATAAGATAGAAAACCACGAAGAAAATAAGAGAGGGGAAAAAAGAAACAATAGCGATAGGAGAGGAGAAAAGAGAAGAAAAACTATCTCTAAGGGGGGAGGCCAGATGGCGCAATCTAATGGGGCCGGTGAGGAAGTCTCCCCCTCTAGTCGAGGGAAAAAAACTCGGAACGCTACCAAAATCTAGTCATACGGTAGACTAGTGGATCTAATTTCATTTCCCCAGATACCACCAAACAAGATCGAGTGCTCAAAATTAAACGTAGCCCAAATATAATAATCCCAGTCCAGCTATTAATTATAACAAATATATATATATACATATAGTGGGGGGGACTTTAATAATAATAATAATAATAATAATAATAATAATAATAATAATAATCCAGGATATGAACCAATAATCTATCTATGTGAATCATCCTTTCGCATCATATAGTTTTTTTTTTTTTTTAATAGAGAGATGTAGAGAAGGTGTAGGTACGTCTTAGAGGAGCTTGGCATTTGGATCCATCGATATAGGCTCTCTGGCCCAACTTTTACCAATCTAATCACGGTAGATCGAGAAGGTGGAAACCAAATTGGAATTCTCTAGACAGCACCGACGTGGATCCACGTGTCAATAGCACATGGTGCAACCACGTAGGATAAACAGTTGTTCGAATTACTAGAGGGATATTTATCTTTTGCTTATTAGGGTATTTTATATGTCTATCTGTCTCTCTCTCTTTCTCTCTCTACCTCTCTACCTCTCTACCTGTGTGTGTGTGTGTGTGTGTGTATATATATACAAGTGGTGTGGCTTCTCTTGCCTTCCATCTCTCTGAGTTTGCAGCGCTCTCTCTTCATCACTAGCTACTTCACTATTCTCATTAATTTCCTATTCATCTCTGTCTCTCTCTCTCTCTCTCTTCATCACCGGACGAACGTATCTCCACCAAATTATTAGTTTTAGGTAGCTATCGATCGAGCTTAGTTGTGAAAATTAACATCATCAAGCTATTATAGAATGTTGGAGTACAAGAAAGGTGGTGCCTTGCCTTTGCCTCTCACCTCGTTGAACCACATCTCTCTCGTGTGCAGATCAGTCGACAACTCCCTCAATTTCTACCAAAATGTTCTTGGCTTCACCCCTATCAGGAGACCTGGCTCCTTCGATTTCGATGGTGCATGGTATGTAAATATCCTCTCGACTTGCTTGCGCTAACTCATTAAATTAATTAACCCCATGCACAATCCTTTTAATTTTCCATCTAAAAATATCTAATTTCTTTCTTTCTTTCTTTGCTTTTACTTTAAGGTTGTTCAACTATGGTATTGGCATTCACTTGTTGCAGTCCGAGGATCCCGAGAATATGACCAAGAAGACAGAGATTAATCCCAAGGACAACCACATCTCCTTCCAGGTAATTAATTAATTAATTACTAAATTCTTTAAAACATATATTACTAAATTTTTCTTTGTATTAATTAGCTAGCTAGCTACATATATATATATATATATAGCTGCTGATCAGAAGTTTTGGTAATTTATTTATGTTGTAACTACAATTCATGCATTTTGCGAAATGTAACTCATGGATGGATCTAGATGGTGACATTAGTGGCCAAATGGAGGGGAGAGGGAGATATTGTTGACTAAGTTGGAGCAAATTAATTTGTCGTATGTAAGTTTACTTCTCTGATGAACTCATAAATGTTGACATGTACGCACGGGGAATCACATGCCTTGTCCCCATCTCCCATGTACTTCCTGGTTACAAATTAATTATTGCAGAAAACACTCAGATTTACTTGGCCTACATGCATATCTTATATATGCAGATGCTTAGTTAAATCTTTTAGTGTTGCTATATACTTACATAATCACAATTCATAACGTCGACTTCAACTTTTTATAGGACCTTTTTTTAAATTAAATTAAAAAAAAAAAAAAAAAAACTTGGTGGAACGCTTCTCTGTCTCTCCGTCTCTCTCTTATTCTAATTACAATTTAAGTGCTAAAAGTATGATTAGTTTGGGTAGTCATGGGATTAATTTTAGAAGAACTAGTCTTATTCTTAGGTAAGAGATGTGAAAAGGTGCATGAATGCAATAAGACGGCCAATTTGTTTCTTAGCTACACGATCCTTTCTTTCTCTCTCTCTCTTATCGATCCAAAAGTTTTTTTTTTTTTAAATTAAAATTTAATCAGTAATTAAATGACTAGAATACTGGATGGTGACAGTGCGAGAGCATGGCCTCGGTGGAGAAGAAACTGGGGGAGATGAACATAGCATACATAAAGCGGCGGGTTGAAGAGGGCGGAATCTATGTGGATCAAATCTTCTTCCATGATCCAGATGGCTTCATGATCGAGATTTGCAACTGCGACAACCTTCCGGTGATTCCCCTCGTCGTCGGCGAGCCTGTTAGGGTCTGCAAGAGGGTGAGCCTTATGAAACAACAACATGCAGTTAACCATCAACAGCAACAGCAACAGCAACAGCAACAGATTGTACAATTAATTCTTCCAAAAGCCATCCATGTCACCGAGGAGCCACACATCCCTTGTGCATGATGAACAAATTAAGGTGTTCGTACGTTGTTCGTGTTTCATATATATTAGGTTGGTCTCCAGCTAGTTCCTTTAATTGTGCTAATAAAGGCATAGATAAGAGTAGCTAGCTCTTCTTTTGCCATGTTAAGAGTGTCGTGTAGGTAATATGGACTATGTACTACATATCTTCTGTTCACATAGAGGATCGGAACCCAGTTGTAATATTTCTCGTCATGTATGTTAAAGTTGTTAATTTGTTTGTTTCCTTGTCAATAGTTTGTCCTGTTGTTCATTTTCTTTAATGATCGAGCTACATGTCACGTCTACGCATGTTACATCCAAACGTACGTTTCCACTCCCTATCAAATTACGAGAGAGAGAGAGAGGGGTTTGGTATCATATGTATGGATAGTCCAGTTGGTATTGGTATAGCATTATTCGTGATCAATGAGACAGTTAATCGGTAACCTACTTCATTAATTAACAGTGCCTAATTAATTAACAGTACTATAATATTGAGAGTTCGGAAGATTAATTATCACGCCAACCAAATTAGATGTTATTATATTATTCAAATTTTGAATCGACTGCACACGCAGCGGGTATATGTATATACCATCGGAGTCCTTTAACATTAATGATTGATCATTTACGAAACTGTTAAATATATTATATATCGCCATAACTTAAAACGATAGACCAGAATGATGCATGATAGGGTGTGCCAGCGAATAAATTAAATTGCTCAATATTTGGGCCCCTTCGGGATCTTATGATCCACAAATTGGGAAGACTCTTCGTTGGCTATTTGGTAGCGGCAGTAATTAGTATGTGGACTTCATTGATCCTTTGGGTTGTGTCCAATTGCATGACTTGATGTTTTGATCATCCATATGATAGGCAGGCCTTCTTTTCAGTAGATGATATATATATATATATATATATATATAATTTGGGAGTGGTGGTGTCGGTCTGATACGTTGTCTCTAAGATGGTAAACATGTATATGTATATATATCCCTATCTCTCAAGAAATTACCTGAGAGGACAGCTATGATAGTTAACTTAATTGTGGGATCTGATGCACCTACCTGCAAGTAGCGCGGATTGTCTGACTAGAGGAATTCCCTGCATGCACCTTAATTAGCTACCCTATGATTAATGGATGGACGATCCTCTCTCTCTCTCCTCTAAAACTTATTTGCGCGGTTTCTTGACGTCTCTTAAAGCCTTAGCATGCAATTTCCTTGGCGTCTCTCGATCGAAAGATATATTCTTAAGAGTGGATAGAGACTCGTACGTGGAACCACGACGGCATGAGTCAGCGTTACATAATCTATAACCATAATTATGTTTCTCAAGTGCTAAATACAGCTTAAGCATCTCCAACGTACGTCATCTCTTATTTAATTTCTCCATTAATTAGAAATAACGTATCCATCGGACTCACCTGCGAGGCGTGCGCGTGCGCGCGCGCGCGCGCGCACACACACACACACACATATATATATATATATATAGTAACTTGTAACATATAATTTTATAAATAATGCTATGCCCTTAAAACACATTTTAATGTAGCATCAACTTATCAAGATGATGTATCTATGGGTATAGCATTACTTTAAATTTATTTGGTTGTACATACATAGAGCATTGTTCCCATGGGCTTGATCTGAGTTAATTCTACCAATTTTAAGCCACAAGCATCCCATGGTCTTCAAATATGAAAATTCATAGCACGCAGTTGGTAAAAATATAGTTCGAGACAATATACAGTCTCACCAGTAAAAAAGATTGGACGACTTTTCATATAACACAATTCACCATGATGTCCGTACGATGTTCTTAACACAAGAAATAAAGACCCATATATACTGAACAATAAATACTCTGATTTGGATCCACAACGTCCACCTGCGAGACCTGCTTCACCAGGAATCAAGTTTTAATGTGCCTATAAGGTACGCTAGAGAGACAAACATGAATAATTAATGAAATAACTCAGACGTCTGAATCTCCCAACAAAATCCTTTCTTCCAGGTTATTTACATGAGGGAGAGCCCATAAACTTTGCTTCTTCTATCTCATGAGACAAATCAGCAATTCACGCCGCACTGTCCCATTGCAGCAGCCTTTTGGGTGGGAGAGGTGAAAGGGTCGATTCGTACCCACAGTAATGAGAAGATGGATGCGAGGAGGATGGACCAAACGATGACAATGGTTGGCGTTCGGTTCTGCCGGCCTAGGAGACCCTTGAGGAAAGGGTAAAGATGGACAATGACCCATATGGCGAAGAAGAGCTTCCCAAAGAGAGGACCCCACGATTGGTAACCGCTGTTGATTGCGTACGAGACCCCGGCAACAATACCCACCAGGTTAACCACAAGCACAGTAGTCGGAGGAATGAGGAGACTCGTCCACTTGAACACATACAACTCAGCAAAATCACCATCCTCATCTGATGCCTTTGATGTGACAGTGAAGTTAGTATCAATGCCAGCTAACACTTTTAACAGTCCTTGGAACACAGCAAAGAGATGGGCCGACGTGCCACCGATCACCCAAAACTGTTCATTCCTCCACCAATCCTCAATACCCACGCCACTCCATCTTAGTTCCAAAATTCCGGTAGCAAAGATTGAAATGAAAAGAAGAATAAACCACACGCCTGCATAATTGCTTATCTGCAAATTTATAATAGATAAAAATTAAGAGGACCCTATCAAGTTGGAATAATGTCAAGAAGAATAGAAAATAGAAAAAGATTATCTTTAACATAGGACTCTGCATAGAATAATGACACAGATCAGCACCAAAAGAGAAAAAGAATATAAACTACGTGGGGAATGGAATATTTTTTGTAAATGCCCATACTATCCACTTATGCAGCATAATTGGATAAACTTAAAAAAGTATTATATAGATCTTCCATTCCACTAATTTCTTCATAACAGATCAAACACGTCGTCGCAGAAAATTGGTCGGCGCATGGCAAAGTATAAGAGGCTCAAAAGATGCTATTAAGTATTAACAGAATATTACTAACCTCTGGAATGATAAATTTTCCAGTAAGAAGGCAGATAGCTGGTAGCACACAGTAGGCAATCAGCGGGATGGACGTGATTGGATAAACTATGGTGTTGATGTATGCAAGCCTCTCCAGAAGCTTCAACCTCCCGCTGTAGCCATACCAAATAGGACAATGTCTACTGAGTAGAATTTCAACTGATCCCAAGGCCCATCGAAGCACTTGGTTAAGACGGTCAGAAAGATTGATTGGTGCGGAACCCTTAAATGCAGGGCGAGGTGGCATGCAGTAAATTGATATCCATCCACGTGCATGCATCTTAAACCCAGTAAGGATATCTTCAGTAACAGAACCGTATATCCAGCCAATCTACAAACAGGTGGAAAAGCATAGATCAGTATGTCTACTCAAAGAAATCTGACAAAAGAAAGATACTAGATATGGATGGTATCTTGGTGTACCTCCTTTCCCCATTCAGTCTTGTCCTCGTATCCACAGCTTATAACGTGGATGGCTTCCTTCAGCAAAGAACCAGGATTTGTGGATGGTGGTATACCTCCTTGTTCCATGAAGGTAGATGCAATAAAAATTGGTGACTGACCAAAGCGCTTTTCCAAGCTCTTCTGAGACATAAGAAGTGACCTCTCATCCTCATAACCTGCCATGAGATAACATAATTGGCATAAGTAGAAAATTAACATAGTAAATAAAATGAGAGAAAGAATGCACAGCTGCCACCACGCACACTGAATAATGATACTTATAAGAGAAACAACAGATTCTTAGTGCCAGCAGTAACACGTTATTGCCAAAGTATAGTTTTTCAAAAATTTTAAGGTTTCCAATAATGATGATATGCGGGCAAACTAGATATCTTCATATGCTACACTGGCAATCAATATTCCAAGCAATAAATTGATAACTGTATCTGAAACAATCCCTACCTTCAACACCCTCCTCCATATCTTCCATATTGAAGATGGGAACAGTAGATTCAGTTCTCTTCATAGCCCGCTTTTTATCGATATAACTTTTGTTAACACTCTTTCCCTTCTTTCTCGGACCACAGCAACTTTTGATGATAATGTTGGGTTCAAGATCAGCCTCAGTCAAGACAGGGTCATAACCATATAAGGCCTGCCTGTTGAAACAGCATCCCGTTCCCACATAAACAGGGCCCTGAATGCCATCTAATCCTTTCAAGTTAATCTGCAAAGAGAAAACATGCGTAAGATGAAGGAAAGGATCCCACCAAGGATGATGGATAAGAAAACAAGTTCCTACATCAAAAAAGACAATGTTTCGGTTAGCATATCGATCATGTAAGTCGATGCCATCAAATCTTTGAGGAAACTGGACATAGCACGTCTTCTTTCCATATGCAGGATCCATCATGAAGCACATTGCTTCCTTAAGAGCTTTACTGTTATTAAAGTAATGATCACAGTCCACATTTAGAAGGTAGGCACCGTTGGTTAGGACTGCAGATACTCGAATCTGACCATTATCATAGAGAAAAATGTTAGGGAGCTGAGGAGCAAGCAAACTTTAAAAATAAAAAATAAAACAGAAATGATAATTCTAGTACAAGAAGATGCTATACGAGGATAGGTACAAACCAAAGCATTCATTGCACCAGCCTTTTTGTGATGCTGGAAACCTGGTCTCTTTTCACGAGAGACATAAACAAGCCGAGGCAGCTCATTACCATCAGTATCAAGTCCACCACTATGCCCTAAAAATACCTGATTTCAAGTATAGCAGCTATAAGGTATAAAGAAAAATAAAACAAGATGGAATTGCAACAACAAAATTTCCTAAGAACTAGATCGCACCTGGATCATGCCAGGATGATCTCTTGGATTATTTCCAGGCCAAGGAGTACCATCCTGCATAGTCCAACCCTCTTCTGGAGTTTTCTGAGCTTTGGCAACAAGAGCATTTATTCTTACTTTGTACTCCTCATACTCCCTCTGAAAATGAAAACACTACAAGGCTCAGAATCTGAGCATATCTAGAATAATAGTTCTCTAACTAAATGTATCCACAGTAACCTTCATTGCTCGTCGTTCTTTTACAAAAGAAGGCTGAATCTTGTCCTTCAAGTAGTCTATCTTCTGAGCGAAGTAAAATTCTGGAGCCCTAGGTTCAATGCTGTGCTTCTTGCAAAATGGGACCCACTTTCTTGCAAATTCTGCAGTCTCCGAGAGGGCTTCAAAAGTCAACATAGCGGAACCATCATCAGAAACATAGCATGACACTTTGTCAACTGGGTAGTCCACAGCCAGAATAGACAAAACAGTGTTGGCTGTTATAAGAGGAGGTTCTTTGAGAGGATCCACAGTACTGACAAAAATATCAATTGGAGCTAACTGTGATGGCTCTCCGTCCCTATCAAATCTGGTAAATATTTATTCCAAGCATTATCAGTACAAGGTAAAATCCAAAAGCCAAAATTGTTTAGCATGACATATTGTGGGGGGAAATTAACATGGTTTGTGATGAAGTAACAAACCTCAAAGCAAGCCTCTCAAGATATGTTTCGCGGTTGATAGGATACCATTTTGGGAATTGATCCAGAAGCCAAGACAAAGCAAACCAAATCTCACATATGACGGATGTTAGCCACAATGGATATGCATCGTGAACAGGATGAGTTACACGATACTGGAAGAAGAAACACAGGATGATAAGACGGAGTATGATCACTACCCGGTAAAGAGTAAGTTGGCTAGATGGAATAGGAACTATGCGGCTTAGAGGTTGACGAGCATCATCAACCCTGCACAAAATTAATATGAGGATTAGTTCCAAAGTGCTTCATTGCTTACTGAAAAGTATCATGTTTCAAGAATCATCTTTCAAATCTAGATTTTGTTTTAAATGAAATGATTATTGAAATGAATGCAAGATCTTTTAAAGTATACATCAAGATCACCTACTCAAACTGGGGTAATTTGATTCAGCGAATGAGTATTGTAAGAATTCAACAAGAAAAGATGTTCCTAATGAAATAAAAATGCTTGGGAGCATGACAAATTGGACTAGCATTTCTTCTTGGATAGCAAACCTTTGCAGAGACTAAAATAGACCATCATTTTAACTGTATCAAGGTGCAAACAAGCTATTTCCTTAAGTAATAAAATCATCTAACAATTGGGAGAGGGGCTGGAGGGGCTGGAGGGGCTGGAAAGAAGTGTGAGGAAAATACTAAACAATCATAAAGAATAGACTTTCTTTCCATGCAGGTGAACCCAAAAATATCCTGAGATACTCGAAAAAAGAACTGAATTATGGTTCTATTAATTTTTATAATAGTCATTTTGGATGAAACTAGACCTCAATATGTCTTAATCAATTCATAAATGCCCTAGTTAAGTCCTACTAATGTGTCTAAAGTCCTAACTCCTCAATGCAAACTTGCATGGAATAGAAGCACCAAAGAGAAAAGCTACTCCGAAAGCTTTGGAATTCGTACATTTGAAGGTCTTCACCGTTCGAGCCAGTTCCTTCCATATCCCCCCCTTTCACATCTGGATATTTATTGGTCATCTGCATCATATTTTTCTCTTGTTTGAGTTTCCAACCTTCCACTCTTTCCTTCCAGTCAACACTTCCAAGCCCATAAGAATTCAAGTCCTTTGAAGGGTCCACAATTCTTACAGGAACTGCAATTGTATGAATAAAAGCAATTGATACAATCAAGAAGGGAATTTAATTGGTGCGAATGAACAACTGATATGTAAATGATCCTTAAGTCCTTGACCAAGGGGAAATAACAGAAGCTCACCTGGCATGCTGGGATCTACATAGCCTGATGATGGACTTCGAATAGAATGACGATCTGGAGAAGCATCAGGTATTTCTCCAGAAACCTAGAAAAGATAAATTTCAGTGACCCACAAATAAGATGCTTTTAGGACAATAAGACTGCAACAGTTTCTTATGTAGACTAATTATAATCTCCTTATGGAGAAAAGCATGTCACATTATCTTAGCAGCACTAGCATACCGTATAGGAAGCAGACAGATATTAAATCTACAACCAACTGTTCTTAAGACCTTTATATTTGTGAGATGGGATAACACCCTACAAATAGCTAGCTACCACGATTCAAAGGCATTAGATGACTCACAGTGCAACTTGCTCAGACGGATTTAGCTCAGGCATGTTTTTGACATTTATTAATAATTTAATACTGAACAATCTCAATATGCTATCTATTCAGTTATGTGGATGTAATTTAATTTCCTTGTTAACTGCTAAGTACTAAATATATACTGAACAGCCAATAATCTCATTATTTCAAAGGTAATCAATTCTTCACTGTCTACCTGCTGCCCACTGGTTAGACGTGGTATTCGGTGATGTGCTTCATGTCTAGAAGATGAAGATAAATCAACTTCTCCCTGGCCCAGCTCCCACTGTGGCACACCTTTCCCATTGCCTTGCTTATAGTTGAACTCATTGTCCAGATCATCAACATCATCCTCATCGTCATCTCCCTCAACTCGAGGACTGCCTGAATTTAGTTCAGGATAAAAGTTAGTATGAAAAGTCATGGACCATTTCTCTTAAAATGGTTCCTGATTTAGATGTAAGCATTATTTATCCATTAGGTTCCTGATTATAAGAGCTTGGCCTCTGACTGTTTGATCACCAGTCTTTAACGGTTATCAGGCAAAAGCTCAGAAATTGTACAATCCTGACCTTTGTGTCGCTTGTACCTAGTCTTGCATTGAGGGCAAGATTGATTCCCGTCCTTCCTCTCATACTCATAACAAGGCCTGCAAACTGGGAAAGCACATTCATTGCAAGCAACAAAAATATCGCCTGTGGCTGAAAGCCCGACAGTGTCACCACATATCTGACACACTTGGCCATTTAGATTTTTCAGCGGTTTGGGCTGCATCATTAGCAGAGAAAACTGTAAGAAATAATTGAAGGAAGTGAAAAATATTCAAATCATAGGATCTGCGCAAGTGTGGCTAAAACATATATGAGGTACTGAAGTATGAGAAAAAATAACTTCACAATCTGAAGAATGTAGAAACAAAGATGTAAGACGGCAATCAAAATCATGATTTTTTACGAATTTGGTTTGGAGGCCTTAAAAAATTCTGCCGTCCCTCATCTCCAAACTGAACAAGTATAAGCCAAGTAGCTAGACCAAAATACAGTGTGAATGACATCTATGCTACATTTTTGAAAACCTGGGCCCTCTTCCAGCAAAGGCCGCAGAACTAATTACCGCTCCAATCAATTGCAACTCACAGAATTTTAACAGGAAATCCAGATGAGAGACAATTAATTCCCGCAAGATACATACTTTCTAAACGATCTCGACCAATAAAGCACAAAATCTTCCAGATTAATTAGAAACAAGCTGTGATCCTCCAATTTTGAGTTCCTAAAAACGTTAACAAATACCCACGACATAAATCGGCGGAAGAATCAGGAATTCCATTTCAACTCCCACTAGTATTTAGTTCATTGACAGATCCACACACCAGAAGAAGGAAGTTAAAAGATCAAAAAGGAAAAGGGAAAAAAGAACAAACTTTTATACTAAAATCGAACTGACTAATAAACAGAATCGCTCACCGCGGCTTCCCCTTCGTTCCGAATCATTACGAACTCGTTCCTGTTGTGCGACCCCGCTACCATTCCCGCATTGGCCGCCATGATTCACCCCCAGAACTCTCAGCTTTCTCTCTCACGTACTCTTCGAGGACGAGAGATTGGGAGAGGGCCTTTAGCTCAGCAGCAGATCGGACGCAAGAGATCTGATGGGTTCTCTCTCTCGTCGCCCATCCAATCCCCTTCCCTCGGCTTTCCCTTCTCCTCCACTCCCTCTTTCACTACTTTACTCTATACTCCTCTCATTGCGTTCGTCTTTTCTTGTGCAGCTAATACTTACTATTACCAAAATAATAATATCAAAATAACCGGAAGCACCGGTCACCTCAAAATCGAGTTCGGGGTTTTATTCAATGTCCATTATAGTCGTCAGATAAATAATCAATAATTTTGATCCGTTCGATCGGAGAAGAATTCGTCCCGGTATCAACTTCAGGTCGCTCTCCACGTCGCCGTCTGCGGGGCCTTGGACAGGCTGTTACCAATGGAGACCGGCAAAAGCCAGTAACGGCGTCGGTCAGTACAGGCGTTACCCAAGTTGAGCTGTCGGCGGGCATGCGCCTTACGTCCGGAATACCCTTTCCCCTTCGTTATATTTACTGGATTGCCATTACCGTGCAAAGGACACCCACCCTTATCAATAGAATTTTAGGGAAAGTGAAAAGGACTTATGACCAATGTGATCAAATAGAAGGAACAAAAGCTCAAGAGAAAAAAAATGGGGAAAAAATTTCTACCTATATGGTAGACTAACTCGAGGTGATTTGTAAATCTATTTGTTTCATGTTTAATGTTTCATTTTATATTTTATATATGTCATCGAGCTTTAATATTTTGGATTATCTATAATGTTGTTTATTATAGTAAGATTTGTATTACAAAATTATTATTATTATTATTTTATTTTCTTTCTTGTGTATATCATATGACCTTATTATTATTTTTGCATCTTTCACTAAAATATAATATATATATATATATCAAAATAATGAAGATAAAATGACCAAAGACAAACCATGAATTATGCGTCAGCAATCTAACTTAATTAATCAAAACTGCAGATAACCAGGTGTGGTGGGGTCTCTATTGGACGTGTATTGGCTTTTGGTAGACGGTCAATTTGTAGCGGCTGGGCTAACGCTTTCGAGGCCGTCGGTGCGCCGTCTGTAGAACAGGAGGATCCCATTATCCCAGCACAAAAAATTATTGAGAAAGACCGCTGCAAAACCGACGCGTGATATATATATATTAGATTATTGAGTTTTAATCGCCTCATGTCAACCTGACAACTCATAGCCAGTAGTCTTTGGGATGTGTTTGGTGCAACATCACAATTCACAAGCACATGGAGGATTAGGAATTTAGGATAGATGGATTGTTAATAGTAATGCACACAAGGGCATAAAGATATTATATAATTCATGAGGAAGACAAGCATGCTCCCGTCGGTTAATTATATTAATTAGCTTTATTATATATATATATATACTCCTCTCTCACGCACGCACAATCATTACCATCTAAAACTCATAATAACTCCTCCCAAGTCCCAAGTCCCAAGTCCCAACCCATGCAACCGGGCCGGCACAACTCAAATGGCTTACCATTTTAGAAAATTTAATAGCGGTTCAATTTCAATATTTGGGCCTGAGCCCGTGGACCTTCGAAAATCCTCTTCGCCCCCCCACCCCTCAAATAATATATATATATATATTAAAGATTGGTTCTTTTTGCAGGAAGTTCGGAGCCGTTAAAGATTGGTTCTTTTTGCAGGAAGTTCGGAGCCGTATATGCATAACCGGTTTGGGAGGAAGAGGGACGGTGCATATGATCTGATCTCGGTGTTAGAATTATAGCATAGTAGAACTTCGTTCTATTTTGGTTACGGTTCATGTTACCCCAACCTATAAATTTGGTCAACAGTTGAACTTTGGTGGCGGTGCTAGTTGATCATCATGGAACTGGACGACTCCTCTCATAATCCTTCTTATCAGATGCATGGAGATATTGGGTTCTCTGCTCTGTGTCACGTCGGGCTGTTTCTTGTTTTGTCCTCGTTCTGGCTCTATAGAGGGTATACAGTGGGAAACTTTAATAAAGAGAGAGTGAAGAGCAAAAGCTTCTTGCAATACAATTTGACTCTATTCACTTCACTGGGTTTGGGCGTGGGTTTATAATTTCTTCGGGTGTGGACACCGGGAAGTGGTCTGATGAGCAGATTGCCACCCAGTGGGATTTGGGTGCACGGACAGTTTCATTGTCTGCCATTTCTGCTTGTTTGTGCTTCGAATTCGGTCGGCAGAGTGAGAAGAGATTCCCAGCCTTCCTACGGATTGGGTAGGGTCTCTTCTTGTTTTTGTCTTGTTTTCTCCTTGTTATTAACTTCTTTTACTTGAGAAACGATGGGATTCTGCGAAACCATTTGTTGGCTCTCGATGTTGATTCTCTTCCTTTTTACTTGATCCTTAACTATGCCGGCTTCTTCGGAAAGAGGAACTCAGAAGAAGTGGACTCTATTCTTCGGGTGCCTCTGTTGAATGGGGTTAATGTTGATGGTAGGTGTTGCCCTCAAAATGTCTCCCTTTTGGCAAATGCCAATTTACTTAATATCCTTATTTTCTCCTGGCCGAATCCTTTACTTTCAAAAGGTCATAATAAGACATTAGACTTGAAAGATATTCCAGTCTTACATTATAGGGATAGTGTTCATGGTGTCCTCCCAATTTTTAAGAGTAATCTTGAGTCTCTCACGGGAAGTGATGGTCCTACTGCTAGTTCCAGTAGCAACATCGGAACTTCTGCTGGTCGGATAACATCCTTTAAACTGGCCAAAACTTTAGCGAATGGTGTCCTCCCAATTTTCCTTTTTGATGTTCCATTCAGTGCTGTTGATGCTCATACAGGATCCCATCTATTTAAGGTATTATCTCACTTCTTCTAGCGAATGTGTCTGTACAGTAAGTAAATTCTACAGGCACCTCTTTTTTTTAATTAACACATGCACCTCTTTTATTACTTTGCTTTTTAAGAAGTTCATGTTGCACTAGGTAGGTAGATCAACTTTTAACTAGCTGTGACATTCTTCCATCTATAAATATTAGGCACAATGTTTCCATGTTGATTTCATGAAGGAAATTGTTGCATTGTACAAGCAGGAAGTTCAGTATTCTAGCTTCCAAGTGACGGTTCTTTTTGCAAGGATGCTTGTTCGGGCTTTTAGCTTGAAAAACAGTGGTCTATGCCACTCATCAGCTGGAATTTTTACCTTCAGCTGACCTTATCCTGGTGAGTTTTTCTGATTGAATTCATTTTATATTCTCTCTATCATCTCAATAAAAGATGGAGAAATAGCAGAAGCAGGCAAATACAATGAACTACTTGATTTAGGAGCAAAGTTCAAGGAGCTGGTTGGAGCACATAAAGATGCTTTGGCACCACTGAACTCTCTGGAACTCACAACTGACCCTTCAGCCAACAAGATGGGAAGTGGTTCATGTGACACTGACAGTAGCTCAGAGGTTCTTCAGAAAGTTGACCAAAAAGATCTATAGTATGGTGAAGCAGATGAACGAGCTGGCCTTGCCTCTTCTGAGTTCTGGGAGGAACAAGGAGCTGGGCAGAAGGGACAACTTGTTCAAGAAGAAGAAAGGGAGAAAGGCAAGGTCGGGTTTTTGGTCTACTGGTGATATCAATGGCATATAAAGGAGCTCTTGTGCCCCTCATATTGCTGGCTCAAATTCTATTTCAAACCCTTCATATTGGTAGTAATTATTGGATGGCTTGGGCAGTTCCAGTATCAAAAGATGTTGAACCTCCAGTTAGCTGCTCTGTGCTTATCTATGTCTTTGTTGCATTAGCTATTGGGAGCTCCTTTTGTGTCCTTGTAATAGCTATGCTTCTTGTCACAGCCGGATATAAGACAGCAACAATGCTATTCAACAAGATGCATACATGCATTTTTCGCGCTCCTATGTCATTATTTGATTCTAGTGGGCGTATCCTGAGCATAGTAAGTCATCTACATAGAATTGCTTTAAGTCCTAAGTGGAACAAGAATAGTTTGTCAAAAATTTGTATGATTTGGCACCCATCTACATAGGAAATTGTTAATTTGCATGCTTCAACTGATCAAAGTCAAGTGGATGTAGGTCTTCCTAGTCAGCTTGGTTCGCATTTTTTATTATACAAATCGTTGGGGTTGTGGCAGTGATGTCACAGGTCGAATGGCAGGTTTTCCTTATTTTCATTCCTGTAATTGCTGCCTGCTTTTGGTATCAGGTATATTCTCGGCTTACTTGTCTCTCCTCATGAGTGTTTCAAGTAGTATAGTTCATCTTATTCATACACAGAAATATAAAACAGAATTTATTGCTGGCACCTTAAATACATGGCATTTTTTTTAATTACTCGCATTGCCTCTCAAAATTATGGCAATTATGTTTGATACTTTGATGGTTACAATACTCACTCACTATTTAGTTCTTTTCTGCACCGGGGTACTGAATTTGAATCGCATAGCTCTTCTTTGTTTCTTCTTTCTATTCAGCAATATTACATAAATACATCACGTGAATTAGCAAGGATAGTTGGTGTGTGCAAAGCTCCCATCATACAGCATTTTGTTGAATCAATGGCAGGTTCATCAACAATTAGAAGTTTTGGCAAGGAAACAAGCTTTATAGGCACTAATTACCGTCTGATGGATGATTTCTGTCGACCCAAGTTCCATAATTCTGCTTCAATGGAATGGTTTTACTTTCATTTGGATATGTTGTCGGCTGTTACTTTTGCCTTTTCTTTGATATTTCTGGTCTCATTATTAAATTGTGTCATTGATCCTGGTAGGTTAAGTGGTCGAATATATTTGCTAATTTAATAATGGATTGAAGTATTGTATCAACTGGCCCCTTTTCTTTTGTCCTTTTTTCGGCCTTGCTGGTCTTGCGGTATATATGGACTTCCTCTGAATATGATGCAAGCATAGGTCATTTGGATTCTCTGCAATCTGGAAAACAAAATTATATCTGTAGAAAGAATGTTGCAGTATAAGAGCATTCCTAGTGAATCACCTCTTTGCTATAGAAGCACCTGGTACTATGGAAGAAAACAGATTGAATCATGGCTGGCTATCCAAGGGAGAACTAGAGCTTCATAACCTCCATGTAAATTTCATTGTCTTTATGCTTATACACTCATACATACAACGTACACACATTTCCTTTGTTCAGTAAGACAGTATCTGAAGCACCACGTAATTGGTATTATATTTAATACATTCTTTTATCATATTTGCTTGCTTCAGTGGTCTTAGGTATGAACATTTCAGAAAGGCTTGATTTTAGAATTCTTTTTCTTTTTGTACTTTTACAATCTCATTAGAAGCACAAATACTAACTTTCCAGGCAGTCAAAGTTTGTAATTGCTGCAACTAGCTAGTAGAAAAGACGTTAAGAACAAAAAGCTAACCATGATGCTGCTGAGCAAGCAAAAACATAAGCAAGTTTTCTGAGCATATAGAGGCTAATGATTTACTCAACTCATACTTGTCAGCAGAAGCAAACATTTTTTTTAAAGATACATGAGTATATTCTTCCCATTTCATTCAGCATCTAAAAGTATGAAAAGTTTGTCAGTGGTGTCGTGCCTAATTGCCTTGTACTAGGGTGATATATGTCTATTACTCAGATCTAGGTGTATATAAGAGGAGGTACATTGATGGCAAAGGGCATTATTAACAAGTTTAGGCCTTAAGAAGTCTGCCTACTTGCGACTTTGTGTGATGAGCACTAAATGGTACCAGATTACTTCCAGAGAATAATTTTTGACTGATTTTTTGGAGAAGTATTTATTTGTCCTGTCGATGATGAGTTTCTTACTTTTTTCTGGTTTGCTGATATTAATTTGTATGATATGCCCCCATTTGCCATTTGTGCTAAGGGGCCTTCCATGCACTTTCTCTGGAGGGATGAAGACTGGTATTGTTGGAAGAACTGGTAGTGGAAAGTCTAACATCGTACTGACAACTCCGTGGAGCAACCCTGACTCTCTTGAAGAGTTTACTGACAAACAGATCTGGGAGGTGCTTTCTATTCGACATGTTATCTACATGATTTACATTATAATCATCTTTCACGAATAATTTCGTTCTGTACAAAGATCTAGCAATGAGGACATTTTTTTTTCCTTCCACTGATAAAATACTTCTCTGTTTAGGCTTTGAATTGCTGTCAACTGGGAGAGGAAATTAAGAAGAAGGAATTGAAGCTTTATTCTGCAGGTGAGAGTCATTTTCTATACAAGTTATAATTGTGCTAATTCGGCATTGGCATTTTGGTGACACCTCTTTGACATTCCCCAATTATTTTACCTCTTGAAAATCTACTTCCATTTGTAAGAACTAGTTATATTCTTCATCTGCTGGCTATTGACGGATTTAGTGAATAATTTATATGGATAATTATAATAATTCCTTGTTCACTATCCATCGGACCTTCCAAAATTGTATTCACATTTAAATTTCTTATTGGATTTCATTGTGGTGTTTCGCAGCATAACTGACCAATCTGTGTTGCAGTAATGGAAAACGGCGAGGACTGGAGCATTGGTCAGCGTCAGCTTGCATGTCTAGGGAGGGTAATTTGGAAAAAGAGCAAAGTGCTGATTCTAAATGAAGATACTGCTTCAGTTGATACAGCAACTGATAGCCTAATTCAGAAGACGGTGAGAGAGCAGTTCTCAGAGGCAACAGTGATCGCAATAGTGCATCGAATAACGTCACTACTTGATAGTGATATGGTCTTACTTCTTGATAACGCATAGTCTCCATTTAAGTAAGCAAACTAACTCAATCCCCCCACCCCTCCCTTTAATTGTTTATCTTAATCTGTTTTATTTTGAGCAGGTGTGATCGTAAAATATGACACCCACGAGATTGCCAGAAAACAAATCATCCTTATTCTCAAAGCTCGTCCCTGTATACACCAGGGGATCAAGATATCCTGAGATGAGCATTCATTGAAAGCTATTGTTGCTCCAATTGCATCGAGACAATACCTTGGATGATGTCCAAAAATCAACTGAGAGAACAGTCCACTGTAGATCTTCGTGTGGGTTATGTATGGCAGTCCATTAATTATTTTGATGGGGTCAACCTCTTAAAATTAAGGTTACAAATAACTATCCGCGAAACAAGTTGCATATCTGTTTCGAGCATTTGATCTTATTAAGTTGGAATTTTTTTGCTTCATGTTGTAATAAATTCTGATCGAATGCCCTGTAACTGTCGATCTTGGAGATGTTTGGATACAGAAAAGGGGCTTCAAATATTTGTTTACGACAACTAACAGGCAACATATTAACATATTTGTGTGTCTCCATGTTGAAACATTTGGACTTGCATGCCCTTAATTTCTATAGCGGTTTTTTTTTTAATGGTCACACCTATAATAGAAACATAGAGCTCAAATTAGACAGATCCAAGATTTTAGGGTATAATAAATATAGTAAATGTAAAATATTTGGTGCCAGGTGTTTTTTTTACGCAAATACTTCGATATTTCTCTAAAATTTATAATTCTATATATTCTTTTGTCTATTAAGATTTCTCCCTTTTTATGGTTGTGATAGAGATGATTAACTCTTAATTACAGGAGATATTATTTGATACTAGATAATTAAATTTAATTATTTACCTTTAAAGGAGATATGTTTCAATTTAAATTTGATTATTTATCTCTATTGTGAAATATATATAAATAATTAAAAATAATGGAAGAGATAGAATTTAATTAAATTTTCATCAAGTTAATTTTAAAAAGATATCAATACTCATATAATATTAAGATAATATAATTGTTAAAAAACAATGTGTAGATAATATATCTTAAAAATTAGTAATTATCTATTGAATCGATAAAACCTAAATATTTTTCATATTTATCTAAACGTTTAGATCACATTGAATCTAATGATAAATATTTCCTCATAGAACACGGAAGAGGTGGCCATTGTTGAATAGAAAATTGAATCAGTCAGTTTGGTGGAAAGAAACCACCACTTGTGTGACGCCCCAATCTGATTGCTGGGAAGAGAGAGTCGTGGTGACTTTTGTTTTGAAATGCTCTTTTTTTCTTCTTCTAGTCGTATTTCTTGGTCACTAAGTTTTGTATTATTGACCAAAACTTTAAAAATAATTCAGCTGCTCGAGTCTTTATCGAGTCCTTGTACAAGTCTTAAAGTTAGCTGAAAAAGGAAGGTTGAGATCTTGGTTGACATAAAAGGTATCTTTACTATAAGTATTGCATCTGATTTGCTATGTAGCTTAAAACTTAATTCTGCTACAAGTGTTGGACCAAACCGAACATGTGATTAGATAGATAAGCTAAAGAATTCAGGAATATATATATATATATAACGGGTAGTCATGAAACTAGTTAAGGAAATCCACGCTAATTTCAGTTTGTGTTGGATTGCTTAGATTAACAAAAAGCTCAGATTAGCTGGACGCCACCCATCTTGTTGAAGATGGAACACGCGCAATGTTCAAATTAAGTATGTAATCCAGTCAGAGGATCTTGTAACTACTCCACATAACTGCCTCCCCAATTCTACGTGCAGACGCAGAAGATATTCTTGAGTTCAATTAGGATAGCAAGTTTATAAAAAGAACCCTAAAATAGAGTAGAGAACCAAGTTTGTTACCACATCAGAGTTGCTCTCCTTAATTCACTCCCATCTCTGGTATGGATCCCACCAGACCAACCTACAGTTGCTAATTTTCCCTCCATCCAAAACCATCTTATAACTATAATATAGTATGTATTATTACTATCCCATTCACTTTTTTTGGAGTTATCTCTCGCCGTTTGTCTTCAGTTGAGCGACCCCGGCTTCGAGGTCTCCGCACTTGTGGAAAAGAGTTACCTTGCACCCCAAGGAGCCGCCTTTCGCGCGCTCTCTCATCCACTCAACGCTATATAATGGTCCCTCCCTTTGCTAACACTCTCAGAGTCCACTAGCTTAGGAAGGAAGAAGCCCATTAGCTTAGGAGGAAGATCGAATTTTGTTAACATGGATTTCGGTCCTCTTCCGATGACCGCTAATGGTATGTTGCCCTCCTTCTCTCACAATCTTTCTTATCAGATGCATGGAGATGTTGGATTCTTGTTAGAACCTAAGATTCTTCATGGCTTCTCTGCTTTGTGTCACGTCGGGTTGTTTCTTGTTATGTCCTCTTTCTGGCTCTTTAGGAGGTATAGGGTGGGAAACTCTAAAGAGAGAGTGGAGAGCAATAGCTTCTCGTGTTACAAGCTAACCCTATTCACTACACTGGGTTTGGGTTTGTTTTATCTCGTCCTCTCCGGTTATAATTTCTTCTGGTGTGGAGAAGGGAGGTGGTCTGATGAGCAGATTGCCACCCAGTGGGATTTGGGTGCAAGGGCAGTTTCATTCTTCGCCGTCTCTGCGTATTTGTGCCTCGAATTCGGTCGGCGGAGTGAGAAGAGATTCCCAGCCTTCCTAAGGATTGGGTGGAGTCTCTTCTTGCTTGTGTCATTTTTTTCCCTTGTTATCGACTTCCTCTACTTGAGAAACGATGGAATTCTGCAAACCCATTTGTGGGTTCTGGATGTTGGTTCTCTTCTTGCTTGCTTGATCCTTAACTATGCCGGTTTCTTCGGAAAGAGGAACACAGAAGAGGACTCTATTCTTCGGGAGCCTCTCTTGAATGGGACCGTTGTCAGTGGGTCATACGATATTAGTGGTCCTCAAAATTTCTCCCTTTTCGCAAATGCAGGTTTTCTTAGTATCCTTACTTTCTCTTGGCTGAATCCTTTGCTTTCAAGAGGTCATAGGAAGACGTTAGACCTGAATGATGTTCCACTATTAGATGGTAGGGATAATGCTAATGGTCTCTTCCCAATTTTCAAGAGTAAGCTTGAATATCTCACTGCAAATGATGGTGATCCTACTGCTAATTCTAGTGCTACCAACATTGGTGGCAGCACCAGTAGCAATACTGGAACTTCCAGTGGTCGGATAACATCATTTAAACTGGCCAAAACTTTAGTATTCTCTACATGGGAACATGTCTTACTGGCGGCAGTTTATGCTCTCGTGTACACTCTAGCTACTTATGTAGGTCCCTACCTCATCGAATACTTTGTCCAGTACCTTAACGGCAATCAAAAGTTTGAAAATAAAGGATACCTTTTAGTTATGGCCTTCATCATTTCGAAGCTTCTAGAGAGCATCTTTCAGAGGCACTGGTTCTTCAGATTGCTACAAGCTGAGATCAGGGTTAGGTCTTTCCTTGTCTGTATGATATACCAAAAGGGTCTTGCTCTATCTAGCCACTCGAGGCAGAGTCATACTAGTGGAGAAATCATCAATATCATGAGCGTTGATGCAGAGAAGATTGGGCTTTTCAGTTGGTACATGCATGATCCTTGGTTGGTTGTTGTGCAAGTGGCCATTGCCTTGTTGATCTTGTATTCTAGTCTGGGACTTGCTTCACTTGCAGCTTTAGCAGCGACCATCGTTGTAATGTTGGCCAATTTTCCGTTGGGAAAGATGCAAGAGAAATTCCAGGCAGGGATGATGGAATCTAAAGATGTTAGGATGAAAGCTATGTCTGAGATCTTGAGGAACATGAGGATTCTCAAGCTTCAAGGTTGGGAAATGAAGTTCTTATCCAAAATAGTTGGATTAAGGAAAGCAGAGACGAATTGGTTGAAAAAATATTCGTACATATCTGCAATGGTGACATTTGTCTTCTGGGGTGCACCTACTTTTGTTGCTGTTGTCACCTTTGGGGCTTGCATGCTTATGGGTATTCCATTAGAATCAGGAAAGGTTCTATCAGCTCTAGCAACATTTAGAGTGTTGCAAAAGCCTATTTACAATCTTCCCGACACTATCTCAATGATAATCCAGACCAAAGTCTCCCTTGATAGAATGTCATCATTCCTAAGCCTTGAGGACTTGCCAAATGACGTAGTGCAGAAGCTCCCTAGAGGTAGCTCCCAGGTTGCGATTGAAGTAAGCAACGGAAGTTTCTCCTGGGATCTCTCTTCTAGAGTCCCCACATTGCGGAACTTGAATTTTCAAGTCCTGCAAGGCATGAGGGTTGCTGTTTGTGGAACTGTTGGTTCTGGTAAATCAAGCTTGCTGTCTTGCATATTAGGTGAAGTGCCAAAATTATCTGGAAATGTCAAGTTGTTTGGATCAATGGCCTATGTTGCCCAATCACCTTGGATACAGAGTGGTAAAATTCAAGATAATATACTATTTGGTCAGGAAATGGACTGCAACAAGTATGAAAAAGTCCTTGAAGTATGCTCCTTGAAGAAAGACTTGGAGATTTTGCCATTTGGAGACCAGACGGTTATAGGGGAGAGAGGCATCAACCTGAGTGGTGGACAGAAGCAAAGGATACAGATAGCCCGTGCTTTATACCAAGATGCGGACGTTTTCCTTTTTGATGATCCATTTAGTGCTGTTGATGCTCATACAGGATCCCATCTATTTAAGGTACTATCTCACTTCTTATAGTGAATGTATTGGTACAATAAGTAAATTATACATGCTCCTCTTTTATTACTTTGCATTTGAGCTCATGTTGCACTAGGTGGATCAACTATTAACTAGTTGTGGCAATCTTCCAAGTTCCAAGTTCCAACAACAGATATTATGCTTAATATTTCCACATGGATTTCGTGAAGGAAATTCTTGCAGTGTACAGGCACGAAGATCAGTATTCTAGCTTCTAAAGGACAATTGTTTTGCAGGAGTGCTTGCTCGGGCTTTTAGCTTCAAAAACGGTGGTGTATGTCACTCATCAGGTGGAATTTTTACCTTCAGCTGACCTCATTCTGGTGAGTTGTGCTGGTTGAATACATTAAATGTTTTACTCTATGCTTCCCAACAGCAAGCTAGAAATATTCTTTGTCTGGTAGGTTTTGAAGGATGGAGAAATAGCAGAAGCGGGCAAGTACAATGAACTACTTGACTCAGGAGCCAATTTCAATGAACTGGTTGGAGCACATAGAGGTGCTTTGGCAGCACTGGACTCTCTGGAACTCACAACTAACACCTTGGCCAACAAGATGGAAAGTGGTTCATGTGACACTGACAGTAGCTCAGAGGTTCCTCAGAAAGTTGAGCAGAAAGACATACGGTATGGTAAAGCGGAAGAAGGAGGTGGCCTTGCCTCTTCTGAGTCATTGAACGAACAAGGAGCTGTGCAGAAGGGACAACTTGTTCAAGAAGAAGAAAGGGTGAAAGGCAAGGTCGGGTTTTGGGTTTACTGGAGATATGTCACAATGGCATATAAAGGAGCTCTTGTGCCCCTCATATTGTTGGCTCAAATTCTCTTTCAAATCCTTCAGATTGGTAGTAATTACTGGATGGCCTGGGCAGTCCCTGTATCAAGAGATATGGAACCACCAGTCAGTGGCTCTGTGCTTATGTATGTTTATGTTGCATTAGCAATTGGGAGCTCCATTTGTGTCCTTGTAAGATCTCTACTTCTTGTTACAGCCGGATATACGACAGCAACAATGTTATTCAACAAGATGCATACCTGCATTTTTCGTGCTCCTATGTCATTCTTTGATTCCACACCGAGCGGGCGTATCCTAAACAGAGTAAGTCATCTACATTGAATTTCTATCATTCTGCTGTGGAGCAAGAATAGTTTGTTGAAAATTTGTATAATTTGGTCCTCGTCTAGATAAGAAATTGTTAAATTGCAGGCTTCGACTGATCAAAGTGAAGTGGACACAAGCATTCCTAATCAGCTTGGTGCCTTTGCATTTTCAATTATACAAATCATTGGGATCATTGCAGTGATGTCACAGGTTGCATGGCAGGTTTTCATTATCTTCTTACCTGTAACTGCTGCCTGCTTTTGGTATCAGGTATATTCTTTGCTTACTTTTTTCTCCTAACGAGAGTTTCAAGTACTAAAGTTCAGTTCTTATTCATAAACAGGAATATAAGACATAATCTCATCTTGACTCCTTAATTACGTTGAGATGCATTAGGTTTACTTACATTGACTCACAAAATTATGGCTATTATGTTGGATGGTTACATCACTTATTATTTAGTTCTTCTGAAATTTGAGTCACATGGCTCTACTGTGTTTCTTCTTTCTTCTCAGCAATATTACATAAATACATCACGTGAACTGGCGAGGTTGGTTGGTGTGTGCAAAGCTCCCATCATACAGCATTTTGCTGAATCAATGACAGGCTCAGCAACAATTAGAAGTTTTGGCAAGGAATCAAGTTTTATAGGCACTAATTACCGTCTTATGGACGATTTCTCTCGACCCAGGTTCCATAATTCTGCTTCAATGGAATGGCTCTGCTTTCGTTTGGATATGCTGTCAACTGTTATTTTTGCCTTTTCTTTGATATTTCTGGTCTCACTACCAAATGGTGTCATTGATCCTGGTAGGATAACTGGTAAAATATTTTTTATCTAATTTAATAATGGAGCTGAAATATTTTGTCAACTGGCACTTTTTATTTTGTCATTTGTAGCTCTTGCCGGTCTTGCGGTGACATATGGACTTACTCTGAATATGACGCAAGCATGGATCATTTGGAATCTCTGCAATCTTGAAAACAAAATTATATCTGTAGAACGAATATTGCAGTATACGTGCATTCCTAGTGAACCACCTCTTGCTATAGAAGCACCTGCTACTATGGAAGAAGACAGATTGAATTGTGGCTGGCCATCTAAGGGAAAAGTAGAGCTTCATAACCTCCATGTAAATTTCATCATCTTTATACTTGCATGCACTCATACATATGACGTATGCATTTACTTTATTCAGCTTGATGTACAAAGTATTTGTAGCACCACGGAATTGGTATTAGATTCAGAACTTGCTTTTATCATATATACTTGCTTCAGTGGTGTTAGGTATAAACATTTCATAAAAGTTGGGTCAACGATGGTCGTGCCACTGGCACGGCACTTGCTGGCTGTGCCGTAAGAGAATGAGAGAACGAGGTAAGGGATACTCACATTTCCCTTTGTAGTTGTCGTCGTTGTTGCACGCCGATCGCCGCCCGCCGCTTCGTGGGGTGCCCTAGCCCGCCCGCGAGAGAGAGAGAGAGAGAGAGAGAGTTAAAAACTTAAGTTGGAGGTTCGGATCCGGATTAGCGACGGCCACGGCGATCTGCGATCGGCGACGAGGTCGATGGTGAGTGACGATGCTATTAGGAGGGGGCCCGTGCGGCACCCTCGTGTCACGTGCTGGTACGCCGCCGGCACGGCATCCATGGGTTGGATTGTAGAGTTCTTTTTTTATTATTTTTACAATCTCATTACAAGCTTAAATACTAACTTTCCAGCCTTCCAGGTAGTCAAAGTTTGTTAACTGCTGCAACTAGCAAGTAGCAAAGACATCTAAAACAAAATGCTAAGCGTGATGCTGCTGAGGAAGCAAAAACTTAAGCAAGATTTGTGAGCATATAGAGGCTAATGATTTACTCATCTCGTATTTGTTAGGAGAAGCAACATTAAGAATCCAAAAGTATATTCTTTCCATCTCATTCAGCATCTCAAAAATATGAATATAAGTTTTTCAGTAGTGTTGTGCCTATTGGCTTGTATGGGGGTGAAGGAGGAACACCTATGCAAAAGGGCAAGAAAAACAGAAGCAAAGTCCTTAAGAAGTCTGCCTAGTTGCAACTCCTTTGCACACTAAATGATACAAGATTACTTCCAGAGAACAATTTTTGACTTATTTTTGGAGAAGTACTTCTCAGTCCTGTAGATGCTAGTTCCTTAGCTCTTTCTGGATTTTTTGGTATTAATTTGTTATGATGCAGGTACGGTATGCCCTGCATTTGCCATTTGTACTAAGGGGCCTTACATGCACTTTCCCTGGAGGGATGAAGACTGGTATTGTTGGAAGAACTGGTAGTGGAAAATCTACCATTATACAGGCACTCTTCCGGATTGTTGATCCAACTGTTGGTCAGATACTTGTAGATGATATTGATATCTCCACCATCGGGCTGCATGACCTGAGATCCAGATTAAGCATTATTCCTCAGGATCCAACTATGTTTGAGGGAACTGTGCGGAGCAACCTTGATCCTCTTGAAGAGTACACTGACGAACAGATCTGGGAGGTGCTTTCATTTCCATGTGTTATTTACATGCTATACATTGTCATCTTTTTGGGAATAATTTTGTCCTGCATCAAGATCTAGCAGTTTGGAATTTTCTCCACTGATAAATACTTCTCTGTTTAGGCTTTGAATTGTTGTCAACTGGGAGAGGAAATTAAAAAGAAAGAATTGAAGCTTGATTCTGCAGGTGAGTGTCTTTCACTATACAAATTATAGCCATATTGAATCAGCTTGGCATTAGGATGACACTTCATTTTGAGATTTCCCAATTATTTTGGCTACTAACGGATTCAGCGATTAATCTTTTGTGATAATAATAATTCCTTGTTCACTATCAATTGCACCTTCCAAAATTGTATCTACTTTTAAATTTCTTATTGGATTTTCGTGCCCGGTGTTTCTCAGCTTAGCTGACCAATCTGAATTGCAGTAATGGAAAATGGCGAGAACTGGAGTGTCGGTCAGCGTCAGCTTGTATGTCTAGGGAGAGTTATTTTGAAAAAGAGCAAATTGTTGGTTCTGGATGAAGCCACTGCTTCAGTGGACACAGCAACTGACAACCTAATTCAGAAGACCCTGGGGCAGCAGTTCTCGGACTCAACAGTGATTACGATAGCACATCGAATAACATCAGTACTTGATAGTGATATGGTCTTACTTCTCGATAATGGTTAGTCCAATCCAAGCGATTGAACTCACCGTCTCTCGCTCTCACTCTTTTATTTGTTTATCTTAATCTGTTTTATTTTGAACAGGTGTGATTGTGGAATATGACACACCCACCAGATTGCTAGAAAACAAGTCATCCTTATTCTCAAAGCTCGTCTCTGAATACACTATGAGATCAAGTTATTCTGAGCTGAACAATCATTGAAAGCTATAGTTGTTCCAACTGCATTGTAGCAATAGCTTGGATGATGTCGGAAAAATCAGCAGAGAAATCACTCCATTTGATCTCCTTGATCGTGAGTGCAGATCCATTGCTTTACTACCCTTTAGTGCTTGCTTCAGGTCCACGCAATTGTATTTGCCTTACATCTGAGAGAGTTCGACGCTATTTAAGAGGATTTGGATAGAATCCATGGTTAACTTAATGCTAACCTCTGGAAACATTAGCGGCCAGCTTATAATAATTGCTGTATTCACAAGATGCTAAATAAGTACTTCAGTTGTTGTATCATGTGATGCTCCTATTTAAATGGATGATAGGAAATATCCTTTCTTTTACTGTGTGAGTTTATTGTGATTGAAGGGATAATTTACAGAGCAAAAGTTTCTATCGTTTGAGCAGCAACACATTATTTTCAAGTCGACTGACAAGGTATACCATACCCTTGGTGAACTTGTTTAGGAATTAGGGTTACATAAATAAAAGAGAAGGACAAAAACTCAAAAATCTAAATAGATCTAGCGAACCAAGAAATATACTGCCAGGCTGTGAAATTAGAGGCCTATCAACATTGGGATGCCAAAGTGGGCCGTGTCAGCCAGGATCATTCAATGAATTAATTACAACCGCGCGCCGTAAGTTGGGAATGTCCCACCCCCATGATCTTGGAGAAGGTGGTGTGTGTTGTCGGCGTGAGAGCTCATCTACGAGAGCAGGGCTTATGCCTTTCTTCTGGATATAATCTCCAGATCCTCTTGATGTGATACTTGATCCTATTCTTTTTCTTCTTCTTCTTCTTCTTCTTCTTCTTCTTCCATCCATTAGGAATTCAAGAAAGAAAGATAATGATAATAATGATGATGATGAGAAAAGGCAAACCCAAACAAAAGAAGGATAATTATAGAGGCGTCGAAATTGTCATGCATTGTCATAAATAGGCCTATTTTCAATTGAGATACTCGACAACTTGTATGAAGGTAATAACTGTTCTACAAGCCAAGCAGACACAAAGTTTAAGAGCAAACGCTGTCAGAGGAATGCATAAATAAATCTCCCTCCTACTGCCCTTCACCATTAGCACTGCTACTCGATCCTCTCCTGCTCACGGTGGTATTCTTCAATATCTGCAAGAGATTTAAGCCCATTTCTAAGAAAGATGATTGTGCTCCGAAATCCTAGTAAACTACAACTTTGGAGAACGATGAATGGGCCCATAATAGACGGAGAAAGGTTCAAGTGCTAGATTTAACACTATTAGCTTTTAAAGGAAATTCTACTGTTTCTAATCACAACGAAAGCAGCAGTACCATTGAGCTGTTGACTTGTCTGTTTGTTTGCTCTCTTCTCTTCTAAGAAGCATGTGTTTCAGAGATACAGCTCTAAATGGATCAGAACAGCAGAAGTAACTACGGGTAAATTTTTCCTTTTCTTAAAAATAAAAAAAAAAGGGTTCTTGCCATAAAGCCCGAGGCCGAGGGGATAATGCAGACAAATACCAAACAAACATCATATACCTTTAGCACCTGAATTCCAAGAACAGATCTGATGGGTTCTCTCTCTCGTCGCCCATCCAATCCCCTTCCCTCGGCTTTCCCTTCTCCTCCACTCCCTCTTCCTCTACTTTACTCTATACTCCTCTCATTGCGTTCGTCTTTTCTTGTGCAGCTAATACTTACTATTACCAAAATAATAATATCAAAATAACCGGAAGCACCGGTCACCTCAGAATCCAGTTCGGGGTTTTATTCAATGTCCATTATAGTCGTCAGATAAATAATCAATAATTTTGATCCGTTCGATTGGAGAAGAATCCGTCCCGGTATCAACTTCAGGTCGCTCTCCACGTCGCCGTCTGCGGGGCCTTGGACAGGCTGTCACTAATGGAGACCGGCAAAAGCCAGTAACAGCGTCGGTCAGTACAGGCGTTACCCAAGTTGAGCTGTCGGCGGGCATGCGCCTTACGTCCGGAATACCCTTTCCCCTTCGTTATATTTACTGGATTGCCATTACCATGCAAAGGACACCCACCCTTATCAATAGAATTTTAGGACTTATGACCAATGTGATCAAATAGAAGGAACAAAAGCTCAAGAGAAAAAAGAAAAGAGAAGATTCTAGCATGGTCAAGGTGATTTGTAAATCTATTTTGTTTCATGTTTGATTTGTATTAAAAAATTATTATTTTATTTTATTTCTTGTGTATATCATATGACCTTATTATTATTTTTGCATCTTTCACTATAATATAATATTTTATATATATATATATATATCAAAATAATGAAGATAAAATGACCAAAGACAAACCATGAATTATGCGTCAGCAATCTAACTTAATTAATCAAAACTGCAGATAACCAGGTGTGGTGGGGTCTCTCTGGACGTGTATAATGTATTGGCTTTTGGTAGACGGTCAATTTGTAGCGGCTGGGCTAACGCTTTCGAGGCCGTCGGTGCGCCGTCTGTAGAACTGGAGGATCCCATTATCCCAGCACAAAAAATTATTGAGAAAGACCGCTGCAAAACCGACGCGTGAATATATATATATATATTATATATATATATATTAGATTATTGAGTTTTAATCGCATCATGTCAACCTGACAACTCATAGCCAGTAGTCTTTGGGGTGTGTTTGGTGCAACATCACAATTCACAAGCACAAGGAGGATTAGGAATTTAGGATAGATGGATTATTAATAGGTATGCACACAAGGGCATAAAGATATTATATAATTCATGAGGAAGACAAGCATGCTCCCGTCGGTTAATTATATTAATCAGCTTTATTAAATATATATATACTCATCTCTCACGCACGCACGCACAATCATTACCATCTAAAACTCATAATAACTCCTCCCAAGTCCCAACCCATGCAACCGGGCCGGCACAACTCAAATGGCTTACCATTTTAGAAAATTTAATAGCGGTCCAATTTCAATATTTGGGCCTGAGCCCGTGGACCTTGGAAAATCCTCTTCGCCCCCCACCCCCCAAATAATATATATATATATATATATATATATATATATATATATATATATATATATATATAAAGATTGGTTCTTTTTGTAGGAAGTTTGGAGCCGTATATGCATAACCGGTTTGGGAGGAAGAGGGACGGTGCATATGATCTGATCTCGGTGTTAGAATTATAGCACAGTAGAACTTCGTTCTATTTTGGTTACGGTTCATGTTACCCCAACCTATAAATTTGGTCAACAGTTGAACTTTGGTGGTGGTGGTAGTTGATCATCATGGAACTGGACGACTCCTCTCATAATCCTTCTTATCAGATGCATGGAGATATTGGGTTCTCTGCTCTGTGTCACGTCGGGCTGTTTCTTGTTTTGTCCTCGTTCTGGCTCTATAGAGGGTATACAGTGGGAAACTTTAATAAAGAGAGGGTGAAGAGCAAAAGCTTCTTGCAATACAATCTGACTCTATTCACTTCACTGGGTTTGGGCTTGGGTTTATAATATCTTCGGGTGTGGACACCGGGAAGTGGTCTGATGAGCAGATTGCCACCCAGTGGGAGTTAGGTGCACGGACAGTTTCACTGTCTGCCATTTCTGCTTGTTTGTGCTTGGAATTCAGTCGGCAGAGTGAGAAGAGATTCCCAGCCTTCCTACGGATTGGGTAGGGTCTCTTTTTCTTTTTGTCTTGTTTTCCCCTTGTTATTAACTTCTTTTACTTGAGAAACGATGGGATTCTGCGAGACCATTTGTTGGCTCTCGATGCTGGTTCTCTTCCTTTTTACTTGATCCTTAACTATGCCGGCTTCTTCGGAAAGAGCAACTCAGAAGAAGTGGACTCTATTCTTCGGGTGCCTCTGTTGGATGGGGTTAATGTTGATGGTAGGTGTTGCCCTAATGCCCTCAAAATGTCTCCCTTTTGGCAAATGCAGATTTCCTTAGTATCCTTACTTTCTCCTGCCCGAATCCTTTACTTTCAAAAGGTCATAACAAGACATTAGACTTGAATGATATTCCAGTCTTAGATGATAGGGATAGTGTTCATGGTGTCCTCCCAATTTTTAAGAGTAATCTTGAGTCTCTCACGGGAAGTGATGGTCCTACTGCTAGTTCCAGTAGCAACATCGGAACTTCTGCTGGTCGGATAACATCCTTTTAAACTGTCCAAAACTTTAGCGAATGGTGTCCTCCCAGTTTTCCTTTTTGATGTTCCATTCAGTGCTGTTGATGCTCATACAAGATCCCATCTATTTAAGGTACTATCTCACTTCTTCTAGCGAATGTGTCCGTACAGTAAATAAATTCTACGGGCACCTTTTTATTTTTATTTTTATTTTTTAATTAACACATGCACCTCTTTTATTACTTTGCTTTTTAAGAAGTTCATGTTGCACTAGGTAGGGAGATCAACTTTTTACTAGTTGTGACTTGTGACATTCTTCCATCTATAAATATCAGGCACAATGTTTCCATGTTGATTTCATGAAGGAAATTGTTGCAGTGTACAAGCAGGAAGTTCAGTATTCTAGCTTCCAGGTGATGGTTCTTTTTGCAAGGATGCTTGTTCGAGCTTTTAGCTTCAAAAACAGTGGTCTATGCCACTCATCAGCTGGAATTTTTACCTTCAGCTGACCTTATTCTGGTGAGTTTTTCTGATTGAATTCATTTTATATTCTCTCTATCATCTCAACAAAAGATGGAGAAATAGCAGAAGCAGGCAAATCCAATGAACTACTTGATTTAGGAGCAAAGTTCAAGGAGCTGGTTGGAGCACATAAAGATGCTTTGGCACCACTGAACTCTCTGGAACTCACAACTGACTCTTCAGCCAACAAGACGGGAAGTGGTTCATGTGACACTGACAGTAGCTCAGAGGTTCTTCAGAAAGTTGACCAAAAAGATCTACAGTATGGTGAAGCAGATGAACGAGCTGGATGAGTTCTGGGAGGAACAAGGAGCTGGGCAGAAGGGACAACTTGTTCAAGAAGAAGAAAGGGAGGAAGGCAAGGTCGGGTTTTTGGTCTACTGGTGATATATCACAATGGCATATAAAGGAGCTCTTGTGCCCCTCATATTGCTCGCTCAAATTCTATTTCAAACCCTTCATATTGGTAGTAATTATTGGATGGCTTGGGCAGTTCCAGTATCAAAAGATGTTGAACCTCCAGTTAGCTGCTCTGTGCTTATCTATGTCTTTGTTGCATTAGCTATTGGGAGCTCCTTTTGTGTCCTTGTAATAGCTATGCTTCTTGTCACAGCTGGATATAAGACAGCAACAATGCTATTCAACAAGATGCATACATGCATTTTTCGCACTCCTATGTCATTATTTGATTCCATACCTAGTGGGCGTATCCTGAGCAGAGTAAGTCATCTACATAGAATTGCTTTCAGTCCTAAGTGGAACAAGAATAGTTTGTCAAAAATTTGTATGATTTGGTACCCATCTACATAGGAAATTGTTAATTTGCATGCTTCAACTGATCAAAGTCAAGTGGATGTGGGTCTTCCTAGCCAGCTTGGTTTGCATTTTTTATTATACAAATCGTTGGGGTTGTGGCAGTGATGTCACAGGTTGTATGACAGGTTTTCCTTATTTTTGTTCCTGTAATTGCTGCCTGCTTTTGGTATCAGGTATAGTCTTGGCTTACTTGTCTCTCCTCATGAGTGTTTCAAGTAGTATAGTTCATCTTATTCATACACAGAAATACAAAACAGAATTTATTGCTGGCACCTTAAATACGTGGCATTTTTTTAATTACTTGCATTGCCTCTCAAAATTATGGCAATTATGTTTGATACTTCGACGGTTACAATACTCACTTACTATTTAGTTCTTTTCTGCACCGGGGTACTGAATTTGAATAGCATAGCTCTTCTTTGTTTCTTCTTTCTATTCAGCAATATTACATAAATACATCAGGTGAATTAGCAAGGTTTGCAAAGCTCCCATCATACAGCATTTTGTTGAATCAATGGCAGGTTCATCAACAATTAAAAGTTTTGGCAAGGAAACAAGCTTTATAGGCACTAATTACCGTCTGATGGATGATTTCTGTCGACCCAAGTTCCATAATTCTGCTTCAATGGAATGGCTTTACTTTCGTTTGGATATGTTGTCGGCTGTTACTTTTGCCTTTTCTTTGATATTTCTGGTCTCATTATTAAATTGTGTCATTGATCCTGGTAGGTTAAGTGGTAGAATATATTTGGTAATTTAATAATGGATTGAAGTATTGTATCAACTGGCCCCTTTTGTTTTGTCCTTTTTTAGGCCTTGCTGATCTTGCGGTATATATGGACTTCCTCTGAATTGATGCAAGCATAGGCCATTTTGATTCTCTGCAATCTGGAAAACAAAATTATATCTGTAGAACGGATGTTGCAGTATACGAGCATTCCTAGTGAACTACCTCTTATCTATAGAAGCACCTGGCAATAATCATGGCTGGCTATCCAAGGGAGAAGTAGAGCTTCATAACCTCCATGTGAATTTCATTGTCTTTATGCTTAAACACTCATACATGCAACGTACACACATTTCCTTTGTTCAGTAAGACAGTATCTGAAGCACCACGTAATTGGTATTATATTTAATACATTCTTTTATCATATTTACTTGCTTCAGTGATCTTAGGTATAAACATTTCAGAAATGCTTGATTTTAGAATTCTTTTTCTTTTTGTATTTTTACAATCTCATTAGAAGCACAAATACTAAATTTCCAGGCAGTCAAAGTTTGTAATTGTTGCAACTAGCTAGTAGAAAAGACGTTAAGAACAAAAAGCTAACCATGATGCTGCTGAGCAAGCAAAAACATTAGCAAGTTTTCTGAGCATATAGAGGCTAATGATTTACTCAACTCATACTTGTCAGGAGAAGCAAACATTTTTTTAAAGATCCATGAGTATATTCTTCCCATTTCATTCAGCATCTAAAAGTATGAAAAGTTTGTCAGTGATGTCGTGCCTAATTGCCTTGTACTAGGGTGATATATTTCTATTAATCAGATCTAGGTGTATATAAGAGGAGGTACATTGATGGCAAAGGGGCATTATTAACAAGTTTCAGGCCTTAAGAAGTCTGCCTACTTGCGACTTTGTGTGATGAGCACTAAATGGTACCAGATTACTTCCGGAGAATAATTTTTGACTGATTTTTTGGAGAAGTATTTATTAGTCCTGTCGATGATGAGTTTCTTACTTTTTTCTGGTTTGCTGATATTAATTTGTATGATATACCCCCATTTGCCATTTGTACTAAGGGGCCTTACATGCACTTTCTCTGGAGGGATGAAGACTGGTATTGTTGGAAGAACTGGTAGTGGAAAGTCTAACATCGCACTGACACTCTTCCGCATTATTGACCCAACTGTTGGTCAGATTGTTGTAGATAATGATATCTCTACCATCGGTTTGCATGACCTAAGATCCAGATTAAGCATTATTCCTCAAGACCCAACTATGTTTGAGGGAACTCCGCGGAGCAACCCTGACTCTCTTGAAAAGTTTACTGACAAACAGATCTGGGAGGTGCTTTCTATCCGACATGTTATCTACATGATTTACATTATAATCATCTTTCACGAATAATTTCGTTCTGTACAAAGATCTAGCAATGAGGACATTTTTTTTCCTTCCACTGATAAAATACTTCTCTGTTTAGGCTTTAAATTGCTGTCAACTGGGAGAGGAAGTTAAGAAGAAGGAATCGAAGCTTTATTCTGCAGGTGAGAGTCAATTTCTATACAAGTTATAATTGTGCTAATTCGGCATTGGCATTTTGGTGACACCTCTTTGACATTCCCCAATTATTTTACCTTTTGAAAATCTACTTCCATTTGTAAGAACTAGTTATATTCTTCATCTGCTGGCTATTGACGGATTTAGTAAATAATTTTTATGGATAATTATAATAATTCCTTGTTCACTATCCATCGGACCTTCCAAAATTGTATTCACATTTAAATTTCTTATTGGATTTCATTGTGGTGTTTCTCGGCATAACTGACCAATCTGAGTTGCAGTAATGGAAAACGGCGAGGACTGGAGCATTGGTCAGCGTCAGCTTGCATGTCTAGGGAGGGTAATTTGGAAAAAGAGCAAAGTGCTGATTCTAAATGAAGATACTGCTTCAGTTGATACAGCAACTGATAGCCTAATTCAGAAGACGGTGAGAGAGCAGTTCTCAGAGGCAACAGTGATCGCAATAGTGCATCGAATAACGTCACTACTTGATAGTGATATGGTCTTACTTCTTGATAACGCATAGTCTCCATTTAAGTAAGCAAACTAACTCAATCCCCCCACCCCTCCCTTTAATTGTTTATCTTAATCTGTTTTATTTTGAGCAGGTGTGATCGTAAAATATGACACCCACAAGATTGCCAGAAAACAAATCATCCTTATTCTCAAAGCTCGTCCCTGAATACACCAGGAGATCAAGTTATCCTGAGATGAGCGTTCATTGAAAGCTATTGTTGCTCTAATTGCATCGAGACAATACCTTGGATGATGTCCAAAAATCAACTGAGAGAACACTCCACTGTAGATCTTCGTGTGGGTTATATATGGCAGTCCATCAATTATTTTGATGGGGTCAACCTCTTAAAATTAAGGTTACAAATAACTATCCGCGAAACAAACCGCATATCAGTTTCGAGCATTTGATCTTATTAAGTTGGAATTTTTTTGCTTCATGTTGTAATAAATTCTGATCGAATGCCCTGTAACTGTCGATCTTGGAGATGTTTGGATACAGAAAAGGGGCTTCAAACCAAAGAACTATTGGCTATTGCACACCGTTTGTTTACGACAACTGACAGGCAACATATTAACATATTTGTGTCTTTCCATGTTGAAACATTTGGACTTGTGTGCCCTTGATTTCTGTAGCGGTTTTTTTTAATGGTCACACCTATAATATAAACATAGAGCTCAAATTAGACAGATTGAAGATTTTTGGGTATAATAAATATAGTAAATGTAAAATATTTGATGCCAGTTTTTGTTTTTTTAAGCAAATACTGTAATACCTCTCTAAAATTTATAATTCTAATCTAACAGTTATAATAGCCAATTTTTATATATGAGATTATATGTACCTAATTTTTGGATTATATATTCTTTTGTCTATTAAGATTTCTCCCTTTTTATGGTTGTGATAGAGATGATTAACTCTTAATTACAGGAGATATTATTTGATACTAGATAATTAAATTTAGTTCTTTACCTTTAAAGGAGATATGTTTTAATTTAAATTTGATTATTTATCTCTATTGTGAAATATATATAAGTAATTAAAAAAAATAATTGAAGAGATAGAATTTAATTAAATTTTCATCAAGTTAATTTTAAAAAGATATGAATACTCTGATATCTATATATATATAATAAATTATTAAGATAATATAATTGTTTAAAAAATAATGTGTAGATAATATGTCTTAAAAATAAATAATTATCTATTGAATCTAATGATAAATATTTCCTCATAGAACACGGAAGAGGTGCTCATTGTTGAATAGAAAATTGAATCAGTCAGTTTGGTGGAGAAACCACCACTTGTGTGACGCCCAATCTGATTGCTGGGAAGAGAGAGTCGTGGTGAATTTTGTTTTGTTTTGTTTTCTTCTTCTAGTCATATTTCTTGGTCACTAAGTTTTGTATTATTGACCAAAACTGTTAGAATAATTTAGCTGCTCGGGTCTTTATCGAGTCCCTGTACAAGTCTTAAAGTTAGCTGAAAAAGGAAGGTTGAGATCTTGGTTGACATAAAAGGTATCTTTACTTTTAAGCATTGCATCTGATTAGGGCTGTCAGGCTTGACGAGCAGCTCGGGCTCGGCTCGGGTGAAGCTCGAGTATGGCTCGGCTCGATCAGAGCTGAGCCGAGCCCGAGCCATTATAATAGGCTCGAAATTAATATCGAGCCGAGCCTGAGTTGGAGCCGGCTCGCTCAGGCTCGATAGCCTGAGTCCCTATGACTAAGGACACGTGGCATAAGGAAATATTTCCATGTGTCTTTCACTAACTCATTCTCATCCGTAACCTACCTCAACATTCATCGTCCTCACCTACCCCACCCTCACCTACCCCACCCTCATTAATTACTTCACATTTCCCATCACATCACCTTCCCCATCATCAATTCCCCCACCCTCACCTTCACTCTCACCCTCATCCACCCGATCACCTTCATTCTTCCCTCCTTGTCGGTCTCCATCGGCAACGACGGCAAACCACCACCACGGCGCCACACCTTCCTCCGTCGTCGGCCTCCTCCATTCGTCTCCGACTCCTTCGGCAAGCCGCCGCCCACGTCGCCACCGCCCACGTCGCAACCGCCTTATCCTCTAATCGAGCTCGGTTAGGCTCAGCTCGAGCTCGGCTCGGGTTGAGCTGAGCCGAGCCTGAGCAACATTGTGAGGCTCGAAACTAATTTCGAGCGGAGCCTGAGCTAGAGCCGGCTCGCTCAGGCTCGGCTCGTTTACACCCCTACATCTGATTTGCTATGTAGCGAAGCAAAAGCTACCACTGTTGAATGAAATTCCTGGATCTGTCGATGAGAAAACTAAATGGTAGCTTATAACTTAATTCTGCTACAAGTGTTGGACCAAACCGAACATGTGATTAGATAGATAGGCTAAAGAATTCAGGAATATATATATATATATATATATATGTATGTATAAGCGGTAGTCATGAATCTAGTTAAGGAAATCCACGCTAATTTCAGTTTGTGTTGGATTGCTTAGATTAACAAAAAGCTCAGATTAGCTGGACGCCACCCATCTTGTTGAAGATGGAACACGCCCAATGTTCAAATTAAGTATGTAATCCAGTCAGAGGATCTTGTAACTACTCCACATAACTGCTCCCCAATTCTACGCGCAGACGCAGTAGAGATGCTTGCGTTCAATTAGGATAGGAAGTTTATAAAAAGAAGCCTAAAATAGAGTAGACTAGAGAACCAAGTTTGTTACCACATCGGAGTTGCTCTCCTTAATTCACTCCCATCTCTGGTATGGATCCCACCAGACCAACCTACAGTTGCTAATATTTTCCCTCCATCCAAAACCATCTTATAACTATAATATAGTATGTATTATTACTATCCCATTCACTTTTCTTAGAGTTATTATCTCTCGCCGTTTGTTTTCAATTGAGCGACCCCGGCTTCGAGGTCTCCGCACTTGTGGAAAAAGAGTTACCTTGCACCCCAAGGAGCCGCCTTTCGCGCGCTCTCTCATCCACTCAACGCTATATATAAAGGTCCCTCTCTTTGCTAACACTCTGAGTCCACTAGCTTAGGAAGGAAGAATCCCATTAGCTTAGGAGGAAGATCGAATTTTGTTAACATGGATTTCGGTCCTCTTCCGATGACCACTAATGGTATGTTGCCCTCCTTCTCTTACAATCTTTCTTATCAGATGCATGGAGATGTTGGATTCTTGTTAGAACCTAAGATTCTTCATGGCTTCTTTGCTTTGTGTCACGTCGGGTTGTTTCTTGTTATGTCCTCGTTCTGGCTCTTTAGGAGGTATAGGGTGGGAAACTCTAAAGAGAGAGTGGAGAGCAATAGCTTCTCGTGTTACAAGCTAACCCTATTCACTACACTGGGTTTGGGTTTGTTTTATCTCGTCCTCTCCGGTTATAATTTCTTCTGGTGTGGAGCAGGGAGGTGGTCTGATGAGCAGATTGCCACCCAGTGGGATTTGGGTGCAAGGGCAGTTTCATTCTTCTCCATCTCTGCGTATTTGTGCCTCGAATTCGGTCGGCGGAGTGAGAAGAGATTCCCAGCCTTCCTAAGGATTGGGTGGAGTCTCTTCTTGCTTGTGTCACTTTTTTCCCTTGTTATTGACTTCCTCTACTTGAGAAACGATGGAATTCTGCAAACCCATTTGTGGGTTCTGGATGTTGGTTCTCTTCTTGCTTGCTTGATCCTTAACTATGCCGGTTTCTTCGGAAAGAGGAACACAGAAGAGGACTCTATTCTTCGGGAGCCTCTCTTGAATGGGACCGTTGTTAGTGGGTCATACGATATTAGTGGTCCTCAAAATTTCTCCCTTTTCGCAAATGCAGGTTTTCTTAGTATCCTTACTTTCTCTTGGCTGAATCCTTTGCTTTCAAGAGGTCATAGGAAGACGTTAGACCTGAATGATGTTCCACTCTTAGATGGTAGGGATAGTGCTAATGGTCTCTTCCCAATTTTCAAGAGTAAGCTTGAATCTCTCACTGCAAGTGATGGTGATCCTACTGCTAATTCTAGTGCTACCTACATTGGTGCCAGTAGCAATACTGGAACTTCCAGTGGTCGGATAACATCATTTAAACTGGCCAAAACTTTAGTATTCTCTACATGGGAACATGTCTTACTGACGGCAGTTTATGCTCTCGTGTACACTCTAGCTACTTATGTAGGTCCCTACCTCATCGAATACTTTGTCCAGTACCTTAACGGCAATCAAAAGTTTGAAAATAAAGGATACCTTTTAGTTATGGCCTTCATCATTTCGAAGCTTCTAGAGAGCATCTTTCAGAGGCACTGGTTCTTCAGATTGCAACAAGCTGGGATCAGGGTTAGGTCTTTCCTTGTCTGTATGATATACCAAAAGGGTCTTGCTCTATCTAGCCACTCTAGGCAGAGTCATACTAGTGGAGAAATCATCAATATCATGAGTGTTGATGCAGAGAGGATTGGGCTTTTCAGTTGGTACATGCATGATCCTTGGTTGGTTGTTGTGCAAGTGGCCATTGCCTTGTTGATCTTGTATTCTAGTCTGGGACTTGCTTCACTTGCAGCTTTAGCAGCGACCATCGTTGTAATGTTGGCCAATTTTCCGTTGGGAAAGATGCAAGAGAAATTCCAGGCAGGGATGATGGAATCTAAAGATGTTAGGATGAAAGCTATGTCTGAGATCTTGAGGAACATGAGGATTCTCAAGCTTCAAGGTTGGGAAATGAAGTTCTTATCCAAAATAGTTGGATTAAGGAAAACAGAGACAAATTGGTTGAAAAAATATTCGTATATATCTACAATGGTGACATTTGTCTTCTGGGGTGCACCTACTTTTGTTGCTGTTGTCACCTTTGGGGCTTGCATGATTATGGGTATTCCATTAGAATCAGGAAAGGTTCTATCAGCTCTAGCAACATTTAGAGTGTTGCAAGAGCCTATTTACAATCTTCCCGACACTATCTCAATGATAATCCAGACCAAAGTCTCCCTTGATAGAATGTCATCATTCCTATGCCTTGAGGACTTGCCAAATGACGTAGTGCAGAAGCTCCCTAGAGGTAGCTCCCAGGTTGCAATTGAAGTAAGCAATGGAAGTTTCTCCTGGGATCTCTCTTCTAGAGTCCCCACGTTGCGGAACTTGAATTTTCAAGTCCTGCAAGGCATGAGAATTGCTGTTTGTGGAACTGTTGGTTCTGGTAAATCAAGCTTGCTGTCTTGCATATTAGGTGAAGTGCCTAAATTATCTGGAAATGTCAAGTTGTTTGGATCAATGGCCTATGTCGCCCAATCACCTTGGATACAGAGTGGTAAAATTCAAGATAATATACTATTTGGTCAGGAAATGGACTGCAACAAGTATGAAAAAGTCCTTGAAGTATGCTCCTTGAAGAAAGACTTGGAGATTTTGCCATTTGGAGACCAGACAGTTATAGGAGAGAGAGGCATCAACCTGAGTGGTGGACAGAAGCAAAGGATACAGATAGCCCGTGCTTTATACCAAGATGCGGATGTTTTCCTTTTTGATGATCCATTTAGTGCTGTTGATGCTCATACAGGATCCCATCTATTTAAGGTACTATCTCACTTCTTATAGTGAATGTATTGGTACAATAAGTAAATTATACGTGCTCCTCTTTTATTACTTTGCATTTGAGCTCATGTTGCACTAGGTAGATCAACTATTAACTAGTTGTGGCAATCTTCCAAGTTCCAAGTTCCAACAACAGATATTATGCTTAATATTTCCACATGGATTTCGTGAAGGAAATTGTTGCAGTGTACAGGCACGAAGATCAGTATTCTAGCTTCTAAAGGACAATTGTTTTGCAGGAGTGCTTGCTCGGGCTTTTAGCTTCAAAAACGGTGGTGTATGTCACTCATCAGGTGGAATTTTTACCTTCAGCTGACCTCATTCTGGTGAGTTTTGCTGATTGAATACATTAAATATTTTACTCTATGCTTCCCAACAGCAAGCTAGAAATATTCTTTTGTCTGGTAGGTTTTGAAGGATGGAGAAATAGCAGAAGCGGGCAAGTACAATGAACTACTCGACTCAGGAGCCGATTTCAATGAACTGGTTGGAGCACATAGAGATGCTTTGGCAGCACTGGACTCTCTGGAACTCACAACTAACACCTTAGCCAACAAGATGGAAAGTGGTTCGTGTGACACTGACAGTAGCTCAGAGGTTCTTCAGAAAGTTGAACAGAAAGATATACAGTATGGTAAAGCGGAAGAAGGAGGTGGCCTTGCCTCTTCTGAGTCATTGAACGAACAAGGAGCTGTGCAGAAGGGACAACTTGTTCAAGAAGAAGAAAGGGAGAAAGGCAAGGTTGGGTTTTGGGTTTACTGGAGATATGTCACAATGGCATATAAAGGAGCTCTTGTGCCCCTCATATTGTTGGCTCAAATTCTCTTTCAGATCCTTCAGATTGGTAGTAATTACTGGATGGCCTGGGCAGTCCCTGTATCAACAGATATGGAACCACCAGTCAGCGGCTCTGTGCTTATGTATGTTTATGTTGCACTAGCTATTGGGAGCTCCATTTGTGTCCTTGTAAGAGCTCTACTTCTTGTTACAGCCGGATTTACGACAGCAACAATATTATTCAACAAGATGCATACATGCATTTTTCGTGCTCCTATGTCATTCTTTGATTCCACACCGAGCGGGCGTATCCTAAACAGAGTAAGTCATCTACATTGAATTTCTATCATTCTGCAGTGGAGCAAGAATAGTTTGTCGAAAATTTGTATAATTTGGTCCTCGTCTAGATAAGAAATTGTTAAATTGCAGGCTTCGACTGATCAAAGTGAAGTGGATACCAGCATTCCTAATCAGCTTGGCGCCTTTGCATTTTCAATTATACAAATCATTGGGATCATTGCAGTAATGTCACAGGTTGCATGGCAGGTTTTCATTATCTTCTTACCTGTAACTGCTGCCTGCTTTTGGTATCAGGTATATTCTTCGCTTACTTTTTTCTCCTAATGGGAGTTTCAAGTACTACAGCTCAGTTCTTATTCATAAACATGAAAATAATACATAAGCTCATCTTGGCTCCTTAAATACCTAGAGATGCATTAGGTTTACTTACTTGACTCACAAAATTATGGCTATTATGTTGGATGGTTACATCACTTATTATTTAGTTCTTCTGAAATTTGAGTTACATGGCTCTTCTGTGTTTCTTCCTTCTTCTCAGCAATATTACATAAATACATCACGTGAACTGGCGAGGTTGGTTGGTGTATGCAAAGCTCCCATCATACAGCATTTTGCTGAATCAATGACAGGCTCAGCAACAATTAGAAGTTTTAGCAAGGAATCAAGTTTTATTGGCACTAATTATCGTCTTATGGACGATTTCTCTCGACCCAAGTTCCATAATTCTGCTTCAATGGAATGGCTCTGCTTTCGTTTGGATATGCTGTCAACTGTTATTTTTGCCTGTTCTTTGATATTTCTGGTCTCACTACCAAATGGTGTCATTGATCCTGGTAGGATAACTGGTAGAATATTTTTTTATCTAATTTAATAATGGAACTGAAGTATTGTTATCAACTGGCACCCTTTATTTTGTCATTTGTAGCTCTTGCCGGTCTTGCGGTGACATATGGACTTACTCTGAATATGACGCAAGCATGGATCATTTGGAATCTCTGCAATCTTGAAAACAAAATTATATCTGTAGAACGGATGTTGCAGTATACGTGCATTCCTAGTGAACCACCTCTTGCTATAGAAGCACCTGCTACTATGGAAGAAGGCAGATTGAATTGTGGCTGGCCATCGAAGGGAGAAGTAGAGCTTCGTAACCTCCATGTAAATTTCATCATCTTTATACTTGCTTGCACTCATACATAAGACATACACATTTACTTTATTCAGCTTGCTGTACAAAGTATTTGAAGCACCACGGAATTGGTATTAGATTCAGAACTTGCTTTTATCATGCTTCAGCGGTGTTAGGTATGAACATTTCATAAAGGTTGGATTATAGAGTTCTTTTTTTTTTTTAAATTTTTACAATCTCATTAGAAGCTTAAATAACTTTCCAGGCAGTCAAAGTTTGTTAACTGCTGCAACTAGCAAGTAGAAAAGACATCTAAAACAAAATGCTAAGCATGATGCTGCTGAGGAAGCAAAAACTTAAGCAAGATTTGTGAGCATATAGAGGCTAATGATTTACTCATCTCGTATTTGTTAGAGAAGCAACATTAAGAATCCAAAAGTATTTTCTTTCGATCTCATTCAGCATCTCAAAATATGAATATAAGTTTTTCAGTAGTGTTGTGCCTAATTAGCTTGTATGAGGGTGAAGCCGTGAAGGAGGAACACTGATGCAAAAGGGCAAGAAAAAAAGAAGCAAAATCCTTAAGAAGTCTGCCCACTTGCAACTTCCTTTGCACACTAAATGATACAGGATTGCTTCCAGAGAACAATTTTTGACTTATTTTTGGAGAAGTATTTCTCGGTCCTGTAGATGCTAGTTCCTTAGCTCTTTCTGGATTTTTTGGTATTAATTTGTTATGATGCAGGTACGGTATGCCCTGCATTTGCCATTTGTACTAAGGGGGCTTACATGCACTTTCCCTGGAGGGATGAAGACTGGTATTGTTGGAAGAACTGGTAGTGGAAAATCTACCATTATACAGGCACTCTTCCGGATTGTTGATCCAACTGTTGGTCAGATACTTGTAGATGATATTGACATCTCCACCATCGGGCTGCATGACCTGAGATCCAGATTAAGCATTATTCCTCAGGATCCAACTATGTTTGAGGGAACTGTGCGGAGCAACCTTGATCCTCTTGAAGAGTACACTGACGAACAGATATGGGAGGTGCTTTCATTTCCATGTGTTATTTACATGCTATACATTATCTTTTTGGGAATAATTTTGTCCTGCACCAAGATCTAGCAGTTTGGAATTTTCTCCACTGATAAATACTTCTCTGCTTAGGCTTTGAATTGTTGTCAACTGGGAGATGAAATTAAAAAGAAAGAATTGAAGCTTGATTCTGCAGGTGAGTGTCTTTCACTATACAAATTATAGCTATATTGAATCAGCTTGGCATTAGGATGACACTTCATTTTGAGATTTCCCAATTATTTTGGCTACTAACAGATTCAGAAATTAATCTTTTGTGATAATAATAATTCCTTGTTCACTATCAATTGCACCTTCCAAAATTGTATCTACTTCTAAATTTCTTATTGGATTTTCGTGTCTGGTGTTTCTCAGCTTAGCTGACCAATCTGAATTGCAGTAATGGAAAATGGCGAGAACTGGAGTGTCGGTCAGCGTCAGCTTGTATGTCTAGGGAGAGTTATCTTGAAAAAGAGCAAATTGTTGGTTCTGGATGAAGCCACTGCTTCAGTGGACACAGCAACTGACAACCTAATTCAGAAGACTCTGGGGCAGCAGTTCTCGGACTCAACAGTGATTACAATAGCACATCGAATAACATCAGTACTTGATAGTGATATGGTCTTACTTCTCGATAATGGTTAGTCCAATCCAAGTGATTGAACTCACCTGTCTTCCCGCTCTCACTCTTTTATTTGTTTATCTTAATCTGTTTTATTTTGAACAGGTGTGATTGTGGAATATGACACACCCACCAGATTGCTAGAAAACAAGTCATCCTTATTCTCAAAGCTCGTCTCTGAATACACTATGAGATCAAGTTATTCTGAGCTGAACAATCATTGAAAGCTATTGTTGTTCCAACTGCATTGTGGCAATAGCTTGGATGATGGCGAAAAATCAGCAGAGAAATCACTTTATTTGATCTCCTTGATCGTGAGTGCAGCAGATCTATTCCTTTACTACCCTTTAGTGCTTGCTTCAGGCAGACGCAATTGTATTTGCCTTACATCTGTGAGAGCTCGATGCTATTAAGAGGATTTGGATAGAATCCATGGTTAACTTAATGCTAACCTCTGGAAACATTAGCGGCCAGCTTATAACAATGCTGTATTCACAAGATGCTAAATAAGTACTTCAATTGTTGTATCATGTGATGCTCCTTTTACATTAACATCAGCTCAGGATGCTTGGAAGGCATTTCTCTTGTAACAGGAACATATGGTATAAATAAATGGATGCTAGAAAGTATCCTTTCTTTTCCTGTGTGAGTTTGTTGTGATTGAAGGGATATTTACAGAGCAAAAGTTTCTATCGTTTGAGCAGCAACACATTATTTCCAAGTCAACTGACAAGGTATACCTACCCTTGGTGCACTTGTTTAGGAATTAGGGTTACATAAATAAAAGAGAAGGACAAAACTCTAAAATCTAAACAGATCTAGCGAACCAAGAAATATACTGCCAGGCTGTGAAATTAGAGGCCCATCAACATTGGGATGCCAAAGTGGGCCATGTCAGCCAGGATCATCATTCAATGAATTAATTACGATATGCATTGCAATATAAGACCCCGCGCCGTTAGTTGGGAAAGTCCCACCCCCATGATCTTGGAGAAGAAAGGGTGGTGTGTATTGTCGGCGTGAAAGCTCATCTACGATAGCAGGGCTTGTGCCTTTCTTCTGGATATAATCTTCAGATCCTCTTGATGTGATCCTTGATCCTATTCTTCTTCTTCTTCTTCTTCCATCCATTAGGATTTCAAGAAAGAAAGATAATGATAATAAAATGATGATGATGAGAAAAAGCAAATCGGAGCTGAGCTACCAAACAAAAGAAGGATAATTATGGAGGCGTCGAAATTGTCATGCATTGTCATAAATAGGCCTATTTTCAATTGAGATACTCGACAACTTGTATGAAGGTAATAACTGATCTACAAGCCAAGCAGACACAAAGTTTAAGAGCAAACGCTGTCAGAGGAATGCATAAATAAATCTCCCTCCTACTGCCCTTCTCCATTAGCACTGCTACTCGATCCTCTCCTGCTCACGGTGGTATTCTTCAATATCTGCAAGAGATTTAAGCCCATTTCTAAGAAAGATGATTGTGCTCCGAAATCCTAGTAAACTACAACTTTGGAGAACGATGAATGGGCCCATAATAGACGGAGAAAGGTTCAAGTGCTAGATTTAACACTATTAGCTTTTAAAGGAAATTCTACTGTTTCTAATCACAACGAACGCAGCAGTACCATTGAGCTGTTGACTTGTCTGTTTGTTTGCTCTCTTCTCTTCTAAGAAGCATGTGTTTCAGAGATACAGCTCTAAATGGATCAGAACAGCAGAAGTAACTGCGGGTAAATTTTTCCTTTTCTTAAAAATTAAAAAAAAAAAAGGGTTCTTGCCATAAAGCCCGAGGCCGAGGGGATAATGCAGACAAATACTAAACATCATATACCTTTAGCACCTGAATTCCAAGAACAGATCTTGGAGCACATTAATACTAGACACAAATGATGAAGTGCACAATGACATCAAATTAGTATATCTACCCTACTGCGCAAATAAGAGAGGTATCTCTAGCTACGGTACTTGATCAAGTAGGATGAACTAAAAGAGAGAGAGAGAGAGAGAGAGAGAGAGAGAGAGAGAGAGAGAGAGAGAGAGAGAGAGAGAAGAAGGAAATAAGATAAGAGCAAGTGCAGTACCTGTCTAAGCATCTGGTTCTCGTTCTGTAAAGTGGAGAGCCTCTCCTCCAGCTCCGAGTTCTTCTTTTCCAGATCCTTCACCTTGGCCTCCAATTCATTCAGATATGCCTTCTTCCTCTCCCTCGCTTGCTGGGCCGACACTCTATTCCTCAGCAACCTGATGTAACACACAGCAAAAACATTAATTTGGGACGCAAGGCTCATTAAAATGGACACTGGGCAGTTCCCTAAATGCCCAAATTTAAGATTAATTCAAAAAGGGAGAGTAAACTTTTGCTCACCAACCTTTTGAGCCTCTTGTGCTCTTTGTCCGCGGGGCTCCTTCCCCTCCTCCTCCGGCCAGCCTGGGACGACGACTGCGCCCGGTCGGGTCCGGGCGCCGAGCCGGCCTCCCTTCCGGAGGTGGACGGTCCGGCCAGATCGACCCCAAACTCAGGCACTCTTCTTATCTCTTCGTCGCTTTCCATTCCTAAACCAATTCGAATCAACAAAGCTTCCAATTCATCAATATATTCTCCGAAATATCAACCGATAATACTGGTGAACAATTAAAAGTCCCTTCTTTTTAACTGTAAAAACCATTTCTGAGAAAGAGAAAAGTACATTAGTCAAACCGCAGCGAAAAATCACGAAAAAATTATATATCTATAAAAAAAAATCATCTTTCTAAAGAACCGAACACAGAAAATGGTAATAAAAATGAGAAGAAGAAAAAAACCCGGACTTTTCCGGGCAAATCTACGAAAGTTTGAAAATTTCCATGAGAAAAGGAGACAGCTTGCCTTCCTTGACTTCCATCTGGGGTGCGGAGCTCGAGGATCTTTCGCTGCTCGAAGGAAGCGAGCTCGTCGCTTGTTCTTGCATTCTTCTCTTACACAGAGAGAGAGAGAGAGAGAGAGAGAGAGAGGGGGGAGAGAGAGAGGGAGAGAGAGAGAGAACTCGGTCGGATCTATCTATGTCTCTGTTGGGTGGGAACGAGCGGGGAACAAGCAAAGCTAATAATGCCAGCGTTCGTAATTGGGGGTTTGGGGTTTAGAGACGCTATTTGGACCGTCCGATCGGAAGAGATCGGACGGTTATTAAATGGTTAACGTGGGCGAAGGAGGAGCCATAAAGAGAGAGCGGAATCCAAAGGTGGATACGTGTAGGGCGTGGAGGGTAGTGGACCGTCAGATCATAGGGTAATCTAGTGGCTGTGCTCGCTGCATCTGGTCTTTATAGAGAACCTTTTGGTTAAGGATTAAATAATTTATATATATAGCACCACCATGTAATAACAAAATTTTTGTCTAAGATGATATTATTTTCTTTCTATATATTTGCAGAAGATACTATGTCACATATATATACATATATATATATATATATTTTATCCGAATAAGCATGCTCCTTAACCTAAAGAGCACTATATACTAGTAGATAATAATGGAAAACTATATCTCGAATCGAAATGGTACCTGTAGTTTTCCAGAATGAAAAGTTGACGAAGTGATAGTCTCCTCCTATCTATCCATCAGGTGATGGATCAGGGTAAGGGGGAAGAAAAGGTTACGTGTCAGGAGATGTTTATATTGATTGCAGTATAGAAGAACAAATAAATCATGGAAGAAATTAATTTAATTGGGATTGGATGCTATGCTGTTTAATTAGTTCAACTGATTTATTGGGGCAACCCATATATATCCTTGTGATCTACATACGAAATTATTAGGACGAGACTGAAGGGGGTGAGGGTGAGGATTGGTTTAGTTAGTTGTCTCTCTCTCTCTCTCTCTCTCTGTCTCATCTTAATAATGATCACGATGGGAACCAAATATCCACATGGCATGCTGCTTAGAAAATTACATCTCCACGGAGTCGGAGTCTGTAAAACTTAAAAGTAGTTTGACTTATTCAGGATAGTTGGAGGCTCAAGAATAATGCATCCCAACATAATTCGTGCAGCAAATGAATAGAAAACAAGCATAAACTGAACAAAAAGACTTGTATTGCCAATATTGTTAGCACGACCGATATATGCAGCGCCAAATCACATCATCATTACTAATTAATATGTTCAAAATGCTTGCTGGGTGCATTATTGTAGGTACTAGATGTAGTATGAAACAAAATTAATGAAATAATGAAACTGCATATAAAATCAAGCATGAGTGCTAATCCAATACCTTAGACTATATTAATTAATAGTGACATCAGCAGTAGGCACATGTGAATGTCCGATTTTGCTAGCTATCAAAATCTCGCTCTTTTATATATATTATAAAAAAAAAGAAAAAAGAGAGAGAGAGAGAGAGAGAGAGGCATAGTTGGCAGTGGGGTCAAGTTCGTTGGATAAGTGGTCCCCTGCTCCCGGGACCCCCTAGTACCTACCCTAGCTCGTGCGATTCACCAAAGCAAAGCAAAGGAAAGGAAAGCAAAGCAAAGCAAAGCAAAATATTCTTCTCTTCTACCTTGTTTAGTTGCTTTCCTCTATTTTGCGAATCCAATTCTACCAACTACAAATCTACAGTAGTAAGGACTCTTGCTACCTTATATTTCGAATGTCAGCCTCATAACCTACCGCCTTTTAATTTAATTCCTCTAAAGAAAGCTCTCAATACTCCATCTCGTCAATGCCAATTTAAGTGGCCAAAGAACTAGACTGACTCAGTTGGAGAGATGAACTGTGTACTATATCTCGATGAAAATCCTTTTGTCATCTCCTTCAAAAGGAAGAGGGTTAAAAATTAAAATGGGGCTGACCTCCTAGAAAGCCACCGCTCTCCTCATTCCTGTATACTGGTATAGTATGGTAAATATATGGGCACTGGGCAGGCCTTCTGAGGGACCATGGAATAATGTGGGCCCGTTTCAGACAAGTCCGTCCACCACGGCACCAGTCCTAGTGCTCTCATGTGAACGAGCAGCATTTGTGGGTGAGGGTCAACTGCAAGCAGCTTGACCAAATTTCTTTTACATTTTTTTGTAAAAAAAAATAAAAATAAAAATTTAATGAGAGTATGCCAATCAGATCTTCATACTTTTACCTCCTGGCTTGACATAATTAATTTAGGACGGGAGAAGAGAGAGAGAAAAAAAGAAAAAGAAAAAGGAAATGTTCAGGTAGATTCAAGCGTAAACTTAAACCTGGAACTGCTCTGTGAGATCAAGTCGGACTTGTCCACCTGGAAACCACCGGAGTCCATGCCATACAATTAGACGAAGCACCACTTTAGCCACTAGTTAGTTGCATGACAATTGAGTGGGCTTTAGACTCTCTCATGTCGTGTTAGACGTAACATAGTGCTGCACATCCTCAGTTGTAGAATTCTCCACCACAACAAATGAAGCATTTATTATTCTCAAAAACAAATCAAGCATCCATAGTCCAAAAGTAAGCAAGTTACAACGCAATAAATAAATAAATAAATAAAATAATCTGGGATACTGCTGTTTACGTATTATGGGATATATGTGCACGGAGTTTAACACCACATACAACCAATTGGATGTTAATTGTGACGGCATGGGCGGCAGCTTGCATCATGGAGTGACTGCATAGATTGTCACACATACATATATTAATAAAAAGCCACAGAGAAAAATATTGGTACATGAATGCGACAAGAATCAAATGCCAAACATGGGACAAAATCTTTTGTGAAATTTGCATCTCCATCTGCATCGCCATTTGACATAACGCAACACATTGCTATTGTTTACAGATTCATAGGAATGATTGAAACAAGCAACCTTTGCAGACAGCAGCACGTATAACAACTATGTGAGCTGCATTCAGATTGCGTTGTTCAGAACTAGAGCTAAAGAAAGCAGGCGTTTAAGCTATTGTAAGATACTCTCTCCGCAAGCTATCAAACGGGTATCCTGACTCCCGATCATGGATAAAATTTTGTCGACAAGAATTCTGCATTGCTGAGAGATCTCATTCCTTAATTCTGTTTTATTCAAGTAAACCAGTTACAGTCCTTCAGATTTGAAGTGAAGACAGCACATATATACCCACACAAAACCAGTCAAAAGGGAAATAACTCCAAGTCGAGACAGTATCTGGTCGACACTCGTGGATGCGTCTCTAGAAAAACGGAGGGATGACAAGGCAAGCTGGTTTATTGATTGCACTCCTAAATTGAAAGAAGCAAGAAGACAAGATCAGGCAGCATCAATACTCCAAAAACTCAATACCAAGAATATATAGATATATATATATATATATATATATATATATATATATATATATATATATATATATATATATATATATATATAGATATACACACACACCCCTACCTGCACACAGAACAACCATAGTGCTATAGATGAATTGAATACCTAATGGCTTCTTGGTTTGGATGGCTGAGCAGTTTTGTGCTTCCTGCAAATTTGACAGAATATGCAGCCAGAAAACTTTGGAGAAGGTGGGTCTATTGCCGGTGCGACATGTCGCGTATGGAAAGCCTGCTCGCCGTCATTGTAGCTGCGTTTGATCATTCCAATGGACCCAACACTTTGGGAGTGCCTCAATTCCCTGACTTCGAAGATTTCCTCCCCCTCTCTTGTTTCTTTAATCTGGCTTCGGTCCCCATAGAGGAATTTTTCATCCCAAATCAATCCGGATGAGCCTGACCTTCTAAAGGTTTGCACAGATCTCTGCAGCCCAGCCATCTCTCTTCTCTATCTCTTCCCTCTCTCCCTCTCTCTCTCTCTCTGTTTCCTATGACTGAGAATTTTAAAGCTAAGCTAGAGAAAATACCATGTTATAAGTTCTCCAACCTTCTAAATTATTGGTAAAATTGGGGAGGGATGACGAATCCTACAAGAGAGTACAGTCAAATGACGGTGACTTGAAGATGATGAGGAAGAGTGGGTTGAAAAATACTGTTCGCGTATTTCATATCAATTTATTTACTCAAGCTCATATTTGTCCTTTTGTACAGACGGAACTCAATGGATAGCTGCCTTCGTGGCGATAGAAGTTATCGACCAGAATGCACCTGCCCATTCAATTTGAAGAAAATAAAGGTGGCAGAACTTCTCATCTACTCATTAATTCTACGCAATGCCTTAAATTTAGGAGAAAAGAAAACTATGCTTAAGAAATCGACAAAAAATAGTAATTATTTCTCTATCACATCAATTAATCACAAGACTAAACAGCAATAAGTGTTTGTCTGAGATGTTCACTAGTTGCATAGCTTTTTTCCGTGGCTCTTCGATCTCATCTGATTTTTATGGATGAAATTTAACTTCAAGAATGATGCAATAATTATAGCTTAGAAGATAATTAAGGAAAACAAGCTTGTTTGCATATACTCTGTGTAGATTGGGTTGAGTGACCAACAGGATGTGAATAAGTTTTTGTTGAATAAGAACTCAAACAAACTTGACTCTATTAGATGTCTGTGAAGTCCATGTGACACTATCAGGAAAAAAGAAGTTATTATCATGCAACCAAAAAGATAGTCTGATAGCTTGTCCTAAAAACCTCTGTCTGATAATCAATGACAAATTAACAACTAACAAGCTATTCTATTGAGTTTTGTACTTATCATGCAAACCTTAATGGCTAGAGTCTACACTTTTTATGCACCAGATACTATATTGACAAGATCGCAAAGTGGAACATTCAAGAGAAGAAACAGTTTGAAGCAACTAAAACCCATTATCATCTCCTTATCTGGGGATAGGGAATTTGTGTCTTATGGCAGTTACTTTGTCCCTCTACTTTCTCAAGATAAAGGAACCACCCGAAAATATAACCACCAGTTCTAAGAAATGTGTGGGAAAACTTTATAGATCATTCAAAAGGTGATTAGTGAACACTGACTGTAGTTGTTAATCACTTAGTTCAAAGTAAAGAACTAAGCGAATAAAAGATAATCAAACTAACCGAGTAAACTTAGCCGATAACTGCTGTTTCTCAACGTGCACAACTGTAAGGAATTCCTACATTGATTAAGAAAAAGGATCAGACAGTCCATAAATTGTTGGCGGAATAGCTGGAAAAATAAGCATTTTCTAGAGATGGAATGAAGTCATAGCATTTACAACAGAAGCGCATAAACAAAAAGAAATAGAAGGGAAAAATAGCAGGGAAAAGACAGAATAAATACAGGGGAAAGAGTATGATATGATCAGGGATTTTGAAAAGTCGTCTCATCATATTCCACCAACTATATCTAATCAATCAAATAGCACTTGCTTGACTGCATACATCTTTGTGGAAATAGAGAAACATAATCATCTGAAAAGAATGCTGTCTCCGATTGAGTTACACCAGCCATATTACATAAACAAAATCTGCTGAACAGATCCAAATAGAACAATACAATACCTTTGAAAGAACGTCAAATTATTAACTGGAAAAAACTGCACCAGGAGAAAACAGATACGAGCACATCTCTATACAACTGAATATCGTCCTTGCAGAAATTACAAGTCATGGAACAGCCTACCAATCTATGTCAGATATTCTAGAAAGGATGCAGGTAAAGACTGTCAGCCAAATGAGCTGAACCTATTGAACAAGTATGTGAGCAATCTTTTTCCGAAGGTCATCGTCCTCATCCTCATCCTCATCATCTACATATTCCCTATCACCATTGTTTTCCTTGAGTATAAAATCATTTTCATAATTCTCAAACTCTTTCTCAGAGGTTCCATGTCCAAGCTGCTCATTATCCTCACAGAAACAGACACTGCCGACAGTTTTCTGGTGAATACTAATGTGAGGGTGTTCCTCCGTGCTTGTACTGCCTCTACCAGTATTCTTTCCACAAACTGTTGGCGGTCCTTTCTTGTCCTTGAGAAATTCATTTGAAAGTTTGGGCCTCTCAAAGTCATTGTAGGACAAAGATCTCCCTGTATACCGAGGCATCCCATCAACATTTGTCTTGGTTCTATTCTTTTCTTCTTTTATCTGTGCAAGAGTCTTTGGCCCAGCAAAAGTAGCAGTTGTAACAATGGATTTCACCTTTGGAGACGAGTGTTTTAAAACTTCGGAGTTGGATGGGAGACGTTTGCTTTTTCTCCTCCTCCTACTTCCTCTCTCCCTTCGCCTGGTTCGAGCATGCCTATCAGACGGGGGATATCCTCCTAAACAACCATGTTTCTGCCGATAATTCAATTTGAATTTTATCTCATTGTGCTTCGAGGTTATTGAGATATTCCCTGGTTCCAAACCAAACCTACTCTGATGCCACCCCACCTTATGGCTGACAAGTTGTTCTCTGCTGTTGCAATGAATCTGACAATTGTGATGAAGTAAGCCAATGCCAATCCCCCGGTTCTTACTCAGGTGTTCCCGAAGATCTGCACCATCTCTGGCGTCCTCTCCATGCCCCCTAAACAAATACTTCCTTTTCCTATGGAGTGTCGGTTCCAATTTCCTATCACTGAAGTGTTCCAGAGATCTTCCAGCATAATCGGGATACTCATCCAAACTATCATAAGAGCCATACATGCTGGGTTCATACGAGTGCCCTGAATTGGGGTAATCACTCAGATAATCAGCTGACTCTTTGAAACCATAGTGGATAAAGTTGCCATGAAGCACCTCAGATTCCCTTTCCTGTGCCAAATGATAGTCAAGTTCATCCTCATGAGTTGATTGCTGTGCTTCATCATCCACAAGCACATCAAATCCTGGGGATGATTCTAACCATTCATCAGGCTTAGTATGTTCTTCTGTTAGCTTCTTTGAACTCTGGTCTGAGGAATATGCGAAAAAAGGAAATTCATTATTGGGCATGTCGGTAGCAGGTTCCTCACATTCTGACACTGTTACCTCTACAGAAGAGCTCTCTTCCTCCAAAAGATCATGTGGCTGCTGAAGGACCTCTTTGGAGTGAAAATTTTCCATCTGCTCAGAGGTAATCTCACATGGATTTACTGGCACCTCCAATGAAGCTGGCCATGTATCACTTCTGGTGGAAATTTCATTTTCCACAGGATGGGGAGTGGTAGCTTCAGAAGCATTTCTAGGAATCTTTTGACCAGGCAAGAAATCGTGCAAGAAAGGGCAATGATCACCTTTTATACAGTATGCACTATAATAGAAGTAACATGGAACGTTCATCTTGTTCAAAGGAACAGAACCACATGTTATGGAAGTTGGCTGAGACAGAGTCGTTGAATCTGATGGCTGCAACAGAAGAAGCTGATCAATGACTACATAATGGACTCTAAATTATTTATAGAGCATAAATGAGCTTGAAATAAAGTTAACTACATTGAATCAGCTTGATGCTAAAGTTAAGTGATCATATGACAATTCTATTCTTGACCGGAAAATAAAAAGAATTACCATGAAGTCTTAAAATTGTTTTCATAAACAAAAAGGATAGGCTCCTATTAAAGGAGAAAGAAAAACAAGGTCACGATAGTATCAAATATCACTAAGCTTTATTCACTTGACAAAAGCATGATGACATCAGAATCAAGATACATGAAGATCTTTTATTATAGCTCTTTAGGGTAGAGAGATCAGTATGCGAGACTGCAAGTATCACAAATTTTGATCAAGGAAAGTGAGCCTTATATCTTAGAACTTGGCATCAGATATCTCCTCATGTATATCAGTCATGTCTGACCTCAAGGAAGGGTGCCATATCTTTTATCAGTATTCCCATGCAACTATATTATTGGTCTTCCACTCATGCTTGCTTTGTCTCCATTTTACATGAAATACCACACACAATAACACCTTCCTGAAAAAGATTATCTTCTTCTGCAATATGAAATCAAATGTTGGGAGTCTGGGCACAAAGACCACTTAAGAATGCCAATATGGATGACTAACCTAGGCCATTTTCATCTAGGCATTCATAGCTAGGGAAAATTGCAACCTGACTTTAATCTTAAAACATACTTATGAGAGCTCACACAGACTAAGGCTTTATTTTCTATCAGGGAAAAGCTGATACCTTACACATCTACAACATACCAGTTCAACAAAAGAGATAGAAAAATATGCATAATGCAAGTAAAGTAGTAAATAGCCTATTTAAGAACCATCTTTTGTTATGCTCAACAGGTTATAAACTCACAAGAAGCATGTGCTGAAATTCAAGGTTCCAAAGCACGACCAAATGTTCTCAAATATAGTTGTAAAGCATTAGAAATTGTAAAGAAATGATAAATAGACAATGATAAGATATATTGTGCTAGTAGTTATGGACGAGATTTTCATGGGTACCAAGCAGCTCTACTGGAGAATAAAAGGTCAGATAGGAGACTCACTGGATGTCGAAATCCACAGCTTGAACTAAGACAATTTCCATTCAGCCAATACCAACAATCTCTATGATTGAGTCTAGCACTTTCGCTGTGACGATACTCACATTCACTCCCCTGACGCAAGGACACAACCAGAAACGAAAAAAATGAAAAGAAATCTCAAGCTGTTAAGGACATAAAAAGAAGAAGAAAAGAACATGTAAATAATAACCCGCATTGCACAAACTAAGAAAACTCGAATTCCTTAATTATAAACAAACTTGCATAGACTTCTATTTTGTTCTTCTTTTATTGACAAAACAGCAAATTTTACTTTTACTCATTTGAGGAAAAAAAAAAGAGCTAGAAAAGTGAATAACCAAAATATCACCTGCCAAAACCCAAAGCTTATAGTCTCAACTATTTCAAGTAGAAAAAACCTAGAAAAAAGACAGACAACGCACGACAGAGCTATCAGTCACTACCACCACCAACAACAAAATAAGAATCAAGAGAAAAAAGATTCCAAACCGCCACCTTCTCTAGCAAGAACCTTATGCGTACCCAAAACAATAGAAAACTATCTTAGGAAAGCCATGCTGAAAATATAAAGCAAAAGAAAAAAATCATCATAAACCGACGACCGCATTCAACTTCGACCTCGAAAACCAGAGATTCTCCGTCACACCGAAGCCCCCCAAACCAAATATTTCTACCAGACAATACAAAGAATTATAAACGACATCGAAAACCTCGGCGTGAAACCAAAGAACGACGAAGTGGTGAATCCTATATGACCTAAAATATAAGATCAACTATGTGATAACCCAAAAAAGTCCAGATAGGACGAAATGCAGCTCAGGGACACGGAAGTAGACCTTCTTGCACGTGAAGGGGGAGGCTAAGAAATAGATGCAATCGGTACTCTTCTTCCGGTTCTCCTCCTCCATCGAAGAATCTCTCTCTCTCTCTCTCTCTCTCTCTCTCTCTCTCTCTCTCTCTCTCGTTATCCGATGGAAGAGAAGAAACGGGAAGGGAGACGAAAAGGAGAGAGAGAGAGAGAGAGAGAGAGAGAGAGAGAGAGAGAGAAGAGAGGTTCGATTTCAGTTTCTCTGTTCCGGGTTTTTATAGAGGGGTTGGTTGGGTGGGCAAATCTCCAAGTCCATTTATATGGGAGAAAAGTGAAGGATTCAGCAGCCAGGTGCACCAATACCACATACAGAGCAGACTCATGCTGGTGGGTCCCATATTGTTAAGCCAAAGAATTTGTCACATAGTAGTGTATATTATCCGATATTGTTAAACCAAAAAAGAAAATGCCATCTAGTTCACAAATCGTACAAGATTTATTTATTTATTTGAAATTTTCAGCATATGACATGGCATCTGGCTGAGTCAAAAATCTATAACCGCCAAAGATACACATTGTAAGCCAAATCATTTCTCATTAATAGATGGCAAGCCAGAGATATTAAGGTTGATCCCAGAGGGAGCCAAACAACAATCAAATAAGGATTCACGAGTAATCAGATTGAGTGCTCCTCTTTGGTCCTGCAAGGTATTAATTGCAGACTGTACCGGTTACGAATTGAGTGTCAGATGCTGCAGGATATCTTTCCTGCTCATAAAATTCGAAATGAAATTTTCACTTGCTATACTGCTGCTGTTCCAGAACTTGGAAGTTACATGATCAATAATTAGAGAGCAGGAGTTTGTTTTATTTGCTACTTCTTTCGCCTACTGCTGGTAGCAACTGTGGTACATTGATGAATACAGGCTTCGACGGAGGCTATTAAACTTGCACCTAGCTTCTGACCTCTCACTGCTGCCCGTACTTTCCTAGCAACCTGTAGTTTCATCACCCTTCTCTCTGGAACTGAGAGGTTCTCACACATATTTAATCCTTTGATAAACCTAACAACTGTTCCATTGAAAATCCCACCAATTTTTTCAACACTAACAAGTTTCTCGATCGCTTGCAAGGAAAGCATCTTCTCAATGCAGGGCTTACTTCCTACCTCCACAAGGTCGATAAGAAAAAGCATGCTCACCTCTTTTGTTTTCAAGCATTTACGATCTAGCAAATTGACAATTTTGTCTATAAGGCCTGCCTGGAGAAACCTATGTACAACCAAAGATCCTCCTCTTGCAAATACTATCTGGTGAAGTGCGGTGTATGCCGAGTCTTGTAGCTCCTCAATGTTGCATTGCATCATCCTAACCAGCAAAGGAATAATATCAAGCTCTAAAAACTTTCTAATGAAAGGTTCACCACCTGTGCAAGCCAGCTTCATCACCAGAAAAGCTGATTGCGATTGCACTCTGTTTTGTTCAAGTTCCCCATGCTGCAGAAGGAATGCTAGTCTTTCTATCAACTGACTTCCCAAGATAAGATCCTGGATTCTTGGATCATTTGCTTTCTCAACTATAGATATCAGACCCTGTATTCCCTCGACAACCTCTGTGGCATCTCGATCCAGGATCTTGTGCAGAAGAACCTCAAAACTATGAGGCTGTGGCAAAGGACTAAGATTCCGATCGCACAGTACAAACCTCTCCAAAGATAGCCTAGCATGCCAAGGCAAGAGATTTAATGTTCCAGGCCGCAGATACCCTTGCTCAAGTGGGCCACTAAACTCATAAAATGTTTTCAATGTGACAATAGCATGATGTTGTGCAACCTCAGAACCTTTACCAAGAAGTGTGAGAAGCTTCTTGTCAACTCCTGATTTAATCATCACTTCAACAGCTTTTGACTTTCCAGCATTGGCCAATGACATCAAAGTTGTAAATACACTGTCATGCCACTCCTCAGCATCTGGAGCAAGCAAATCTGCAAGTTGATCCATGGGTATACTTGCCAAAACCTTGTCAGCTGTTTCAGTAGTTCCATGTTGTGCAAGCTTTGCAACAACACTAGAAACAACTGTTACAGTTGACAAGTCCTCACAATCTTCAAAAAGTTTGGTAAGCTTCTCTATTGTGTTTGTTTCCTCAAGAGATTTGGCAAGAATGCGATAATCTTCCTGGATATATATTGTTGTTATGGCCTTGGCAACTGCAAGAATTTGAACTGCGGACCCAGATGTGATGAGCTCTGCCATCTTAGGAGTAAGTATACTGCTAAAACGTAATCTACTAGCTTCCAGTTCAGAAATTGATTTGCTTGCCATGAGAGCATGAACAATGTTTTCTAATATAGTTACCACCCGCCTTTCCATCAGTACACTAAGAGAAGACATTATCTGATCCTCAGCACTCTTTTGAACAGTTTCCTGCCCAAATATGAAAAGCCAAGGAGCAACTGAAGCAGCAGTATCAGGAGACGGTTCTACCAGAAGGCTGTGGATGGCATCATCTATTTTGTTATCAAGATACAGGGAAACCATGTCATGGACGTGATATAACAAATGCGATTCCAATTTGATCAACAGTGAACCTTCCACTAGTTTGCAGACTACAAGAGGGAACAAATTATCCTGCCCAAGCACTGACCACATTGCTTCTAGGCAGGCCTCTGGAACAGGTTCAGTCCATGAAATAGCAGCAAGAACTATAAAAAACCTTCGGGAATCCTCTGGCATTGCTTCCAAGCTGAATTCAAAGGATCCAAAGATGGTTAATGTAGTCTCTGCTTCCTTTTCATTTACATAGGAAACTGGGCCAGGTGCACATGTTGCATATGTGGAAATGTTACATATGGCTTTCTCCCACTTCTCAACTCTAGTCTCCTTCCTGAGAGCCTTACCCATCACAGCAACCGTTAGGGGGTGGTGACCGCAACGTTCCAGCAAAATCTCTACAACAGACTAAACACCCATTTTATAATTCAGCCTAACACATAAATTACCTAAATTAATCTTATAGTCTGAGAGGTACATAGTAGTTAATTTTAAAATGCTTACTGAAATTTCCTATCAATTGTTTATTTACAATGTGCACTATAGGAGCTATAACATGCTCTGACAAACTCTAAAACATAATGTTGCTGAAAGGACGATCATTATGGTTTATGTTGGTCATATTTCTGTTTATGCTGTAAAATGTCATTGAAGGAATGGATGAATTGTATAATCAATGATTTATGACGAGTATCTAGTCGCATGTCAACAAGAGTACATTTCTTTCGTGGGGCAAATAAATCAAAGTACTTTTTTTTTCTCTATTTTGATAGCCAATCTAGTTGGCAATAGGATATCTTTTTGCCAAGAGAAAATTACACTTCTTAGTAAAGCACCCAAATTTTTCACACAGAGCAGCTAATGGATTCAGAAGCAATTATTCTTGGACACTGTAACTGCAACATTATACTGAGAAAAAGTGTAATACTATATAGAAAATATTTCGTAATGATTTTGCACAGGCACAACCTTACAACAGTAAAGACCACTTAAAGACAAATAATGAATGACAAAGATAAATGATATTCTGATATTCTTTTCAGATTCAAGATTTTATGGAAGAAGGATAAACAGCTCTTGCCAAACATACTTTCTGCCTAGTTTTGAAAGTTGAAAAGACAAGAAAAACAAGAATGAGAGATTGATGTGGTTATATGTAGCATGAGTAGCGTTCGTACCGGAAGTTCTTCAATGCTGAGCAGACTGTGATAGACAAGAATATCCATGCTTATTTCCTTAATGTCATCTTTACATATTTCTACCTTTTCAGCCTCTCGAATTTCATAAACTGCCTCATTCCTTGTGGTCACCAAATACTTGCAGTCATTGTCGTACAGCTTTGCGAAGCGATCCACTATGTCTTGCTCCCAAACATCATCAAGAAGGATCACCATGCTCCTCCCAACTAATGCTGTTTGGAGCAAACAATAGACATCTTCAAAATCTTCGCTCATGTCATCCCTAACCTTCTTCATTGAACCAATCTGCACCAAGAACCTACAAATTCTTTTCGTTAAGCGCTTATGGTACTCCGTCCTGCTACCACCACATGCTGCTCTACTGCACCACCGGCCAAAAGAGAGCTCAATTGCCCCATCTATAAACCTGCTAGGTGGCTCAGATACTATCTGACGAGCCAAACATGACTTTCCAATGCCAGACAAACCAACAATTAGTACAACTCGATGTGCATCCTCCCGTTCCAGCAGCTTCCGCACATGATGGCACTTACTGGATACAGGATATCCTTGTTCACACTTAACTCTCGACAGAGATGGCGCATTTCCTGCAGTAGATACTAAAACACTCTCCACACTCTCAGTTAGTCTCTGCAATTCTAGCCACCAGTTCAAATCATCTCTAATTAACTGGATATATCTTGATAGTGGATCTCCAACCATGGAGCTCCATACCACACTGGTTAAACGCTTTGTTTTACTCTTGATCAGAACTCTCTTTGCCTTTGTCGTGTTGAGATGGAGCCGCTTTATTAATTCATTCAAGCTATGGATCTGTCGCTCCAGTTGAGGGTTATGGAGCTTGTGGGCATGCTTCAGTTTACTCTGTCGCGCCAAATTATCCAGATTAGAGACAAACTCCTCTAGAGTTCGAATTCTCTGTGGAGCTTCTTTGAGGTTTATGGAGGCCTGTTCTAACGCACTGACAGCTCCCATCATAGTAGATACCATTTGAGTAGCTGAAGAAATTATTTGTAGAACATCCATAGGCGGATAGAAGTAGCAGCAATCCCACTGAAATGCTGAGCTTCTAAAGTTAAACTTGGATCGATGCACAAATATTCAAAGGATCTCTACAGTTGAAACAGCGAAAGCCATGTCCTGTGATTCACAAAAATACAAGCACGGATCTTAGAGCCTCAAAATCTGGCAAATGGAGATCCGTAAGAATATTGGCACGCGAATGTTCTCTAAATAGATGATCAAAACGGAAGAATCTTCCAAGCGCTACACTATGCCAAGAAGGATCCAGTACTAAATATGCCCACCACAAAGATCTATTGAACAATTATTAGAATTTCATAAAATCGCCGGTGATTCATCTGTCGAAAATTTGAAATCAATAAACACCATTAACAAACACTAGCTAATAAATCCTTGGAACATCCAAGTGTGTCGAATCCATCTCGATCAAAGCCAAAGGGACACCAGCAGAGATGAACAGTATCAAGAACCAACGAAGCTTGCAACTTTCGATGCTAGCGGTGGGAAAAGAAAATAGCAAACACTTCCAATTGGAAAGAGAGAGATTGATTAGGGAGATCATCGTAAGTCATACCTCCAGCTCTCAGCCTCTCAGAGCAACCCCACGGCGCCCTCCCACCCCCCACTGGAGAGCGAGGAGTCAATGACAAAGAGCCGGCAAGATTATCAAGGGAGATACTCGTAACATGATTGAGTCTGGGTAAATGAGTCATGAGTGCTGACAAACCATTTCATCTTTTTTTATTTTTTTTAAGACAAACCATTTGATCAAATTCCTTCAGCCTGGTGGAAGAAGAATATAATAGAAAAGCTTCTTAGACCGTACATATTGTCTCGTGATTCACAAACCAGCCCTTTTGAGAGTTTTCACCAAACTCGCTCTTTCTTTTTATATATATATATATATATTTTTTAGTTTTATTTTAAAAGGAGCTGAACAACTCAGCTAACGATTATATCACGAAGCCAAACATTCTCCAGTCTATCCAACACTAAAATTTTTACTAATTCAGGGGGTGGGCTATTTGGCCCAACTCCACTGGTTTCCCATAACCGACTTCCTACCTACATTAGCTACCCAATCAGCTGCCCAGTTACCCTCCCGGTAAGTATGCTTAAACACAACTCTACGAAAGTCAGAAATCATTGACACACACCTTTGGAAAATTCCTCTCAGCCTCCAAGGATAGCTGCCCTCCCCTTCGATAACTTTGATTATGTTTATAGCATCTGATTCCAAATATCGCCTGTTCCCATTTTCCATGGGTCCTTTTGAGAGTTTTCACCAAACTCGCTCTTTGGTGTACATAGGCTGCGTACACCAGAACTTTCCTTTTAAATGTGATCTCAAAATGCAAGCCTCAAGTCTACTGTAGAATCTGTCTTCTAGAAGACTTGTTTTAATATTAATATTATTATTATTATTATTATTTTTGTTGAGAAAGTTCTATAAATTGAATTTAGTATATTAGAGTGATAGAATTTAGTATTCCAATTACTAATGCTTATCAGATAATAGACAATCCAAGAAGAGTAACAACCAAGAATCTAGGAATCTCCGATTAGTAAAGTTAAAAATGCTAAAAGGTGCTTACTATCAATCTATTAGTCGTCAATTAATTACCCCTCATGGAAAGGCTCGGTTAATGTTCTGATTTGATTATCAGTAAGTTGAAAGAGCCAAAAAAATGCATAGCTGCGTGAACACATGACTGTTCTAGATTTTGCAATTATCTCGACATAGTAGATTAAACATAGTGCAAAAGCATCTCCGTAAGTCTTACGGGAAGTAGAATTCTAACCACAATATTGAAAGTCAAATCTCAACAAAGAAACAACGCACTCACCTCTGCCATGTATAAAAAATGAGCAATGAGCAATTAGCATGTTATGTAATACCGTATTAACTACAGGATCTCATGATAGTTCCAAAGTCGTATACCACATGAACCCTGGAACCCCTCATGCTTAACTACATCCCGCATCTCTACTAACAGAATTCATTCAACATACTTTACAGCTCTTCCGACATGTTCCATAGTAGTCAGGACTGCCTGACATAAAGACTGGATTCCTCTGGCATTCCCCAATGGCAGCCCATTGGGGACAATTGTCATCTTCATCTGTGCATTCATCATCAGAAGCCATCAAAGGTTTCGTGCTGTTGAAAGATCTTGCATAGATATATTTCACTGCGGACCATTTCTCTCCATCAACGACTAAGCAGTCACTGTGTAAACTACTGTCATCAGGTGTTGCATCAGGATTGAAGTTGAAAAGGAGAAGGGCATTGCCCTTGACAGGTTTTACTGCATAGTGAGTTGATGCACATTCGGACCACATTTCATCTTTATCTTGGGTGGCTTTCAGCTGCGGATAGCATGAAATAAAGTTGTCTTAAGCTTGCAGCTCAAAAACCCAGACATACACTTGACATCTCACAGGGAAATTTCTACAAGAATCTTAAAGTTTATGTGGATGAATTTTCTTACCTCAGACTTCGGGAAGACTGTCTCACCACCAAGAGTAACATTAGACAAATACATCAGAACTGTTGCAATTCTATCCCCAGAGGAGACCAGCTTGGGTTTATCCTGAGAGTAGTCAAAATGTGATCCATAGCTTTCATTGACTCTGAAATGCAAAATTTGCATGTCCCCTCCATTCTCTGAAGACCACCAGAATACTGTTAGGATATTATAATAGCAGCAGCATGTTAGGGGGCTTCAATCCTATGACATGCAAAGCAAAAAAGTGGACAGAAATAAAACAAATCAGGTAAGAGTGTACCTTTTGGAAGAAAGGTCCATAGTGATATTCTTTCCTCGATCTTTGACACAATTCCATCCTTACAAGAAACAAGAACATAGATATATTTAACTACGAGGAGTGAATAATAATGAACACTTAATGATCTAGCCCAAACTTGTGCTCAACTATTTTCTGGAGTTGAATAAACATATGGCACCAAAACTGATTGCAATATAGAGTGTCATACCCCATGAAAGATGCATTAGAGGTATGGAGTAGCTGTTCAATTGAATAAATGCTTTTCTTCACAATGCAAAGGTAGGACAGAATAAAGTTAAATCCATCCAATTCAAATGTAAATTTGGATAACTCCTGGCCTATTCCAGCTTCCTTAGACTTTCACGAGGAGAAAATGGAATGAGATTTGGTAGCTGATATGTGTGTTCAAGAGAGGGAAGGAGATGGGGGAGAGAAACTGGGAAAGCTAGTATACTCACAAAACATCCTATATGCCACATTTATATACAGAAGACTAGAGGTTCAAGGAATGACACGATATGCCTCTTATGCATTAGTGACAGAGAAATTAACAATGCAAAAATGTTCACATTATAAAGAAACATAATTTGCAAATAAATGGAACTTCTATCATCTATGGAGCTACCAACGAAGAGAGAAGAGATAGTTCTCACATAGCCAACGGACAACATCATGGTACTCGTAGGAATGCTGTTCAGTGTACTGCTTCCTGTATCATTCTCAACCACTGAAAATCTCTTAAGACTACCGTCTGTCTGCAAAAAGAAAGGGCAAGGTTTGAAATGAGAGGACAAATGACAGGATCAAACTGAAGATGAGGAAAAATTACCAGAGCTATTAGGTGGTCACACTCTTCATCTGAAAGAAAACCTTCATATAGGAAGACCCTAGCTTAAGATAAGAAATGTGTAGTTGTCAAGGAAAAGAAAAAGAAAAAGGAAATAAAGAAACAATGACTAAAGGAAAATTGCTTGATGTATGTTACTAACATTTCCCCTGAACAAGTATTAAGAGTTTGTGCTACATCAACATTTTAATGATATGTGCTACATCAACATTTCAACGATATGTGCTCATCAAGATGATGTTAGGATAGCTGAATTATGCACGACAGTTATTACCTTGGACGCCATGAAAGCTGTTTTGCCTTTGATGGGTTAAATCTAGAGGATAAGTTTGAGGAATTCACATTGAGGGGGCTCCCCAATTTTGCCCCTCTCGTTCTCAATTCAATCCTATAAGAGCACAAGTTACAAGTCAATGGTCAGAAGCAGCAGTTAAACTAATCAACAGACTAGAGGATATTTATTTGAACGTTGGTACTTGGTTCAAGTTCAGGGACACAAGATTGCAGATGACCAGAAAAAGATATTGTTGTATTACTGCGGTAATTTAGAAATGTAATAATATATCCCCTGGCACAGCAAAAGATAGAAATGTGCACTCGGTCTGCAGTTTGTCGCTCTCAATAATAGCAATTATACAAACTTAGATAATTTCCAGCCAAATTCCTCATAACTAAGAACCAAAATTGAACTGCCAACACATTGTTCACAACCAATTCAACTAATAAGCCTCATTAGTAATCAGATCCTTTTGACAAAACCCTAGGGAAAAACTACATCACCAATCACGAAAAAGAGCAAATAATACTATCCAAGTAAAGGAGAATCTTCTTCCAATCGTTGTCTCACAGTATTCCATCACGAAACAACGACGACAAAACCGAATAGAAGCAACTTTATGACCAAAACCACTCGAAACTTAGCAGCAATGTCATCGTAAAAGTTGAAGGAAAAAACAAATTGCGTAGGAATTGAAACGCTTAAAGACAAATGAGATCGAAAGGTTACATGCGAGAAGAGCACATTGGCGGCGAGATCCAAAGAGCTATCAGAAGCAAGAAGGTGATGGGAAAGGAAGAGGCCATTGGAAAATTTGGAAACTACTACTTGAGTTACCGCATTACCAATTACCATGAGAGAGAGAGAGAGGCGAGGCGAGGCGCTACAAATGGAATGGGTCGGGTGGAGCCGCAAACCTGAACCTGACACCGCACTCGGTTAGAGTTAGACCCAGGCCCAGAAGGATTTACTTACAACGTCTATGGTCTGCACCAATTACGGTAGTAATTGGTAGTTATAATAGGTGGTTACGGTAATATATTATATGAAGAGTGAGAGCGAATGAACCTCTATCTGAAAGAGTTATAGGAGGATTGTGTCAAATAGCACGACTGTAAGTCGATAAAAGATTTTGGTCTACATATATATTTCACTCAAGAAAAGACTGTACATAGTCAACAAGATACAAGGAACTGGGCTGCTGCTGTCACCATCATACCAAGCATGATTTATATTAGCACATAGAAAAAAAAAATTAAAACAAAAAAGAACCAAATCTTCATTACTTAGTAACCACGGTTACAATAAGCACCGATCACATCGATCTTTCAAGTAAGAAGTTTCAACTTCGCACATTTTTGTTTGAAAAAAAAGAAAGGAAAAAATATCTGAAGACTATAGCCAAGCTGTACTAAAATGGTAATATAAAGAAAAGAAAATAGAGATGAAAAAGAAAGGAAAAGAAAATTTGCTACAAAGTTGCTTTGCTTTTGGGCTTAATCACATGCACAAAAGAGATTACTTGGCAATATCAATTGAATCGATCTCTGAGCAGAGTCATAAGTTGGAGACTGAATTCAACGTTTTGGGCAGGGCTTCGAGATTACCCTGCAAATCCTCTTTAACCCATGCAGAGATGAGATGGTGGGCAATGGCAAATGGCCCAGGAATAAACATCTGGGCCAGTTCACCGCTCTCCACGTTGAAGTCTGAAGAAAAATCCTGATCTGTCTTGACACCCTTGCACATCTGGTTGACCTTGATGGCAGCTGTCCTCTGAGCTTTCTCATATTCTGCGAATGTCACTGCTTTCTTCACATCCTCTCTGCTGTGCCACTGGGCATCTAAATTGATAAGAGAAAGATTTCAAGAGAACGGTATGTTGGTATGCCCAAGTCTCTCAAATTCGAACTTAGACAAAACTGTATGCTTGAAAGAATATTTTGAAGATGAATCATAGTTGAGAGGGGACAATCAAAGGAAGAGATATGGAGGCCATAACTTTAAAACAAATTAATCATATTGTATCAGCTAACTGATAAAAAAAAAAAGACTACTTCGCTCCATGAGAGTAGGTTCAAAGAATCTTGGAATCACATGTGAATCATTTCAATCTATCAAACAGATAAATCAAACATTCTCTACTTGAAATTGTTCGAAAAGTACCTTCCAGTTCTGCCTTGTCCACGCGTATTTCAAATGATTTAGCATATGCAAAGAACCCTACCATCAACTGGCATGGCATGCTGTTTGGCCCCACTGAATAGAATGAACAAATAAAAGATCAATCCGTGTCATGTATACATATACTTCTTTCCATGTTTCAAACTATAAAATATCCCAATGGTACTAGGCAAAGTTACGAAGAGCTAGTGTACACTGAAAAGACACATTTGGTACCACTGAAAATCGTTAATGAGTAAAATTGTTGGTCTGAAATGTGAAAATCTACAGTAGTGAATCAAGAAGCACCTTTTATATAAGGCATTTCCCCTGAAATATATAAAAGGGCAGCATGGTTTCCCAGCACGTTAATTGGTGAGCGGCACTCTTGTTGTTGAACACCATTTTTGCACATCAAATAGGGTATCTTTTTAGCTTTGTTTTCACTAAGAAACTAATGCTTAGGATCAAGTGGCATCTTGTTGAGTAAGACTATATTCAATAGTTATGAGTTGAGAAACTTGATTATTGAAGACGAGAACTCCTTTTAGCTATTACTCCACTAGTGTCGAGTATAATGATATTCTATTGATACTAGTCATGGTTCTAACACTAACTCAAATTGAAAGGTTAGAATCCTTCAATTCTATAGCATTTCTATATTGACCTTATGACATCTCCATCATCATTCAATCCAGATCTACTCATTGAATTCATCACCTGTGCATTTATATTATCATGCAAATCAACAGAATGTGAACGGGCAGATGATACAACTTATTCAAGTGCATATCCGGCCCTGTACAATTTCACCTTATCAATGGACCAAGAAAGTGGACACTGGACAGAGGCACAGAATATGGCAGGGAATGCATAATGAGAACAACATAGATCAATCAAGAGTTACAACTTTCTATAGTGTTTATAGTTTCTGTATTATCCTTATAGTATATTACTTAAGACTTAAGAGAGACTTGGAAGAATTATTCTTTAAGGTTATCAACTCGAGATATGTCATGAAGATAAACTCAACCAACAAATCATGTAATTGAAGAAACTATACTGCATAATTGAAACATAAATACAAACGAAACATGAAACCTAAAAGTAGATACCAGGCCATGGTTGTGAAGTATGATAGACAACTTCACCCACTTCAATACCAGTCTCTTCCCAGGTTTCCCTTCTCACTGCCTCTTCCAAGCTTTCCCCTGGCTAATAACATAGAATTAAAATGAATAAATAATCCACGCTTATTTAAACAGGAACCATTTGCAGACATTTAGTGAGCCAGATTAGAAACCAATCAAGAAGATCAACTAAATTTCTTTTCTAAGTTGTGTACATAGCTCACATATTCTTTTACTTCCAATGCAACTCAGGTAACTAGATTCTCCTGTGAGAATGCGAATAGATATTGATTTTTCCATAAAGATACCAAGGTTACTACAGCCAGGAGAATTTTCAAGGCAGTGGGCTTGAAATTTCAGTTGAGTTATTGTCCATACTTTATACTAGAATGTGGAGTGTGAAATAAATAATTCTACTTAGCAAAAAAAGTGTAATTTTATGGAATCAAACAGGATTCATTACCTCAATAAAACCAGCAAGGCAACTCCACATACGTGGTACAAATCTTGATTGACGGCTTAAAAGTGCACGATCATTTTCTTTATCAATTACCAGCATAATAACAACCTGTTAAAATTCAAATCACCCACTCAGATAATTAGGTAATAGCATTTCAGTTTTGTTAAGTATACAACTGTTTTCAAACTTCTTTTGAATTTGGTCTACCCACATATACTGAAACATGTCTCCAAAAGATTAAAAGAGGGACCAAATCATACAGGGTCAACACGAGGATAAATTCTCTTCTTGCATGATTCATTTATGCATTGCTTCCGCCTTCCTGCATCAGTAGGAATTGTCCGAGCTCCACAGCTTCCACAAAACTGAGATTTATTGTGCCATTCTAGTAGTGCTCGAGCCTAGTCAAAGGCAAAAAAAGATGGCAGAGATATGTTAAATTTTTCTTTGCTTTTTTTTTTTTTTGGCCCGATAAATCTCCAACCATAAACAGAAAACCAATGGCAGAATGAGCTTCAACAAGATGTCAATCGTAAGGATTAGCAGAACTGATTTTAGAAAAATAAAACAAAGACATATGAATTCATTATGTAAAAGTAATTCAATCCAAGATAAGTTTTTCAACAATTTTCTGATAGATTCTTATGGTCCTCAAAAATTTTCAAAGCCATCTCAATTTCTGCGAATAGCAACGAATGGACACATTTACGTAAACTGACATGGGAGATGTTGAACACACTAAAATGACATGACCTGATTCCATATTTAGTGAAGAGAACTGTGAATAACGAATTAGAATTATGAAGAGAAGGAATAACACTTACATGGCCCGCAACCGCCAACTCCCCCATCGCATCAGCATCAGCCCAATCGGTCGCTACCATCAAAGTCCTGAGCTCCACAAAGCACAACCCCTCGATTCTAACATCCAAGTCAAAGCCAGCCCTTGTAGACACATCAGTCGCCCAATACACTGTACTCGCTTCCTCCTCTGACCCGGATCCCAAATAAACGAAGGATTCGGCACCAATATCCCTAAATTTCGTCGGCGAAACCCATCCAAGATGCCATTTTGGGGCCGAATCCGCCGCGGCATCGGAGGAACGCACTAGAGGACGACCCTTTCTGAACGCCAACACCTTGAGATCAGGGGAAGAGGCTTCTTCATCGGAACTGGAGAGGAGAAGAGACTTGAGGGCCTCGAGAGCAGAAAGAGGAGAACATGGGCCGTCGGATCTGGCGTGGAGGGATCTGAGTGGGTTCCCGGCGAAGGCATGGGCTTGGAGATGGATGGCCATGGCGGGTGATAGATGATGCATTCGCCTTCTTCCTTGTTCTAGGATTAGGATTTTGGGAGGTGAGCTCCTCTCTAGTAGAATTAAGGGTTCGGTTGGAGGAAGGAGCATATCTTAGCTGCCATGACCCGTTTGCTTTCGCTTATTAAGCCTTAAGAAATAAGAAAGAAGATGTGGTGGCGCCGCGCGGAAATAGACTCATGACTTGAACGGGTGAGCTAAGGGGCTCAGCTTTTGCCACGTCTCTTATTTCCCGAGAAAACAAAAACAAGTCTGATACGTGGCAAAATTGCTGAGAGTTTTCCTTTCTTTTTCTTTGGCTTCAAACGTTGACTACAAATTTTGACTCAGATACTCCTTTCCAATTTCTCTTTTCAATGGATGACCGTAATGCTTGACATATCACATATGAGAAACATGCTCCATATTTCATTCTCATCTTATAAAAAAACTACTTGCCCTCTCATCTATCAACTTACATATGTAAAATTCACAAAGATTTCTACCTCAAGAAGCACCACAAGACTGGAAAGAAGAATTTACAATGGTTTTTGGATTCGACCCAGCAAATTAACAAGTAGTTTTTCCCTCTCATATGTCAAGAGAGAGAGAGAGAGAGAGAGAGAAGAGAGAGAAAAAAAAAAAAAAAAAGAAAAATCTAATATACTGAATCAACTTCACATCAATAGACTAATTCTGTAAACAGGATCAAGAGCTACCAATAAAATTTAGATCGACTTAGACAAACAAAGCTGCAGCCCATTTCACGGCCGCCTCTGACACTTACGGACAAGAGAGAAAAAGAAAATGCTGTAAAAATTTTGGCATATGAAATTAAATATTTTCTTGTGATCAGTGTTTCAGTGAGTATGGGAGATATGTATAGCATCTGTTTGGAGAGTAGTGTGCTGAAGAAATAGTTGCAGCTACCAGTTCCATCTGAGAAGTTAAAGCCTGTGAGGGACCAGGCTATGGTCAAAAGACGAAATCAGTTTTCATCAAGCCAGTCTCCATATATACCAGCTATTTTACTGTTCCTTTTCAGTTTCATAAAACCTTTATCTTGAACATGATGCCCTCCTTCTGCTGAATCGGTCTGATTGGGGGACTCTCTGATTGTAGGAATGTGTCTTGAAGGAGCTTCTACAGCATTTTTCTTCTCTAATTCTGCATGTCCAAACTTCTTTAGTTCTGTCTCAAGCAGCATAAGTGCATAACGCAGGTTATGTTACTCGGAAGCATAAAAGGTCACTCTCAATATTAAATAGCAAAACAACAGTATTCAGGATTTTGATTTCTTTCTTGTACAACCTCATCAGATATTACCAGGAAAAAAAAAGTTTTTCTGATAGTTGAAATAACAAAAGGAGTTAAAGTTCTTCATGCTCTGTGTAGTTCTTTAACTTCGATATGATTTTGTGCTGTCTATGACCAAGAAACTAAGCTAACTAATCAACCTAATCAAGAAGAAAAGGTATTCAAATCTGGATGGAAAGCTAGTGATTAACTACTGAATTGGATATGTTAAGTTGTGTTGCCTTAGTCATGTTGCATTATGAAAAGAAATCAGAGTTTCAGCATGGATGACCAAAAAAATCGCATGAATTAGAGAAATGTTGGCCATGTAACTGTCAGTTTGAAGGACTCAATGTGTTTAATTAGACCAAGACTTCATTTTAACCTCTTTCCGGTTGGAAAATAGTATGAAACCAAGGTTATTTCCAATTTGATCTATCAAATTCAGAACCTCCTAATATGTTAAAAATGATAATTAAGTATAACCAAGAATTCGATGGAAATGCAACTTTTGCTGTAGAGTGATTAAAAATTCAAACCACCAAATAAATTTCAACTGAAAAGAGTTCAGGGTTACGTGCGATTTCATATGCATAAAATCAGAAGACTATGAGCATAGTGGACATCATGGCAAGAGCATAAAGAAACTGTAATCACGCAACACTTTTTTGTGCAGTAAAGAATTGACTATAGAATTCTCATGAAATAACAGCATATGGCAATGAAATAGAATTAGTTTAACTTTACTTCATAAGATAACATGATTTCTATAAAAACAGCAACTCAAATAGTAATGTAGTTCGATAGGGAGGTCGCATGAGCAAACATAAGATAAAAGATTTTCAAGTACCAACTAAAGCGAAGGATGAAGAATACCTGCACCAATGTGAGCATAGTTGCAGTTTTCACCATAGACACAACTACCCCAAGACTGCCACTTGAAGCAAGGCTTCGTCTTGAACGAAGCCGGCCTCGGGCGTGATCCATCATCCTGAGGGAAAGAGAATACCTCGTTACTCTTGGAGTGATTAGTTGTGGTTCCACTAAGCCCTATCTGTGCCATGGCCGTCAAACCCCCACCTATCGATCTCTCTCGTTCAACGTGCAAATAGATACATTTATCCCCATAAGTGCAGATTCCATCGTAATAAAACATCCTACAAATCCCGCCCTTAGGCATCCTCTGTTGGTCACTTGATCTACCCTGCTCCTCAGCAACAATGCGCTGCCAATTGGGTGGTGGCCTTCGAAGCTCTTTGTCTCCATGCGCGAAGCTGCAATTGCTCCCAAAGTGACAGGACCCAGAAATGAATTTTTGGCATAGCTTTGTCTTGAAGAACAATGCGTTTGCATTCCTGCTCGGAGGATTCAGAGGAGGCACTCTTGATTCCAGCAGAGTGTTGCACGGAGGATTCGACGTAAATGTTGCGAAATTCTCCGGTTTCCTGAAAGAGTGGGCTTCAAATTCATTCTGGTGCTCGGGACTCGGTGGCGACAGGACGATTGCATTGTCACCGCGGGGAATGCCGGAAGGAGCCGCAGAAGCCATGGAATTGTGACCATATACTGAATCCATGTAGTTCATCTCTCGATCTAGAAGAATACACCCCGATGCCAATACCAACTATAACAAATCAAACGAACTTCAATAACTACCAAATTGGAAGAAAAGATAGTATTTTTATATATATTAAAAAAAATACAACAACAACAACAACAAAAACTTAAAAGAAAACAAAATCTCGATTGCTTTAACCAACTAAGCGCACAAAATAATATCAAAACAGACAAAACTCAGAGATGTTGAGGGGAGGAGAAGGAAGAACACCGAAAGGCGTCAAAGAGAGGGCATCAAATGTCGCTTCCTCTGCCCAGAACTCAAAAATCAAAACAGGAATTTGAGACGACGCTAAATACTAAAACAAACCCTTGTTATGGTCAGATATAGAGAGTAGAGTAAAGAAGCGACGTAGTTTCCGAAACGGGAAACCCTAATTGAGAAGATAGAAAGAAGAGCGGATGAAGAAAGCTGTCATTGGGGTTGGAAACAATCTCGTAATCTCCTCTAAAACCCCCCCAACAGGAGAACAAATTCGTATCGTACCAGGATTTGCTCCCAACAAACAAATATATATGTATATATATATATGCGGGTAGGATTCCCTTTTATACCGCTAATTCAGATATAAGCGTCGCATAGGTGTTTCGCGGGTGCCACAGCTGTTCTGTGCCTTTCAAATATCTATTTATTTATATATATATATCTATATATCCTCGGTAAATGCACCCTTCCCACCTGACCAAACTAAGTAATCCTTATAAGAAGAAGAAGAAGAAGAAGAAGAAGAAGAAGAAATCATGCACACTGATCTGCAATATGCGTATAGGATAGGAGGTCTAAAAATTTGTTAGCCTAGTAGTAAGTACTTTGTGGCAAGATTATTAAATGTTTACATTAAAATATGATATCTCCCTCCCACCTTGGAACAACGGATGAATATTATAACTTGAAATCATTAAAGAAAGCTGGGAGGTCCACAGGCCGACATTGATGTCTTTGGGCTAGTCTATTGTTGGTTCGGTGCAGTTGAGTACCAAGTTTGGGCCGGTACAGGTTGTTAGACTCAAGATGGAATCAGATTGGGCCCATTTGTGGGCCCCCAACAAAGATAAACCCATCTCTGATGCCTTCACGTTCAACAACTACTAGAAGCAAGCCCAATTAGACTCATGCAAAAGTTCCTTTCTTTTTTCTAAAAAAAATAAAAAGAGGGAAAAGTTTGTTTTGCTGCCTACAGGCTACAGGCTATATATATATATATAGAGCCTACGGCTGGCTACCCTGCGATCCCACCCAATGTAATCATACTAAGTTCGCATGGGCTTTCATCATTTACGCCCCTCAAAGACTGGGAGCTGATTGGAACCATCAATTTGAGAACCGAGATAAGCTCGTCAATAGTTCTATCAATGGAAGCGAGGCGCATCATTGCCATGGATATGCACTCATTCTTTCTTAGATTCTTCACATTCGCTCACATTTTTCTAATTAACTCGAGTTAATTTGGTTTGTTTTCACACTTTTGTTAGTCTTTTTAACTATTTCCGTCTGGCCAATGTCCTGGTAGTTGTTGGATTGGTCTTATTCTTCTTTATTAAGATAATCTCACCGTCATATTTGTTGATATATATATATATACACAGACACGCGCACGAACAAGAAGAAGAAGAAGAAGAAGACTAGTGATGGGACCATTCCATGGCTGAAGAAGGCCGGCCTCGCTAATTAAAACATGGGGCTCAAGAGAGAGAGAGAGAGAGAGAGAGAGAGAGAGAGAGAGAGAGAGATTAGATAGCTGGCTGGCACAAAGAAGATGAGGACCAAATTTGAGGAGGTAATGAGGTTTAGCAGACAATACAATTAAGAGGAATGAGAAAGCATGAGCACCCAATAGTAAGCAGAAAATGATTGATTGATATACATGCCAGAATATATTGAAAGATGATTAGATACAACACCACTCTCGCTGCCATGGCCTGGGAGACAACATTCCGAATCATCCGCCCGGCTTATCAAATGACCATGAAGAATATTTATAGGTAGCTTGAAATCATGAATAAATGTGGAACCCCCATTTGATTTGTCGATCGAGAAGGATGTGACCTGTCCATCCCTATGCAATGACGGGCTCATTCTATTCCTTTTGTAGCTAGCCTACACGCTACAGCTGAGTTACATTATCAGATCAAGGAAGGGGAGGCGGCCAGGCCATCAGATATATGAACATTTAGTACTAATTAGCATATATACACTTCGGTTAATTAGGGTTAGGCTTAATTCTACCAGAGAGAAATAATACCACATCTGAGCCGCATGCAGTACGTACAGGCGGGAATGGAAGAATTATAGTTGAGAGAGCGCATGCCTCTGCAATGCCATTGAGAACTGACCTGACACTGAGTATAGGGTAAAGGGCCCACCCTGAACTTAATCACCCAAGCCCAAGCTTCCCTCGTCTACTCCACTGTGCAAATATCATTGTCCGTCTTGACTCCTCTGCCTCTCCATGACTAGTACTCTATTCCACCACATCATAACCTCTCTGAATTATCAACACCAACTTATGATGGCTTCCCTGTCAACACATTATTACTACTCCATCTTCAATATCATTATTAGTAACTAGTCCCATTAGTATCGTCCAATTGGATGGATACATCTATATATACATATATATAAATATCTCAAAGCTTCAATACACTCCTTTCTACATCTCCACCGCCATCATCGCATGCACGTTCTTGAGCATGCACATTAAATGACCTTAATGTAAGGGATGCAAGATAAACTATCTCTATTTACTAATCCTAGTTAGTTACTTGTTGATAGAACTCCACCGGCTGCATTAAATGACCTTAGTTTGAGGGCATGAATTAATTGATGCATTAAGATAAACTATCTCTATCCAGTAGTCATCTTAGTTAGTTGTTGATAGATCTATACCCGGCTGCATTGCATTACGATAATATATGCAATCAACTATAGACGTTGATGCAAGTGTAATAGCATAGCTAGGATTCGACTAGTTAAAGGAGATTAGTGTTAGCTATACTGTTTGGCTAGAGTGCCTACTGTCTAGTTACTTGAAAGACTTATACTAAAATATGGAAAGAGCTAGCTCGTGCAAACTAACACTCCATAGTACATGAGAACAATATACAGTACGTAGTAAAACAAATGATCGGGTAGAGCAAAGAAAGTTAGGACAGCTGTTGCTATTCCTTGTGATAATTAAGTGGGTTGGAGGAGAGCTGTTAGCCGGAGTCCTTGACATGCATGTTAATTACTTCCAACTAATTAACTATATGTACATGGATGAAATATCTAAGGAACGCTCGATCGCGCGCACATCTAATAATTAATTAGTTAGAAGTAATCAAAATGGCGAGGGATGTGATACGGCTCCTCCTTCTCCTTCTTGGTGAGTCTCTGAAGCACTGGTGCTCTGGCAACTCTAGCTGCTCTTGGGACCTCAGGGGGCTTAACCGACCTTATAAGAGCCCAATTCACACCTTTGAAGAACTCATGTCTCTTGATCTCCACCGAACCCTTCAAGCTCCCAATCCTTCGCCTTGGATTCTTCACCAAGAGCTTGCTTATGAGGTCTTCCGCCTTTAGTATCTCCTCCAAGTCCTTCCCACCACTGGTTGCTAATTTTGGAAATGTCAACGGTTGCTTCAAGATGTTGATGAGGGTCCTCTCATTGTTCTCACCTTTGAATGGTGTCCTCCCGTATATCATCTCGTACAGGAACACTCCGAGCGTCCACCAATCCACCGCGCTCCCGTGGCCCGAGCCGGAGATCACCTCCGGCGCCAAATACTCGTGCGTGCCGACGAACGACTTGGATCGCGCCGTGATGGGTTCAGCCACGAGCTCAGGGTCGACTTCTTCTTCCATGTCATCATACTCTTCCTCTTCGGTGGTTTTCGTGTTGCACTTGCTGACGCCGTTGAAGAAGCAAGAGAGCACCGGCTGCATCGGCGGCACGCAAGAGGAGGCGGTGGCGGTCGAGGTGGATCCCTTTGCCTTCTTCTCCATCATGAGTCGTCTTTGCTTGAGAAGCTTGGGCACGACGTCGCATCGCAGCGAGAGGTCGAAGTCCGAGAGCATGATGTGGCCGTCGTCCCTGACGAGCACGTTCTCCGGCTTCAAGTCCCTGTACACCACCCCCATCATGTGGAGATACTCCAATGCCAACACCGTCTCCGCCGCGTAAAATCTATTCAATATGAACAACATTCCAATTAATATCTCGAACTACTCTTGAAATATATATATATATATATATATATATATATATATATATATATATATATATTTTACCTTGATGAGGAGATACTGAATCGCCTCCCTGGCTGGCGCTGGCGAACAACATGCAGGTCTCCGCCGGGGCAAAACTCCATGACGAGGCACGAGTAGTGTGACGCGTCGAAGTCGGCGTACAACGTCGGCAGGAAAGGGTGGTCGAGCGTGCGAAGTATCTCCTTCTCTGTCTCGGCTCTCTGTAGCTTCTTCCGGAAGGCGAGCGCCTCCCGATCAACCACTTTCATGGCGTAGTAGAGGCACGACTTGGGATCGCGGAGCTGGCACAGGTACACGTTTCCGAGGTCGCCGCTCCCGAGCCGCCGCACCAGTCGGAAGTGGTCGAGTCCGACGTGGCCGTGGGTCGCGCGTAGCCTCTGGATGGCCTCCCACTCGGCTTGGTTGGCCTTGTGGGGCTTGTACTGGGTGAAGGAATCGTTGCAGTAGTAGGAGCGAGCTGAGATCGAGCTCGAGCTACCGAGGCTGATGTCGCTGATCCAGCTCCGGCGAGAGCTGGGAGCCGTGAAGGAAGAAGAGTAGCTGCTGTCGTAGTCGGAATCATCTCGTTGGCTTTTAGTGGTAGCCATGGAATGCGGTGTATGCTAAGGGAATCGAGCTTCTAATTACGGACTCACTCTCTCTCTCTCTCTCTCCTCTCTTCATTTCTATATATATATATATATATAGACAAGTAATCGGGGTTGTTTGTGTTGGAAACCAGAAAAAGACCTAAATGCCCATCGCTTTATATTTTCTCAATAATAGCTTTAGGAAAGAGTAAATTAGTAACATGAGTTTTATGCTAGGCCTAGTTAGCAATCCAGCAGCAGAAGAGCGGGTTACTGTGAAGGGGGGAAAAGAGGCCAAAAAAAAGGGGATGCATGCATGACCCGTGCTGCATTAAACGCCCACCCCCACCTCCCCCTTCCCCCTTCCCCCTTCCCCCCTCACAACAAAGAAGGTGTTGTTCCTCTTTTGCCTTTCTTTTCTTTCGACCACATGTGACTCCATTTACTTAGCCACGTGGCGTTAGTTTGCGCCTAGCAATTTTCCCTCACCTTATTCATAGATAGATATATATAAAATAGATCAACGGTAAATTCGTACGTTCCTCCGATTAGACTTAATTTCTTCTTCTTCTTCTCTCTTTTACTTTGTGGAAAGCGAAATTAAGCAAAATTATCTGGAAGAATCACGGATAACTAAAGATGGAACTCATAAACACTACGAGATCGAGGAAGTAACGAACGTACGTAGTAAGCTTATTTACTATCCTACCAGAGAGTTTGAGCAGTCAAAACTGGAAGAATAGTGCACAAATTAAAGAACAGAGTAATATAGCCATGTGTCGCGAAAACTGAGAGAGCCAGGATTGAGTAAAAAGTAAATAAATAAATAAGAGAGGACCATGCCCTTCATGTGTCCGCTGGAGAGCTGTGAATTGCCACTTGCCAGCCGAATTCAGAGAATGATCATTAAAATTATCAGTAGGCCCGATGAGAAATAAATCGAGAATGGCAGTATATAGGAATAATAGCTCCAGAAAGAGTCCAAAGTGGCCCATGATCATATGATACAAGTGATGTTTCGCTCAACCACAAACGTCATGCAAACATTGTAACTATCCCTAGATTTCATTTGCTATAGCATTTTTTGTTGGTGTGTTACTGCAAGTTGAGGATCCTGAATAAGATGCAGCCTCTCTGCCTCTGTCACTTGTGTTCAGATAATATATTTTAGGCTTCTGCATGCCTTCCCTTTCTATCTTGTTTAGCTTCAGGATCTTAATTATCTTCGGCCATTTGGTCACAATGCCGGAACCAGGGCAAGCAGAGATTGCAACTGGGAAGAGAGGCAAAAACTTTGGAAGACACACAAACCCATACCTTGAGGGCAGATTCTGCTCCCCCAATTCTCTTCCATTACCAACAACCATAGACCGTGTCTCCAGTCCCTTCCAAGTTCCACTTCTAGTTATCATATTTAAGTCTTTCTCTCTCTCTCTCTCACATATATATATATATATATATATATATATATATATATATATATATATATATATATATATATATATGGAGAGAGAGAGAGAGAAAGAGAGAGAGGATTGTTTCTGTGTCTGCTTCCCCATTCTGCAATGACCTGTAAACCAGTTTAATTCATTATAATTGGAAAATCAAAGTAGTTGCCAACTCCATTATGTGTCTCTGCTTCAAATTTGTAAAAGATGCTCATAAAGAGATTGTTCAAATATTATATGATTCATGTCAGTTAAAATCAATGGACATGCATGAGAGCCATCACAACATCCGTGGTCCACAGAAAGAAACCAGCTTATATATTTTATAATTTGAATCTGCAATCTTTTAAGTTCATTATTATTCGTAGTCCAGTACATTGTGTAGCCTAGATGCCATTTATACCTTACCCAGCAGCTACGTAATGCTATACTTTTGGGACCAAACTACGGGCTAATTCTCACATAATATTATGAGCAGCATATATAGAATTAAGTGCAACATTAATGCTAGCTGAAGCCATTTTTTAATGGTTAATTACCCATGTCCAATTCTTGCATGTCTCTCTAAAGGACCACAAGATAGGCCACAGCTAGGAGACCACACAGTGAGACAATGAAGTCGAATCATAGATAAGAGAATCCAATATGAAAAAGGCTTCTAGTTGGATGAAAAGTTTGGTTCCTAAAATAACATTCTCCATCCTTCTTCCTATAATATTCGGAAGCTAGATTTAGACCCACATGGCCCGCCCTGCTGATCCGAAGATAAAAGCTAAGAAAGTGGCAATCAAGGAGCATATCCTTAGGAGAAATCTAATCAAGTGAAATATCAAGGAAGATCCTGTTGGAAGAGATTGTTTATGATCACCAACTGTGACTCTCTGTGAGGCCTCCTTTCACTTTTGGATGGCATGACATCCCATCATGGCCTGGCCAGCTTCATGTCATGGGTTCTCAAGACAATTATGTCTCAACTAGTATTGCAGTTCATAGTTTTACAATGTTATGGAGAGGAGAGGAGAGAACCTGCTTGGCTGCTTGCTGCCACTAAAGATTGGTGAACAAGTTGGACAAAGAGAAAAAAAAAAAGATGAAGAAATCGCAGTGCATCTCTTGGCTGCTTACAAAAGATTCGAGAAATAAATGCAGTATCTGAATTTTAAAATGGAGTACCATCAATTCCTAAAGTTAATTGATACTACTGATAGACAAAGAATGATAAGGAGAAAAGAAGAATCTTGAGCATCATATGTTTACATACCAACAAAGACCACAATCTTTATGAACTGCATAACGATTAGCTTTCTCCTGACAAAATTTTCAAACGTGCAAATGTGCCTCAATAAGATGCAGCAAGAATTTAAAGGATTAGCTAGAACACAAAGCATTTCGAGAGAGATGCAACACCAAGGTGCCCTGGTAACAGCTTCAGATAATCAGTTTTGGGGGCTGTTCGATGTGATGTATCTACATTATGCTGCATCAACATATATATTTCAATATTTTATATAATAAATTTTCTTATGTAAAATCTCTACTTACTAATATAAAGTTAATATACCGTATTCAGTTAGAGTGAATATCATATTAAACACAATTTCTTCATCTTCAATAACATGGAAAGAGACCTCTACTTCATAAAAAGATTAAAAGGGAGTTGTACCATTTTTTTTTTAACTGCAATTAGATGAAAATTTTGATAGCTATTTACAGCAAAACGAACCCTTTAATGGCCTCAACCTACAAGAATAGATGCATTGGTCTCATTCAGCTGAAGTAGAATATAATTAAATGAAAAGATAACAAACAATAACATAAGACATATATCTTTTCATCTATTTGTTCACCTAGGCTTTGCTAAAACAAACAAATAACTTTTAAAAAGCAGTAGAGAACCTTAACCAGATCGCTTCTCTGGGCCAAATCATGAAAAGCCATGATAAGTCTGTTAATGAATACAAATCATTAAACACAACCATACGCTAATTGATGAACGAAAAGAGAACCACAAATATCTCAAACCAATGCCACCAAACTCCCAATATTAAGCGTGCATATAAACAAGTATCTTTATAGAAGGTGAAAGGACCAGGAAAACCAAATGATGAAATGCAACTATGTTGTATACCCAGACCCACATCTATCTCATAACTACATAGCCATAAACTCAGTACACCTTAGAATCTTATTTGGTCGTGACTTGATGGACCATTCAAAATTTAAAATGATTCCATTCACGACCGCGAGCCATCAATCCCCAACCTCGCAGTGAGCCATTTGCAGACTTCATCCATCTCCTGAGGGACTGTGTAGTGCCCAATACTGCACAATAAAAATATATTAGATACATATATGTAGTTCACAAAATAGAAAAACAGAAAGATAGGTACGAAAATTTCATTACCCATTGTAGGATTTGAAAGTTACATTCGGGAATCCATTTGACCGCAAAACTTCAACAGATCTCTCCCCATGTTTGTATAGTACTACGTCATCAGCTGTAAGAATTTACACGTGAATTAAAAAAAAATGTTAGCATGTTTGCAACTTCCGATGTACTAGAACCTCCATATATGCATCTATTAATTGATTCAGATGAAGTTTCCTAAATGAGGAAAAAAAAGTTAAAGAAAACTTATATCCAAAGATGAATTTATCCAATAATATGAGGAATTTACTATCAACCGTTCTGAGATATATGCCTGAATCTTGAAGAATGACATTTGAACATAAATATCCAGTAATTTTCCAGAAGAACTTTAAAGGAATCCTCCTTGTCCAAGAGGAGACAGATAAATGACAAAGTAGTTCCTGGTGTACTGAATATACAGGAAATAAAAGAAGAAGATAAGGAGAAACTGGAAGATCTGATAGCTGAAACACTATCTTCAGAAGGGTCACCCAAAGAAGAAGTTCCCAGCAAATAAAAACAAACTATATTACAGCAGAAAAAGAAGAATCATTAAATTCTTTGCTTTCGGTAATAATTATGCCAGAAGAGCCTTGAAGTGACTATCAAAGAATATTTTTTCTCTATGAGACATGTCATGCAAGAAAGCTTGTATATGATTCTACCAAAAACAGAAACAGAAAGCAATAAAAAATAATGAAGTTACTCAAGATATACTGATAAGAGTTATAAAGATACTACAATATCGTCAAAAAAAAAGAGGAGATTCTAGAAATCATAAATCAAGTATATAACAGAAGATGAAAAACCAGGAAAGAGTAAGATAGTAAAAGACTCTACTCTTCATTTTAATGTACCTTTTCTTTATATTCCTTTCTACATTCAGCAGATAATGGGTTATAAACCGGGAAGAAGTATGCAACTTGAAGGCAACCAAGTGTATGGAAATCTTGAGCATTAACATCATAAAGCATATGTGCACAAGGAGATCTACAGCTTTGCCATGCGCAAATATTGAAATGTACCTTTTCCATGGCAAAGGAAAATTGGCAAGGAAGAAGCCCGTGTTGCAGCCTCTTGTGAGCCTTCCACTTTATTCTTCAAGCTCCTAAAATCGCCAAAATGAGGATACGTCAGAAACGGAGATAATTTGTTAATAGGAAGGCTTCGTACTCAACATGAGAAGACAGACCTGGAACATGGAAGCCAACCACTTAGAGCAACAACTGCACTTAGGTTGAGAGGGTATGGATTACCATTCCCATATTTTCCATGAGCAAAACAAGTTGCAGAGTAGAGGGCAGTAGCAGCGCCCATACTGAAGCCACCAACACCAAGTTTGACTGAAATATTTAATTCAGAGAAGCCGAAGGATATCAATTCAAATCTACAAATACATGCAAAGTACTTGATATGTACAATACATTGTATTGATTGTTGAAACTTGCAATTTATATGGTTTAGAAATAAACAGGTATCTACTTAAAGAAGACACATCAGCTCCCGATTTTGCAACATGCATCAGCTTTTGGCTTAACAAATCTCTTTTTTCTGAGACGAGACAGTGCGATAATAGGACATCGTTATAGAAAAATGCTTATAACATAACACAGAATACAGCCAACAAAAAAGTAAACAAGTTCTCTTTTAATGTATGGCTTACTAGTAATATGAACAACTTTAAGAAAAGAAAGAGAATGTAGCTCATTGATAAAATTACATAAGTAAATGTTTATTTATCTTGAAACATACTATCAGCAGGCTCTGTAGATAAGAGGTTTGCAACATGTGCAGCTGAAGCGTCCAGTCCCTCAACATCATCAGGGCCTTCCTCAGAGAGATCTCCAACATCAAACCCTAGAAAACCAGAAAACAATAATAAGGTGAAAGGAGAATAGCAACTATCATTCATAAAATCTAAATTTTAAGTATTCGACTCTGAAATGAATAACATTCAAAGATAATCAGCAAGTACACTAGAAAATGAAATAGGAATACCCAGAAAGATGGAGAACCAGGATATAAGGACAGAATTTAATGTTATGGTAGTCAAGTGAACTTACATGCAGTGCAGGGGAAACCACCAAACACTGATACAGGCCGTGTAGGGGCAGTAGGACATATCCATTTAATCTGCATTAGTGAAATTATGTTATAGATGATACAGAGAGCAACAGCTTATATCATACACTAGTCAAAGATGCGTCACTATATCAGAAGACGGAAGGGAAAAGATGACAAATAAGAAAGAAGCAAATCTTACTATCATTTGAAAAGTTGCAAACTTACATTTGGAAGAGGAAGAGTTTCCAAGAGCTGAGACCAGCTGCATATGTAAATCAGAATCCAGGCCATCAGAATTGTATTACTCAATATTGCTTTTGCAACTAGCATTTAGCAAATAGATAAAGATGCTCGATTTTAAGACAAAACATGATAGTTTTGATAGCAGTCTACTAACATTCTAATCCTGCCAACAATAAATGATGGTTATCCCATATCAGAGAGTAGGCCTTAAGCACTTACTGTGGGTTCCTTTTATACAACTCAGGCAAAATTTAGAGTTAAAAAGGGGGAGGCATGATCCTTCCTCGACCAAAAGAAAAAAAAACTACTAAACTCACGGGCATCAAATATCTCTTTTTGCCATGTCTTGTAAACACTAAGAATCTGATCCATATCATCAATAAAATAAAACAGAAAAAAGGTACAAAAGGCTAGGTGATCAAAAGATTAAAAAACATGTGTCTCAGGCTATAAAACAAATGATTTTCCACATAATCACTAACCAACTAAATTGTGAACATATATGCCTCTATGCATGTCACTGATTCAAGATCTATCAGCATTTCAAGGAAACATGAGAATCAAAATATTTCAACCAGTCGATTAATGCAATATTACCAAGGATATGTTAGTGATTATTACCTTGCTCCATTATCACCTAAACCATGAAGCCAAACTATTGTAGTCTGGTGCCTCCCTTTAGGTCTTACCACATGGGTCCTCCCATACTCAGAAGCCCTCGCACCAGTCCTAGCACCTGCATCAATCCACTTCTAAATAAACCACCAAACCATCATATCATTGGCTTCTCATCTGTTACTTGTATCAATTATTTAGATTGGTAATGCAAGAAATGTGGAAACCAGACCTGAACCAACTGAGCTGCTCCCATAGCTCATCTCCACTACCCGAAGAGCAGCCCTTGCAATCCCACCACCCCTTGCAATGATAGCAACTAAGTTACACTGCAACAAAGAAGTGCCAAATTAACCTTGGCAATAGTACCAACATGCTGACAGTGAACTAAGAATAATACGAGCCCATTAACTGTAGCATGTATAGTAAAACCAGCTAAGAGCTGAGCCTGCAGAAGGCCTCAGGTAAAGACAGGACAAAAACCCAATTAAGGGAAAAGATGTGGGAAAACAAGCAAGCTTTTGTATTTTGAGGCAGGGAATCTACGACCAAACTGCAGAAGCAATAAAACACAAATAACAACAGGAGGGGAGGGGTAGCTTTTTGAGGCCTAGATTTGCATACAGGAATGAATGCTTGTGCCAAAAGAGATTAATTCCCACAAAGACCTGATACCCATCAGATTGTTAAGTTCCTTATCTCGCATCAACCTTGAAGTCTGATTGGTTTTGAGGACCCAACAACAATACCAACATAATAAACACCAACTAATAGGGAGAAAAGGAAATGAACAATGAATCGGCAAGGTGCGAACATTCTTCAATAAAGAAAGGATTTCTTAGGATTTGGAGGTACGAACCTGGGATGGAGGAGCTAATCCAAAAGCAAACGAGCTTTTTGCTCTTCCGGTTTTCAAGTATAGAGAACGGGGAAAAGGAGTCCTTTTTATTCGCGAGGGAGGGAGGGAGATGACTATTGGGAAGAAGAGCCGCCCATCATAACAGGGTTGAAACTATCGACAATAACATCGAACCAGCTGGATATTTCACAGGCTATCGGACCAAAATGGCCGTCACGCTTTGCTATTATTTCAGTACTACCCCTGACATGGCTCAGCCTAAGGCTGCAAAGGCATGTGATCGTCGATCCGATAACCCGTTAAACCTCTAACCCTCTAACCCAATTCAAATTCGGATCCCACTTTGTTTACCTGTCCGATATTTTTTCACCCGCATATCCGTATTTTACTGTTTTATAGAAGGATAAATAACTTTTTGGTGCGGACAACTTGACTCAGATAAATAAGAAACATTTGGGGGATAATCCCTTATTAAATTAAATTTTACGGTAAAAAACTTCAAATCATATCTCTACCATGTCTTGTTACACCGAAATAATATTGAGGATCCTCACAAGATACAATTACCCTTTTCTTGGAAGGAGGCATTTTCACATGCATCCTGGTCCCCCCTCCCCCCCAATATATAAAGTGTGTGATGCCATTCCAAATGGAAGTATGTTTTTGAATTGGTCCATCCATTAGGTTTTTCTACCATAGTATTATTATTATTATTATTATTATTACACTTAAATAAAGATTTTGGGTCATTAATGCAATGCTCGATCGAAGCACTATATATTATGAGTATTATTCAAATGCATGTCATGATTGATATACTAGGTTATCTCATATCAGTTTCATCATCATCATCATCATCATCATCATCTGTGAGAAAGGGAGTAGCTAAGATCCATCTCCTTGAAAGCACACGACAGGAGGGAAGGCAGTCCACCAATTGGAATAAAGATAAAGATATGCTGAAAGGGATAATATTTCCTGCTTGGCCGTAAGACATGAACTCTCTCTAAATTTATCATCTCTTTTGCTTTTGGCGATCGACACTAATGCCATCTTTGAAAGATCAAGAATCCATTTTCCTCAGCTTTACTGCCAGTTTTCTATGAGATCAATTCAGTAGCAATTGCTTCAAGATACGGTGCTGTGAATGCACTAGCTGTTTGTACTGGCAAGTGGATGAAGATAGAAGCTGCTGCATGCCACTGATGCATCAAACCAAGTTGGTTTCTGTCAACCGGTTCAGGATGCAGAGCTTAAAGGACTCTGTTGTCACGATGGAGGCCACTCCTCGAGTAGATACTGTGAGAAGATCTTGACAAAAGAACCGTGGAATGTGGAATGCAGGAAACTTTATGCCTTATGGGCTCCACATTGAGATCTCAAATTCCTAAAAACCGTGGATATTAATGGGAGTGAGCACTACTTAGATTGTACACTGCATCTCTGCGAGCTGAAATTTTGATGGAAATTTCCCATCTTTTCTTCCTGAAAAAAAAGAAAGGATTGTACAGAATGCCACGTCGATCAGCGCAATATGCGTCAGGCGTGTTGATCAGTATAACGTGAAACCAATAAATAATAAAGGTACCCAGTGTACCATATTGCTCAATGAGATCCCAGCATTATGATAATCTTGTAGACTTGTGAATGTGACGATGCAATCTCAGCAGTAAGGAGCAAGGACAGAGCTAGATTTGCAGTAACAGAGTGGTGGCATGTTAGAGGAGATACAGGGAGCAGGCAAGTGGGCAATATGATGAAGGCAAAAGAGAGAGAGAGTGTGTGTGTGCACATGAGACTTGCAGTCCACCAACCACTCTTACCACTTTTAAGCCTAGATTGAAGACTTTAGACAGAGATCTACAAGCTCTGGTTAACTGGAGATCTTGCACATTTAGTGTGTTACAGCATGGATAAGAAAGAAAGCTTGACGTCCTCTACCCGACCACCTCGATGGTCAAGCAGAGCAACGCACGAAAGTTATAGCATTTTGTGCTCTGTCTGAATTTTATTTTATGTATAATTAAGGTCCATTAAACACTCGCAGCCTGTTCACAACTTTATGGTTATAGAGTGGAACTATAACTTTTTCTAGTAACTTTGAAAAAAAAAGATCATTTAAGATTAAAGAAACTGTCTCAGAAAGAGGGAGTATCGATGAATATAAGTTTATGCTAATGAGGAGAAGAAGTTAATTATCAGAACTCAGAGAATCTTGACTTTACATTAAAGATTTACTCAGAAACTAGACAACATAGCAAGACCACATCCAAGTAAATTGAAATAAACAATTGAATCTCATGTTTTAGCATGCAATATCCTTCCATCAAGCTAAATATCGATAATCTGGTCCTGAAGAGAAGATCTAGATAGCCGCTTAAGCACGCTGCAAACTACGTGCTGTACTGATTAGAGATGGAAACGGAGGACATGGATATGAAAGGATGTCCTAGATCTCGAGCTGTATTAGTACTATGAGATATAGTTGATCCAGAATATTTGGGCAAGGGTGGATCCACCATAAACATCTTAGTTTCTGGAGGCATGTTCACTGCTACATAGCCCTGTAGCATGGTGACCACAAGCTCCATGCTCGGCCTGAGCTCTGGTTTCTCTTGTGTGCACCATAGAGCTACATAAACCATCGTCTTCACATCCTCCTCTTTAACATCTCCACTACTTAGCAACCTCTCATCTACTAGCTCCATCAGCTTCCCTTCCCTCATTTTCTCACTTGCATTTTTAGGAAAGTAGGACCATCTCCTCTGTGAGATGCGGCCTTCGTCAAAAAAGTTGACATTCCTCCGTCCACCAACAAGCTCCAAAAGCACCATTCCATAGCTATACACATCAGACTTCTCACATATCCCTCCTGCTGAGAACCACTCGGGAGCTAGGTAGCCTCTGGTACCTCTAACAGTCGTGACAGCACTGCTCTCATCTATCCCCATTAATCTCGATATCCCAAAGTCCGTAACATGAGCACGGAAATTCTCATCTAAGAGGATGTTCTCTGGCTTGACATCAAGGTGCAAGATGCGCTAACGACAGTGATGGTGGAGGTAAGCCAGGGCTTTCGCAACATCAATTGCTACTTGATACCTCAACAACCAATTCAGGCAATTTCCTCCTCCGCTCTTTGGAAAGATCCAAGAGTCTAGTGAGCCATGCTCAAAGAAGTCATACACAAGAAAGCGATGACTCCCCGGAACAAGGCAGTAGCCAAGGATGCGCACAAGGCTGATATGCTGAACACTGACGACGGCAGTGATCTCTGAACGGAATTCTTTCTCCCCACGTACTTCTCCCTCAACCCGTTTCACAGCAACTGGTAATCCATCGCCAAGAACCCCCTTGAACACTGAACCAGAACCACCTCTTCCTATAGGAGTTTGGAAATTCTGAGTAGCTGCCTTGAGCTCTTCGTAGCAGAGTTTTCTGGGCAATCCAGCTGCCTCCCGGATGAAGTTGTACTCAAATTGCCCCTCTTCTTCTTCTGAAACGAATTTAGTGATCCATCTACGTCTTCTCTGCCAAGTTACAACTCGTTGGACAATCACCAGGAGGCCATACGACATTAAGGCTGCACAATCTAAAGCGGCACAAACATAAAAGGTTGTTGAATATGCAACACGAACGCATAACAGAATAACCACGATAACAAGGGTGAAGGTGGCTATGATGGTTGTAATATTTACTAACTTTGCACCTATCATTTCTTTGCGAACAAAATATTCATGCAGAAAGGACCAGATGAGGATTGCAAGGATCACTGTGGCATCAATACTGCCGATGAGAAAGAAGACCAATGTACGCTTTACAACAAGATAAAGAATAAGAGCGAAGGAAAGGAGAAGGATGATTGTTGCACTGTTGATTATCCTCTGCATTTTTATATCCATCTGTCTTGAGCTTACAATAATTAGAAGAGAAGAAGCCGAACTGTGGCAACAATGATTTGAGATCAACGAACTACCATCAGATCACACTTTTAAGCTATGTTGTGGCTGATCAGCAGATGAAATATGCCGCCTGTCTGAATCACAAGCTTGTAGGAAATTCAGGAAAATGATAACTGCTTGTATAGAAGGAGAATATATTTAGAAAGCCACTCCCCTTAAGTTTTTCCTCACACCTTCAGCAGGCCTCTTCTTCTTGGTAATGACGTCTAGACAAGTAGAAACTTTGACGGATGGCTATGTAGAACAGAGTTTAGATAATTGGATGGTATATCCAAGGAAATAGTGGCTAATGGTGGAAATGTGAATGCATCTGTTACGTTAATCATTCTATTTACCATGAAGTGCTTCAAACCTACGCTACGTATTATTTAATATGAAGAATTTTATAAGCTTATTACATCAGTACATATTAGTATTCATGTTTTTGAAGAATATATAATCTAACCTTGACTTAACGCTGCATCCTGGTTAATAGGAAGAAATACCAAGTCCGGCTAATATGAATGCAAGTTTGTTTAGCTTACTATGGCAGTGCTCTGACCAGATTTCACACTGAACAAGTTATGACAAAATTGAATCACAAGAAAGGCCGAGGACCAAAAAAAAAAAAAAAAAAAAAATCACGAGATAGGAACAAAAATGACCGAGAACCAAAAAAGTTGAATTGGCTTCCTCAGTCTTTCGTCCAGGAAAAAAAAAATTAATCCCATTACTTTTTGAACGCAACAGTAAAAAGAAGGATTCTGTTATCCTGAACCAAAGGTCTATATTGTGATAAGGAGCTGTCGAGCTGATATGTCAACAGCAAAAATAAATAAATAAATCTTAAATATGTAGAAAAGGTATGAAACTTGAAAATAACGTAGAAAGATGGAAGCACATAGAAAAGTCACGAGATAGGAACTACCTGAAGACGTATTTGTCCAAGCCCCACTTTATCCCTCTTCCTTCGAATTCAATCCAATCTCACGACGTCACACCAATATCATTCAACACCTCACCTCTGAGGTCGTCTCCCCTGCTTTGCCGCATGCTGGCAGCCTCCCCAGGTATGCAGCCTTGCCATGTTGAACAAGAACAGAGGCCCAAACTGGCACGTCTCAGACACGGAGGAAGATGTAGTTGGCTTATTGGTTGATGGGCTAACAATGGGTGCACGGTGAGCAGGACGAACGCTATAGAAATCATGATGATTAATTCCAATTGCTACATGAAAGGAAAACACAAGGTTCTGAGCTGATCAGGGGACGTTGGAATTAACCACACAAACATAGAAGAGTCGAAATCTCTTCTCAGTTACTTCTATCAATGTCTGAGGGCGAATAATTTCATTAATCCAGACACTAGAATGATTACAGTTTGATGCACCAATAAGAAGGAAAACAGGACACCGGTCCTTTAATACAAGCACTACAGAGGAACTAGGAGAAGACCGTCAGAAAGCTCAACAAATGGGGTACATCACGGCCCCTATGACTGGCTACCAAACTTGGCAGCTAATATCGGGCTGTCCTGTATTCAGCCTGCAAGAAAAACATACCCTGCTATTATCATAAGAACTGAACCAAACACCTACAAACAAAGATGCATTTATAATATTACAGCAATGCCCCTACTTGGGCATCTCACAATCCAATTGAGAGACTAGCATGTTTAAGGATTCATGCAGCAGATAAATACAATTAAATCACCAACCCAGGCGAACATTTCTCGCTTTGATTTGAAATAACCAAGAAAGAAGAATGTTAACTGACAGTACCAATTATTACAAGAAACTTCATCAAAGAGGATTAAACGAGTCCAAAGTCCAACAGATGCGATATGCCTTCTGAAAGGAAAAAGAAAAAATCCTGAGAATGTCAGAGGGAATAGCCAGTTTGCCAACATGTCTGGAAAAAATGATCATTTCACCATTCTTTATTTGTACAAAAAGTAAATCCCAATTTTAGTGATCCTCGTGATCATCACCATGCCCATCAGGGGGACCTCCTGCACCTATCACCTCAAGCTGCACGACAGTAGAGAATTAACATAGTAATTAAGCAATCACAGAATTGGAAAATATCTGCTGAAATTTAATTAGTGTGTGATAGAATATCAAGAATCATCCTCCTCGGAAGACCAAGTCATCACAATTACCGTGAAGTACTGGGAGCACACAGGGCATTCATGTGGCTTGCCCTTCTCCAGCCAAAACCATACAACATCATGCTCATCCTCTGAAATTACATAAAAAATATTAGTAACAATGTTAGCTAAAACCAACTTAAATTTCTTTCATGAAAAGAGTTGGGTTATAAATTTAATATTATTTCCAATCAGATGAGAACACATGATATGGCAGGATAGAGGAAGAAAGAACTATTTGGAACCTAGTATAGGAAAATAATTCAATACAATTATAAAACTTACCACCTTCACTGCCAGGGCATCCAACTATTCTTTTGTCATAGTAAGATTGGACGATGGCAGGTGCTTCCTGCAGAAGTGGGAACATCGGTTATTCATGTTTCCGCAAGATATTTGATATTGGCTAAATTGGATTAATGCTGCAAATTTAGAATACGTGATACAAGGATAGCTATCAAATTTCTAATGGGATAAATCTAAATGACAAAATTCCTTTCCCAAATGATGTGCTGCCAAATACATTCACCACTGGAACTAAGGAAAAAAAAACATTGTAAAATGGATATTACTTAGCTTGCTAAGATACTCACGAAAGCTAATGATGTATGGTGACTAGTTGCAGGGAACCAAATAGATTGGAACAAGGATGTGGAAAACCTAGTGTGGCAGAATATTAGGTGAAAGAGAAAAGGTTGATTCGATACGCAAATACTGAGCATGCTAGCAAACATCATATTGAACATAACCTTTGATAATGATGAAATGTTTTGTGGTTGAACACTGTTCGAAGCATAGCAAAGAAGAACGGGAGGTCCAGTCTTGTAATAGACAAATGGCATGCTACCCTTTAAGTAACGAAGACCCCCATTCCCAACTTTTGTCCTACATGGATGTCATAATATTTTATGAATAACATAATCTACCACCTATAAAGATACAATAACCAGCACTTCTACCAATTTCCCTAAATTATATCGCCAATTTAAAATTTAAAATAAAGATCACAAAGAAAAAATCGATAGAGGTTAAAAATAATGCCAAATAAGGGGATGTTTTTTTGGCTCTTGGCAAGTTATTTTCCTTCACTTCCCCGTCCACAAACCCATGATGGACTTAACCTCGAAACTCTCACCGACCAAAATATATTCAATATAATTTCATGATCCACGAGGTGCCTATAAAGAGAGTTCAAAGAATATTTTAGCATGTCAATATCAGTTTATATACCAAATCTTATATGTTTTATGCTGGTCTAGGAAATTCCAGTCTACATGTAAGGAGCATCTGTAAGAAACTAAAGAGTATATAATGAGGAAGAGAAACGAACATAACAAATAAGAGTGAAGCTCTTATTTACAAATTTTGTGATAATACAGGAAAATAAACAAATAAATAACTATCAAGTCCTTGAAGGCTTCTGTTTTCCACAAAGATAGATACATATGTGAAAGCATTATCGAGTAACCAAAGCAGATTCTTTGATTAAATAACTCAAGCTTCAAAAAGAGTTAGGGATAATTAACAATAAGCAGAACAGGGTTTTCTACCTTTGGAAGAGCTAAGAATTAAGATCCTACTACTATCAATAATCTTTTCCTGATTCATTTTTCTACCTATCATCTATCGAGAGATGATTCTTTTCACAACAACTATCCAGGAGTGAAATTTTGCATTCTTCCAAGGAACACCTACCAATAATTGAACTAATTAAGAAGAAAAGACAGCAAGCCTGGTGAGAAATCAAAACTAAAAGGAGTATAAGCTCTAACAGATTCCCGGTGCCTGGTGAGTAATCAAAAGAAAATTTTGCCAAATCGGGAAACCGAAATGGCAGCATCAACATCAAGAGATGTCCAAAATCTGCTGGAGAAACTGAACAGAGAGTGGAGGACCGCTGACCTTGGTACCGAATGGACCGACCGGCGCATCCATGTCAAACCGCTTCCTTCCCTAAAGCCAGATAAGAAGAGATCCGATCAAGACATCATTATCTCCTCGCCATAAATTTTTTTTTAAAAAAAAAATCTCAGTCGAAGAAGAAAGAAGAATCTAACCTCGAGGTCAGCCTCGAGCTCTTCCCGCTCGTGCCCCGTGGCGATCGGCATGACGTCCTCCACTCTCTTCTTCAACGTGGCATTACCTGGAGACAAATCGATGAAGTAATGGGATCGGAAATCCGAGCCAAAAGAACGAGAGAGATCATCGTGAGGGTAATAGTACCGAGACTGGAGTAGAAGAGCGGAGCGGTCTCCGCCAATGGGGAGAAAGAAGGGGAAGAAGACATGGAGGCGGCGGGCTTTAAGCTGGATCGCCATGAGACAACTGCACGCAGCTGAGGATTGACCCTCCTCCACATGCTTCCCTTCACGGCAGTCGTCATATTATCAACCTCCACCTGAGCTTTGGTCGTGGCCTTGTGGGTGAAGCGACCAGACGGCGGCGGCTGCTTCCAGATCCGAGCCGTCGGCGATTTGGATCCCGATCTTTTTCTTTATAAGAAGTCGCGCGTGCAGCGCATAGGTTACGCACGTGCACACTAAAGCCTATAGGAAGGCGGAAACTAATCTTCGCATCCTTCTCTCCCGCCCAAGGCCCAACGGCAAGGTGATCAACATTGGGTTTAGGCCCACCCCGGCAATGTTATATTAAAAATAAGTCAGCAATGTAGTTATTAAAAATAACTAATCAAACATTAGAAAAATAATAAAAAAAATTAAAAAAAAATGAGAGGGCTGCTAAAAAACGAATGTAGAACTTATAATCAAATCCAACAGGCATATTCTTTACATAAATGAAAAGAAACTCTTCTCCGAAAGCAACTTTCAACTAATTAATGCTTCCTGCAGGGTGGAGAAGAAGATAAATAAGTCATAGCCCAAGGTTTTTCATGGAAACCCAAAACCAGGGGCCAACGAGGAATCTAATTTCAAATCCATGGCAGAGCTACTAAGTAACCCTGTTATAATTGATGGTTTAGTATTATTACAAAGTTTATAAATATAAACAGTATCGCCAACTATGCGACTGGGTAACCCCGTTAATGATAATTCATTCATTTGTCATATTTAACTAGCAATTATTAATTTTATTCATATTGAATGTTAGTTGTATTCGAATCTTTAATTTTAGAGTGGTCCGTATTTACTAAATTGGCCTAAAGCCCCAATCTATTTGAGATGACTTTTGTCATTAGTACACTATTTGGAAAAGAAAAAATATTGCTTGAGAGAGAATATTGAGTAGTCTAATCAGAGGCTGATTGGGACAAAATTTGAGTTTGCTATATGCATCTGAATAACTCTACCAAGCAGACTATATATATATATAAAAGAAACAAAACAAAGAGCAGCAGTAAATTCCTTCAACCATGTGTACGTAAAGAGGATGTTTTCCGACGGTTCACATTTGAATGTCGTCCAACTCAGGCACCCCAAATCGAAGTATGTCTGCAATTCCGGTGATCTGAGCGAGCTGCTCGCCGGTGACATGATCAGAAGAGATATATGCACTTCGCCCCCTCTATCCTTGACCGAAGGAACCAAGTCAATATACTTCTTCCTCAGCTGGACATCAGAGTTACTGAAGAGCGCATTCGGTGATGAGCAGAGTCTGTGTCGCCTGCTGTTCGTTCGCAATCTCCACATGCTTCAGCCCGTAACAAGTTCGAGACTCCTCCTTGGTAAGCATGGCGTTGAAATTCTTCAACGCCAGCACTTCTTTGGCGGCCTTGGCATCCGTGATCATTTCCATTATTTTAGGATCCTCTAGGACGTCCTTCATGCTATGCTTGTACCCCGACGACGAGTGCGCGACGAGTATTTGCGATTTGTTCTCGAGGATCGGCTGCAGCAGCTGCCCCTCGGCCTCCTCTAGCATGTACTTGCGGAACTGCACCTTTCTGAATCCAGGGCTGTCGATCACGAGGCAGCGGACGACTTTGAAATCCACGTGGCGCGTCACTCCCGGCAGCACGCTCTCGAAGAACTTGTTCAGCGCCGCCTCGTAGCCGGAGTCAGCGTGCTTGCGGGGGATCGCGGTTTGGATCCGGAACTTCGTGGTCGTCAGAATACCTCCAACGAGGAAGAAGTGAGCCAATCCTTCGTGCATTAGGAGGACGGCGAGGTCGGGGTTCTTGGAGGCGTCTCGAGACTAGTTTAGGTCGTCTAAAGAGACGGAGTCCCAGATGAGCTTGGCGAGCAAGAAAGGCCGGTGGCATTGGATTTCGAGCGTGTGGTATTGGCCTACCACGGCTGATTGCTTATCCCGGTCGGATTTATTGCCACGTGGACGTCGGAGGGAAGCTTCTTTCTCCGGGTAGCTGGGGATAGATTATCTTCGGCAATGCTCTTGCCTCGTAGACGTAGGGTGGCGGCGTCCTTCTCATAGCTGACGGTTTCGACTTTGATTTGTATGGCGAGGTTTACTCTCTGGACATCCTTCTTCCGGCTCTCCTTCTCCTTGACGACCTTCCTCGTGGCGGCGGCCACGATTCGGTCTCCGGCTGAGATTATGTTGTTCAAGAACCAGATGTCGTCTCCTTCTTCCGGCATTTGCTCCACGGTGCTCGGTTTGTTCAAGGAAATACCCTGCTCACCAATCTTCATCGCTCTAAGTTATCAACGTTGCTCTAGCTTGTCTACTTGCTCTAACTTAACCTCCTCTCACTTAGTTACTCCCCTCGATCTCTACCCCCTTATAAGTAGTTAAATATCTCGGGTGATCTCATATTTCCTAATCGGATTCGCTGTCACTTAATGTTGTAGCCAATGAAGTGACGCCACGTACTATTACTTGCTATATCGATACTCCGTGTTGCTGGTGGAACGAGGAAAACGAGCGTCTTTTCCGACCTAGTTAGTACCAGAATCGGTTTCTTTTCTTACAAAACCCAGTTTGGTACAGCGGAATAGGTTTTCTTTCTTCCGAAGGAAAAGGACTGCGAAGCAGAGGAGTCGAGCAGCCGGAGAAGAGGTACGACTATGATCGCAACTTTTAAATTTATAATAATACCCAAAATAAATGTTATGTTTAGATTCCGTATATTCCACTCTCCTGCTGATGGTTTGACGCGATCGGCGATCTCCATTAGATTGATACATTCTGCTCCAACCAAATCTTTTACACGACTTTGTTCGAACATATGACAAGTGTTGGCTAGGTGAAAAGTGCTAAAGGATCAAATATTCCGCTGGAACTTTTAGAACAAAAATGAATGTTTTTCTTCCTCACTGGCCATTAATTGACCAATCTTCTTGACATAGTGATCGATGATTCCTCTCCGCCTCTCCGCCTCTCCGCTTTCCTGTAAAGCCTTTCATTATCGTCAAATTAATTTATCCAAATCCCACTGGGAGTTTCCTCACGAGAAAGGATGAGTGATTGATCAGCTACACCCAGACGATTCTTCTTTTTTCTCTATATTTTCTTCTGCGGCTACGTTGGCAGGCTCTTTTGATACTTCATCCCAGATTTAAGCCTTTAACTTAGAAGTTGTCAGTGTTCTTTCAAACCTTAGCTTTTCTTTTTTAAGAGTTGGTTTGTTTCAGTGAAGGGAGTAGGCTTGTTATTTCCTCCTTTTCCGTCTCTTTGGACTTTTACCTAAAATTGGTTGTAGGTTTGTTTGATAGACACATAATTGGTCTTCTTTCTGCTCAAATTTGTTATTGAATTCGTCGGTATCTACATGGTGCAAATTATAACACAAGCATTACGACCCTGATCAAAAGTGGTGCACTAATTTTTGTCTCTTGTACTTTCATCCTCTATCTTTTTATTGGATTTTGATGGCAGAAATAGGATATCTAGGGTTCAATACTTAGTTGGAAAAATGATTACTTTGAGTTTCTATATATGAGGACTTTTATTTTTTATCGAGGAATTGTGGTTGTGTAGCGACCACCTTCCTAACCCCACAATCATTGTGAGTCTAAATCCGAAGATGGAACTAAATTCTAACTCACGTAGAGTAGAGGTGATCATCAGGTGGGTCGAACATTTTGGACTAACTAGGCTTAAATTTTTGTTCATGGCCCGACCCACCAATCACTTTAGCCGGGCCAAACTAGAATATTTTTAGACTGTTACAACTCACTAGCCCATTAGAAATTAGACTTGGGTTGGGCACGATGGATTTAATATAAAAATATTATATCCCATTGGAACGACTTTAGACCGTTACCACCCAATAGCCTATTAGAAACTAGGCTTGAGTTGGGCATGATGGGTTTCATATAAAAATATTATATCCCATTGGGATGAGTTTAAAAGGCCTATATGATAATTTTTTAGTTATCTTTCACATGAACATACATATATATATATTGACATATAATTTACTAAATATTCAATGTGGGAATAAAAAAACTATGAGAATAGGTACTTATTATGGGCCGAGCCATAGATGGAAGTAGTAAGTCGGGCTTTTGGGTCGGACTGGGCCCATGCCACCCACTGCCATCTCGGGTTTGAACGGGGCAAGGCTTAGCTTGGTTAAAACTTGGCGGGTTCAGGCCGATTTTAGGTGGGTCGAGTTTCATAGTCTTCTCTAACATAGAGAAAGTTAGAGTTACTACGGATATCTAAAGTTTAGAGGAAATTAGAGATCCAATAGTTGAATGGTAGAGTACTTTCGAGATTGAGATTAGATGCCATCCTTACCAAGCTTGCGCAGCGAACTACTGTTGGTGCTTACCGAGAGGAGTTCAAAAAAATCAGTAGTAGATGCAACCCGACTTGGTCAGATCCTTTCTGCTAATCCGTCCAGTCATAAGTCTAATGATGTGCCGTAATATGTTCTCTGCTGATCCTGAAGAGATGATTTTAACATGCATTATATAAAAGTCATGCAATATACCATAAGCAACTTGATTACTTGACGCTGGTTAAATTATAAACATTTGTTACCTATTTCGAAAATTTTGACAGATCACACTTCAAGGAAGTTTGGGTATGACATGTTAGTATCCTTTTAGGTGCCCAATCAGTTCCTTAAACATTGAAGTGAAAGTACTTCTTTTCTATCCATTTCATTTTTAAAACAAGTAAAAAGAATGTAGAGATAGTATTTCCTTTTCTTTGCCTACACTCAAAGAAATCCAAAATTATGCACTTACATTTGTAAGGTTTTTCAAAAATTAGTTGTTGGGCTTTGTTTCAATATTTCCTGGCTCCAGAGTTGTATTTTTGTGGCAAGAATTATGGTTTCTGTTAGTTTGGCATCAAACCTGAAAGTATACAGTTTTAGGAAATTACAGAACCAAGAATCATAATCATCAATTGTTGTGGTAATAGCCTTCTCATGAAAGTTTATAGTCTGACATAGTGTAGCACATCAAAGGCAGGATGGCTTTAGGTGGCTTAACCTGTAAGCTTCCTTTGCGAGTGTTTTACTCATAATGAAAAGCTGTCTAGAGCAGAGGCAACCGGTAATTAGTTGTACTTTAGTTAGTTGGCATGTTTCCGAGACTTGATATACAGGTGTTGAGATTAGTTGTAGTTTTATTTGTTGGCATGTTTCCAAGACTTGATATAGGCTTGTTGTTGATTAATTCCTTATTATGACTGAACTGGTTATGATTGTTTCCTTCCATGGTTGCTAGTTGGATATAGCCAAGTTTCTGTAATGCATAAACATTAGGAATGACTTTCGGCAGAATAGATTTGATTAAATAGGCAATTTGACCATGGTGAGTGTGACCAACATTTTCAGGCTAATGCAAGTTATTTTGTTAAATGATTGGTATTGAATATATCAGTAGTTAACCCCTTGGTAGACTTTTGTTACCAGAAGACAAGGTGAACAAAGACTAGTAACTATTGATCAACAGAAGTCTCAGTCACTCTATTGCCTGGGAAAAAGAAAAAGTAGTATAACAAATACTGATAGCTATTGATTAATAGTAACTCATTACACTATAAGCTGGTACATAGAAAAATTACTATCGCAAACATCTCATAAGACAGAAATTTCAATATTATAAATCCATGTATGGAATATTTTAATAACAGAGGAAGAATGTATGAAATAAGACGTAGCTATTCACCAAGAGAAGGCTCAATTTGATTATAAGCTGGGGATAGAAAGAGTGAAAGACCACTAGAAAGTTCTTGATGTTCTGACTACTATAAGTGATGCTTTAAGAGTTTTGTTATTTAACTTAGCTCTTTATGATTCAATTTGGCAGGATTTTACTAGCAGATTAGAAAAGAGAAAAGGAAAGGAAAAGATGAGCAAAGAATGATAGGCAAGGAATACAAGTTTACACAGAATTTTGTTAATCTATAAACTGCAGAAATGTTAAAGAAAAGATGCTCTTGTATAAGCTTATAGGTGTCAAATTGGTTATACTTTGATCAAAAGTATAATTGATTCAGGATTGACTTGGTTCATTACTTACAAGAATTTGTGGAAATATAAGATGACCTATTGAGTGTTAGACTTAAAGTTGGCCTCTTTAATTTTACTTGAGAACTTTTACTCTTGATTCTTGCTGGAGCGGAAGGACAATTTGAATTTCAGACATATTGGTCATCAGTCATCATTAAACAGTAAGCAGGAGGGAATCACACTACAGAATTGTGCAGTGAGAGTTAGATGCTACTGGTGGCATGGTGATGATTCTATTGCTGTGGAGATGATGAAGAGTGAAAGCAGGATTCTTGTAAGATGGACTTAGTTATGGCATAATTGTTTCCCAGCTGTAACAATTCATACTTTTGCCTGTGTGGGACATCTTGTTTAATATACATCCTGGGCTAATAAGTTTGATGATGCTGTTGTATTGAAAATAGCGATTCATGAAACTTATATGACCTTGGCAATTATAACTATATAAAGTTAGGTACTTTGGTGCAGAGAAAAGAGAAAAAAAGGAACAGTCTTAACTAGCATTTTTCAGTTCTGCCCCTAGTCTATGTTTTGGAGTCTCTGAGACAGTTGAATTTTGATGTAATAAGTTTTGGCAGTATGCAGATTACAGTAATCAGATGGTAGGGAAAAAAAAAGGAACTCAGTTGGCATCATCCAGCATAATCAATCTGTGCTGATATATCAAATAATGGCCCTCTGATGTCACTGGACTCAGCTGTCCAGTTGTATTCATATGTTGTTGGACCCTAATGTGGGACTGAATTAACCTCTTGTCAGCTTATGCATTCAATTCTCATATGGGCTCTCTATGCTTGGTTGTTGCTGGTCTGAAGTTAATATTGCATTTATTGTTCACCAGGGGCACCAACATGAATCTTGTGTTTTATCTATTCTTATGTTGCTAAAGCAGTACATTTGATGTCGTTTTATGCACAAGGCCTCTATAGTTCTTGCACAATAAATGTTCCTAGCCATTTAGCCTACATATTCTTTAATTATTCTATTCTTCTATTCACTGAAAGGAACACAGATTATTCAGTTTCTTTTCCATTCTCCTCTCTTCCTGCCTCAGGTTTTTAAAAGTAAAATTTTCTTCACAAAATGTCTGCTATTTTGTGTTTGTGGAGCCTCATGGTGGTAAAAGGAAAAGGAGAGTTTGTTGTACATGTATTGTCCATGCCAGTTCACTCATGCCTTCGAATACGATCGTGTGACATTTAGATCAGAGTCACGTGTCAGGCATGTGATGGATACGTGGACACATTTTATGATTAGTATCTCCAGAGTTGCCTGGCTCTCCATAACTACTCATCATTGGTATGTTTCTGTTTAGTCAGTTATCATTTAAATTCATTTCTGTACCATGTCTCTGATTTATCTTCATCTTTTTAATGGAGGTTCTTGATAAAACTATCATAATTCATCAGTTGGACAAATTTTCACAGAAGTTGAAATGTATATCATATATTATCAGATCCCTTGCTTTGCATTATAAAATCTTCTTTGTCTTGCTTTATCCCATTTAGCCATGTCTGTAAACAGGCAACAATTCATAGTTATAGGTAACCAACGTTGCTTCGATGGGTGAATAAGAGGTTAAATTCATGAGAATTTCATCTGTAAGATGTGAATATAGATACAGTGTTAGAGATCACAAATCAATCATAGAAAATAGAAAATAAGGTGCTGCATAACTAAGAGTGGGGATGCTTATGTTGTCTTGGTACATTACGGAAATGAAGGGAGATGTATGGGTGCTAAAATTTAGGTTTCAAGGTATGTGATCAGAGAGCATATTCTTAATGCATGTTTTGGTAACTTAAAGATGCTGTTACTCTGGCATAAAGATTGTGAGAGAACTACCTTGAGGTTTGAATATAGTTATCAAGTGGTATAAGGCTTCAAGAGGGACATGTTATTCCCACTTATGTGCGCATTCAACTGTGCATGTTTAGGATTGTCTCTTGAATTTTATGCAACTATATTTTCCCTTTTAAGACAAGTCTAGTGGTCTGAAATTGAAGTGAACTGCTGACACGAGCTAGAATAAATTGGACCTTATTCATCTAGGAAGCACGAGGACGTAGACTATTAGTGCTGGTTCAGTTGGAAATGGTATTTCGGGAGCCCATGTAGCATTTGTGAGCTCAAACTTCAAATGCAGCTGTAACAAATCAACCTATGGAGAAGGAAGAAGTTTGTGTTAATATATATATATATTTTTCAGGTAAAAGTATGTTGTCTATATGGAGGGCAAGAGAATGTCCAATCGTAGGAAAGGAGATTGCCATGCTGCTACTGTATACAACACTCCGACAGTTTGGCACAATTCAAGGGCCAGGGCCTTTGGCAGTTAGTTGGGCTAGAAATAAAGAAATAAGCTTTGATTAGGGAGTAGTTTAGCTGAGACCATGGATCTAAGGGAATTTACTGGGGAAAAGAAACGGCCGTTAATTAGTTAATTAAATACCTATATAGGATTATTCATGTGAGCATGCATCCTCCACACAAGGTCCTAGGTCGTATTTATTGTCTTTCGAGGTCTCCCATATGAGCTGGAATCCATGAGGAGTGTAGAATCCAAGTATATCAAGCTCAGTCTGTGTGTTTCTGGGAGAAGATTTGTTGTAAGCAAACGTTTTTTTCCATAGTGAGGGTTGAAGGGTTGGGTGGACTTTTTGGAATGGGAGGGATCGTCTTCATTGATGTGCGGTGTGCTGCAAGTAAAAAGTACCTCGATAACCAGCTGTGCAATCGTTGGTCGGACGGCTGTCGGGCCTAACGACCGCCAGCATTGGTGGGTCCCTCCTCAAGGCAACATGTGCTCTGTCATGCTCCAAACTTGGATTCTGATTTGAGTTTTCTTAGTGTGTGATCTCCACTTTCTCTTTGTCATTGCATTTGGGGTGTGCAAGAGATGTAATGCACGCACAATAACAGCAGATGCCAAAATTTTGACACAGATTGTCAAAAAAGCCGCAAGAATAATTTTAAGGTTAAAAGGTCCTCAATTAGAAAGAAAGAAAGAAAAAAAAAACTTAATTATTCTCTTTTGCATGAAAATAAATACACTGTTGAGTGGTTCAAGATTTCTTTTCGTTCCCCTTTCTTAATTCTTGTGGTCTGCTCTCTTTGTCGTTTGTGATGGTAAAGGATATCCAATGTCTCTGATTTCTAACTTGAAGAATTTATATCTAGAGAAGGAACGAGAATGATAACCAAAGTCAAAGCCTCAAAAGTTCCTGTGAAGCCCTGACTTCTTTTGTTGGTTAGTTTATAGAGTTGACTGAAGCATTCTATACCCGTAATGTAGGTGTTAGTTGTTGGAACTATGAGCCATTCGAGATTACAATTCGTAATCTGATCTGACGCTAGCTAATACGCATTAATCTAATCACCTAGAGGTACAATAGTTCATCCTTACCATAGATATGTTGTAGCATTCTATGCATTTATAAGTGACAACTGCCTCTTCATGATTACCCGAGAACTAATAAACAAAGATAGCCACCTTGCTGCTCGCACATGACTCCTTGTACCATTGGTTCCCTTTGAGTCACTCTGGCAATTGAGGAGGAAAGAAGGAAACAGGGGTTGGGGGGTTTAAGGAGATTGCTTTGAGGTTATTAACCCACTGTTTGTTGATTACTTTTCGTGGATCGCTTGCAGTACTATAGAATGACTATAATAATGCTGTCAATTTAGTTTGCTCATATATATTAGCTATTCGAATTATATATATATATATATATATATATATATATATATATATATATATATATTTTGGTTTGTTTGTTTGTTTGTTTAATCTTCCTTGAGATCAAGGATGTGGGATTGGAATTTGGCCCGAGCAGGAGAATCAAATGGAGTTATAAACAAAAGGGTCCAGTGGAAAAAGGACAAGAGATGATGCCTACCAGTAGGACATTAAATCCACTCCTGCTTCCTACCTGCCCTCCTTTCCCGGTCATCAAGCATTTTTGAATTGTAATGAGCCAGCAAATGCCTCCCAGCATTGGGAACGGAAGCTTCCTGTTGTTCTCGTCATTTGCAGCTCTCTCTGGACACCAAACACATCAATGCAGCACCCGAAAAACAACAAAAATAAAGAAAAAGAAAGCAGAGTGAGTCCTTTTTGCGATCGATGATTACACTGCTTTGGCATGCATGCAGTAGTCTGGGTTATTCCATGAGGTATGGAGAAGTCTGTCTATATCCTATAATGAGTGTGGTAAGACCCCTATCGGTTACTATCTAGCAAACCGCTCATAGTTTGTTCACATCTTTTGAGATTACCATCGTGATGATAAAGTGGGTAAGTAGTCGAATATTGGCATTAACGCGCCTCTTGCATGTCGGTTGAGAGGTGGGGAGAACCCTATGTGTGCGAGTAATGTGGTGTGGTCTTGGAATAGTTAAAAGAGCATGCTTGAAGTTAGTACAAAAGTTTTTTTGTTTTATTTTATTTATTTATTTTATTGCTTGAAAAAAATAAAAATCTCAAAGGTAAATTATGCCATGGGATGGGTCACATGCTCCTCGGCGTGCCGCACTTTATTTTATACTTGGGAAGAATGCACTTGCTTGGATTAAGAAAGAAACCCTCCTCTTCCACATGCTTTCTTTCCTGGGGAGCAGCAACACATGAGAACTGAACACATACGGCTTCCAAAGGCTTAATTGCTCGCCCAAAGTAACACTAGTTGCTCATATTAAAGATGAGTGGATCAGGATATTTCCCCTCTGTCCTTTTCTTATATATATATATATATATATTTATATATATTTTAAACTTATGCAATGTTAGCTTTGATATTATTATTTACTGGCCTTGGCAGTGGTAGTAACATTGTTTTGGTGATATCATTTACCTGGAAGAGAGTAATGCTTGGGAGCGAACAAGAGCTCTCCTCTAGGTTGCAAATTAATGAAGTGCTGTTTTTCTTGCTTTTATCCGAAAGGTTAAAGTAGAGCTGATCTTGGGAGGGTACACGTACTTCAACGTGGTCCACCAGTAATCGAACAATTGTCTGGGTAATGAAGACACTGTGCGGTCCATTAAATAGTCTATCTGTTTGAACAATGATTGGAAGTTTGAAGGTCCAATGAAGTTTAATGATGGAAAGCTCGATTTGTGGATCTTTTGGAGGCATAGGCTGAGAAGGTAAGCTGTAGCTGTAGCTGTAGCTGTAGGCTGTAGCTGTGCACCTCTATCATTGGGTAGAGCTGGAGCAGATTGTGCTCATATATATTATTAGGTCACTGTTTAGTCGCCCAGGTGAGATACTGTTAACTTGGGTTCCATGTGGTAAACATGGTCTGATTAGTAGAAGAAGGAGAAGAAAATTTTCTTTTAGATCTTAAAAGTCCACGGGACAAAATTTAGCACAGAGAAGCATTTCATTAAATTTTGTGCATCCACAAAAAGGGACATTGTCCGAAGCCAGAAAATAGAGAGACACATAACTGAAGCAGTGCAGTAGTATTTACTGTGGCCCTTTCTCTCTCTCTCTCTCTCTCTTTGCTTTACTGTGATAAATCCTTTGCAGACCAAAGAAATATATATATTATAAAAGAAGAAGAAGAAGAAGAAGAAGAAGAAGAAGAAGAAGGTGGAGTTGTAGTGTATTGGAAGATCGGTGGGGTTTATAGAAAATTACATACACCAAATCAAAGCCATGAAAATAAGAGACTGCTGGGGTCCGTCTCATTAAAATCCTAAAAAGGTCATCTGATCTGGTCAGGTTAGGAGGAGGAGGGGAGGGTACTTCCGGTAACTTGTACATTTCGGAAACGGACAGTTGTTAGTAGTGGTGGCTCGGGTCCGAGAGTTACATGTGTTGTATACATAGTGTCATTTTAGTCATTTCGACAGAGAAACCAAAGAATATAGAGCGAGACGAGGTTGAGGTTGAGGTTGAGGTGGTGGTCGTTATTGGCATTTGGACAGTGATCCGAAAATGATGGGTGCACCGTACTGGGGGTAGAGGAGCATCAGGACCGTCGGTGCGTGGACGTAGGAAGGGGAGAGATGGAATCGGAAGCGTTGGAGGATGACGGCGATGGTGAGCTTGGCCTCGAGGAGGGCTAGGTTCTGGCCGATGCACATGCGGGCCCCCAGCCCAAACGGTATGAAGGCGGTCGGGTGGCGAGCCGCCCTGGCCACCCCGTCTTCGAACCGGGCCGGGTTGAACCGGGCGGCGTCGGGGCCCCACAGCCGGGTGTCGTGATGGACGGCCATGATCGGTATCAGCAGCTCCGTGCCACCCGGGATCATGTAACCCCCCAGCTCCACGTCTGCCTTCGCCCGACGTATCGTCGCCACTGCAGGCGGATACAACCGCATCGTCTCGTTGAGTATCATCCCCAGCTGTTATACGCGATACAACAACCAAAAAGCTCTTATCGGTATCGGAATAAATTAACGATACGATACGATACGATACGATACGATACGCTTCGCTTTGCTTCGCGAAATGTAAAAAATAAAAATAAAAAAAAATTTAACTACATTAATGAACGTACGATTTTGAGCTTGGCGAGGTGGTCTTTGGTAGGGATCAGATCATGTGAGCCGCAGACCTGGAGGACCTCCTCGCGGGCGCGCTCCTGCCACTCCGGGTGCATGGCGAGGAGGACGGTGCTCCACGTCAACAGGTTGGAGGTCGTCTGCTTACCCGCGAAGAAGAATGTCTTGCACTCCTCCACGATGTCGTGCACCGTGATCGGAACCGGACGCGACGTAGACGATGGACTCCTCTTGTTTGTGCTGTCGTTGATCATTAGTCCTAGTAGATCCTTGGCGCGGCCTTCGGGATTCTCCGTCTCAGAGTCGACCTCCTTCCGCCGGCCGATGAGCTTCACCAAGTTCTTCCTAATCTCCTTGTCCAATTTCCATGAGCTCGTATTCTTCTTCGTAGGTAGAAATCTAGTATAATCGAACTAAATTTAATGGCCAAACGTACGTGCTTGAGTTAATTGGAGCAGTATAGAAAATTGATTACCTGTAGCCCGGGATGAACACCTTGCGGAATGCCTCGGAGGCGAAGGACATGAGTTGGGTCTGCAATTGGAAGACGACCTTGCCGTCCTCGTAGCTCCGACCGAATGCGGTACGGGTGATGGCGTCCTCCGTCACGATTTGGAACCACTCCGCCACGTCGATCTCTACCTCGCCGGAAGGGGACATGGTCGACCATTTGTCCACCATGTCGACCACCGTCTTTCCAATATATGGTATCAGCAACTGATCCAATTCGATCCCAAGCGCAAGGTGAAAATTTTGAGAGATAAAACCAGCGCTAGTTAAATAGTAAGAGAGAGAAAGAGAAAGAGAAGCAGTTACCTTGAGATTTTCCATGTGAAAAGTTGGTGTGAGGACCTTTCTATGGTGAGCCCACTTGTCACCATGAAGGCTGACTAAGCCTTCTCCCTCGAGCTGGCGGACCATGGGGTGGGATTCATACCGATCAAAGTACTCGGATCGTGACAAGAATATCTCGCGAATAAGGTCCGGGTCGGCGATGGCGAGGCGAGGAGTCGGACCAAACCATAGCAGAACTGTGGAGCCTGCAAGCAAAACAATTAAACCACCAACGTCGATGGATAGAAATGGTATGGGATTGAATGCAGAGCGAGCACAGATCGAGACTGCGATGGCCATCTAATCGGGAAGGGGAAGGGGGAGGAGAAGAGGGAGAATATCATATCGATCGCAAAGAGGAATTGGATAGAGCTTAGCTACGTACCTCTCAGGGTTACAGGAAGGGGACAAGGAAAAGGATAGAGATAACAACAGCAAACAACCCCCAGAACTTGAGAGCTACAGGAACAACAACTGTAAAAAAGAGCTGAAAGCGAGGCAGAGAGCTCTCTGACTTGAGAAGGGGAAAAAAAATAAAACCCAAGCTGGTACAGCAGTAAAGCCAATCTGGCCATCTGGGCATACTAATAGTACTATACTCATGACCCACAAACATATGAGAGAGAGAGAGAGAGAGAGAGAGAGAGAGAGAGAGAGGGAGAGGGAGAGCTAGTGATGCCGATGCAATGATGAAATGCGAAGAGGAGGAGAAATATAGAAGCTGACAAGAGCAAACCAACAACAAAATTGGTTTTACGAAAGGAGAGAAATACAGATCATTAAAAGGTAGAAGCGCAGCAGATAGATAAAACACACAGCCTGAAAAGGCAAAGGGGACACCAAGATTAAGTACCTCCTCCAATTAATCGAGAGCAATATTTAGTTATAATAGCTCAATTAAGAACGTACATAGGAGGAGAAAGCTAATTAATCAAGGAGCTGGTGAATAGCCCACCAACTGATCAACCACAGGAAGACTGACAGTAGTAAGAGGCCTGGGTGACCCAGCAGAGAGGATATATAATAGTAAACAAGCATGAAAGCAGAGGAATAGAACACCCCGAGAAGATGATGGAAGGCAACATTTATATGTATAGAGACATTTAATCCCCAAATTAATAAGAAGCACAAGTCTAAGAAAAATCCTCAGAAAACTCAATGTGTTAAGTAAATGGGAAGAGGAAGATTTATATACTATCGCAAGAGAAAACCCATCAAAAAGGAAAGAGATATAATTAAGGGGTGTAATCTATATATACCATAAATCTTCTTCCAGTGGTGGTAAAAGGCAAGGACTCTAGGGAGGATATTGTGAGAAGTTTGAGGCACCATTGGCTTGGAAGAAGCCTCCACCATCAATCCAATCATCTCCTTAACACACCCAACGAAGAAGCGGTACGGCGGACCCCGTATGCCTTGCTTGGCGAAGTACTCCTCCAACCTCCTGGGCTTCCACCATAGCACATCCAGCACCTTCGCTGCCATGTACATGCACAGACCCACCATCCCAACTTTCCATAACCAGCCCACCATCACATCCCCCATCCCTCCTCTCCTCCCTCGATCCTTGCCTTAGCCTTAGCTCTTGCTTCTATACAAACAACATGGCAAGCTAAAGACTTCTTCTTTTGTGGGGTTCTTCGGCTTTCTCCTCGCAGCAAATATGGAAAAGGTGGGAGGTGTTTATAAAGAGGAGCTGGAGCTTAAAAATAGAAAAGGAAGAGAAAAACAAAAACAAAAAGTTTGTATTTTTTGAAGTAGGAGAGAGAGAGAGAGAGAGGGCGGGGGGTTTTATAGGAGAAGAAATGTAGCAAGGCCGGCGCCGTTGGGGCCGCCGTCGCGCTGTAAGGGTCAACGAAAGGGGCAAAGTTCGTTTCGTTTAATGACCAAAATACCCTTGGTTGTTCGGGTGTGTGTACGCGCTTTATCTATTTTTAGTTACTTTCTCTCTAATTCTTCAAACTCACGAGGGATTTATTAAAAGAAAAGGAAACAGAGAGGAGAGAGGAGGAGTTTTTAACGTCTTTTTATTATTTTAGTTAAGCTTTTTATTTTTATTTTTTTTAGAATGGAAAATAAAAGAGAAAAAAAATAAGAAAGGAAAAAGAGAGAGAGAGAGAGAGAGGGGAAGTCCGATTGAAGCAGAAGAAGAAGAAGAAGAAGAAGAAGAAGAGACAAAAGCATTAAAATGGGAAATTAGTAGTAGCGTAACAGAAGAAGAATAAGACTGCCACTTGCTATGATTGTGTAGTGAATGCCAAGGCCCATTATGACAGCGTAGCTCGATAGCAATTCGTCCGCATTTATTTTCCCTCCTTTGTTTGTTATATTAAGCTCCGCAAATGGTGGGCTGCATTAAAAGCTGGATATATACACAAATTATGTTACGTTTTCGTATTTGCTTTTATAATTATGATGATCGATACAATTAAACTACCTCAATTAATTCTCCAAGAAAATTAATTTTAAGCGCTTTCGTGCATGTAGCTTGTGAAAAGCTACCTACATATATATATGATAACCCAATTAATAGAAAAGACCGAGAGACGAAGACTTTTAACATCCCCCAAAACGAACAAACTGCTGGTGCTGGAAGAGTAATAGAGAAATCTAAGTTACAGCTCGCGTTTATTGCAGCTTGATGGAAGTTAATAATAAAAGTAATGACGTGAATTATATATAGCTAGAATGCCGCGATGCAGTTTTAAGGTGCTTGCTTCATCCTAATTCATTAGACTTATACCACTTTGGCACTAGACACTGGACACTGGGCACTGGGCACTGGGCAGTGGCACTGGCCTGTTACTTTGCAGTCCGCCGAGAAGGTATCCTAATTAATGGCCGGTCAATGAAATAAAGAAGTAGATAAGTATTAACTAAAGGAAGCTTCTCATCTCAATATCTAATGGGATCATCCATCCATTACATCTCTGAGACCGAAGGTCCGTTTTGCTCATTTCTCGCAGCTTCCCAGAAATGACAAGCATCTGTGTGTGTGTGTAAATAAAAACAAAGGTAGAAGAGCATGAGATGAGGTACATCTCCATATTATAACTAAGCCTAAGTGTATTGCAATAAAAGCAAACTTCATTTTTTTTTTCTTTAATTTTAAATTAAAGCGGAAGAATTCCGATTTCACAAGCAACTTTAGTTTATTTATATTATATTATCCAAGTAATTGTATAATGAAGTGTGATAAGGAGTTCGAGAGCCTCTCGTGGGAAGAAAAGGTTAAATTTTTTTAAAAAACAAAGGGGGGAGTGGATGTTTTTTGGAAGGGTGTACATAAATTAGGGCACATGGCATGGCAAGGAATGAAGAGCTTTTCTCTTATTATTATTTAAAATAATGTACCAATTAATCGGGGTATATATGTTGGTGAGGGGTCCAGGCAAGGGCAAATTAGGGAACAAAACTTTCCAAATTCCTAAGCCATGTCGTAATGGAACCAAGACAGGACGAGACTGTGTGTTTCCATGCAACCACAACCCCAATGCTCAGGTTTGGGGTTTAGGGTCCGCCCGGGCTCACCCTACCATATATAACACCCCCCCCTTTTATTAATTAATTAATTGAGATGAATTACGTTGTTTACTAATCATCTAACTTTGATTCGTATTCATTTAATATCAATCTTAAATTAACAATTTTATTTTTTTTTTGAACCGGACAAGAATTACGAATGCTTTGCACCTAAACCTAGACAGACTTTAAAAAAAAAAAAAAAGTGATTCAAACAACTTCCTCTGAACTAAAGTAGACAGTTACGATCGATAATAATAATAATAATAATAATTAATTGTAGATACCTAGCAGTTGATTAATATTTTATGGTAGGTGAGAAAGAAAATTAAATATATAGTTATACATATATATGAATATGTTGTGCGTAATGATATCACTCTCCATTTAACTTTAACATTCATCGTGCATGACGTTTGTTGCAGTTGCATTGCTCCATTTTCAAACTTGTTTCGTTAAAGCACCAATCGGAGATGATCTGAAATCTTAAAATTATACATAATTTGCTGGCGTCTTTCCTCAACCAATACCCAGTCAGTTTCACTCACACCGTAATGTCAAAAGGTTTCTTTCAATTAATGGACTTATGATGCCCTCCGGATAACCTTGGGAAGTGTTTGTTAAGAAATAAGCTAGCCACCAAACTCGACTCTCCATATTTTATTTTTTTAATCTTCTACCGGACCACGAAGTTGGATAAGAATGTGTTCAGTTTAGAAACAGTACGATAGCCTTGTTTTTATGGTGTATTTGATTCAGATTAATGGGTGTGCCAAGAAGAGGTCCCAAATTTGGAGACACATTGAGAAGAGTAGGTAGATGTGTAGCTCAACACCTCTGTATAATGCCAAATTATAAATGAGAATGTCTGGGTCCATCTACGTTGTGATTTGAAAGACCCCTTTTTAGTCCGATTGCTACGTGCTTTGATGCAGAACGCAACAAGCTGTCATTACAATATAGTTGGTTGCTGATCTAAACGTACCTACTTAAGATTAGGTGCTTAAAATTATGTGTAATTAGCTGGTATATGGATGTTCTCCAATGCACGTACCAATAATAATTAAGGATCCAATTCCAGAATTCTAAGCGTTGACATTAAGATAATTATGTACACCATTAATTCGTTGGGTTCCAAAGTTTAAATATTATATATATGACGACCAAGACCAACTCATATATATGAGAGTAGTTCAACGTGACATGCATGTAGGACAACCAAAGTTGATGATGGGGCCACGTCCCTCAAAGATACATGTAAGTAATAAGGACTAGCTAGCGCATGCTAATTAAATATCTATAAATTTATTTATAGGGTTCGATTGTGGAGTGATATTTTGACAGGGAATCTAAATTTTCCAGGGTCCCAATATTGGTCTTTTTCGTATGACGTGATGAATGAGGAATAACTTATATACAACTACCAACTAATTATCTAGATTTGCACTTTGTTGACATCCTCGTTCTTGTTTGCGTTCAAGTAACAACATTACTTTGCGCAAATTGTAATCAATATACTTAATATAGTTTTACCAAGTCGTGTGCAAATGAAGATATATATATATATATATATGACGAGCTGCCAACTTTTCTCCATTGCTTTCCTCAATTTTCTTGGTTCCGTCTGAGGTTGTTATAAGGTCATAAATGGTGGGAGCTAGGAGCTCCATCTTGGCGTGCCAGTCTTTGGGTTGGGTTCATCCTTTGGTGGAGTAAAACTGGAATGTATAGTCACAGAAACAAAAAGAGGTAGATCAAATACTTTGGTCATATCGCGCTTGTGAAAGTACAAATTTATTAATTAAGCAGGAGATTGCAATCAATGATCACTTGGATAAAACTGTGACCTTTGGAGGATGAACCAAAAGAAGAGAAAATTAAATAAATTGCAATTGGAAACCGTTGGTTACAGATACACACACACACACACACACATGTACACAATCACCTCTTGCTTTAATTTAATTGGTTTCATCGTTTTCTTCTCATTAAATGATGTCAGAAAAGCTGCCAAGAAGTAGCAGTTTTTGGGGGGAGAGGATGCATGGCTGTTGCTTTCCGGATCAGATGGCCTGATCGAGTTTGGATGGTTGTTGTTTCCAAGCTTCAGCAACCATCAAAGCAAACGCAATCAACCCAGCCCCTTGCAGTAGCTGGTATTATCATCAGATGTACTGCTACTACTATTCCGGATAAAATAGTCTTCAGTTCCGCCAGGCATAGCTCCTTCTTTTCGATAGTATAAATTGTTTTTTTTTTTTCATATATAAGGATTAGTTAATTTACTAGTTACTGAAAATAAAAAATAATAAGAAAAGGCACCAGCCAAGTTATGTTTAAATATGCTCTACTCTCTCTCTCTCTTTATACATATAACGTTCTTAGTATGTGGTCGCATCAGCTAAGAGTCATATTTTGGATAGTAATTAGCTCATTACCTGCTTATTATACTTGCATCTAGCTTATCATTTGACAAGGAAATGATAACAATATCTCCCGATTAATTTAAATTAAGAAGGACCGACCATGAATAAGTTATAACTAGCTGCTCCACTTTGAAACTTTCATGGTGTATATATATATAAAGAATGTTAAGACAACAATAAACATCAACAGTGTTAACAAACAATCCTTGGATGGATCATGCGACACACATATACAACATAGAAAAGGAGTCCAGAGGAATCGTGGAATTAATACCATAGAAATGGTAATATATAAGGTAGCAGGAACTCATGCAAACACGTACAGCACAAGGACAATTAAGGTGCCCAACCACTACGCGGAACCCGTGCTTTATTTTCTTTGTTCTTGTACATGTCGGATACCACGACAACGTCCTTCATTATTATACTATACGTGCACAATAAAGAGGTAATTAAAAGGATTATACTTAATTACTCAACATTAATCCAATATCCTAGACAGACTAAGATCGATGTGGTCCAGTACTGTAATTAGACTCTCACAACTGAGAGAGAGAGAGAGAGAGAGAGAGAGAGAGAGGGGGGGGGGGGGGGGAGGACATATAGCTCTCTGGCCACGAACCCAAACAGTGAAAGCAACAGTCCCTAAATCTGTCCGTATATTTGGGTTTACTGTTGATCGTCTTTGATTCTCTCACCTCCTCTTAATACTATTCACTGCTCCACTTCTTCTGCATCATATTTATTGCTATATGAGGTAAAAGGGATTCCCTTCCTGACATCTGAATATACTCAAATCCAAGTGAATTAATTACCCACCCCTGCACTGCATGCCAACCACCACCACCACCCCCCCCCCCCCCCCCTCCCCGCCAAAAATATATATATAAATATTAATATTATCAGGATATTCTTCTTCTTTATTTCTATTTATAGTAAAAAAAAAAAAAAAGGAGGAAAGAAAGAAATTCACCAAGTAACAGTGCACAGTGGCCGTTCGATCTTTTCCGTTCCGCAGGCATTGCGTTCGGCTCTGGTGGACAGAATGGGTGTGACTATTTGCATCGAACGGCTGAGATCGCATGAACAGCGGAGTGGAACAGTTTTTTATCTCTCGCTGGTCTAGGGGACATCGCAACGGCCAAGATCCATGGGCCCGCGTGTCGTCGAATAACCGTGCGACACGTGGAGGCCAATCATTTCCCCCTTCCCGGTGTGGGGGCCCGCCGCCCTCGTTTTTGTCCTCTTCTGCTTCTGTTGCGAATCAAGTTAAAAAAAAAACAAAAGGGAAATTTTTTTTGAATTTCCCAAAAATGCCCCTGCAAGACCTTTACATGTCGCACTACTAAGTTTCTTTGACGTATAAACAAAGGATTTAGCTACTCGTCGCTGTCTCTTAATTATAATTTAATCAAGGATGGATGACAGTTGTTAATGCCCACATAAGACAACCCGGCGGCGCTAAACTAGTTGTCCGCAAGGAATTAATGTCAACTTCCTTCCAAGTTTGACAGAGTCTACTAGTAAGTCTAATGCCATGCATAGTTAATATCAAGCAATCCTACTTGGCGTCCTTATCCCTCCACGTTCCAACTACTACTATTCCCACCCTTTAAACAGCTCAACTTTACATAGAGTTTTAACTCTCAATTGTGTCATTTAATTTTAAGTCTTAAAAAAACTTTTTTATTTTATTTTTTATTTTTTATTTTAAAAAAAAGGAGATGAGGGGTATTATTGGAAAAGGGAAAGGCGGTTATTGATGCGGTTTGCGAGTACAAAGATAACAAACTCTGGCACACCCGGATATTGTTCGAAAAAGTCGATTCCTCCATCCTCACGTATTTCGAGGCATCACTTACTTTTACTCCATCCATCCACCGTCTCTTATTACATGTTACAGCTTTCCCCTTTAAAAAAAAAAATACTAATGCTTCTACGTATGTATTGGTTGGTTGGTCTCTCTCTCTCTCCTTCTCCCGATGTTTTTTAGAAAAATATATATAAATAAATAAAAGTAATAAGAGGATGGTTATAATATTAATTCCTAGAATATGTAATGCGTCCATGATTCCAAAACGAAACTATATATTAAGTATCTTCCTTAAATCAAGTTAATAAACAGTAGTTTCAGGACATAGATAGATAGATAGATAGATAGTAAGTATGTTTTAAATTGGGAGCCAGAGTGGGAGGAGTAAAAATAAATTTGTGTGCATGCATGCATGTTGATGTCGATTTGGGAGAGGAGAATGTAGAATGGAGAATGGAGAATGGGGAATAGGGAATAGGGAATAGGGAATAGGGGAATGGGGATGTATGTCATTGTCTTGTTAGTCCCCAACAATGAAAGGAGATGTCTTCTTAGTTGCATGTGCTCCATCTTTTCACAGCAGCAAAACCCGGGGATTCCACCATGTGCTCACACTTCCGCCGTAGTACTTGTCGCCTCCCAAACAGCTAGCAATAGCATGCATGCAGGAGATCTACTCACTATTATAATCTTATCTTATCCTATTCTATCTACTCATCAGGTTTAACTTAATTAATCTGCATCCATCTTATCTACCATCACTTTCTTTTCTGATCAGATGATCATTCATATATTACAAAACTCTTTACCTACATTTTTGGTCTGTTGTTAAGTGTTTGATCAATTCAATTCATGTCAATATTAAAACATAAATAAAGACTTTTTACTCATTCGTGTAGTTGACATGGTGAATTACTTATCATATTTCTCAGCCGTACGTGATCGATCAATCACTTCTTGGTTAGTTAGTGGAGGAGTTAAATTTGGACGAATTGAATTGATAAATTTGCTTCTTTTAATCAATATCGTCCTCTTTACTTACTTTGTGCTTAGGTGTAAGGAAAGAAATTAAAGCGGCGGGTTCCTAACGTAGTTGCAATTGTTAATCTCATCGATGACTTCTTTTCATGCTAAATTTCGGTTACCGGGCAAGGAGGGTCAAAAAGGCTCACAAAGCATGCCATTCATACACGCATCATCCCACATAATAAAGAAAGTGAGGACGAATGACATTTCAAATGGCCTTCCACAATCTAAACAGTCACAGTACAACGTTTCTTAATACTTCCAACACGTTTAATTATGTCAATAACTTAGCTCATAACGCGCATCCAGCCAAATAATTCCTCAAAGTCCAAATGAAAAACGTAAAGATATCAAGATTTGGCAAGAAACCAAAAGAAGATTCAAATCGCAAGATTCCTATGCAAAAAGTGCAGCTGAATTATATGCATGAATCAACTTCTATTAGGAAATCAGATTTGATCAATGCCTCTTTATGGAAATAGAAAGCTTGTCAAAGTTTTAGTTAATTTGATATAATATCTAAAGACTCATATGATGCGACCAAGCAAAACAAGCAGGTTAAGATGTGAAAAGATGGTTGGTTTCTGCACCAAATTAATCTTTATGGGAACAAACATTGATCCCCCACCACAACCTCATTAGTAATGACAAAAAGAAGACACCCCCCCCCTCCTCCCCTCCCCGCTCAAGTTTCACACATCCTGAAGTTGGTCGACCCATTGGGCTCCAACTCCGCCTACTGTGGAGCCCATCCAACCAAAGTAGTTGGCAGACATGAACAAAAAAATTATGGAAAATGCTATGGGCGCGTTGCTAACATCCATCATTTATTACACTGTCGATGATTAGAATGTCTTATATACATGGGCATGATAGAGCTGACTAGATATATATATAAATAATAATTGGAAAGCAATTGGAACGCAAGGCTTTGGTTGGGAGAACCTAAAAGGTTGCTCGATCTCCTTTGTCCAAAGTTGGCATCAACAGAAGAGAAAAGGAGAAGAATGCATGCAAAGTCTGTGGATGGATAGTGTGAACAGAGCTGCATCCATCCACTGTAGTGGAGAGCGCAACTATAATGTGATTGAAGTCCCGACCACCTACCGACAGTGTTGGGTCACCAATCACCATGCATGCCAAGTAAGTAGCCTCCAAGCCGCGTCCAATATATGCATGCATGGCCCATGATCATCATTCCTCTCTCGATCGGTCCCCATCCATCTTTCTAGTTACGCTGTTTCCTCTCTACAATTAATGCATTCCCTCAATCTACAGTGTGAAATGGAGAGCGGGGGGAGGAGAGCGGAAGACATACTTTGCTTGTCTCTGTGTTATTCCATGACCCCACACCTGGAACAGAGAGACATGGTCAAGGAGTACTACTAGCCTTCAGATGCTCTGCTTTAATTTATTATACGCCACTTTACTGCATAAATGCCCAACAGTTTGTGGACAATAGTCAATAGTGGTGTGGCCCGTTTGGCTCAGTAAACCTCAATTTACATACGAAAATTATTTTTTAACCGAGCTCAACTTAATAAGACCCAAAAAATAATAATATAATATTTCAGTGTATAATACATATAAATTAATATAAACCTTTAGATCAAATTACTTCTTATACTGTCACTCACTATTTGATTAGGTCTTAAACTCAAAATTAGTTTCAATTCAAGCTCGATCAAGATCTGGGCTTAATTATACTCCTAACTGTGGGCTGAATTAAGTAGGCCGAAAATAGACCATGACTGCATGACAAACATCAACCTGCAACCGCATCTATCCGTGTCCACTGCTCACTATTCTTAAACCAATTAATTAACATGATTTAATATTTAGGCTGGTCGTTGCCATTGACAAGTTTCATCATAGTAAGGATAAAGCCAAGAATGCTTACTTAAACTTATAGACATGGATTCACAGTTCCGGGTTCATAAATACTAAGATAAAAATAGGAGAGGCTATATATATATATATATATATATATATATAATTCCATACATCCGGATACATGGACCACACCGGTGGCTTGCTTAGAGAACGCTGGATCACTTTCGTATAGATTATTAAAAATTAGCTATTCTTCAAACTCTTAACCCTCTACTGCTCAGTTGCTCACAGAATAGTAACGTTGATTAACCATGAAACAGAAATGAGAACTCGTAAAATCCAATGCCAATGAACAAAGAGTTTAAGAAAATCGAGCCTCGTATCTACATTTTTAGATGACGCAATTTTTGAGTTTGGTGATGCTTAAACATTGTTGAGGCGGCCACAATTCAATTTAATAGAAGTTGATCGCTGAAAATAATAGCAGAGTTAATTGACGTTCTCCATGACCAACCAATGTGATCATTCCAGTAGCTTGTAAGTAGGGCAACTAAAAAAAATCAGCTCTCAAAGCTCACGCTGGTGGATTTATGTACATACAGAAAATTGATACTTCAAGCATTCAAAAGTATTTTCGTTGACCCTCAAGATGGATCGTGCAAAAGAAAGACAAGCAAAGTACAAGTTTTCTAGCAGTCAGCAATCCCAATAGGTTATCTATCAACAACCATATATAATAATGATAACAGAAGTGATATATTAAAGAGAAGCATTTGAAGGTTAAACACATTCTACGCACTCAGCTTAGAAATTAGAGGCGTCCATCACAAGAAAAATCGACAAAGTACAAGAATAAACCAACAGGACAATCTCAAACAGCAGTCGGAAAACGATTGCTAGGGATTCCAGCTCAATCACCAGCTATTACTGACCAGGCATACAAATGGAAGAACTTCGGCGAAATTTTTCTTCCTCAATAAAACTTAAGCTTGAGATTACTGTAAAAGCAGCAAGAATATCTCAGACAACAGAAATCCTCGCTCAATCAAATGCCTCATCATCATCGTCTGGAAGAGGCTGCGCTGCAGCAGCAGCTATCTCAGCTTCATATCTGTGGGAAAAGATGATTTATCTCACAGTCAGTAAACCAGAAGATCGATAGGAAATTAACAGAAAGATTAAAACAAATCTGGAGAGAGTCCAGCAATACACCGACGAGAAATATGAAAATATATGCTGGAAGAAAAATGCAACATCTACTATACGTATTTTCACTTCAACTTCAAAGTTGGAAAAAAAAGTATAACATCACCAACTAGATGCAAAATGGCAAAGACTCATATATATAACCACACCAATCAAATAAACTCAGGACATCCTGGAAAAACTTACTACATCATTATCACCAAATTACATTTTTAAACAGAGCTACCATTTGATAACTACATATTGCTTCATACAAAATCAATATGGGAAGCACGAACAGATAAATCTCTCAGAAAAAGTAGTAAGTGCTTACTTCCTTTACCTACCACCAATTTCATGTTAATATACTTGCATAGAATTCACCAAAATTCCTACATTTGGTGTCTATATGTTAAATACCATGAACTTCCACAAACACAGACAAATCTTTATCACTTACTGTTGTTGCGCAGCAAGATCAATTTGAACCTCAGGAGGAGCAAGAGCTGGTGATTCAACAAAGTGAAGATTTGTGTCCCTGCAAAAGGAGTAATCTGATATTAGCTCCACTTTTCAGAATTTGAAAACAAACATGACTCATGAAATGTGACACAACAACTACTGTACCCTGCAAGCTTTCTGGCTAAATAGAGAAATGGCTTCTCAAAGTTGTAGTTGCTCTTTGCAGAAATTTCATAATACTGAAGATTCTTCTTCCTGTGAAATGTGACCATCTTTGCTTTTACCTGCCTGTTCTTCACATCAACTTTGTTTCCACAAAGAACAATGGGAATATTCTCACAAACTCTGTTTCAAACAACATAAAGATATGTATAAATTGGCAAAATTAAAAAAATCAGAGAACAATGATCTGAAACTTCAAGGGAAAAAAACTAACCTGCATAAATCCCTGTGCCATGTAGGAACATTTTTGTATGTAAGCCTTGCAGTAACATCAAACATGATAATGGCACATTGTCCATGGATACTGCCAAAGAAATGTATCAGTTAGTCTGTTACCATCACGGCAAAATACTAAAATAATATTCAAAGAAAAGGTTGTCGAAGGACACATTCAAAATAAAAACAGTATTTTCTACTTTATACTTTTACAGTAAAATCCAATGATTCTTGAATTGTTCAACTGGATCCAGAGTGGATATAAAGCAAATAAACCAAAACTGGACAGGAATATAGCATCAGAAGCTGATCATTTATGAGGAGCTAACAAGCTGCAGGTCTGGCAGTTAGACTGAAGAAGACTTGAATTTAAGAAGACTTCAAGAGGAAATTGACTAAAACATTACAACACATCAACATGAAACAAAAAACGGAGCTCAAATCATAACTAATCAAAGAAACCCTGCAACAAAAGCTGAGACACTGTTAGGTCTGGCAGTTAGACTGAAGAAGTTTGGGATGATTTTGGTTTCTGTACTTGGAAAACTGATCACATTTGGTCAAGAAACGGGGTAGCAGATCCAATTCCACACCTAATAGTAGAATAGGAAATGGAATATCCCAGATGATAAGTCAAGCATCATTTCCAATGGAATACAACATCTGGATTCTGGAGTATTAAGTTAGAAAAGGCCATTTGGATAATAAATGCAGAATGTGAGGAAATCCCACATGGTATTCTCAAACCAAACAGCCAACCAGCCCAGGTTCCAAGATCAGCTGTCAATGAAACTTGTTTATCCTAATGGATGATCACATTAAGCAATTGCCTTTCTCAACTCTTGTTTTCCAGCATTTTCTTTTGCAATAGTTTCTAGAATGTAAACTAATTGTACAAATTATGTAGATTAAATATTATCTTCAGCCATAAATAAGACTCCAAAAGGCAATCAATCGTGAGTGCTATTCAAGTCAAGTGACAGTTTATGTATCCTTAGAACATTAGTTCATGTACTTCCATATTGGGTTTTAATGATTCTACGGAAATGTGAATTATTGGACTTCCCAATACCACATATGCAATGGTTTAGAGGATTTCCAAGTAAAGGGGTTTGTTGCATTTTTTCTCTATATTTACAAATACTATTAAAAAAAAGTCAGCAATTGCTTAGTAAAATTTAGAGAATTGAATTAAAGGAACAAACATAAACCAAAACGGTAAACGTGATAAGAAAACAATATGGATTTAAAGAATGTGTGTATAAAATATACAAATCCTTTTTAGCTACTTTGCGACACTAATTCTTCCATTGGATGGGGAAGAGCATGAATTCTATTGTCAGTCAACTAAATTTTGTTGCAACAGGTACCAAAGGCCACTGTCAGTCAAATAATGCAAACTAGGAACATTCATCATTTTACTATACACTACAAATAACTTTCACAAAAACAGCGATATCATGATACTGATAATAGAATATTACACTGTTGGCTACTTTTTAAAGTGTGCTAGAAGAAGAACCAAAAAGTGCAAAGTACTTAAGAGTTTCAAAAAAAATTAAGACTTAGAGATGAAGATCATAATATACACAATAATGTAACATATTGCGTCTAGCAACACCCCCCCACACCAGTTGGCATAACACAATAAAGCATTAAAAAAAACATTCGAATAATACATCAAAAATAAAAGTAATTTTGTTACTTGTGTTCTATCATATTCTTTTTGCTACTCCCAATGATTCAGATGCACAGAACATTACATCCATAAACTGTCGCTATGAAAGTTACAAGGGGACAAAGGAAGAATAGAACAGTATAGGACGTCTACTGTAACCATGCGATGTTTCTTTTGTTTCAGATAGGTAAAGCGAGCCACAGTTCCTACACCCAAATGGGAATAAATGAAAATAGGAAGCCAGAGGCAGCTATTTTCACCAAAATCCTTACAGTAGATCATCATATTTCAATATCACAGAGCTAGGCAGATATCAATAAGGATACATTGTTGTCGAAGCACATTATGGTTTTACCGCACAAAAACAAAATACAACAAAATCAGAAACTATACTCACTAGTATCCGTCGCGAAGCCCACCAAACTTCTCCTGCCCAGCAGTATCCCAGCAGTAGAAGCGGATTTTCCCACAGTTAGTGTGGAAATCCAACGGATGCACTTCGACACCAATAGTAGCTGCCATATACGGAAACAAAACCATAAGAAGATATTTATACAGTAGCTACAGAAACCAAACAAGCGGATCGGATGCTTACGTTCGTATTTTTTCTCAAACTCTCCTGTGAGATGTCTCTTGACGAATGTCGTCTTTCCTGCGCAAAAAAAAAAAAACACGTCAACTTCATTACAAAAGTATCCATATTTTCTTCAATTAGTGGATCAACAAAGGTCGACATATCAATATATAACGTCAAATGTATGGATTATACATAGATACAACCGCTAGATCCAGAAAAACGAGGAAACAAAAAGATACCTGTTCCTCCATCTCCAACGATCACGAGCTTAAAACTAGGGTAATCCACCGCCTGCTGGTTTGGAAGAGCCTGCAGCACGTACCATAACAAGAAGAGGTCAGTTGCAAAACCAAAATCCTATTAATATCACTGGAAAGTAAGATCGCGATCGGAAGAAGAAAACGAGAAGTGAGAAGGCTACCATTCTATCTCTTTTTCCCTTCGATGGCTTCGGAAGAAAGGAAAGGTTTTGATCTCTCTTCCCTCCCGGCGGCTGTTCGAGGAGAATGGGAAGAGGGTTTTGAAGTGAATGAAACGAGAAGAAGGAAGAGGGTAAATATAGGCGGGGTTTGGGCTTTGATCCAACGCGACCCTCCGAGGCACTTCGCTTAAACTTGACGCAGCTTTCTCAGCCGTTGGATCAGAGCCCGCTCTGCTCGTTTTTTAATTTATGCCATACACATGTACGGTAAGAGATCCGCTTTTGCTTTTAGGATTGGGCGGTGGATTCAAACGCAGTGCATTCGATAATATATATATATATATATATATATATATATTTTGTTTTGTACGAAACTTGTCAGAGTAATACCCGAGGATAGAATTTCGTATTCCAGAGGTTATTGATCTGACTTATAAATTTAAATCAAGTGTTCTTATTTATTATATGTATCTAGGGAATACTTAATAGATATGCATTTCCTATTTATAATTGAGTAAGAAAATGGGAGGGAATTTTTTTTAAGGGTGTGGAATGAAATAGGTTGATGGTAGGAGAGTGAGAGATAATTTTTAAAATAACTTTAGTTAAATGTAGAGCAATTGTGATTGAAGTTATTTCTGTAATAATTTGGGTAGTATTTATAATTTAGATTAAAGATAATTCGATGTCTCTTTTCTAATAGAAAATAAAAAAGAATTTTAAAATAAATGTGATTAAGTCATCAACATAATTTAACCCACAACTTACACCATAATATTTTGACCTGGTCTGTGAATTATTAAGGTGGTCGTAAACTTTCCCGCCAATCAATAAGTAGCCTAGCTAGAAGCCTAGAAGACTAAACCGATCAACGTTTATTGTGAAAGAATTAGCAGTCGATGCGAAAATAATATATCTAGATACGATGTAAACAAATCATCAAATTGATGGAGCAACAAATACCACCTCCTCAACCTTTAGTGAGCTCTCTCTCTCTCTACGTTCACTTCTAGTGGCGAACGCTCACCAACTTGACACCATCAATCACAGGGCCACACAGCGAGCTAAGGTCATCGCTCCGGGTATTATAAAATGAGCTCCAGAACACCACTCTCGTGCGGGGTCCCGTAGCCCGGAATCGGAGCATTGCTCGCTTAAACCCACCGGTTCCTTTAGATTCATAGGCGACTTTGATGGACTCCTTGGCGGCGTAGGCCTCGACCATGAGTGACCCCATGCAGGCGTTGTTGGCGTCACCAACGGTGAAGGTAAGTACATAAGAGCGGTGCGGGACGGTGCGGACGACTTGGGAAATTGCACTTTCCTTTCCGGCAAGGAGCTCTACGGCACGGCTGCCTTGTGGGACGGAGAAGTGGGTGGAGTCGAGGTACTTCACGGCCTTGAGTGATTCGACCATCCAACCCGGGATAGGGCAGTGATCATCTATCATTGTGGAAGGGATGAGGACTCCCCAGCTCGTGTTCGGGAGGATGTAGGGCCCCTCCTCGAAGTCTCCATTCTTCAACAAGTTCTCTGTATTTTTTTTTTATAAATTAGTTACACTATATAAAGATTGTAAATTGTGTTTTGTTTTTTGTTTTTTTGAAAAAAAAAAGAAAAGGGGAAAAAAAAGGGAGTAATTAACGCACTGTTGGTCCTCTTAGGTGTGTACAGGGCCTTCATGGCGACTGAGTCGATGAGAGGACCACAAGCCGGGTCCTCAGCGACGTTGGGGTTATGGATGACGACCTCGACCTCATCGGATTTAGCGATCCAAGCCCAAGCGTAGGAGTCCCATCCATTGCTGCTGTACATAGTCTGCATGGGGAAGACGCCCGACTGCGACGAGGCCGACACGTTCAGCTTCTCCTCCTGGGCGCACGTGCGGGCGGCGCTAAAGGTGAGGGAGTAGCGTATCCCGCGTGTCACCTTCACGCGCTGCTTGATCGATGCGTCGTTGCCCAATCGGACGGCGTAGGATCCCTCGGGGACGACGAGGAGCATGTCGCCCTGCTTGTGCCCCGACTCCACGTACTCCACGTACCCGGAGATCTGCCAAGATGGGATGGCGCCGCGGCCCATCACCTGTGTTCCCTTCAGCTCAAAGGACGGCGGCCTCTGCTCGAAATTTCCGTTTGGTAACAGCCCTGCCAATGCAAATTAACAAATGTAAAAAATAATTAGCTAAATAATATGATAGATATAGATGTATAAAATGAATAGAATCAGTTCTTGAATTTATAATATATATATATGTGTGTGTGTGTGTGGCACTTCATCTAGGAGGTGCTTTTTCTTAATTATTCTATCATACATAAGACTGTTGTCCGAATACTGAGAGTGGACGCCTATTGAACTTAACTAATGCATTGAAGTTAACAGTTTGGTTTAGATAACAGGAAAGCTCCATGACTGAGGATATGAGAAAATAGGAACGTAACGAAGAGTCAGATGATTAGTTGAAAAATAAGCCATGGGATCTTACCATCGATGAAGGCGACGGCCACCTGAAAGATCGTACTTAATAGCAAGAACGATCCGAAAATGGCTAGATTTCTCATAGTGATGGGTGAGAGGGATAAGAGATGGAAGTGTAGAGATGATGTGATAGACTGTGGGTTCACACCGGGGTTATATTGATGACGCTTTACAAAAGTCCCATGAATTTGCACTTATCTTTGAAACTGCCATCGAATTTAAAATGCAGCGTCTTGTCGATGTGCCAATGATCTTGGCGTATTCTAAAACAGAAGGTTACTTATTGTCTACTCGCCCACTTGTCCACTTCACACGGCAGGCGTAAAGACACTCGTAACTTGAATGTGGGTCCCAACAGCTTCGTCCACGTGTCACTGTGAAGACAATGGTAAGGTCGGTCCGTCTATAGTTTACCGCAACATAATATCGTTCCCCTCTTCTTCTTCTTTACTTTTTTTTTTTTTTAAAAAAAAAAAAAAGGAAATTAAACCTTCAGTCGAAATATGAGGAGATGGAGGCTTTCTCAGAGGCGATGGATGGGTCATCTAATTCTCATATTTATAATCCAAATTTCAGTCCGGTCATGACACAGAAATAATTGCAGGATCATGTGCTCTTCGCAGGGTTGTCATGTGCTGATTAATCAGGGAAACGCATGTGGGCCGGGTTGAGCACATGTGACTGTTATAAACAACTTATGACAATGAAGCAAATCAAATCAAATGGCATTAATTAATATTTGATTATTATCTAGGCAAGGAGGTATTGTCTTCTATCCATGGACAAATATGGTAAACAAACTGCAGTACATATGTATAAGATCGATGACACGAATATATTAGCAAATTTGCGAAAACTTTAGGCATATTTTATGTCATATGCATGCCTGCCGCATACGATGCGAAGAGACCAGTATTATTTGAATATAGTCCAGTTGGTTTAATACTAAGAGTTAAAATGCAATTAAATTAAAGCAAGCAGATAGGTTAAGACTGACTCTATTGTTTCAGTGAGGAGTGAGGAGACAATTTTGGCGCCACTAATATTCTATTAAGTAATAGTTGGATACTTAGTCGAGCAGACCTAATCCCACATGACATGCCTCAACTAGCCAATTTCTGAGCACTTTCCCATGTGGGTCTGATCTTAATTTGTAGTACTAACAGATTCGAGGCCGAGATTAGTGACCTTCCTGCATGCCCTCTTCTTCCTCCCACTTGGTAGACACGACACGACACACCTCAATTAAGGAGATGATGAGTTGACCTATCGTCAACTCGCGCGGTAGGAGGTGGGAGCTTAAGCCTCAGCCTCAGCCTCAGCCTCAGGGAGAGATGATGAGCAGACCACCAATCGATTCCCAATTATTTGCTGCGTCGCCGTGCAATATCTGGCATATGGAGGAGAAGACACAAAAATTGCAACTTCGTGGATCACACACCTTGGAATCTTGTAATCCTAACAGGAAACTATTCATATACTAATCTTTAATTTCACATTATTTATTTCAAAGAGAAGATAAATAAATACTCAGAGATGTGGCATAAAAAGGACTCACAGAAATATTTATTCATTGTCAGTATCAAACCGAGGTATCGGACAAGAAACTATCTACAATCTTTCTAGTTTAATAGGTCAGATTAGCACCAAGTAAGACGCAAGCGGGCTCAGACGAGAGATGTATGCGGGTCGGATCCGGAGTACGGGTCGGATCCAGTAATCTCACTGGGAAAGCGAAACTCTAGTCTCTGGTCCACGAAACCGGCGGGTGCGAGAGAGAGAAGAGAGATCTTCCAAGCCCACGGGTTTCCTCTCGGCGTCTCAAACTTCTCCACCAGAGATCAGATCGCTAGGGTTTCCATGGCTTCTTCAACCGATTTCACCACTGGGTAATTTTACCTCTCGATCCATCTCATCTGTTGCTAGTAGGAACTAGATTTCGTTTCTATGTACTTATACGATCTAGATCGCTTCTTGTTCTTATCTGGATGTTTGACGAAGAAATGTCGCCGTGAGGAAGCAACGCAACGGACCTCCTTTTAAGTTCTTGGTGCCTCTTGTCTACGCTCCCATTCTTCCCCTAAGTACGTTATTTACTGCTTAATTCGGCTATCGGTGTTTTTGTAATTACGCTAGGGTTATCGATTGCTGATGCTTTTTTCCTTCTAAAAAAAAATATTGACAGTTCGAATAGCGTTGAGGCGTAATCCTGTTATGAGGGACCGGTTGTTCTTCGGGGTGCTAGCAGGAGCTTTTGCTCATGGAACGTACTTGATGTATCCTTTACCTGTCTTAGGTTTTGTATGTAGTCATATATCTAACGTAGTTTCCCTCGTGAAATTATTCGTGGTTGATAATTTACTCTAATCTGCTACAATCTTTTCTGGAACTCATTCACGGCTGCTGTCTTTGTTCTATGCCGACTCAATTTTCTGATCCTTTTATTTGATCAAACTTATATAAACTGCAATTATCAGTATAGATTAAATTAAGGATCCTCAGACTTTGCAGCAGGCATCGGAGTTCTTTAGTTATTTACTGCTTAATTCGACTTTGAAGACGAGGGCAATTTGTTGTTAATTACTCACATGGGCCAACTATGAGATCAAGGCATCAAACTTAATGTCATTTGAAGAAAGTGTCTTACTTTTCAGATGATCCTGACCTGAGCAGTACGATCTATTAATTGTTTTTTTCATTAATTTTGGGGATGCAGCCTGACGAATGGATTATGTTATATTAAAATTAGGGGCCAAGGCTATATCCTTCAGTATGTGACTAAATATGATCCTCTTTGATATCAAGTTCTGGAAATTTGGACAGAGGGAGAGGGCTCCCTTGTAGATGTGGCTTTGTCATTGAAGGATAAAGGATACAATTAATCACATTTTATTGACACTAGGTTTACATGAAAGTATGGGCAGATCATCATCATGAAATGTGAACATTTAGAGTCGCCTATGTACTTCTCGTAAACCTTTAAGCTATAGGGCTAAGGTTGTTGACGTAATACTCACCTTAACTTTTGTGAGGCAATTTACCTGATTTTCCATTCCACCTATATGTTATATTGTTGGCGCAGCTACCGATTTACGAATCCCTTAAATTCAGGAAGCCTAGAAGAATGTAATAAAATCTTGATAGTAGAATTATTATTTTCCCAAATTCTGTTGCACTTAGAGACATTAAAGGCATATTTGGGGGGAAACAAAAACTTTATTATTATTATCATTGCTTTTTCTTTGATCCCAAAGATGTAGAAGCACTGGTAATAAGATTTAGTGCTTTCCTCAGACAAATAGCTTCCAACTCTGAGGAGCTGATGACAACCAGTGAGGATGTCTATCTGCTTTAGGGGGCGGCGGAAAGGCTTCAACCACAAATCCAGAATACCTCCCTGTTGGTGTGAAGGCTAACTAGAAGTTACTTATATCTAGAGAGGATTTTTCAACAGTATATATAGAGATGCTACAAAGAAAAGTTTAAGGGTACCATAGCAGTAAATGATCTGAAATTAGCTGGTTTTTTAGGTGGCATTTGGAATGAGGTCTGGGTTAGTCTCTGAATTTGGTTAGGGTCCCATAGGCATATTCAGTAACTAGACCCTAATTTTTAGTTAGCCAAGTTCAAGAGGTGAAAGAGGAGAGCGAAAAATATAAATGAGTCTAAATATGCATTCCCCTCGAATTATTATTTTACCCCTGAAATGACTTGCAATAATGTTTTACAAATTTAATATTAATAATTTTTTGAGTTGATGATCCCTCCAGGAGGACAGTAGGGATCTTGGTTATATTTTATATTTTATTTATTTGGTGTTTAGGGTTGCATTTATTTTTTACATATGTTTAGGGTGTTTTTTCGCTTATTATCATTGTAGGAATTATATAAAGACCTATTTGTTTCCAATTTGGGTTTAATGAAATAGTTTGGTGTGAAACCATAGTTTAAGGGTGGAGGTGTGAAATCTTATTCATACTTCTCTTGCATCTTCAATCCCCCACCTCCCCTAAAACCCTATAAATCCTAAGAAATAAGTTTAGTTAGCCTTGTTCAACCAGTAAACTCAATTAAAACAGAGCCTTAGACTATGCAATTGAAATTTTACGCACTAGCTTGTGTGAATTGTTTGTTTTCACTGTTTCTATTTAAGTTGTATAACATCTTGTTATGGGATATACTTAAGTTACCGCTGACGAATTTATAATCTTTCAATTGTATTGTTCTCTATTGGTCATGAGCTTCTTCACTTAACTAATTATTTCCCATATTCATGAAATGTTGATTTCCACTTTATTTTAGTTTGTAGCCCATGCCTTATGATTTTGGCATGGCATTTTCATATATCTAATTTGTGGAACTATGTCAGGAACAATTTAATGGATAAATCCTATGATTTGCTTATCCTTGATATTCTTCTAGATCTGATTTATATGACATCGAGAGCAAGTGAATTGCATGGGTGATTCAAATGCCCCTTATTCAAGTTGTATTGACCGCAGATTTTGATCTGACTTGGAATTGCGTCAGTATGAACTCAGAACAGTTTCCTCATAAGAGCTTCAGTTAGTGTATGTCCATTCCAGTCTTACTTGCTTTCTTCTTGAAATCTTCAGTTGCTTTTATATGATTTAAATAATTGATGATATACACAAAACTTCTGCCCATCTATATCAGTGCTGCAGCAACAATATGATTGCTATCCTTTCAAAACATTATTGCATCTACATCTTGTTGTCAGTTTTCTCCTTTGGATTCCTAAGTAGAACAACAAGTATTTGCTGCCGAATTTATATGAGATTGAGCATGCGCAATCTCTTCCTTTTTTTTTTGTGATCTATATTTTCATAAAGTCAGTCTCAACATCAAGGTTCCCGACTCCATAATTTATTAAATGAGAGCTTAGCTTGAGAAAGTTTGTCACTCTCTTGTTAGTTCTGGGCCTGTCTATCGAGTAGAGAATTTTTGTTCCATTATCACAAAACTTCATACAGGTGTGGCATTATGATGATACTTGCTTTGGTGAATATAGTTACTTCCTGACTTGTTGATAAAGTGCGAACTGTTTAAATGATTTTCTCACTAATCAGCAACTTAATTTAGCGAGATTAGCTAGAGTTGGGGGGCTTGTGATTATGATGATGATCATCATTATTATTGTTTGCTGTGGATTATTATGGATTGAAGCTGATATTTTGTGAGAATATGTTGAGCCATATATGGTAATGTAATGAAAGCTAACATGTTTGGATGTGGTTTAAACATATTCTAAAACCAGTTAAGTTAGATCCAAATAATAGTTTATTTCAAACTAGTTTAGGACAATTAAGTTAAACCCAATTTTCTCTTTTCTCTCTTGTTCCATCCAATATGTTTTATTTATTTAATTACTATTTTGTCTTTGAAAAGACATCACTTTAATTAACTTTTAATTTAATCCTTCACTCTTTCTCAGTCTACTCATCCATTATAAAGGATATTTTAGTTATTTAATACAATATCATTTAAATTTATTAATTTTTATGTCATTATTAAAGTGATTTATAATTAAACATCATTTTTCTAAATTGGTTTAAGCTTCTCTATTCAAGATTAAGAAACGAGCATAACTAACCAGGTTTAGGAGTTTAGGAGTTATATTATATCCCAGCTCTGTTCATTTGTGGAATAAGCAAAACGTATAGCCTTTTTATAATAGTATAGTAATAAAATAATCAGTTATTTTAATACAAGTTTACTAATATTTTTTATCCTGTTTTATACCACAAAATTAATAAAAAATTGTTTTTAATATATTTGCCCGCAAGAGGTCAACACTCTTAAGTCACTCATGATATTGGATTCTATCTATTCTCTCAAAAGTTATGGTATTCTCATTTTCTCTCAATCTTTTTATGTACTCCTCTCTTTATCTCCCTTTTCATTTTTTGTTCGCATTGCATGGTTAAAAAAAATTCATAATATCTATATTAGTTCGCATTACATTTAAATATGTGGGGAAGTATGTCAGTAGTTTCGCATACATATGTATGTAATTATGTCAGCACAAATATATAGAAACAATTTATCTGCAGGGCAATAAGATATATTCGCATTGAATAGTAAAAAGTCCACGCTCTCTATATATAAGTCAGTGTTGCATTTAAATATACACAGAAATACGTCCGCAATGTAAGGAAGTATGTTTGCATTACATGACAAAAGATCTGCATGCACTGTATGCTAACATGGTTGCACTTTTTTTTTTATAAAAAGTAATTAAAATATTATTTGTGTATTGCCGTATTGGTACTTCTTTCTATCCATTATTTTCCATGCAATTTTGCTATTTTCTTTCACTTTAATTTTAACTTTATATTACATACAATATTAGTTTATAATTAAACATCATAATAGTTTATAAACTCAACTAAAAGCAAGATAGCAGACCGAGTCATGGAATCTAACGACTGACTTGTGTAAGCTTTCGACAGCTTAACTATGCAAGTAGTGAGCGTTGAATTTGCTAGCGTCGTCGGACCTTAATTAGACGGAGGGGCATTAGAAACAATATTACTCCTTTCTTTTAAGTCCGAAAATTTGGTAACATTTACAGCATATTATTCGTTGCGTAGTCCAAGAATTCGTAAGAATATAGTACAGAAGGGGGGGTGAGAGAAGGATGAATATAGATTTAAGAAGAGAGGATTTAAATTTGCAACCCTTTTAGAGTCCCGATCTTCGAGGGTGGTCGGAGGCGAGGCGGGAGGCGATGGCGGAGTGATACATGGCGTCGTGGAAGGTCTCCGTCTCCATCATCCTCATGCGCAGCTCACGAGCCTTCTCCTCGGTTAACGCCGAGAACCGCCGCGCACGGCGCGTCACCTCGTCGTGCTCCTCCTCCGTCTTTCCCGATCCACCACCGATGTAGTGCGGATCCGACGGCCAGCCGAAGATTGGAGCCCACCACTTACCTCCTCCGCCTCCCCTGTGGGTCCGCACGTGCCCTTCGGATCCCGAGGCCGCCGACGCGCGGATCACGGTCGGGGGATGGAAGGAGAAGACAAGGGCAGATGCCATTCTAGGGGGCAGAAGTCGGCAAGATTCTTTTTCCGTATTTCTTGGTAGTTTTTTTAGTTTTGTCTGAAGAGAGGGAGGAAGGGAAGGAGCCCTTTTTGTAAAGGGAGACAGACGATGGGTGGATGGGATATAAGGTGGGTGAAGGGAAGGCCGCTAATGTGGCGGTGATCCAGCAGCGGTCAGCTTGGAGGACTTTTCGCTTTTACGCCCACGCCCCCTGCTTTCCTTCCTGCCAACGTCGTTCGTTTATTCTTCATGGCCTCGTGCGCTTTTCTTTCAAAGAATGGTCAAAGGATCCCGCGTAATGGAGAGGCAGCTAGCTGCTTCGTTATTTGGGATTTAATGAGAGTTTCCTGTTAAAATTTTGGACGGCAATTACAGAGGGAGGATATTTTGGTGGTCGAGAGATGAGCGACGTTGGCTGTTCATTTGTTTGTTTCTGACAACTTCCATCCCCGTGGTGGTGGGCGGTCTGGTCCTGTTCACAGGGCGGGCACGTGGTAAAATTTTCTAGTTGGCTTCGATACGTTCCTGGAATATTTGGCACGCGGATTTGAATATGCTGCGCAGGATAAGGATGAGAATAGTGGACGTCTCAAGGATAGATGGGAGGGGAGGGGGGGGGTTTACCATACCACTCTATAGATTAGAGGCCAACTAGTCTATGAACTCGGATAAGATCTACGTAGATCCGGATCTTTTCATACTACGGAAAAAAAAAAAAAAACAAATGTCAATCCATCTTGGAAAAAAATCTCTTAGATTAGGCGGTCTAACTAAGCCCCTGTACCTAGTATTCTTTAATTAGCTCAATGTCTTACTTGAACACGAGCATGACCTGCAAATCTTCACAGCCAGACTAGCATAAATTGAATGGTTGATGAGAAATGGGGAAAAGAAGTTGGTGAGACTTTATATTAAAGTCAATTATATGTTAAATATTTATGACTTATTAGTGCTTGATCAAATAAGTAATTATTGAAATTAATGACATCATAGTGATAAATGCATCTCTTTTTTTATTTTTTTTATTTTAGAATAGACATTGAAATAAAAGAAATTGAGTAGTTTTAGGAAAGTGAGAAAGTGATTTTGCTCGGCACAAAAGAAAAAAGGATGGGATACTATATGCTGTTTCAGCCTCAGGGCAAGTAATAAGCCAAATAAAATACTAGACGAGTACTGGTCGATTAAAATTCAATAGTTAAATATCATCCTTATTGTAAGGCATAATAATGGCAGTAAGCATTATGGTACTAAGCTTTATACATTTTTCTTGCTTCCTTTATTATCTTCCTATACGTTGTGATTACAAGAATCCCCTTGCACATCAAAATTCTTGTTATTCCGCCGTTCTAGCAAGTTGCAATTTGTAGTTCTAGTATGTGATAGCAAACTGAGTAGCGGCATGAGGTTACCCTGCTTCTCTTTTGGCTTTGCATCAGATATTCTATTTTGGTTGCTTTTATTCGGAAAGAGCTTCCACCACTGTCATCTCGGAATCCCATAATCTTCCCTTGATCAGTCTAGTTGTTGTGTTGATTCACTCACCCTGCGGACTTATCTCAGGATAAACCTGCAAAACAAATTTGAAGGGTATGTGAGCAATCAAAAATGCGTAACCAGTAAAATGAATCTAACCGCACATTTTTATCTCACAAGACATCTAGCAGAATATTATATGTTTCATCATTCTGAGAGAATGTGAAAGAATTGCCTGGAGGAGCTTTACAAGATTATAAACACGAGACAGCATCAATCGACTATATAGCAGCAAACTTGGAGTACTTAGTCAGTCATATTTACATGAATTTAGATGCGACCGATCAAATTTAGATTTGCTTAAAGCTATATTTCATCTGTATTGACATATTTCTAAGAGGTATATTAAGCTACAAATCCTGAAGGCCCATTTGGTACTTCATATTTTAGTTAGAAACCCCATCATATGGTATCGGCAATAGGAACCAATATATATATATATATGTATAATTTTCATATGCGTGGTGGAAATCATCTTGGGGTTAGTACCTGAAGCGTCCTGTCTTCATTGAAGCTTTTAGTTCTGAGCTTAAGTTCTCCTCTACTAGTTGTGAGTTCATCCAGTATCTCAGCATCACACACCTCGTCTCTGATGCCATCGTTGCCTGAATGAGATGCGTCTCCTTCCTGTGATAAGTAAAACACACTGGTAGGATAAAAATGTATTGGCTAGAAACTTGTCTACAGAAACGTGAGGATGTGACAGTAATCCAGAGAACTAAGTACTTCAATCATTCAAATTTCATACCGTAAATGAGAGGCTACGAGCATGAGGCACTCCTGCAATTTCTTCATACTCAGCAGCATCCAATTCCCAAAGGTGATATGGATGGAAGAATTTCGGAAGAAAATGCTGTCTGATGGCAATTAGAATGAAAAACGGCAGGGGAAAAAGAATTCCGGCTATGGGTATCCATGTCACTCCAAAACACAGTAGGAAATATACAATTTGAAAAAGTGTAAAGGCAGCAATTTGCTTGAAGGGAACTGATTCCACAAAGGATGCATGGTCACCTTCAAGAACCCTGCATTTCATTACATGATAATAAGATAGGATTATTAAGGCAAAATCTTAAGGATAAACATAAGTGATCCTGAAAAAAATATCAAGTTAAGATACATTGCAGACATGGAAGAAACTTAAACTTGAAAAATTGCAGTAAGAGATTTACTTGTAGCGTCGGTGAGGGGTGATGAACAAAAGTAATATCCTTTCCCAGAACTGGTTCCCAGGAAGACTGTCAATGGCCATGTAGGCGAAGTAGCCCCAGAGGACCGAAGTCGGTATTTTCTTGATGATGGGCATAGCTCCAATGCAGGCACCTACTAGGAGGGACTGCAATAAATTGCTTAATCTCTGCTCATTTACCCGAACAGGCAAATGAGCATCTATGTGTTTCTCAGGATCAAATGGTCCTTTTCCCTCCCCTGCACCATTCTCATTACTCATGACAGCATCCTTCAAGTTCTTCAGTTCTTTATCGACTGAAATAGCCTGCATAAGGTATCATGTTAAAATTTTGATCTATGGATCAAGCAAAATTCCACTTTACTACAATAACTTCTTGCATTTTGAGGAGACAGATAACCTGAAGTGAAGCCATTGATTACTAGAAGAGTAATGAAGAGTAATGAAGATGACTAGAAGAAAAAAAAGAAAAGATATTCTGAGCACTTACATGTCCTTTGTCCATTTCTATGAAAACTTCTTGCATTTTTCCATAAATTTCTGAGTTGCTAGCCTGTTTTTTAATACTGTCCTTGGCAGTTTGAACCATCTTCTTTCGGAGTAACTAAAACGTACAAGAGAAACTGAAAACTAAGCATATTTCTGTGGATCAATATTATAGTAAAAAAAAAAAATCTTTCAGATTGTTCAACAAACCTGTCGCTTGAGAACAGCTAGACTCTTCGTGTGCATAGGAGACTGTGGAAGAACACCATTTGAAGGGGGTATCCCAATCAAGCCACAAATCAAGACCTGAATATTTTGTTTATATTAGAAAAGGAAAGAATAGATCTTTATAAGATCCCGATGTGCAATGGGTGATAAAAAATGAAATAAAACAAAAGGCCATACCATGAAGCCAAGGACAAAAATATCATGATGATAGGCAGAGGGATTTTTCAGATTAAATTCCTTTTGCTGTGCCATTTGTGAAGCAACACTGTGGTCAAAAAAGTAAAGCCCTGCAACCATCACTGCAGGCACAAAAGCAGCCAATATGTATACAGGAGGAACAGACAGCAAGTCCTGCAGGTTTAATTTGCAAAGTATTCAGTATACAGAAGCTGTAAGCTTGACAGATTAGTTAAGTATGGAGACCTTTTGGTAGGTTTAAGGAATTCCTTCAACTTTACTAGGAGTACGCCTACGTACATTTGATCTCGTTCAGTCCTTTGTTTTCAGATGCATTGATGACAAACAATCTAATTAGATATTCAGATTACATATCATGTGGGGGTGAATTGAGAATCAATCCTCCTATTTATACTCTAGTAGACAACGTATTATGGCATTTATGTTAGGCCTCTAAGTTTAGCTCCAATTATTCTGGTATTTGCAGCTAAGTTCATCTTTAGAACAACAATAGAAGACAACGTAATACTAAGCAGACCTACTCTTGAGATATGACTCGAATCTACAGTAAGCATGCAGATTGACCTATGTATGCTTCACTCATCTTTTAATTAATTTGCAGCAGAATTTGTGGATTACAGAAACCTTTTTGCCATTCTAAATGGGGAATCAAGAAGCCTGAGGAGAAGAACTATTCCGCCACAAGCTCATTTACCTTAGCGACAGTCCAATGGTAAATCGACTTGGATTCCCAGGGAAGCGGGCTAAAAAGTCTCCTGGGAACTCCGGAAGGGAGTTTACTTGGAACTGCATATGAGAACGCTGTCCATAGCAGGACCATTAGAGGAACCCCATAATCAGCAATGAAACTTCTAAGCCACCCTGCAGTCATCAATTAGACGACGAATGATCAATTATACAGGCTTTCTGATATGAAGTTTGATACATGAGGATATTTCGCGAACCTGTGCCGTATCGCCATGCCCTTGCCCTCCTGCTCTTTAGGGCGGAGTACAGCAGGCCAACAGCAAATATGATGCCCAGTAGCCCATTTGTATACAGCCACTGGAACTGGTAGCGCGGAAGACTTTGGTCCTCACCTTTAGGCACATCAAATTCACTCACTATTCCCTACAGATAAGAACAATTTTACAATGGAGAAGTATGCTCGTTTATATATTTGGCTATCAGGTGCTACAAAATCAAGAAAACTGAGAGAATATATATACCTTAATAGCTTCTTGAATGAACAGAACTGTGATCAACATCCCAAATAGTTCTCCTGCAACTCTCGTGAATCTACTAATAACAGCAGAAGCATTGAATACTGCAAGGATAAATAGCATACAAGCAGTCCAGATGCAGACCCTATCAACAGTAAAGAAAAACCAAATCGTTAGAAGGAAAATGAGAAAAAAGTCAGCAAAGAAAAGAAAGTTGTTCATTGCTATTAATCACCATCCAGCCCAAGCTAAGAATAGTCGCCCTCCCAGATCGGCCCGCCCTTTGGCGAAATTGTACAAGTACGTGTACATGATAACAGTAGGCTCCGCAACTCCTACTATCAGCATGGGTTGCCCTCCAAGTATTGAATGCATGATGCCACAGATAGCAGTAGAGGCTAATGTTTCAACTGTGCTCAGTGCTCCATCTGAATCACCGCGACAAGTTATTAGTACTAGAGCATAAGAATAAAGAAGATGATGAAACCAAGCAGCTTTGGTTTACTCAGAGATATCTTATCAGGATTAGGAAGAGCACCCACCAGTATCTTTACTCAATTGCTCGCCGAAGGCAATGACAGGAAGTGCTGAGGCAAAAAAGATATACATAGTGGGCGCAAATATTCTGAAATCCACAAATGAGAGATGTTAGCAACATAGAAGAAGAAAACTATGACCCGTTTGGCATAGTTCGTGAGAGGAGTATGAGTGGTCGAACCTGAAGCCAGAATGAAACCCACCAACCCAGTCTTGCTTGTAGCAGAGTGCTCTTCCTTTGACATCCTTGACAATCCCCCGGAATGGGGTTCTCAAAAGATCCATGTCTGAACGAAAAGTTCCAAGAAAAATGAGATACGGGGAATTTACTATAAATAAAAAGCCATAGAATTCAACATTAAAAGGTACAGGAGAAGCCGAGACTACTCATATTAAACAGCAAACAAACGATTGTCTTACATGATGACCAACTGAGAAATAGAAAGTTTGCCAAACATGCGAGGAGAAAGTAGAAAGAGTTACGCAGGGCCCGAAGAAATTAAGAACATGCATGCAAAGAGAGGGCTGTAACTTCTACAACTTAAAAAAAAAGAAAAAGAAAATTTGACTAAGAACACGCTCAAAGGAAGAATCATAGCATTCAGAGCAACTAGGAAAATAGAATGATCTAAGTAATCGAACTTGTGAGACAATATTATAGCACAGAATAATCCAAGAGGAAAGAAAATAGTCAGATTCAGGACATTAAGGAGTTGTGCATGCTTGTCCTACCAAAGAGAAAACAGATGCAGGACATGAAGAACCAAAAGACCGCTGTCAATCCTCAAATCACTATAAATCACATGCCGTAACAAAGAAGGAATAATCTCAAGGAAATCTCCAATCTAATCTCCAATCTATATCTTTCTTTTTATAGCCTTCAAATCTAAACCTCATAGTTGGAGACAACGAAAACCAGACACCAGAAAATGAAACGAAAACTACATTTATACCGTTCTTGAACACCATGAAGATATCGATCAGAATAAGGAAAATGAAATAGAAATCGGAAGCAAATAAGCAACAATGGTGGAAACGAAAAATCCACATACGAACTCAACCAGTCAAAGGTGCTCCGCTCCTCCCGTGGGAGCTCAAGCGAATGAGCAGACGAAACCCTAGGCAGACGATGGAGAAGGAGGGTGAGTGTTTGTATTCGGCCAGACCGTAGAGAGGCCGGAGGAGGTTAAGAAAAAAAAAACACTAGAGGGAGAAGGAAGGAAGAGGAAGAGGAAGAAGCTCGTCTTTCTCCTGAGCCTCTCTCTTCCTCAGCCTTCCTATCGCTTTTTAGACCCCGGGATTCGCGGTGGGCCCACCTACGTGCTCTGGCCCTATGCAAGGTGAAGGTGAAGGTGAAGGTGAAGGTTCGCGGAATAGGCTGGTGGTTCCCAGCTCGGGTGTGTTGGCGCTGGCGTCGGCTTCGGTGTACGCAGCTATCTCGCCAAAGTAGGGGGCCGCGTGTGGCTCTGTAGCACATCGACTACCGTGTGGTCATATCCCCCAAGCGGACCGATCGATTGATCATCACCGTCCATCCGCGCATGAATCGTACGGACCCACGATATTACATCTAATATATATATATATATATATATATATATATATCGACCGCCGTACATTCCGGGATCAGTCTCCCTTTTGCTGTATACAGGAGAGTCTTAGAAGGCGGTCAACCTTAGTTAGGGCAACAGTCGAAATAGATAGGCGGTGTTATCTGTCTTCCGTCTTCTATATCTATATATATATATGAGTTGGCAATGAGGAATAGGGACCAAGAGATGCAAAATTTAGGAATAAAAGTACATCCCCCTGTTTGTGTTCGATGGGCAATGTAAGTATCTTGCAATTAATGAAGGAAGGTTTTTATTGTAATCTTTCTCTGGACTGAGATAGTTCGTTGACATCTTGTAGCTGGTGGAGTGATATTTTTTTAAATGTTTGTGAATGTTTGATTCATATTGGTGGTCTTTAGGTGCACATGAGACTATTTTGTGCTGCTGTAGTGTTTTGTTTGCTATTCAGCAGTGTCCTGATGATTTAGGCCTACAGCATCTTTACGTTTCTAATGAAACAACGTCTGTGACCATATTTCCAAGACTTTTCTTTTTTTTTTTTCTTTTTTTTTTTTAAAAAAACTATCCTTTTCAAAAGAAGAAGAGGAAGAAAAAAAGAAAAAAAAAAGAAAAAGAAAATGCTGCGAGGAATCCGGAAGCCCAAGAGGGATGGATCTGATGATCAGCTGGCAAAGTTGTACGTTTGACAAAAAGTAACCTAACTACTCAACTGTGAAGCATGCAGCGGCATTAGGTGGAAAAGCCTGCCAAAACTGAGGCTTCCGGCGCTGAACTAAAGTCGGGAGGGATCGGCTGACATGCATGAAACACAAAACAGCCTCAAGAAAAGGTGCCCTACGTAAGAGGACGAACGTATAGCGCGGTATTTCTTCGTAAGTGGAAGTGGAGACAAATCATATAGCTAAGTTTTCGAGTTTAGCTGGTGATTGATGGATGCAAAATACGTTCAAAATTAATGTCCCATCTTGATGTATAATTAGTGTGTCTACAAGTAAAAGCCTCTGACTTTCTTCCGACAGGAGGCAAGGAAATACCTGCACTAGTTTCTAATAGGTGTATGGCAAGGATGCACAGAGTTGCTCACTTGTTCACAAGGAGTTCCCCTAGTTTCATATGAGTCGTGTGACTTTCACTTTCCAAGATAAGTCTTATCATTCAGAACAATAGAAAAGTGTCAGTAATGTAAGGCTGGAGCTCGTTTTTCTTGTGAGTTGATCATACCATCAATTGCAATCGATCAGAGGAAAGCTCAGCCACGAAGTAAACTAAAAGAGAAGCACTAGCGGACTTCAGCCAAGAAAAAAAAGAAGTGAGTATTTGACCAAACTAGCCCGCTTTAATTTTTTTTAAAAATTAATATCAAAATAGATATATTTTATTATAGCCATACATAAAACGTTAAACTATTAAATATTTTAACTACAAAATACAAATGCCAAGAGGTTAGCGATTTACCCAATTTAACTTAAACAGTTAAATCACCAAACTCAATTTTTGACCAATAGTTTATTTTGAATGTATACTATTTTATTATAAAGATTAAAGGAATGAATGTAAAAATTTTGAAACTCGTTTGGACCTTAAATAAGAAAATTATATTTAGAAATTTAAATAAAAAATATATAGTGTCGCGACTTAATCTGTGTTCGATTATCTACTTTAATTATAATATATATTATCATGAAGATATAAAAAATATTTATGCTTGCTAGATATTCTCCTCGGTTAACTAAGCTCAGAATTGCAAAAAAGAAAAACAATAGCTTCTCTAAATTTTACTTTAATTTATTTTTAAAACTTTTTTTAGTAACATGTTGAATTATTTTAGCATTTTAGCTACTGATTTATTTTAGTAATAAGTTTGAGGTGAATTATATTTGGGTTAAAAATATGGCTAGATTGGTCAAAAACTCAAAAAAGGGAACAACTTGGGAGCTAGTGGGTGGCCAGAATCTTCCAATAGGTTTTAGTCTATGGTGAGGTGCTGAGTCGGACGCAGTAGTGATGTTTCATGGTGTTTGCGTCGTGCAAGAGAGATTATTCCAAGGGGCATTAATTTCCTCAGTGACGTGTTCTACAAAGCTTCAAACGTCGATCAAACGGTTCGTTTCTCGTAACTGGAAATGTGTGTCTGTGTGTGTGTGTGTGAGAGAGAGAGAGAGATAAGCATGACTTGCGGCTCTGAGCTGCGGAATAAAGGTGTGATGCAGTTGTGTGTTTGGATGGATGTTGGTGGATGAGTGAAGGAGAGTAGAAGAAAGATAAATGGAACGAGAAACCATGAAGTTGACGTGGGTAGTCATTAGATCTGCTCTAATGCTCCAATCTTTGGTAACAAGGACACGTACGTCGTTTTCGACGACTTTGGACTTCCAATATATGGAATCTCGATCACTAGGAATTATGGAATCTCGATCACTAGGAATTATGACTACTATTATTTAAGTCATCATAACATTTATTTTATAAAAGAATGAGCTGTTAGCACTGCTAAAAAAATAAATTAGTCTTTGAGCACTCGGAACTGTCTAAAAAATCTCTAGTCTTACTAAAATGGGTAGTGATAGTCGGTTGCCCAATTATATTCTAAGTAGGAATAGACAAAATTACAAGTAGAGAAAAAATAATAATAAGAAAGAACAAATCCAAGAATTTATGCCTCTTATTCACTATGGAATATCTTATGCACTGCTAATAGCGGTTATGACTTCAGATAAAACTCTTTCAGATGAAACTCCTTCAATGATGGCTCTCTTTAGCTGGAAGGAGACAGCTAAAGAGAGGTTGTATTTAATAGGAAGGGTTTAAATTTCTAGTGGGGAAGAGATGGTGGTAGCCTTCGCTTTGACGAAGATAGGGGAACCATTGGCTGACCTGGATATGACTCGAATCCTAGTCGAGTTCTCACTTGGATCAAAAGATCCATCAACGTTAATCTTAATCACGTCCTATGGAGGCAAGCTCTAGCGGACCCTAATGACTTTGTTTTTAGCGGTGCTTATTATTTCCCCATGCTCAAAGTACTCTTTGGTCATATGTTTGCTTAAGCCACATTGTCAATTTGTGCTCGATTTAAGGCGTTCAAAGCACAACCAATTTCTTGCCTTCTATATCATCCATATATTAGTAACTATGATAACTTTAAATTTATCAGCATCGCCCTCAATATGAGACCAATCATATTCTAATCAATGAACATAAAGTTAAAAGGATACAACAAGGACCTAGGTTTAGAGGTATATCACAGCATCAATGACCATTTAGTATATTAATCGAGGCTTTAGACCTCGGTCAAATGTTTAAACCCTAGCCTTAATTGCCTGGCCGTAGCACACATAGCCCTCCAGAACCTATGAGGAGCCCTTATGAGGACCCTTCAAACAAGTACCATATTTTGACTCACAACCTTTGCTTAATGATAGTATCACAATTAACCATGTGGAGACCCTTCTGCTGTTTCCTTTAGCCTAAACGAAACCCTATGAAATCTAGTTAATTTGGCCAAGGCTAGACTCAGGCACCCAAGTAGAACCAGGTTAGAAATTAGGGATAGAGATCATAGTAAAATTGACGAGAACTTGTTGACCAACAAAAGAGAAGGAATATCTCTTTCACCCAGCTAGCTTGCTAGACACTCTCCCCACAAGATCCTTCTAATTTGCCACACTAATGAGCTTATGAGAAATCTTAACCCTAAGCTAAGTGAAGACCATAAATTTGCTAACCTAATGCACAAGGCATTAGTCATAGAGATACGCGTGGAGCGAGGCGTATGATTTACAAAATAGACACTGAATTTGCTTTCATTGACATTTTAGTTGGTCAAAGAACAATAGCTACACGGAGCCTAATTCATTGCACTAAGCAACTCAAAGGATGCACCAGTGATAATTAAGACATCATCATCATAAAGAAGGTGCGAAAGACACTAGTTTCCGTTCTGTCCTTCTAATTCAGGTCTACAGCATCTTTTACGTTTCTAAGATAAAAAAAAAGAAGAAGAGAAAATTATCCTGCGAGGTATCCGGAAGCGCAAAGTTGACTTTTGACAGAATACTTGGGGTGGAAAAGCGTCCCAGCTGACGCTTCCGAGCAAGTCGGGAGGGATCGGCTGCAATGCATGAAACACAAAACAGCTTCAAGAAATCAAATCGTATTTGTTTCTGGCTAACGTCTAGCGCACACCTGAGTTTTGGAATTTTAGCTGGTGATGGAAGCAAAATGCGTTTAAAATGTCCCATCTTTGACTTTCTTCCAATAGACCAGAAAAATACAGCTCAGCCATGACGCGTTAAAGTTAAAGAGTAGGTTAATAGAGTAGCACTGGACAGATAAGCATGGCGGCCGGCTCTGGGCTACGGAATAAACGTGTGATGTGGTCGTGTTTGGATGGATGTAGGTGGATGTGCGGAGGAGAGACTAGACCAGATACATGGAACGACAGAGAAACCATGAAGTAGACGTGGGTAGTACTCGTCATCACATCTGCTCCGATCTTTGCTAACAAGGATACGTACGTTGTTTTCTGACGACTCCGGTGCTCGAAATATTATGGAATCTCGATTCGGACCTAACACTGGGAATATTATACTGATTTAAGTCAAACCACTAAGTTGACATTTTTATTTTATTAATCTCCTACTGTTTGGCTCCATCAGTTATTTTCTTTAATATATATATAACTTGTTGCTATCTCTTGGTTTTCTTTTAAATTTCCTGGTAAATACAATGCCAACTACTCGCAACAAGTTTAAGAAAGATGAAATGGTGTTGCTGTTGGAAAAGGTTGTGGAGCATTCAACAATGAACAAGTGACCATATATTTTTAAATATTATAATAGTCATCATTTACTGCTATTTTTAATTACAAAATTTCTTCCGCTCACCTCTGCACATACAAATACACATACATCTACACGAGAGTGGTGTCATAAAACACGAGAACAAAAGAATTCCTTTCTCGCATAATTTCTCCCACTCAGGCAATCAGTAGGAGAAGACCATTTCCAGATTGTCTGATAAAATCTTCGGCAGCTTAGGAAATCCTGATTAAATTTGCAGCACAAATGAATAAGCATGCAATTGCATGGCTTCTTCTCCTCTATCTGTTCCCATTGGCCCATCGGTAAAAATGTTACTCTTGCAGCATGAAAGTTATTACTCCACAATCTTACTTCATCAACAGAAGTGCATCACGAGTTCGTCCAAGCAGGCTCAACGCTGTGGCTGCAATATGATGACCAGTCAGGCCGGCTATGTCAAGCTGCTGTCTTGGGGACGCGTGCTCGATGTATCTGTCAGGTAATACGATGGGCCGCCACTGGAAGTTCAACAACAATGCCATTAGATTTCGTGTTTTTGTTTATCAAGAATAGAAAATACATCAAGATCTGGACTATTAAAAGCACAGAGATCTACTTATAACATAGGCAAAGGGCACAAAAGGATTCTCTTAGATGTATACATACATACATACATACATATATATATATGCAATGCAACCAATAATTTCTTGGTAAACAGATGGTGTACTTAAACATACGTGAAAATCTTAGGTTCACAGAAGGCAGGAGAATACACTGACTATAATGTGCCAAATCATATGCTAAGTAGACAAATGTACCTACTCTCTTTCCTAAATGGATGATTGACAAAGGTGAGAGAAATAGTTACCTTGACTGTTCCATCAAGTAAACCGTCCAGTGAGATGAACTGTGAGACATGGGAACCAAAGCCTCCAATGGTTCCTTCCTCAACAGTAATAAGAAACTCATGTTCTCGGCATAGTTCTCGGACAAGCTCAATGTCAAGCGGCTTGCAGAACCTTGCATTAGCAACAGTTGCTTGAATACCAAGGGAGGCAAGAAGAGATTGAGCCTTCAAGCAATTTTGAACCATCACTCCATACCCCAGTAAAGCTACATCTTTTCCCTCAACAAGAATTTCCCCCTTCCCGATCTGACAAGTAAGAAGAGTGGGAATTAGGAACAAACATGTAGGAATATTAACGAAAACCAAAGTTGTGAAGGATAAGAATAACAAACAAGCAAATAGGAAGCTTACCTGAAGGGGAGTCCCACAATTTAAAGAACCATTTATCCCCACAATGGTACCCCTTGGATAACGGAAGCAAACAGGTCTGTCATCAATACATGCAGCAGTGGCCACCATATCAATGAGTTCATCCTCATCTGATGGTGCCATCACAATCATGTTTGGTAAACATGACATGAACGTTATATCAAAAGCCCCACACTGGGTTGGGCCATCAGATCCCACCAGCCCTGCGCTTGAGATTGCAAATCGCACAGGTAGCCTTTGCAAATCAACATCTTGGATGATCTGCCAAAAAAGAAAAAAAAGCTTGCGATCAAATGTCATGCAAAATTGCAGGGCCTTCTGCTGACATCTCTCTCCAAAAGGCAAAGATCTTAAACTAAGCTTGCAATCAACCTATTACTACTGATTTACGAAGCAAATACCTGAATGATAAAAGCCATACCAAGATAGATAGATAGATAGATAGATAGATAGATAATCAGCAAGATTCCAAGTGAAAGCAACTTTCTGTTGTTATTACTGAATACTGATAAAGAAAGATGGACAAAATACCTGATCATATGCTCTCTGAAGATATGAAGATGGAATTATGCAGAATGGCTTTAAATCCCCACAGGACAAACCAGCGGAAAAAGTAACAGCATGTTGTTCTGCCATACCCACATCAAAAAATCTGTCTGGAAATCTGGACTGAAACAGCCGAAGTGATGGATCCACTCCCATGCCTGCATGGACCACCACAATTTTCTTGTCTCTCTCTGCTTCTGCTACTAAAGCTTCAACTAGGCAGTCATTGTATGTCCTAGAGAGGCTTCTGCCCATGATTTTGGGATCTGGTATTAGCAAACTCGATGAGTATAAAGCATAACTTCCATGACTATGTGACTAACCCCTCATTGTGCAATTCTGCAAAATATTATTTCAAGTATAACAATAATCCATACCACAGTTTTCGGGACTTGTCTCAGCTTTAGAATTATCTTCTGATTCCTTTTCATCCTTTGTTATCACATGAATCAATACTGGCCCGGTAGAATCCATTGTTGCAACTTCATGAAGTACACAAATTAGATCATCGATGTTGTGTCCATCAACCGGCCCAATGTAATACAATCCAAGTTCTTCAAAGAGGGTTGATCCAAGAGGACCTACCATACCACGGGCATATTCGTCAACTTTGGCTGCAATTTCATGCATTCCCTTACCAATCCTCTTGGTAACACCCTGACAAAACAATTTATCAGCACAAACAAATGAAAAATAAATAGTAAATCAAGCCTCATGTACAAGTTGTAGGGCAGTATACTTGATGAAATCCAAATAGATGCATGTGATCATAAAATGCCAGTAATTACAAAGCTACTCGCTTTTAAAATATTAAGGAGCCATGTATTTGCCGGACCAGTGATGGATTCCTGGTCTCGTGACAGAAAATGAACAGTTCAACCCACAGAATGTACAAGCTAATATAGGAAATTGACCAGACCATATGTTGTTGAGGAAATAGAGTATCTATCAGAAAAGAAGAAGAAGAAGAAGAAGAAGAAGAAGAAGAAGAAGAAGAAGCTGCCGACCAATTTGCAGGCCACAATTTTGACAGGAAAGTTGGATCCATATATACACTGAGGCTTTCTTTATCATTCAAAAGTACATTACTGTCATAAAAGGTTACAGAATTGCAAAAGCTTTCTAGTCCATTGAGATTGAGATGCTGATGAAATCATTCTGTTAGCTGATGGCAAGGTAACAAATAAATGCTGCTATTTTCCTTCCCATCTAAGAGGAAAAGTAGCCAATAAATTTGCAGTCTCTCTGAACCTGTGAAATGATTTATTGAATTGAAAGTAGAGACCGTTCTTAAAATCATAACATAGACATGTACAGAGTTCAGTTAGTCTAGTGTGCTGGTGAACTAAGTTTGTTTGCCAATGGGCAAGTAAGCAAAACAAAGGATGTCATTCTCTTCACATTTAAAGGGAAAACTAGTTGATACCTTTGCAGCTTCTCGGAATTTCCGGAATGATTTACTCGACTGAAGCTTGCTTAAAGTACTAGAGAGGGCATTGATAGTCATTTTTTGTCCTTCATCAGGTTTAGGAAGTAATGAGTGCCGGCTGTCATTTAAAATTACTACCATATTCGAATCTAGATAGCCAGCATTTCCCATTGCCTCATAAACCTGACCAGCCATTGTTGTCCAATTACTTATAACTGTCACAACGCGGCTCTTCTGTCCATTTATATCCCTTGCAACTGCCATGCCTGGGGAACAGAGTAATTTAATTTTGTGTAACTTACATTTTCAGAAGGAAGAACGACAGATACTTGGAAAGGAAAAATTCATCAAAATAAAGTATAACGAAGCCAGACACATAATAGTGACATGACATCAAACAAATACATATAGCTTGTTGCCTTGTTGTTCTTTTGTTAGAAGATGAGCATAGAATCCTGACAAACTATTGCAGTTCAACAGCTTTTATGTAAAACTACCACTACTTTTAAGGAGTCAATCATAGAATCCTGACAAGAGAAAATTACAAAAAAAGAGCAAATCATACAAGTTATTCTTACACATGAAAGGTGGATCTAATTTCTTAATGCTAAGGCTTATAGATTAATATACTGATCCAACCACAAGTTATGGTAGTAGACAGAGGAAGTCCCCAGTGAAATGGATAAATAGTAGCTTAAAGCCTTAAATTTCATGTATAACCTTTCTAACATCTAGATATTGTCAACTAAAAGTTTAATACTGCATGCCTCAAATTGTCAAAATATACAATGAACGGTCAGAAGCAAGCAATGGTAAGAGTAAGAATAAACCAAGGGCATAGATTTTAGAATCCACAGTCGATGACAGTATCATGATTTGACAACACAACCAACATGTATATTAATTTAACGTACTCCAAGACATAAATCATTATCAAGTCCAGATTTAAACAACAAGCAATGACCCAAGATAGTACCAAGCCCCGCAGAAACGCTATTGCATCCATGCCCAGCACCAAATGCATCATACTCGCTCTCAATTCGAGATGTAAAACCTGAAAGGCCATCTTTCTGCTTAAGTGTATGAAAGAGAGGACGTCTTCCTGTGAGAATCTTATGTGCATATGTCTGTTAAAGAAACAAATAAGCTTAAGATCGAAGTCCCAACAAGACTAAATTTACAATATAATAACATGTCATTAGTAGGAAGACAAAGAAGTTGCTTATACCTGATCACCAACATCCCACAATATCTTATCCACTGGGGCATTAAAAACATGATGTATAGCAATTGTTAGCTCCACAACTGAAAGACTGGCTTTGAACTGTCTACGTGTCTTTGACATGATGAAAGAAATCTCTGCTCGAACTTCATTAGCTAACTGCTTTAGTTCCTGCAATTTGTCACAAATGGGAATTATCACCTTATTCTGAATCATAAAAATGTTCAGGACAAAATCTGAGTGATATCAATTGCCTTGCACCAAGGACCTTATGAGAGAGATCTTTCAAATGATCTGGAGTATCAATCATGTCCAGTATGGGTGTTGGTGCTTTCTCCCAGAAAAAATCACCAACAACTGGTAATGCTCTCACTTTCTTAAACAACCCCTAGAACAAAAGTAGTCCAGCTAAGATTGATGAAACTGTAGCTGTAAAAGAGGAGGATGCAATAAAAAAAGCACAAATGTCTTATTTTAATCATTCAAGGAAAAGGAACCATCAGACATCTTCCATAACTGGAATAGAATCAAGCGTGACCACAAAAATTGCATACTAGTAACATTCAGAATTACCACAGTGCCATAGATCAAACTTCAAAAGTTTGCCTCCTTAAAATTTTCCTTCTTTAACTGATTATTTCTAGACTCAAGGTCTCCCATATTGCCTATTCCTAAGTAACATAAGCTTCAAGGCACAATCAGTAAAGTATTTGTTCTCCTTCTCTAACTTACATATAGATTAAGGGTGACAAGTAAGGATTAAAGAGTTCTTCACTAAAGTATAAAACTAATAGCCCGACAGTTTAGGAATGATAGAGGTTGCTCAATTAAGACAATTCTAGCTTGTTTTTCTTTCTGGTTTTATCTAATGTAGATTTTTTTTTTTAATATTGTCCCTTTTCTTTTATCATGGACTGCATCTTCTTGCTTCTCTGTGAGATTTGCATTATATACACCAATCCTTTATATATATCTGTGCATAAACTAAAATTTTCGGCTATAGAACATATTAAAAAACACAAGCCAACTCTTGCTTTGGGGATCAAAAACTTAGTAGTCCACCTTTGCATTAATAAGTAAGAAACAGATATCCTTACCTTTGAAAGCGAAGTAGGTGTGGAACATGGGTATAAAACCAGTTTCAAGGAATCCTTTTTCAAGTAATGAGGAACCCCAGAGAAGCCAAATCTGAAGCAATGGAACCTCGATTCCTCAGGAAAAAGACCCCTGCTACCAAGTGGACAGTGAGCAGACGCAGCTGCCATCGCAAAGGCCGAGAAAAACCCAACAGCCTATGCCCTCTCAATGCATAAAAAACCACAGTTAGGAAATGAAAAAGAGACCTTTGCAAATACTTGGCATTATAATTTCTCAAAAATAGTACCTCAAGACCACAAGAACCACAGTCTTGAGAACCACAGACATATCGCAGAAGAACAAAGGATACAGATAATTATTAGGATATGACAATTCAAAATGTCACATTAGTTAACTATCCTACGAGTGTGGTAGCTAAATATATATGGAACAAATGGAACTCTAAATGAAGGAGAACTTAAAGAACTCGATAATTCGGTCGGCATATTGAACATTAAACAACAGAATGGAAACAAAGAGCCTTCTCCAATACGAAAAGACGGGAAAGAAATCCAAGACTTGAGCAGTACCGCATCGAACAACTCCAAGTAATCGATAAGTATCATTTCTTAAACCAGAAAGAATTTAATTCGGACTGAAATATTGATGAAGTAATTCCAACAGATGGTCATTCTGCAAAATTTGATTTTTCCCGACAATTGGCTACCAAGGGGAACTCCCAAAAATATATCAACGAATTACCTAAAATCACAAAATCGGACTAAAACCCCCAGAAGTATACCACAAAGATCTCGAAACAATAATAAACCACAGGATTGGGACACCAAGGAACGCGAACAGGAGATTAACCAGTTAAATCGCAGAGAAGACGGCTGCAGATCGGACCAAATTTAGTCTAACAAACTGAAGAAGAAAAAAAATGTTTGCATATAAATTTATCCTTACAGAGCTAATCACGGGATCAAGGAGCGAAATCGGAGGAGAAGCACGCTGAATGAGAGACAGAACGTGAAAGAGAGATGAGAAGCGCAAGAGTACACGTGGCTACAATATGTTGGGTACTTCAATTTTCTGTACGAATCGTCTTACCTCTCAAACAAGAGAGATCACGAGATGAACGGCCCAGATCCTTCCATTACACGAGACAGTAAGCAGGTCGAAGCCGCCTGCCTGGATTCCATGGGCGGCTCTGTCTCCCTCCACATCTACCTCTATGGAATGGAGTAAGCTTACGGATAGGAATCCTAAGTCTTGCTGGCCTCTGTTAGTTTTCTTTCTTTCTTTCTTTCTTTCTTTCTTCGATTGATCAGAATCCTACCCTGAACTTGAAGGATACAGTTGTAATAACCGATCTATCAATGTGATCATCTTCATGGATGAGGCCTGGCCAAATCAATCGCCGACTAGTAATTTTGTCGGATAGCTAGATCCGTTGTTTTTCGTGAATAACTACGAATTTTCCCCGTCCCGGATCAAGGATTTTTAGCTGTTAGATTTTGCCTTCTTGTGCGCAGGCTTTGACCATCTGAGAATGACGCTAATAGAGCATTTTTACGGCGGTCATGTTCTTTTAATATGCTCTAGATGAAGCATCTTCTCGGAAAGTCGAGTTGAAAAGATAACAACCGTACTTGCATAGTTCCATTGCCAGCCTTGGGTTAAATCAATATATATTGTCGGTCATTACCTTCCTCACTTTCCGTATTAAATTTTCGATCATTCATCCTATGTGAAGTTCATCAACCGGCTTTTCACATATATTATAAATATTAGAAAAATATAGAAAAAGAACTAATATACAATTCTATAATATCGTCGAACTTGAGAACTGTTAAAACGAATAAGGCTTGCATTACGGAAGGAGTTTAATCAGCCTGCTGATCAGTAAGTATGTTGAATACAGTGCAAATGGTTAACAAGGTTAACGTGGAAGGCATTAAAATCATTAGCAGTCTTGGCCAATCTTAATTCGAGCCACTGTAGTGCTAAAAAACCGAAGCATTGTTTAAATACTCGAGTTAATTGAATAAAACATCACACAACATTGGTCGATTGGATATTAGTAATTTGTCCCATGAGCTAATAACAGCTTCTGCCACTGGAGAAATAGTTGCCCTTCCAAAATGAATGCAAAAGGGTAAACAAGAACAGATTTACTTCCACAGCTTCCGGAGGGACATATTTTTCTCTGTCTCTTTCTTCATTACCTTTCCCACTGCCATCTCGAAATCCTCTTGGGTTACATGCACTCTTCTCTCCCTAAGCGCAAACATCCCTGCTTCTGTGCACACCGCCTGCAAACAAATTCCATGAGAATCAATACAGTAATCAAACCTCAGATCAACTGATATACAACTATGTAATGAAATGATCTGCTGGCGTTGGGTTTTCAACCTCTGTCATAGATTAATGACAAAGTACAACAGGTAGAAACTTAACCTGGTTCTTCCACATTAGCACTGACAAACAAGTTCACCCTGAATTGATGAGATGGTAATATGCCCTTAAAAGTTTTTTATGCATAAAATACTAAGATGAAGGGTTTCATGCAGCACTTACTAAGTTTAAGTAAAGAGGCTGGTTTCAGACTATAATGTACTTGACATTTAAGAATAGTTATATTGGCAACAGTCAACTAGGGATACATGACGAGGAACAACTTATATACACAAAAACAAACCTTGAGTTCTGCTCCAGATGCTCCATTCATCTTCTCTGCTATCTTTTTAAGATCAATCCCCCGCATCAAATTCATCTTCCTAGAGTGTATCTTTAAGATATCGAAACGAGACTGAAAAAAATGCAGAGGTTAAGTACATCATGTAATGCAAAATTAACAAAATCTCAACACTTGGCAGTTGAATGGAGCATGCACCTCTTCATTGGGGTTAGGGAACTCAATTTTTCTATCAATCCGACCAGGCCTGAGGAGTGCTTGATCCAAGATATCTATTCGATTTGTAGCCATCAAAACCTGTAAAAAAGTTATCCCAAATTTAGGATATTTGCATTGAAAGAGGATTAGCTGAACCCGAAATAGTCAGGAGTAAAGGTTTGGTCATCGTGTTTATATTGCTTTTTAGCATGTCCTTTTATGTGGAGTGTAGACAAGAACTCAATGTATCAAGAAAAGCAACAAACTACTTACTTTAATCTTATTTGATGCCTCAAACCCATCAAGCTGATTGAGAAGCTCAAGCATTGTACGTTGCACTTCACTATCACCATTACCAGTGCCTGATTCCATCCTAGCAGATCCAATGCTGTCGATCTCATCCATGAAGATAATTGATGGGGCATGTTCCCTGGAACAACATTAGACCAATAACAATAACAGTCAGACTAAGAAAATGCAATAAAATATGTCACATCAGGGCCTCAAGTCTCGACACATCCTCCAGTAGCTAGAGCATAAATGTATATACAGGAGGCAAAAAAAGGAAATACTTAGATCTGCATAACCTTGATGCACAAAGGAACAAGCTATCAAGAATACATGCAACTTTCTACAAGATCATTATGCTTTTCTGCACTAACAGACCAACTAACTAATGATTGGAAATGTTTGAATTAAAGTTCACGCATACCTAGCCATTACAAAAAGTTCACGAACCATTCTGGAGCCCTCTCCAATGTACTTCTGAACCAACTCAGAACCAGAAACTCTAATAAATGTGCAATCAGTGTGATGAGCTACTGCTCTGGCCAGCAGAGTTTTCCCTGTACCAGGAGGCCCATAAAGCAAGACTCCCTGTAGGTAACAAATCCAAGTTAATAAATTTCCACTGTTTAAGTCGTCAACATTTCCAATAATATCAAACAAGCATGTAGGGAGAAATGAGATGACTCTCCCTATACCTTTGGTTGAGCAATTCCAAGGCTTTCAAATAATTCAGGATGTTTGATTGGAAGCTCAATAACCTGCAAAAGATACAGGGGATAAGCTAATATATTATGTCAAGTGAGCTATTGTAGCTAAGATGGATTTGCTGCTTCGCAAACCTCTTTTATCTCTTTAATTTGCTGATCAAGGCCACCAATCATGTCGTAAGTAGAATCAGGAACCTTTTCAACCTTCATAAGATTAACTAAAGGATCAACTTTGCTGGGCAAGATCAAGTGAAGAACATAACTATCATTCCGAAGAGCAACTCTTGTTGACGGCGTAAGCTTAGTCATGTCAATGTTCTTGTCAATATCAACAACATATTTTCCTTCTGGATGGACCTGAAAGGAAATAAAGGGCATAAAAGTTTGCATGCTTGTCCGCCAGCAACCAAAGATAAAAGTGCAAGCATACATTTCACAAGAAGGTTTTTCAAAGGAAGATCATGCAGATAATAAAATTGCATGTTGGAAAATTTGCAAATTAATGCCATTACAGCACTCAAATCGCATATAATAGATCACATGATGCAAAAATTATAATTATCTTCTACTTCCTGTATAAGATCACAAATTACTAACTTCACTATCTTTGCAATACAGAATGTAGATATAAGCCTGTATAAGGGTTGTGATGATAGGGTTATGTCATTCAAAGAGCAATGCTGCTAAATGTCGTTAATGCTGCCAGACCAGATATATGTCCTAAATATTGTTTGCCATCTACACGCTCTGACAATATTAACCAAATATAACTTTCCTTTTCCTGGAAACCATCAATTTAAATGATCTCAGCTAACACCTCTGAAAAAGACAATTGGACATCCTAAAAGTGACTTTAGCCCAAAAATCTATTTGTATGGCATGTTCTCCAGAAAATTTTATAAATGTGACCATAAAATAAAATGATATTCATAGTTGAGATCATCTGAATAACTATAAAGAGAAGATGATGAAATAATATCAAGAAAAAAATACGAATGCCTCAACTACAGGTAAAAAACTAAAACGCAAAAAGACTATGAGGAATAAAATTGGATGACAAACATGATTTACCTTGACTAAGACCTTTGACTTCCCCATAACCTTCACCACCTCACCAACATATGATCCAGGTTCTTGAAGTAGCTGAAGCTCCTCCCGAAGCATCCTTACTATGGTTTCATAACCAAAGAATAGAATATTAAAAGAACCTCTTGCAAAAAGAGGCATACCAAGTAACTATCAGACAAATGAAAACAAGTTTTGAATAATTCCACCGTTCCATCATATATAAATTAAAAGGCAATTGGCAGCTTAACAGTCAATTTGTTCTTGAAGAAGCTCTTGAAGAATTGTGCTAAAAGTTAAGTTGTTTTTCTTGTACATACAATTGCCGATAGAAATAGAATGACCCACAACTTAACAAAATCAAGAACACCATATGAGAGTTAATGGTGACCAGATACATATTTTCAATGCAAGAAGAAACGATGGCTATGAAGGACACTTCAAAGAAGATGACCATATGCATATGGGAACTACTTTATCCTCTCAATTCATATAAACCACCTACTGTAGAACACAACGCGAGACAGAGGGAGAAACCCCAGACGGCCAGCAAGAAAACAAAGATAAGGAACCAGATTTCACATTTCTTTTCCTCAACATAAACAACCAAAGCATCACCATAGCACAGTAATTACATCAGATCAATCTTATATGCCCAATTATTGGAACATCTACTTCCATTATTTTCCCATCACGTCACCAATCTCATATCATGACAGGACTCGTGTAAGCGTTGGAATAAGGAATACAGTTTTTTCATTTCTGCTCCTCTATAGAAATTAGAAACCAACCACAATTCCAGACCGCATCCTTCCCATATCTAATAAATCAAATCAAGGAACTCCACAATCACAACCAAGATTGATTCTTATCTAGAAACTAAGATCATCGTGGGAGCTAGAGTTAGGGTTATGAGAGATTTGTGGGAGCTGACCTCGGGAGTTGAGATCGTTGCGTTGGGCCTCGAGTCGGTTAAGGTTGTGGGTCTTCTGTCGAAGCTGGAGTTGGAGGTCATGGATGTGCTGCAGATAGTACTGCCTCAACCCCTCGCCTCCCACTCCTCTCGCCCTTACCGGTGACCACACTTCGCCCTCCGCCGCCGCCGGCGGCCGGTTTGCTTGTTCTACCGCCACTGAAGCCATCGCGATCTAACACGGCCGGAAGAACTCTCTCTCTCTCTCTCTCTCTCTCTGCCTTTTAACGCAAGCAACTGTGTTACCATTTACCACCGCCCTGGGCCTGGGGGGTCACGGATCGGGTAAATAACAGGATCCGACATAAAGGATCCGATAACTACAGCTCCAAGGCCTGTTCCATATTTTATCTGGGCCATTTTCTGAAGGCCCGAGAACCCCTTCAACCATCGAGCCTCGATCCGACGGCCGGAACCCCCCCACCACCAAAACTCTCACAATGCGCATCTCACTCACAAGAAAACCTCTACTAGGCACTAGCATGTGAAGGAGTAACACAACCAATATAATCTCACGTTTGTTTCCAAATGTCGTCACTCGTTGGTTTCTAACAACTGGTCCTTTTCCGCCGCTTCTCTTCCACCTCCTCCTTCTCCATTGGTCACTTCTTCTATCCTTACTTCTTCTTCGTCTCTCATTTCGCATTTACCCCGATTTTCTTGTGTAATTATTATTTCTCTCTCGAAAACGTATCATACCACACTTCCTAATATTCAATTCTGAGCCTTTTTAAGCGCTTCCTCTTCTTTGATTCCGTTACAGGCCCCTGTCTCCACCTTTTTCCTCGAGTAGGAGTTCTGTGCTTCTTGTTCTCCGTCTAGGATTAGGGTTTTGACATTTTTCTTCGTCCTGAATTTTTGCGATAGGGTTAGGCTTTTGGCATTTCTGCTGTTGTGCTCGATAGTTTGTCTAACTGATTTCTTCGATTGTGGTGGGATCCTATGGAGAAGAAGAAGGTGGCAGTTCCGCTTGTGTGCCACGGACACTCACGGCCGGTTGTCGATTTGTTCTACAGCCCTGTAACACCTGATGGATTCTTCCTCATGAGTGCGAGCAAGGGTGAGACTTTAAAGTTTATTCCTGAAATTAGGGTTAGATAAGCACAGCTTTTTTTGTTAGAATAAAGGAATGGATAAAATTTGAATACTTTGTTGATATAAATACTTCTTTATTTTAAATCTTGTGCGCTTGGCTGGATATTCCATGAGAGAAAATGGGTTTTGCTAACATCTGTTTCTCTAAAGTTGTTTCTTTGTTGATGGTTCATCTCATTTGGAACATCTGCATCAATATATTTAGGAAGACATTGCATTTAGTACCTGTCGAAGTGATTCTTCTTTGTGGATGGCTCTTAGTTATTTGTTTCTTATCTAGAGTGACTTATAGGGAGCAGATGAAATGAGAATAGTGCATTGATTTCACATGAACTGGTAGAATTCTTTGTTAAGAAAGATTTCATTTTCCTCTTTCATGATTATTTGATTAATTAAGCTAGTTCGTTCGAAACTGGACCACTTGATATTGTTAGAACTTTAGGAGTATTGGGTAAAAGAAGGACATTAGAAACATTCAATTTTGACCAATTAAATTCACCATTATGAGCCCTTTTTTTTATTAGTGTCACTCACCTTCTTTACTTTAAAACAAAATCATTGAGTAGGGATAGGATCCTAATATTTTGCCTGTTTACCTACGTCTGAATGATTAGTTTTTTTTTAATGGCTAAAATTGAAGGCGTCCAGGCAATCTTTGTAGCACAGATTGTCATTTTGGCCAGGATTGCAACTACAAGAGCTTCTTGACCCTCTTCTTGTCCCTTCAGTCATTTAGCTGCTCTTTTCTGAGGGATCCAGAAGTCAATCGTCTCTTGTTTGTGCATTCAGAGCATAAAGTATCATCTTAGATTGCTTACCTATTGACTTGTTGTTATGCTTACCAATTATTCAGATGCCAACCCCATGCTTAGAAATGGTGAGACAGGGGACTGGATTGGAACTTTTGGAGGGCATAAGGGTGCAGTTTGGAGTTGCTGCTTGGACACCAATGCCTTACATGCTGCCACTGGATCAGCTGATTTCACTGCGTACATTATCTACTTATCTTGCTTTCTATAGAGCTCTACTAGTATTGCCTGAACTGATAAACCATATGTGTTATTTTGACCCTATCTCATATTCTATATTATTTCTGGAAATCAACAGTCTGCATGCAGCTGTACCCTTTGCTTTCTCACCTTGTTGTTTTAAGGTTCTATGATACCTGATATTTTTATACGAACGAGAACATGGAGAATGCTTGTTTTATAATAATTATTGCCAAGGTTTTGTTTCTTGAAGAACAAAGAAAGTTGGTACCTTTGGTGTTTTCAATTATGTGATGTTGGAATCAGTGATAACATTGTGGCTGCACTTCAATCATTTGCAGTAAAATATGGGATGCATTAACTGGTGATGTGCTGCACTCTTTTGAACATAAGCACATCGTCCGTGCATGTGCCTTTTCTGAGGTAATGAGTTTCTTACTTTCTTTAAGTTTTAACATATTCATCATTAAGATTTGTCAGTTATTCAATGGCAATATCCCCTATTATAGCCTTCTCCTGCTTCATCTTTTGGCAAATCTGAGTGTGTAAGATTGTACTACCAATGGCCAATGATTGCATATTGGGTCATCTCATGTCTTAGCACTATCTGGTAAAATTTTCAATTTCTGCAGGACACACACCTATTGCTAACTGGAGGAATTGAGAAAATTTTACGTATATATGATCTGAACTGCCCAGATGCATCACCAAGGGAAATTGATAAGTCACCTGGTTCTGTCAGAACTGCTGCTTGGCTTCACAGTGATCAAACAATATTGAGTTCTTGCACAGAAATTGGGGGTGTTAGGTGTGCATCTACTTACCCTGTCAGCTTCCTCAGATTCTCCTGACTCTTTACTATTTTCCATATCAATTAGGTTCTGATATTCTAACATTGTACTTAGTAATGTGCATTGGTTAGATATTTATAAATATGATGAGAATAATGTTCCTCGATATTTCCTTGATATGAAAGTTACAAGCATCAGAAGAATATGTCATGTGAAAGTTACTTGATATTTTCTTGTTAAGTTGTTAGTTTGTTATTAGTATGAGATGTGTTAATATATTACTCTGCAGGTTGTGGGATGTGAGAAGTGGAAAAATTGTTCAGACTCTTGAAACCAGCTCACCTGTCACAAGTGCAGAAGTTAGTCAAGATGGTCGGTACATCACTACTGCTGATGGCACTTCTGTCAAATTTTGGGATGCAAATCAGTAAGCTTTCTATTTCCTTTTCTTGACACATTTTATTGGAAACGTGATTTGCTCAATAGCCATCCACAATAACAAGCCATTAGTCTGAACTATCTGGTGTCTTCTTAATGTAACCATGCCTTGAAATTGTTATGCAGTTTTGGACTCATAAAAAGCTATAACATGCCATGCACAGTTGAATCAGCTTCACTTGAACCAAAGTTGGGTGACAGATTCATTGCCGGAGGAGAAGACATGTGGGTTCATGTCTTTGATTTCCATACAGGCGAAGAAATCAGTGAGTTTTGGTTTCTCATTTTGGACTGCTCTTGCATGTTGATTGCTGTAAATGCTGATCCAGAGTGTTTTTAATGTACTGAAAAAAGGGATATTACATTCCACCCTCTATTAGATTGTATAATATGGTTTTCTACTGTTGGTCACCTGGTTATTAGCTGGTGATAACTCACAAATCTATAGGATCACGAACTTCTAATTTTTATGTCAAACAGTTTTATCATATCTTTCATAAATTTGTGCTCTCTAGTTTTATTATAGTGTCTTCTTTATTCCTTGGTCTCCATATGTTTCTTCTTTCTAAGAACTAAACTGTAAATATACGGTTCATAAGGAGAAATGTCATTTTCATGTTAAAATTTTTTACATGAGGTAGCAAATAGGTTTATTCCTTGCGCTTTTTTTTTATAAAAAAAATAAGTAAATGTTATGACGATGATCATGTTTACCCTGGATGCAGCATGTAACAAAGGCCATCATGGGCCCATCCATTGTGTCCGCTTCTCCCCTGGTGGTGAATCATATGCCTCGGGATCGGAGGATGGCACCATCAGAATTTGGCAGATGGGACCAACCACAACGGACGTGAATGAGTCTGTCAATGCAGATAATGGGTCTGTAGGAAAACTGAAGGTTGGGGTGAATGAGGTGTCCCGCAAGATTGAAGGGTTCCACATCTCTGAGGATGGACAGAGTGAGGAATAGAATGTTGCATCAGCTGATACCTGTTGCTGTTCTTAATTGTTGTAGTCAATTGTCGTTTTGAGTTTGTTTATACTTTGCCTTGCATGTGATTGTAACTATCTGGTTATCTTCATCCTTATTCCAGCTTTTATTTTGGAATTAAACCAGCCATGATACGAGTTTTTTGAGAAGAGTTCCTTTTCAGCGCGCGCCTCGGAAATAACGGGACGGTGCTGTATGAGAATTACATTGTCGCCCATGCAGGTACTTATGCGACTGTCATAATCGAATTCTTCTATCGATGCACATGGAATTTTGATCAACCCTCTGGTGATTTATCTCATACGTTTTTGTCGACTAGCAATGTTGGTTGGAAACTGCGCTTAATCTTATTTTATGTTGGCTACCTACCAAGAGCATCTCCAAAGGAGGGAGGCTCCAAATATAGAGTTACTAAGAGCATCTCTAAGAGAGGGAGAGAGGCTCCAAATATAGGCATTGGTTATCTCCAATCCGGGCTCTATTTTTATGATTAATTAATATATATATTTATATTATATTTTAAATTATTTAATAAGACTTTTTAATATTATTATTTTTTAATAAAAAAATATATGATTAGAAAACTATTACAAGCATCAAGATCACATTACGCAAAATAAATAAATAAAATAAGAATCTAATAGTCCAATAAGTCTACCGGTTTCATAGTCTCCTTAATTTTACCCACCTCATTTATTCTAACTTGAAAATGATTATTACCTTTTTCTAATAATTTCATGTATATTTCTTTAAAAGAAATCATATTCATCTAAATATTTAATTTTATTTAAATTAATAAATAAAAAATATTGATTATATAATTTAAAATTTTAAAATAACTTAATATTAGACTCGTTTTAGATAGTATTTTTTTATTAAAAGTTGATTAAAATACTAAATTATATACTTATTTTAATTAACTAGATTATTTAATAAAAGATACATATAAATTTTAAATTAAATTTTTATAGGGCAAAATTAATATTTTACAAAGTTAAATAATTATTTAGAGTCGGGCTCTAAATTCTTAGATGAGACTCTAAATATGGAGTCCAGTGTAGATGACTCATATTTGAAGTCCACTCTAATTTTGACTGCTCATATATATTGTGGAAATAAAAGAACCAGGGTCGTTCGTAAATGGCAACGATAATTGTAAGTATCATCTTAAATGAGTAACTAACAACCCCTTATTAGGGGGGCATTGAGCTTCTTTTTTTTTTTTTTTTTTTTTGCGGTACCGTAGAAATGCAGGACAACTAGAATTAATCCAGATAACAGCAATGACGCAACCAGCACAAGGGCGTGCGTCTTAAATAAACAAGACTGGAATCAAATTTTGGACACCTCCGGAACTGCAACTGGGAAGTTGTTAATCTCATCCATCCAGGGGTTTTTCTCCTCTGCAGGATTCACCGCCTTCAGAGCTCTCCAGACGGCACTATTACACTTGAACCCAGACCCAAATGCTATCTGCCAAACCCTATCCTTCTTCCTAATCCTTCCTTTCCCCTCGGTGTATGCCAGTTCGTACCAGAGAGAGCTGCTTGAAGTGTTACCAAATCTGTAGAGCGTCATCCTCGACGGTTCCATCTGCCAGTCAGAAAGCTGCAAGTTCTTCTCCAGTTCATCTAGGACGGCCCTCCCCCCAGCATGGATGCAGAAATGCTCGAAGGCCAACTTAAAGTCAGGGATGTAAGGCTTAATCTTCATCTTAAAGAACTTCTTTGCGACCACCGTTGCCAAGAAGAGTAGCTGCTCAGAGATGGGCAGCACTAGAGGGCCCAGTGTAGTAATGTTGGTCTTCAAGGCATCAGCAGCCACCACCATCAGATCCTTGGAAAGGGAGACGCCGATCTTCTTGGTATCATCCTCCTCCTGCATCACGCAATTGTAGGACTTGTCGTCGGCGCCTTTGTGGGTCCGAACCGTATGGACCAACTCATACTTGGAACGTCGGTGATCTGATCTCTTGTTGGATAGGAGGATCGCGGCCCCACCCATCCGAAACAAGCAGTTCGTGATAAGCATCGACTTGTTGTTGCCAAAATACCAGTTCAAGGTCATGTTCTCCATGCTGACAACCAAGGCATAGGAATTGGCGTGGACTTGGAGAAGATCCTTCGCGAGGTCTATCGAGATTAGCCCCGCGCTGCAACCCATGCCACCAAGATTATAGCTAAGGATGTTTCCCCTGAGCTTGTAATGGTTCACGACCATGGCCGAAAGAGACGGAGTCGGATTGAACAAGCTACAGTTCACAATCAAGATCCCGATGTCCTTTGGTTTCACGTTCGTCTTCGCGAAAAGCTCATCAATGGCTCCGAAGATGACGGTCCTAGCTTCCTTCCTTGCTTCGTTTATCGATGGAAGTGGTGGAATACTAAGAAAAGCCTCAGGGAAGTAAGTGGAGTCGCCAAGGCCGGATCTTTCGACGATCTTACGCTGGAATTCGACGCTCTCTGCTGTAAACAAGCCCGTCGAAATGGAGCGCTCCACAGAGAATTTTTTAGTGCACTTACGGGCCTCGTCTGGCTTGTAGCAGGAGAAGTTGACGAGATAGACCGGTCTCGGCCTGGTAAGGAAGTAGACGGTCGAGAGGAAGACGAGGAGTGAGGAGCAGAGGACGATGGAGATGAGGTCGAAGCGGAGATGGTCCGCGAGGTCATGGAGGTCTTCAAGGGATAAGGTGGACAGCTGGGTGGCTAAGACGACAATGACGGGAAAGAGGAAGAGGTACATTCCATGGGTGATGAGGTAGTGGTACCCAAGCTTGACATACTTAAGCTTCACAGATTGCTGGAAGTCAGGGAGTCTCCTCGAGGAAGAGCTGGCAAGTGGGGCATTTCTGCTTTCTTCCGCCATGATAGCTCTCCCAGATCTTCACCACCAAAGGAATCGAAAAAAAATTAAAAATCTCCCTACAAATAAGTAAGATTACAACACCTTAATCACTCTATCTCACCTGTATAATATGTGATAAATAACACAAAGATGGACAACTGAGGAGAACAAGGAAACAAATAGTAATAATAATCATATTGTTCTACAAGAATCCAGCAGAGGAGAAGGAATATTGCAGCTCACCACGATGCAGTATCAGAAAATTTAAGGTCTCAAAGTAAAATCTGTACTCTATCGCACTTGTTGTATGGTGAAGTCTCTTTTGCCTTTGGAATTTTTGTTTCTATTTTACATAGACTGGGACCAAGGATTCCGGAATAACTAGAATTTTGGATCATTTAAATAGAAAATCTGGGTCCTTCTCACGTTCTTTTTTTTCACATGAGGAGGGTTTTGTATAATAATGAGGTAGAAAAACATGTGTTGTGTTGGAAAGTTCATATAAAAAAGAGACTGAATAAAGATTGTCGAACATTATCCGACTCACTTAGCTTCTAACTGGAAAAAAGTGTAATGATCAAAATAAAATATTTCCTCTATCTTACTTGTATATTGCGATAAAGAGCACTCATATGGATCATATTGTTCTACAAAAATCCAGCAATACGGAGAAGTGCAAACAACCATATGGTTTATTTGTTCTTTTGAGAAGGAAAGTTGCCGGGGATACAAACGACATGGATTTCTTCCTATATTCGAAAAGGAGGGGCGATACAGACCTACCTCCAACCGGAATAGATTGGCAAAGAAAACCTCGATGTATTGCCGCTCCTCTCACCCTTCTCTCTTGTAGATGAATGCAAGCGTGAAGGAAAGAGAGGTACTATATAATAAGAAAAACTCTCTCTCTCTCTCTCTCTCTCTCTCTCTCTCTCTCTCTCTCTCTCTCTCTCTCTCTCTCTCCCACCCCCTTTCAGGAGAGGGAATGAAAAGTGTGCAACACGATGCTGCATGGAACTCGGCTTGTGCTTCCCCACCTGTTGTAATTTACAGGATGATTTTTGTACCATTTGAGATAGAGCATCTTATCACGTAAGATTTTATATGATACCGAGGTAGAGAATCTATGGTCATTTGTCTCCTGGTATGTGGGGTACCCAGTGAGTGACTACACATGAGTGAGTAGGACCGCCAAAAAACAGCCTGTGAGCTCGTGAAGTCGACTTATTTCGAATTCGACTCCAATTCTGTTCAAACTCTAAGTGAGTCAAATCAAGCTAATATATTAGGCTCGAATGTATTTTTGAGCCGAGCCGTGTTGGAGCTGGCCTGCTCGACCTCGGCTCAATTAGGCTCGAACATTGTAGTTATATATATTAGTATATAAATTCTCGTGACTCACATGATTCCTTCTTCTCCTTTTCTTTCTTTCCTCACTCTCTTCCTTCAATTCTTTTCTATATCGATGACACTCCGTCAACAAAACTATCCATCTCCACAAGCCCGGCCTCTCTGCCCTCCCACTCCTCTAGATCTGCCAAGCCTCATCTGTAAGATGTTCGTCGTCGTCGTCCTCACCTCCAACAATCTCCTTGCTTCCTTTTAGGATTAATGCTTGAAATGATGAATTAGAGCCAAGCAGAGCCATATGAACGAGTTGCCAGCAAGTGAGTCTCTTCACCTTCCTTTGGCTTCATCTCTGCCCTAGTTCATCGACATCACCTTTGTCACCACGTGGGACATCACACCACTGTCGAGGTTCTCTCCCTCTAGCTTTTTGCTCGATTCTTCAAACGAGGTGGAATGAAGATTGGGACGATGCCGAGGCCTTCCTTCGCATTGCTTTCTGCCAAGCTCCCTCGCCACTAGCCTACTTAAATCTAGGAGTACGTGGCGACATCTGCCTTGTCGGGAACATAGGATTCAGAAGTTGTTCCAACAAAGGAGTTTCTTTCCTACGATGGGATATTGCACCGTATTCATGGTGGTGGAACTTGAGAAAAACTAGCATAAGCAAAGTAAGTCGAGCTGAGCTTGGCTTTTTCCAACTCGAGTTGAGCTGAACTTTTTCAATTTTTGAGCCGAGCCGAGCTGAAGTTTAGCTCACGGACACCTCTAAACATGAGTGCTATCAAGCACTTAAAATATAAATTTCTCTTTTGGTAAGCGTGTAACTCAACTAAATGTGAGCACGCCCATGCTCTGCTAGGTCCGTTTGAAATTACGGATGGGAGAATAAGAAGAGAAGATAAATAGAGTAAGAAATCAAGAGAAGAGATGGATGTAAAGATAATGATTGAATATAAATGATGATAGAATTTAAGAATCAGTTGGGGAATGACAAAATTCAAACGTAAGTGGTGAAAATGTTTAAGGCAAAGTTACGGGAAAAGTGAGCCGTTGTGTTATATATATATATATATATATATATATATATATATATATATATATATATATATATTAGTTTTTTTTAGCTAAGCGAGCCAAACTATTTGAGCCGAACTATAACCGATGTGATTATTTAATTCGATACCCCTCCGAGAACGAGAAGCAGCAAGTGTAAAATGCCAAATCTGAATCTATTCGGCTTGACGGTGATCTAATTTCTAAGGCCTGAGACTGAGACTGAGACTGTAGGATTTTGGACTACTCACATGACCGCTCACGTGAGTCCTGTCTCTAGCTCCGGAGCTCTAGTCTATTGCATTGCACGGACCTTTACAAAAGACGACGGAATAAAGGTGCCGTGACCGGCTAATAAGAAAAACAGAACAAATGCCAAAAATCCATGATCCCTCCCTATCTACCCATCTATCCATCTCTAGGTAACCGTTGATACTATTTTCTTCTTTTTCAAGCTTCATTAAAGAAGAAAAGTATAAGATGCCCAAAAAAGTTCTTCTCTAAGTATCATGCCCAAAATCCTGTTGGGCTACGTCTATTGGCCATAAGCCACAACGTTGTAACACTCGGATGGCCCGTGGCCTATGGATTAGTACTTTCTCTCGATCCGAATTCTCCAAACGCATTCCATCCAATAGATATATATATATATATATATATACAAACTCTTCTGGGTTCAATCATTATTTTATATTATCTTCGAAGATTGCTAAGATTTATTTAGCCCACACAGATCCAATCCATGCCTTTAAAATAAAGAAAGACAAAAAAAAAAAAAAAAAAAAAAAAAGCGGGCTAAACCCGGCGTAAAAAGTATGAGAAACTTACCCCCTTTCTTTTTTCTCTCAATTTTCTTTCACTTGCATTTATTGCTCTTCTTATCGTTCACACAAAAGGAATTGATCATATGCGTCAGGTTGACATGAGATGATCCACCTTCTCTCATAGCCTCTCTAGCCATCTCTCCTAACACCTCTGCTCTTTTTCTCCTCTCCTCCCCTTCCTTTCCTTCATTCATCAAACTCCTCACAGCTTTCTCTACGTCATCCCTTCCTACAACCTTTAGTACCTCCGGGTTCACGTACATGGTTGGCTCCGTCACCCCGATTGGCACTCCAATCTCAAGAACATCCACAACCATCCTCTCGTTAAGGAACTGGTCAGCAAAATGAGGCCACGTCACCATGGGCACGCCTGCGGTGACTCCTTCCAACGTCGAGTTCCACCCACAGTGTGTCACAAATCCTCCGATCGCCGGGTGTGATAAAATCATCACCTGCGGGGCCCATCCCTTAATTATACAACCTTTTGAACCCACCCTTTCCTCGAATCCATCTGCGAGCCACTCGTCAACAGCATCAGATCTCTCCCTGTTCTTGATCACCCATACAAAGGGGTGGTTTGAGGCTTCCAATCCTAACCCCAATTCCACAATTTGCGACGGCAGGACGTGCGTTAGACTCCCGAAACTGACGTAAATAACTGATCTGGGCTTCATCATATCGAGCCAAGCCATGCATCTGTTTGCATCAATGGATGTATCTTTGTTTCCTCTCACTGCCATCCCACTAACATCTTTGTTGTAGAGAGAAAGTGGCCCAACAGTCCACACCTTCTTGTTCATGGCCTTTTGGTAGCTCTGGATGTATGAATGTTCCAAATCCTCGAAGCTGTTCACGACTATACCGTCTGCGACGAGCTCGGCTTGACGCACCTCTTCGTCCAACTTCTCCCACCCAGGTGCCGAAAAGAACCCTGGCGCTTGAGCTTTGCTCACCTCGATTATTTGTGTTAAGCCCGGCACTACGATAAGCTGGTTCTCATCCGTTATCCCTGTCATAGAAATATAGGATAAGATTTCTCCCGTTACAGAGCTAGCCTGTAACTAATAAGAAATGTTCATACTACACATATATAGGGAAGCCAGACGTACCATCATAGGCTTTGTAATGTGATATATTATGATTGCACAAGAGGGAGAAGCAGCAAATACTAAAGAAGGTAAGCCGTGGAACGTTGAGATTGCTTGCAACCTTCTTAGTCCAAGGATGGCAAAGGTCTGATATGATGCAATTCGGATAGAGCTCATGTTTTCGGAGATAAATCTCCATTGGTTTTTGAAGAAGGGAAGTTGCTTCGAAGAAATTGAGCATGAGATCCACCGATGGCACGACGTCGAGGTTTTCGCATCCGTCTGGTAGGCCGACTTCGGCACAAGGGAAAGGGAGCTCCACAAAACGGATCGGTAGGCCGGAAACATTAGCTTGGTCGATGGTGGTTTTGAACCGGGACGCATTGAAAGGCGTGGTGATGACGGTGACCCGCACGCCACGCTCGGCGAGAAGCAATGCAAGGTCGATCATGGGGATCATGTGGCCTTGGGCCATCAGAGGTACTAGAACAAAGTGAGGCTTAATATGATCACTAGAACTATTCATGACTACTACTTGCCTCGTCATCTTCAGATGGCAATGGATTGATGGTAGTATGTACTGTTGTTGCGAAGATGATATTAATGTTTTACTTCTTTCTGAATTTGCGTGGTTAGCTCGTTATTGTAGCTGATTCGGAGTGTGCAATATGGCGGTCGTTTCCATGTACTTTGTCCTCCAGTTTCCTTCGGTTTATTCGATCAGGCGAGGTACTTTTGTTGGGTTCTGTATTTCGTGCTGCGAGTGTTATCAACAAGAAGTGGGCATTGGAGCTGCACAGTAAGTCCGGCCTTCAGCGATTTCTCAGACAAGAAAGGTACGCGTTGTTAGGAAAAAAAAATTAAAATCAGATTTATTTTCAATTTGAGAGGGATGTTTGCTGAAAAGAAATATCGAAATCTGATTTGATTCCAACTTAAGAGGGAGTATTGAAAAAAAATATCGAAATCAAATTTTATTACTATTGTTATTGATTTGGTTAATCTATTTGTTATTTAATTTTCTTGTATATATCGGCTCTATCCTAATTTATTGGATAGACAAATTTAATTGTAGGAGAGATTATTATAATCTTTTCTTATTTATGTATTTGATTCATCTTAATTGAGCACACAATTATCTCATTCTATTTTAATTTCTCTCTTTTACACACATCCTATCTTGACTATTTCTTCTTCACGTAGTTAATGTTTTTTTTAAAATTTCAGCTGGACTTTGATGATCAATGCTCTTAAGTCTTAACGTAAGAGTTAAAGGGAAAGGGAAGCATACTGGAATAAGCATATCAACTATTTGAGTCTGTAGTTATTGACTAAGTCACTCGCCCCGCTGTCAAATCGTAAGGCAACCGTACTGGCTGTCCTTTTTTTTGTTGCTGTTTTAAGTTCTATTCTTGGATTCATAGTTATGCTATGGTTTTGCTTATATTTACTGGACTTTGTCATTAGCCTGTCTATATTATCTTACAGGCTTGCTTCTTTATTGAGTGTTTTTTCTTTTAAGACTGATATCGTTATAACTATAGTGGCTAAACAGGATTACAATGTCTGCTTTATTTTTATTGTGTTTGTTCTTGATACAGCAAAATGAAAAGCTAGCTCTCAAGGCTCTTTCTTATTCCTCCTCATCAAATTATATATATATATATATATATAGTGCTTCGAGGGCCACGTGCGTTACTCTATATATCGACTAAGTGAATATTCCGAAGAGATAACCAAAAATATAGGTTTCAAATGGTGATTCCCAGGCTTAACAATGATAGGTGAAATCAAACTAAATAAACACCCTCTGTTTATGAGAAATACTGTAGCAAGTGTTTCATGTTCATATAAGAAGATCCTTCTTCATCCATCGCTCTCCTTGCTTTCTCTCCCAAATCCTTAGCCCTCTTCCTTCTCTCTTCCCCTTCCTCTCCTCCGTCCATCAAATTCCACACCGCCTTCTCTATATCATCCCTCTTAACAACCACATCAGTATCCTCTGCTAGATACGAACTCGGAACCTTCACCCCTGCCGATACTCCAATCCTCAGCACTTGCACCACCAACTTCTCGTTAAGGAATTGATCAGCAACACGAGGCCACGTCACCATCGGCACTCCTGCGCCGGCCACAGCCTCCAACGTAGAATTCCAACCACAATGCGTAAAGAATCCTCCGACAGCCGGATGCGATAAGATCACCATTTGCGGCGCCCAGCCTCTAATGATGATTCCTCTTGAGCTTGTTCTCTCTTCAAACTCACATAACCATTTCTCTACCTCTGGGATCGACCTCTCTACCCCTTTGACCACCCAAATGAAGGGTTTATTTGATGCTTCAAGGCCGGATCCTATCTCGATGAGCTGCGAAGGTCCCACAAGCGCATAGCTACCAAAGCTAATGTAGATTACTGACATTTCCTCCTTTGAGTCGAGCCATGTTAGGATTTTACGGTTATCAATAGATGAATTGTTGCCTCGTGTGGCTTTGTTGTCTACGTCCTTGTTGTAAAGACATAATGGCCCGATCGCCCAAACCTTCTTCCCCAACATCTTTTCATACTGCTGGATGTACGATGGCTCTAACTCGTCGAAGCTATTGATCACCAGTCCCTCTGCTGTCGCCTCTGCCTTCAGTGCTGACTCGAGAAGGTCTTCCGATGCGAGCCCGCCGAAGAAACCAGGTGCTTGCACTTTGTTCACCTCAATTGCCTCTCCTGGGAAGTCGGGAACGAGGAAAGTCTCGTACTCGTCGATGATTCGATCGAAAATCTTGTGACGATATATGAGGTGTGCACATAAAGGAAAGAAGCACGACGTAGTGTGGAATATGACACGTGGTATACGGAGTTCACGAGCGGCGTCTGTGGTCTCTGGAGGATTGCAGAAATCGGTGATGATGCACGCCGGCGGAGAGTGTTGCGCTCGAAGATAAAGCTCGAGGGGTTCGCGGAGCATGCCAATGGCTGACATCATAGACTTGAAGAAGTCTATGGAAGGGAGAAGGTCAAAGTTTTCGCAACCTTCGGGTAATCCAGCTTTTGCGCAAGGGAGCTGGAATTCCACGAAATGGATTGGGAGACCGGATTCCTTTATGCGGTCTATGGTGGTCTTGATTCTCCCCGCGTTGACAGCGGTGGTGATGTAGCTGACGCGCGCGCCGCCCTCGGCAAGGAGATGAGCCATATCGAGCATAGGGATCATGTGGCCTTGAGCCAGTAGAGGAACCAAGACAAAGTGAGGTTTTGATTCCATTGCTAGCTAAGCTGCTACGATTGAAGAAGAAGCGTTGCAGTTTTAATAAGGACAATAAAAAAAGTGGATATATGCGCTGGTCAAAGGTGGATGGCTGTAGACTTTTCCTAGAAATTGTTTAATAAATCACGTGAGTGGATTGATTATTTTAATGCTCATTTCCATTTCATGACGCAGGTTTCTACATCACCTATATTGCCTTTCTAATGTTCTATTCTAAGGAGATCAAATTTCCATAAATTAAGATGACTATATGCTCTGGTCAAAGGTGGATGGCTGTAGACTTTTCCTAGAAATTGTTTAATAAATCACGTGAGTGGATTGATTATTTTAATGCTCATTTCCATTTCATGACGCAGGTTTCTACATCACCTATATTGCCTTTCTAATGTTCTATTCTAAGGAGATCAAATTTCCATAAATTAAGATGACTATATGCTCTGGTCAAAGGTGGATGGCTGTAGACTTTTCCTTGAAATTGTTTAATAAATCACGTGAGTGGATTGATTATTTTAATGCTCATTTCCGTTTCAGGACGCAGGTTTCTACATCACCTATATTGCCTTTCTAATGTTCTATTCTAAGGAGATCTCTTAGTGGATCTCGGACTAATCTGAAAGTGTGGAAAGATTTTCTTGTATATCACGTATGATTACAGGGGTACATATATAGCAGCCAAAGGGAGAAATTCAAGCCTACCTCTAAGGCACAATTACAGCCACAATTACATGCCTAATTATAGTGGTCTAACACTCCCCCGCAGTCTAATCGGGAGCTTCGCTAACGGTCAGACTGGACCGAAAATCCTGGAAGAGTGAGGTAGGAAGACCCTTAGTGAAGACGTCTGCGTACTGTGATGTCGTAGGTACATGAAGAACTCGAGTATGACCGAGGGCAACTTTCTCTCGAACAAAGTGGAGATCAATCTCAACATGTTTTGTTCGCTGATGTTGCACTGGGTTGCTGGAGAGATATACGGCACTGACGTTATCACAATAGACCACGGTAGCTCGGCGAGGTGGATGGTGAAGCTCATTTAACAACTGTCGCAGCCAGGTAGCTTCAGCAACACCATTTGCCACAGCTCGGTATTCTGCCTCGGCGCTGGACCGTGAGACTGTGTGCTGGCGCTTGGAGGACCAGGACACCAGGTTGTCTCCTAGAAACACTGCATAGCCGGAGGTAGAGCGACGGGTATCCGGACAGCCAGCCCAGTCTGCATCCGTGTACACGACAAGGTCTGTAGGTGAAGAGCGGCGCATAGTTAGGCCAAGTGAAAGAGTACCTTGCAGATATCGCAGAATCCGCTTGAGAGCCGTGAGGTGAGGCTCCCTGGGGTCATGCATATAGAGGCACACTTGCTGAACAGCAAAGGCGATGTCTGGACGGGTGAAAGTCAGGTACTGTAGGGCACCAGCTAGGCTGCGATACTGTGTGGCATCAGCGACAGGAGATCCCTCGGCAGATAATTTGGAGTGTAGATCAACAGGGGTGCTGCATGGCTTGCACTCACTCATCCCGGCTCGCTCCAAAATATCTTGCGTGTACTGACGCTGAGAGAGAAATAACCCAGTAGCAGACCGTGACACTGAAATACCCAGAAAATGGTGAAGTTGACCCATATCTGTCATAGCAAACTCACGCTGAAGGGCCGCAATGATATGCTGTAGAAGACCAGCAGAGGAAGCAGTGAGAACAATATCATCCACATAGAGCAACAACAGAGCTGTATCGGCTCCTCGACGATATATGAAGAGAGAGGTGTCTGACTTTGCTTCAACAAATCCAAGCGAAATAAGATGAGAGGCAAACCGCTGATGCCAAGCACGCGGCGCCTGCTTCAGACCATATAGTGATTTGTTGAGTCGGCAAACAAAATTAGGACGAGAGGAATCCACAAAGCCCGTGGGCTGAACGCAGTAGACTGTCTCTGTGAGAGTACCATGCAAGAACGCATTCTTCACATCCAGTTGGTGAATAGGCCAGTCCTGAGAAAGAGCCAGAGAAAGAACTACACGGACTGTCGCGGGCTTGACCACGGGACTGAAAGTTTCATCATAATCAATGCCAGGCCGCTGCGTGAAACCCCTGAGAACCCAGCGAGCCTTGTAGCGATCAAGAGAGCCATCAGCGTGCAGCTTGTGACGAAAAATCCACTTGCCCGTAACCATATTAACACCAGGAGGTCGTGGCACAAGACTCCAGGTGTCATTGGCGAGCAATGCATCAAACTCAGCTTGCATAGCAGCGCGCCAATGTGGATCAGTCAGGGCATCGCGGACGGAGCGAGGCAGCGGTGACATGGCCACAGCATGGAGATTTAGGCGATCCACAGGTTGGGCGATGCCGGCTTTTCCGCGCGTGCGCATGGGATGCGCGTTGTCGACGGGGGTGACGGAGACGGGGCGTGTGGCCACTGTGCGGCCGGTGGTGGTGGTGCTGGTGGCAGCAGCCCCTGCGGGATGGACGGAGGCAGCAGCACCGGGGCTCCCAGGTGGCGAGGCAGGGGAGACGCTACTGGCAGTAGGTTGTGCAGGTGACACAGGGGACAGCTCAGGATGTGACGCCGGGCTGGTGGGTATACCTGCATGCACAAACGGAGCTCCAGGAGCCGGAGTGGTAAGGTCATCCTCATCAAGAAGGAAGTCCAAGCTGGAGGATGCCATGGGCGTGGTAGACATGTTGGCGAAGGGGAAGGAGGATTCATCAAAAACGACATGGCGAGAAATAAGAATGCGGTTCGACTGAAGCTCCAGACATCGGTAGCCTTTGTGTTCGGAGGAGTAACCGAGGAACACGCATAGAGAGGAGCGGGGTGCAAGTTTGTGAGGTGCTGTGTCGGTCATGTTAGGGTAACAAGCACATCCAAAAACTTTGAGATGGTCGTAGGAGGGTTGGGTGGAATAGAGGTGGGTGTAGGGAGTTGAAAAGGCGAGAGTTTTGGTGGGGAGGCGGTTAATCAGGTAGGTTGCGGTGTGAAGTGCCTCGACCCAGTAGACCGGCGGAAGACTTGCCTGAAAAAGAAGAGATCGCAAAATATTGTTAAGTGTGCGGAGAGAGCGTTCGGCCTTTCCATTTTGCTGGGAAGTGTATGGACACGACATGCGAAGTGCAACGCCGTGGGAGAGAAAGAACGTGCGGGCCGCAGAATTGTCAAATTCGCGGCCATTGTCACACTGGATGCTCTTGATGGTGGTGCCGAATTGAGTTTGAACATACGCAAAAAAATTTGAGAGAGTGGAAAATGTCTCGGATTTTTGACGGAGGGGAAAAGTCCAAATGTAATGGGAACAATCATCCAAAATGACAAGATAATATTTGTACCCAGACACACTAACAATAGGAGATGTCCAAAGATCACAATGTATCAAATCAAAATTATTAAATGCTCTAAAGCTAGAAGACCCAAAAGGCAGCCGTGTGTGCCGACCGAGTTGGCACGCATGACAGATGTGGTCTAGATCATCTTTATTGCAGGAGATAACACTGGAACTGATGAGTTTGGACATTGCTTCACGCCCAAGATGGCCGAGACGCCGATGCCAAATCGAGGTAGGTGCTGCGATGAAGGCTGCGGTGCTGATGTTGGGTGGGAAGAATGGGTAGAGGTCGCCGGAGCTATTGCACCTGGCGATCACGTTCCTGGTGTGTAGGTCCTTCACAGAAAGGCCAAATGGATCAAATTCAATAGAACAGTTGTTATCAGTGGTAAAACGGCGAATGGAAATCAAGTTCTTAATTATATGTGGGGAAACTAAAACATCATTAAGAACAAGATGACGATGCGGGAAAGAGAAGGTTTGTGATCCAGTGGCTGTTACGGGAAGAAGTGCACCATTTCCAACAACGATGGATGAAGGTGTAAGTGATGAAGGGGATGAAACAGAGGAGAGTGTACCAGCGTCCGCAGTCATGTGGGAGCCAGCGCCCGAGTCGGCATACCATTCGGAAGGTGGTGGTGGTGGGGTGAGCGACATCGTGTTGAAGGACTGCACCAACGAGTCTTGGTTCCATGCACCACCATGAGTGGGGTTCCAGGGTGCCGACGCAGGCACTTGATAGTGCGCGGGGTGCCCCTGGTGCGTCGGTGTCGAGGGCGCAGCTCCCCCGTAGACATACGGCGATGGCGTAGTGTAGCCGTATCCGCCTGGAACGCCGCCAAACGGGCTGCCATATTGTGGAAAGGCGGTGAAGGCCTGCTGTGGCGGTGGTGGGCGGCCATATGGCCACATCTGCAGAGAACCAGTCCAGGGCTGGCCGAAAGAAGGGTGTACCCCTGGAGGTGCACCGCTGCCAGGAAGCTGCTGCTGACCTACCCCTGGAGGTGCACCGCTGCCAGGAAGCTGCTGCTGACCGCCACGGCCGCCACGGCCACGGCGACGGTTGTTGGAGCGCTGCCCGCCGCTGCCGCTGGGCGCCCCAGAGGGACGATGTGGAGCCATCTGGTTCACCTGTCGCGGCGTGTTGGAGGGTGGAGTCGGGCCGGACGCGACCGGCGTCATGACGAGGGCTGCAGGCGGTGAAGGAGGCCGGGCGTCGATCTCCAGTTCCTCCAGCAGGAGATGGGTGCGTGCCTCGGTGAACGTCGGAAAGGGGCGGTGCATCTTAAGGATCGTCACCATGTGCCGGAATTTCCCGTTCAGGCCACGGAGCAGAGTAAGGACCATCTGACGATCGCCGATAGGATCGCCGAACTCAGCGAGAGACGCCGCCATTGTCTCAAGGCGACGACAGAAGTCGGTGATTGACAGGGAGTCTTGGCGAAGGTTGCGGAATTGCGTCTCGAGGAGGAGGGCACGGGACTCCTTCTGCCCAAGGAACTCATCCTCGAGATAGCACCACGCCTCACGTGCGGGGCGCTGCCGGATCATGAGGGACTGCTGCAAGTCGCTGGAAATGGTGCCGTAGATCCATGTCAGCACGACGCAGTCCGCCTGGAGCCATGTAGGGCGCTCGGGAAGTGCCTCATCCTTGAGGACGTGGTGAGTCAGCGCGTACTTGCCGAGGACAGTGAGGAACAGCCCACGCCACTTGGTGTAGGTGTTCGTGGCCTTGTCGAGTATGACGGGGATGAGGGCCTTCACGTTAACGACGGCGGTGGCCTGAGCCCAGATGGCCTCGTGGGCGGCTTCAAATTTGTCGAGGGCCTCAATGTGGAGACGGGCTTCCTCGTCCTTGCGTGCCTGCTCGGCAAGGGCGGCCTCCTGGGTTGTGGCCGCATCGCTGGTATCCGGCATGGTGGGAAAAGAGAGTGGTTGAGATCAGCGACCGCGTATGCGTGCAAGGGGCAGGGCAGGGCGGGCGATCAAGGCGCGGCGATCGGCTCAGCAGCGCTCCGGGCGAGTGAATCGGCGGCAGGAGCGGCGAGAAGGACCGGCGGCGCGTAGACTAGGATTGCGGAAGGGTAGCGGATTGTAGCCGCTCTGATACCATGAAAGTGTGGAAAGATTTTCTTGTATATCACGTATGATTACAGGGGTACATATATAGCAGCCAAAGGGAGAAATTCAAGCCTACCTCTAAGGCACAATTACAGCCACAATTACATGCCTAATTATAGTGGTCTAACATAATCCAGTCCAGACTTTTTTTTTTGTAATAAAGAACATGTAGGAATTAATCCACGCTCATCACTTGCTACAAATTTCCATAAATTAAGATGACTATATGCTCATGTCCAATTTTAAAATCATGAGAGTTGAGGGTCACTTCGATTCAAATCGACCGAATGCGCCAGCTTTTTGGGTCGCCAGGATTTGAATTTGGAGCACGTCATGATATGTAGCTTACATGTCCATGCAACAAATAAGGCCGGGGTCCACAAGTAACTGTGGTTATTGTCTTATTTAGGGGGTATAAACGAGGTGAGTCTAGAGAGCCGGCTCCAGCTCAGGCTTAACTAGATATTAATTTAGAGCCTAATAATTTTGCTCATGCTCGGCTCAGCTCAACTCAAGCCGGGCCAACTGAATTAAGCCTATTATCAAGTCTTATTCAAGTCGAGCCAGACCAAGCCAAATCAAGCCCGGGTGAGCCACAAATAAATTGTAAGACGAGGAATGATGACGAGGCAGCGGCTTGAGGAGGAAGACAAGCATAGGGTGGCGGCTTGAGGAGGATGATGAGCACGAGGCAATGACGGCTTGAGGAGGAATAACTTATCGAAGGAGGAGGAGGAGGCAGGCTAACGGTAGAAAAGAACAAGATGACAGGCCAAGGTAGCGGCTTAAAGAGGAAGACGAGCACGAGGTGGCAACTTGAGAAGGAAAATAAGCACAAGGCGACGCTTAAGGAGAAGGAGCTAGCTTGCTGAAAGAGGAGGAGGCAAATCAACAGTGGAGAAGGACGAGACGATGGGTCGATGGTGGAGGAGGAGGATCGGAGCGACCGAGCGAGTGAGGATTGAGAAGAGCTAAGGAGATTTGAGCGACTATGTTTGAGAATTGAGACTTAGGAGTTGAGGCTAGGTTTCTAGTTGATTTTGAGCCTTCTAATTCAGCTTGGGCCGGGCTCAACTCTAGCCGAGCCGAGCAGAGCTCAAGCTTCAGTCGAGCCAAGCCACTTGTTTATTTTAACAGCCTTAGTCTTATTCAGTTATTTGTAGACAAAAAGGCTTCTTCAGACTTTAGTAAGAATAACCGTTGAATAATGGATTTCTTCAATTGTATTAATTAGACAAATGAAAATTAGGTTTATTAGGTAATTGCTAGCTTATTCCGTTATATGTTTGGAAAAATATCTGCTTTGGATGCTCCACTGAAATCAAAATAAGCACCCTTTGTTTGTGAGAAAAACTGTACCGACTGTTTCATGTTCATATAAGAAGATCCTTCTTCATCCATTGTTTCTTTGCTTTCCCCACTCAATTCCATAGCCCTATTCATTCTGGTTCAAATCAGGTTAAAAATTAGTGATAAACTTATTTATTATTTTATTATATTATTTTATCTAGCTAATTAATGAGTTACTATCTAATATATACATTTATTAGGAGCATTTTAAGAATAATTTTTACCTTAACATTTATGGGTCATATATAATTAAGTAAGTCACTGTATGTCAATATGACTGAATGTGTGGGTGTCCACTCAGTCATCCTTTTCATTTAGTATCAGCTTAGAAAGTAAAAAAAATAAAAGAGCAAATCTTGCTTCTATTTGATTATGTGATTTTGTGCTCCTAAGAAATCTTGAATCTCTACGCTCGGAGGAAATGAGATTCCTGGTTTGAGAATATCGGTCTTCTCTTTCACGCCGATAGAGGAGGGAGGGAACATGACAAAATGAGTTGATGATTCCATTGTGAATGCTATTGTTTAATTACAAATAGAATATATATATATATAGGCTCGTAAACAATGGATGGTTATAGCATTTTCTTGAAAATGTAAGGAGATGCTCATGGTCGGCAAATCTTCTCATAGGCAGATTGGTTGTTCTGGTGCTTATTTACCATTTCATGACGTATGCTGTTGTGTTACATCACCTATATTGTTTTTCTCCTAGCAATTAATTATTGGATTGTAATTAAGCCATCGTCCACTTATGAAATTAGAATAGTTTATTTTTTATTTTTTATAATATGCCTCTATGTTTTCGTGTAAAATAACTAAACAGCAATCATTTGATTGCACTATTTCTTCCTTCTCTTTCATCTTATTACATATAACTTTTATAAATTAATTTAATAATAATTTATAATTACTATTTTATTATTAGATTAGACAAGAGCTAATTATTACTACTATTTTATATCCAATTAAGAGTATTTTAATCATTCGATTTAAAATATCAACAATTCTCATTACAAATTTATTATCCTTATTTATTTTAATATCAATTATATATCACATTAAATATAATTAGTACTCATTATATTAGCATTGAACTAAATAATAAAATAGTTTATATTAGTATTAGCTCTTTTATTTTGATATTAAAAATTATAAATATTTCTTTTAAAATTAGCCATATTAATACCCAGCTTGGACTGAAATCTCTAATTTTCCGTTACTGTATAATTTAGTATGTGCCTCTCCATACACCTGGACATGAGTGTACACGTCTGAAATTATAAACCTCATGTGGGCCTTCTCCTACGTGCGATGAATGGAAAATAGATTTTGAGAGGTTATCAATCAATCTTCGAGAGCTAGCTAGTCCAGACAGTGCTGACACAGGGGCAATAGGATGAAGACAGGAAATTAATTAAGACTGGGCTTTGCAGCTACGGCGTCGACGGCGACGTGGAATCCACACATTAAGATTCCATCTCGGACCAGCTCACGGCGAGCTAATCCTTCGAGATTCCTTCTGACACTATTATATGCTTAATAAGGAAAGGGTGTTATGTGATATTGTAAAGCCACCTTTGGGGTTGGTTCCACTGATGGCCCAAGCCCCAAGGCCACACCATCCCCATGGTCGACATCGCCCGCCTCTTGGCCGAGCACGGTGCAATTGTTACCTTCATCACTACCCCTAGCAACGCCGGCTTAATCAAGACCATCATCGACAGAATAAGCGAGTCGTGCCTCCCGATCCGCTTCGTTAATTACTCTCCACTTCCCGTCTGTCGAAGCTGGCCTTCCTGAGGGATGCGAAAACATCGACGCACTTCCAAGTCTAGATCACCTCAAGTACTTCATCAACGCGTGCCCCGTGCTCCGCGAACCTCTCGCAGCGCATCTCCGCCAGCAACGTCTCCGGCCGAGCTGTATAATATCCGATAACTTCCATGCATGGACTGGAGATGTTGCAAGGGAATTCGGCATTCCCAGGGTTACGTTCACCGGCTTTGGAGCCTTCTCTTCCCTGTGCAGGTACGTCGTTCTTGATCGAAAAATCTTCGGTCACATAACTGATGAACACCGGCTCGTTGACGTACCTGGGTTCCCTCATCGACTGACGAAAACAAAGGCCAAAGCACTGGGGAGCTTAAAGAATACCGAGCGTCGAGAAATTTCGACAGGAGCAATTAGAGGAGGAAAACAGAGCCGATGGTGCGGTGTTGAATACTTTTGACGACTTGGAGAAGCTTTACATTAACTCCAATTAGAAGGAGAGGGGGAAGAAGTTTTGGACAATTGGGCCGCTGTCCCTGTGCAACGGAGACATCAAAGATATGGCGGCGAGGGGGAACAAATCGTCGATCGACGAGGACAGCTGCTTGCGTTGGCTCGACTCCATGGAGCCGCGATCTGTTCTCTACGTGAGCTTTGGTACTCTCGTTCGCAATTCGCTTTCCCAAATTTTTGAGATAGGACTAGGCTTGGAGAGCTCAGGGGCACCATTCATTTGGGTGATCAAAGCCGATAAAAACTTCTCCGACGTGGAAGAGTGGCTCTCGGGGTGGGGGGGGGGGGGGGGGGGGGGGGGGGGGGGTTTCGAAGAAAGGGTGAAGGATAGGTGTCTCATAATAAGAGGATGGGCGCCGCAGGCGATGATACTATCGCACCCGGCGGTCGGAGCATTCATGACGCACTGCGGACGGAACTCAACCTTGGAGAGTATATCCAGCGGCGTGCCGATGCTGACATGGCCTCACTTTTCAGACCAATTCGTTAACGAGGAGTTGATAGTGGAGGTATTGAACGTTGGAATAGCAATTGGGGTCAAGGATAAGGCTACAATACTGGAAGTGGATGATAGCCAAATGTTCGTCATCAAGAGAGATGATGTGAAGAAGGCAGTGTGTGGATTGATGGACCTAAGGAGGGAGAGGAGAGGAGAGGAGAGGTGTAGAGCTGGGGATCTTAGCGGGGGCTCGTCGTGGAAGAGGAGGAAGAAGAAGGAATTCATGTTATTCTTATTCTTAGTTGTTTAGGTCTATCCCAATATTATACGTTATGTTTCCCTACTATTATTAGTCTTCTTGAGTTCTTGCTAGACTTTCTCTCAGAGACGAGGAGGAATTTGAGTGGTTCAGACTAGGATGGCCCAAAATCGAACGCGGTCGAAATGTTGGCCCAGGTAAGATGGGCTGCAGACGAACTGGTCACTTTGTAAACATAAATTTCCCTTTTGATATTCAAGCAGAATTCAATGTATAATAGGAAATAAAATAAACAACGTCAACTGATATGTTATTTTACATTTTGATTACAAGAAATGGCACTAGAATATCGTTTCTAATTGTGCACATACTCAAACAGATGATAGACTAGTTTACGAGAGGCACCTGTATAGCTCTTGAGGTATAAAACAGTGATTCCGATCAGAATGATGGTGAAACTGCGATCTTTTTTTTAACTCAATGGTAGCCTTGAGGCTACAATAAGAAGTTGATATCTTTGATCCAGAAATTTTAGACTACTCTAATTTGAAGTCGTCAAGCCATATGAGCACTTCATTTCTCTGTTGAACCAAGAGAACAAATGGAATAACAATTCTAACAATGAAAGAATTAGAAACAGATTGACAATTGACCAGCTAAAAATATAATTAACTGTAACATTTAGTGAAATGGCAATTTCTAATTTTTGGTTGTAGCAACGAATGAAAAGGGAATTGAAACATGGAACTTTATCAGGGATGGGAATGAGCTTTAACAATCTGAAATAGAAGATACACTACAAAGTTTTCTGGCAATGACAGATACAAAAGCAAATGACTGGAGTAGAAGAGTGATTGCAGAATTACACTAGAATGTAGTCTGATTTCATCTTCCTTAAAAGATACATGCATCAAAGTGCTTTCTTCAGAAAAGAAAGCATCATAAACTTGCCAGACCACTTTGACTATTAATAATACACATCCAGCATGTAGATAGATATATGAAAAACACATGACATAGACATCTAAACATAGTATATTTTATGGCAGATGCTAAAACAAGCAGGTAGCAGAGCTAATTGCTGTACTAGAATAAAATGCAATCTTGATTCATATCTATTTAATAAGAAAAAAGATTTGTATCACTACGCTGAACCTGCTGCACATTTTATCTCGACGCTAGAAAGGGTGAATCATACCATTATAAAGCTCCATGTCCGTCCAGGATCATTGTAACGTGCAAGAAAACATCCTTGTTGAGGCTTGAGACCATCTTTAAGTAGCTTAGAACGCAGTTCTTTCTCTTTATTGCAAACAAGCTCCTCTGTGGGCCTTCCACTAAACTTTGTTACAGCAGCAATGCCGCCTCCAATTTCTCTTAAGTTAACTGCTTCCACAGTAGGGGCAGGTAAGCTGTTAAAACAAAGATGGTTATATGGTAATGCAAACATATCAAAAAGAACAGCTTCCAGAAATTATCCTTATTAATGTTCTTCTTTTCTGACAACTTCATTCTCGACAAAAAAGGATTTTCTTAATGCCTTAAAGTGAGTGGCATAGCTTTGCAATTTTAGCACTTACCTGCCCAGTTCTTTGTCCATTGGCAGAACAATCTGGATTGAAACTTCTGAAAACTTTTCATCAGAAGCCTGGGTAAAGACAGGGGTGGTCATAGGGATCTTCTCTGTTGAAGAATTCTTGCCAAATATATACCTATGATATACTAATACTTCAATGTTTGTACTGTCTGTTAACGGAGAAAAGATGAAAAAACATAATACCTGTTTTGACAAAACTTAGTAAGGAGAATCACTCACCCAGCCACATCATTGAAGCCAGAAGAGCCTGACAGTTTATCTCCTCTTGTTTCAGCAACCACAAAAGATGCATACTTCCTCACCTGGAGGAACAAAAATCTCACTGAAAATACTGAAGAAATATGACAAAGGATGCACCTTTAAGGAAACATCCCAAATAGCGAATAAGCAATTAATTAAATATGTAGTTAAAGAACAAAGAGTGAATTACATTACTCCCTTTTAGTATTTTAAAAGTAGTTTGGTATTGCTTAGACGTATGTACTCAAAGAAACTCCTAAATAAGTGAAATCAGCGAACACATCAGCAGACTGGAAATATTTAAAACCGAAGTAATAAAGTTCACACCGCAAAAGGTAGTGCGATCTATGAATCGTTTACAGTTTAGAGATGAAAGCCGTACCTCATAAGTTGCAGTTCTTTTCAATATCTGGTACTTTGGTGTTTCCAAGTCTGGAGTCTTATAAATTCTCAACTATAATCAATTGAAAAGCATTGAATAAGGCTGGGAGAATTATGTATCGCACCATGTAAAAGGATCCGTATAGCAAATATAAACCACCAATAAGCGATACCTGCTTTACAAAATCCCACAGACCTTCCAGCGAAAAGTAATCATTCTGCTCTATCGAATCCCAAACATCCTACGAAGATAGAGAATCTAAGAAACTGAAAACTTAGCTAAGTAAAATAGCCGCTGAATGCAATAAATTCTGCTGTCAGAATATGAGAAAGCTAACCACATGACTGCAGAACTTGTGAGTTTGGGGGTTAACACCCATGATAGAGAGGCCTGTGAAGACCAACTCCGGTTTCCATGGTAGAAGAACAAATTTCATCGCCATGGTCCACCTTGTCGTGATCTCATGAGGTCCTGTCTAAACCAATTCAATGAGTTAAATAAGTTTCAAATGCAAGATTAAATACCAACGCAACGAACAGAAATATTGACTAAACAAAGAAATCCAAAACACCTCACACCTGCGTCACGCGATGCAATTGGAAGTGTGGCCTAAAGAGCACCTTGAGGAGCCCAATGTTGAAGAGGTAGCCATCAATGGTGTCGTGCTTGGTTATCGGATCCCGAAACCGGACCTGGTCGTCGTACATGGAGCGGTCTATCCCTTGCTCGTCGAAGAGATGGGGGAGGTCGTCGTACAAGAAGTCGATGAGCCCATCGACGTCGATGCCTGGTTGTGTAGGTGGGCTCTGCCTCTTCTCCACTAGGCTACACCTGCTGGGTAGACGCCTGTTTCGTTTACCGGGAGGTGACGAGATGAGGAATACGGTGCGTTTGGGAATGGTTCCCCTTGGTCGAGAAACGGCAAAGGAGATGATGGGGCTGGGAGTTGGACGGCCGAGTTGGTGGGAGAAAGCTGTGGCCATTTTGTTTTGGTTGGTTGGCATTGGGTCTCCACGCGCGGCATATTATCTAGTTATTTATCTATCCAAAGAACAAGGGATGATCAATGGGCCGGGCAGGCCGGGCCGGGCCACAGTCAAAAATTTTACCCGTCCTCTAGCCCGGTTATGCTTTTTGTGATCACATAAATGCAACATATTACTCAAGATGTGGTTTTAACTTCCATCTTGCCTCTATGATAACTTGTCTAATAACTATTGTGAGATGTTATTTTTTGTATTAGAGTGAAATTACTGTTGATTTAGGATTGAGGTATAAGTGATTATTGTCTGTCTCCTTTCCCAAATATAGACTATAATTCGAACCACGTAAATTCTCTTGCATTTAGTTTGCTTGTGGTCCATACAAATTATTCGTGTTATAAACTCCATCTGGTGGTCCTCCATTTAGACCCATTTCTCTATATAAAAATCACAACGATTTTCTCATAATTAAGAACGAGAAAACTCCTCTTTTGATCAATGGTACGTTCTGTCGGTTACCGTGTTGTGCGTTCGCTTCTAGCAGCTAGCAAGATGGGTACCGTACTATATGAGCAGGATGAGTCCGGACGTGTGCTCCTACTCTGACGTGATTAAGGCTCTGTCCCATGAGCCAGTGTGTCTTTTTATTGCAATGTGAAAAGGCTAAAGGTGTTCAAATATAGATCGTGGACCAATCTGCCGTTAGATTTCGACACATTTTCTTCTTATTATTATTATTATTATTATTTCTTCAACATGTTGACCAAATTCACTAGAGTTTGGTACGTTTGCTTTCAGTAATTCCAGTAGAATAGCTCCTTCCCTTTTTTCCTTTTTTCCTTCACTCGTTGTTGACTTTTGTCGTGGGTTGAATGATATCCGATGAGGTCGACCTCTGTACTGCTCACCGCCGGTTTCGATAGGAAACGAACACGTGGCATGCCTCTAGAGATGTCAATTTATCTAGAGAACAATATTTTTTATATTTTATATTGTAATATATTTTACCATCTAAACTTTAAAAAATTAAATATATATTAGTCATTTATATTTATTAAATTTAATATAATTTGTTTAAAATATTATGTTAAATAATAATAATAATAATTTGAAAATATCACAATAATTTTGATAGAAAGTCTGATATTTTAAAAAATATAGTAAAAATTATGATATTTTAAAAGTTTTCAATAGCAAAGAGGAGTTTATGTATTTTTATCTACTAAATATCTTTATTGTTAATTTTAATAAATAAAACTTCTTATTTTTGTGGCATGGTAGTTGGGTATTTTCATATTTTTTTAATTTATCTATAACATTCTATGTTTTAATAAATTTATGATTCACACATTATATTTTCACTATTTATAAATCGAGCACTATAATTTAGCGCATATGTATAGAAAATACTATGTTGTTAGATTTGTTGGTTAAATTTAACTAAATATCTGAATTAAATTAACAATCTTAAAAATATTATAAAAATATTTTCAACCACGACACATTATGGACATTTTTTAGTTATTTTAGAAATAAGATATCTCTAGTTAACGGAATATTTTTATGGTGTTAATTTAAATCTAACTCATGATATGTTTTACATATATTTGTTAAAATGTAGGGCTCGATATATAAATAATAAAATTGAATGGTGTAAATTACAATTTCGATAAAAAAAAAAGAGAGTATTATATACAAATTTTCTTTTTCTTTTATATATTACTGTTCTTTATCGTCATCTTAGTTAGTAAACTTTTGACTAATATTAAGTCCGCCAATTTTTTTGTTATAATATGTCTAATTCCCGTCAAAATTTGAATACAAAACGAGTGGAGACTAGAACAGTAATTTTAAATAAGTAATTGATTGGATTAATAACTTATATGAAAATTTAAAAATATGCTAAGTGTTTTGTCATTTGGGTAGCAATGCTTTAATTCATGTGCGTTGGTCATAGGTGATAAACTGCAAACTTATTGAGGCCATCTTTTTTTTTCAAAACAGCAAGCAGAAGCGACACCATGTCGATTGAAACAAATAATATATAATAAATTAGATATACTATTTTTCGAACAAAGAACAGCCATTACAGAGTTTCTAATTGAGAGATTTATTTTATTAAAAATAGTATTGAAACACTTGCATTTCACTATTACAACCATTTTTACAATCAGCATAACGGTTCGAATAAATTAAGACATTTACTCCTTTTTGGCTTTCCTTTGTGGAATATTAATGTAATATTCCCAGCGACAATTTTTCTTTTTTGTTGATTTGAACGAGCTGAAAACTCAGCAGCTAAGGTTTACATCACTGGCAAAGGATGCGCGGCATGTCCCACTAACTTTCTCTCCGTTCGTCGTTCTCCACAAATAGAAGAACGCCACCTGTATATATGTTCCAATCGCGATCGGGGCTGCGGAGTAGGTGGGCAGTAGATTCATTCCTTCAGACACTACAAGACATAAGTGCGGTTGCGCAGGATCCGATCCGCGAAGCCATTTCGTTCTCGCCACGCCCGTCTGATGTCACCGATTATTAGTATGGTAGTACGTAATTTCTTAATGCCGGTGATTTCAATTTGTCACGGTTTGCCAGCGTGTCGGATCGAAAGAAACTTTGTTAATAGACCTACATGAACTTATCCAGAAAAATCTATTCTCAACAATCCAAGATAGTCAGAAAGGGTTGGTGGAAGCCGTAAATCTAAACATATTTAAGAGAAAATATATATAAAAATAAGTCTGCGTGGAGACTCTTTGGATTAAAAATCCAACAAAACTGTAAGGCCAGTGGAGCCGTGTCGACTTCATTCTCGCGACATGGCCAGCTCACCAACTCCACCAAGATCCAAACTAAATAAGCTCTCAGCATCTAAATAAGAAAATAATAATTATTAATATAATTATTTTTCATACCAATTACAGGACCATCACCAAGCTCTCAAAACATATCTCACCATCAGTCATTAACGTATACAGATTAACATTGTCCTTCTTTTTAATTGATCGATGGATAAAGTAATCGAACCGGCAGTGAGCGAACTCCGGTTCAGCAGACCGCCTTCGCGTCGTTGGCCTGAACGTGGCGCACCCGCTGGTCGATCCAATCGCGCATATCGGCTAGCACTCGTTTACAGTTCTCCTCGGGTTCCCCTTGGATTAGCGAGTGGTACATTCCCTCGTATAGGATTAGGCTCTTATCCTTGCTCGCCGCCTTCTCGTACAGCATCTTGGACCCCTCGGGCGCCGTTACCCCGTCCTCCGTCCCGTGGACGGTGAGGAACGGAGCCGTTACCTTCGGGAAGTTCTCCTGCAGGTAACCGCACAACCGCGCAAGCTCCCGCATCGTGCCGACACGTGGCGGACCCGTGTACCTCCTCGGGTTCGAGGCGATCACGCGGAGGCGATCCGGATCTTTGATCGCCTTCCCTACCATCTTGTTATCAGGCATCGCCTGCCACGTGTCGGCCAGCCCGAATAGGAGGCCGAAGAGGAACAGCCGGAGGCGGGAGGGCTTCATGTCCTCGGGGATCACGAAGAGGGGCGCGGAAAAGATCAGGCCCGTCCACGCGTCCGGCGGAGAGCGGAGGTACATGAGGAGCGTGGCGGCGCCGCCCATGGATTCGCCGAATAGGAAGGCGGGGAGATCGGAATAGGACTTATCGGATCGGACGGATAGGAAGAAGGATAAGGATGCACCGGCGACGGCCTCCATATTGCCGAGGTAGCATCGGAGGCCGTCGGACCGGCCGTGGCCAAGGAGATCGGCGCAGTAGACGGCGTAGCCCCACGTGGCGTAGTTGATAGCGATCTTCTGGAAGAGCCAGCCCGTGTCGGAGCCGTAGCCGTGGCTCATGAAGACGACGCCCTTAACGGCCGTTTCCTGACCAGTTGTGGCATCGATGGGGTGGAAGGATTGGGTGAAGAGGCGACCGTGTGGGGTGGAGAAGTAGGATTGGCGATTTTTGACGCCCTGGGAGGCGTAGTACTCGTCCTCCTCGGGGAAATCGCCCCAGAAGAATCGCGGGGCTTCGGATCCCATCACCTCCGATACGACTACACTAGTAACTCCTCCCCGAACGCACGGACGCTTTCCTCCTTGCTCGCCGAGTCTCCTCAAAGTTAGAATTAGAATTCCAACCTGAGGGAATGGTTCAAGGAAGGCGGGTTATATATAATACAAGTGCCCATAAATAGCGGTTTTCACCAACTATGGTTTCCCGGTTTTCCGGTTTTCCGAACCCCTTTCTCTTTTCACCAACTATTTGTCTATTGACTATCTCTACTTTGTTAATTTTAATTATATATATTTATTTTTAACTTTTTTTGTAGGTGAGGAGTAGGTCGATCGAAATGGACCGATAGTGGTCGGGCCCACGAAGAAAGAAGCTAGACCGAGAGGGAAGGAATGACTTCTTTTTCTTCCGCAAAGTGGCGATTATAAGTTTGTTGGATACGAGAGCTCTTTCATCTAATTTTAACTAATAGGATCAGTACTATTTGGCCCTTTTTTTCTTTCAAGTAAAGTAAATTGAACGACACGCCAATTCGAAAAAAAGAAAAAAGAAAAGCAAAGCAAATATAGCATTTTGATTGAAGCGATAAGATGTCCCGTCCCTAGCCCTCTGCTAGGTTTGCTCATTTCCCTCTCTTGTAGGTGAGAGTTTTTCGTCGCCGTCACTGATGGCCTTTCTCCTCCGCCACTCAGGTTTTTTTTTTTTTCCTTTTCCTTTTTTCTTCCTCTCTTTTCCTCGATCGTTCTCCCTTTTCTCTCCTCTTTCCCTCCTTTGCTCACCCTATCACTCCACTGTTCTCGGCCGCCAGCCTTGAGCTTATTGCCGTGGCATGACACCGGTAGTAAGGGTGTGTTCGAATATCGTTTGGCTTTGAGTTGTGAGATTGTGTTAATGATTTTTGTTGCCTTTGTAACTCTAAGACACGAGTGTTTTTGTCTCTTAAAAAATCTGGTCAGCTCGCGAGACTTATGAACTCGGTTTGAACTAGACTAGAGCTCTAAACGAGCCAAACTAAGCTTAGTTTTTTTATCTCGAAATACTAGTCGAGCCAAGCCAAGCTAGACTCATTTTGCTTGGACTTGGCTTGAATTATCTCTCTCTCTCTCTCTATATATATATATATAATTTATTTAAATATTTATGGTAATATGTTATAGCACATTGGTAATGCACCTAAATTTTATATATAAAAGATTAATTTTTTTTTAACTGGTTGGATGACTTGAAATTATCTTTATATATACCAACCCTCATAAGTTTATATTATTATAGCTAAAAGGTAAAATATATAATAAAAAATTAAAATCGAGCCAGCTCGATATTTAAATGAAGAAAAGGTTATAGAATAAAATCATATAATAAGTCCTACTCTTGGTTTAATCCCATGGTATCTGCTTGTAACAAACAAATGCTCAAATAGATAAGAATTACAAAAGGAATAGGGTACCGATTGAATAACAACCCTCTCTCTTATATAACCGAAGAAGCCAGCTACCTTTTCGACACAGAGGCCAGGACTACAATGGAGTGGGAGGTCGAATAAAATAACCGAAAAGACCTAAGGACTATCATTAGAGGTGCTCGAAAGGGGGTCAATAGGGATGGAGGCTGCGCAATTGAGAGAAAGTAGGATTCTGATGGCACCACCACCCACTCACGTAGAAACCCCTTAAACCCGACAAGGAGGGAGAGGCAAAAAAAAAGAGGAGAGAAAAGAATACTTTGGAGGAGAAAGTCTCTCCCCTTTTAGCACCCGACTATAGGAGGGGAGAGTAGGGAGGGTTGGCGAAAAAGCCCCTCGCATGAGGGGGTGAAAATAGCGGCTAGAATACGGTCGGCGCCAAAGATAATTAGGCGATATAGCTGTGATCTCACCTAACTAAGAAAGCTCAATGTCGACCAAAATTGGCGACCTAATATTAATAGTAAAAAGAAAATTACTTTCTCGTTAGGTTAAAAGAGAAAGAATCCGTTTGGACAAACCTTTGTCACTCACTAGCACTAAAAATCTATCAATATGTTGTTGACGTCCAACTGGAGCGACATATTTATTTGGATCACGCATTAAAGCATTAAAGAGAGAAGATGAAAGAAGACCGATATTTTAAATGTGTAAAATTACATGTGCTGTGTTTACAAAGAAGCCAGTTATGATATTTGATTGGGCATCTATAGCTCTATATAGACAACTAGAACTTGGATGTACTCGAGAAGGATCCTTCACCGAGGACATTTTGAAGTTTTTGATCTTCAATACTAACGAATCATTATGTTTAATTTTAATTTTTGGCCGATTTTTTTTTTAAAAAAAAACTATAATGGTTAGTTTATAAATTTTATCCTGAAAAAAAAAATCCAAAATTTAGGAATGACAACCAAGTGCTTATTGGATCTTTAAGTACGGGGTTATTATATGTATATATATGTATGTGTGTGTGTGTGTGTGTGTGTGTAACACCTTTATCGTAAATGAAAGGCTAAATCAAACTTAGCTAAGCTGAATTTGATTTGGCCATGCATTTGTGGAACTTGAGTTCACACAAGAAAGTGCGATGACAACCTCAAGAATGGCATGGGGAAGCTTTGCAAATAATAATAATAATATTATTAAAATTCATTTAAATATATCATCTTTCATCACTCGCACTCTTGGATGAGCTAGCAATGGCACAGAAGATGTCCACTAAGAGTGTCCATCTAGCTCATTGCTCACAAACACTTCATCACATTCACAAAGTTACTCATTTGATAAATGAGTAATCAAGATCTGAACCCAAAATATATATGAGCTAAACATAAGTAAGACTTAGCTTGTTCACATTCGAGTCAATATAGACGAAATATTTAATGTAATATAATATTATCCGTACATTACCCGGTAGATAATGTTAAGTGTTTGCCATTTGGGAAGCAATGCTTAATTGATGCGTCTTGGTTTCTGGTGCTAATTTACAAAATAATTAGGAGCATCTATTTGAAAGCACCAAGCGCATGCGAACTTACATGTCGATTTGAAACAGACAAATATATAATAGATTAGATGCATTAATTTTCGTCCTAAAACAGCTGTTAATCTATTTTCCCAATAATATATAGTACTGAAAGACTGCGAAATTATATAAAAAAGGACTGCACAGCTTTATTCTAATTGTGAGCCACTTGCATAGTTGCACAGCTTTCTTCTTGAATCTAGCTGTCTATAGGGGTGTAAACAATTCGAGTCTTAGCGAGCTGGCTCCAGCTTAACTCGAGCCGAGTCCGAGCCGGACTAGACTGAGCTCAAGCCTAAAATAAGCTTATCATTAAGCTTCATTCAAGCCGAGCCAGATCGAGCCCAAATCGAGCTAAAAAAGGAGGAGGAGGAGGAGAAGGCAGGGCACTACGACTACTTGCCACTGTCAAAGGAGGAGGAAGTGGCATCGCGGCAACTTGCTGCTGTCGAAGAAGGGGGAGGAGAAGGAGGTGAGGAGAGTAGAGTCTCGACTATTGATCAATCGTCGTGTGCGACGAATGATTTCTTGAGCTTTTGCTCTGCTTGCAAGAAGAATCTTGGGCAGGGGAAATATATCTACATGTACAAGTTTGTTGCTACGATTATTTCAACTAACAAAATTAATTCCATATGATTCTGCCGCATGAATTATTAATTTCCCTTTTTGAGGGGGATACTCCCCATATGAAGTTCGAGACCCAAAGTAGACCACCTTGTCCCCGAGCTTCCAGTTGACTAGGGTGGCCACCTTGTTCTTGACGGTCTGTTGGAGAGAGTCGACAACCCTGAGTACCTCATCCATGTTCCTCTCGGTGGTGGCTAGGTAAAGGATGCTTAACTTGATCCTCTTATCTGGCCCAACCACGTGGAGGGCTCGAGATAGGAGCTACACATCGGAGTAGGAGGAGGCGCACCGCGGAGGAGGATGAGGCAGCACACCCTTTTCTACCGAGCCTATTGAGCCGAGCTTAAGTGAGCTCGATATTAATTTCGAACCGATTTTAGCGGCTCGGACTTGGCTCAACTTTGATCAAGCCGAGCCGAGCCGAGCATGAGTTGCTCGTCAAGCTTGACAGCTCTAGCTGTCTATATATTGACGAACAAACCACCTCATGCTACTTATTCTTTTTCTTTTCCTTTGTGAAATATTCATGTTATATTTTCAACCATAAAACAAAGATGTAGTCCTAATTATTTAGGTCAACAGAGCTTCTCTCCTCCTTATAAATATATAATATCCTTATGGGACCGGCAAAGAATTAAAGGACCTAAAAATCTCAGTTTTCACCCAGCATCTGTCACTTTAGACGCCAGTGTCATATGAATACAACTTTTGTCTTTATTTTTACATTTTCTTATCCATCTAACTTTTATTGGCAACTTGGTGTAGAAGATTAGAGAGAAATAATATCTTTTTCTTGGTAGATGATCGACGGCCACTCACTCTCCTTTTTGTTGCTTCCTTTAGACGCAATACCATATCATTATGGCGTCACACATCATTGTATATGACATCAATATTATGATAAATAATTTAATAAGAATTATTTTAATTTCTCGATTGAGACTACTAAATGATATTAAATAAAATTAATTAGACGTACCGGTTATATGTACATGTCACTTTTCTAATAATAAATAGATAGAAGTTGACACTTTTCTTACAATGTAAGGATAAATTAATCATATTTTATTTTTCTTTTAACTATCTATTTTTTATAATAATAAATCAGTAAAAGTTGATGCTCCTATTATAAGAATAAGTAGTAAAAATACTTAAATTTTATTATTTTTTTGATTAATCTAATCACATATATAAAATATCTCATATAATTTTTAATTTATTAATAAATAAAAATTATTTTTAATAAGTAATTGGTATTGCTCCCATTACACCACTCTTTTCTCATGGTAATCTTTTTTTCTTTACCCTTATTTAATTTATACCTTGGAATAACGAAAATATGATCAAGTAATTTATCAGCGAAGAGATTCAATTAGCACTATTAGCATCGTTAATATTCTACAATTAACATATCTCAGGTTGGCCTGCATTGGATTTGAAGAGTATAACATTTTATATTGTTTATACAGTAATTAGCTTTGGATTAATATTTATTCGTAGAAGAAATTAAGACAGATTGTGTTTATGCACTTACTTTAGCTTACTATAGCTTGTGCATATTCAATCATTTTTTTTTATAAAAGTTGGCTCATATATTAAATTTATGTATTAAAGAGAATTAACTTCTGTGTCTCGTTTATGATTAACATAATTTTTTTTATCAATAAAAAAATGAATATAGGAAAAGGAATAATGTTCATAGAACCATCTATATTTTCATCAAATATTCTAATGAAAGAAGAGAGCTACCCACTAATCATAGTTGACTAACTAATATTTATAGCTCTCTTGTGACTTCGCTTCAAGGAGTATTTTATTCTAAACATTGATAAAGTGTTAGGGAAGTTGAAATCACCTTTTTAATGTGGCATGAGCTAGAATATAAATATATATATTTTTTTTAAAAAAATCTTATTAGAGTAGTAGGTGAGTTATTAATATATCATGGAGCTCAACCGGCTAATTATTACTATTATGGTAAGAAAGTTTGCATAGATTAGCAATTGTCAAACTCGGACAATAGTTATCGAGATGGTTTTGATCACAAAAATAGTAGAAAAAGAGAGAATTAATATCAGAAAAAGAGAGCTAATTTTTATTGAACAGTAATTTAAGAAATAATAATTATATTTAATGTGATATAAATTTAATTAATAGATAATAATGAATTTATATTATAAATTTGTGACATTTTAAATCAGACGAAAATATCCTTAATTGGATGTGAAGTAGTAGTAGTGATTATGTGTCATCTAATCTAAAAATAAGAGAAGAGGAAATGATAAATTAGTACACCAAAGAAGCTAAGTTGTTATTTAATTGCTATATCAAAATAAAAAGACTTACTTTATAAGAATGTAAATTTTATTTCATAAGTGAAGGTAAGTTTATAATATGAGCATGCCCTGCTCAATTGGAACATGATATGTGCTTAGGATTCTTAGTTGTTCTATATCTTAGCTTTAGTTTGCTTATTTAACAAGTCGTCCAATCTTGTACACTAAATCGCATTCGCTCTTTCGAAATTTAACCATGAAGCAGATGGATGCTGATGAGCTAATGAGATACTGCTCAAATGTTTAAAAGGGTTCATTTTAAATGAGTATATTTAGGTTCAAATCTTAATAACATTAATTTGATTAAAATATTATCAAAATTTTACTTTTCTAAAAGACATTATGAAGCAGATGGGCAACTACTTATGTATAAAGATCTTATCTTTCCTAATAGAGGAAAATCCATGTATATTTACTTTGGACTCTGGGAGTATCCCTACAAACCTATAAATGCCAAAGTCTTAACTTTATTAAAAAAAAAGTGGCCTTCTAACAGTTAGTTGTTGGGTAGTTGGGTAGAAAAGGACATATAAACGTGAACAAAGTAGTCTACAACATGGATTGCAGAAGTTTCCTGCAGTGTTTGTCTGCAGACGATCTGTTCCCCTGAGAAATGAGAGTTTGAATCATCCAAAAGAAGAATACATATATATTCTACTTCACACTATTTGGTTGGTTATCACATCAAATAAGTTGTCTTTTGGCACAGCTATGGAGGTGGTGCTCTCGACTAACTGAGCAGGAACTTTGAAACCTTGCATTTTGATGAAGCTCGACGTGATCTCTGGAAAAATCAAGGACTACAACAGGGGCACAGCCTATGTGTGGAGTTAGTATCAATGTAGGATTTGTTCAGATGAGGGTTGCCATCTTATATTAACTAAGTTAACTCGATAAAAGTTACCTCGAAATTTTGTCCTCCCTAACATATGCAATACTAGAAAGAATCAAAGGTTCTCCGTTGCACTTCAAGCCACAAAAGGGATGTCTCAAATGAGTAGTGCTTTGCTTTGTGTAATCAGAATCTAAAGAGAAGCATTCAATCACAGTAAGTTGATTTAAGAAGATGAGGTTTGGCTCCAATGATGCATGCAATCTTTAAGAGCAGGCTGTCTGCTGCTACTAATACGTTTTGTTGCTCTTTGAATCAGAATCAAGTAGATAAAGGAATATGTTCAAAGAAAGGCAAGTTTTTGTGTTGAAGTGCTTGAAGCTCCTCAGAACCAGCTGTCTTTGGATCTAAAATCTTGTCATCCTCTAGAAATAACCCTTGTTTGAGGCGGCCCATCCGTCGCGAGTGAAGAACTTGCGCTGGTACCACTCTACTTCGGATCGACTGATATTGTTGCAGAGCGATTCCTAGGTTATCTGGTCACCACTTCTGAAGGCAGAGTCCTAGAATCTCAGCGTCCAAAATCGACAAGTTGATGCACCTAGACCCATGAGGAATTGTTGAATGAGCTGCATCTCCTACTGACGCCACATTACCCGCCAGAAAGTTGTGGCACAGGATCATTGTCATATATGACATTGACGAAGGGGCTCCTTCGTTTCTTTTATCAGCATACATAATTCATGTTTCCAAACTCTTTCGGCCTCTTCTTTCATCCTATCTATAGGATGCTACCAGGTGGAAGAGCTTTATGCAAAATTGAGTGGATATCAGTCCAATGAACACATCTGTAGTTAAAATGGTCATCTCTAACTAGATTCCATCTTGTCCTTTTGTCACTATCGATTGCTTGGTGCTGCAAAACAGAGAGCTATAAAGTTGTGCAGCTAATTGGAAGATAGGAGAGTATCTGAGTATGAAAGTATTCACATATCAATTCAAATGAGTACGGGAAAGTTGCATCTGACAGTATCTATGTTCAACTAAATATGAATGAAATTAGATTCCAGGCCGGCTGCCTTCTAGTCTACTTATTTCCTACTGCCTCTCTTTACATACAAAGATGCAATAGTAGCGGTTTTGTGCAAGAAGACAATCCAAAGCGCCAACCAACGACAGATAAATCATTATGTAGAGACAAGACAGCTCGAACAAAAGACAAATCAACCAAAACAAAAACCAGGTAAAAGACAATTAGAAAGGAATCAATGCCCAACTTCTACACGATCCAAGTGATGCCACTAATTAAACAGTGGCAATATTTATTATTTGAAGCAAGAATACTTTTACAAGCAACAGTAGATGTCCTTATACCAAGGCATAGTCTGTATTTAGAGTAGTAGAGGAGAGAAAAAAAAATAATTCTCCAAATGTAACTTCATGAGGTAATTACTAAAATTTTACAAAGGCAGATAGATCATAGACAATGCAGACTTTGTTTCAGACCAGAGAAACAAAGCTGGACAAACTTTCATACTTCCGCAAAAATGAGAAACCGGGTTTTGTTCAGATGACAACTTATGCTGCCTTTGCTGGCCATGTTGCTTGAGCTGACATTATTATACCAACGATCACACCAAATAACCCAAGAGCACTGCCAAAGATTTCGATCACCAGGATCTTCACAAAGAGGGAGGAGTTCTGAGCATCAGATAAGGCACAGCTGCTTCCAATTATTCCAACACAAAGCCTGTTCACGGACAGCACAGTAAACTAAGTCAAGTAATCTGAATTCATTACTACAGGACTTGTTCATAACACTTATTTATGAATGAGCAGAAAGCATACCCACAGACGAGATTAGCAAACCCCACAATGATCCCAGAGGCGAAAATTGCATATCCAGCCCTTAGAGATTCTGGGTGGTATATCAGAGATGCTGGGACACTTTCCAACTTTGTTTGCAGAATGATTGCAACAATAACACCATAAATAGCAACAGCCTCGCAGAAGATGACACTGCAAAGTTCAATTAGAATAATTTCATCAAAGGGAACAGACATAAAGGCATATTCATGTCGCAATATATAGTGACGAATGGAGAAATTGGCTGCACCTTGTGCTTTATGCCACTAGATTTTATAAATAATTTTTGGATAGCCACAGGGCCACGGAGACTCATCAATATACATAGCAACAGAGCACATCCAACTAAAACTTAAACTAGTCTAGTGTCATTCAAAAGTAATTTAGGTCGGGAAGAACTCTTAAGTCATTGTTCTTATGAAGGTATAACAAAGGAAGAGTTTAAAGGATTAACAAAATCCACCAAACTTCAAATCACAGATTTATAATCTCCATCATGGCTTGAAGTACAAGCGGTGCCAACTTCGCCACAGAAACCCTGAAAGGATACTAAAGTTAAACTAAGCTAGATAGTTATCCTTATCCAACTCACTGAGGGAGACAAAATTTGATGAATTATCCAATGAAGAGAACTCCTCTTGTAATTAAGAATTAGTAATTTTATTGGATTATGTGCAACAAGATACAGCTTCTTGACCGATGCTGCTGAATGTGGCTCCGCTCTACCAAACCAAACTGTGTGGTTTGTTCATCAATTCACAATCCACAATGAAGCAAGTCAACAAATGTGCTCCATTAAGCTAAAATATGTGGCAAGTCTCCAGTATGTCTTCACACACAGATGACAAGCAAATAAATAAGGAATGTAGCTTGACAAATAGTAAACTACATGATAGCAGCTATCGCACCAAATCTCTCTCTCCTAAAGCTAGCTGTGGTGGCCATTATGACCTGAGCTACAGTATCTTGTGACAAAATTGATTGAAATCAACAAAATCAGCAATAAAGTAAAAGTATGCTAGAAGAGAGAAAAACAGGTAAAAATGTACTTAGATACCAAAAAGGAGTGGAAAAGGGCTTGCCGACCCTCATAAATCTCTCTCCTAAAGCTAGCTGTGGTGGCCATTATGACCTGAGCTACAGTATCTTGTGACGAAATTGATTGAAATCAACAAAATCAGCAATAAAGTAAAAGTATGCTAGAAGAGAGAAAAACAGGTAAAAATGTACTTAGATACCAAAAAGGAGTGGAAAAGGGCTTGCCGACCCTCATAAATTTCTCAAGCAACTTTAAAAGGATAAACTTAAGGGATCTCAAGCACTTTAATTTTACATCTTACTTTAGATTTTTTTTTTTTTTTTTGGGATGCACTTAGAATCATAATTTGAAGCTTTGTCCGAGAGAACACGATTATGTCTGAAATTTTATTCAAGACTAAGGCCGAAACTCATTGTTCAAGGATCGAGTTTGGTTTCAGATTATTATAAGCCAAAACCAATCTGTTTTGTTCTATAAACCAGGAACCAACCAACACCTCAATTCCAAAGCATACCTAGAAGCACTGAAGTCACCCAAAACTTCACGCCACCATTTAACAAATTGAATGTCAACATCATTAAAAAAATCTGGTTTTTCTCGTATAGCCTCATATTTGTCGAATACGATGATAAAAGGTGTGTCACTAATCAAGAAAAGCTTCAAATTTCATAATGTGAAACTTTAATAACAAATAATACGCAAATAACATTTTGAAATCTATACATGTTTGAGCTACCGATCGAATGCACATTTCCAGTGGCCGTGCATGTACATTAAAATGTCAAAATTATTTAAAAGAACAAAAATAACTACCAGTTGCATAGCACAGGTTCTGGAAAACGAATCATTTATACCTGATGAGGTTCTTGGAAGTAATTCTCGGAGCTTTGATCGCGGCACCAATCAAGCTACTCCCTGTTATATAAATTCCCCTGAGAAATTTCAGATAAAAAGGTCAAAGATCCAAAGCGGACAGAAAGGAAGAGAGAGGGAAGGAGAAGAGAGTTAAAAAAAATTACCATGCGGCTCCAAGCACGGAGACGCCGATCGAGATCGCGATCCCCACGGAGGCATAGGTATAGGGCGAGATCTGCGTCAAAGCATGCGACCAAGAGCTCGACCCAGGCATTTTCAGGAGGAGGAAGGCGGTGAGATTTGGGGTTTCTTCGAATGATGCGGATGGACAAAAGGTAGGGTTTGGGCGAAGGAGAAGATAGGAGGGCAGACCTCTCGAGGACAAGATTGGAGAAGAAAGCTGCGAATTAGAGTCGCACGGGGTACCAGATATGCTCTCGACGATGTGAATAGGACTTTCTTATTTTTACCTAAAATAAATTCTACAAATAGTTGCGAGCCACTAGGTCACCGTTAGATATTCATCAGACGGTTGTTATCTGCCAATCAAAGTCTCTTGTTTAGGAGGATTGGTGGTTTGCATATTTGCCGATAGGTCCCTGAAAACTCCATTATTCCTTAAAAACTATTTTTCATTAACAGTAACCATCTGCAGAGAATCAACCTTTTGTTTATGCTCATGCCTTGTGCATAAGATATTTGATGACAAGATAGTAGACAATCTCAAAAATTGTTATTCGATATTAATATGGACTACCAATAATCCTTACAAGAACACAATCCATTTCTGAAGTGATGGAATCGCGTTCGATCCCTCACAACAATCTCTCTCCTGTATATTTCAGAGATGAGCTTTATTGCTTTGTGACAATCCTGGCACATTCTCAAGTTCTTTACTATTCTAATTGTGACATTTGACTCTGACCTGATGAGCCCAAAGGCCACTGCCAGCTTCTCACTATGCCAATAGATAGCATTCTCCTTCTCCTCCTTTACCATCTCAAGGAAGACCTCTGATGTATCAGGCACATACCCAGCAGTCCTTAGCTCCATTGCCATCTCTTCCAGCTTGGAGTAAATCTTATCTCTTTGTGTGTGAGATTCATCTCCAGCTACAAATTCATGAACCTCTCCATTCATTTCTATGAGACTGCAACCAGGTTCTTTCTTGATTCCCTTCTCCATTATAATTCTTCGCAATCTGCGCACATCTACCCATCTATTACACTTTGCATACGTATTGGACAAGAGGACATAAGCTGCACTATTCTCAGGATCCAACTCAAGTAGTTTCTTGGAAGCCAATTCAGCCATTTCCACATTCTTATATGCCCTGCAAGCTCCGAGAAGAGTTCCCCATATGGTAGCATTCGGTCTCATGGGCATGTTGTTTATGGTCTCTAATGCTTCTTTCAGATGCCCAGCTCGGCTAAGTAGATCAATCATACAGCCATAATGTGTAATTGTGGGCTTGATTCCATGCGTTGTGATCATGCTCAAGAAGAACTGTCTTCCCTCGTCGACCAAGCTAGCATGAGTGCAAGCTGTAAGAATACCAATGAAGGTTACCTCATCTGGTGTTTCAGAAGCTCTAAGCATTTTATAGAACAAATTGAGAGCCTCTTTGCCATGTCCATTCACTGCAAGGCCAGTGATCATGGCAGTCCAAGTAAACTTGTCTTTCCGGTGCATCTTGTGAAAGATCTCAAGCCCACTTTTGACTCTACCACACTTCGAGTACATATCTATAAGAGCATTCCCCACGAATATGTCCATATTAATCTTGTTACGATCCATATAAACCCTCACCCATTCTCCCATCTCAAGAGCTCCTAACTGTGCACATGCTGTAAGCACACTGACCATGGTAAACTCGTCCGGTCTGGCCTCTGCAACTTGCATCTCACGAAACATCTCCAAAGCCTCCTTAAAATGGTTCATCCGCACGTACCCATCAATCATAGCAGTCCATGAAACTGAATCTCTTTCTGGCATCTGATTGAATAGCACTCTAGCTCGATCGACTTGCCCTATTTTTGCAAATCCAACAACCACCGGTGTCCAAGATATTATATTTCTTACTTCCATCTTGTGGAGCAAACTCCATGCAGCATCCACATCACCACATTCGGCATACATATTGATCAGCGCATTCTCTAGTTTTGACTCTGGTAACATTCCGCTGTCCTCAATGAGCTTATGTACCTGCATTCCAAAGTCCAAGTCTTTTAGCTCCTTACAAGCCGATAGCACTGAAAGATAACTGGCCACAGTTGGCACCACACTGTCCCTAACCATATCCCTGAAAAGTTTACACGAAACCACAAATTTCTTGCTCCTGTTGTGACCGGAAATCATAGCATTCCACATGACCGCATCTCTCCTTGAACTCCTCTCGAACAGCTCGTGGGCAGTATCAACTTCACCGCTAACAGCATACATATGGATCAACGCATTCCTCACATGGGGATTATGGCTGAGACCAAACTTAAGTGCATGGGCGTGGAGTTCGTCGCCCCATGCAATCGCAGCGTCTCGCGTGAATGCCTTGAGCAAAAAAGGCAAGGTGTAGTTGTTGGGTCCAAAGCCTTTCGCCAACATATCAATGTACACGAGAACCGCTGCTTCGGGGGAGTTACGATTGGAATAGCCCCTAATGAAGGAGTTCCAAAGAGAGAGGTCTGGGTTCGGCATTTCATCGAACAGGAGGCGGGCGTAGTGCATGTCGCAGGATTCATGAGCACAGCAGAAGGAGAGAAGTCGGCGTTGGGTATTGGATGAGTTGGCGAGTCCTCTGCGGATTAGTTGGGAATGGATTTGCTTGAATTCTCTCATGGAATTGCAATAGGAAAGCAGAGAGGTTAATGGCGATGGGTATTGGATTTGGGTGGAGGGGAGGGGGTCTTGGGAAGGAAGCGGATGAGAAGAAGCCATCATGCTCGCCATTAACTGGATTTTGAGGCTGGAGATGGTGAGGTGTAGAGTTTGAGGCTTGTTGGAAGGGATTGGAGATGGCATAAACTCGCATCAACTCCGGCATTGGACATCGTAAAACTGAAGACAGCAAAAGGTTAAACTTAAAGTCTGCAGCTGTAGACCTTTCGGCGCCGAATAAGACTTCTTCCTACCATTAATCTCAGTGGTCACTATTATATTAGCTTGCTAAGATAATAATAGACTTGACTTCTTACTAAGATACAAAGAGTCATACATATACCAAGTTGATCCAGCCTCAAGTTGGACACAAAGTAATTGTTGTACAAGTATCTAGGTAAAACAAATGATAACCACTCCAATGCAATGCCTATTTATTCAGCTATTATATATAGGAAACAATCACTACTACGTCACACATTTAATGAGAAAGGATGGACGGTTATTTCTTCACTGCTTTCTTGATTGCTTTGCCGCAGGTCTTGACGAAATTGCTATTGGCTGTGGACACAGAATACTGATAGTCATAGTCATCATATTCATCATCATCATCATCATCATCTCCAATCACCTTTGGCTTTCTTCCCATGCATTCAACACCCCTTCTCATTCCAGTGATCATAGAAGGCGATGAAGGGAGGGATCGAAAGCCCCTAGCACTCTCCGACCTCGGAATCGCCGGTTTCTTTTCTTCTCTATACTTTAGCTCAAAGCTCTTCCTGCCGCCTGCAGCACCTTGACCTTTCATGGCAGTAGTACTACTTCCGACGCTGATAGCGTCATTGCACTTAGTCTCATTCATAGAATTTGCTCTACAGCGTATCTTTCTAACTTGCTGAGTTTCTGACTTCACAGGAAATCTCTCTCTTTCTTGCAATGGTTTGAGCTGCAGGAGTTTGATTCCTTTCTGTGGATTGGTAGAATTCATTGTACATGCTGCGGCGGCGGCGGCGGCGGCTTCATCAGTGTTGCTCTCCAGGATTTTGTGATCATTGGAAGGCCCTTCCGTCGAGTTCTCCATGAGCACCTGAAGCCACTTCTCTACGTTCCCTTTTCCTACCTGGTTCATGTATGCTTCATCATCTCTTTGATGGCTTTGTGGAAGCAAATAATTCTTCTGCGGCATTCTAGTGTTGCCACAGTATGCTAACTTTTTATCCTTGGCATCTCCAAACTTTCCATGTGCAATATTCCGTTCACTGTCTTCCGATAGGGTCTGAGGCAACGAGTTTATTACCTTCTTTGTTTCTCTAACTGCTAATTGCTCGAGTTTCCCTCTGACTGATATGTCACTGGTCTGTTCTTCAGCTTCTTCCTCTTGGCTTTGAAGAATTGACTTCCCCTTTCCTATCACAGTGTTAATCCTATTGTTATGCATCTCGTCGCTCTGAGTATCTCCTGATGTGGAAGTTTTCTCCAACTTCTCTTGACCTTCTTCACCAAGAGATGTGCCTGCCTCAGATGCCTTCTGCTCTTCTTCTAGAAATTCTCTCAACTCTTTCTTGATAGAGTTTGGTGTCCTTACAGACAGATATTTCCTGCTTTCATCACACATTTCCTTGAGCAGAGTGTCATCGACACGCGACCTTTTTCGTCCCCCAAAAGGCATAATTTGTTTCTCAATGTCATCTCTTTGTCTGTATTTCCGGCGGAGTTCGTTTTCTGAAGAATCACAGATTGCTCTCTGAGCCTCTAATCTTGCCATAAGAGTACTAGTTGCAGCCTGGTTCAGCCTAACCTGCTCCTTGTACACAACACTCCTGCGTGGTGAAAGTGAACAAATAAAAGGTGTTATAATTTTGATGCAGAATTTCATGCATAGGCTTTGATATATAGAGAGGAGATTATTACTGGTGCATGGCATCTCGGATCATCTTCTCCAGTAAAGTCTTGTAAGAAGACTGTGCCTCTGCTAAGCGCCGACATTTCTCCACTCTCCGCTTTCGTTTGATTAGAAGAGCCTCCAAGTCTTGAATGGCTAGTCGTTCAGTCTCGTTCTTTTGCTGTAGTTCAGACAGTTCACCCTCCAATTCATTCATCTCCGCTTGCTTCTTTTTAGCCTCTTCTCTCTGCCTGAGTGAATCTCTGGCCATCGCGATGGATAGATAAGGGTTACAATTAGTATCATCACCAGGGTCAGTATTTTCTTTCGATATGTTTGGCCTACTATAGTTCTGAACTGCCATGCTAAGACCATCACCCTTGTCACCAGAGAATTTCCTTGCAGCTATGACATAATAAACAAAGGGCACTTAGAATTTTGTAAGAAAAATTGAGCGTAGAGACACACAAAGAAGCATTCTTTTGCTCACCAATCACAGGATAGTTAGGCCTAAGAGATCTGTTCATATCAAGAGGTTTCAGCACTGATGAATCAGAGCTTCCTGTCGTAACAATAGCAGCCGGAGCAAGTCCTACTTGCTTCTTCATCTTAAAAAAATGTTGGGGAAAAGCGTGAGCCTCGACGGCCTGCAGCGTGCTTAGCTCCTCGTACGCTCCATCCGCAAATAAGAATGAAAATGCTCTATGCCTGTTAACATTATTAAAATGGTAAGCTAAGCTGTTGTGTCTTCTATAGTTTAGCGTCTCAGTGGCATAATGAGCTGAAACCAACCCACCTGAAGTCTGAGTTTCTAGATGCAAATATGGACAGGAACTGATTCACAGAGATGCCTAACTGAAGATCCCACCATGGAATGAGGAACTCCAATTTGTTCTTCTTCCTTTTGCAAACTTGAAACTGCAGTATCCTCAGATTGCTAGGGACTGTTCTTCCTCCTCCTAATGTTCATCACAAGATTTTAATAGGCAGATTAACATTTATTCTTATAATGCTCAAGGAGTTCAGTATGGCAAATAAGAGATTTACTTGCACAAGGAAACCAGTGATCAATATCCCATGCGAGAGGAGAAGCTGAATCAGCATGCAGGTAAAGAACGTTGCCATATATGTCTACTCGAAAAAGCGCAGGATCAAATCCAGCATTCCTGGAAAATACGAAGTTAAATGAAACAACTATTTGATTTTGACCAGGACGATTGTCTACTTTCTGAAGAAGTTAATATTTGGACCAAAGGAGCTTACCCAAGATGGTCCAGTTGCTTCCACAAGAGGTTGACATAACCTCGGGGGTTAACAGAAGGAATTGCCTCTGGATCCATGACTGGGAACATCTGGTTCAAGTCCTTTATTCTCAGAGCCTGTAGGATGGAATATCAATATCATCTTATTTCCAATTTAGAACTTCAGATTTAAATTGAAGGTTGATTATAAACTCCAGTACCATATAATTGTATTACACTAGGTTGGATGATCAAATCTCTTTCTCGGACAACATTGCACAAAACTTAGTAGCAAAAAGGACAGATGTTGACCATGAGAATGAGTGAAAAAATCAAGAGGAACTATTCTTTTCTTTTTCCCCTTTTTTTTTGTTGACAAAAAGGACAAGATGAACTCTTCTTAGTGCTTCGAAAGTTCTCTATAATTTCCACTCTCTTATACCATCATCAAACCTAACCTACATCACCAATGTGGGCTCTAAATAAGTTGGGCCTTCTTCCTAGTTCTTATTCTAGATAAGATCATCTAATTTACAATTAACTGAGATAAGACAAAAGCTGGAGAAAAATCGTGCTAACTTCATAACCATATATTCAAAATTTCAAACAGAAAAGGAGAATGAACTGAAAAGAGGTAAAAGACTTTAGCCGAATAGCTCGAGATTTCTCAAAACCTGAAAGTGTTTACTACTATGAACTAGAACATCTATGCCAACCAAACCCAAATGACAGAAGAAATTGGCTCGGAAAAGAAGAGAGGAGAAGTCTAAGGAGTCAAAGCACTTACCTCTTGGGGCTGCAGCACATAAGGAACAAAGGCAAAAGGGGGACCCTGACTATAAGGACTTAGAACACTTAAGCTCTTGCAAAGCTTGGAGTAGGCTTTCGGGTAGCCGAGGTTTTCATCTACGACCATCTCTTCTTCTGTAAAGGCTAGCTTGGTAGCCATGGCCTTCAGCTTCTCCTGAGCTCTCTCTTCTACTCTCTTGTGACCAAGCTTACTAGTCACTATACCAGTTTGGCAGAATGGAGCGTTTCTGTGGAATTGGTAATATGATGCAACGGTCGACTGGTTTGGGAGAGGGAGAGCCGTTGGGTTTTCAAATTTTGGGTGCCAAGTAAGCGGCGTTGAAGAAATGAAAGCCCGAATCGATTCAGCGGACAGAGTCGCCACATGGCAAATGCTCATAGGCGGGTTTGCTGTTTGAAAATTTTGAATAGGTTGAGTACCACTACCTTATCCTGAACGTTTTAATGGTTCAATAAATAAAAAATAAAAACCTTTAAATGGTTGGATAGCCAAAAATAATTTATAGCGTTCACAAGACCTGACACGTAGCTTTAATAAAAAAATTCTGGGCACTACCGATTGTCGATTATGACTCCAGTAAATAAAATGGAAAGAATACATATGCTTTCCATTCCAAACAATAAAGACGAGTAGCCCAATCCCCAAGCTTAAAGGACAACCAACAATGGGATACTTAACTCACCTATTCGTACAACAAATTCCATGAAACTCCGGGCTCAAATTTCAACTGATGCATGATATAGCGTGCCTTACGAGGCAGATGGTTATTAGATACTCCTCCAACAATAGCCCATATATGGATGAAAGGAGTTCATTTCTGATCTAACTAGTGTACATTCCTCTGAATCCCTCGGCGGCAAGCTTTCTGGCTTGGTTTTGGGGCTCAGTTCCCAGAGGAAAAAACTCTACAACTATAGATACAACCGTGATGTACAGCATGCCAAATTGTTCTCTAACTTTCTCCCCATCAACAGTAGAACATAACCCTCTTCACCTTCTCTTTCAACGCTGGCAAAGGCTTCACGGAGGATCCATTTGTCGTGCGAGTGCTCTTGGATTTTGGGTTGTCGGATATCTCCGGTTCCATGTAGAAACGGGCCCGGAAAGCTGCTAGATGAGCGTAGTATGCAGGTGGCACTGTAACAACATCAAACTCAAGAAATCAAGAACAGAAGCAAAGACAAGCAGGTTAACATGTCAAATTTATAGTGCCAATAAATATTTTAGAACTAATCATGGAATATCAATTATCTGTTCAAGTTGATGAAGCCTCATGGTAGAACAATGCACCAAATCTACCAGGCTTTCACAGAGGACATGAGCTGGCACAAAACTATTACGAAAAGCAGCAACAGAGGGAGGAGGAAGTAGGAATGTACCAACAGAAACAGAGCGTGTGCACCGAGCATACCTGCAACCATGTGTCCTACTAAGAGTTTGCCAACTTTCTCAGTAAATCATATGAAAAAGTTTTAGACAAGATCTTACGTGTAGCAAAGATTATTGGTCAGTGTCTGCATTTCATCTGCAGTAAACTTATTCTCATCCCACAAAACATGGTAATGAGCTGGCCGACTAGTTCCCTGGCAAACCCAAATTCTGATATTAGTAGAGTGAAGCAGTTGAATACTTGAATTAATGCAATGTGCCAGTCCAAAAGCAACTTGAATTTATAAGAAACTTACGGTAATAGCCGATGTTCTATAAATAAATTGTTTTCCATTTTAACTTTTTTCTTATCCGACTTTGCTATGGTCAATATTTTGGCACCACTTCCAATAGAGTTACCATTATGTTGATATCTGATTATAAGTTTTTTGTTAATTCTCTTTTGTGTTTTCTTAACCTAGAATCAACCAAGAACTCGTCCAAAGCATATTTATCTGCTACCCTTTCTCACATGCATATCACCCACCTTTACAGAACAAGCTACAATTTATCACCGCATGGAAATAATTAGGTGTCAACCGGGAATGAGTTCCCATCTAATGTCAGTCCGGATGCTAAAAGAACACCAGCTTCACCATATTTCTCATGTGGAAATTTATCGGAAGGGAGATTTTAGTTCAGGAGGTGTCTGCATTAGCATTTTTATTTATTAACCTCCATATTGGGGGCCAAATCCAACTATGTAGTTCACATTTGTTCATGCAAAACATTATAAAAGATTCAAAGAAACATGACTAACCTGGATCCCAGCATGACTGCAAAGGTAGAAGTCGAACTCAGTAGGATGACATATCTTGGAATCGACGATGGTGCCTGCCACATGAAGGTACTCAGTAAAGTAGGTAAGGACACCTGATTTTAGCAAGATGTATCTTTAGAAAAAAGACCAAGCTCTATATGAGCAACCAAATCCTGGTGGATCCAAGTGCTAGAATTGAGAGAATCAGAATTCACAACTTTACCATCTATGAGAAGATTATGAAAAAAAAAGAGGACAACATAATCACCAGGCAGGATATTGCCACTCTTGTCCGTGCTACTTCTGTCCTTGTGGTTGTTTGCAAATAGTCTGGTATGGTGTCGCTTCTGAACAACCACAAATGTCACAGGAGGCTGGTAGTTTGGTTCTAAGGACGCACAGGCCTATAAGATTCAGTTCATGAGCTCACTTGTAAGAGATGTAAGAATAAGACAAGAACAGCAGAACTGCACCAACCTTACGAATTGCATCTAATTCATATAGCAGGACTTGATAGAATTGTCCTTCACTAACACCATCCCTGAATTTGAAATTGAAGCTAATGAGGAAACTAGTCTTTACAAGTTACAACTTTATCGATAGTCAAATTATGACCAACAGAATATCCCATGATAGAAGACATTTGACCTCCCTATCTAGAGAGAAACATCCATCGTACTTGCGTCGTACGACACTTCATTACCTATAAAATATTATCCTCAATGGCTTCTGTCCAGTTGCTTTCCTGAAGGAAATCAAAAGCTCCCTGCAAGGCGAGGTAACAAAATCTCAGTACTTCCAGAAGTGTGCCCATAATGGCAAAGCGTCTCATTATGCTACAAGTGTTCTATCATTTATTACTACTCAAAAGTAAGTCTGAGTCGTTTATTACAGAAAAGTATAATCCAACTGTCTGACACCATGCAGTACTTCAACGAATAACAGACATAATCAACCAACAAGTGAGTTGGTCCATTGACAACAGCTTTCAGAGCAACTACGTCAGTGGCTCATAACTGGCCTGGTTATTAGATGTTGGAAGATCAAATGCGTTGCAATAGTGCTATGACAATGCCACTAGACCCATAAAATTTTGATATAATAATCATCAACCTCTAGAATCCAGTTTAATAAATCCACACTAAGAAACATGATCTACTTTCAGTATGTGAACTACAAGTTTGTTCGTTTGTTCTGTCAAAGACATGGAAGGAAACCTGATCATGCCTCCTGTAACAGTACCCTTTTGAGGATCATGCCATGTCTTGAACAAATCCTGAATGAGTTCCTGACGATGAGGCTGGGCACATACAAGTCCAGCATATTTTGTAACCTCAGGCCAATCTTGTGAAGCGACAACCTACAAGCACAAGCCATTAAGAATTAAAATCAGAATGGTTGTCAGTAGCATCATTCATGTGAAAGTAAAGGACTGTTGGAATTTTATCGTTACTGCAGCAATAGATGGACTAGAATCCTCCCCAGTTTCGGGATGAGTTACATCAGCACCAAATATTATGGTCGGTATGTCACTGACCAAGGGAATTCTCCAACTTATAGCATCTAAAAGTACAGTATTTCTTCCACCCATCTGCATAGATTGTAAACAGATGTAATTTATTGAATGTTGGCTCTAAACTTTTCCTTGCACAAGTTCTTCGATGGGAAGAATAGCAAAATAAGACAAACCGATAAATTACCTTCACATTTATCTTAAGAGAGACATTTGCCAAGTATTGTTTGCTGATCTTAAAAACATGCTTGGTCAAGCAACACTGGGAAATCAATCCCAAATCAGTCTCACATATTCTTTTAAGATCACCTGCAAACAAATTAACAGCAAGATCAGGAAATCTATCAGTGCAATTCTCCATGCATAAGAAGGTGCTAGAAAAGAATCAATACAGAGGAATGAATCAACTGATAAGTACAACGACTGAGTATTTACCGTATAAAGAACCATTGTTATCCGGTAGGATAGCCAAAAGAAGCTCTAGCTCTTTTCCCCTGAGTTTATTTATTGCTGCATTGTACACGTGTTTAAGAGCCTTCTCTACTTGCTCCGGCTGTGCAGAGTAAATTGGGATTACAGGCTCCCGGTTGAATTCCTGCAGCACGTCAACACAAAGTAACTAAAGAGGTTTTTAATGTTCACCTCAACGTTATAAATTTGACTGCCTAATGAAAAGGTTGTGCAAAACACAAAAGATAAAACAAGGAAAAAAAACAGGTAGTTCATGAAGAGCACTTGAAATTAAAAAGTTTACCATGCCAGAAATTTGGCACATCTGTGCTAACTCTTGGCAAAATCCACGGACAATGCTTTCTTGAACACTTCTCGAGAAGTTAATACAGGCCCAGTAATTCACTCTACATCCATTTATGACTTTCTGCATTAAGAAAGATATTTTACTGCATAAAGCTCAGGAGTTCTATGGAGAAAATCTCAGGAGCACTTGAAATAAGTGAGACTACTTGATTGAAATCTCAACGGACAAGTACCTTATTCATCATATTCCATTGACCAACCTGAGGTAAACACTCCTTTTCTTTTCCAGTGTCATGATATTTTAGCTTCAAAAAAGTATGTCATGTAGAAAAGTATACATCAACACACTACAGTTTAGTAACTACAAAAGGAGAACAAAATACTGTAGGTCTGCTAATTAATCTACTGTAAGACAAGAACTACACATACCCATGGTGCAGGAAGAACCCGTGCTTCAACAGAAGTAAGTTTATCACTGATGTTGATCCCAAATTCCTTTGCATAGGGATCTTGCCCGTACTCGTTCTGATGAACTGTCTGTAAATAAATAAGAGAATAAGACAAGTATATTTTTCATAAGAGAAAAAACATATACATAAACTGATTAATAGTAGATACTGACAGTTATTTTCTTTTTCAGAAGTGAATGCAAGTATATCTCCGACAGGTAAGCCCCCGTGTAATTGGAGTTGTTACATTAGCCCTACCAAACAGATAAGAGGACAGAATCCTCTGACTTTGACTGAGTCATTGGCAGATGCCGGTGAAAAAGGGGATTACTGAAGCTAGGTCAACCCTCAGCTGGAACAACCCTATATAGATACCATATTACCAAGCCTCAAACAGGGCCAACCCTAATGTTCAACCTCCCCGGACAAATTTATTAAATAAATACAACAATGCCTCAATATATTGACCAAGGAAATAAGTTTAGATTTTTTTGGATGTATATCCTTAAAATTTCTTTTATTTGTTTGTATGCCCCTCTAATCGCATGTACACCCTCAAGGCATGTTATTTGCATAGATACTTTTACTTTTAAATTAAGTCTCAATAATTTAATACAAATAAAATACCCTTAAATAAGAGAAATATATGAAACTATAATGACATTTTTATCTTTCTATATTTAAATTGTTCAAATTTTAACTGTTAGTTAATTTCAAAGAGTATCCATACAAAAAATAAGGGTTTTAAAAAGTATACATATAAAAAATGCTTGTTTCGAGAGCTATACATATAAATATCAACTTTAGAAAGGCACACAAGTAAATAAGAAATTTTTAAGGGTATATATGCACACAAAAAGAAACCAAAAGTTCATGATGTGCCTCTCTTGTACAGGTATATTTCAGACCAGTTTATAATAATATCTTGTATGCACTGTACCAGGTATCCTTTCTTCAATTCGACCAACCCACACATAGACCTCATTCCACATGTCATAAAATTGCAGCTACATTCAAGGAAAGGAAACAAAGTAAACATTCTTAACCTGTAAAACATCCATCTCCTGCTCTCTGGGCCTTTGGCATGTGACTTTTAGCAGGGAAGTAATCTGCTTCTCATTCAATCTCTTTGTGTACCTCTGCCCCTCAACAATTTTGCAGGCCTGCAAGATGCATGTTAAATCAGACTAAAATCTACAGTCTACCATTTACATTTATACAGTGCAAGGCAGGTTAAGAGAAGACTTCAAGTTATCAAAATCACCTCCATTGGCAGATAATTTGGTTTCTTCTGATTTCCCACTTGGAGACAAGGAAGATGAGAATGCTGAATTGTGAAGCCATACATTTCTTTGAAGTACTCAACCACAGATTTCATGTTCATTTGATCATCAACAGGGAAGCTGTCAAAATAAGAGAATTCAAGTTCTAGAAGTTAGTATTAGGAGGGCTCCTATTTTAGACAATATATTAATTATGTTAGTATATTAGAATTAAGTAAAAAGATTCTATTCACACATAAGTTCACGGGTAGGTTGCGATGTCAGCCCAGAAATTCGATATTTCCGCCTCACATTTCCTCTATGTGTGACTTCAACTTTCACACCTCGGAGAGATTTCTTAATCTGTTATGATGATTAAAAGAAAGAATAATTAATTAGCTATCACATATTACAGACAAGAAGAACGATATTTAGATTGTCAATACATGTAATAAATATTTGGTTTAAATTTCTTCATTTAGACATATAGCTCGGTCAAACTTTAAAGTTTATTGATGTATTATTCAGCATTTTGTTGTGACTTTTCAAATGATTTTCTCTAATCTGAGGAAGTTAGGTATTTTCTATAGTAGCTATACCTTGATCCGATCAGCATCAGACAATGGCCTCAGGATGACATCTTTCCCTAAGATTTGAGCCACAAACTCAATCACGGGGAGTGGTTCGATGAAGGCAGCGGAGGACATATCTGAGATTGCGATAAAAAGAAAGGGACCTTCAGCGAAAAGGAAAGAAGAGAGCATAGTTCTTTTTCAATATCAAAAGAAAAGAACAACAGAAAAGTCTCTTACCGATATTGAGAGAGAGACCCATTTGAGTTGGTCTGACGCTCTGATAGAACCCACACCATGACTGCAATCCATCACCCAGCCTCTGTGGTTTTCTGATCTCCGGAGAATAGAAGGATCTCCCAATAGAGACATATCTACAGCCAGTTCGCATAGAAGATGCATGCTTAGGGCCTCATAAAGCACAGGTAGCCAGAAAGTAAGCATCCAAGGAAGAAAAAAAAATGCCACCTTTGATTTGATAACTCTCTCAATACTATATCAAGAACCTGCAGCGTTTCTTGCGGTGCATCAGCTTGCTTCCCAGCAATAAATTGGCGTAGATGGTGAAGGTCGGCACGAGCTACAAACTTGATAGCCACTCTATACTCCTTTTGTCTTCAAGAGTACAAGATGGTAATCAACAAGACCTTCTACTTAATGACATGATCGGAGAAAGACGTCAAAATGAGTACCTAGTAATCCCCATTCCTTCATCTTCCTCGGCGAGCTTTACAACGAACTCCTTTGAATGGAAAGGAAGGAACCCGGCTGTATATAGGTTCTTCCGTCCATCATACGCGGGAAGCCTCAAACCCAACTCCGTCTCCCTGTACAATCTCACCAATTCGGCTATGATAGTTCTGTTCATACTCCGAGACCTCACTTCCGGCGTAATCGTGACCTGTGTACGTAATCCAAGAGAGAATTGAATACATTCCTCAAACGTGTTTGTTGACTTTGTTCAAATGCTATTCTGATAAAACTTACATCATACTGGTTCAAATCTTTATCGGGCACCTCGGCGAGGAAATGATTGGCCTTCACAATGCACCTGGTGCCCACCTTGCCGAACCCAGGACGTCGATGGAAGCCAAGACCTTTACTTGAGACGGGAGGGCCGTTGTCGAGACCAGTCTCCAGCTCTTGCCTAACTGGTCTCTCCACCGCCTTCCCTCTCCCTCCTTTCCGTCTCCTGCCCGCGTTCTTCTTGGCCTCCTGCAGGGAGCACTCGCTCTCGAGCTTCTGCTGGTTCATCGAGTTCTGCAGTGGCTTCTTCTTGGGTTCTTTGGTCATCTGCCGCAATGGCATCTCGGTAGCATAAGGGGAAGGATGGAAGCAGGTGGGTTCTCTCTCTACCACCGCAAGCATGGCGCCACCTCTATGCCTGCCCACCTACGCATTTATCTCCGAACAACTGTAGAAGGCAAAGATGAGCAGGGAAGTAGAAGGGTTTAAAGAGATAGCAGAGAGCAGGGTTTATGAACCAAAACCAGCAGAGGTGTAAAGCCTGCATTGATATCCATCACAGAGGTACGGGCATTGACTTCGTAGGCAGAATTAACCGACCAAGCTTGATGCTCGATGGTAATAATTCACAGACAAGAGGGCTTATCAGGTAAATACGCGCAAAAAATCTCGACTTTGGAGTGGAAGAACTCAGAAGAAGGGTATATTAAAATAATTAGGCCACAATGGGATCCCGACAAGAAGGAAGCGTGATAATACCATGGAGGTGTCGTTATGCGCGGGCAGGAGGGGTGGGGGCCAAATCAGTGCAAGGATAGGGAAGTTCGGATAACGAGTACAAGGACGCTCTTTCCTAAAAAGCCCAAGGGACAAAGCGGAGCATTCAGAGAGCGTGAGCAGAGAAGATGGACCAGTGGACTTTGGAGAATAGTATAGAAAGAAGAAGAAAAATAAAAAGAAGTAATGATAGGGGGATGGACGAGAGGCGTGCTTATGTTGGGTTTATCCGCGGCTGGGACGCCGCCCGTGAACGAGACACGAGAAGGTTTGGCACTGCCCGATATGTGTACTGTAGCACTGGAGAAGGGACAGGGCCCCAATTAATAATAATGCTTCCTGACTTCCTGTTCCACTCCGGAGCTACTACCCACAGGCCACACACAGAGATAGATAGAGAGAGAGAGAAGTAGAGCTATGGGGACCGTATAGTGAGGGAGGGTGCATAATGAGTTAATGACACTTCTGGAGAGGGTCTTCGATCACGTTGGCGAATTGCTGTACATGTGTAGTCGCAACGTTGGCATAATAAAAATGGGATTTTATGATACAACTCGAGGGCCCAAGAAGTGAAGTCATTTCTTTGGCCCGTTACGGCTAGGATGTGGGCTAGAACGTGATAGAGTGCAGCAGCAAAAGAAGGAGCTCTAAATGGATGAATAAGTAATGTTGGCGCGGCGTGCGCTAATAAATATAAAGGGTTTGCTCCACTTTAACTCCGCAAAACAGCTGCCATCGCTGTCAAGCCTGAGATCGCACCAAAAAGAGTGAAAAATCGACTCGTAACGGCTGGCCCATCTCTAAAGAAAGAAAAGGCAACTGCCAAAATGCAACAGGAATACTAGCTACTAAGGTAGACGGAGAGGGAAGAGAGGATAAAAGGTGAAATAAATATGAACCATGACGACCCACCGGGATCTCACCACGCACGCACGCAAGCGTGCGTATCCGGCGTAGATCCGTATCGCGCACGCGCACCAACTCACGGTCACGTGAGCTGGTCAATAAGGATGGCGTTACGCTCGCCGTCAAGTGAGTTTTTTTTCAACAAATCTACGTTCTACGACGATGGGAGTGAGACCCCCGTACGCACGATTTTCAACGGTCAAGAAACGTACGTACGGATCCATCAATCAATCAACCGGAAGGAGAGATGGGTAGATGGATCCAGGTCGAGTGTGGTGAAGAATAATAATAATAATAATAAGAGGAGGAGAGCTTACCGCAGCCAGATCGTGGAGCTCTGTTTGTTTGTTCCACAACGAGAGCCAGCGAATGGGAGGGGCAATGCTGAGATGGTCCGTGAGGAATTTGAACGCAATAGGGGTGTGGGGGGGTTAAGTGAAGAATACGGGAAGGCACTTAAAAGAGAAAAAGCCTAATCTCTTGCTCTTGCCGTTGAGAATACCGAGAAAGTGAGGGGGTTAAAGAGAAGCAAAAAAAAGAGAGAAAGTGAGGGGGTTAAAGGAAGGAAAGGAAAGGCTCAGCCTTTAATGTTGCTTGACTACCATTTAACTCACTAAAAATCTGGACCTTTGTTTTCTAACTCTTACTTACTTACTGTTGAACAAAATAACTCCCAGGCCACATCTTTCTTATGACGAAATCTTATGTAATGCTTGCAAAAATAAGAGAAGGAAATAAAACGCGAATTCAGACTCCGACGTTGCACGAACTATCCAGAACACTGAAACCTTGTACGTAGAAAAAGCGATTAAAAGGAACAACAATTAGAAAGAAGAAGATGGCGCTGAACACCTGGTCCGATCCCTGGATAGCCCGGAGAGAGAGATAGCTCGATCGCTTCTATACTACTACTCGTTGTCTTCTCTATTCTTATAGAGAGAGAAAGGGAGGGGGGTGATGGTGATGGTGATGGTGATGGTGATGGTGATGGTGATGGTGATGGTGATGGTGGGGTTTCAAGTCCTTCCTTTCGTTGTGGGTGGGATTTCCAAGACCGGTTTTTATGATGCGACCTTGAAGCTTAGCAGTGCAGTAGGCCGTTGATCAGGTGCTACGAGGCGTCCAATAAGAGTGACGCACACGATCGGACGGCTTGTAGAGCGTTCTAGGTTCGTCGTAACTTCGACCGATTTGTTGGTTTTGGGCCGTGATTTCGATAAAAAGGACAATTGGCATAGAGTGATTTCTCCCTCCCTCTTTACTTACATGTATCCTGTGTCAGAGGGGGAGGGGGAGGGGGAGGGGATGGGGGAGGGTGGGATTTTTCTTTTTCACTTTAATATGTGCGAGACACAAGGAGGACATTATGCTCTTTCGTATGTATGAAGTAGCACTCTTTGTGTGATTTCCGAGGAAAAAAGTTTTTAACATTTTTTTTTTCTTTCCATCAAGAAGAAAATTAATATAAAGTTATCAACGCCGTGCTGCATTGCACCCTTTGATCCCTTGTATAATTGGGAGTGAGGAGCACTGTCTCCTTCAGACACTACCAACTTCCACAGATCGAGTGGGCAATGATAAGATCTTTGTGATCTGTACATATGATACGACCTATGATGTGGAGCCCTCCTTCATGTATCCCTTACAATCATGACCATAATGTTGTACTTTAGGTGTTGCCAGAATTGATGCCGGGATTTGAATCTTGTGCGAATGACGACCTAATCAAGTAGTAGTACATGTGGTTGATCTTGGGTCCGAGGCAAAAATTTTATAGATTTAAAAGACGAGGCCCCAGTGTGACATTTGAGATGATACCTCCCCTCATGCCTATCACCTTCTTTCTAATAAATATCACCACCTCAAAAACTACTGCAGCTTAATGTGCACAAGTGGCGTTAGAAATGTGAAGCAGTAGAGAGCCCTTCTCTCACTCATTCTGGGGATAAGAATGGAAATTACAAGTGAGTTCTTCGACTGTCCGTAGGTAGCACTAGTAGTAGCCAGTAGGACCATTTCTTTCGGCATATATAAATAGGTTCCCCGCTTTTCTTTGTTTCCCTTTGATAAAAGCCGAGCAAAACTATAGGCGTACTGCTAATCTTGTAAGAGCATATCTAAAAAGGAAATATTAGAGTCCTATGGTATGGGTGTCATGTCACACTCATCTCTAACAAAGCCCCCCACCAAGCAAGCATGCATGCCTTAGTCGCCTCCACGTGAAATCCTGCTTCATCTCCACTAACTGATACCAAGAGAATGCTGTCTCCCTTTGCCCACTACTCTGGGCGACCCAATTAAAGGGAGGGCAAACATCCTGGTGGCCTTGGAGTCCCATCTTTTATTCTCCCTTGGGTTCTGGGAATTGTGGAAGAATAAATTGATTAGACTACTCTGCTAATCAAATGAGCTCCCCTGCTTGGTCCATTAGACTGCTTCCGAGCATCAGAGATCAATGCTTAGGGTGATTTCCACTAGAATATCCTGAATTAACTTGACGGTAGATGATGTTTCTGGAGTAATGCATCAATTCAGAATGGCCCGCCAAAGTGGTAGACCATGGTGGCATGGCATAACTATCACATTCAAGAGCATCCAAAGTGCAGTAGCTTTAAGCAGATAGAGATCAGAATAGTTTTCACTGTTCATCTCTAGCTAATACACCATGATAGTTACATTGTCCTATTGATATATGAAAGTTCTTTTGGATATCTCTTCCCCTCATTGCATCTTTAAAAGGATCTAGTCGAGTATGTTTACTATTCGTGGAAATAGCAATGCAGCAGAACAGGAAGACTACTGCACAAAGTTAGATCAATAAGAGGCCTAGCTGGACCATTAATCACGATCACACCAATAGATATGAAGGCCCATATATGCTAATTTGGGCTGGGCAGTGGCATTGGCCATTTAAAGGCCCAGAAATGGAACTCTTTGGGCTGGAGTGGCCCATTATATATATGATCCATTATTTCTATCACCGTCTCCAAAACCCCTATCAATTGTGTTACTATCAAATGGCTCAACATCTAAGTTCTCAAAGTCGGAAGATAAAAGTTCTAAAATGGTTTGAAGAAAAGGAGCTATCTTTGAGTTTTTATTCGAGAGCTGGACAATTTTGAGAGACACTCTGTTTTGCCCTGCAACTACTTCATTTGGCTACTAAAGGTCCTAAAAAAGGGAATTCTCTCAACCTTTTTAAGATGACTACCGTAAGCACTTTGCTTATACTTAAACTTAGAAAGGTCCCCTCTTAACACTGCTTGTAAACGTTATACTAGCGAGAGCTTGCCAGCTTTGCTTGTCTTGCATGTAGTCTGCCACTAAAATCATCACTGCTTTGATAGTGATGACTGCCTGTTCCTAGTTGGAAACACCCTCTTGGCTTGTACTCCTAGTAAAGGAAAATCTAATAGATGCCTTCTAAAGTACTTCTACATTAAACTAGATTTTGCCTAATGCTTTACCTTGTTATGATGTAATATTAGTGGATCATTTACAGCTCTATGTAGTGCTTAGGGATCTATTCAAGAAGTAAATGTCCTTGGGACTCTAACTTCAATCACCTATCTTTCCTACGTATCAAAAAGACAGTAGGAATGCAGCACCCAATTCCAGCTTCCGGATAGAAGAATAATGGCACTTGAAATTGTTCACAATTCTATCATATGAAACATGACAGCATGATTTAAAAACTGACTTCAAAGAAGAAGAAAGAAAAAGGAAGCCACTTGAGACCTCTATTCTGATGCTAAAATCATTTGAAGGATTTTTATTCAGTCGGTGTGGACTCTAAGCTCTGCTTCTACTAGAGATTCAGACGTTTTGTGCTGTAGAAAGGAGAATGCTTATCTCCTCCAGAATTATTCAAAGGCCTGCTGGCCACTGGAATCTCTATTAAGTGATAAACCTATCACTAAATTGACATTATTCGTTATCCGAAAACAAGTTAATTTACTGCTCCACTAAACAAGAAGTTAACCTGCATCTCCCTTGCGGTAGTTCTCATCAAACAGCATGACTTTTAGCTAGGAATGAACAAATTTAAAAGGGTATATACTCAAAATGATAAACTTTACGTTACAGGTATATACAGGTATAAAAACTCAAGTGGGAATTAGAAGAGAAGAGTAAACAACTACTAAATGGAAACTTTATCAACCCCTATGGCCAGAGGGGAATATTCTTTCCTCTCGCACCAGACAAAAGGGATATTCAACAGGACGATTTGGGAGAATACAACTGAGACTTGTCACGAGGCGAATCCCGTAAAAGCTAAAGAGAGGTATTAGAGAGAGAGAGAGAGAGAGAGAGAGAGAGAGAGAGAGAGCGAGAGAGAGAGAGAGAAGGAATCCTCACAAAAGGCATGGGTTGGAGGCTTGTACCTGAAGACTGATATAGAAAGCGACCAACAATAATTATTGCACAGGGAATTTGATGCAGTCCTCTCTACCTTTTTCTCTCTCTCCCTCTCTCTGATCTCTAATATTAAATGTTTAGAGGAATCTTCTTAGCTTCCTGCCCACTTCCTCTAAAAGTTAGCAGCAGTAGCAGGATGGGAGATTCCCACAACTCTTCTATTCCCCCCCTCCCTTATATTCTTTTGCGCTAGGAGTGGGGATGGGGACTGGGTCTTCCTCTTTCTAAAGCACAAATTTGTGTGTTAGTTACCATTAAGATATTCCTTACTTATTAGAAGCATTAGATATCCTATCCTATCTTGCCTTCCTTGTGAATGCAAGGGTTTAGTGTGTGTGTGAAGGGTTGCGGTGTGCAACTTTTGAAAACAAAGAAAGGGCCTCCCTTTCCTTTCAAGATGGACTCTTTGTGTGGGAGGAGAGAATCTCTGCATATCTTGTTTGAATTGTGTGTTGGTATATGCTTTTATGGCATTATGATCATTTGCTTCATTGATTAATCAAGTTAGAATCATGGTCCTCACAACATTACTACTTTGCCAGATGCAAGGCATCTTTTATAGAGTAATTTATTTCCCAACCACCTTTTCACAAAACAGAATCAAGTAATTTAGCCCCCCATGAAGTAAAACAGAAAACAACACAAGGAATAAGTTTAGAAAGTTGTAATCTTATTCATTTGGTTATATATATATATGTAGTAGTAGTACGTCTACTGCATGAGTAATTAAAATTGGCTTCGTGGATAAGAGTAGGGGAGCTAGCTAGCTATCAATTGATGTTGGTGTTTCAATGGCCAACACATAAAAGGACAAGGAAAGGAAGTAAATGGTGAAGAGAGAGAGAAGAATCTTTTGGGTCTGGTGATTTGAATTGGTACAAGGAGTCCAAAGGTACCAAAACCCAGGGGCCTAAGCACATGCCCTTCTGCCCACCGTGATTCCCTGCAAGCTTTTGCCTTTGATCCTTGCAAGAAGTTACCATGCCTTTACTTTATCTCCTGCTTTTCCTTTTCCTCACCTCAAATCCCACTTTATTCTCCCCCCCCTCAAACTCACAATAAAATAGAAGCCGATCCACCCCTGCTTGATCCATCCTATGTTTCACTACAAACATCCACACCCCTCCTCCCTCTATATCTATTCTGCTGAAGACTAAGAATATTAGTAATAGTATTGCCCTTCAAATGGCTTCACCATCTGATCTGAATTTAGAATACAAGCCCGACATCAACCAAATGATCCAAAAGCCAGTCGGGGAACATCCTGACGCGCAGAAGAGGATTAAGGAGTTCCTCGCCCGCCTCGAGGAAGAACGTCTTAAGATCGAGGCGTTCAAGCGCGAGCTGCCTCTCTGCATGCAACTCCTCAATAATGGTAAATATCTTCTTTGATTTTTTTCGACCTACATATGTACGTACTCACAGGGAAATATATAATTTACAAACTGTTGCTAATCAAATCCAATCTACCTGTTGCATCAATTCAGCTATGGAGACGTATGCGCAACAACTTGAAGAATATCAAAGCAGCCAAGGGCCGAAACCAGTCCTCGAAGAATTCATACCTCTTAAGCAAACAAGCATTGAGGGCTCATCCGATGCTGCTGCCTCTGAGAAAGCAAGTTGGATGGTCTCTGCGCAACTTGCTTTATGGAGCCAAACGCCAAAGGATTGCGAACCTAAGCTTGCGCTTGACTCCAAGCAAAGAAATGGCGGCGCCTTCCTCCCGTTCTCGAAAGAGAAGAACCAATGCGCAGCTTCGACTACTTCAGGGGGTTTACCGGAGTTGGCTCTCGCTTCGTCCGAGAAAGACAGCAGGGATAAGGGTAATATTGAGAGCGGCAGCAAAGGCGGAGAGGTAGGAGGAGGGAAAGGAGGAGGAAGTAAGAGCGAGGGGCAGGCGGCCAACCAAACGCAGAGGAAGGCGCGGAGATGCTGGTCGCCGGACTTGCACCGCCGCTTTGTTAATGCTCTTCAGATGCTGGGTGGCTCTCAAGGTATTTATTTACCTACTAGTTTTATTGTTACTAGCTACATTACCATGCTTGTCTTTTTTTTTAACGAAAAATATTTAGTCTGTCTTTCTAAATTTAGTAAAATGGTTTAATTTTTATGGGGGAAAAAAATTGAAGCAGTGGCCACACCAAAGCAGATAAGGGAGCTCATGAAGGTTGATGGATTGACCAATGATGAGGTGAAAAGCCATCTACAGGTACTTACTCAGCTCTCACTCTCTCTCTCTCTCTCTCTCTCTCTCTCTCTCTCTCTCTCTCTCTCGTATAACTAAAATTGCCAAAATGGTTTACAACTCCCAGATGTATACCAAGTTACCACTTTGCCCTTCTTTTTTTCTGTTGGCCAGAAATATCGGCTCCACACGAGGCGTCCAATCTCGGGACCGCAGCCGACAGCCTTGGCGGCAGGCCCGCCACATCTTGTGGTGCTCGGCGGCATCTGGGTACCACCGGAGTACGCCACGTCAGCGTCCGCCGGCGCCGCTCCGGCCATCTACGGGGCGCACCCTTATGGCCCCCACCACCACTTCTACCCGGCCCTCCATCGGAACGGGTCACACAAGGGCAGGATTGGGTCGCCGGAGTCAGAGATGAGGAGCGGAGGGGAGCGGTCGGAGATCGTCGAGGAGGAGGAGGAGGAAGAAGAGAGAGAGGAAGAGGACGAGGAGAAAGCGGAGGAGAAGGCAAAGGCGGAGATGGGTAATGGCGGCGAGGTGTCGATCAACTTGTAGGATACGGTTGTGTCCTCTTTTTGGATTTAGGGTTTTGGTGGAGGAGCTTCACGTCCTTTTGTGGATTACCGAAACCGAGAGAGATAGAGAGAGGGGGTACGTGTTCGGTTGTCTAATTCTCTCATTAGTTGATGTAACGAAACAGTTCAGATCAGCTGCAGGACCCCTGCAGGAAATTGCTACAGTCGGGCCTTACATGTAATTGTCCACAGATATAATATATTTAAAAATATTAGCAGCTAAATTTTTTTATTTATTCATTCATTTAATTTCGCATAACTCCATTCGCCCAAGTCCTCTGTCAATTGAGTCAATCGTAGGAGCCATTTGGGTTTATGGTTTAAACAATTTCTCTTATACATATAAGTTGTACTATAAAAATAGTTTTTAGTATATGAATTTTATAAAAATAATTTATTCGATGGCCTCCATCCACTTAAATTTAAGTTGACGTCAAAATATTTTCTTTCAATTTTTAATGAGAAAACAAAATGTAAAAAACTTTTATTTATATTAATTTCTCATTCAACTATATCGATGCAGCATGGAACATGTTGGGCGATCTGAGACCCAGCATTGCATTGCCGAAATAATTCCAACGCTGTACACATGCATCGATCTGAAATCCAGTATCGCCTGACAATAGGCCGAGCCCAAACTTAAATTGCACCTCAACGCCCTACAGTATCAAATGAGGCCCGTAGAAACTTTTGATGTCCAACAGCCAAATTGAAGGCCATGTGGCTGGCCTGGCCCATTAAATAATATACTAGGGTCGATCCAAGCCGCATTGATGTTATGGTAACATGCTTCTATTCATTTTACTTCTGCTATACTACGTTTCTCAAAAGAAATAATAGAAGATCGAATGGCCACTTAATAATAATTAGAAATAGAAGATGGAGTTGTGGGGACTGGTCATATCCTTAGTTGAACGGCCGAGAGAAAACGAAAATAATATCGTGCAGTAGTATCCGAGTATAATGAGCGACAATTTACTCGCTGCAATTTTCTTGTTTACATGTATTTAAAAGAAAGAGTCAGATTCAGTGATAGGTCATCTCCTCCGGTTTCTTGTCCTAAATATTCAGATGATAGACGGTTGCAATTCTGATGAGTAGAGTCCATATCTTCAAATCTCTGCTAACACGACATCAGAATTCAATCATGCAGTGAAGACATCTAAATCTCAGCAAAATAACCTTAATTTCTCTGATATGTGTGTCAATGCAAACTTACCTTGCGGTAGACGGTGCCGTCATCGTCGACGTGCCAACCAGCCTCGTGGCAAAGCGCCTTGAGGACGTCATTTTGGTCGGCATGCTTCGGAAGGCAATAGTTGCCATTTGCTCGTAAGCCGGCGAAGATCCTAGCCGCCACCATCCTCCGCTTTCGCTCGCGTTCCCGGTTGTTCTCCCTCTCCCTCTCCGTCGGCCTTCTCAACGATGTCGTCATCGCCCCTCCCCTTCCCCTCCTCCTTACAATCCATGGCCCTCTTGTCTCCTTAATGCATCCTCTCCTCTTCGTCACTACCTCCATCCCCCGGCCCTCTCTTTCTCTCTGCTTTCTCTTCCTCTGGAGAATTAGCATAAGGCCTTGGTAAAGAATATATATATATATATATATATATATATATATATTTGTTAAGTACAGAGAAACACATTTGCGTGCATGGAAATCATGTAGTTTTGAAGGCAGGCTAAGACCAGGAGCTTTCGGTCTACATAGGAAGAGTCATGAGAACCGAACTGTTTCTAAGGACGAGGAAATAGAGAAGTCGTACGAGCCCATCCAAAAATAAAATAAATAAATAATAAACATGGCAGTTTGATTCTTCTCCCAAATGACAACTATACCCTCGTTTCATTTACCATGACGGCGCGGGTGGGGCCACGGTGTTCTTCTGTTACTGTAGGAGAAATTTCTGCCTATCCGACAAGTTCCCCAGTTCATCCAAGAATTTAAGTAAGAAAATCAAATGACAAGAATAAATCTGAGTGATAAACTCAATTTACATTAGTTATAGAAAGTTGGATATGGTTAGAAAAAGTAACTACTATTGCGGTTATCTACTTGGAAACCTAAACATGTCGTGTTTGTGGAGCGACACACTGATCAACTAAAATTCCAAGGTGTAATCCAATCCAGAGAACAAAGTGCATTTTGTAAATATAATTAAGGTCACACAAGAGACAAAAGGAGGACGAAAGCTTTATTTATAATCTCTATCGGTCCTCGATGGAGAATAAATTGGGGCAATCCGTTTCCCACCGACGGCGGAGGTGCCACCGTTGGTGGAAAAGAGGGAAGGAACAAAGTAGGTGCAACGAACGGCGGAGATCCGGACATGGTTATTTCCATCAACCGCATTCGAGAATTTTATCCTAGCGGAAAGGAATAAAGAAACTTATTCACCCCGATATCTTTTTTTCTTTTTAAATCTTATCCTCCCACCAGAGCGGTAACTGCACCACTCCCAGAATCTTCTGCAACGCCAGCCTTGCGCTCGCTCGCTCTCTCTCTCTCTCTCTCTCTCTCTCTCTCTCTCTCTCTCTCTTTCTCTCCCCTTTCTGCTTCTCTTCTCACCGCCCCTTCTTGCTTTCCCTCAAAGGAAAGAACCCAATTCTCGCAAATAAGACGCTTCCCCTCTCTTCTCTTCTCTCCCGTGAACGCCTTCGAGCGATTCAGATCTCGACTGCTGCTCTTCTCTCCACTTCCAACTAGGTAAATATCCCGATTTTTTCGGTTCGTTCTCAGTGGAACTATTCGTGCTCTTTTGGTTAGTTTCATTGTTTCACTTTGTTAGAGCAATTCTGTTTAGATTCGCTGCAAGATTTACTGATCGGGGAAAAGGATTCGGTTTTACCTAATTCCCGTTTGCCTTACGGATTGCTGTTGCTAGGTTAGATAAAGTTTGCATCTTGTTGCCGATTTGTTATGCTTAGCAGGTTTCCTGGAGTTAAGGAGGATGACTTCATGCAGACTCGTCCGGTATTACTGGAGAAGTGTCTGAGAAAGCCTTAAAAGTGTAGTTTTTTTTTTTTTTTTGGCCCGCTTGGTTTGTGGAGGGGTTATGTGTGGTATTCTTACTTAGGGTATAATGCTGTTTCTGCAATGGGTTTTTTGGTACAATGGCTGCAAGCTTTTGAGTTTGAAAATTGATGATGATTTCTAGGTACGTTGCTCTGCAGTGCATTTGGGCATCTTGTACAACTTTAGATGCTCTACTTGTGTCTGAACCAAGTAGATTTAGGAGAGATTTTAGCGTGGAATATTTCTTGGTGGAGTTTTATCTGAAACCTTAATTCCATGAAAGCAGGGTTGCTTTTGTCTGAAAAGTTGGTAAAATAGGACGCGTTGATGTTTGGGAAGGGAGGTTATGTATTTGATGGCAATCAGTTCAAAAATCAACGAATTATAGTAGCCGTCGCAATGCTTCGGTTGAAAGATATAAATAATGAATACTTTGGATGCTACAGCAAAGTAAATTTTTAAGCCAATTAATCTGATGAATTTTGAAGAGTACAGAATTATTTCAAATTTTCAATAGCAATTGTATGGACCATATGAAAGAGAAAGATAAAGAGATAAAGCAGCTCAAATTACCATCTCATAAGAGCTTTGCCCTTTTCTTTTAGCTTCCATGTCTAATCTCACATTACCTACTTCCCTGTTCCCCTAATATTTCCATTATTAATATCATCGTCTTGCATCTACTGGTTGTTACATTAATTTTGATAATACTTGTTTCCTCTGGTAGGTTGATTATGATTTTCAAGTGAGGTCCACAAGTTTGTGCCTCTCTGAGCTCTTGACAATGTCTTACGATAGAGATGAAGAGCAGAGTCAGGACTATTTGTTTAAAATTGTTCTTATCGGTGACTCTGCAGTTGGAAAATCAAATCTTCTTGCAAGATATGCACGAAATGAGTTCCATCCAAATTCCAAATCTACTATAGGAGTTGAGTTCCAAACACAGAAATTGGACATTGATGGGAAGGAAATCAAAGCTCAGATATGGGACACCGCAGGTCAAGAGCGGTTCAGAGCCGTGACATCTGCATATTATCGAGGAGCTGTTGGGGCTGTTCTCGTGTATGATATAAGCAGGCGACAGACATTTGATAGCGTTGGGCGATGGCTTAATGAACTCCAGAGTATGGGCTGAAATTTCCACTAGCTTTCTGTTTGTTTCATTAAATGTTTTACATGGCAAGTATGTCTAAATTTTGATGAATAGGTAGATGAACATAGTAATTATGTTGAGCAGGGACTCCTAGGCAACTTCTTTGCTTTTAAATGGTTGGCTAATGACTATTTTGTTGTTAGTTACAGTTGTCCCAAGTGCAAATTTTATTTGACAATTCCTTTGCATGCCCTTGAAAGCTACTTATTTGCAAAAGATTTCCTAGTAATGTCAGCTCACTTGTGAACATTTAGTTCACCTTTTTTTTTTTTTCATTTTGTGAAAAGGGTTTATGTCATGACTGATGAATTTTCTTTGCTTTGCTTATCTGTCACAGAGTGTCACATAGTTGTTACTTGTTAGCATGCTCTCTCTACTTATTGTCAACCATGAAGCATCAAAAATTTGGTGACTGATTGTAATCAAATCCTCTGCCATGTTTTGATTTCACCAAAATTATTTACTTATCAGATACTTAATGTGACAGATTGTTGCTGTTCCTTGACCCATTGTTTATGCTGATACAGTTCACTCTGACATGAATGTCGTTACCATTCTGGTTGGGAATAAGATTGATCTCAAGGATGCCAGGGAAGTAAGCACTGAAGAGGGGAAGACCCTGGCAGAGACCCAAGGCCTCTTTTTCATGGAAACATCCGCACTGGACTCATCCAATGTTGCAGCTGCCTTTCAAACTGTAGTGAGAGAGATCTACAATATATTAAGTAGGAAGGTCTTCCAATCAAAAGAGAAGAGAAGTGAGAAATCATCATTAAGTAATGGGAAGACAGTAATTTTACAGGCCGGCACAGATGAGACAAATAATGGGGGCAAGAGATACTGGTGTTGTTCTTCTTAAATTTTGTAAAACTTCCCCCTCTCTTTTTTTATTCTGGTTATTGTGAACGTATATGTTTCAATTTATTTATCACCGATGAAATAATTTGGAATTGGGGAATGTCATAGTTTACTAAGCTTTTGCCTCATGCTCAGAGTCTCTCTTCAAAATTTTACGATGCTTCTTGTTGTACTCTTTGACATAGTCCTAGTATTATATATTTGTCCTCTTGCCAGTAATTAATCTACCGAGTTATTAATCAGTAAACAACTACAAACGACTTTGTTTTATATTATGCTTACATGCAGTTGAACGTAACGCCACATGAATATTCTTTCATCATTTTCTTTTTTTGTTTTATAGGTATTTAAATGAAAGGGTTAAATTTAGAGATCTCATCTCCTTCCACCTCATGAAGCAGCCAGGTGGTAAGTAGTTATTGTAAAGAGGTATAACTTCGAAATTTGTCTTATTTGTTTCAAAATTTGCATTGCATGGCCTTTCGGTAGAATGCTGCAAAGAAGAAAAGACACCAGAATTAATTTGGTTAACGGGGGAACTACCGAACTAACTTTTCTTGAATATAGTAATGTAACTTTCGAGTTAGAAAAAGAACAAGTATGTCATGTGAATGGTGCTGCATAATTCTATTTTAGCCTTGTCAAGATTCAATCAAGAATATGCAAAATATAATCGACGTCTATATTTAAAATGCAGTTAAAATTTATTAAATTTTACATAGAAAAGGACTCGTCTCGTTTCCCATCTTTTCTGCAGCCCTTAGATAAAGCCAAGAGAATATGGTGGTTGCATGGAAGTATGTGTATTGTTTTAATACTATCTGGTCTTGTCGCATAGAAGAGATTCGTGTTCGACCTAATCATTTGCTGTTTTTGTTCTCTTCCATTTAACCAACTTCGTCCAAAGGTACTACTTACTGTCCTCCTCTGCTTAACCTGGGGCTGAGAAATGCCCCTGAATCACAGTTACATGACCATTGCGTGCATCGAAGAAATGGTAGACTGCTGTATGGATGGTAATTAATAGATGAAGTCGATCCACATGAGAGCTTTTAATTAGCTTAGGCTCTGTTAGCTCACCAGACGCATTGGATTTTTGTGATTAGGACCCGCGGAGAGCCAATCATGAAATTTATGCTGTTCACGCAAGGAGGCATGAGATCCGTACTGTTCCAATCCAAAATGAGTTGCCGGTTTTATCATTTTTTCTTCCCAAATGACGACTCTGCCCTCACCTCCATTTACCTTGACGACGCGAGTGAGGGACGAAGGATTTTTCTTTTCTTTTTTAAATGAATCATAGATGGAGATTATAATCTCCAAATAATAATGATATTTGTATAGCTACGATTGGTCAGCAGACACCAAAGAAACCTTGTGGCTCAAAGGGCTCATAGCTTCCATGTTATGGCTAATTTGGAAGCATTGCCAAACAAGAGTATGAGAAGTTAATCCTTGCTCTAAGGATAACTATCAACTGGCCAGAATAATCATCAGGGACAATAGTGAGACTCCTCAGGATGGATCGGGAATCCTATCCTATTATATCGTAGCGCTTCGACCATCATACACATGTATAGGACTTGGAAGATTATGGTAGAGACTCTATCTCGTGTTTGAAGTAGCCGGTTAGCTAATGGGAGTTGAGAAATGACACACAAAAATTAAAAGCAAGAGAAATGCTTAGCCATAGAAAAGGCCCAGGCGAGTAAAAAGGCAAGGCCCATATGGACATATATATCTCATGCAAACTAACAGCGGTGCAAAATTCTTGACATTAGCATTAGCATATAGTCCTAGGTAACATTCTGCATCTGTTAGAAATTAGTATTAAATAATTTCACAGACAGCATCTGTATGCAATACAACGCATAAAATTCATTGCAGATGGAATTAGCCGCCGCATATGCTACAATTGGGCAGATCTCTCTCCAAACTACTCAACAAGGTAAAAGGAAAGATAAGAGAACTACGCCTACAAATGTAGACACTAACGAAAGGAACAAAGACACCAGAACTCAATTCAATTGGGCAAACTATCCAAGAAGCTCTGCAACTCCCTGAGGCCCTCCGCTGATATGCTCCTCTGTACTCGAGGTCTTGGAACAGTGAGGGCAGGAGGCGGCCTGGGTTGGAAGCACACCACAACCACAGCAAGGTTATCACAACTCTTCCTCTTGAGGGCTTCATCGACCAGCTCCTTGCAACAAGTTGCTGGGTCATTGTGCTCTTGGAGCTTTCGCCGTGCAAAGTCAACAGCATTTTGGCTACGGAAAACATCCCAGATGCCATCGCAGCCCATGATCAGGAACTCATCCTCCTCTGTCAGCTGCATCCTCATAACCTCAGGTTCAGCACTGAGGGGCCCTAGGCCATCTCGCTCCTTCATCCCTTCAACATGCCAATCCCCAATCGCTCGGGCAACATTTAGCTGTCCATTAAGGTAGCCGTCGTACACATAACCACCCAAGGCTTCAATTCGCTTTTTCTCCTTGCTGCAAGATGGCTTGTGATCCCGAGACATTTCTATAGCCTTTCCCCGCCGGCAAAGCACAGCCCTACAGTCACCAACATTTGCCACCACCAATAACCTGTCACATCACAAGGAGAAGAAAATTCTGTAAGACAAAAACTCAGGCCAATAAACAAATCCCAGAAAAGATCTCCTGCACCAATTGGAGAGCTTTGGCCAATAGGCTCTCTCATACTTTCAGATGAGTTAAATTTGTTCACATTCACGACCGAAATGTAGCAGTCTGCAGGGATGACTTTTATGTGCACGGTAAACTATCCAGGATATGTTTCAAATTTTATAGAATAATGAACACAAATCAATAGCAAGATCAACTCAAAATAAAAAAACTGAAATGTTGTATCCCGAGTCTGAACTTGTTCTTGTATGAAATGGGAAAACATAAACGAAAATGAAATGTTTAACAAATAAGACCATCTAATAACAGTGTTCTAACCCCGCTCGGTAAAAGATTTGGTCAGAGGCTGCCATTAGATATACAGAAGAAAGCAGATGATATAATTTGGTACATGAGAGATGAAGTAAGACGAGCTTACGTTCCAACTACGAGAGCAGCCAGTGCAGTTGTCCCAGATGCAAGAGAGCAGTTAAGGGAGCATGCCTCTGCAAAAGCAGTGTCAGTCTGCAAAAATGCAGAAGCAACGACCCTCTCAATCTCCCTAGGGAAATCCTCATCCTCAATGATAAATTTCGGTAAATTGCAACAAGCAAAGTCAGCAGCATGCTTTCCACCGTGTCCGTCAAAAACCTATAAGATAAAGGAATGTACTAAGAGTTAGCAGATGTTGAATAACAGCTGAATGAATAGACAGTAAGATCTCACAAACTGGCCCCTGTACCTTATCTTATTTACAGAATTCCAGTAAACAAGGAATATTTCCTATATAGCACCTTCAATATGTTTAAAGTATCGATAAAAGTAAAGCAAGTCCTAGAACAATATTTACCAATAACTCAACAATCATATCCGTAGCAAATTAGAACTCTGGATATCAAAGCATTCTTAACATGTCTCTATCCACAAAATTGTGTTGGAGACATACCGCATAAAAAGCATTGGGTTTTTCACAAAAGTTCTTGAGCTTGTAGTCTTGCATGAAGTTGTCAGAACAGACATATACATCCTCCATGTTTTGCCGGAATCCAATATCAGCCCAAGCTCCAGACCTTACAATAGGAAAAAATTCGGTGTCGCAACTTTCTATGTTCTTTTCAGGCTCAGGAGTTACATCAACTAGTTTTGTCTTCACCTGCGAAATTCCCAACCAGTAATAAAGTTAAAATTTCAGCAAACAATACAGAAAAATATAGCCTACATATGGATCTGGCAGCTAATGATGGTAGTACCAGAAAAAAACAGGTTCCCTCCAAAAAGATATCAGAAAACATCAGGGAATAAGCCATTGATTCTACCTAATTAGGCTTTTGATAATTTAACTTTATCTTGATGCATATTCTTTACTAAATGAGAGTGATTCTTGTTTATCCTCATTACAATTCCCAAATCAGTATAAATTTTCCCCTTCCCTCATAGGGCAGCTTCTACTTGACTGAAACCAATCCATACTGGTACACCATGTCCTTTTTCCACTATTTCCTCCAAAATTATTTGTTCACAACTTTCCCAAGGCAACATTTACTTGATTGAAATCACTCCCTCCTTACTAATGTAAATATGTACTCCGGTTTGACTTGTCCAAAGTCCAAACTATTTCAAACGATGTTCAAATAAATACTCCTCTATTTGTTCTACGCCTAATTGTGACGTCTACAACAATTATTAAATCATCTTCTCTGGTAAGCCACCCGAACACCAAAGCATCCTCAGCTTGGCAGAGCAATCTTCTTACATGCGTCACAAACTCCCAACTATTAACCCAAAATCGTTGCTAGCTACAAACATGTAGAGGAAGGATAGTGATGAAGCTCAGAGTACAACATAGAAAGAATCTAACGCCAACATAGAATATTGAAATCTGTATCTTAGGACAATACATCAACAATACGAACAAATGACAAAGTTAAGATCTTTATTAACAAACAGCCTCTTTCTAAACGTCATCCAACAAGAATACTTGACCATAAAAAGAGATAAATAAGTCTCTATTCCCAGGAATCGTACACTAGTACTAGTACGATTACTTTAAAACCAAAATAACTCAACCCAATTGTCCATCCACAGAGATAGTGAGAAAAATCTCCGAAATCCAACAATAAAAAGAGGATTTATACTCACCAAAGAGCTGTGGCGAACAAGCGTCGGCTTGCAAGGCGTAGTCACGTGGGTTCCTTCAAGGATTTTACGGTTACCTCCGGCGAGCGGATTCGGCGGCCTTCCAACCCTTGGACTCCCATTCCCATTCCCAGTACCATTCTCGCAAACTTTAAAGCTTTCCTCCTCCATTCTCTCCCCAATTCACATCCCCAAACGACCAATTCTAGAACCCCCAACTCCACAGAAACCGAATTGGGTACAAATAAGAGACCCCAATCCAGATCAAAAGCGTGGGCTCTTAAAAACAAAAGCAAATGCTTACGAGAAAGAGAGCGGAGAAGAGAGAAAACGGCCAAATGAACGAAAGAAGGTTTCTTTGCTCCTCTCCAAAACCCACCACAAGAATCGCTTCAAGATCACGTAGCCTTCGGCGTGCACGCAAAGACTCGCCGCAAGGGATTTTGTTCTCTCTCTCTCTCTCTCTCTCTCTCCTAGGGTTTGTAGAATATCTTGCTTTCGCGCTTGTGTGAACAGTCGCTTAGAATAAAGGAGGAGGGAGACTAGACTGTTTAATTATTCATTGAATATAATTTTTTAATTAGCGGGGCAAACGCTAGATTTTCGAGTAGTATACATCGTGTTGGAGACCTCCTTTGGGAGACACCTGTACTACTATCTACTTGAAGTCTATTGACGGACACGTGTCGACTAGTTGAGTGGCGCCTATTGCTGTGTGTCTTACAGCAGACGACGCCGCTTATTTATTGTTCCACGTGGGGTAGTTCGAGTGGAAGTCAGGCGGAGACTACGAACGTAAGGACGACTGCATAGTGGAATCTATACAGGTGAACACATTTATAACAAGGAAAAAATAATAATAAATATAAGCTAAAATGTAGTTCACTTATTAATTCTTAAAATTAATTCTCATACAAATAATTAAAATGCTTCTTTTATTATACAATAACTAATATAAAAATCATATTTTGTAAAAGAACGAATAACTATATACACATTAAAACTATAAGTGGATTAAAGGAAATATACATAAAAACTCAACAAAAAAAATATATTGAGATTTAGCCTAACTATGGCCTAACACTAATAAATATGTGTAACGTACTACTACATATGACATATCTATGGGCTAAGATATATGAAATTTAAAAATAGATGTGAAATACTCAGTTTAACCTTGGTAATTAATGCAGGCGATGAGATTGAGATGTGATTTGATTGGATAAAAAGAGTGACAACTTTGGTCCTCCTTCTCCCTCCCTCCCTCTCTCTCTCAATTAAGTTCGTTAATCTCTCTTCATTTTGGTGTCATCTGCCGGGACCTAATATTGTTTTCTTTAGTTATGCTTGATTTAGTTGGACAACAACATTTTGTCTTTCCCAAGGAAGCAGACATTAGCTACTTGTCTGTAGTTAATTTTGTTGATAAGTTCCTGTATGTGATTGTTTACACCATATCAACATTCTGCTTCATCTATTGCAAGTTCAAATGATTAGATCTAGATTTCCGTGAGGCTAATTCTATACCTCAAGTGACAGCCACTACATTCTATGAACTGGTTATAGGTTATTATTACTATAAACATTCTCTGCTGTTATGGTAAATAATCATGTCAAATATTCTTGATATCATGCCTTGTATAACTGATTTGTAACCTCCCTATACTTTCCATACATTGTAACATCATTATAAATACAGAAGCATAGCAAAAGGTTGTATTTGCCTTTGCTAATCCTTATTTAAATTCTTACATGGTATCAGAGCCTTAGACGAGTAACTCTCGCAATTTTTTATTTTCATGGCCAACTCTACTGATTCTACCATCTCTTCCACCTCCACTATCTCAAATGCAACATTCTCCATCTCCAATATCTCTCACCACATATCAGTTAAGCTAGATCGGCAGAATTATCTAATGTGGAAGGCACAATTTCTTCCTGTGCTCATAAGCCAGGACGTATATGGGCATGTCGACGGATCCACACCATGCCCAACCAAATACCTACCAGATGACTCCGGCAACCAACTCAACCCAGCGTATACCGCATGGCGACGCATCGACATGGTCGTCATGAGTTGGATTCTCGCCACACTATCAAAGTCCGTTCTCGGACAAGTCATGCGTCTCCAATCTGCAGAAGACATGTGGGTGTCGCTCGAGCGTATGTACTCGTCCACCTCTCAAACTCGCATACTCCACTTGCGATTTCAGCTGCAAACATTAAAGAAAGGTACATTATCCATTGCTGACTACTTTGACAAAGCCCGCAACCTTGCGGACAATCTTTCTGCTGCTTCACATTCTATCTCAGACCAGGAGATAGCTCTATATATTCTGGGTGGTCTTGGCCCCGAATATGAGCCGTTCATAATGACAGTCACGGCTCGCCCCGAGTGCATTGCACTTGACGATCTCTACAGCTCTCTCTTAACACAAGAGACGCGGCTCACCATGACACAACAACTTTCCCAAATTGATCTCTCTTCTTCACAAGCAAACTATGTCTCTCATAGCAACTCTTTCAACAACCGTGGACGTGGTCGTGCTTCGAATAAAGGACGTGGTAATAGTTATCAAAACCAGGGGCGTGGTGGTCAACAACAATACTTCCACCGTGGTCGCGGTGGTGGTGGACGCAACCAACATGGTCGTGGTCGCCAACAACAACACTTATTTCCACCTCAACAACAACAATTCCAGCAAAAACAAGCCTGGAATGCAACATCTCTAACCTGCCAACTTTGCAATGGCGGTGGTCACACCAGCCTCAACTGCTCAAAGCGTTTTGACCATTCCTTCCAAGGCTCCCCCTCGGCTAACCTCTCTTCTTTACAAACCGAAGGATCTGATCCACTTTGGTATCCAGACTCTGGTGCAACACATCATCTTACCCATGATGCAAACAATCTGGACTCTACCCAATCCTACGGCGGAACTGACCATGTCTACGTCGGTAATGGTCAAGCTTTGGGTATATCTCATATTGGAAGCTCTTCGCTTTCTCCCTTGATTTCTCTTCGCAATGTCTTGCATGTTCCATCGATTCAAAAAAACTTGATCTCTATTTCAAAGCTCACCAATGATTTAAACTGCATTGTTGAATTTACTTCTTCTGGCTTTGCTGTCAAGGACAAAACGACGGGACAAATACTTATGCAGGGCCCGAGTAACAATGGGTTATATTCCTTCCAGAAATCAACAAAACTTGCAAATAATGTTGTCGTTCAAGGTGATCGTACAACAATTTCCACCTGGCACAACCGACTTGGTCATGCTGCTCCTTCCACCGTCAGCTCAATTATTAGTAGATTTCACCTTCCTCTCTCTGGTGCTCGGCAAATAAAAAAAACCATGCATAGCATGTCAAATGGGAAAATCACATCGTTCCTCGCTCTGGCATCCGAAGCAGTCGTCCTCTACAACTGTTGTTTGGCGATGTATGGGGACCGAGTCGTGATCCCTCTCATGCTGGCTATCGCTATTATGTTTCATTTGTTGACGACTACTCACGCTATATATGGTTCTTTCCATTGAAGAATAAAAGTGATGTTCTTGCCACTTTTATTAGATTTCATTGCTACATTCAGAAGCATTTAAATCAGAAAATTTCTTCCTTTCAAAGTGATGGCGGCGGCGAATTTACCAATACATCATTCAAACATTTTCTTCACTCAAATGGCATTGAACAACGATTCTCATGTCCTTATACACCACACCAAAATGGCACTGTTGAACGACGTCATCGACAAATTGTTGATCATGGTCTTTCCCTTCTTGCACATGCTTCTGCACCTCTCAGTTTTTGGGTTGAAGCTTTTCTTCATGCCACGTACCTTACAAATATGCTTCCTTCTCCGGTTCTTCACAGCAAGTCTCCATGGGAGAAACTTCTACAGCATCCACCGGACTACACAATGTTACGCACCTTTGGTTGTGCCTGCTATCCTTGTCTCCGTCCTTATGCCACTCATAAGCTACAGTTTCGATCATCTTTATGCATTTTTCTGGGATTCAAACCACAACACAAGGGTTATGTTTGCATGGATTGGAAAACTGGACGCATGTTCCTCTCGCGCCACGTCGTCTTTGACGAGTCTCACTTTCCGTTCTCCACAATTCCCACCATCTCACCAACTACATCACAACTAGACTCACCACCTGTTTCGTTGCTTCCTATACCTACATCACTATCTACTTCACCATCAACCTCATGCAGTCCAGTCACGTCAATACCCAATTCCATCAATGCTTTACCTCCACCATCACTTGAACGTTCTTTCTCTCAAACTGAGCCAACCACTATTATCACATCTTCACGTCAAGAGTCTAGCCCACCACCACTGCACCAAACTTCCCCATCATCCCCTCCACCTAAACGACAACTAGCTCCCCTCGCCACTCACCACATGGTCACCCGCTCCATGACAAATAATCTCAAACCTAAGTGTTTGCTTGCCTCGAAATACCCAGTAGATCAAATACCAGAACTAACTCCAACTTGCTACTCTCAAGCAGCAAAAGATGTAGCATGGCGATCGGCGATGGTTGACGAATTCAATGCCATGCTACTAAATAAAACTTGGTCTTTGGTCCCTCTCCCTACTGGCCGAAAAGCTGTTGGCTGCAAATGGGTATATCGCATCAAACGAAACCCGGATGGAACTATTGAAAGGCGCAAAGCACGATTAGTTGCGAAAGGATTCCATCAACAAGCAGGAAGAGACTTCTATGAGACCTTCAGTCCTGTTATTAAACCTACAACCATTCGACTTGTGCTCTCTCTTGCTGTCTCTCGAAACTGGCAAATTCGGCAACTCGACGTACAAAATGCCTTCTTACATGGCTATTTAAAGGAAGAAGTCTACATGCTCCAACCTCAAGGCTTTCAGCATCCTCGCTTCCCCAACCATGTCTGTCGACTCCATCGCGCACTCTACGGCCTAAAACAAGCCCCTAGAGCCTGGTTTGAACGCCTATGTGGTCTTCTATATCATGTTGGCTTCACTGCCTCTAAGTCTGACTCATCTCTATTCATCCGGCAACATCACAACTCTATCATCTACATGCTAATCTATGTTGACGACATCATTGTCACTGGGAACAACTTGGAGTCCATTAACGAACTTCTCCTCTACTTAGGCCACCATATTGCACTCAAAGACTTGGGTAAACTTCATTTCTTTCTTGGTGTCGAAGCACACTTCACTAACTCTGGTCTTCACCTTTCACAAACAAAGTACATAATGGAGCTACTACAACGATTTGGACTTGAAGGCGCTAAACCTATCTCAACTCCTGCTCCGACATCACATAAACTAGTCCATAACAGTGGTGATATGCTTCCCAACCCAACAACCTATAGAAGTCTAGTTGGTGCTCTTCAGTATGTTACACTTACTCGCCCAGAAATTTCCTTCATCGTCAATCAAGCATGTCAGTTTATGCATGCTCCATGCACATCACATTGGGTAGCTGCAAAGCGAATCCTTCGCTATCTAAAAGGAACGTTGCACCATGGTCTACAAATTTATCGTGACTCCTCTCTCCATTTACAAGCCTATTCTGATGCAGATTGGGCCGGATCTCCAGATGATCGGTGCTCCACCACAGGCTTTTGTGTCTTTCTTGGTCGCAACCTCATTGCTTGGACAGCAAAGAAACAATTAACAGTATCTCGCTCAAGCACGGAATCAGAATATCGTGCGCTAGCTATCACTGCAGCCGAATTATCTTGGCTCCAATATCTTCTTCACGAGCTATGCGTCTCCATTTATACTACTCCAACCTTGTGGTGCGACAACATTAGCGCAACATATCTCGCCGCCAATCCCATTTTTCATGCGCGAACTAAGCATATAGAAGTTGACTATCACTTTGTTCGTGAAAGAGTTGCACAAAAACGCTTGGTGATCAAATATGTTCCCACTGCTGATCAGCTTGCCGACCTCTTTACAAAGAACCTATCGCGCACACGCTTTGACTTTTTAAGATCCAAACTCAACATCTGTCTTCGTCGGACGTTGAGTTCGCGGGAGGGTATGAACGTAAAGCCATCATCACGCCAGTCACATCAACCTGATTGAGAATTATGCCACTGTTACTATAAACAGCCCCTATTATTACTATAAACATTCTCTGCTGTTATGGTAAATAATCATGTCAAATATCCTTGATATCATGCCTTGTATAACTGATTTGTAACCTCCCTATACTTTCCATACATTGTAACATCATTATAAATACAGAAGCATAGCAAAAGGTTGTATTTGCCTTTGCTAATCCTTATTTAAATTCTTACATAGGTTTTCAAAAGGTGTCATTATCAACTCTAAAAAATTGTTGACTTCTTGGAGGAGGGATGTTTTGGTGCTCTCCTTAAAAGCATATAAAACTTTTAAGAGCTTAAGACATGATTTACTATGCAGTGTGATTTATTATTCTAAGATCATTATTGTCAGATAATTAACTCGATAGTAAGCCATAATTCAGAAAATGTAAGAATAATTAAACGTATATTTTTTTATAGGATCCACCATCCATGCCTCTCTCGCAGAACTGTTTATGTGCGGATGTCCGTAATTAATTAAGAGCAAAAGAGATACACGTGAACGATGGAGCCATTCTGTCTTTCAGTTTTATCTTTCTTTCCTAGGCATTCATAGAGTAGTCCTGTACTGCGGAATTGCTTGCTAAATATACTCGTTTTGTTCAAACTGCACTCGTCTTATAAGTTATAATAATTAGCATTTAGCCTATCTACATGAACGGCAAGATACCTTTCGTTGGTATATAGGCCAATTCGAGTCTCAATTCAGGTCCAAGGTCCATGACATATACTGCTGAGGTAGATAGATGCGGTCCAAATCCACTACATCTGGCCTCGGCCCAAGCCCAACCAAGTAAACCTATTCTCGTTGTTTATATTGTATAGTATTATTATTGGATTCGGATCCAGTCGGTAAGATTTAGCACGACTAATCGCAGTCATCACTTATGCTCATAATTAAACGGTGTCACTATCCACAACTCCACATCTTATCGTATACAAGCAATGCTCTTGAGTGTTGAGTCCTGAGTCTTGAGTTTTGAGTTTTGAGTAGACCCGTTAGTGTCATTCGATGTGAAGAAACCTCAATTCTGACAACCGAATTGACACTTCACAAAGACCACCAAATGACAAAAATTTGGACATTCTCAGACCTCATTGGCTCGACCCACTTATTCATTTAATAGCCTTTGTCCTACTCCTGGAGATCGTTTGCCTGTGCTGTGCATCAACTTGGGCTAGTGCTTTCTGATTGGAATGGACGGCTCTGCTTGATCCAAGCATTGTCCTCTACGCAACCGTCCGATGAATCTCCTGCGGTTGGATCTTCTACAGACAACTAAGATATAGCTAGTGATCAGACGATCATTAACTGCACCAAAAAAGCTGCTCAAAATTCTGCCCACGAACTTAAATGTCCATGATGGTATCTACAAAATGCTATCCTGATAGGCAAAAAGTAGGGAACTATGCCTGTTAATTTCCAGGAATTCCAGGGGCATATTTGGGCGACAACTCCTATGAATAAGTTCTTGGCTCCTCAAACGATGCATCTCAGCGATATTCTAATTCTCTTTCATCGTATAAAATAAATGTGCTATTAAATCCTTCGCTCGTGAATTATATACCATTTTCATGAACAATTTAATTTCAGAAAAGAAGGAGAGTGATATCGATCAAAATTTGTCCCTAGAGTTTATTAAATTACCATGTCAAAAAAAAAAAAAAAATATATATATATATATATATAGTTAGTTAGTTAGTTAGTTAGTTAGTTAGTAGATTAGATATAATGGCATATTTAACAGTAGTGAAGAAATGGTCGTGTCACTACGATATGTGCTGTCGTGTATCGGACTCACATGCTACGCACGCCCACTAAAAGATGTTCCAGTCTATTGGATGTCGTCGACCTTCCCGTCGTTCCAGACTCGATACTGTGACTGGAAGAGGAACTCTACAGGATGTGGGGGCCCATCTTCGCTTACATGTAGGGCCAGGGATTATATGGTCTTATTCATGATTCGAGAAAAGATGTGAGTTTCTTTCTCCAATGTGGTCAAGTGGGTTTAGAATTGAGATATTAAAGTTTTGTACCACCGGAAGATATTAGGCTGTCTTTCTCCAAGAGCGAAAAGATTTTTCTTCTTTCTTTTCTCTGTACTCGGTTCCCCTGTTCTTGCTCTAAAAACTGCTACTAGTTTAACGCCCAGAACGCTTCGATTCAGGAAGTAGGTATTCGAACACTTAGTTAGAGAATCTTTGTGGTATTAAGAGGAGGAGAGGAAGAGGAAGAGGAAGACGGAGGTCGTAAATTTAGTTGGGTTCTGTTGGATTCGGTGGAATCATGTCACAGAACAACTGGGAAGCTGACAAAATGTGAGCTTTTGCCTTGTCTTGATCGATATATCTCCTCGTTTCGTTTCCTTTGGATCGTAAAGTCTTTCTTTATTTTACTTTCTGTCTTCCTACTTTTAATTGGTTTTCTGAGTTCTATTTGATGCCAAAATACTGTTTTCTTTTGTTCTTGCTAGCTGCAATTTTTCTTTTGTCATTTGTGGTTCCGATTGTGAAATTGCTTTTTTTGTAGTTTGGTTTATTTTCCGAATTCTATCACTCTTTCCTTCTACTTGGTGCTTATCGATTTTATTCACTCGTCCTTTTTCTTCTCTATCTTTGGTGCACCTGTCGTCGTTAAGACATCTTTTTCCCCAATGATTCGTTCGTTTGTCTCTTTGTTGTAGCGACTAGCATGACATATTCTTGACGTAGACGATGTAACCAATGCTTATTTTTGGCTTCTTTGCCATCTATCTCTTTTGTGCAAGCATGTCGCCTTCATGTAATCATGTTAGTTAGCTGCAGTTTGCTCGTTTCTTGTTTCTTCTTTGTCCTCTTTAAGCTGGATACATTGACCATTTTTTTTGTGACTAGGAGAGGATGTGCGTTGGATGCTTTAAGTTGTTTTTTTTTTTTTATTATTAAGCTGATGTCTGTCTGATAAACGTGAACAGGTTGGATGTATATATTTATGATTATTTAGTGAAGAGAAATATGCAGGCCTCTGCAAAGGCATTTCAAGCTGAAGGAAAGGTTTCTCCAGATCCTGTTGGTTAGTAGAAACAGTGTTTTATTGAAGTTTGTGTTTCTGATACAATGCAGGGCACAGAGCTCTAAAATTTATAGCTTTAGCAATTCTTTCTCGTAGTAAATTATAATGGTTTGCAGCAATTGATGTCCCTGGCGGTTTTCTTTTCGAATGGTGGTCAGTCTTTTGGGATATATTTATCGCAAGAACGAACGAGAAGCACTCTGATGTTGCTGCGTCGTATATCGAGGCAAGAATCAGCTTCTCATCCACGATCTTCTTCGTTCTTCCTTAGCATGTCCTTGCATGTATTTGTGTAGTTACCAGAGCTTGTTTAGCATGTACAGTTGATTTGTGCTGCGTTTTAGCACTATCAAATATCAATCACATCTGGTGCAGCTCAAAAATAATAATCGTCTATTATTTGAGCTCTTTGGTAATTGCTAGTTGCATCTCCAGGAAGCTTTACCCAGATAGTCAGTTGAAATTGTAGAGTTCTCTGAAAAGTGGCTTCACGGAAGCTAGATGCCCACTTATTTCGCAGTCAATGGGTCATTTTACAATCCTATGCTAAGAAGATAGCATTAAGCTTTGCTCCTGGGTTTGCGTGCATTTTAGTGATATAAAACAACCATTTACTCCAAAAGCTTAAGTTGTTTGACTTTATGGATATTTAATGGGAGTAGACTGGTGAAGCCTGAGCTTAGAATCTCTTATGTAGAATGGCTGCTTCAAAAGCTTTTACATTTGGACAATAGTAAACTATTTGTTCACATTGTTAAATAACAATGGCATGTTATTCTGTACATTTGTGTAAACCCTTTCTTGTCTTCAAAATTCTGGGGTCTTCAGTTCATGAACTTAAAGTGCACTTGAACTTTTAAGGTAAGCCAAAAGTAAATTATAAGGTCATGCAGGAGTTCAGGAAATCTATTTCTTGTTAGTTCTACCTTGAAGGCTGTCTTGATGTTGAACCAGCCATGTAGGTTTTGAGGAGGGCCTCTTCCTGAATTTGTCCTGACCAGAAATTAAACATTGGTAGAAGTCCAGTGGGATGTGGAAGTGTGGTCATAAGCTGTTGTCCAGTGATTTAATGAAGCCTTAATTGCTTCTAGTTATGTTCTATAGGCAATCATATGTTTCATAAGAAAAAGCATGTGTGCTTATGATTTTGCATTAGTATTTGAATTTGATCTCAACTAAAAGGCAATCATGTGGAGCTAGACATTGTTGGCTAACAGTTAACTCAGGGTAACTGGGGATAATGTATTTACGAATTTTTGTTTGGATTCTATTTTGTTACTACTAGAATGTGCCAGATCCTTGAATTTGTGTTTCAAATTCACTTGCATAATTTGCTGGTGCTTGTTTCAGACTCAATTAATTAAAGCACGTGAACAGCAGCAGCAGCAACAGCAGCAACAACCTCAACTCCAGCAACAGCAACAGATTCAAATGCAACAACTTCTTTTACAAAGGCAGGCACAGCAGAAGCAGCAGCAGCAACAGCATGCAGCTAGTAGTAATCTAGTAAGTGGTACCCCAAATGGGTTGGATCCTGCTGATTCTCTAATGTGCCGGAACCCTGGAAATGCATTGGCAGCAAAGATGTATGAGGAGCGGCTGAAGTTGCCCTTTCAAAGAGATGCTTTGGATGAAGCATCTTTCAAGGTAATTGTCCATTCTAATGCCTATTTTCTGCATAAATTCTGGGTGCTTTGTGGTGAGCACTGTGAGATCATCATCATCTTAATACCACAATTTTCTGCTACAGAAACCCTTGGTTGAAAATGTCAGTCAATTGCTGGAGACCAGCCATGCTTCCAGGTTAAAGATGGCTTTAACTTCAGGCCAGCCTTCAGGGTAATTATTCTTTAAGTGCCTCACAATCTGGAAACATGAATGCTGAAAAGTATGACGTATAAGACTGTACAATATAGTTGGGGTCTGTCTGCTGCCATCATGCCATAGCCATGTATGTATAAACATGTGTGCAGATTGAAAAAGTTTAGGACCCCGTCTTTTGCCAGGTTGGTGGACTTCAGTTCCAATGTCCTACTCGATAAAGGCCTAAGAGTTGTGAAATTTTTAATTTAATTTAATAAAGCACTGCTAGGAATATAGTAAAATACGAGGAAAAAGATCCATATAGCCTGCCAGATTCTACTTCTTTACATGTCCATATCGTTATCTGATATCTTCAGCTGCACTACTGCAGTTATTATGAGCTAAATTATTAATTAATCATATAGAAAGGGAATTTTCATAGAATATGTCCTAAATATTTATTTATTGTATAACCTCTAGTTATATGGCTCACTTATGAGCTACATGGAACCCCACCCATTTGTGCTTTAATTTTCCAAAGTGTAGCTAGAATTTATTCAACTGCATTACTGATCATAGCTTTCCAATGCTAGGCAAGTTTTGCATGGTTCAGCTGGTGGTTTATCAAGCACCTTGCAGCAAGTTCAGAGTAGGAATCAACAAGTTCCTGGATCAACACAGGTTAGTTTGAACATTAACAATGCTAGCAATATCCATTCTCTTTTATCAGATAAGAGAATCCCTTCTGTTATTGATCAAGAAACAAACTTGTAGCAGGACATCAAAACAGAAGTGAGTCCAGTGTTAAATCCCAGATTTGCAGATTCTGATGGAGCATTGATCGGAAACCCAGGTTTTGCCAGTACATCTTTTATGCTTTATCCTGATTGACAGCTACATCAACTGCACTATCATATCCTGTTTGCATGTGCAATTTGTATAGACACCTCTTCTATGTAAACTACTTCTAAGATTCGTTCAGTTCCTTTAGACAAGATTTTATTGGCTAATCTTTCTTCTTTTTTCTGCCCTCGGTAGCTCATCTTCTATAACTTGCTTCTGATTTAGATTTGTTTCTGCTGTAGATAAATTGTTCCTTCTCATCTTACTTTCTACACTTTTCTCTTTTGAGGAATACTGCGTGCTTGAATACCTGAAATGCAATTGAGGACAGTAACTCTACTTGTGGCAGGAACAAATCAAGGTGGAAACAATTTGACTCTGAAAGGATGGCCCCTTACAGTAAGTTCTCCATTTAGTTAAAACATTTTGTATGTTGTTTTCTCTTTGTGACCTCTTACAGTTTTCCTAATTTTTCTTGGGTTAGTGCCAGTCAATCTTCACTTTTCATAGGTCATCCCTGAACTATTACCTCAAGCCGGATGATCTTAACTGTTTATTCTTATGTTTCAATGCACGATGACCATCAAACCTTTTGTGCTTTGTTTTTCAGTTGTCAACAAAGGCACTGCAGAGGGCAGAGAAAGAGCTCTCCCTTACATGGAGAAGAGAAATTGGTTAATTTTATCTTTTTTATATTGTGTTGTCGTGTTTATTGTTAGAAATATTAATATTTCTATAGTGTTATTTTAAAATAAATAATTTTATGAATAAATATTTTGATTAGACACCTTTTCATAATTATAACTATTTGTTAGTTATTTAACTACTTTTTAGTTATCTAACTACTTTCTAGTTATCTAACTACTTTTTAGTTATACAACTACCATAACTATTTTTTAGTTATATAACTACTCGCACCTTTTAGTTAGTGTCCTTTCATTTTCTATAAATAGAAGATGGTGCTGTTGTTTTGGATCATTCTACAGATCTAAGTGCTTGCTTTGTTATAATTAACTCTAGTTTAGATCAAGGTTCAATTTTGCGAGTTGTACCTTGATTCGTGACGGTCTTGTATTCTGAGAACAAATTGTCTTCGTAATTTCTAGTTGCAACAAGTGGACGGCAAATTTGTTCAAGAGATAGATTTATCTTCGCCTGTCCGTTGCAAGTGCTTAGCCATTTGATTTCATTAATCTCCACTTTTAATTTCCTCCTACAATTCTTGAACAAATTTTCTAACTAAGTGATTTCAAATGGCTGCTTCAAATGCTGCACTTTCATCTATGCTGCCGCATGACAAACTTGATCGCTTTGATGAAAATAACTATAAGCGATGGAAGGAGAAAATTGAGTTTGTCTTTACGGTGATGAAGACTCGTTATATAATAGAAAAGGAGTGTCCAGTCTTGACCGAGAAGTCTACTGCAGAAGAAAAGACCGAAAAGCAAAAATGGGATGAGGACAATATTTTATGCCGTGGTACTATTCTTGGGTCCCTTACTAACCATCTATTTGATATATACTCTCATATGAAGACCGTGAAAGAGATTTGGATAGCCTTGGAGAATAAGTACAAAACAGAAGATTCTGATAACAAAAGCTATCTTATCTCCAGTTACTTTGATTTTAAAATGGTTGACAATAAGCCTATTCTTTCTCAAGTCCATGATTTATAGCTTATTGTACAACAAATGCTTTCTGAAGGCATTTCTGTAGAGGAGAAACTTCAAGTTGTCGTTATCATCACCAAACTACCTCCAAGTTGGAAAGACTACCGCAAGTCTCTTAAGAGAAAGGGTGATAATTTCACTCTTGAGGCTCTTCAACGACAACTCAGAATTGAGGAAGAGTCAAGACTTCGAGATAATGCCGAGGAAACCGCAGAAATGACAAAAGTTGCCCATGTTGTTGAAATAGACAACAAGAAAGGGAAGAAATCCCGATTAGATAATCCTTCTAGTGAGAAGAAGAATGGCAACAAAAAGAATATAATATGTCATTACTGTAAGAAGAAGGGACACTACAAAAATGAGTGTCGCATTCTTAAGAAAAAGCAACAGCAATCCAACAAAGTTGAAGAAAATCTTATTGCTGTTATATCTAAGGCAAATTTGGTAGTATCTAAAACTGATTGGTGGGTGGATACAGGCGCGACTCGTCATATTTGTAGAGAGAGAAATCTTTTCAAGAAATATGAACTTGTAAATGACGATGTTTCGCTTTATATGGGTAACTCTTCCTCTACTAAAGTAATTGGAAAGGGTTCAGTGGAACTGAAGTTCACATCGGAAAAAACTCTTACTCTTCTTGATGTATACCATGCTCCCGAGATTCGAAAGAATCTAGTTTCAGGTGGTTTGCTTTCTAAGCATGGTTATAAGCTTGTGTTTGAATCGGACAAATTTGTACTAACTAAGAAAAGCTTATTTGTTGGCAAAGGATATGCCGAAGATTGTATGTTTAGACTAAATTTAATAAAGAATGATGCTTCTGTTTATTTTGTTTACTCTTTGTCTTTGTGGCATGCTAGATTAGGTCATGTGAATTTTGATTCAGTTAAAAGAATGGTTAAATTGGATTTACTTCCTTCAAATTTACAAAATGATAGAAGTAAATGTGAAACTTGTGTTAAAACCAAGTTAACTAGAAAACCATTTCATAGTGTAAATAGAGTTTCTACAACTCTACTTGAATTGATACACTCTGATGTTTGTGACTTGAATCATAAACTCACGAGACGTGGTAAAAGATATTTTATTACCTTTATTGATGATCTTTTTAAGTTTGCATATGTTTATTTATTAAGGACAAAAGATGAAGCACTTAGTAAGTTTAAATTATACAAATCTGAAATTGAGAATCTCCTTAGTGGTAAAATAAAAATGCTTAGAAGTGACAAGGGAGGTGAATATTTTAACAATGATTTTGATGCATTTTGTGAAAATAATGGTATAGTACATCAAAGAACTTCTCCATATATACCACAACAAAATGGTGTGGCTGAAAGGAAAAATAGAACTCTATTGGATATGGTTAATGCAATGCTTGACCATTCTTGTCTTCCGGACAATCTTTGGGGTGAAGCAATCCTAACGGCTGCACATATTCTTAATAGAATACCTTCTAAAAAGAATGTATCTCCTTATGAGTTATGGTTTAATCGAAAACCTAACTTAGGATATTTCAAATTGTGGGGGTGTCTAGCTTATGTTAGATTATCCAATCTGAAAAGATCGAAGTTGGGGCCAAGAACTTCAAAATGTGCTTTTATTGGTTATGCTTCTAATAGCAAAGCATATCGTTTTCTAGAGATAAATACAAATGTTGTGATTGAATCTAGGGATGCCGAATTCTTTGAGGATAAAACCTTTAAAGAATCTAAATCTTTAGAATTTGATTTTAATAATCAAGAAAAATCTCTAGATCATGATTCTTCTAAAAATTCTTTTAAAGATGTGGAAATTAGAAAATCTAAAAGAATTAGAAAAAAATTGAATTTTGGTCCAAATTTTGTGACTTACCTTGTGGAAGGGATTTCAAATTCTATTTTGAATGAATTTTGTTTTTGTCTTAATATGGAGAGTGATCCTTCTAGCTTTGATGAAGCAATGAAATCAAGAGATGCCATTTTTTGGAAAGAAGCTATCAATGATGAAATGGAGTCCATTTTGTCTAATAATACTTGGATTTTGGTAGACTTACCTTCAGGATCTAAACCTATTGGATGTAAATGGATATTTAAGCGAAAGCTTAAATCTGATGGATCTATTGATAAGTATAAGGCTAGATTGGTAGCCAAAGGGTTTAGACAATCTAAAGGCATTGATTATTTTGATACCTATGCCCCCGTGGCTAGGATATCTTCGATTAGAATATTGATTTCATTAGCGTCAATATATAACTTCAAAATTCATCAAATGGATGTGAAAACAACATTTTTGAATGGTTATTTGGATGAAGAAGTTTATATGGATCAACCAGAAGGTTTCATTTTACAAGGCCAAAAAAATAGAGTATGCAAATTGGTTAGATCATTATATGGTCTAAAACAAGCCCCTAGGCAATGGCATGAGAGATTTGACAATGTTTTGCTTTCTAATGGATTCCGGTCAAATGAGGCAGACAAATGCATCTATTATAAGATGATTGATAATGACATTGTGATCATATGCTTATATGTGGATGATATGCTTATTTTTAGCAAGAATGACTTATGTATTAATATGACTAAAAATTTTTTATCATCTCACTTTGATATGAAAGATTTGGGTATTGCAAATACTATTCTTGGTATGAAAATACACAGAATCGGAAATACTCTTGCATTGTTTGATAAAATTTCAAGAGTTCCTTATAATCCAAACTTGAAGCTTGATATTGATAAAAATCGATGTGTATCACAACTTGAATACTCAAGGGCTATTGGAAGTCTGATGTATGCAATGTATTGCACACGTCCAGATATTGCTTTTGTCATAGGCAAATTGAGTCGATACACTAGTTATCCTAATTTTGAACATTAGAAAGCAATATCCATTGTATTAGGATATTTGGAAGGAACTAAATCGTTTGTACTATACTACAGAGGAAATCCATCTGTTATTGAAAGGTATAGTGATGCAAACTGGAACTGTGTAAATGATGGATCTAAATCTACGAGTGGGTGGATTTTCACTCTTAGTGGTGCTGCTATTTCTTGGGGATCCAAGAAACAGACTTGTATAACTCATTCTACTATGAAGTCTGAGTTAGTGGCTTTGGGAGCAGCAGGCAAAGAGGCTGAGTGGTTAAAAGATATTTTAATTGATTTGCCAATATGGTCAAATCCTATGCCTCCTATTTCAATACATTGTGATAGTCAAGTCACTTTGTCACGGGTATATAGCAAATCATATAATGGAAAGTCGAGACATATACGTCTTAGACATAATTCTGTGAGACGGCTATTAGAAGATGAAGTAATCACCGTGGATTACATTCGATCGTGCACAAATTTAGCGGATCCTTTGACTAAAGGTCTTAACAAGGATCTAATTAGAAAAACATCTTGTGAGATGGGTCTTAGACCAGTAGAATAATATCACCAAAAGATGGCAACCCTACCTAAACCATGGATTTCCATGCTCTAGGTTCAAAGGGAGAAACAAATCCGGAGGGTGATGATATAGCACGCTATTTGGACCTACTCAGAAATTATTTGGTAAGTGCTATGTTCCTATAATGAACATGTGAGGTTGAGTTAAACTCTTAATGAATTTGTATAATAAGTGTACTTAATCTACAGGAGCACCTAGAAGAACTCTACCTATGTGAGTGCGAAGTCAAGCCGCTTATGTCGGAGTTTGGTCAACTCCTAGCTCACTCATGAAGTCGGGATCTGCGTATGGCCATTAATGCGCGGCTGGGAAGAACATTGAGATTCTGGTAAAGATATGTGTGAATTCTCCGGTTGTATTGTAAAGTTTGTTAATTCAAAGACTTTATGTCTATTAACATCCTGATACAACTTTGAGAATTTTACACTACATGAAAATTCAAACCATACGGTATTTTCACTTATGTATTAATATCTTTGTGTAACAGCAAGCATATTTGAAATCAAAGTTATTGTTATTTATTTTAAAATAAGTGGGGGATTGTTAGAAATATTAATATTTCTAGTGTTATTTTAAAATAAATAATTTTGTGAATAAATATTTTGATTAGACACCTTTTCATAATTATAACTATTTGTTAGTTATTTAACTACCATAACTACTTTTTAGTTATCTAACTACTTTTTAGTTATCTAACTACTTTTTAGTTATACAACTACCATAACTATTTTTTAGTTATATAACTACTCGCACCTTTTAGTTAGTGTCCTTTCATTTTCTATAAATAGAAGATGGTGCTGTTGTTTTGGATCATTCTACAGATCTAAGTGCTTGCTTTATTACAATTAACTCTAGTTCAGATCAAGGTTCAATTTTGCGAGTTGCACCTTGATTCGTGACGGTCTTGTATTCCGAGAACAAATTGCCTTCGTAATTTCTAGTCGCAACAAATGGACGGCAAATTTGTTTAAGAGATAGATTTATCTTCGCCTGTCCGTTGCAAGTGCTTAGCCATTTGATTTCATTAATCTCCACTTTTAATTTCCTCCTACATTTATTGTAACAATTTTCCAATCATGACCATCTAGCTTTAACAATTACTGGAATTAAACAGTTTGTCAGTTCCATCTGGTCAAGCTGCTGGGAGATTTATTACCCTTCTAAACTGTCTTTTGCCTTGCTCTCCATCATATAATATTAGCATTCTTCTGAATTTGATGTGGATACCCATTTTTCCCTCCAAAAAGAAAAAGAAAATCCAATCATGACTGTGACCCATGATGGAAATAACATTGTTTTAAGAGATTTTCTTATTGGGCTGAATATTATTAAGTCAAGAACTACATGCTGAAGTGACAGTTAATGGCAATTATTTTGCCATTATTTTCAAATTCTTTTGGTTAGTAGCTTTTCATTAAATTATTATGATTAATGACTAGTGTCACTAGTCTAAGTTGCATTTTTTTATCTCTACATGGTAATGAGTTCATTTTTAATTAACTACACTGTTTGTCAAAGTGGTGCATGTAGTTTGTTTTTTCATACAGTAATCAGATTAATTACTCTGACACTCTTCAGGGTTTAGATCAGCTTCGATCAGGAATTCTACAACAGCAGAAGTCATTTCCACAGGCCCCCCAACCTCTGCACCAACTTCAGTTTCTTAGTCCACGACAACAACTGCTGCTTCAGGCACAACATAATCTAACATTCGCATCTCCAGGAGAGATTGATGGAAAAAGGCTTAGAATGTTTCTCAACAACAGAAATTTAGCTCTTGCAAAAGATGGCCACCCAAATCCTGTCAGTGAGATTATTCCTAATATTGGGCCTCCAATGCAAAATGTTTGTTCAGCCTCGCCACATACAGATACAGATATGTTGATTAAGGTGTGTTTCTCATCTAGGAAAGAATCTATGACATGCACTGTATGGTGATAGATGCCTTTTACAATGACTTGTTGAACTGTGCCAGTTGATTTATCTATTCATAAACCACCAGCTACCAATTAATGAATTAATCTTGCCACCATCACATAAATTTGTTCTTGATTGATCAAGATGCCATACAGTATGCCTTCAAATTTTAACCCGGTGCTTTTTTTCTTGACCTGTTTCAATGCCAACATCTGTATTCACGTGCTAATTGATGTTTTTCTTAAAAAAAAATTCTTGATATGTTTTGTGTTTCTTATTTATTGGTTTACTTATAGTAGACAATAGCTCAGTTGCAACAGCAGCAACAAAGCAGCACTCAGAAACACCAGCTCGAGCAACACATAATACCAAGTCAGCAATCACTAAATTCACATCAACATCTTATTCAGCAGGAAAAAATGGGTGCTGGTTGTGTAACAGTCGATGGAAACATGTCAAACTCTTTCCAGGGAGATGATCAGGTTCCTATTCTAGCTTGTTGTGTATTCATTGTTTTCATTATGTTTATGCCATAATATTTGTTTTGGAAATATTCTTTGTGCTTCATGGATTTTGGTTAATTAATTATACGTTGAAAATTTAGGCAACATGGATCTCATTCTGATATTTCCTAATTTAGCGATTACCATTTTTGAGAAATCAAGTGGAGAAAAAAAGCCTATTTCTTCTCAATATTTTAATCATATGCAGAATCTAATAATGTTAAGCCAGATTATGAAAACATTTCTACTTCAAGATTCTTTCAAAATAATAATCAATCATTATTATTATCCTGGACGAGGCTTGCTATTTGTTCAAACCACTAACAAACTAATTCAACTAGAATACCAGATATCATTGCTCCACTCTTTGAGTGAATTATGACTATATGTTGCTTCCCCTTCTCTCAGTTGCCGTCACCACTCAGATGTCACTCGTAATTTCCTTCACTTTTTTCGCTTCTTTGTTCTTGTTATCCTGTCTCCACTTCAACCTTCAAACAAGTTTTCTTTTACTACTTCTTCCCACTTGCCATTTAAGCCTCAAAGCTGCCATACTTCTGCGTTAATTTTCTTCCATGTACCCCTCTTGAGTACTCCATGGACACTCAGATGAGCTGACCTCTAACCCACCAAACCTAGGCTCATCTATACTTCAATTGCATACTTTGAACAGTTTCAACCTTCTGATGGTTTGTTAGACTCTTACATCATGCTTGGATTTGAAGTTTCTTTTAGGAATTTGAATCAGATCGTCCCCAACAACAACATAATCCATGCATTTATCTGCCTCTAAGGGGAATTCTACATTTTTGTAGTCCAATCTTTATATTACTGAAACAATTATGATTACTTTTACTATCATGACCATATATTATAGAGTACTTACCTTTTTTCTCAACATAACTTTGCGGTTCTAGTAACTATCTCAGAGACTTATCCCATCCAATCCATGTTTCACAATTTTTGGGTGATAGATGACATTTTCCTTTGAAATCCTTGGCCTGGTTTTCCTTTCCATAGAATCTGACTGCAACTTTCCAGTGAACTTCCAGGCTTCAAAAATTCGAAGTGCACGCAAGCGAAAACAACCTGTTTCATCATCCGGTCCAGCAAATAGTTCAGGGACTGCAACCACTGCTGGTCCTTCTCTCAGCTCAGCACCCTCGACACCTTCCACACATACTCCAGGGGATATGATGTCAATGCCATCAATCCAACACAATACTAGCATATCTAAGCCTTTGGTTTTGTTTGGTTCTGATGGCACCGGAACTCTAAAATCAACCTCTAACCAATTGGTAAATACTAAATATGCCAATTGAAATGTCCATGTGCTTTGGTTAATCATAACAAAGTAGTTCTGAATTCTGATATAACAATGCAAGACAATCTGCTGCATGAATCGGTATGAGCACTTTCAGCCACTGAGATGATTAAAAAATTGAGCTGCAGGTTGACATGGATCGCTTTGTGGAGGACGGTTCCCTTGATGGTAACGTGGACTCATTCTTATCTCATGATGATGCAGATCCAAGAGATACTGTTGGTCACTGTATGGATGTCAGTAAAGGTGTGTCTCAATCTTGTTAGTTTAGTGCATAAAGGTATACTTATGCTTTATTGTAGATACAGAAAAGTTGAAGCTCATCCAGCTTTTCTTTATCTGGAGTGATATCTGTTATTTTTATCATCAGGATTCACATTTACTGAGATTGGATCTGCGCGTGCAAGTACAAGTAAAGTAATATGTTGCCATTTCTCATCAGATGGAAAGTTATTTGCTAGTGGTGGCCATGATAAGAAGGTAACTGAATTGTATATTAAAGAACTTTGCTAATTATGATATTGGAGGTGTAACAGATGCAAAAGATTTGACATACATCCAACTCACTTTCAAATGTATTAGACAATATCAGTCACAAACATGTCAGTCAGCTGGTCTAAAATCCACTTTTCAGTCTCTTGGCTTTCTTGCTTTCATTTTTGCTCATATAAAGTTGTAAATTATGGAATCAATCTTTTAGGCCTGCCCTATCTTTTCTTAAGAAAAACACAAAATTGAATTTCACAAGATGAGAATTTGTAGAGAGAAAGAAATGGCTTTACAGTCCTGTTTTACCTTCTCTAATTGGATTTGATATGTGCATCTATCTGATGTTGTGGCAATGCAGGCAGTCTTGTGGTATACTGATACTTTAAAACCAAAATCTACGTTAGAAGAACATTCTTTGCTGATTACTGATGTTCGATTTAGCCCAGGCATACCACGTCTGGCTACATCATCTTTCGACAGAACTGTGAGGGTCTGGGATGCTGACAATGTAAGTTTTCTCTTTCCATGCTTTGCTTATCTGTTTCCATGATATGTAGTGTTTCTCCATCTTTATACTGTTCATGTACTATGTTGGTTTTAGTTACTCTCATGATACTTTCCTTTGTGTAACCCTTCACGGCACAATTTGCATGTGCAACTAATTAGATGCAAACAATAAATTAACTGATCCTTCGACTTTTCCTGTACAAGGGTTCCTATAGTAAGGACATCTCCCTTTTGATTCTCTAATAGTTTATGCTAATTTGCAGCCAGGCTATTCACTTCGCACTTTTACTGGGCATTCTGCATCTGTAATGTCCTTAGACTTTCATCCGAAAAATGAGGATCTTATCTGCTCCTGTGATGGTGACGGCGAAATACGCTATTGGAGCATCAATAATGGTAGCTGTGTTAGAGTTTTCAAGGTCTGTTAAGCGTTTCTTTTTCTTTTTTCTCTGGTCATCTGTTGTTGACGGTTGGCTCTCTTTCACGAACAATACTATTTTCTAACATATACCCTACAAGCTCTTGTTCTCATGAAATCTTTCATTTGGATTTCTCTTCTAGTCATCTGATTACATTGAACTGTTTTTCTTAGGGACCAACAACCCAAATGAGATTTCAACCCCATCTAGGCAGATATCTTGCAGCAGCAGCAGAGAATATTGTATCTATACTGGATGTTGAGACACAAGCATGTGTACAATCATTGCAGGTTAATTTTTGACTTCCCCTTTTATTTGATTGGAATTGTACCTTTGCATGCATTAGTCAGAAGTTTCTACTTTCTAGGCACTTTTTATTCTTCGGATCATTATTATGGTATTGATTGACAAGTTTAATCATGAACAACTGTTCACTAGTGATATTTAGAAATTTATTCCTTAGTCCATTTATCTCGCATAGCTTTTTCATCATCGATACTTGTATTCGGTAATAACTGGTAACCTGTATATATATCTGGAACTGCAGGGTCACACAAAGCACGTAGATTCAGTTTGTTGGGATCTCTCTGGCAAATATGTTGCTTCTGTTAGCGAAGACTCAGTGAGGGTATGGTCCCTCGGTTCAGGAAATGAAGGGGACTGCATACATGAACTTAGCTGTAATGGAAATAAGTTCCATTCATGTGTTTTCCACCCGACCTATCCATCTTTGTTGGTAATCGGCTGTTACCAGGTATGTTGTCTATGTGTAGCTTCTAATGTCACTTAAAATTTCCTTGTTTGCTATTCGTTCTGCTTCTAACCTTTCCTACTATGTCTTCTTTACTTGCTAAAATATGAAATCTGTGGACTCAAATGTATGTCATGATATGCCCATGCAAGATCTATTACAGATCCATGTGTTTGCAAGTGTTTCAACTTCAATGATATATTATCACAGTTACTCACTAGTATATATTATATCCATGGGATTTCGTGCAGTCTCTTGAGCTGTGGGACATGTCAGAGAACAAGACCATGACTCTCCCTGCACACGACGGACTGATCGCAGCCTTGGCAGTGTCAAATGTCAACGGCCTGGTGGCTTCTGCAAGTCATGATAAGTATGTCAAACTTTGGAAGTGAACCGTTACTCCCATCTGCTGCTGCCCTTCTTCCTGGAAACCTTATGGCTGTCAAGTGAGCCAAAGGTTGCTAGGCCTTTCCAGGCTACTCTCGTCGATTCTTTACATACTAATGATGTTGAGCGCGGTTGGCAATTGCGTTATGTTTTGCCTTTACTGCGGCTGTTTTTCGGGCCTGAGGAGTATAATTTTGTGAGAACAGCACGAGGGTTTTGCATTTGCTCAGATTTTGTATAGATGTTAATGAACTAATGGAGTATATTATTATATGTATAAACTAAGCTGTATCAATTCTCTTCAGCATTGAAATGGTTGTATCATCAGATATACAGGCTTATAAGGTAATTAGTATTCATTAAATTCAACGGACAACATGGGAAGTCGAACTCCATCTGGGACTAACCGCCAAGGGATGAATAAATAGTTCAATCTATCAAAAACGAAACAAAAAGAAAAAAAAAAAAGGTTTGGCTGTTCTGGCCACGAACTGAAGGTAAACAATGTACCTACAACCTGGAGGAGACGAATAAGATTTGAAAATTAATTATTATTTTACGAAAATATGGCTAATACTTGCTTTATATATATATAGTTGATCACTACCCCCAAATATATTGAAAATTTACTACAAATTAACCACCCCAATAATATTAATATTGTTTATAGTGGTTTGTAAGCATTCATGCTTTGTGAAAAGAACTGTTGATGACGTGTTCTTGAAGTCGCTAATCTAAAACGGCAACGTTGTTGCTTGTGTTGGTTGTATTGTCGCCGTTTTTCCCTTCGCCAGCGATTCCGACGTACATATATGAATTGTCTTCTAGATGACTGGCTCCGCGGCCAAACGCAAGTAAGCCAGTAAGGTCTCGCTCTTCCCTCCCTCGATTCCTCTCGATCTTGGTGCGTTTTATGATTGTATGTTGTTAATTTCCTCAAATTTTCGGATCGATCTATAGATTCGTCATCATCATGGTTCGAATGCTTTCTTATTTTCTCATCGTCTTGAATCGTGGAATCCAACCCCAAGATTTTGAACCATAGAGTTTTTTTTTTTTTTTGTTGAAATTTCATGCAATAATCAAGCTAACATGTGTTTCCATCTCTGTACGAAACAATCCAGACTTCCCTTTCTTATATTCATCTGTTCGACAAGTTTGCAATGGTGAACTCTTATTCCTTTTTGCCTCGAGGGAATCATGGATAACTTTAAGCCCTTGTTAGCCTTAAGAATTCGATCTACCTTGAATTTTATGCTAATTCTACCTCGGAATTCTAGTTCTCAAACCTTCGTTTCTCTGCGATTGTCACCCAGCATTTATTGGATATTGCATTGAATATTCAACTTGCACGAAAGAAGCTTTGCTATATGGCATTGGCTCCTAGTTATTTGACTGATGTGTGTCTTTGGTGTTTTCACCAATTATTGATTTCCCAGGGAAGTCTTCTGGTCCTTCAAGGTCAATTATATGCCAGAACAAGTTTGTACATCAAAGAAGAAGGTTATCAGAGTTGTATCATCATCTTAGATTGTTCTGTTAGCAGAACAAGTTGATGCTACTTTTATGGTCATCATTCCACGTTTAAGAAAACACAAGTAATCCTCTATGTTTACAAAGCAAAGTGCTTCCTCAATGGAAAAGCATCTGGATGTCAACAGGTACACCTGTTCATTTCTTAGATTGGGGTAGTTAAAAATTGCACGTATTAGTCTAGTGAAAGCAAACTGCACAAGTTTTATGCTACAAATTCTAAGATTTGCTGACTTGCTTGAGCACATGACATCTAAAACTGAATATTATCACCGTAGGCCTCCTGTCCAGCTTTCAGTTGCAGAGCCAGTTGTTACATCTAATTCCAACTTGGCTGACGATCTGATTCTGCTGACTCTCAAAAATGGAAGTATGATGCAACTAAAGGTATTCTTTCTTGCTGACATACTGCAATTTTTGGTGCCATTCCTTGATATGGTGTGCACTTCTGATAGCATCTCTAATGAAACTGTGTTGGATATTTTATAATAATATAATAAAACAAAACATAATTATAAAAAGGTGCTTCTCTCTATAAGGTGGAATGTCCTTTCATTTCAAATTGAAAGCTGCCTTTAATGAAAAGATGTGATGTCCTTTCATTTGAAATGCCTTCGGTGAAAGGTGCATGTGTTGGAATGTATGCTTTGTTCTAATAGTGCTTAAGTGACCCTCTATCATCTATAAAAGAAGAGTATTATTAATGAATAATAAGGAAAGAATAGTAAATGCGTTGAAATCTCTTTTTGTTCTATTTGATTTCCATTGTGGGTTGATAGACTTTTGTTCCCAAGATCCTTTGGAAGTGCATCCATTTTAGATCTTGAATGTATTAGACTATTATAGAGATAGGATTTTCATGAGTCCATTTGCACTAAAAATGGAAAAATCACTATCTTAAAGAAAGCTTCTAGCACGTTGCCCAGTCAACCACTAATGTTTGTTTTCTATTTCTATCTTATTCTATACCTCTTTTCAATTTCATACCAAATTTCCCCAACAAGTTGGGATTACAATCACATTTTTGTTCATCATTGTGCCTTCCCCTAATTAACAACCTAGTAGTATAGTACATAGGAGGATTTAGGGAGGGATGAAATTGATGAGGTACTTTAAGAATCTTAGCTTGTAAAGCCTGTCAGACTTTGGAGAGCAATCTGATATTGACATTGTCTTTCCTGTCATCAGTGCATGCATTACGCAAGTATTTTGTTTCTTCAAATTTTGATTTAACTGTGAAATTATACTTGGTTTTAATTTGGTGTGCAGCATTCTCGCCTATCATTAATTTTGTTGGTCCTATGTTTCTTCTCTTGGTTGACTTTGTTAATCCAACATTAAGATCGTATTTTGTAGAAATCATGTCAATGTATTATCACATTATATATTAGGGAATTACAGACAGATTTTTAAGGAATTTTTAAGGACTACAAATATTGTTATCCCTTCTAATCTTTCTTTTTCGCCACACAGCCTACATCTCTTTTGAGGGAGATAAAAGAGTACAAAAATAGGGTTAAGCAGCTTGAGAATGAACATAGGCTAACGAAGAAGTCGATAAAGGAGTTACTCTCTCATATCGATGAACTGGTTAGTGATGATATCATATTATTTGATTCTTAATTTTCTATTTAGACTAGCATGATTCAAGTCTTACATTTTTCTAGTTCTACTTCATTGTATTTTCTGTATTATAGTTCTGCTCCGTATGATTGCTCCAGGATCAGCGTAAGGAGTCTTTTCATCAGAAATTGCAACAGTTGCAACAGCTGTTGGATGGCAAAAACTGCAGCAGTTCTGTCCAAGATTTGATAGAAATCTTGAAGTTATTGAAGGTAGATGGACATATTTTCTCTCATGGAACTACCTCATCTTGTTGGTGTTTTCTCTTTGGGTACTGAATATTTTATTGGTCATTGACAGTTGTAAAAAAGTACTTTCGATTCAAAATAATGGATTGCTTTTCCAGGTTGAAGAGATATGAGAAAGAGTGACATTCCCTCAAAGCTATTATACAGTTGCACTTTTCTATTTATCCTTCATCTTCTTCAGTCTTGTTAAGATAAACATTTAGCAGAACAAGTACATTTAGGAGAAAGGACAGTGAGGTGAAAAGAGAGAAGAGATCTGTACTGTTATAGATCAGTAACATATGAATTTAGAATGTAACTTTACTTACTGGTGATCCTGCCAGTAGAAGAGGGAAGAAGAACATTTCTAAGATTCACATTATTTCAGTATGTTATTTGTTAAGGCATATTACTTGGAAAAAAGATTGCAGTATCTACCTAAGTGTATGACTGAGGAAACTGTGAAAAACAGTCTAGTTATCACTGTAGAGATCCTCATTGTAGTATAGCGTGTCCCTGGAACTTTTCAAAAGTTTTTTGTGAAGCATATGTTCCTATTATTGTTTAAGATGTTAAAGATTTGTCCAATTATTACCTGGTTCAAAATTACCAGCGATTTATCAATTAGTTGACTTCCGTATGATTATTCAGTTGATTATGTAAATGTATATTCATGTTTCTCTATCTATTCCTGGATTTTGATCATCTTTAAACTTCTAAGTTTTGGAGCATGAACTGATAAATTGATTCTAGGCTGTAGAAGCAGAAGAATCTGAATTATGGTTTGAAAGCGAACAACTGCATACTGATAAGCAATTCACGATGTTGAAGCTTGAGAAGAAAAAGTCAATAGTCGGTGAAAGAGAGAGTTCCATCACAATTGATGATTCTGTAATTAAATCATTCAATAAGCTGGATTTTATAAAGAAGGTATGCTGTTTTCTGTTCTTTTCTTTCTTCCTTTCTTTTTTTTTTCGGGACAAAAATAGCTACACTGTTGTACCATGAAAAGACAATACTCATCTAGGAGTAAAGTTTTTCTTTACTCTACACCACTACACTTTTACTTCTATTATGACATTGTTCTTTATTTTTTTTCAAATACTTACAAGCTAACGTCTGAAAATAGTAGTTTGATTTTCAATTTTAGCCCGGCAGCTCTGCACCATACAGAAGTTCTGGTTGTTTCAGCTGCAGTTTGTTTTATTTTCATATACTATTCAAAACATATAACAGATATTCTAATACACGTTTGACATAAGTACATCAGATTATGGATGGCCGTGCCGGTCGGCATTTGCCGTGACGGCGGCATACTGGCACGTGGCATGAGGGGTGCTGCATGGCACCCCTCCTAATAGTTTCGTCATTGACCTCGTCGTCAAGCTCGCCGTCATCATCGCCGCTGGCCTTTCGGATCCGTAACTTAAATTTTAACCGATAAGCCCTCTCTCTCTCTCTCTCTCTCTCTCTCTTCTCTCTCTCTCTCGATTTCTTTCTTCCCCTCCCTCGGCTAGGGCACCCAACGCGAGCTCCGGCGAGCGGCGAAGGCCAGTGGCAGCGGCGACGGCTAAGGTGGTACATTTTTGTCTCCTTTTCTTACGGCACGGCCGGCGGTCGGCACGGGCCGTGCCTGTGGCACGGCCATCGTTGCATCAGATTATTTATGTATTTATTTCCAATGCTCTTGTTGTTATTGCCTATTATATAATTTCGAGAAGTGATGTTCTACTTTCTACATGTGGTATTTTAGGAACTTGCTGCTATATTGAGGACAATTTTATCAGTACGAAGACAAATTGATGATGTTCCAACTCAACCAGAACTGATTCAGTATGTTTTCATATTGTTTTTTCTTCTCAACAGATCTGATCTTACATCCTTTGTCCAATTGTGGTTGACTTTCTATCAAAATTTAACTTGTATTCCTTTACCCTTATATCTAATATTATAGTTATAGCATGATGTTTATTCAGATTACATGACACAATGTTCCATCACATGAATTTGCTCAGCCACTTTTTCTTTCTTTTGTTTTGGCCTGATTCCTTGTTTTATAAACAAAACTATGCAGGACCTTGAACTCCTTTGCAGAAATCATTAGACATCTGTTTTGTACTTTTGGGAAGCAAAGTGCATCAAAGCACATTTCAGGAAGAGGAAAGGAAACATAAGGGAACCGCTTTCTATGATATAAGTGAGGGTGAGCTTGGTTTGTAGTTGGAGTGGTTTAGGTGAAGGAGAAAGGAGGTCTTCTAGATAAGAAATCTTATGATCTAAGGTTTCAAGGTGGGGCTGTGGTGAAGATTGTACAAATTCACTTTAAGTCAGTTAAAAGAAAAAAGAAAAGAAAAGAAAAGCATTCCCCAGTCCCCACCAAGATATCCATTCCTCTTCTGCATTAGTCTGTCCTCCTCCTCCTTCATTACGTCTTCCTACACTCCCTCCTCCCTATCTATGTTGGGTGTTCCATTATCAAGTAAGGCGGTGAAGGGAAGTTTGAGGATAAAGGAGAGAAGAGGTAGAAAGTGTTGATTTAGAAGTCTGGAATTGAGGAGAGGGTTAGCAAAGAGAGGGTAATAGAGGAGGGTCATAGAGCATGGATGAGGGGGAATTTTCTACAGAGGGAGCTTGATTAGTTTAGGTTAGTAAGCGAGTAAACTATTGAAGGTTAGACATGAACCTAAGCTTGGAGTTTTAAAAGACTACCAATAAGGGATAATTTGGTTTCTGTTGTTTAATTATCGGGGGATATGTTTAGTCCCCTTTGGACAATTCTAGTCAACAATCATGGTAGACCTGCAAATTGTGATAACCTAGTGTGTTTCTTCCAACTACCGATGCATGACCTTGATTCTATGACCTCAATTCTTGAATTTCAAGATGTAATTATTTTATTCCCCTTGTCTATCATAGCTTTCCCTACAAGTATGCACATATGTATGTTCTGCAGTTTAGTGCAATGGGAAATCGATTTAGAGCATATAGCTTCATCCACTTGAAGATAACAACTAACTTCACATTGCTGAAATTCCCATATGTGATCATAGTAGTTTCTTTATTTGTATGAATGGATGTGTAGTAGTAATATACTAATATGATACGTACTGCCTTCTTCCTTCACTTCAGGTATGAGCGCAGGTTTTCGGAACTTTTTCTACAAATTCAGGTACCTAATATTTTTCGGTTATCTTATATGCATCTCTTCTTCTGTTTATCCTATGAGTTACATGTTGCCTTTGTGTTCATATATAGGAAAAGCATCGTCAAACTCATAAACTCTATGCTACGTACAACACTTTATTGGAGATAAAGGAACTGATGCTAAAAGAAACATCCCTGTTGAACTCAATTAACTCACAGGTTTGTATGTCATGGCTGCTTATATCAAGGTTAGGACTTTGAAATTACTAGCACAGGATGATTATTATATGTAGAATTATGTGCTGCTTGTTCAATCGTCCATTCTCAAGTTTCCCTTGATATCATGTTATTTCACATTGTTTTTCCTTGATAGAACTGTATCAATCGAGTCAGCACTATATTAAAAGGATGGTCTATTATTTGCAGGATTCTTTCCAAGCTTTATGCACAAACTAAAATTTTAAGAATACTATACTCGAAGGATATATGGAGAAAAATTGCAGCATGAAACGTGCCTTTTCATGAATTAAATTTATGCTTTTTAGAGCAAAATTTTATGTTTCTAAATTCTTGTAGCTAGTTTGTGCAATGATCATAACTTTATCCTACTTTTTTTTGTGCTATCAAATCTAGTTTAATGATGCTATGACAAACACCATCAGCTGCTCCAAACTTGTTGATTCAATGGAGATTGTTACGAAGGGAACTCAACAGGTACACATTTCTACAAAAAAATTTCTTCTCATGTGGTAATGGTATTTGGGGCAAATAACTTGTCTTTTGAAGCATTTATGTTGTATTCAGCTATTAGATCAATAGAGGACATGATTTCAGTAGTTCAGCTAACTCTTTAAGATTAGAATTATAGCACATGACTTGGGAAGGTCTTGAAGATAAGAAGTATCTCATATAAGTGTATATCTGAAAGTAAACTGCCATCAGTTTGTTCTTGTAGTAGTAATTCAGGTAAAGAAAAAAAAAATTTAAAAAAAAAAACAGAAAAGGAAGGCAATCCAGTACACCTTTCCATGATTGCATGCTTTCTTGAGTGCCATCTATACATGAGTTTGTTCTTGTAACACGTATAACTATTCATTTTGCTGCTGTTGCACATTCATGAGTGAAGTATGACTAGTTTATTCATCAAAGTGGGACTGATAGTAATATACCAGGATGAGGAAGGTACTGTAGCTAGTTTCTTAAATTCTACCATTCATTTCCATTTTCTATTAAGGATGAGGGTGTCAATTAGTGTGACGGGAAGAAATACTTCTTACAATTCAGTCATAATGTTTGTATATGTATCTGATGTTTGTATATGTGTCCATATTGATACATGTATATTTTGTGAAGAGTTTTCATTCCATGCTTTTAGACGTAATGCACCTGTTAACTTGGATCTTTCTTGCATGATAAATAGTTTACATCACTACCAAGATAGAATCTAAAAACTGACAGGCTTCTGTATGCACTTGTCTGTTAAGCATCTCTTGCCTGTTTTTTAGATCAAATATTATTTTCCATTAAATTCATTCATATCCATTTTTCTTTATGACAATTCATTGACAATCTATTGATATCCGTATGCCAGTACTTCAGTGCACTCTTTCTTTTCTTCTCTTAGTATGTGTTTGACATATTGTTGAGACCCGAATTTCTAATCTGTGTTCTTACCGCTCTTTTACCATTTTGCAGAAGCTAGAGAAGGTACAGCATAGTCTCGTTGGGGAACAGAAAAATTCTATCTTTCTAAAGGAAAAGTATGCAGCAGCAACAACCGAGCAACGATTGTTTTCTTCTCTTTTGAAGGCTTTCCAAGTCAGTACCAATTCTAACAAAGACCTTTGGAAATCTTACATTTCTGTTAGAGGAAAAGGAAACCTTCTCCAGTTGAACCTGTAAACTTTATTTGATTTGTCAAGCTCCTGTCTCAGTTATATCTTCGTTCACATGAAATGACTGGGCAATGGGCACATCATCCAATCACTAATAAAACAACCTGTATTTATGTTACTATATCCTACAAACCAGTGCTAGGATGTCCCTCTTTTAACATGTGCTTTGCAGTACTTGCCCTTTTAAACATATACCGTATAAGGACACTTCCCGTAAGCGATTGTTTAACCTTTTAAAAGTATCTATTATTACTTGTAATCATTCCATATGAAGCATGCTTGCCATCTCAATATGATCATGACCTCCTTGATTAGGATTTAGGACACGGAAAATAAGATTTGGTTGCTAATAAACTTGGTTTGTTGATAATTATTATCCACTACTTGAAGATATGGTATCTGTAGCAAGTTTCTTATTTCCTTTGGGCAATTGCTTTTGAAATTACTGGTTGCTTCCCTGTCAGTATGCCATGTCCTTCACAATAAATGATTCATGTGCTTTACAGGAGGAGTGCAAAAGAAATGCTAGACTTCGTAGCTTGACTTGCATATAGCTTGCTCTCAGGTGCAAATTTTCTGATTGATTTCTTGCAATTATTTTGTTCTTTCCCTTGTCATTTTCTCCATGTTTTATATTGAGGAAAGAGAATCAGTTCTATTAGATATTGCTAATCATGCCAATGACTGTTATTAATTTGTCTACTTCTGTATTCAGAAAAGGTATCAACGTTCAATAGTACCAGATTCCTATAATGGTGTCATATCTGCATCTGACCTATCCTATCCTGATGGCAATTATTTGTAGCTCTGCCAGAGTTTCATTGGCTAATTGGTGAATTGTAATTCGAGGCTGCACAACTGGCACTAGATTCATGTAATTTGTTTCTGGTTTTGTTGAGATGATGAGCATTTAATTGGTGGGCCCTTTTGGTTGGAGCTTTTGGCTTGGCTTGCCTAACACGTCCACTGGACATCTGCAGACAAGTATACAAAGTCCCAGACTGGGCATTTGAAAAGTTGCTCTTAGGAATGAACTGTTTTACCAAGAGTATACTCATTCCCTTCCTGGAGAATCTTAGTTACTGTACCAGACTGACTGCATTACAGCAATGAATTAATCATGCACTTGTACACAGGAGTCATCTCGCAAGGATGCTATCAAGATCTGATTTGTGCTTCAGAGGTGGAGACTCATATCATTGGAGAAAAATGCAAAAGTGAGTTTAACAGGCTGCAGCTGTCTCTGTTCGTGTCGCCTTTATTGATTTTTGTAGCCATGAGAGGATGGTTTATAGGGACTCTGATTAAGCTATATACCTATACCTCAAACTGTTGCTTGATTTACTAATATGTTCCTCATTCCAATGAGGGAGCAGATATAATAAAATTTTGCCATACGGGAGTTTCTCGGAATAAGAGGAGATTAGTTGGTGGACGAGTATACCCATTCAGAAGATTCATTATTCGACTACAAACATAATTGCACAGAAAATATTCGTAGTTGGTAAGTCTATTTCCTGTGAAAGTTGCTTACATGTGTTAGTTGAGTTGCAACACTTCTAGTTGATAAAGTGTCGATTTTTAAAACATAATACAGTGTCTTTCTCTATTGGAACTTTTTTCTTAATATTACTGCATAAAATTTCCTACTTCTTTACGGGTTTATCTTGATGGCAGGTGCTTATGTCCCACCATCATCTCCTAACCTTTCTAAGTAATAGCTACGTTGGGGGGTGGGGGGATGCTGTGGATCTAACTCAAAAAGATTTAATTTTTAGGGTTTCTAATGAGACTAAGCCAGTGTTTTCTCTTTATTTTTTTTGTCTGTCCTCTAAAGAAATTTTTTTTTTAAAAAAATCTGATGGGGATTAAACGGCGGATAGCTAATCTTGCAAGTATTACATTCCATAAATTGAAAATTCTTCCTTCTTATCGACTCTCACTGTTTGCCTTTGATTACTCTCAATGGTCTCTGTGATCTAAGTCAAAAGATTGGCGACGTTTTGGATGTGACGGCAGTGAGAATGAAGAGTCGATAAATTGGCAAGCACATCAGTTCCTCTTTGATGCAACCCCAAGTTAATAAAATTAAAACACCAATAGGAAGAGAAGCAAATATATGGTGTGTACCCCCACATCTCACTTTGAACATAACCCCGTGTCGGCAAGGCAAAGGCAAATGGGAGATCACACATGGTCCTTTCTTTGATTCTCATATCATAATTCTCGGACAGAGACGTGACAAAATAGGGAACCATGAGCCACACACACATACAGCTCCTGAAACTAACACCCCCATCCATCTCCTTTACCATTAACCGTGGGTTTTATTTGTTTTTTTATATTTTTTTTAAAAAAATTCTTCTCATAAAAGTTACATCTTTTTTTTTAAATCAAATATAATGTCTTTTTTTTTGTGTGAATAAAATGAGATCTGCTAAGTATTATTAATCCTTTTGACAGATTGAGCTCCCAAGGTAACAAAACCAACTATATAGTTTAGATCAGAGGAATCTCGAAACGCTCAACGTATAAAAAACAAAAAGTGTCTATGCCTATCGAAACAGACAGTTCTATTACATTCACTTTAGGCATAGATAAAGAAGTAAGTATCAGAAAGAAGGAACGAAAAAATTGACACTGATGGATTCCTCAGTATTGCTAATAACATTGATGTTTTTTCAACTTCAGATTAATAGACATAGTCAACGCTCTAGTCTCGAGAAGAGAGGAGCCCAAGACGAGTTTTTTTTTGGCTAACAAATGGATCAAAATACCTTTATTTATTTTAATTTTGTCATCAAAAGTTGAGTTAAATGAATATATATGTTGGTAATAATGAGAGAAAAATTCGAAGGCAGTCACGTGATGGAGGACCATGCTTGTTAGTACATCTGCAATGCATGTACCATCTGATGTTTTATGTTGACGAGTTATTTCTTCCTACAAATATCTAAAATATAACTGTCAATTTTATTTTTTTCCTCATCCATCCTGGTACCATCTATCCACCCCCATCAATCAAAACAGAAATAAAAAAGAAAAGAAAAAGAAAAAGAAATAAAATTTTAAAGATCCATGGAAGTAAATATTCCGATACAAAAAGATTGTCTCGTTGCTAATAGGAAGCGAATCGTTATTTGGACGGGACCATCCTGAGGCGTCCCTTCTCTTGTCCAATAGCGTCCATTTTCAAATGCGAAATCCCTTCAAATCCCTCCTCCGTCCCATTTTTCTATTTGCCAACAATGACCCACTTACCAATAACGACGTTTTGTTTGCATGCTCTCATCTGCATGCGTTCCCAAACCCCTATACAAACCCCACCCCATCTCCTTCATCTCCTTTGTTTTTGTTTGTGATTTTGATTTGATTGGCTCCTCAACTTTCATCTCTCTATCTCTCTCTCTCTCTCTCTACCTAATCGCCGGGAACTGCAACTGCAACTACAACAAACAATAAACAACAAACACAAACACATAATATTAGGTGGCCCTTTATTTATAACTATTTTTTTTTTCTAATTAACCATCAATGTTGCTGCTACTTGTATCTATCTATCTATCTATCTATCTATCTATCTATCTCTCTACCTATCAACCTTATAGTCCTTTCATACAACCTTAAACACAACTGATTACAGAATTGTGCTCCTCCCATTTCTCCTCTGGCAGCTTTATCGATTGGAGCGCTTTGTCAAAAAGTTTCCTCTTGAGGGTCATGTACTCGGCCCAGGTGACGGCCCGATAAGCCGGTCGTCGGCTTGAGCCCATCAGCTTGTGGATCGGCGAGACCTTGACGTGGGCCGGTGGGCCGTAGAAGTACCCGGCCGACACCCGATGGTGCTTCCGGTTGACGACGGCGCGGTGGACCACGCTCTTCAGCCGGCCGTTGGATAGTATGTGGAGGAGATCGCCGATGTTGACGATAAAGGCATTCGGCAGGGCCGGGACGGTGACCCAACGGGTCGGGCCGGTGTGGTCTGCGGCCCGTAGGACTTGCAGCCCACTAACGCCGTTCTGGAAGAGCACGGTGAGGAGGCTGGAGTCGGTGTGGGCGGCGAGGCCCATGGCCCGGTCAGGGTCCGGACAGGCCGGGTAAGAATTGAGCTGCACAACGGTTGTTACCGGGCCGGCCCATCTAACGTCATCCTCGCTAAGGCCCAGTGATTGGAGAATCAAGTGCAACACTTTGCCGGCCAAATCTTTCATAACCTTGTTGTACTCGTCAAGTACGTCACTGCACGAGGAGAAGAAAAAAAAAAAAAAAAAAAGTTGCACAAACTATTATTAATATTATTATTTATTATTTAGCAGCCGGCACAAATAGTTATGTTAGTACGTATGCAATCATGCATGGGGGGTAGGTACACCGTACGCGTACCAGAATTGGTGGTAGTCATGAGGCCAAAGTTTGCTGGCATGGTTGAGAGGCGAGCCCGATATGGTGAAGCCCTCGGACCACATCAACTTTGAGAAGAAGGAAGAAATGGGGACGAGGCCGTAGCCCGATATGTCGTCGGAGGTCCGGGCGGCCTTCAGCTTATCCTCGACCGAGAGGGCGAAGAGGCGGCGTATTTGGGCCTCGACGCGGTCGAGGAACTCAGCTCTTATACCGTGCCCTCTCACTTGGAAGACGCCCCATTCTTCACAGGCCCGGCCCACTAGCTTAACTCGGTCCGGGCCCATCAGGTCGATCACCGGCACCGTGTCCACCCCGGTGGCGTCCACCGTAGGATGATCCTTGAGATTGGTCCACGCGTGAGACTCCGGGACCTCACGGGCCGATCCCAACTCAAAGTTGTGGGGTTGGTGGAGAGTTGTCGGGGAGAAGGGCGGAAGGGGCTCCTCGGATATGGAAGGCATAGAGATAGATCGTCTTGACTACTCTTTTCTATCTTTCGATTTCTTTTGGATGCCTCGGAAGAGTGGGGATGTCTGGGTTATTTATATAGGATATAAGGGGTGAGGGTGAGGGGGAGGGTGGGGAGAGGGATTGTTTTTAATTAATTTTATTAGAAGGTGGGGGTTGGGGTTGGAGTTGGGGTTGGGGTTGGGGTATATATATCATATATGTGGGTGGAAGGAAGGAAGGAAAGAAAGAAGGAATGAAGAAAGACCACCAAAACTGTAGCGTTTGTATATGTTTTAATGATAGGATGGATATATATGAATGCCGAAACGAGACAAATGTGATAAATAGGAAAGGAGAATGTCAGTTTTAAGAAACGGTCATGAGAAGTGGGGGCGTTACAAAGAAACCGTCGTGGGGGTGCGGGGGTTGGAGTACAGAGAGTGGAAACGGGGAGTGGGAATAGTGGTGGTGATTTTAGCTAGCCTTGTCCATCTTTGTTTCTGGACTTTTAAAAAAGAAAGGCTTTAAACTGCTCCATTGGTGGGGGTTTTTTTAATTAGTAGATAGATGGGCGAGGGGATGTTGTTTGATCTTTTGCCATGAAATCCACTTGACCTGAAACCTTGGGTTTATTTAATTTGCGACCACTTTTCTGTTTTCATTTTCTAGCAGAGAAATCCACTTCATGCTTATCTCTTCCTAAGCCATTAAAATACTGACTGCTATCATGAGAGGATATTCTTGGACAGTAATAAATTTTCCTTCTTTCTTTCTTTCTTTCTTTTTTAAAGAAAAAGAAAATTAAGGCAACAAGGGAATGGTGATGTAATAATAATAAATCATGGGGGGAAGGGGAATGGGGTAGGGGGTAGGGGGAGAGACATAAGAAGGCTACAGTGATGAGAAAAGAAAAGGTTTGTCGTAATGCCTGTCGTTATTTATAATAACTTGGTATTTTGGCTTGTACAATGCATGTGAGACTCGACGCTACATGGCATGGGAGATTAGATGAAACCGGTTGCCAGACATTCAACTACATCCTCGACCACTTTTATTTTATTTTCTCCTCCTTTTCTTTAAGTAATAAAAACACACAACTTCCTCTCATGATGCTGCACAAACCTTCAAAATTTTTATTTTTATTTTCACCGTCCTTTTACTATTTTTAATTCGATATTCTTGTCTCCTTCTCTTCTTCTTCTTTTTTATTCTCCATTGAATAAAGACATAACAGCAGGGTAGGAAATTTAATAACAAAAATTAATTTTAATCGAACGCAATTCATGTCAATATTTTGAATTATTTAATGGTGGGTGATCTTATAATAAGGAACGGTGTATGCAGTCGTGGAGCCAATTAGCACATTAATGGTGCACTCATTCATACACAAGAATCAAGACATACTACTGCAAAACTTAATAGTAATGCAGTAATTTAGCACATTAAAGTGCAGACAATGAATCTTATCCACATCTTTTTCCAACAACAACAGATGGGATAACGAGTTATCGGAGTCCGTGCTTAACCGCACATCTGCGATCCGATACGGTCCTCCTGGGATGGATAATGTTTCCTGTATCATCATCTTAGGCCGTGTACTAGACTCCAACCCTGGTAGGATGACAAATGAATCTATCATTGAAATGCCACAACACTGACACATAATAAAAATAGAATCCTGCAGACAAGTAGCCATCCGTCCATGGTTGAAGGTGCTATGGCTTCAGACAATCAAGTCCTGCATCCAATTGTCTTAGCCACGCAAGTGGGTTAATTCTCTTTCTTCACTTGCTATTTATACTTGGATGCAGAGTCAAGCACAAAGCAAGCCGAGTAGGCAGCCCCTAGTATATTGATATTTTTTATATATGTATGTAAACAAAGTGACATGGGAAGTATAACGTATGGACTACAGGGGGGAGGGGAAGACAGACAAGAGGACAACAAGCTTTGGAAATTAAAAGCTGTCTTTCCATGTGGAATGCACATGAGTTGATGTTAGTCTTTGTATTTAGTTACGCACAAAATAACTCTCTCTATCGGTATTATTAAGGAAGTAGAATTGGATGAATGGGCATAAGAAGATGAGCTGCATTTTGACAAGAATGGGTTGAAGGGGTGGGTATTGAATAGGCAGTGATGTCCATAAGCAAAAGAGGTATTGGAATGTAGTGTTGGGGTGGAGAAGAAGACAAGGAATGGAACAGTGGGTAAAAGACAAGAGGAGGAGGAGGAGGAAAGGGGAAAAAAGAGATGGGAAAAAAAAAAGAAAAAGAAAGGAAAAAAGGAGAACCACTCTGTCTGCAATCATCTCCAATGGAGAGGAAGAAGAGGCAATTACACCCCCCTTTGCCATGTGCCTTTGTCTTGTCCTCGAAACATATAACCATCCATATCATGAGCCATTTGGATAACTGATTCCCGCATCCCCTCTAACGCTCAAATACAAAACACCCACTGCCCCACTCTAATGGCCATGGACAAGAATCCCCTGGCCTTTTGCTTTGTCCACCTTCCTCTAACCTCTTTGGAAATTGGTGAAACTTCTCTAGCCCTGAAGACGAAGGAAGGGACCCATGGATGGAAAGGGAAGGTCGGTTTGTCATATGGCATACATTGAAGAAGACCTCGGTTAAATATTTTGTAGTATTGCCTTGTCATCCTAGCCCTGGGTGAGTTTTGAGTGGAGAATTTGTTTAGCCCCATATATGAGATATGGAAGCTAAAAAGGATGTTGCTATCCTAACTAAGTAGCCATTCTAAATACTAATGACCCCTCCCCAATCACTGAACAATTACATTAGTGGCAGAAGGATGTGTCATGTACCTCACAGTTCCACAAGTACTGCACTGCACTGCACTGCACTGCATCAATAAAACATTAGCTTAGGTCCTAGGAATGAATGTAGAGCTGCAGCAACTCTACCATGCAAGCAAAGCTTGACTTGTGGCATATGATTGCAGGAAATTCGTGCAGTCAAGGGATGCAGATGATACGCCTCCGCTGCTTGTGCTTCCATCTCGACAGTCACGTCTACATCATATTCCACGTGTTTCCGATAAATTTCCAGATATCTTAAGGTGAGGCATGTGGCCAAGTGGAAAACGTTTCCAGATAACTATGGCCTATGCGAAACAGCTGACGGATAGTACAAAGTTTTGACAAACTATTTGAGGTTTGGAAGGTTGCGAGCTCTCTTAATTGTTGCATGTTTTGGTGGGTGTTTATAGGACTCTCGTAGGAGATAAGCATTCAGCTTGGCAGGTTGTAGAGAGTGTTCCCTCTGGCACATTGTTCTGTTAAATTGCGCAGCCGAAATTCAAGAGTTACCATGTTTGCCTTGCCTTGCCTTGCCTTGCTAAGAAGAAATGAGCTGGGCCCAATAAAGAACAGTATCAACCTTGTGAAGAGTGTACTCTAAACTCTTCATCTCTTTCAAAAAGAAAGGAGAAAATTTCAGTCCAATTGTAAGAGAAAGAATTGTAAAAGCTTATGCCGACAAATGAAAAATGATATAAGTTACCTATAAAAGAGAGAGAAGAGAACAGAACATCAGAAGAAAAGGATCAAAAAGCAGCTTAAAGTTTGCTGCTCCTGAAATGTTCTTTTTTTGAGAAGCATAATGATTTGAAGTCAGATGGTTAATAGGAAAGTTCCATTGGATCAAAATGAGTCACACCCATTAAGCTCCACTAAATCAAGAAAAGTAACTATTCCGAAATTAAATCTTCCTTAGCATTTTCTGTCAAAATGGACAAAGAGAAACAGTAATATTGTAAGCAGAGCTGGTTGCTGACAAATTTCAATTTGCTTTGGATACCCTACACGCTACGTGGTGTCATGAGATGCAGCTCATAACTAAGATTCCTACATGATAAGGTTAAAAGAGAAAAGATATCTAAATTAACACTAGCAAACGTTCCTGTGAATTATAATTCCACTATTGATCATACTCTGAAGTCATCACCTGACTTCGCAAAAAGATAAATACAACAGTCCGAGTCACCAAACTACATTCAAGGGTGCATTTTAGTGGCGCTCTAGTTTATAGTATACAGAACACGCCATCATCAATACATTAATATCACAAGGGATTGACTGACTAATGAAGCCAAAGGTATCTCAAGAATGGTACTTCTAAACTCTTCCTGGCATCAGAAAAAACAAAGAGCATCCCAATTACTACAGCAGCAAAACAAGACCATCTTCTTGACTTCTGCACCTATCTCTTATCATATCTAAAGTTGATCTACGAGCTCAGTCAAGTAATACTCTTTTAAGGTTGGAAATGATTATTCCATCAGCTTTTCTCATTCAGTTTCTTAAAAGTTGAACTCTTTCCGAGTGAAGTTGTAGCTGCTTGCTACACAAAATGAACATCCATTTCAGAAAGTTCATCCGCAAACAGACTAGAAGACATGCATGTTTTAGTTACAAACTTCACCTGTGTCTTGTCATCGTCGTCGGTCCTCAAGACCAACAATAATATCGGTAGAAACTCCCATTAATAAAATGAGGCAAAAGATAATTAATTAATACATTCTTCAGAAAAATGACAAAGTGCAGCTGAAAAGTTTCTTTACTGATACAAATGCTTCTATACAATTCCTCTTTTTTTTTTCCAACATGCCATTATTAGTGGAGGATTATTATCCATGATGATCCAAACTATGTGCTGACTCTACAAATTCATCTTCGTTGGAAGTTAAGGTACTTGATGGCTAGGGCAAACACAACGGCGAAGATAACGCAGAAACCAACAACTACGATTGCAACAACACTTAAGAATTCATGCCTGAAGCCAAAGTGGTCCTCGAGGAACACTTTAATGCTTGTTGAGTGAACACCATCCGAGAGCATCATCTGCTTGTCACTGTCACCAAATTGGGATGTCAGAAGCCCATATAAAGTCCAAGATATTGGATCAGCCCAGTAATACCATCTCCACCATCCAGGTATCCTCTGCATTAGGCAAAAGTTAAATAAATCATTCCCTCTGAAGGAATTCTAATAAAGGAGCAGCGCAAATAATAAAAATTGAATTGAATAGCAAAGGCATGTCTAAAACTGATTACAGATTGTTGGGATCCTTCAGGACTAGAAGGAAAACTTGTCAAGATGTTAACCCGTGGGCATTATACACACAAAAAAGGAATAACTTCAGCCACAGAAAAACAGCTGCATTTGATTTTTTTTCCAGCAGTCCACATTAAAGATATGATGATGACTAGCAGGCAAAAGAAAGGCAGGTTGAGCAGAATGAACATTCATAGCAAAAAAAGAACTAAACAGAGAAATTGGAATGTGGTAAACAGAGAAGGGAAAGAAAATCAGATGCAGATTCCTTTCTTACCATGCGTGTGATCATGAATCCACTAAAAAGGTTCCATAGAGTGTAAAATGGTGCAGCAATTATTGGTGCAACATTGTGATTCGGAGTAATTGCGACCGTCATCATGCCGAAAAAGGTGAAGTAGAGCAGAGTGAAATACATAAAGAATATATACCATAAAAACTTGGTCATTGTCCATTCAAATGAACCCAAACTGTAGAACAATGTCCCATAGATAAGTGTTTGTACAAGTACATACGGGAACTCAATAGAAACCTGCACACAGGATGCCAAATAATTATGTGAATTAAAGCAATATTATGTTGCAAACATAAGTTTTTGAAACATGCCACACCTGGGCAAAAGCAAATGAAAGTGCCGAGTACATTCCAGCTGCTCTCTCTCTGTAAGAGACGAATCTTTCAATGGAAACCACAGGTTGAACAGCAGTAGCATTAGTGATGCCAATGAACAGGACTGCCGCATACATGGATCCCATGGCATTGAGAATGTCTTGTTGGGTCTCCCTGTCAATTTTAGAAAAAGAGAAAAAGTATACTGCATAACTGTGTCCAAATGTCAAATGAGATGAATCAAATTCTAAAAAGACCAGAAATCCAGATTTCATTATTTCTTAAGGACAAAAGTCCATTAGAGTTTTAACCTATTATTATCTTTTGCCAATATAAACAACCCACTTTTTCCAATTGCACCCACAAGTAAAATATATGCAAGATAAATCATCTGGCAGTCATAGACCTAAGGATAGCTAATGCAGTGCTTCCACAGGAACCAAGTAATTTTGACAGGGTAATCATTCCACTCGCAGACTTTCTATAAACCTTATCTTGGAATATTCAATGTAGATGTGTCATAACTAAAGTTTGCTATGATATTCCAAGGGTAACCTAAAAAAGGTCTTGGACTGAGCCCCTAACAGCCTAAAAATTATGAAAAAGTAAAAAAAAGTTTGTATGCCATTATCTTGACACTCAACTAAATCAATCCAACAATTATGACAGTTTCAAGTAAATCAGCCAAATCATCCACTTGATCAAAATATTTGGATCTGAGGAAGATATGATTTCATGCAAGAACTATAAGAAGTATACCTTCTAGAACCAAATTGCCAACAGATCGTTCCAAACATCAAAGAAATAACAACTGTATAAAAGAAACGAACTGCTGTATATTGAGGATTCCTCCAGTATGACAGATTCTGCTTCCAAAGGCAAGCAAGGTATTGGGAAAAACTTGGTTGTGCATACTTGGTCGGAAAAGTAAGCTCTTTGGACTCGCTGGTTGGTCTGCTTAAATTTTCAACCATATCCTTATTCTGCCTGAAAAACATGAACCAAGTTGAACTAAAGTAAAAGGGAAGTTGAGAACATGCAAGATAATTTAAAAAATAAATTATCCATACCGGAATAACTTAGACTGCCGATAATAATCAGCAAAGTCAACACCTAGACGACTTTCCATTACAGGACTAGTCACCTCAAGCATCCATGCAGCAGGATTGTACCCATCCTTGATTTTAGGCACTCCAGGAATTGCCTACAAATCAAAGTTTATCAAATTATACAATTGCCATTTCCAGACAATTTGCAACAAGTAGCAGGTTTCGAAGGGCTTACCTCAAAGAACTCAACTAGCTTGTGAGACTTAGGGCCTAAAGGACCAGCATATATAAGTTCTCCACCACGCTTCATGAACAAAAGCTGGCAGATAATTGAATCAGATGAAAGAGAAAGAGTCTGATATGTTATACAATTTAATACACCGTATAATGAAATGTTAACTAGAAAATGACAAAAATAACATAGTTTTTACCAACAAGAAGTCAAGTATACAGACTGAAATCTGTGATACCAAAATGTCCATTCAATTAGAGAACCCCACATTCCTTAGATCAGATTGGAAAATAAATAAACTTCATCAGAATTACTATGCATGTAGTGGAGCTTATCCTTTTAAGAAAAAGTTACAGCACTGTTAACCAGAATATAAGAGAAAATCAAGTAAATTAATTATTCATAAAATATTTGTTAACTTACAAACTACTCTAAAAGCTTAAGTTAATAGATAATAGTGGGTTTTATACTTTAACACTCTCGTCATTTTTGGGATGAGATATTTTAATGGGCACAAAAAATAAATTAATTTAATTGGATAGAGTTTTATATTTTCTAACAAAAATGGATATGATAGTATTTAAACCCATGATCTCTAGCTTTAACACCATGTTAATTTATCGACTACTCTCAAAAGCTTACGCTATTAGAAAATAGTGGGTTTTATATTTTAACAACATTACTGAGAAATAACTTCATTTATATTAGCTTTTTCTAGTAAACATACTTCTCACAATTGTTGAAATAGTAGAAGTAAATAAAAAGTACCTCATCAAAGGACTCAAAAATGTCAATACTTGGCTGATGAATTGTGCAAACAATTGTCCGTCCAGTGTTAACTATATTTCTCACAGTTCTCATAACAATTGCCGCAGCCCTTGCATCCAATCCTGATGTAGGTTCATCCATGAAAACAATAGAAGGATTTGCTACAAGTTCTATGGCTATCGTCAACCTTTTACGTTGTTCTGTAGACAGACCATTCACCCCTGGTAGGCCAACAAGTGCACCACTTAACATATTAAGCTCAACAAGTTCCATCACCTCCTCTACAAAAATCTGCAAACAGAGAAGTTCCACAAAACGTCAAAAAGGAGAAGAACAATGAGGATCGTGAACATGAAATAGCACTTCAAAATTTCAGTTAATATTTACCCTCCTTGTCTCCAAGTCAACATGAGAAGGCAACCGGAGCCATGCTGAGTACAATAGTGATTCAATAACAGTCATACATGGCGAATGGACATCATTTTGCTCACAGTAACCAGATATCCTAGCAAATGTTTCTTGGCTTTTAGGATAGCCAGAAATATTTATTGATCCTTCTATTAGTCCTCCAGTCTTTCGACCAGCTAAAACATCCATGAGGGTGGTTTTACCAGCACCGCTAACACCAACCAGTGCAGTGAGTATTCCAGGTCTAAATGCTCCAGTTACATTAACCAACAACTGCAGCCGATCCTCTACTATCCCTTGCTTTTTAATTTCCTGCTAGCAAAACTGGATAAGAATGAATAAATATATAATTTTATTATATAACAATTAAAGGAAATGTTGACAGTTAGACCTACCACAGGTACATCCACATAGTAATTAATGTTGCTAAAGCACATTGATAGAGGTTGAAAGGGTAAAACCATGCCCTTCTGTTCCCCATCATTTGTTTCTGAAGAGAAGAATGAAAGTTACTATCCAGACAAAATTTAGAGAAGGCACCAAAGCCTAATCTGGCAATTTAAGTTCAAAAACTACTACAGACAAAGTAAACCAAGTAATTACTTACAATAAACAGTTCACAAAGTATCATATCTAAGAGTAGGATAGAGACATTATATTCACACAGAAGAGCAAATAATATAACAATTGATGATAAAATATGCTTCTACCAGTACAAGAAAAGAACATCAAACTAATACATTTCATATATATATATATATATATATATATATATATATATATATATATATATATATATATATATATATATTGGAAACCAACGCATGTTCAAACTTTAAAGGGATCAAAGATTTGAAATTTCAGTGAAATGCATAATATTTCACTTGTTATGGTGCTTGAGATAGCATCTCAGACCTAGTGCCTCTGAACGAAGATAGGATCGTAGCTCAGTGACAATTTTCTCTCCTTTCTTCTTTTGTTCCCTCTGCCGGATTTCATCTTTGGATACAACAGCTTGTTGCTTCCCAAGAGCTGTATAAGAGTTATGAAGTTAAAATAACAAGAAAATTAACCTCAAGAAAGTTCACATCAGTCTGACAACCACTAGAAAAGATAAAAACTTACGGTTAAGATATGTCAAAAACAAGGTAAATAGGATATTGAATATGATGGTGTACCCAAACAAGGCACAAATACCAATCCAAAACCAATAGCTCTCTGTAAATAAACCGAAATCCTTCAATACTGCTTCACCTAATGAACCATTGTCTTGTGCAACTCTCTGCAATAATCATAAGTAATATTACTTGTAATTATAAGTAACACATATAACTTCTAAAACATTTTTCACATTCTACAGGACACTAGCATATAAAAAAATTAACATACAATACTATTTGTCAACAAGATAATCATTGGAGTCTATGTATAGACATAGAAATAAGTGTGGTTATAGGCATTCATGAGAAAACTCGAATGTGTACCATGTTACTGTGCCTTTTATCAGGTGCAATGCATGCACTTGCAAAGAAAACATCTCTAGAGAAATAAGCAAGAAAGATATGAGTTTTGCCATACCTCAAATATCCTTCCACAAACACAATGTTTTAATCATTAACATTTTGTATTGCAGCAGATATTACAACTAAAATAGGATTTCAATTGAGTATCGTAATTCTTGAACTAATAATACATACAAAAACCAAAAAACTCCACATACTGTCTCTAAATAGCATGTCTCATACAGGGAGGAACTCACAGTTATCCTGAAAAGGAGGCAATACAACAAGTGACTTATTTTCTATAAGGTGCATTTAGGGTCTTAATTTTGTATACTCTTATAGTTTGATAAAGAAATACAACTTCATAAATTAATCTGTTTCTCCTATAAGTGATTCTACAGAAGTGGGTTCTTATTACAAATCATAGCAGAAACTCCCCAAGCAACTTCAGAATCTAGTTTGAGTCAGATGATTGGTTAACAAATAAAATAAGATTGTTCTGCCAGGGTAATATTGGGATAGAGAAAAGACAATTAATGTGAAACTCACATGTTTCAACTTTCAAGCATAAAAGGTTTCAAAGACAAAAAACTATAAACAGATACCATTGGGAGATTAAGTGTAAACTGTAAACACCAGTTGCTTGTAGATGCACATTACCTTGTCCCAAGAATGACCAAGGAATTCATTAATTGAAATAGCATTTTGGGCATACATCAATGGCGAGATCCAATAGCCCCAAATCCACCAGTGTGGGATGCTCTCTGTCATAAATAAAAGAAAGAACCATTAGAAGAAACCAGAAGTACATAAACAACATAGAAAATACTCAAGGAGTGTATTTAAAGAAGGTTCAACCTCTGGAAATGATAAATCCTCCAAGAATCATGACAACCAACATGGCAAAGGATCCAAAAGTGTTGGAAACTATCATATTTCGACCCAAGGATGCTATCACACGGAAAAGAGCCAAAGACATTTGATGCAAAAAGAAAAGCAACAGAAATTGTGCAAGGAATCTGCAGATTAATACATCAAGATGACAATTTCAATGTCAAGCTTCTTTGAACTTGTAACGTGGCAACTGGAAATATAGCTAAGTTGTTACCTAGTAAATTGTGGATCATAGCCAACCCCATAATACGTAACTAGCACCCACATCCCTGATTCTATAAGTGAAGTTGGAACACTTAGGATCCAAGAAGGAAGTGTGTAAGTCCAGGGCGGATAGAAGTGCAAGTCCCTGTGCTTGTAAAGCACAGGAAGCTTTGTAATTAGTAATGCAACTTCGGTGAAGCCATTGAACAGAATCATTATTATTGCAAAATATAGTGCGCCAAGATAGATAATTCCATCATCTATTGTATCCCGGTGCATTGTTGATCGAAAAAACACTGTCATTGTGATAAGAGCAACTAGCAAAAGCTGCAAAAAGAGGCAACAGGAGTCGCATTAGAATACACCTATATGGTTAAATTGACATTATCAAGACTACCTCAGACCAGATGTCCTTATCAAAAAACTGTAAAACTATTCCACATGCCATATTAATGATTCTGATAGAATTGTAATATGCAATCTGGCTGAAGCATTTCGTTACAAAATTTAGATTTTATTGAAGTTTGGAGAAAACCACAAAAGCACCTATTAGATCGCAGGCGTTGGTCCTGCAAAAAATGCCAGACATAAGCAGCAGAAATCAAATGAAAGGAACAAAAGTTTATTCCTTTAGGTCACATAGCTTCCCCTGTAAGGTTAGCACTTGGCACGATTCACTTAGCCTATTAAAGGCAATTTAAGACTATATAATGCAAATGTCAACTTCAATTGTTAAGCATCTTAATCATTGGTACCTGAATGAACTTAAAGACATAGACAAAGGAATTCCGCTTCATCAACAAAAGCTGCCAGGTGAAATTGGCCTTGAGAAGGTCGAACCTCTTTACACCGTAGTTAGAAGTTGAAAGAGATGCAGGATGGTTATGATCTCTATTATATGGAACAGCCAATTCCTCAGACAATCTCTTGCCAACAAAGAATGATTTGAAAGCATCTGCAAATTTTGATACAGGTATATACTGATATGGATAGTCATAAAGATACCAGTACTGCCGCTGATCTTTCCTAGATGTAACCTGAATGCATGGAGGGCATAGTGAGAAAATAAAGAAAGAAACACTAAAACACATATAATTGTGCAAATGCCTAAAAACCAGAAGTTGGAATATTTACTTCTTGCAAAAAATCAGCCACATTCTTTCTTTCAGGACACTTGAATCCCATGGCAGCAAAAAAGTCAAGAGCAGCATCACGGGGACCCTGATAAACAATCTGACCTTCCGAGATGAGAATGATGTCATCAAATAATTCATAAGTTTCAGGATCTGGTTGCAGCAAAGAAATGATTGTGGTCCCATCAAGTGCATGTGTAGAATGTTTTAGATACTTGACAATTTGATAAGTGGTTGAACTGTCAAGGCCATTTGAAATCTCATCCATATATAACACTCTAGCAGGTCCTACTAGTAATTCACCTGAAAGAGCAGCAGTTCCTTTTACGTTATTTATGAAACCAAAAGAATGGTCCTTGACCAGATTCATGGTTTTGAGTCAACAGAGTGAACAAGGAAAGGAAGTTTGGAAAAGCATACATATGTAAACAGCTATTCACCTGTCGCAAGGCGCTTTTTCTGTCCCCCTGATATCCCTTTAATCATCTCATCTCCAACAAGGGTGTCCGCACAAACGTCCAGCCCTAAAATCTTGGCTAGGTGAAATTTAGCAATTTAGAAAACTTAAAGACAACAAGGTATACTTAGAACATAGAATAAATTAATTATGTGGACAATCCTCTAAATCATGTTAAAAAGTTCCATACAGATGTTTCTTAAACTACCATTCCACCAGGCATACAACATAGATTTTATTCAGCTTTCCAGGACAGAGGTTTTTCAGCATTTGCAAGACATATTAGAATCACCTCCAACAGCCAGAGCCATGTATAGGAAAGGGAGGCGAGGGCCCCCCTTTGGCTACAAAATTGATATACTTCTTTAATAGAAACCTTTTTTTTTATAGCATTGCCAAATTAAGCCACAATGGTTTTCATAATAAGAGTTCCGTTCTCTCCATGATATTCAAGACTGAGGTTTGGCAAAATAAGAGAAATAGAGAACACTATACTATGAGTTACTAATAGCTGACTGAAATATGATTGCAGAAACAAAGTATTATACAAATAATACGATCACCTACCTTCATTATATACTCTGCTACAAGGTTTGTCTGCTTACCATCCAGAGACAATGCCTAAAGATAGGAGTACATTAGTTTAGAAGACTATATGAAATCAATCACATATTATGGCTGCAAAATAAAATTATTTACCTTCATAAATATATCAAGGTCCTCGTCAGGTTTTATCCCTGCAGTTTTTTCTCTTCTAGAGAGTTCCATAAGCATGTCTGTGCATTGTTTCATGCCTCAGCAACAATTTTTGACCAAAAATAACCAGAATATGATGCTTTAACAACTTACCATATTTTATTCCAACACCCTGACAACGTCCCGCAAATTCTAAAGATTCTCTAACTGTCATTTCAGCAGCATGCCAATCTTGCTGACTGACATAAGCAGATGTTCTTTGAGGAACAAATTCATTTAGATTGTGTCCATTATAAGTAATGCTCCCAGACATCTGCATCAAGTTGAGAATTTGTAAGCCATAATACAAAGATTGAAAATTGCACCCAAAAAAAAAAAAAAAAAACTGACTAATATCTTTTAAATAAGAATTAGCAAAATTCCCTCAATCAAAGAGGACCTTGTAGGGTTTTGAATGATAGGACCTCTTGTAAAATATGTACATTTCATCACACCAGATAGCAGACTACCAGTAGATGTTTTTATGACTATACCAGCAAGAGTAAAGTTTCTTTCTGGTTATGGATCAAGTAATCTCTTTTCCTATCTTTGTTTACACAACTAAAAAAGGTTGAGTCTGGCTGGCACAGCCAAATGCCAGATAGTAGAATAACTAATTCTTGTACAGTTGCCATCATTCCAAGTGAGAAGATGAGCAAGTAAATTAGGCATACCTGCAGATCAGAGCCAAGCCTTCCAGCAAGGGCCAACAGCAAAGTTGTCTTTCCAGAACTTGGAGGACCCAAAAGCAGTGTCATTCTGTAGAAAGAGACAAAAAATATAACACCCAATGTGAAGGAAATGGTGATGACACAGAAAGTTGGAGTGGTATTGCAGTTATACCTAGAAGGCCTGATGATCCCACTAACATTATCCAATATGGGAAATTTCACTCTTCTGCCTGGAAATATTCTCGAGTGCCGCAGAAAGGCCTAGCCAAGACAACTGAATATACATTAGAGAAGCCCTGAAAAAGGATGAACTAATGAATGGCATTAAGTTACATTAGCTAATTCAGATGTTGGCATGAAATAATCTTTAGAAAAAAATCATGACCAATATGCAAAACAAGTCTGTCATGACAGAAGATTACGGTGCAGCACTCAAGATGAAAGATCCAAATTGTAACTTCATTTTACATAGATGATTGAATTTAAAAAATTACAAATACCTCAGCCATGTTGCATATGTAGTTGGGAATCGTTGGTAATGCCCTGCTTCCAACATGAACATAAGCGTCTACTTTTAGATCCTGAAATCTCACTTCAATTTTGGGAAATTCAAGACGCACCCTATGTAGATATAGGAGACAAAGGATTAGGACAACTCGGACAAATTACAAAATATCAGAACACAAATAAAAAACCAAGCTGCAGAAGATCAGTGTGAATTGCCATTACGGGGAAGACATAAAAGGACAAATCTACTCTAGCTTAGAGAAAAAAAAAACTTCTCGACTTTTATAGCATAAAAGAAGATGTTGAAGATGAGGCAAAATCAGATATAAGTTCCTCTAGCTTTCATATTGAAAAACGACAGTTGTCACGAGTATCAACTACATCGACCAGAAAAGGCGATACTTCTCTACCCTCTAATCTTAAGATAAGTACGATATGAATAAACATCAGAAAACACGAAAAAGAAAAACATCTTTAACATCAATAAGAACGGAACAGGAAATCAAGAGAAGAAACTCACGCGTCGAATCTTTGACGGATCCGGCGAAAGAAGTGCTCGGCATCGCCGGAATCGCCGAGCAACCGGTCGATGAGCGCAGTACAATCCCGAGAGCTAAGAGTCGCGACATCAACCTCAGAGAAGAAACCGGGTTCATCGCCGCTCCGAAGAATGCCACGGCGGACGCGGGCGAATGTCGGGAGGCGCTCAAGGGCGGCCCACCGGAGCGCCTCCTCCTCGTCGTCGCCGCATTCCCGGAAAGAACTCGACCTCGAGAATGCCGCCTCGGTTGGCGTCCACATTCCAATCTCCTAACCCTAACCCTACTTCCAACTTCCAAGCTGGATTGGGATTTGGAAGAGGATGGGCTCTTAAAAGAGTATGGTCCTTGGAGATGGATCCACCAACTTGAAAGACAGTATGGGGTTGTTGGGACGAGCATTTAATGCCTCTGCTCTCCCTACTTCTTCTCTCTCTTCTTCTTCTTCTTCTTCTTGTTGGTTTCTTCTCTCTCATCGCTTCTCTCTCTCTCTCTCTCTCTCTCTCTCTCTCTCTCTCTCTCTCTCGTTCTCTCGAAATTAGAGAGAGAAAGAGAAGCTTCGAGCGGGGAAGTGAGAGGGTTTAGAGACTTTTTAGACCGTTGAGAGGACGGGGTTTAAAGCGTCTCCTTTTTAGTAGTTGGGACGCCGTAGAGGAGAAACGGTTTCTCCACGGGTACTCGTTTCTCCTTGAGAAGGATAACGAGAGATCTTGACCGTCCGTTTGATATGAGAGGTCTGATTTGTTTGCAGACATCTTCCCGTGTGATGATGAGATGCATCATCCTGCCGAGTTAAGAGAGTGAGATTAGTAACCGATAAATTTGCTTCGCATTTAGATTCTGTGAAAGGGACTTAAATTTACCTCAAAATAATGTTTAGTGAGTATATAATTTCTATATTCTAGGGTAAAATTGATTTGAATTGCTCTACTAACCGACTCTCTTAAACATTGATTTGAATTGAATATGTGGATATTTTATTTATTTCAAACTTTAGACGAACCGATAAAGATAAGCTTACAGTCAAAAGAATTTGTGGGTGTGGGTGTGTGTGTCTCCGTGTAAAATGAAAATGTTGGCTGAGAATAATATCTTGGCAAAGTGAAGCTCTGTAATTTGAAGTAAAAAAAAAATTCATAGAGCTTATATCAGTTTGGATTGAAATTAATTTTTGACAGCAGTTGGCTTGTTTAATGTCGAACCTAACAACATATATTATCAGATAATGAATGACACCTAGTCTATAACGAGTTGGTCATATACGTGACATCAAAACTAGCAAAAAGGAAAACAAAAACAAGGTCCTCTGACATTATTGAAGAGCTGCAATAAATTTAAGAGTCCCCACCTATAAATTTGGTGATAGCGGGGGAGCAAAGATGATAGCATGATATGTTCACATGGAAAAAGTTTGGATCCAATTTAAGCACCTATTTGATAGCTGGAAGACGACAATGGCAAGGCTATCCCACAAAGATGTGTTGGTATGTGACAAGAATTTGGTGGTGAAGCAGGAAAAAAGAACACTATATATGTTTTACCATTTACTTGAGATTAGCTCCCTGCCCAACCACTGTTTGCTCTGGTAGTAACACCATTTCTGAATCTAATTAAGCTTCAGCTAGTTAAAAACGGATGGAAAGTTGGGTCTACTGCACTTAATAGTCATCAACACTATGCTTTTCATGTGAAAGACATAAATATTGCTCTGCCAGCCAATAACAAAGTAATTTCAAGGTTCATCTCTAATGTTTCTCCGCACCTTAGACTATAGATAGAGCTACGGAAAAGAACTGAGCTGTTCCTTTCCTGGGACCATGACCTTAGACCTTTCTCACCCTCTTAGTAACTGAAAGCATTCTCTCATAGCAAGGGTGTTAATATTCGGACAGTTCATTCTTACTTGCCTTAGGAGGAACAATAAATGCTGTTCCAATTCATCGCACTCGCAGACCAAATTGGTGTGAATATCAGCTTGTCTCATGCATCATTCACAAGTTACAGTGGCCAATTCCAGTAGTCCATCTCAGAACACAACATGTGAATCCCCACTGATGATTTATTGATATTTAGCTATTTTCCTTTTTTTTATGATCAAGTTTCCTTTGACAAGGCACCATAATTTTTATGAAAATGCTTGGTTAAATCTTTACTAACCTTTGACATTTTAGAGAACCAAAGGTTGAAAGATGTTATACTTACTGCAGAAGAGGATTGGAGCACTTTATTCATCTTTTGTATTTGGTGTCAGGTGGCGATGATTTACTTTCATGAAATACCCCCTCAAGGAATTGGTATTATATTGTGATTTTTTTTTTCTCATTGAATATTATATAGTGATGTTAGACTGGTACTTCTCTCTCTGTCTCTCTCTCTCTCTCTTTACACTCGATGCAGCTGTTCCTATATACGACAGCCCAGCACACTATTCTGGTTGAGACAGGTGAAGTTGTTGACCTCGTCTCAATCGAGTCATCCCTAATAAATTTTCTTGTTCTAGATAGAATCTGACTGTTATCTATGGCAGCTTTGCTGCCAGGTGACTTCAAAGGAAAATTATGACAAGGTTGAGAGGATAATAATTTCGTTATATACATTCTACAATTCAGAACCTTTTTTTTTACTTGATCTCTTAACACCAGCACAGGAAAAGAGGCCTATATGGCTATATTGCAACTCAACTCCAATTTTTGTTTCTTTCTGTAGCTGAAATCCAACTTGCAGCACTGTATGTAGGCCTTTGTGCAGTGTTCCTGGTCTTCAACTCTGACAAGAGGTTTTCCTTGGATAACTTGGTAGGAAGAACCATCCATTTACAGGACTGAGTTTAAGATAGTTACATATACTTTCGGTTATATCCATTTATCCTTTCAACTTGTCATATTAGTTGGTCTTGTTATGTAAACGGTGTAGGCCTTTTAATGAATGCAAGCAGCTGTCACTGTTACTGGATATTAGCGCACTCAGTTAATTGAAACAGTGCATCGTCATTAAGTGGCCATATTAAGGTCTGGCATCAAATTTGTAGTGGTACATTGTGAATTGCTATCTCCAATTAATAAAGTATAGGAGCCCCACAAGCATGGTGATAGGAGGTAGATAGCTCAAGTAAATGAGCCTAGTGATAAAGGTAAAGACTTTGCAAGGAAGATGAGTAAGCTCCCATGTAGTCTACCTAACAGGGGAGCTCACCTTAATGAGTACAGCATTTATCTGGGTGGGATAGGCTGCCGCATTTAATCGAATACCTTTTCTCCACCACCTTTTTGTGCTAGCATTTATGTTTCTTCTCTAAGTTCAAATGCATAATAAATCCCTGTTTTTTTAAATTGGGTCTTGTATAGAGTTGCTCTTAGTAGAGTGAATAAATTGGTTGTTTATTTGCAAGCAGCTGTAACCCCAACCACATGCACCAGTGGCTTCACTCCTCTGTGTAAGTTTGCAGTGTGATCTCACATAGCACATATTGCAGAAATCAACTTCTTCTCTCTTTTTTTTCGTAAATCGCCATCTATATTTTAACCTCCACAAAATGAGAGCAGCAATTCCAAGAAAAGAGGAACTTTTGAGAGGATCAAAGCATGAAGCCCCTTATTATTTGATGTCTGCAGTGGCATAGATTCCTTTACTTTTTTTATAGTGACAAAAGATGTCTAAATACTTCAACTGCTCAAGTGAAACAAATGCATAGTAACCGTCAAGGATCCTTTAGATTGGATACAACAGTATTAGTTTATCAGTAAGAAAGCAACATTTTATATATAAAAATGGCCTCTCATTTATTAAGAAGTGGAAGAAAAAAAAAAGAACTGGAAGCTACAACATCATAATCAAGGTTGAATGATGAAGCATCCGCATAACAGAATATTATGTGATGTCACCGGTACAAATTTTCTTGCTTTCCAGCAGAAGAAGGCAAACGTACTGCTGCCCTCAGAACTTATTTTCCAATTCCATTCAAGAATCTACCATGTATTCATTGTTAAATTTAGCAGTTATTACTGTACCATCCCATCTCTCACCAGCTCCTCAATCCCCCTTCTTAGTCGCCCCCCGGCTACCTCACAGTCTGCTTCTTCCAACCCACCGAAAGAGATGCGGATGTATCCAGGCCCTCCACTGGCACTCCCAGGGATTACAACCACACCATGTCTTCTTACGAGCCATCTGACAACCTCAAAATCATCCGAATATCTATCTGGTAGCTTTGCCCAGAGGTAAATAGCCCCCTCCCCACCCTTAATAGCTCCTTCGCCAAGAGGAGCCAGGGCCTTGACAAGCAACTCTCTGTTCTTCACAAGGATCTGAACCCTTTCTCTAATCCATTCTGGTCCAACCTCTAACGAATAAAGAGCCAAGCGCTGCCCAATAATGGAAGCACAGATAGGAATGTTATCTTGGACTTTGAGAAGCTGAGCACCAAGACCCTCAACTTCAGTTGGATATGCAATCTGCAATAGTTAGCTTGTGTAAGATTATTTAGTTAAAGACATTATGTGTTGGTGAATAATCTATCTCTAACAACAAGTTTGAATTCTGTTTGTCCAAGCAAGCTACTCATAATACAGATCCACCATTACAAGGCTCAAAGGCACAAATTTATGTCAAATGCAGCACTATGCAAAAGCATTACTGATAAAAATTCAGAAATTCTGTCACCCGGTGTGAAAGATATGGATTGAGTCAAGTCATACTACACTAGTAAGTCAACCAAATAGTTGACAACATCACAAAAACAGGAGTTGGAAGCTCAATTTCAGCTATGGTTGAACTAGTTTATTGGTCAAGACATTTTAAATTTCAAAGGTAACCTTTTGGGGGTCGAGGAGTTAGGGCTTTAGGGGTGACAAATTTTAACCTGATCCGATAACTCGATACGAACTCGAAGGCGTTCAACGAGTTTGGATTTAATATAATCAAGCACAGGTTATAAACAAGTTAAATTGCCTAACTCAATTGTTAAACATGGTCATATTTATATTTATTATATCAACATATTTAACCCATTTATGACTTAAACTTGTCAATCCATTTATAACTTGACCTGCCTAACTTGATTATGACTTGAATAACATATTTATAACACGAAAAAAATATATTTATACCACAAATAAATATGTTTATAATTTGAATAAACTCATTTATAACTTAAATAACTTACATAAATTCAGATAATTTTGTTATCTAATAACCCATTTATGATCGTTTAATAAACCGGTCATGTTTGTACTTAGAAATTTTGACATGTTTAATAAATAGGTCATATTTGTGTTTACATTACCATGACCTGACGCAACCCGAGCCCTGCTAACCTAACCTGATTGCAACCCTTACGGACATTAAAGATAATTGAAGGGTAGTAAGGATGAGTAGCACCTCCTATCAGACAAACCCAACAAAACATAAAGAACTAATAGTACACTGTAGATTTTATGTGAAACTGCAAGCTAGTAATTATGTTTGAATTATCATGGATGTATGTCTAACATTCCATCTCAGAGTTGTGCATCCTAACTTCTTAGAGCACAAATGCTTGTAGGTATCAAAGTCTCTGCCTGTCAGTGAAGGTACAGCCAAACGAATTTAATCCTTAATTATTTAGAATAATGTTTGAGATCATTCGTCATAAGAAGTGTGCTGCATATATAACACATTGGCTTCTGAAACTTTGATAATATAAATTTTCAAGTTTTCCCACAAGGGAGAAAAGATAGTAGGTCGTTAACTTACATATCCCACACGCCATCCCATCATTCCATAGGCTTTCGAGAAGGAAAACAGATTGATAATATGGTTGTCTTCTATACAAAAATGTTTCAACCCATCATACATAAAGTACCTGGAAACAAAGAGAAGAAAGAACTAACTAAATCAAGAAAAAAGAAACATTTTATGTGCAGAGCAAACTGTGGCATATCTAGAGAGGAAGAATGTAGAAGTGTTATTACAATATATGAACAAATGCATTTAATAAGCAAAAAAGCCAACCACTTGGTTTCTTTGATCAATTCACTAAAAAGTGGTAAAAGATGTGAATCCATCAACAGATTGAATAAGAAACAAGTAAATCAGCAAAAAGGGTAGCATCAGGAGAAATTAAGCTACAACTGCAAGTAAACCAATAAATGGATTGTTTGACATGTTTGCCGGCAACCAAATAGTACAAAAATTTAGGGCAGTAACCTGATCTAAGACAAAGTGGCATAAGAGGGCGAGGAGGACCAAAATGAGTGGAAGTATAGTAGTAGTGATAAAGGTACTATAGCCCTGAAAATTCAATCAAGCTAATAAAGAACATTTCTGGTGCCCAGATAACAAAATTTCACTTGACCATTATGTTGGTAGCTATACAAAACCATCTAAATAAAAGCTTTATGTATACAACAATTCATACTCACTAGTCAAGCACTCACTCCTATAATTCAAGAATTACAAGGCAAGGAAAGCTACTAAACAGTTCTCATCATAACCTGTAACTATGAAGTATATATCAAGTAGGATTAGCAGGTACAATACAGAACATTATTGATCAGAAGTTGTGCTTAAAATGTTCCAAACCTTCAAAACCATCATAGTATATACTTACTCATATGTATTGTCTACAACAAGCCATGCACCAGCACTTCTACAGAGATCTGAAATTTTCTGGAAACAAGGAAATATGATGAGGAAAGTTTTGTCGTGTAATGAATAGTAATATGTGTGCATATATACAAATAGGGGAAGAGAGACCTGAAGAATAGGTTTTGGAATATAGGCCCCAGATGGATTTCCTGGATTTACAACAGTAACAAGCTTGGGGACTGGTTTGTTGCCTCCCTCTGATAATGTCTTCTTCAACCATTCTGACATTTTAAAAACATGAACATAATTCTTAATCTCATGAGCAAAAAAAAATATTAAACCATACGTATGTACGAAAATACTGTACAAACAGGAAGGTTTCCTATTTAATCTTCCAATATTGTTGGATCTTTTGACAGTCGCAGCTTCTCAGATATAGAGAAACAAGAGAATTGATAAAATTTAAAACAAGTTAGGAATTGTTGAATGTCAGAAGCAGAGCCTCAGACTCGAGCTCTTGAAATTGACTCCAATTAGATCAATGGCGAGACCCATTAGTGTGTCTGCCGCCAGTAATACTATTTGAATTTGATCATTTTACTTGTGGCCATGACAGGTCCTACCGACCTCCTTCCTGATCCTTAGATAACTTCAGGATTATTTTAATGTGGGCCACATTCTAACCATTTGCCCAGGACCTCGAATTATATTGAGATGGCTTAATATTAATCTCGAGGAATATCACATAATCAAATGGACACCTATCCACCATTTAAACTAAACATATACACATTCACGCTTGTTAAGAATGATGAGATTTCTGTTCCCACTTACAACAGCTTTCATAGTAGGTGGAGTAAGGAAGAAATCAAATGATTTAATCATCACTTAATGGAAATATAAACAACAAAATCTCAAGCATACTGGTTCCAGATTCAGAAAGAACCTATATAAATGCTCTGGTGTTCATCTCTGCAGAACGGCAGAAAGATACTAAGACAAAAGGAAGAACTCACCCACTTCTGGCTGAAGTGTCGTCGGATTGCTAGGACCAACCAATATGTTAGTGATTCCTGTCATCTGGAATGACATATATGCATTGAAGTAATATGGTGCAAACATAACAACTGAATCCCCAGGATCACAAAGGGTGAGGACAAGATTTACAAATGCCTGTGAAGCAAGGTGCATGATATCAGCAGTTAGAAGTGACAAGCAAGGTTTGACACAGTGGACAAAGAAAGCAAGGAAGTGTCACAGTGTTATAGTAACAACTTACAAAAGAGGACCAATATAATATATTTAATTAACTCTAATGAGGCATATTATAGATCACTAAAAACACTAAAAATGAAAGAAGAAAATGATGCTCAATTGATAATAGCACTTCCAGGTAATAAGATTAAATTTTAACAAGAATAGGAATGATGTAAGGTTTCTAAAATGGTAGAATAATGGACTAAACTGCCATGGTAATGTGAACAAAAAGTCAAAGATTGCATAAATAAAAAGTATCTTAAAAATGGTAACTAGTAACTTATTTAGCTTAATAGAAATACTTCACACAGAACAACATTAATATAAAGTTCAGACCTCAATATGTAAGTAGCCAAAAAATCAAATTTCATAGAAGAACAATTAACCTACCTTCAAATTTAACTTCTTGTAAACGATTTTAAGAACCCATCTGAACTGCCTTCATTGTGGAGACATTGAGTTGAGGCGGTTTCCATGGAAACAGAAATTAAATAAACTCATTGTTTCCTTTCATTAATACAAGGTTAGTTAATGTTCTCCGCATTGTCATACATGTTTAGCCTCCTCTTGTAATTGAAACTGTTTTTAACTTGGAGTTTCTTTCGGAAAAGTAAATATTACCATCATTTCAGCCCAATTTATATAGTTAAGTATCAGTGCAAATTAACAACCATACAATTAATCAGCTAAACAAGTCTGACCAACCCAAAGAAAAACGACACCAAGCAAAACAAAATAAAGTTTCATGAATAAAGGAGGGTATAACAGAGTGCAATATTTGAATACGGAAAAAGAGGAACTTCAACCTCAAGTATCAAAGGAACCATCACGACCTAGTCTGAGTAGAAGCATATAAAGTCGACACAAATAACAAGGCTTTTTTTTCATAGTCAGTAAATTACTGCTTTAGATGTTACTTTTTCTAATAAGAATGATGACAAAATGATGTTTACCTGGTTTGCCCCAGCTGTTACCATAACTGATGACTTGGTTAACTTATTTTCTCGTTGTAACTGCAATGGATAGCAATGTGTAAGAAATAGAAGCCAAATATTCAAACTTTGCTTATCATTATAAGATCATAAATCGTATGCATGAAAATTGAATATTATAACCAAAGTTTGAATTAATACTGACATAAATGAATCCTTGACAGACTCATCAGTCGCAGCAGAAAAGTATACTATATAGATAAGTGAGCTATGGTATATGGTACTCAAATCACTAAGTTTGGAAATTAAAGAAGAATACCTTCTCAACTAAAGCTTGCCTGAGTTCTGGAAGACCCTCATCAGCACCATAACGGCTGGTCGAAGGTTCCCATACACTTTCTTTCACCTTGTCCAGAGCTGTTTCAGGAGGTTGCCAATAAACTACTCCCTACATCAAAATGTAATAAAGTTTGAGGTTGTACTCGAGATTGATTACAATCAATCCGGGCACGAAAAGTTATCGTCAATTGAGGTTTCTCAATATATTTCTCCTCGTATATTCCCGACCATTACAAATGAGAAAAGGAAGGAGCAAAGAAAACAAATGTTCCAGAGAAAGAGGATGAAAACGAAAACTCGAAGCTGGACTTTCGTGCCACTGCGTGCTATTATAGTTACAAGCCTCAGTCGGATTTAATCGAATTCTTTCATCTCTCAGCATAGGACAGCAGTCATGCATACCTGTGCTAGAGACATGACATCTTTTGCTCCACGGATCAATTCTTGTATCTGAAAAGGCCAAAAAGGATGCATCTTTATAAAATCCATCAACAAAATTTATCAATTAGCAATTATATATAAAAAAAAATTAACCCAGAAAGCCCAAATTTCTTTTCACTTCAGGAGGCAAAAGAAGAGAAATTAACCAACACTAGGCCAAAAATGAAGAAGCGAAGATTCACCTGGACCATGACGGGGTTCTCGGTCTCCAGAACCCTCTTCGCGAGCTTGGCGTAGGTGCCCATCCCGCTTCCTCTCACGAAAGTCCTCCTACCACCTAATGGATTTAACAGATATAGCTACAGATCAAAAGGAAAACCCAAAAAAGATTAAAGAAAGAACTTTGGAGCGCCCTAATTTCCTGGAAGACCAACAGCACACACACCTAGATGACAGAGCAGAGAAAGATGAGATCGCCCGATCACCCACCAAACCCCAGCCAACCGCATGAAAGTCCAACAGCACCTCAAAGGCCCCACTACTTGCTCTATATTTCTAGTCATACACTCTTACTTGGTATACTCAGAAGTAGACAAATTGGATTCATCACGTGGATTATACAAACAAGTGGTGTGCAGATATCAATATCATATGAAGAGTTTCTTAACATTTAATACGGTCGTAAAAAACATAACCAAAAGAAATAAAAATAATCTAAGAAACGAAACGGAGCAGGTAAGACGGATCGTCTGCACTCAAGGAATTAAGATATTCCTATATTCAGTTACGTGGCAGACGTTGATCGCTGATGATCCGAGTGCTCCGACTGCAGGAAGTTCCTACCTATGGTTGGCAGGGAATCTTCCGAGATTGAGTCGTCACGAATCTCGAGATCAAAGCGTGCCCGATGTACGCCAGATCCACGCCCGATGTGCGAGCGGCTAATCATTTGCAGCGCCAAATGCGGGATTATTACTCCATCCGGGTTTCCCGATTTACCAAAGATGTGAACTTGTCGGATCAAAGGAAAGTTCTAAACGGTTCCAAACGACCATTACGGTTGGTTCGCTCGCCGACGCAGAGACGCCACAAACGGGACAAACGTGAGTGGGAAAAGAGAAATCTTCCTATTTTCTTATTTACTAAAAGAAAATTTTTTAAGAGAGAGAGAGAGAGAGAGTTAAAAAAACGATTAAAAGCATTAGAAACTTTGGATAATGCTTGGTCGGTTTAGCACAACATTATTACTTTGGGCTCGACTTGATCGACAACCGAACTCCTACGATATGACTAGCATCAAATTCACATATAAAATGTCCCTATACCACCACTTAATCCCTCCTGAAGCCTGGCTCACTTGAGCTACCTTCGTTAGCAACTTCAGTTATACAATTTATGTAACAACCAAACTCTTTATTTCCTCCATTATCTTCACTGCCTTGACCAGCCAGCTTAAACATCAATTCTCACAGCACTGTAAGCAATATTGATTCTAAATCGAATCATAATAAGAGCAAAGAATAGTAAGTCAACTCTATAAGGAGTCTGCAACACTATTTTCATTTCGAGGGGAATTCAAAGAAAAGCACACAAGAAAAATAAAATGATAACCTAACAACTATCATCCGTCTGTAGAATGGCAAAGAAAAGATTGATCTCCAAAAATAACAACTGAATGCATGAGAAAGCATTGCCGAGGCCATATGGATGCTCCCAAAAATTTAATTAAAAAAAATCTTTCCATGGCTTATTGGCTGTACATTTTCTTCTTTTTACAAAATGATATCATGTAACCACCTCAAGAGAGAGATGGCATATTGGCATACCACATACAGATATTTGGTGCCAAGATTCTGGGTGAGTTGTTGATACAGTATTGCTTTTCCTAACATCAGTAGGGCCATCTGAGTGGTCTTCAATCTATAGTTCTGATCCTTTTCCACTTGCAATATATGGCCGTAGAGCTAACGACTGAGGTCAATTGTCCAGGAGGCATGGCTAACCTACTGCCATCTGCAGCTAATAAGAAAAGAAAATTGTTGCAGCAATTGAAGGATTGGAAAAAACAATTCAAGCCACAACAAGTTAAAAACAGGAACCAAAACCACAACTGTTAAAACCAGCGATACCAAATCCATGCTATGGAATGTATGACACTTCCATTGTAGTAGTCTCATCAAGATCTTGACAAAAACATATGAAAAAAAATCAGGATAAATTCATCTCAGAATGGTAAGAACAAGGACCATTGTCATACCTATGGTTGCTTTTCTTAAGTTGATAACCCAATTTATCCAGCCCATGGCCCTGCGGGACCCTCTGGTGCTTGCTGCATATCAATTAAATTGATCACATCATCTTACAAGAAGAGGTCAATCAGTGAGATATATATTATTCCAATTAAACTTGTATCACAGGATAAGAAGAAAGCAGAATACAAACTTGAAACATTTGTTGAAAGTTCCATCATTCCAATTAAACTTGTATCACAGGATAAGAAGAAAGCAGAATACAAACTTGAAACATTTGTTGAAAGTTCCATCGAATCCCAGGTTGATTCTCAAGCACATGATGCTGGTTCAATGGCATTCCAAAATGGCTACCGATTGACAAGTTAGTGGGATTGCCTGGTTCCTGTAAGAAATAAGGATTTTAAGCAACAAACAGGTAGAAGTCTCAACTGCTTCTGCAGCAGAGATATTATGCAGTAAATACAAACCATCAGGTTGATGCTTTCTTGTGCCCAAATATGAGGGTCAAACTGTGGTGTACTCGGGGCCGTACGAAGCATATCATTTTGTGTACTAACAGCTGATTTCCTCTGAGAAATCTGTCAATCATTCATCAATTAGATGTAAGCATGGACTTAAGAAAATAAGAGAAATTAGCAACAGAACTACAACATCAAACTAATGTATAGAAACAGAAGACAAATAATACCTTTCTCTTGCTGGTTTTAACTATTTTTTCTGCTAGCGATTCTTTCCTTTTTTTTAAATGTTGACCTTTATGTGTCTCTTGTACTTGATCGTGAATATCTTCATCTTCGTCTCCTAAATTTCTCTTGTTGCTCATGGTATAGGTCTTCAGTTGTATACCATTGGTTGTGCAATCACTTGCAATAAGTTCACCCATTGCCTCATTTAAGACTTTTAATGCAACTACGTAGTTGTCATCAGATACTGCTCCTACCTCAGCAAATTTAAGACAATTCTTGTATATAGTACCATAACGTTCCAAAGGGCCATTAGATACTTTATCGATAAGAGGAGGGAAAATGTGGATTTGCTTGTAGTCCTTTTGCCAGCGTTCCAAAATGTAATGGGCTGGAATTTCATACACCTCTAGAAAGTTAAGCACTGACAGTGCATGTCTACATAAAATCCCTCTAATCTGAAATGCACAACAAATACACTGCACCTCAAGATCATTTGAATTGTATCTAACTTCATATTTCTTGTTATCCATTACATTGCCATCTTTCAATTGTATGGGTTCCTTAACTTCGAGCAGAGAGGTTGGTCCATCTACACTAACTAGCAAAGGGATGCAGTACAATATAGCCTTTACTTCTTCTTGAAATTTCTTAAAAATGTCAACCGTGTAAATCTTTCGTAGTTGATCTTCCATGTAAAATTTTGAAATCAATTGAGGTGGACTCTTGTGGAATGAATCAAGATCTGCTTGGATTTCCTTTTCATATTTGCATTGCAAAGCTGTCTCATACTTACAGAGGAACTGTTTCACAGATGTCTTAGGAAAAATATACCCTTCAAAATAGGAACTCATACTCTCCTTATGTTGAGTAGTAGACAGACCTGCCCAAAATGTGTCTTTGACAAAAACTGGAACCCACTTATGTCGATCTTCATATAGAGATTTAAGCCAATCATTTTCTTCAAGCTCGTACTTCTCAATCATGTTTTTCCAAGTATCTTCAAATTCGTCGACATGTAAAGAGTCGTAAACCGCTCTCTTCATCATTCCTTTTATTGCTTTATATTCAGTATGTCCTCCCAAAAACTCTTGTATTCTTTTCATTATATGCCAGAGGCAAAGGCGGTGATGAGCTCCTGGGAAAACATCTGCCACTGCCTCCTGCATAGCCTTACAGTGGTCAGTGATAATGGCATTTGGAGGACTTTCTGACATGCATGAGAGAAATGTCTTGAATAACCACCTGTATGTTGCAGCCTTCCTATTCCAAAGCAATCCACAGCCTAGCAACACTAAATGGCCATGATGGTTCACTCCAACAAATGATGCTAAAGGCGTCTCATAGTTACCAGTCAGGTAGGTTGTATCTAATGCAATCACATCATTGAAGTACTGATATTCTGACTTACACCTGCCATCAGCCCAGAACACACTCTTGACACGGCCTTCTGCATCCAAATCCATCAGATGGAAGAAGTTAGTATTTCTGCTTTGCATGCGAATCAGAAACTGCTGAAGAGATTCACTATCTTCATTTCCAAGAAAAGATGATCGCATTCCAGTAGAATTCTCATTCTCATGTACACTGGATGCAACATCTCTCTGTCCCTTCACACGAATAACAGTTTGTCTCTTCATTCCGTCAAATACATCCTTATGGGAGCGAAAATACTTTGACATTGCAGGATTGACCGGGTGGTTGTGTTCAAGAACAACTTCTGTCAAATGGAACAAGCCATCAGCATATCTCTTCTGCACCTTGATCTTTGCCTGACAGTCTGTTCTAGCAGAAAGTCGCAAACGATAGGAGCTGCAGCGCTCTGAGTTCTTGTATACTCTCTTGCCCTCCTTACAACACGTGAATGTGACCTTGTTGCATTCACCATCTTCAAGACTGTACCAAGACCTCCTAATCTTCGTACCAAATCCTATTCGGCGAGCATACTGATTGTAGAAGTCATAAACTTCTTCAAAGGTTTTGAAGACCATACCCGCACGAGGGACCCCTTCATCCACGACTATTGTCTTGTGATCCCCGCTCAGGTCAGCCTCTGTCTCGAGCTCATCAGTTACCTTCCCAACATTTGCATCTTCCAGAGACATCACATCAACATCCTTTTTAGGTGGAGCTTCTATATCAGATTGAGCTTCCTCTGCCATCTCCTAATTGGAAAAGAACTATTGCAATAAATTCTACAAACTGACCTGAAAACTCTACAAAACCTAACTGCATGATATGATCAAGAAGACACTTTGACACAAACCAACCCAGAACTAGACATGCAACAATCCGGGGAGACTGGAAAAAGATTACAACTTTTGGGACATTGCAAAAAACGGGAAGTGCATCCATCAACGATATTACTAATTAAAGTATCAATAGTACAATAATGAAGCATTCGAAGAACAATTAGACGGCTGGGGCTCAGGATTCCACCCAAACCCTAGAAACGAAACGATCCAAAAGACTCGGTGAGTGATCGGGGAATACCTCAGTCAATGGGCTCTTTACTCCGATTCCTACTTCATCAATCGTTTCCCCCTCCGATCGAGAGATCAGAAGTACAAAGATGGGGGTTCTCCCGAGAAGAAGAAGCAAGGATAGAAGATTAGAAGGGCAATAAGCGAGGAACGAGACAAAACGACCTCCTCGTCTCCCGATGTATCGAGGGCTGAACCGGATCGGACCGAATTAGAATGGGCCGACGTAGGCTAGTTTGGGCTGGTTTGGGCTGGGATTAGAGCCCAGGCATGCGTGATCAGTGATTACACTCGACCATGACGGAGACTTGAGCTCAATTTTTTCATATACTGAACCATGAGGATTGAGGAGTAGCAGCTCTCGATATATATATATATATATATGAAACATTTGAGCTCTTATAGGCAAAAGAATATACAGAGTAATATGATAACTTTATTCTGATCCTGTCCTATTAATTCTTCACAAATTTATCCTTCTTCGTGTTTTGTTCTGCTATGTGTTTTAAAAATTTCTGCTACTATTTTTAAGCGGCATGAAGAGGTGAACTATACGTTCTGCTTTCGAACTGAGTGAGTGTGTTCCTGGCTTCGTTTTGCTATTTTTTGTAGAGCTGTGTGGGTTTTCTCTTCCTGATAGATATTTGAAGTAAAGAGATATAAAAAGCCTGGAACATTATATTGATGGATGTGCAGCAGAAGGCTTTGTCATTAGAACTTAATTTAAAATAGAATTCAATCAAACAGTCATCATCACTACACTTCAATGTACAACAGGATAATAGCAACTATTGTGTTAATTTTGTGATTCTTATTACGAGCTTATTAGCAGTTCATATCAATGGAAGAACCAATTCAGCACTGCCGCTGAATCAAAAACTTATGACAGATTACAACTCCAAAAACTCAGAGCAGAGTTCACAACTATCGTCCTACTTAACACAACACAAGGGAATGACGACAATCTACTGCAAATTCACAACTACATTTTATTACAGAAAAACTACTTCTTATCCAATATAATCAGATTCGCAGTGTTCTGATCTCCCTCTCCACATGCTTACATGCAGCAGCAGAGACAGTCGAGGCAGCACTCGCAGGTCTCAAAGCAGCAGAAGCAGCAGCACATTGCAAATAAGCTGCAAAAACAAAAATCACAGTAGAAGAAGAATGCATGTCAACAGTAGGAAATTAAGGAATCAAAATATGCAGCTCTGAGGAAAAAGAAAAAGACCTTCTGAAGAACTCTAAATTTGAGTTTCTTTTTCTATTTTTCAGAGGTAGTTATGGCAGAATGTTGTGTGTAGTCTCAATTAAAGAAATGATCATGAAGAAGGTTTATCTTCGTGGTTAATTGAGTGAAATTCTTGAACCAAGTCCTTCCCTTTATTAATTTCCCCTCGCCCACTAGAAGGATTACTCTCCGGATTTATCATGTAAAAATGTCTTAAAAAAATGCCAACATATTTTAGAAGTGTAACATGAATATTTCTCTACAAAAAAAAAGACATTAAAAGAACCTGCGAGCTCTAAGATCAATATGACAGAGTAAAACATCCACAGATTGTGGGGGGGGGGGGGGGGGGGGGATTATAAGTATAATCTTTAAACTAAAATTTCAATAAAAAGACATGAAAAGAAAGGGATTATATTATGACCAAGCGTAGAGGCAGCCCTTCTCCTCGTGCCGCCTCTGGACGTGCTCGAAGTAAGACATGTCCTGAGCGGTCGGTGCGTTGTACATCGTTCCACTGCTCCCTTTGCCTCCTCTTCCAACGCAAAGAATCCCCTCGAGAGAAAGAAATAGATGAAGTCTGGGATCCGGATGTGAGGTGTTCTTCCTGTTAGATATAAAAAGTTTTTTTTATAACGGAAGGCCGAGAGGGCAGGTGTCTATTGCGCAACCATGGGGGACTGGCTGCACCAGTTTCCTGCAACCATGAGTGCAGACGGTCAGATGTGGTGGTAAGTTTCAAAGGCCAACTTCTACGGCCAGGTGTCGATTTTCTTTCCCCCTTTTTCTATCTACTTAGTCATTTTTAACTAGTTTTTATTAGAATATGCTTAGAGTCATTAAAATTTAAAACCGTATGAATTCGATTGGACAACTCTACCGTGGTGTGAAAAGAGCATCCCACCAGCTATGTTTTATGTTGATATGTGAATCATGCCACGTGGATTAGCACGGGAGATAAAGCAACGGTTATGCGTATGAGAGGAAGGGGGAGTATCTGAGGACTTGAATGATAACGTGTGGACTGGAATGTGTAGGAGAGAACCCCACCCAGATGGAACCTGAACTATATAATTCCAGTTTAAATTATAAGTTTTTATTCTGTGCTTGAAATGAGGATGCAAGCGTCGTTATTCCTTTGACCACCAAATTATTTTTGAAAAAAAAAATTACTGTTATATTATTTTTATTTGACTATAGGTAACATGAGATTGCTCGGTTTTAATTTTTCCAACAAGTCTCAAAATATCTAGTCCCTCGCAAACTTATCTAATTAGGCTCCATTTCCAGGTACGTGTGGTCTAAAATATTTACTCGGTCCTCACTTTGCTGGCTTATGGGTGATTTAATCTAGAAGTCCTTAATTTTGTCTCTGCAAAGACTGCAGCTGCTAAATGACCAGACCAATGGGCAGGTCCGCAATAAATTCTGAAGGCGTAAAAGTATCCACCCAAGTCGTCGTCTTCTTCTAGAGATGCAGATAACTCTTAGAACAGATTGCCTTTCGTGTATAGAAATTGGTGACGTTAAGAAAAAGAAATTGTAATCTAACCTTTTCTTTTCTTTTTGCTCTCCTTTAACTTCAAATAACTCTTCTGAAGCTACTAGTCAAGTGTAAACCAATTTAATTAGGAACCCAACAATATAAAAACAATTTATTTTCAGGGACTTTTCTGAATCGTAATGCTTATCCAAAAGATTACTTGGGAGCCAACCATTCGTCCTTCATCCGTGTCTAGAAGGCGTCAGTCAGTATGTGTGGGCGAGCGGCCCCTAGAAATAATGGTACGTACAAATCATGCTCACTGTGTGAGTTTGACAAGGAAGACTTTATGGCGACAGGATGGTGGATATTATGAAGAATGGTACAAAGGTAGCACAACAATGAAGCAGTGATTTGTTAGGTGTCACCTCACAAAAGAAAAACGTCAAGATCAATGTCTCTGTTCCACCTTGCTTGGTGTGACGAATAGATTCCTCTTTGCCGGCTAAGGTGGGTCAAACTCGGGTTGCATGCAGGACCCATTAATAAGACTTAAAAAAGTGGAAATTTCATCACATCCCAACGCCCAAGTAGGTTATAAAGTATAACATTATGAGTTTTAGGAAAAGTAATTATATTACATTTTAATGTTTGTTATCATTGATACTTGCATTTTGTTCTTGTTTAACTAGCTAACTAGCAAGCTTAGTTAGCAGAATTTTCACCTTGGTTTTTCTGCACAAAAAAATTATGTCATTGAAAATATTAATCCTCTTTTGGTTAATGCGTTAATTTTCCTTATTTAGGAATTAACTTTGTTATTTATAAATAGCATTGTTTAAACCAAACAGTATAGAACTCCAGAGTTGAAGACGACGGAAGGACATAAATTTGCTAATCACACCATCACATTACAATTCGTTTGGAAGAGAATAACTAAAAACTCAAAGACAAGAAGAACCAGTGAACAAGATCTGACATCAAATTTAGGAGCCAGAAGCCTCGACACCAACAGGAACACTGAGGCAACCCAAGTTCTGGCCACCAAGGACAGACACATATTGCTACACTTCTCTATCTGTTCCACCTTATTGATCATGATAAGAACTGTACGATATATTTTTCATCACATAAAGTAAAATTTATATATAAAAACAACTGAATTATGATCATTTTCCTTTCCCTGATCTTTAAAACTTAAAAGCACCACTTCAAACTTAGATGCCTGTACACAATTCTGTGCTACATGGAGAACAAGGGCAGCGGGTCTCTTCCTCTATGCTTTCATTCTTGGATGGGTACGCATGCATCACATCCAGATCGCCCTCATCTGCGAGCTCCTCTTGGTGCTGAAGCCACAAAAACAAAAGTAAAGAATTAAATGATTTTGAACTGGCATTCCAACACAATTTAATTACACCTAATCTATACACATCTGAGTTCTTTTGTTACCTAAGTTAACAGCCTCTGAACTTTTCATCAGACGAAGTCGCTTGCAGGACTCTACGAACATTCTGCATATGAGAAAAATGCAAGTCAGATCTAGTTCAACACCATGGATAGTGACTACACAGACAATTGAAGACAAGAGTAGCACAAATAGTATCGTGAGCAGTTATTCTGCAAATACATGTGCTTACAGCTGAAATATGAATCCCTAGCAGACAAAGGATTGAAAATATATGGCCAAAGATCAAATACAGAGAAATCCTCAGCTCAGCTGCCTGATTTACCAAAAAGATTTATAGAAGGCATAAATACAAAAACATTGGTGACCTTGTTCACCGAATAATTGGGAAATCCTATTTCACAACCCCAAGAGTTCAGAAAGTAGCATACAAAAATAAATGGCCTGAGTAAACTTACAATCCAGCAATACTATGTTTTATAACATACCGTGCGGGCGTATCTCTTGCTATATATGTGAAGTTTGAGCAAATCAGCCAGTAACTAAAAGCATCTATAAATGCATTTATCCTGCCTGATTACTCTCTCATGGGTGAAATTGATGTTCTCAACTGATATTTGCTTAAACCGAAAGAGGCAAAAATAAAAACTGAATTCCTATTTTGATGTTCTCAACTGCTTGGATCCCATCTATAGAATTAATCGTGTTCATTTCTAATGGGAAGGTTAAAGAAAAGAGGAGTCACAGGTACTAGATCTAGAATTATTTTGTTTGCAGTCTGCACAGAGTTAGGAGGATATTCTATACTTCAAACCTCTCTGCTCCTTATCCTCTCTAAATAGTGGATCAAAAACAAAAGAAATTAAAGGGATGGAGGCCTTTCACATCCAAAAAGGCAAAAGCTCACACAAGCACGGTAGAAGTAATTGGTTCGTGGTTCTTCTAACATACCAATAATGCATATATTATTTCACAATTTTATAATTCAGACAAGGCAATTGCATAATCACGCACAGATCCTAAAAATTATCAGGAAGAAAGAAAGGCCATGCAAAAGAAACACATATCCTGATGCAATTCACAAAATAACATAGCCGATATGCGCCAAAACTGTGAAACATATAATATTTTACATGCCGATGTTTGAAGAGAATACTAAGCAGTGATGCGAGTAACATGCCTAACAATGGTTGCTACAGAGATATATAAAAACCACATCAGTAATCCTGGAACTAAGAAGCATAATTTCATAGGTAGAAGGCACAACTTAATACGATCAGACATCGAGAAGACTAAAACACTTACTTCCACGGCACATCCCCGACGAGCATCCAATCTCCATCCTTATCCTCATAAGTCGGCACATACTCCGTCCCGTTCACTGGATCCACCAACTTCCTCTCCTCATTCGGGTAATTACCTGATCCCACAATTCATCAAACACATCAACAACCATTCGGTTCATCAATCAAGCACCCAAAACCATAACCACGGAATTAGAAACCATACGAATCGTAAAGCACGAGAACATCTCTTGCAACGCAACCAACAGCTGCTCGTATCCACGGTATGCCTCCAAATCCACCTTCCTAAGGTACGGCGCGCCGTCCACCTGGACTTTAACGAAGGTGCAGCTCTTCAGCGCGTTCTTCCGGTATGACCTCACCGGCGGCCACCCGACCACCCTCGCCCTAATAATTAAACACGATTTCAATATCAGCTAAGCGAAATTAAACCCCCCCAAACCCTCAAATTTCGCCACGGGGAAAAACTCACTTGGGAGCAGGGGGTTTCTCGGCGACTGAGACGTTGCAATCCGGCGACTCATCGGACCTATCACCAGAAGAATCCCCACGTGCCTCGATAAGAGAACTCTTAATTCCCAGATCCACGGTCTCTGAGAAACCACGCTTCCCGCCGGGGAGCCCTAGGGTCAGCGCCGTCTCCTCGTAGTCGAGGCCGGAGACCTCCGACTCCGTCGAGCTCCTCTCCGTCTCGATGGACATCTCTGTCTCTCTCTCTCCTTCAATATCTCTCGCGTTAGGTCTAGGGTTTGGGTTTGGGTTTGGGTTTGGGGGGAAAGACATGGCTTTTACTCTTTTTTTCCTTCCGACGAGCTCGCTTTCTTCCTTGTCGCTTTCGTTGCCTTATAAGATGCGGTCCAGCAGTCGTCGGACCTTCCCACGCAACCCCACCACCCACTTGGCGACACGTGTTTATAGAAATCATGGCTGCCGTTCACCGTTCGTGTCTATTATTCTAGCGCGGGACCCATGTGTCGGTCTTCTCTGTCCCCTTCCACCTAAATCTATTAGTGATTTCCCTCCGTCGGATCGACGATAGGCGGTGTGAGATGGTCACGGAAGCGAAGTGAGGAGACAAAAGTGGGAAAGCGGTTAGTAGAGGTGGACATGTGAAAATGTTGGGCTGTCGGCGAACTGTCTGCTGCTCAGCTTTTAATCGACAGTTGTCAGTTCCTTCGGTCCCGGGGCACACAGTTTACGTGCCGCAGCCGGTGGTCTTTAACCCGGATTTGAGGGTCTTCTCTGTAATTACCCAAATACCCGTATAAATCCCAGCTTTGGCCTAAGATTATCCGCAACTCTTTTAAAACTTACCACCATCTGCCCATTTTTATGATCAAACTGGATAAACATCATATAGATTTATTCTTTATTTTTTTACGCAGATAGATTCCCTTCTTCTTTGATGATTTAAAAGAGAGCCCCCACCACAATGTTGCTTGCAGTGCCCACCGATGGATGACATCTACAAATGCTGCCAGAAATCACGCTTGTCTTGTCGTTACAAAAGAAATCTTGCGTCTTGTATAATAAACACAGCTATAATTCATGGGGATTGAGTTTATACTTATCCTAAACATTCTAATTTGCAGACTATTTAACACCAAAAAAATAACACAGGTTGATTAAGTAGTATAGCTTCGAATAAAATATATTACTCTAAAGTAGTTTTTATATAGAATATATACATTAATGCAGATTAAAAATATCACCTTCTACTAGGGATTAAGAGTACCTCTTCTTCTAGAAGAAGAGCGAGGACATTATTGTAAACGTAATAATGAAAAGAAGATTAGGGGACAAGAACGGGAAACAACGGTAGGCCAACGCTAGAAAATAAAAGTCATTGCACAATTAAAAAGAAAGGTTTGCCGAAAGCGAAAGCTAAGCATCAAGGCAAGGGGAAGGGGTATCATGTTGAAATATATTTCTAGATACACAAGTTGCCACTATGTCGGGCAAAAGACAGGAAATGTAACGTTTAATATACTTTAACTGCGATCGACTAAACAAGTAGGAAGAAAAACCAACCAATGAAAATGTTACATTACTTAGTCAAAGAGTTCTTTCCTAATGACTTTTATAAAGTATCATTAGTATCCTGCTCTGAGGAAGGGAGAGAAAGAGAGAGATTCCATCTTCTATAGGATATGGTTGTGATCATGACCACGTCTCAACTTAGAGATATTAACGCATGGAAATATCCAGCGGGATCTACTTGCAGTCTTACATGCAGTACTTTGTCTTTTTTATATTAATTTACGATCTAGTATTTAATATATCAACAGAGATCTGTAAGACATTAGACACACTGTAATATTTATTGATGGACCAACTTACTTTTCTTCACTTGCCAATAAGAAAGATGAGAATAAGCTATTCTTCCGTATAATATCACCGACAGAGAACTATATATTATACAAGTCTTACAGAGAACCATCCTAGCACTGGGCCTGTTGTGACGGCCCAATTCGCACGAGACAAAAGGAAGTTTGCCACAGTGGAATTGGGTCGTCACAGGCCCACAAGCCTCTAGACGACAACGTTGGACAAATCCTACAATTTGATTGGGAGATTATATTTATGTATAATATCGATAACAAAGGTCTCAACTATAATAATTTAGGGGATCATAATAAGCTCATATTGCAAACTAAGGTCGCGATTTGTTTGATACTAGCCCTGTTAATAAATTACATCACTCGCCACTCACATTGTTTCTCTTTCCCTTTCGATTCCTTCCACGAAAAAAAACAAAAAGAATTTCACTTTGGATGCTTCTACGATAGAGCAATTATCATCTGCTCGATCGATCCCTCTTGTTATCGATCAAATAATTGTACTTATTTACCTTTAATTATTCGACCATGTGAAGTTTCGTGAGGAGATCTAAGGGAAGCCTAGCTAGCTACTAGCTCTATATAGTTTCCTCTCTGATCCGATGAATCTTCAATAACTCTATTCTCTCCATCAATGGAGAAACACGAACCGATTCCCTTGTGGTTTGTACTATTAGTCTTCTTCTATCTCATTCTTCCACTTAGCCATAGCCAGCTTCTTCCTATAAATACTAATGATCATTCCCAAGGAGGTGACATCGGTCAAACACACAACTACATTGTTCGCGTAAAGAAGCCGAAATCTCTAACTGCCTCGGATCTAAGGAGATGGCACGAATCGTTCTTGCCGAACACAACCTTAGACTCCGGCGACCCGCGGCTTATCTACTCCTACCGCGACGTGATCAGCGGGTTCGCCGCAAGGCTGACGCCCGAGGAGCTGATAGCCATGCAAGCGAAAGCTGGAGTTCTAGACGTCCAACCGGAGCAAGTGCACCAACTTCAAACGACGTACACTCCGGAATTTTTAGGATTAAGCCAGCGGAACGGCGGCACGTGGTGGAATACTGGCCTCGGCCAAGGGATCATAATTGGCGTGATCGACACCGGGATCACTCCGACGCATCCGTCGTTTAAAGATGACGGAATGCCGCCGTCGCCGGTGAGATGGAAGGGCAGGTGCAGAAGAACTAGTGGCGTTACATGCAATAACAAGATCATCGGCGCCGCTGCATTCAACGGCACGACGGTGTCCACCGCGATCGACACCGATGGTCACGGGACACACGTAGCCGGCACGGCCGCCGGTAATTTCGTGAACGGCGCCAACGTTCTCGGAACCGCCACAGGCACTGCTGCCGGCATGGCGCCTAGAGCTCATCTTGCTATCTATAAAGTATGTCATGAGCATGGCTGCCCGGGCGCCGACATTTTAGCTGCCATAGACCAGGCGATAGCCGACGGCGTCGACGTGCTCTCGATATCCATCGGCTCCAACACGACTTACAAGTTCTACTGGGATCCCGTCGCCCAAGGCTCTCTATCGGCGTTATCCTATGGCATCATGACCGTCACCTCCGCCGGCAACCAAGGGCCCAACTTCGAGACACTCTCCCACGATGCGCCCTGGGTCATGGCGGTCGGGGCGAGCGCCACCGACAGGCGAATCAGTGCCATCGTCAAGCTGGGCGACGGCACGGAGTTACCCGGGGAATCCGCCTTCCAGCCGAGCGCCTTTGACTCGTCGACGATGTTGCCGCTCGCATTCCCGGGGGAATTTGGGGATTACAACGCGACGTTCTGCGTGGATGGTTCGTTGGATTACATCGATGTTAGAGGGAAGATTGTTATATGCAGCACCGGTTTGACCCGCAACATCGAGAAGGGCAAAGTGGTGTACAGCGCCGGAGGAGCGGCGATGATACTTGTGAACTTGCCACAACAAGGGTATACAACTTCTCCCGATGCACATGTCCTTCCAGTTGCTAACTTAGGCTTTAGAGATGGATATGAGGTGCAGACGTACTACTACTCATTGATGAATTCCACAACCTCGACCGCCACTGCCACAATTATATTCGGCGGCACGACGTTCGGGAACCGACCGTCTCCGGCGGTCGGGGCATTCTCTTCTAGGGGACCCGCGACGAAGAACGGCGGCATCATAAAGCCGGACGTGCTAGCACCGGGAGTCAACATCCTCGCGGCGTGGCCTTACGACGTCGGGCCTAATCCGTCGGCATTGGCCACGTCGACGTTCAACTTCCTCAGCGGCACGTCGATGGCGGCGCCGCACGTATCTGGTGTTGTGGCATTGATCATGAACAGGCACCCGAGCTGGCCGCCGGCCATCATCCAATCCGCAATTATAACATCTGCTGATGATCTAAACCTCGACGGTGGGCCCATCGCCGACCAGCACACGAATAAAAACGCAAGCATCTTTGCAACTGGCTCGGGTCAGGTGAATCCAACAGCAGCATTGGATCCAGGACTAGTCTATGACATCAAACCCAATGACTATATTGGCTACGTATGTGGTCTTGGATACACCGATGACGAACTCGAACTCCTATATGGCCGGCCGATAAATTGTCTCACAACTAATACTATACATGCTTGGATGTTGAACTATCCATCGATCCAGGTGTCACTGCCACGCAGTGGGGGTGTAGTGAGAATAAAGCGGACGGCGACGAACGTCGGCGATCCGAGGTCGTTTTACCGCGCTCGAATCACCGAGCCAGAGGGGGTGAGGGTGGATTTATCAACGTACAACCTGCAATTTTCATGGCTACTAGAGGAGAAAAGTTTCGACGTGATCCTACGTATTAGCCCTATAGGTCCGGGACTGCGGAAGTACTCGGATGGCAAGATTGAATGGGTTTCTTACAACCGTGTCGTCAAGAACACCATTGCTGTTACGTTTATATGAACTCACGCACACATGCATGTATGACTACAAAAGTTGGAAGGAAGATGTGATCGATCAGTGAGATGTTATTTATGTTACTTTGTCCAATATATGTATATTTTCCTTGTGACCTTAACAAAGTATCATGATCCATATTCTATAGAACATGGTTTTGATCACGAGTGAAGTCTTGCTTGCTATTGTTTTTAACATTACTATTTACACTGACCATCTAGAACATATTTCCTATGAAATATTAATCATTACCAAAAATTATAATTTTGCTATCTTAGGAAATGTTTATTTTCCTAAATTTTTTTCCTAGAGATCTCTAATTTGGATGATTCTATATCTATGATTAGCTTTATCTTTTTTTTTCTATATTTGTCTAGTTTTTGTTATTTTTGGCAAAATAATAAGTTTGACTTTTTAGGTGATTTTATATTAGTGAATGGTTGTAATAGGAGATTATTGAAGAATAAATAAAATTACTAGAGTTTCTTTTTATATTGTTCTCGGCATTTCTTTTAAATCATTAAGACTATGGTGAGGTATTTTCATTGGAAGATCAACAAAATTAAGGAAAATATTCTTGCTCTCGCTTGTCGTTGTTTAATCCTTTATATGCTCCCTGCAATACAACTATTCACCATCATAAAAAAAAAATTTAAGAAAAGGGAGGGGAGTAAATAATTGAAACAGAGAAGATAGATCGAGTGGATCGAGTAATCATAAGATGGCTGATCTTTTCTTCTCTTCATTCCATGCCGAGTTTTATGGACCTGATCTTTTGCCCCGTTATTGTTGTTCGCGACTCACTGTAGGTTGTGGCCCAAAATTACAAATATACCTGACCAAAGAACTAGACCACACGAAAAAAATAGAATAATGATATATCCTAAAAGTCTACAGACAATTTTGACTTATCTATTGATAGTGATAATCATAGGATGAGGATAGAAATTATTAATAAATAAAATAATGTCATGCATATCAATTTATTTATAGAATGTTTATAAAGTGTTTGCCGGATACAGTATTACTCAAAAGGGTATTTTTGTTAGATTTGCTCAGGGCATTCTCTAGTGACATGATAGGCTCTAAATGTCATAAACCACAACGGAAATCAATAAAGTAATTTATTTATAACTCTTATACTCGATCTTAAATACCAGCAACAACAAATAACTCAAATTTGCAAACAATATATTTATATATAATATAATAAGTATGCAAGGTCCTGCGCATGCACGTACGTGAGTTCAGGAAAACATAACAGCGATGGGACTCTTCACTACTCGATTGTTAGAAACCCACTCGATCTTCCCATCCGAGTACTTGCGCTTCCCCGGGCCTGTGGGACTCACACTGAGGGTCACGTTGAAACTTTTCTCCTGTAGGATCCTAGAAAACTGCAGGCTGTAAGTTGAGAGATCCACTCTCACCCCTTCCGGCTCGGTGATCCGAACCTGGTAAGCCGACGTCCGGGCGCCGACGTTGGTCACAGTCCGTTTCACCGTTACCCTTCCACCCTTTCGCGGCAGCGTGACTTGGATCGATGGATAATTCAGCGAGGAAGCTCCGATATGTGAGACGCCGAAGCAACTTATCCGGCGTTTGTATAACAATCGGAGCTCGTAGTCACTGTACCCGAGTCCGCAAAGGTAACCGACGTAGTCATTCGGATCGGTGTTATAGACGAGTCCTGGGTCTAATGCGGCTCTCGGATTCACTTGACCCGAACCGGTGGCGAAGATGCTTGCCGTTTTATTATTGCCCCCGTCGACGATGGGGTTGCTGTCCATGTCAACATCTTGAGCGGAAGTGATGATGGCGGATTGGATCATGGCTGGCGTCCAGCTTGGATACTTCCTCTTTAGCAGCGCCGCGATGCCGGACACGTGCGGTGTTGCCATCGACGTGCCGCTCTCGAAATTGAACGTCGATGTGGCCAATTCAGACGGATTAGGCCCGACGTCGTAGGGCCACGCCGCGAGGATGTTCACGCCCGGTGCGAGCACGTCCGGCTTTAGGATGCCTCCGTTCATCGCCGCGGGCCCCCTAGAAGAGAACGATGCAACCGCCGGTGATGGTCGGTTCCCGAACGTCGTTCCGTTGAACATTATTGCCGCGGTGGCATTTCCGCCGGTGGAGTTGCTCTGCGACAGATAGTAAGTCCGAGCTTTTCTCCCATCCATAAAGCTTAAGCGAGCCACCGGAAGGACATGCGCGTCGGAGAATGTGGTGTCGCCTTGGTCCGGTATGTTGGCTAGAATCATCGCTGCTCCTCCGGCCTCAAACACCACCTCGCCCTTCTCGACGTCCGCGATATTGCCAGCGTAGCAGATGACGATTTTACCCCTGACATCTATGTAATCCAATGATCCGTCCATGCAGAATGTTGCGTTTTGGTCCCAGAATTCCCCCGGGAAGACGAGTGGCAACATCGTCGATGAGTCGAAGGAGCTTGGCTGGTAGGCGGACTCTCCGACCAACTCCGTTCCGTCGCCGAGTTTGACAATGGCGGTAATTCGCCTATCCGTGGAGCTCGCTCCGATCGTCAGGACCCACGGCGCGTCGTGAGACAAGGTATTCTCATTCGGTCCGTAGTTGCCGGCAGCGGCGACCGGAGTGATGCCGTGTGACAGTGCGGCTAATGAACCTTGAGCCACGCCGTCCTTGTAGAACTTGTTCTTCCTTTTACCGCCGATGGACATGGAGAGCACGTCGACGCCGTCGGCGATGGCTTGGTCTATGGCCGCTAAGGTGTTGCTGTTTGGGCAGCCGTTCTCAAAACACACTTTGTAAATAGCAAGATGTGCTCTGGGTGCCATACCGGCCGCCCTGCCATTGGCGGTGTCGAGAACGTTCGCGTCGTCTACAAAGTTCCCCGCGGCCGTGCCAGCTACATGGGTTCCGTGCCCATTAGTGTCAAGCACGGAGGACACCGTCGTGCCGTTGAACGCCACGGCGCCGATGATCTTGTTATTACAAACGACGCCGCTAGTATTAGTGCAGCTGCCTCTCCATGTGACAGGGGGAGGTGGCATCCCGTCGTCGTTGAACGACGGGTGCGTCGGTAAAATCCCGGTATCAAGCACGCCGATGACGACGCCTTCCCCTTGATCGGTGTCCCACCATGCGCCGTCGTTCCAGTTGCTGAGTCCTAATAGCTCATGAGTGTAGGTCGTTAGAAGTGGGTGCACCTCGTCTTGTTGGACGTCTAGAACTCCTTCCTTGGCTTGCAGCTCTATCACCTCCTCGGTCGTCAATTGTGCAGCGAACCCGCTTAAGACATCGCGATAGGAATAGACAAGCCGCGGCTCGCCGGAGTCTAGGGTTGTGTTCGGCAAGAATGACTCGTGCCACTCCCTTAGATCTGAGCCGGTTAGCAACTTCGAGTTCTCCGGTTGCTCCACGTAAACAATATACGTGTTGATGTGGTTAGTATCGCCTATGGGCTCATTGGTTATAGGAAGAAGCTGGCTTTGGCTCAGTGGGACGAGACGGAGACTAGCGTAGAAGAATGGGAGTAGAACCCAGAAGGGAATTGGCTTTCGTTTCTCCATCTAAGTGTGGATGTCGTTGGTAGTAAGTGTTTGCTCCAAGGGAGGAAATATAAATACGCTAGCTCTTCGTCAATCATTAGAATAGACACTGCAGGAGGAAGCTGCGTATGGATTAATAATAAGAGAAAACACAGTTACTTTACAGATGAGCAATACAAGTGGTCAATCATATACCGCATCCAATGAAGCTAGTTTGCTGTACAAGTTTGTATCTTTCTCATTAAATAGATAGAATTAAAAATATATTGCACAATAAAATTTGATACCGGAAGAAAGCAGGTTGAAAAATAATCGATTTGACATAAAAAGTTAGTCCTTAACAATTAAATTGTTGATTAGCTAGTTATTGGACCCACTATCTATGCCACATGTGCAATATTCATTATACATGCATGGAACCAAGACATTAGGGATCGATCGAAGAGAACATTCATAGGAGATTAGGATATGATCTTGTTATATCGCAAAAGTTGGAACTATTTATCGTCATAAAAAGTTCTTAGGCATAGTTACTTAAAAAAAAAAAAAATCTAAAATAGAGATTCATTTTTATTATTCTTAAAATAATTTTTTAATTCTATAAATAATTATTTTTATAATTATTTGTATTTTAGAATAACAGTGTAATAATTATGTTTGATGTGATATAAAGTGAGTAAAAAAAAAAAATTAATTATTTTATTTGTTATAAAATTATTATGAATACTCTTCGATTTGATATAAAATATTGATAGAATAGATATCAATAATAAATTAGTAATTATATTAGTGTGTGATATAAGATGTACTTTACAAATAATATTTATATTTTAAAATTATATTATTATAATATTTAGTTATTATTCTAAAATAAAAAATTGTATTTCAAAATAAGAAAAAATTATTATTAAAATGAACAAGGATTTAAAGAAAAAAAAGAGGATAGAGAGCAATTAAGACCGATATCATATCGATGGCCTCGCTAGCAAGAAAAGTAAATATAACTTTTTCTACTTTATAAAAATTCTTAATTAAAAATAGGATAAGTGGGAAAGCATCAAAATGTTGCACATAAAAAAGTAAAATTGCACAATATTAATACATAAAATTAAATTAGACCGTTACTTTTTAGATACGTTTTTGAGGTGCTGAAAAGCATTAGTAAACATAATATACACTGGTATTCATATAAGCCAATATATTTGCTACAAATTCTATCTGCATTTACTATATATATATATATAGTAATTTATACTTACTATATATAATAAGTTCTGATTTAAGTTTTACTTAAATATTTGAGTATCAATTGATATCAAATGAAAAATATCATATTAGTAAGTATAAGAGCTTGTATATATGTTATGATGACTGTAACATATTTATCTAGATATAATAGAGATAGGAGGAAAAAAGAACTTTAGTGTTTTTTTTTCTAAGAAAATGTACTATTTCTCTGTTGGGAAAGTACAAACTAGTAGCAAATGTAAATCATGTCTGTGTTTCTACACCTAAAAGTAAACTAAGAACACTTTAGTCCGAATAAGAATAAATTTGTTTCTTCTGTGAGGGAAAATAAAAATTAAGCAAACCAATGAAAATCCAAACCTTATTAGTATATATTTCGTGCAAATTGCTGAAAATTATTTCCTGTTTTCTCGTTTTCTTATCTTGGATCATTCACTTACATATTTCTCACGTAATAGTTTACATATTTGTGATTTGTGAACTATTTATTTCTAATTATATTGAGTTAAAAATTTGGCAAATTGAATATATCATGCTCGATTTTGCCGCATATGCATATTCTGATCCCCTAATTGATTTGGAGTGGTACTTTATCGATCTCCCATCTGGATAAAGGTAGTCCTCGACAATCGAATTGTTGATAAGATACTGGACCCACCCTCAAACGTATATGGGCAATATTCAGAATGCCACAAAAAGAATAAGCAAACTATAAAAACATTTAATTATTAGTTATGTGATTTATAATTCTGCTTTCTTACATTTTGGGATCATTAAATGATACTGATAGCTCCATCTTTTGAAGTTATATCAAAAAATTAAATTCAAAACGTTATAACTTTTGAAATTATATCAAAATATAAAAAATTTACCCACTACAAAATAGTTTTTTATAAACTATTAATATAAAATGAGAAAAATATATTGATTAATTTATTGTTGCACTTAAAATAGATACGCAACAGGTTAAATAATAAATAGAACGATAGAGAAACATGAGAGAGACAGAGATGACTTACATGTACGAATTGAAGTTAATCGGTCTGCTATCGTTTTCTTAAGACAAAATAGGAAAATAGTATAGAATGAGAGTGGGGGGGTTAAATTAGATTATATTAGATCGTTACTATTTCGGTGGGTAGGCTTCACGTTTTGTTTTACTTTTTATAAACCAATCACTGAAAGGTAGATCAGACGAATTCTTATACTTTTAGTAAGGATGGGGCTACTTTAAGTTAGTGTGAAATTTATGAGGGGCCCCAACACAGCAAGTAAGCATACCGGCCGAAGAACGACGGTTAAAAATAGCACTTGTCCAGTGACAACTTAAATGATCTGCTCCAACCGTCATAAACGATAATGAAAGCCCACAAATTAATTTATTTATATCTCTCTTACCCTTGCTGTTAAATACCAAATCATCTTGGTAGACAATATATATATGTATATGTGTGTGTGTGTATAAGTATAGATAATAAGTATGCAAGGCGCGAGCCGCGCTTGCACGCGAGGTCAATAGAACTTAACAGCAATGGGACTCTTCACTACTCGATTGTTAGAAACCCACTCGATCTTCCCATCCGAGTACTTGCGCTTCCCCGGGCCTATGGGACTCACACTTAGGGTCACGTTGAAACTTTTCTCCTGTAGGATCCTAGAAAACTGCAGGCTGTAAGTCGAGAGATCCACTCTCACCCCTTCCGGCTCGGTGATCCGAACCTGGTAGGCCGACGTCCGATCGCCGACGTTAGTCACAGTCCTTTTCACCGTTACGCTTCCACCCTTTCGAGGCAGCGTGACTTGGATCGATGGATAATTCAGTGAGGAAGCTCCGATACGTGGGACGCCGAAGCAACTTATCCGGCGTTTGTATAACAATCGGAGCTCGTAGTCACTGTACCCGAGTCCGCAAAGGTAACCGACGTAATCATTCGGATCGGTGTTATAGACGAGTCCTGGGTCTAATGCAGCTCTCGGATTCACTTGACCCGACCCGGTGGCGAAAATGCTTCCGGTTTTATTATTTCCCTCGTCGACGATGGGGTTGCCGTCCATGTCTACGTCTTGAGTGGATGTAATGATGGCGGATCGGATCATGGCCGGCGTCCAGATCGGGTGCTTCTTCTTCACCAGCGCCGCTATCCCAGCAACGTGAGGCGTCGCCATTGACGTGCCGCTCTCGAAGTTGAATGTCGACGTGGCCAACCCAGACGGATTAGGCCCCACGTCGTAAGGCCACGCCGCAAGGATGTTCACTCCGGGTGCGAGAACGTCCGGCTTAAGGATGCCCCCGTTCATCGGCGCGGGCCCCCTAGAAGAGAACGATGCGACTGCCGGAGACGGCCGATTCCCGAAAGTCGTGCCTTTGAACATTATTGCCGCGGTGGCATTTCCTCCGGCGGAGTTGTTTTGCGACAGATAGTAAGTCCGAGCCTTTCTCCCATCCATAAAGCTTAAACGAACCACCGGAAGAACGTGCGCATCGGAGAATGTAGTGTAGCCTTGAGGCATTATGTTGGCTAGAATCATCGCCGCTCCTCCAGCGGCGTACACCACCTCGCCCTTCTCGACATCCTTGATCAAACCGGCGTAGCACATAACAATCTTTCCTCTAACATCTATATAATCCAATGAACCATTCAAGCAGAATGTTGCATTGACGTCCCAGAATTCCCCCGGGAAGGCAATTGGCAGCATCATCGATGAGTTGAAGGAGCTTGGCTGGAAGGCAGATTCTCCCGCCAACTCCGTTCCATCGCCGAGTTTGAGAATGGAGGTTATCCGCCTATCGGTGGAGCTCGCGCCGACCGTCAGGACCCACGGCGCATCGTGAGCTAAGGTGTTTTCCTCAGGACCATCATTGCCGGCAGCGGCGACCGCTGTGATGCCGTGTGACAATGCTGCCAGAGAACCTTGCGCGATACCGTCATAATAGTATTTGTACGTCGCGTTGCCGCCGATGGACATGGAAAGCACGTCGACGCCGTCAGCGATGGCTCGGTCTATGGCTGCTAAGGTGTTGCTGGTTGCGCAGCCTTCCTCAAAACATACTTTATATATAGCAAGATGTGCCCTTGGTGCCATACCGGCCGCCGTACCATTTGCGGTGCCGAGAACGTTCGCGTGGTCAACAAAGTTCCCCGCAGCCGTGCCGGCTACATGGGTTCCGTGCCCATCGGTGTCTAGCGCGGAGGACACCGTCGTGCCGTTGAATGCTGCTGCACCGATGATCTTGTTATTACAAGCGACGCCGCTAGTACTAGTGCAGTTGCCCCTCCATGTGACCGGGGGAGGTGGCATCCCGTCGTCGTTAAACGACGGGTGCGTCGGTAAAATCCCGGTATCAAGCACGCCGATGACGACGCCTTCGCCTTGATTGGTGCCCCACCATGCGCCGTTGTTCCAGTTGCTGAGTCCTAATAGCTCATGAGTGTAGGTCGTTAGAAGTGGGTGCACCTGGTCTTGTTGGACGTCTAGAACTCCGTCCTTGGCTTGCACCTCTATCACCTCCTCGGTTGTCAATTTTGCGGCGAAGCCGCTTAACACGTCGCGGTAGGAGTAGATAAGCCGCGGCTCGCCGGAGTCTAAGGTTGTGTTCGGCAAGAATGACTCGTGCCACTCCCTTAGATCTGAGCCGGTTAGCAACTCCGAGTTCTCCGGTTGCTCCACATAAACTATATACGTGTGGATGTGGTTAGTATCGCCTATGGGCTCATTGGTTATAGGAAGAAGCTGGCTTTGGCTCAGTGGGACGAGGAGGAGACTAGCGTAGAAGAACGGGAGTAAAACCCAGAAGGGAATTGGCTTTCGTTTCTCCATCTAAGTGTGGATGTTGGTTCTAGTAAGCGTTTCCTCCATGAGGGGTAATATAAAGGACGAAAGCTCCTCCTCTATCATCATAAGAATAGAGGCAGAGGAGGAAGCTTCGTATGGATTCATAATTAATCAGAGAGAAGACGCAGTAAACAGAAAAAAAAAAAAACAAGCCAATAACAAGTGATCAATCATATACAGCATCCAAGGAAGTTTGTTGTACAAGTTCGTATCCTTCTCATGAAAGGGATAGAAACAAAGATTGAACAAGGAAAAAAAGGTAGAAAAATAATTGATTTGACATAAAACTTGGAACTCAATTTAATTCAAACAGTTAAAGTCACTCAGATTAAGACTCAACGCTATATATATATATATCTTTGTTATATTGGTCAAATTATAACGGGTTAAATTATCAAATTAGTTAAACAAATATCATGCTCGATTTTGCCGTATATGCTTATAAATTCTGATCCCCTAATTGATTGGAGTTGAACATTATCGATCTCCGATCTTGACAGTCCTCTACAATCAAATTGTTGATAAGATAGATTAATGGACCCGGCCCTATCCCACATGTGCAATATCGTAATACATTCATAATGCATATTGATTGATCGATCGAGGAGAATCCTACGACATGCAGTTGTTATATTGGAAGAAGGAGAACTGTTCACCACCATAAAGTGAGAGGAGGAACCAATTAACTGAGACGGCGGAGATCGATCGTATCGACAAAGCGCAAGCTAACCGCGAGTGCCGTCGTAACAGTCAAAGCGCATATATCTCGTAACTCCCCATTCTTATCGGTCCATCTCCTTGGGAGATCCAGAATTATAATTAATTGCTGCTGCAAGATAGTTTTTCCAGTAACAGTAAAAGTTTCTTTTTCTTTTTTGAAAAAAAAGAACCCTTAATATATAAAACACGGCCATCCAATATAAGGATAATTTCTAACCCGTCAAAATTCGGATAAGCTATCTAATTGAATATTATCCGACATTCCGACGAAGTTTCATCCCTATCACCGAACCACAATTAGATACTGAATAAAACCATGCATATATCCAAGACGCCGCGATGTTTTGCCATTGGCGGAGGGAAAGAAGAAAGGTACTGCTTGTGATCGAAGAATTCCACCATTAAAAACTATAGACCATCTCTCTTATCCTTGGACGGCGTCGCAGGTCGATCGCCATCATCACTGCGCTGATCACAAAGAAGAAGCACCGGAGCTGGACGCTGGCCATGATCCAATCCGCAATCCACCACATCTGCTCAGGTTGTAGATGAAGAAGGCTAGCCCCATGGTCGCCGAGCACACCAATAACATACCTAGGATCATCTTTGCTACGGGCTCGGCAGAAGTGAATCCTCGGACTAGGTCTCCTGCGATGGATTTTTTTAAAGTTATATTTAACATCCGCGTCGACGTATTTTACTATTATTACATTTGTACGTCAACGTGACAGGTCACAGGTGGGATCATTAATTATCTTATTCTTGGTGTGGGCCACCTTACTAATTTATTGGTAATAAATTTCAACTCGATTCGATCACTTGATAACTATACTCTTGTATACCGTGGATTAATTATATTTATTAACAATAATTAAAATAAAAAGGGTTATTTGCATCCAAAATTTATTAGACACTAAATGTTTAAGAGATACTATAAGAGTGAAAAATTATCTCGTACACATCTTAATTTTCTATATCTTCTACTCCATATGTTGATACTAATTTTTATTCTTATTCTTCTTCATCATATATTTTTTTTCTACTACATTTTTTTAATCTTTTAATCTTTTTTTTATATAAGTCTTTCTAATTGCCCTTTAAGATATACCAATATAACATATGAAAAGATATAATATATATATATATATAATATTTATTATATCTTTGTTATCTTTATTTTTTAATATATTAAAAAGCTACGACTTTGTTTTTCAATGAGTCTTCCAATTCAATCTATCAATTAATCAAATATAATTAAAAAAATTTAATTAAATTAAATATAATAATAAGAAAACAAAGTGACAGATTAAACTATAAGAAGGTGAATAAAATTTAGATCTAAACACGAGGGTAAATATAACAACTCGGCTCGATGCTGTAATTTTCCTTGCTATTCTTCCTGCGAAAGGAATATTGGAACAGGAAACTCACCTCTGATGCTATGAATAATTGCCAAGTGCCAACTCACGGTACGCTTCCTCAATTAATTGGAACAACATTTACATTTTCCATAATATAACAACGTGTCCGGCTAATTATTATATGTTAAGAAGAGACTATTATATAACGTTTCTGAAAACGATCATTGCGATAAACTGTAATAAAAGAACGCCATGGACTATTAAGATATATGATCGACATGTTAATTTATTTTCGTTATTCTTGTGAATTAATAAACCGTATACAACTTCTGTCATTTTACTTCCAATTATTCGTAACAAAGGAATGTTTCAAGAGGAAACTCGCTTTGGATGCTGCATTAATGGATTGCCCAATTGCCATTTGCTTCCTCAACTATTAGTGCTCCTAAAGTTTCCGTGTGGACACAACATTTTCCACAAGATATATAATAGTATGTCCGGTTAATTATTATTTAAGTAGACCCACACTACTAACATCATCTTGATCACCATCTCTTCTCATTCTGGAGAATCCATAATTCTATATATTTGTTCTCTTGGAACAAGTAAATAACCATTTACCAAAGCCCCGAAACGCCCACCTTTTTGTGTAATGCAAATGGATTATGTAAATAAGCAAAATTTTTTCTGGATGATTCTGCTTCTGTTCTTCTACTGTCCCATTCTCCCACTTAGCCAAAGCCAGCTTCTTCCCATAACTGATGAGCCCATAGGCAATACTATTGCTGATCAAATGCATACTACCTACATCGTGCACGTAGAGCAGCCCGAGAGCCCGGAGTTCCTATCTGCCGGGGATTTAAGGAGATGGCACGAATCCTTCTTGCCAAACACCACCTTAGACTCCGGCGAGACGCGGCTGATCTACTCGTACCGCGAAGTGATCAGCGGCTTCGCGGCAGATCTCACGGCTGAGGAGGCGATAGAAATGCAATCCAAGGACGGGGTTCTAGACGTGCGACCCGACGAATTCAACCAACTTGAAACGACGTACACTCCTGACCTGTTAGGGTTACAAGATTCTAACGGCGCTTGGTGGGACGGTACCTATCAGGGCGAAGGAATCGTCATCGGCGTGCTCGATACCGGGATTTTACCGACGCATCCTTCGTTTAACGATTACGGAATGCCGCCTCCGCCGGTCACGTGGAAGGGCAGCTGCAGTAAGATGAGTGGCGTAGCCTGCAATAACAAGATCATCGGTGCAAAGGCGTTCAACAGCAGGACGGTGACCACTGCGATTGACACCGGCGGGCATGGAACGCATGTAGCCGCAATCGCCGCTGGGAATTTTGTCCGCCACGCGAACGTTCTTGGAACAGGAAATGGCACTGCCTCTGGTATGGCGCCTAGAGCTCATCTAGCTATTTATAAAGTTTGCTTCAAGGGATGTCGCGATAGCGATACCTTAAAGGCCATAGACGAAGCCATCGCCGATGGCGTCGACGTGCTCTCCATGTCCATCGGCCTTAATGCGACGCGCAAGTACTATAAGGATCCCGTCCACCATGGTTCTTTAACGGCGTTGTCTCATAACATCGTGGCCATCAGCACCGCCGGAAACAAGGGACCTAACGAGAACACTCTGTCCCACGATGCGCCGTGGGTCCTGACTGTTGGGGCGAGCTCCACCGATAGGCGAATAGGTGCCATCGTAAAGCTCGGAAATGGCAGGGAGTTGGCCGGAGAATCAGCCTTCCAGCCGAACTCCTTCAACTCCTCGATGATGCTTCCGCTCGTCTTCCCCGGAGACATCGGCGGTAGGAACGCAACGTACTGCTATAATGGTTCGTTATCTTTCACAGATGTTAGAGGGAAGATTGTTCTATGCTACAACGGTGGCACAACAGATATTGAGAAGGGCGAGGTGGTGTTCGCTGCCGGAGGAGCGGCGATGGTAATAGCCAACGGATGGAGAAGAGGTTCTACGACGAATTCGGACGCACATATCCTTACGGCGGCTCGATTGAGTCTCATAGACGGAAGAGAAGTGGAGAGATACTACTATTCTTTGAAGAACTCTACAAGCAATAATGCCACAGCCACAATTATATTCAACGGCACGACGTTCGGGCACCGACCTTCTCCGGCCGTTGCATCATTCTCTTCTAGGGGCCCCGCGCCGATGAACGGGGGTATCCTAAAGCCGGACGTCCTCGCGCCGGGACTGAACATCCTCTCTGCATGGCACCGCGAGGTCGGGCCTAATCCGACTGGACTGGCCACCTCGACGTTCAACTATAAGAGCGGCACGTCGATGGCGGCACCACACGCCTCTGGTGTCGTGGCGCTGATAATGAAGAAACACCCGGGCTGGACACCGGCGATGATCCAGTCCGCAATCATCACATCCGCTCAAGATCGAGACATGGATGGTAGACCCATCGTGGACCAGCGGTATAGTGTCGCAGCCAGCATCTTTGCTACGGGCTCGGGGCAAATTAATCCGAAAGCTGCATTAGATCCGGGACTCGTCTACGACATCAACCCGAGTGACTACGTTGGTTACCTCTGTAGTCTCGGGTACAGCAACACTGAGCTCAAAATACTATACAAACGGACGATCAACTGCTCCGCCCTCAATCATATCGAAGCTTCGTCGCTTAACTATCCGTCGATCCAGGTGACCCTGCCGCGTAGCGGCGGAAGCGTGACGGTGAAGAGGACGGCCAAGAACGTTGGAGTCAAAGACGTGGGGGAATACAGGGCTAAGATTACCAAGCCGAAGGGGGTCACTGTCAAGCTCTCGACTTATGACCTGAAATTTTCTAGGCGACTCCAAGAGAAAAGTTTCAACGTGACTCTTACTATCAGTCCTTCTGGACCTGGAATGATCCCGCACTCTCATGGCAAGATCGAATGGGTTTCTAGCAATCGTACCGTGAAGAGCACCATTGCTGTTAGGTTTTCTTGAATCGTGGGGTGTTTAAAAAGATAATTGAATCGAGGTAGAAAGCGTCTGTTGGAGGACATAGTTATCGTTCTACTAAAGTGAAGCCCAAATATCGTTCTACTAAAGTCACGTCCAAACTTGACAGTGACAATACGAGGAATATTCGTAAGACTAACAATAGAGTGGTGATTAAGATAGTGATCTTGTGTTCTTTCGGGTACTGGGTAGAAGAATTGGAAGACATAGTGTTGGTTGAATTACAAGAATGAATAATCCTCTTAAACTGTCTGCGAAGATTTGCCCTTTATTTATTTTGAGTATGATCCTAAGAGATTAGGTCAAATACAACAGATAGGATCTGTTTAAACAAATATAAGTCTATCACATGGTGTTCGTTAGCTACCTTATTCTTATCTAGAGAATATTTCTCGGTATATGCTGCTCTCTCATGTTTAACTGTGTGACACTTTTGATGATTTGTTGCTCATTAGCATATAGGTGGAGTTTGCGGAGATCGTGTTAGATATTTTGGTTACATGATGACTGAGTCTTAATGGCTTATGGGATCCCCAGTTGGTGTTATTCATGAATAATACAGTTTGATTGCTCCCAAATGATTGTCTTCAACTACAACAGAGATCTAGAACTATTCAATAGATCGAGCGGGTCGATCGTGGATCGTGCAATAGCCCAACACCGTGAATATGTTGGAATTTTTACTGGAAATAGACAAAACACAGAGGTTTTGCTGAAACAAAAACTTCTTAATACAATGACTCAAAGATGCAATATTTTTTTTGAATTACAAAACCACTTAAGCTAAAATAACATAACTTCCCACTATCCATGTCTACCCACTACTAGTTATATCTAAAGTAAATAACTAATCCAATTACATCACGTCAATTGCTGATCTGGAATACATCTAATCCGGACTAATTTTGTATCAATATTCAATACTCCCCCTTGATGCAAAATTCCCAACTCCAAGTGCCGATCTAAATAGTTCAAATTTGCCTCGTGCTAATGCCTTTGTAAGTATGTCCGCTGCCTGCTTGTCTGTATTGATGTATCTTATCTCAACATCACCATTCGCCACAAGGTCACGAATGAAATGCACACAGATGTCGATATGCTTGGTTCTTCCATGAAATGCTGGATTCTCCATCATTGCTATTGCTGATTTGTTGTCACAGAATATCACCGTAGGCTGCTGCTGTTCTTGCTCAAAACTAGCAAGTATGCGTCTCAACCAAACTGCTTGGGTTGCTGCTGAACTGACTGCTGAATATTCTGCCTCAGAGGTTGACAATGCCACTGTTGCTTGCTTCTTTGAACTCCATGAAACTGCACTTGTGTCGAGAGTAAACAAGTGTCCTGAAGTGCTCTTTCGATCCTCTGCACATCCTGCCCAATCACTGTCATTGTAGCCAATCAGATTGAAATTTTTTGAGCTTCCATACCACACACCATAGTCTGTTGTACCTGCAATGTAATTCAAAATTCTTTTGGCTGTGCCAAAGTGATGCTTTGTAGGGTTTTGCATGTGCCTTGAGACCACTCCAACTGCATAGGAAATATCGGGTCTTGTGTGAGTCAAATACATCAATCCCCCAATTAGGCTTCTGTATCTAGTTGCATTAGCTGAACCTGAGCCATTATCCTTTTCTAACTTTTCATTCACATTCATAGGTGTTGATGCTATTTTATTTTCTGTAACCCCAAACTTCTTTAACAAATCACATGCATACTTCCTTTGTGACACAAAGATGTTACCTTTCTCTTGCTCTACTTCTAAACCAAGGAAATAATGTAACAAACCCAAATCTAACATTTCAAACTGCTGCTTCATGCTGCTTTTGAATTGTTCCACCAGTTCCTCATTAGTGCCCATTTAAATCATATCATCAACATACAAACATACAATCAATAGACCATCTTTTCTTTTTTTCTTAATATAGAGATTAGGCTCACTTTTACTTCTTTCAAACCCAGAATTTATAAAATAAGAATCAATTTTGTTGTACCACGCTCGTGGTGCCTGTTTTAATCCATACAACTCCTTTGCTAGTTTGTACACCCAATCTTCTTTACCCTTGATTTCAAATCCTTTAGGCTGCTCGACATACACTTCTTCTAATAGTTCTCCATTGAGAAAGGCTAATTTTACATCAAATTGGTAGACTGGTTTCTTCAATTGAGCTGAAAGCGCCAACAACAACCTCACTGTCTCAAATCGGGCCACAGGAGAAAAAGTTTCTTCATAATCTATGCCATATTCTTGTGCATAACCCTTTGCCACAAGCCTGGCTTTGAACTTTTGAACACTTCCATCTGCACCAAATTTAGTTTTGAAAACCCATTTTAAACCAATAACATTTTTACCTTCAGGAAGCTTCACCAAATGCCAAGTTCTGTTTTTCTCAATCGATTGTATTTCTTCTTGCATTGCATTGCACCACTCTTGCTTTTCTGATGCTTCTTCATACGTTGTGGGATCTGCAACAAGGAGTACTTGAGTGGTTTCATACAATTCTTGAACTGTTTTAAACTTCCTTGGTCGCATTTCGGGCATTGCATTATCAGTCGTACAACTAGAGCTGCTGCTGATATGTTGGTTGTGTGTTTGATCTTGTGCCACTGTCTCTTTATTTTCTTCTATTGTTTCTTCAACCTGAATTTGTTGTACAACACTCTCCCACTGCCAACTTGCTTCTTCATCGAATAATACATTTCTACTCACAACAATTTTACCATTTCCTGGATTGTATAGCCGATACCCTTTGGATTGTGTACAATACCCGATGAAAATTAATTTTTCAGATTTGTTATCAAGCTTCGTTCTCTTTTGTGGATTGATTAGTGCATAGGCTATACTCCCAAATACCCTTAAATGACTTACTCCAGGTTTCCTCTCAAACCATGCCTCAAATAGGGTTTTATTCATAACAGCTTTTGTGGGTGAGATATTCAAAATATACACAGCAGTTGCCACTGCTTCAGCCCAGAATTTGTTTGGTAACATCTTGCATTTTAACATACTTCTTCCCATCTCCACCACAGTTCTATTCTTTCTTTCAGCAACTCCGTTTTGCTCGGGTGTATATGGAGTGGTTAACTCATGATGTATCCCTTCAATTTCACAGAAATTAATAAATTCTTTTGAGAGAAACTCACCTCCTCGATCTGTTCATAACACCTTCAACTTCTTTTTAGATTGCTTCTCTACAAGACTTTTAAACACTTTGAAACTACTGAATGTTTCTCCTTTGCTTTGCAAGAAATACACCCAACTCATTCTACTATAATCATCTGTGAAAAGGAGAAAATATTTGCTACCTCCCAGTGATTCGGTTTGCATTGGACCACACAAATCTGCATGAACCAACTCAAGCACTTGTGTTGCTCTCATAGCTTGACCTTTTGGAAATGAAAACTTGGCTTGTTTACCCAGTATACACCCTTCACAAACACCTACTTGCTTGATTTCGGGTAAGCCATACACCATTTCTTTTTGATTCAACAGTTTCAGGCCATTGATATTTAAATGACCATATCTAAGATGCCATAACTCAGATTGATTCAAAACTGTTGCAGTCATTGCTCTTTTCTTTATATTTGAAACCTCCAAAGGAAACAATTTATTGATTGTCATGTTCATCTCTACCAAGACCTGATTTTTGGATTTCATTACACAAGATTTTCCTTCAAACACAATTGAATAACCACTATCCATTAACTACCAAATACTCAACAGATTTTGTGTCAAATCTGGGATAAAATAAACATTGTGCAAATATCTCATACCAGTTTTTGTGTGGACTGCTAGTGTGCCCTTCCCTTCAACTTGAATCATCTTGTCATCACCAAGCCCGACCTTCAACTTGTATGTTTCATCTAGTTCTTCGAACAACTGTTTGTAGCCTGTCATGTGATTTAAACATCCACTGTCCAGGAACCAAATACTGCTTGCATCAACTTTGTCACTTGTACTGCTAGCCATGAAGAGTGTTGGTTGTACATCCTCCTCTTCTGCATAATAGGCCTGAGTTTCATCTCTTTGCTTCTTGTAACACTCGTATTGATAGTGCCCAAATTTGTTGCAGTAGTAGCACTGAATGTCCTTCTTGAATTCATCATAGGTAGGGGTGTTTTCGGTTGTGTTGCTTCTGCCTCTACCTCTTCCTCTTCCGAAATTGCCTTTGCCTTTGCCTCTTCTACCTCTGCCTCTGCCTCTTGATGTCTCACCCTGCGTGTAGAATGCCTTCTCATCGCCTTCATCTTCTGACTTTGACAGCCTTGCTTCATGAGTCTGCAGTGACCCCATGAGTTCATCAAAGGTGTAGGTATCTAGATCTTTAGACTCTTCTATTGCTGCGACGACATGATCAAACTTGGGTGTTAGGCTCTTCAACACCTTCATCACAACTGTCTTCTCTACCATGGTGTCTCCAAATGTTCGAATTTGGTTGACAACGGTTGTTACTCTAGACAGAAAAATCTGCACTGATTCTCCTGTTTGCATTTGCAGTGTCTCGAAATCTCGTCGTAAGCCTTGCAATTTGATTGTCATAACTCGTGAACTTCCTTGAAATGCTGTTTTCAGGGTTGTCCATGCCTCTTGTGCACTGGTTGCTGCAGCAATTTTTGAGAAGATTGTATCATGCACTGCTTGTTGGATGAAGAACAGCGCTCTTGCATCTCTCTTCGTGGTTTCTTGTGGATTGGGATTTGGATTGGGAACTCCTTTGTCAACCAAGTCCCACAGACCATGCGATTTGAACAAGGTTGACATCTTGATGCTCCAAAACTCATAATTCTCTCTTTAAACATCGGAACTGCTGGTTGCGTCACGTTCATCATGATGCTGCCGTTTCCTGCCACTGAAAACGCCCCAAGTATCTTGCTGCTCTGATACCAAAATGTTGGAATTTTTACTGGAAATAGACAAAACACAGAGTTTTTGCTGAAACAAAAACTTCTTAATACAATGACTCAAAGATGCAATATTTTTTTTGAATTACAGAACCACTTAAGCTAAAATAACATAACTTCCCACTACCCATGTCTTAACTAAATTTAGGAGAAACTACCCACTACTAGTTATATCTAAAGTAAATAACTAACCCAATTACATCACGTCAATTGCTGATCTGGAATACATCTAATCCGGACTAATTTTGTATCAATATTCAACAGAATAAGCATACCGCCCCATACTCTTTGGCTCATTGGCTTTGGTGATCGCAATTCATGGTTAATTGGTTCTGCAAACTAGTTTTGTTGTAATAGTAAGAAAAGCTCCTTAATAAAACACGGCCACCTGATCGTATTCTGTCACATTGGTAAATTTACAGTTTATACCAAACCCTCTCTTATTAGGATTAGGATTCTCCATCTTCCCAACAATTAGATAGTGTATGAAACAGTGCACACACACACACACACACATATATATATATATGTATATAACTGTTCGTCACCCAAGATCCATCACCGTGGATGACACTGCCACAAGTGCTCAATGCTATACTCTAGTGAATTAATGTGGTATTAGAGACAGAGATTATGAATTCGAATACTATTATGCATATATTTATCTGAATAAATTTTTTATCTATTTAAATTAAATTCACTCTCTGAGTCCATGATAATATCTCAGCCGAATGAGTTAGCACAATCCACAATATAGCACACCTGCTCAAATTGGTAGACGAAGAAGGCCCGCCCATCGTAGACGAGCAACACAGCAATAACAAACCAAGCATATTTACTACGGAGCAGCGCGTCTTCTGCAATAAAGTGGATTATGTTCTTATTATAATTAGCAGCTCCGGCAATGTATTTATTATTAAATTGTACGTCCATGTGACAGGTCACGGTGGGTTTAATTACCTCATTCTTAGGTGAGACGGTCCACCTTTATAATTTATTGGTGAAAAATTCCAACTCGATTCGATAATTCAGAACTATAGTCTATATGTTATGTTATTATTATTATTATTATTGATTTACCCGTAAACTGACAAAGCAAAGGAGGAACTTTGCACAGCAGTACGCACACAGAAAATTAATGCGGATTCAAGAAAACCTAACAGCGATGGTGCTCTTCACGGTAAGACTGCCAGAAACCCATTCGATCTTGCCATGAGAATGTGGGTTCATTCCAGGTCCAGAAGGACTGATAGTAAGAGTCACGTTGAAACTTTTCTCTTGGAGTCGCCTAGAAAATTTCAGGTCATAAGTCGAGAGGTTGACAGTCACCCCCTTCGGCTCGGTAATCTTAGCCTTGTAATCCACCATCATGGCTCCGACGTTCTTGGCCGTCCTCTTCACCGTCACGCTTCCGCCGCTACGCGGCAGGGTCACCTGGATCGACGGATAGTTAAGCGACGAAGCTTCGATATGATTGACGGCGGAGCAGTTGATCGTCCGTTTGTATAGTATTTTGAGCTCAGTGTTATTGTACCCGAGACCGCAGAGGTAACCAACGTAGTCACTCGGGTTAATGTCGTAGACGAGTCCCGGATCTAATGCAGCTTTCGGATTAATTTGCCCCGAGCCCGTAGCAAAGATGCTGGCTGCGACACTATACCGCTGGTCCACGATGGGTCTACCATCCATGTCTCGATCTTGAGCGGATGTGATGATTGCGGACTGGATCATCGCCGGCGTCCAGCCCGGGTGTTTCTTCATTATCAGCGCCACGACACCAGAGGCGTGTGGTGCCGCCATCGACGTGCCGCTGTTATAGTTGAACGTTGAGGTGGCCAGTCCGGTCGGATTAGGCCCGACCTCGCGGTGCCATGCAGAGAGGATGTTCAGTCCCGGCGCGAGGACGTCCGGCTTTAGGATCCCCCCGTTCATCGGCGCAGGGCCCCTAGAAGAGAATGACGTGACTGCAGGGGACGGTCGGTGCCCGAACGTCGTGCCGTTGAACATAATTGTGGCTGTGGCATTATTGCTTGTGGACTTCTTCAAAGAATAGTAGTAGTTCTCCACTTCTCTTCCGTCTCTAAAACTCAATCGGGCCACCGGAAGGATATGTGCGACCGAATTCGTGGTAGAACCTCTTGTCCATCCGTTGGCTATTATCATCGCCGCTCCGCCTGCAGCGAACACCACCTCGCCCTTCTCGATGTCCGTTGACCCACCACTGTAGCAAAGGACAATCTTCTTTCTAACGTCTATGGAAGCCAATGAACCATTATAGCAGTACGTTGCGTTCGTACCGCTGATGTCTCCGGGGAAGATGAGCGGAAGCATCAACGAAGAGTTGAAGGAGCTCGGCTGGAAGGCTGATTCTCCGGCCAACTCCCTGCCATTTCCGAGCTTTACGATGGCACCTATTCGCCTGTCGGTGGAGCTTGCCCCAACCGTCAAAACCCACGGCGCATCGTGGGACAGCGTATTCTCGTCAGGCCCCTTGTTACCGGCAGTGCTGACGGCCATGATGCCATGAGACAACGCCGTTAAAGAACCATGTTGGGCGCCATCCTCATAGTATTTGCGATTCGCAGTTAAGCCGAAGGACATGGAGAGCACGTCGACGCCATCGTCGATGGCTTCGTCTACGGCCTTTAAAATATCGCTATAGCTACAGCCCTTGAAGCAGACTTTATAAATAGCTAGATGAGCTCTAGGCGCCATACCAGAGGCGGTGCCGTTGCCGGTTCCGAGAACGTTCGCATGGTCGACGATATTCCCGGCTGCGATGCCAGCCACATGCGTTCCGTGCCCGCTGGTGTCGATCGCAGTCGACTTCGTTTTTCCGTTGAACGCCTTTGCACCGATGATCTTGTTATTGCAAGTTACACCACTCGTATTAGTACAGATCCCCTTCCACGTGACCGGCGGAGGGGGCATTCCGTCATCTCCAAATGACGGGTGCGTCGGTGTGATCCCACTATCGAGCACGCCGATGACGATGCCTTCGCCTCGATCGGTACCGGCCCACCATGCCCCGCCGAAAGAATCTCTTAACCCTAACAGGTCAGGAGTGTACGTCGTTTCAAGTTGGTAGGATTCGTCGGGTCGCACGTTTAGAACCCCGTCCTTGGATTGCATTTCGATGGCCTCCTCAGCCGTGAGATCTGCCGCGAAGCCGCTGATCACTTCGCGGTACGAGTAGATCAACCGCGTCTCGCCGGAGTCTAAGGTGGTATTTGGCAAGAAGGATTCGTGCCATCTCCTTAAATCCCCGGCTGCTAGGAACTCCAGACTCTCGGGCTGCTCTACGTGAACAATGTAGGTAGTATGCATTTGATCAGCAATAGTATTGCCTATGGGCTCATCAGTTATGGGAAGAAGCTGGCTTTGGCTAAGTGGGAGAATGGGATAGCAGAATAACGGAAGTAGAATCATCCAGAAGAAGATTACCGTATGTGCGTGATCCATTTTCATTACATGAAAAAGGTGGGTGTTTGGGGGCTTTGGTTGTTGGTTATTTACTTGTTCCAAGAACAAATATATAGATGTTCCAGAAGGAGAAAGGATCGATTGTGATAAGGATGGTTAGTAGTACTTAGTGGTGTCTACTTGATAATAATTAGCCGGACACACTATTATCGTATGGAAAACGTTGTGCCCATGCACTCGGAAAATTTATGAACGCTGAGGAAGCAATCAATTGGAAAATCCATTAGTGCAGCATCCAAAGCGAGTCCTATGCTCGATGTCATGCCGATTAATTCGATCTTGAATTGAAATCTAATTGCAGAATCGGTTTATTGAACAATTAATTGAGTCATCGTTCACCAATCATTGATCACGCACTATTTCACTAAAATTTAGCAAAACATCTAAAGTAGACTTTTTTTTATAGTAACTATTTGATTTTTTTTTATAACTTTCTAGCAACTAAACACTCTCCGTTAATTATGTTAGTTTGATCTAATAATTTTTCAATAAAACAGGCTAAATTAATTTGATCGGATTAGTTTCCAATAAATATAACTATCTCCTCTAATTCTCATGTAATTTTTGATGATTTAACTAGAAATATATATGTAGAAAAACAATTGATTAAACATAAAACTTTAAATTCATTTTACTTCAAACACTTCAAGCCGCTCAGAAGAATACTTGGCTCCTCAACACAGTCTAATATAATGTTTTCCCTTTTTTTGTTATCTTGTTTTTATAGTGGTCTAATTACAATGGGTTAAATTTTGCAAATTAAACATAGCATACTCGATTTTGCAGTAACTGCTTATTGTCTCTAATTGATTGGAGTTGTATTTCTTGATATCCGGTCTAAAATTGACGAAGCCAAATTAAAGTGTATATAATTATAGGCCTTCTCATCTCTCATCAATAGTTTACCGGCTTAATAGGAAAAGAACAAAATTTAACGAGATGGTCCATCACTTGCCGTGTCATTCTCAAACAAGGCGAAGAAACACTACTAATTAATTTAATTAACAAAAAAAAATCATGACGTGCCTTAAAAGCTAAACTATGAGAACTTCTCGATATTTGTTGAACAGTTCATAGTTAATTAGATAAGCTCGACGTGCTATCGCGTAGATTTCATACAATCGGACTACTTTGCTGCCGCTAATTGGCTGCCAACTTAGTTAAACTATTTTCGAATCCCTTTAACCCCTGCCAAGTATGCGACCGCACGAGATTCCTGCAATTGTGCTCGCAGACGATCTGCTCCGGAGATACGTGCACTAGTATTCATGCTCCAGAGTCCAGATGTTATTGACGTCAAGCCAATTCATCAAACGGAGCAAATCTACTCAAAAAGGTCAAACGGACATGAGCCGAGTAGCTCTTCTAGCCTCACTGTTGCTCCTTGCGGTGATATTCTTCATTGCCACCGCCGTCGCCGGAGCAGCAAGCAGAAGCATAATATCGGACAAGGAGGCAGGAGAATGCCATCCGCGGTTGCCGGCATACGTATCGGAGTCCTGCGAAGAGGTTGGTAGGGTGTTTGACGCCTTCAGAGTGTGCTGCGACTACTTCGGCCACATCCAGCCGCATTGCCGCCGGCGGTACGACATCGCCGTGGCTCACTTGTTAGAGTGGCTGGACGAGTGTGCTCCTAGCTAGGCTTTATATAATTATATCTTATACGAGTTCCGTTGCCATTTTCCTTTTTCTCGATAATTAGGTCCAAATAGTTTGATGCTAGGTTGCATTTCTCAATGTAATTAACCTTGAATACGTTAGATTAGTGGTGATATATTTTTCTCCCATTAGTTGCCACAAGAGCTAGCAATGAAGGCTGAGAGGAGAGGCCGTTGATCCCAAGCCTAATTGTTAGCCCATCTAAGCATATTGGACTATGGTTTACTTGGACTTGGGGTCCATCAGTAGCTCATTTGTATGGAATAAAATAGAGGAGACCCTTCTAAAGATTTCTCTCTTTTGACTTTATTTTTTTTTAATAAAAAAAACTTGTCTTCCAATTTCCAGCAAGAAATGAAAAGGATGTTTAGTAGGAAAGATTGCGTGTAATATCTCCTCATTAATCTAATGCAATGCAGTTCCACTGTTTTGAGCTAATTTGCTTATTTTTATAAGAGAAATGTATAATTTACACCTTATTTTTAAATAAAATGTTAAAATTCATGATGGCTTATTTATTTATTTATTTATTTTTATAAGGAAAAGGGATTAATGTTGATACTTAGTATATTCCTATACATTAAATCTAAAACAAATGGATAGATAAAATCCATCTAGGAAAAGCCCTGCACAACCCCCATAGGCCCTCCTAGTTAGCAAGCCAATCCGAGTGAGTGCCAGGGTGTTGTGTAGGTGGTTGGTTGATGGTAGTTTATTTCTGTTGGAATAACAACTCGATCGTTTTTGCTTTTCATGCCACACGATTAAAATTTCTATATTTCCAAGCCGTTCAATTATCTGGGATTTCCACCGATTAGACGGCCAGGATCTCTGTCTGTTCTACTCCGTACGGACATCGGCCAAATAGGGACGGCTCACGGCTGTAATAAATGAAGTGGAATACCAATTTTGCCCTTATTTTCCTCTAATAATGAGCTCCTCTGCGAGGCAGCCCACCGAAGCAACGGAGATACCGAAAGCTAAGGACAGAATAGAATCGAACGCTAAGAGAGAGAGAGAGAGAGAGAGAGTTCGAAGAGAGATAAAATCAACGGAGAATTCGGAAAGACTCCTACGCGATTCGAATTGGTGAGGAAGGGTTTGCGAGATTCGGTTCGTTCTCTCCTTCGATTTCTCTATCCTCTTTTTTCTTTTTCCGCGAGAAACCTTCTCTTGGCTTAGGGTTTCCTCGCCCATGCAATCGATTCCAGCTGCTCGTGGGATGAATTGATCTCGGGGTGATTTGGGATTTCGGTTTATTGTGGTTTTCTTTCTGGTGGATTCTTTGTTTTGTCATTTGTAGCGGAGATTCTATAATTCCTTTTTCTTCTTCTTCTTCTTCTGGCTGCGTGATCCAGCAGCGACTTCTCAGATTCGTTAAAATAGAAAACTATGGCTGTTTGTGGGATTTTGTTCAAGTTTCTTTTGGCCGGTGGAGTTTCAGGAGATTCTTTCTTATTGTTTTCAAGAAATTTGGTGGAAATTGTGTTTCAGTATAATAATGCTTCTGATGTAGCGTCTTTGATAGGCGGATATGAATTTCGCAACGTCCATAATGGCATTGGTTTTCTATGTTCTATCAAAATTAAACGGGAATCTTTTTTGGTCTGTGTATGCAGACTTTACAAGTGGAAATTTTGCAAGATGAAGTGGTATTGGGTAATTGATGTCGCAGTAGACTCCCCATATATTGCATTTGGCACCTAAATATTTTTAGGTATGTTGGTGCAATTTTCCTATTTACATTGTCTTCCATATCATGGGAGTTTAGACAAGGACAATGGGAAAGGATAAAGTCTTCGGTGTTTTATATGCTCTTGATGAAGTTATTTTTCTTTCTGAAGTAATAAAACCATGAAGAGGAAGCAATTAGCTAGGCTTGTTAGATTTCTTGAGTGCTATAGAGACTGTTGATTTCTCAGTAAAATCTATATCATCTTCATTCTGGCTTGGTTTAACATTGTCATCTATGTAATAGTTCTATAATTTGGTAATTAGGATTCAACCATCATTTGAATTTGTTTAAGGCTTTGTTATTTGTATAGTATTTGAATACTAGTTGACAAGTGAATGCTATATGTCTTGCTCTGCAGGTGAATTGAAAATATTATTAGAAGAAAATATAAAGAATCCTGCTTTTTTTATTTGCTTTTGAAGTTGTCTTAAGAGATACTTGCAAACCTCAAAACATCTCAGTTTCTTTAAGGTGAAGTTAGAGAGAGACTTATTTGTTGTGGTATGCACACCAAGTTATATCATATGCGAGATAATCGCTCATTGGTTGAGAGGATAACTGCTGAAGCATAGGAAAGTGGCACCTTGCTACTTCTCTATGCTACCTTTTTTTTTATTTTGAGTTGTGGATGTTGATGGCTGTTCCCCTTACCGAAACACAAAGTGAAGGTCAAACTGACAGACACCCTCTGCTGATGGATCACTCATCAAATGTGAATGGCCATGAACATGTAATTGATATCCCAAGGGTCAATGCCACATCTCCCGCAACCTCTCAGCGAGACAATCATGATGACTCAACAAGCACACCAGTCCCACTGTCACAAGCAACTTCAGCATCACCTGGAGCATCTAGCTCTATAAATGCTTCTTTCACAAGGAGAAGTGACAATCATGGTCGCCGTCAAAGAAGCCCTTTGAATTCTGGTTTATGGATTTCTGTTGAGCTTATCGTAAATGTGAGCCAGATTATAGCAGCTATTGTTGTTCTCTCCCTGTCAAAGAATGAGCATGCACAAGCACCGTTGTTTGAGTGGATCATTGGTTATACAGTAGGCTGTATTGCTACTCTCCCTCATCTTTACTGGCGCTACATTCACCGCAACAGCCGGAGTTCTGAGCAAGAACCGGCACACCCACGTCGAAGTTCATCTCAGAGCAATCTTCCTGAATCTAATGCTTATACAACCATTTCTGTGACCCAAGCCACAGAAGGAAGTCAGAACAATGCTTCAATCTCACAATTAGGAACAAATACAGTAACTGCAAATCCAAGGTACCGCACACTAATTTATGCTCATAGGACAATAGCCAGATTGATATTTTGTTGTTCTTTTTTCTTGCACTCTGCGGTTTGTGTTTTTTACATGGACTAAAAGGAAAAACTAATGTGAACCAAGCTTTCTGTATCTTATTTTTTGAATAGCCATCAGTATGATAGTATTTTCATCTTTAAATAATTTTTTTGGTTAGTTGTTCACCTTCATCAGCATAAATTGTCATATCTAATATTGTAAGCATATCTAGTATAGTAAGTTGACCTTAAACTATTATATGGCCTCTTAATGTAGCTCATTTTTTTAGAAAATAAAATAAATGAGTGTTCGTTTATTGCTAGCAACGTGTTTTCCCTGTAGGCGTCCACCTTGGGTTTCTCTAACCACAAGCATTGGATTTATTTGACAAATATTTAGGTTCTGAAGTTCTCAATCTGAGATGTTGAAATTTTGATTGTTTAGCTAAGATGGAAGACTGAAGCTTGAGCTGAATCTAGCACTCGACAACATCCTTAACTTTGTTGAACCCATTGTACAGCCGAGTACTTGATTTTCTATTTTTACCATAGTATTCATTGGGCTAGTCTTAGACTGTTACAAGATACATAAGTTTGGGAAGTTTCTCGCCCCATTGCTTCAAGCCAACTCCAAACTCTCCAAACTTTTTCAAGGCATCCATTTCTTGGATCATTTTGTGAAATATGTAAAAATTACTTTGGAACTTGGGGAAAAAAAGAAATCCAAAGGGCTTGGGACATCTACTGGTTTTGGATGAATTTGCTAGACCTTTGCAACATATTGTTCTAACTGGTGAGGCAGAAGGATATTCCCTGATGAAAGCGTTGTTGTATGAACCATCGGGTATAATCCTGGAACCTAGTAAGGAGGTATAGAAGTAAATTACAAAGAGATTCTGCAGCAGATATGACATAGCACAATGACTTGAAGTTGGGTAGAATTTTCTGGAGTGTGTATCATACTATTATGTACTTTTTATGTTGTTAGGGATGCTAATTGAGAAAAAGGTGGAGGATGTAAGTGGTCAGCATTAATTTACTCAGGTTGTGTGGGCGACGTATTTCTTTATTGGGGGATGATATGGCTTGACATGAGAAATTTCTTTTGTCACAGCTGTTGACCGGAAGTCCTTTTTCATTTGGAAAGCATGTACAGGGATCTAATAATATATTCTAGCTCAATTAGATTCTTGGTGTTTGCATAGATTATGTTATGATCTTGACTATTCTTCTGTAGCAAATTCATCAAATAGACTCCAAATTCTCAGTAAGACATCTGCGTTATTCACTTGCAGTTTCAACCACTAAGCTAAGAAGTTTTACAACTAAGATTTGTATATTATGTTTAAGTAACTGAAAACCTCAATTCTGACGTGCAGGATAAATGCAATAGTTGACCATTTCAAGATGGCATTGGATTGCTTCTTTGCCGTGTGGTTTGTTGTCGGAAACGTGTGGATTTTTGGTGGGCATTCTTCTGCTTCTGATGCTCCCAACTTGTATAGGTAGGCACCATATCTTCTTTTATGATTATTTTTACCTTAGCCCATAGCTTACACTTTCTTTTGTCTTTCCAGGTTATGTATAGCCTTCCTTACGTTCAGCTGTATTGGGTATGCTATGCCTTTCATTCTTTGTGCAATGATATGCTGCTGCTTGCCCTGCATAATATCCATTATGGGCTTTAGAGAGGATATGAACTATAATAGAGGTGCTTCCTCAGAATCAATCAATGCATTACCGACATATAAGTTCAAATCAAAGAGGAATCCTAGTGGGGAACAAAGTGATGTTAACTTAGAAGACCTAGGTGATGGTGGGATCTTGGCTGCTGGAACTGACAAGGAGCGAATCATTTCTGCTGAAGATGCTGTGAGTTTTTCTGCTCATTTCTTTTTGGATTTATGCTTCTGTAGAAGTTAACCAAACCAGCCATCTTTTATACCTCTCTGGTTTTCTGAACCTTTTATACATTAGTTACTATATTAAATCTTTTCAACATCTATGATTCCATAGCTGTTACAGCAGAAGTATATGGCATGCTTATTTTCAGTTATTTTCTTCTACTATCCAATGAAATAAGCTGTTTATGTCACCAAACCAACTTACAACTTTTCCTATTTCTGTTACTCACCGGAATTTACTATTCCTCCTCTGGCCACTGCAGGTTTGTTGTATCTGTCTGGCAAAGTACATGGATAATGATGAGCTTCGAGAGCTTCCATGCACTCACTATTTCCATGTGGAGTGTGTAGATAAATGGCTCAAGATAAATGCACTGTGCCCTCTTTGCAAGTCTGAGGTAGGCACTCTTCCCGGCATCAACACTGGGCGTCGTTACAATGACAGGAGGGTTGGGGATGGTTTGGAATCACAAGCAACTCAATAGGTTCCCGACTTAATACTGTGCAAGTTGATGGCTACATATACAAGTGTATTATTCTACCGTTTGTGATGAATGTATCCTGATGCTCCTCGCATCCTTTTTGATCGGTTGCTTCAAGGTGGTTTGTTCCTTTGTTGTATCTATATACTTCCAGGGCGATATTTTTCACATGCCATATGAGAGTCCGATCTTCACTTTGATTTACCTAGTTTGCCGGATAATCGCATACCAAAAATCTCCTCTGTTAGATATATGGATCAATCTCCATTCATGCATTCAGGTTGCTTTCGGCCAAAATTCCTTGTGGATGAATTTTCTTTCACATGACAGTACCACAATGCAGGTGAATTTTGCATGTTACACTCCATGCAGCAATTGAAACCGCAGAAGGAAACTTACTTAGACCAATCTGTGCGTCGATCTTCTAAAATGATGAAAGTTGGTGAAATGTTGATTCGTGGTCCTTCAATATCATGTGCTTTGCCTGTTGCTGTTTAATCGCTGGCAATGTTGAGAAAGTGTACGTTCTGCGTGAAATATGGGTATTATCCGTGGGTTTGAGTTACCGTTGACAAACTAGAGGATTATTGATGTCTGTTTGGTGAGCGTGAATCTTTTTCATGCTGTACGCATACTGTTATGGTAAGCTTAACTACATGGTTAACAGAAACATACAGATATAGAAATTAGCTTATTATGCAACTCGGACAGTGGGTCTTAATTCTATAAATTCATTGAGCTGGGAAAAGTGCAGAAAAATCTAGTCGACCACTGGATCATGTTTAATTTTTTCCAATGATTTATTTGAGAGAAATATTTCTTATGCTCGATTAAACTTCATAATACGATTGATTGTAACGCATGTCATTCTTTACTTGCAACTTGATGGCGTATGCATGCAGCGGGACCTCCATCACATTGAGTATCTTAATCTTTTATCAACAAAAAGATTAAAAAAAAAAGTTGTCTTAAGACATAAGCACGCCCTAGGATTACCGTCCGCGACTAATTAAATCGCAATTCGCATGCAGTGGCATGACACGCCTTGGTAAGAGAGGACTAGCAATGAATGCACAGTTGGCCTTGGAAACCCCACACTCACATTTCCCAAAGCAGCATCTACTGACTTCTCCGGAAGCATAAAGAACACCACACTCACAAGTGTAAGCCATGCTCGGCTTCAAAGCAACAACAGAGTCGTCGAGTTAATTAAGCCTCATCTAGTCTCACAGCCATCTCAATATATATCGATCACATTAGTATGTGATTGATGAAATCAAAGACAAATGATTAGCCGTAGCTAGGCTATTTATTAACTATATAAGACTACAATACTTCAACTAACCATCAGTTTGTCTTTATATACCAGCTGGGAGCAGAGAGAGTGTTCAAGAAACAGCACTAGGTAACTAACTAATAGTGGTTTTATTAACTATATAGATGGCCAAATCCTCCATCCTCTTCCTAGTGCTGGCTCTCGTTTCAGCCTCCTCGGCTTTCACGAGCACTGCAACAATGGGGGACGACGACTTGAAGGATTGCGCCGACCAAATGCAGAATCTGGCGTCGTGCATCCCCTACGTGAGCGGCAGCGCCGAGAAGCCGACACCGGAGTGCTGCGCCGACACCGAGAAGGTCCGTTCCGCCATGCCCAAATGCTTGTGCGTGCTCATCAAGGAGAGCACCGACCCTTCTCTTTCCCTCCACATTAATACTACGTTAGCCCTCCAAATGCCAGCTAAATGCAATAGCGACGCCAAAGTCTCCGACTGCCCAAGTAATACATCATATATCGAGCTCCTACGTATTTTAATTCTTTACATATCGTATATATTGAATTGGTTTTATATATTTGAAGGCATTTTGAAGTTGCCTCCGAACTCGCCGGATGCAAAGATCTTTAGTGAGGGTGGGCCGTCGACTACTGCGGCAAGTTCTTCCTCGACGGTGCCGGCGTCGTCCTCGTCCGGCCATGTCTCTTCTGAGTCAACTCCAAGTAATGGGTGCAAGAGGTCCGAGGGATTTGCGGGCATTGGCGTGGTTGGTTTGATAGTTTCCATCGGGGTACTAGCTCTTTGTTAGTTTGAAGATGTAACGTACGTAACGCTATTAGTTGAAATTAAGCATGGAGCCGATCCAACGTTGGCATAATACTCTTCATGCATGCTGCTGGTCGGAGAAAGGAATTTAAAGATTCCTTGCTCTAATAAACTTCTATTCTAATAACACGACAATGTTATGGTTTGTATGTTCGAAGAGTAAATATATTCGAATCTTTCATGGACTCTCCATAGAGTCACTTCTCCATATAGTTGGACCTTAACAAAAGATCTCTAAGTATTATAAAAAGATAATACCTCTTTGAATAATTCACAAGCGGTGCATTTCCTTATCTAATATACGATTAAAATGCAGTAACTATGTTATTATGTAAATAATAATTATGCGGTGTTGAACCTATTACGTATAAAAAGTGTACACTAATATATAGATGAAGATAATGTATAAGAAACGAAGACAACAGATAACCATTTCTGCAAGTAACATAAGGCTCGACCCAATTTTGCTAATATGATTATAAAGTGGCATTATCTTGCAAATTATTCTCGATGGATTCTAATGGCGGAGGGGATTAGAATCATTAGATGGGTGTACGTGGCGTTTGGGCTCGATCCGGTGAAATTAAATAAATCCTAACCCTTGTCGAATTATATTAAACCTACCCGAACCCAAATTACCGGCTTCTTATAATAGTAGCCTCATTGGAAGGGCATCGAGCAGCCGCCAATCCATCCATAGTTCTTCCCTGGAAGGTACTCGCTTTAGTCCTCTCTTCGTTCCATTGTCGTGCTTTCATCTTTATATGCTGCTCTAGTGTTGCGGTTGCAGTTTGTTCTCGAGCTTGAAGTGGGTGTTATCTTGGCAAGATTTGTTAGGAAATGGGAGGTTATGATTGAGGTGCGGATAGATTGCGAGTGCCCAGGTTAGTGGGAGAAGCTGTTAGGGTTTCCGATGGATGAGTTTGGGTGATAGAATTCGGGCCTAGGACTTGATTACAGTTAAAAGATTCTCCTTTCGTGCTTTGGTGAGTTGATCATTAGTTCTTGCAATTTGGAATCCTAAGCATCCAAAGTTTTCTTTTTTAGAATTGCTAATTTTGAAAATTTATCAGGGATTTGGTATTTCTTTTATATCGTTTATGTGTTGGGTATTCTGCACAGGTCATGGCGTTAATTATTGGATATAGTGTATTGGGAGTCAGTGACCTTTCGTAGTTTCATGAGATGGGAATACTAGAATGGTGCATTTGTTATCAATGAATTATTACATGTATGCTCTTGAATTTTTAGCTATTTGTCATGCGGTTTTAGTTATCCATATGAGAAAGGCAGGCCTAGTTGGAATTATGAGTTTCTAATGAATAATCACATCTTGTATATATTGTTTACATTTTTTAGAAATAGATTCTTCATAGTTTAACGTAAATTGGATGATCACATTGTTTCAATATATGTGATCAGGTCATGACATAGTATAGTTGTAGGCAAAATATTTGCAACTTTTTCTGTTTAAGTCTCGGAGTCCTATGATGATGTTTTATAGCATGATTTGATCATTTTGTACTGAAATTCACAAATTTGTTCTCTTTTTAGGTCCAGATAAATCTACTATTTTGGATATAATTCAACTAGGTGTAGGATACTTTATCTGTGATACTGTTTTTTAGAGTGTTTTCTTAAATAATGGTTGGATAAAGCTTTATCAGCGATATGCCAATATAGCTTGTCCAAGTAGTTTTTATTTTAATTTTATTTTATTGGCATCATGGTGGTCACCACTTTTATTTGTTTGTCTCTTATCACCAGTCACTTTTGTCTTAGGTCAGATGGACAATCTTCATTTATATACTTGGGCAGGGAATGCAAAGCACCTTGCCCATGACACTGAAGGCATAAGTATGACTTTCTTCATAATTGATGTTTTTCTTCCACATGTTAAAAATTTCCTATCAATGTTTAAGAAAATAAGATGCAGTTCACATTTTCTTTTGGTTTTATCTTGAAAAAAAATATGGCTTCAATACTAAAATAGTAGCGGATTGCTGTTAACTTCTGTTTGCTCATTGCTTGCAAATATTTACAAAATACAAACATATGTGAATATATCATATTATCATTATGCCTTATGTTTATTTAGGTACTTAGCAGCTTTTACCTTTCTGATATATACTTGGGCTTGTTAGGAGCAACTGACCACTTGTTAATTGTCGTACCAATAGTCCAGTCCTGTGTTTGAACATTACATACTGGTTATTTTGCATATTCTTTTCTGCAAGTAATGGTGTTAATGTACCTCATACCATTTCATTATTGATAGATGCTAGTGTATGAATCCGGTTTAACAACAGTGGATCATTTTTGGATCAGTTTGCAGGAATTCAGGTACTACTGTAGAGTTCTCTATGTTGACTGTTTTGTGATCTCTGGAGTTACAGTAAACCAACAGAAAGCTGGCCCAATGGAGCCATCAAATGAGTGCCCAATCAATTTGTCTACTAGTCTTGGGTTGCAGCAGCTGCCTTCATCATCAAATAATCAAGCTACTCAAATTCAATTACAGCCGATGAATCATACTTCCTTGCCTGTTACTTGGGGTTCACAACAGTTGCAATTAGCAGACAAATCCATTGCTCAAAGTAATTTTGAGTCTTCTATCCCTGCCAATGTCAGATCATACGACTTATTATCCATGAACAGGCAACCACTTCAGATGGGAGCAGTTCATGCTAGACCTCCCTTTCCTGGGTTTTTTGGCTTACATCAATTAGCATCGTTGAACAGAAGGCCATTGGGGACAGAACTACTGCTCAACATCCAGACGTCTGTGCCGATGTATCTTGGGGCACAACCCTCACCATCAACAAGTAAACGACCGACATATATAGAAGCATCACACAAATTTCAGTCTCCAAAAGCTGGGTTAGTGCCATTGTCAAACAACCGAACTTTACAAATGGAGCCATCTACAAAAGCTGGGTTAATGCCATTGTCAAATAAACGGACTTTACAAATGGAGCCATCGCCAAAGATCCCTGAACCTTTTGAATCTGTGAGGTCGAAATTGAGAGAATCATTGGCTGCTTCATTGGCAACAGTTTCTGACCAGCAGAGCAAGCTGCAAGAATCAGAAAAGAGTTCCCTTAGTAAAGTTGCGAGCACAAAGGCACAGGTTGAAGTGGCAACCCAACTGGATGAGTCGAGATCCATATCTGCAAATGCTTGCGGAACCTCTACAGAAACTTTGTCCTCCAATGAACCTGTTCTAAAGTGCAATCTAGACCACAACTTGACCAGTAATATGGGCTCAACTGAAAGTACAAGAAATGGCGCAAAATTAAGTGAGCAGGATTTTCAAGCTAAACTTGTTTCCTCAGAAGGTGAAGTGCCTAGTAGTATAGTTGCTAAGGATGAACTCTTGCAGGGTCATGGACTTTGCTGGGCTTCTGATCTTGATTCTGAGTGTGCTGAAGCTGTGAGAGAACATGACCCAAAGAGACTCAAGACAGCACATGAAGGTGGAGATATTAAAGACCCAAAAGAGGGTGCTAAAAGTTTGGCATTCAAAATTGAAGAACACCTTTTCAGACTTTTTGGAGGAGTCAATAAGAAGTACAAGGAGAAGGCTAGGTCTCTTTTGTTCAATTTAAAAGATCGTAGTAACCCAGAGTTAAGGGAACGAGTGTTATCTGGTGACATTGCACCACAACGGCTTTGTACAATGACTGCTGAGGATCTTGCTTCAAAGGAACTTTCACAGTGGCGATTAGCTAAAGCAGAAGAGCTCGCACAGATGGTTGTACTGCCAGATTCAGATGTTGATATTAGGCGCTTGGTAAGGAAAACACATAAAGGAGAATTTCAGGTTGAAGTAGAATACTCTGATGATGTCTCAGTGGAGGTTGAACTTGGTGCAAGTATTCTTTCTCAAGTTCCATCAAAATCTAATGGAGCAGTTCGAGTAAAGTCTAAATCCAATGATAGAACCAGCCCTGGATTATCTAAACCAGGTGTATCCAAGGCATCCGAAGGCATGCTTCATGTTGGGAAGGCTGATTCAGGTGACTGCGTCCAGCCAAGCAATTTCGGAGCACTTGGCAATGAGAAAGCTGACCTAATGCAGGAACTTATGGAAGATGAATTGAAAGATACTGTGTCTCTTTCTCCAATAGTTTCTCTGGATGAGTTCATGGAGGCCCTCGATTCAGAACCACCTTTTGAAAATTTAACAGTGGACAACTCACTACAAGTTGCAGATTCTGGTGAGAAAAATGTAGATAGCTTGGAGTCTGAGGTAATATCTGCATCTGAATTCTCTGAACCTGAACCAATTCCTGCATCAGATGGCTCCAAGTCCAAGATAGACTTCTCTCATGATGTCTTGGACTCTAAATTGCATCTTAGAGATACAGCTCTGAAAGATCCAATAACCATTGTGGGCCCTGATAAAATGGACACTAAGAAAGCAAAGACTAATAATGACTTGATTTCTGATTCTGCTCATGTACAATCTCTTCCTGAAGCAGTTTTGGCATGTGATAGCATATGGGAAGGCGTAATTCAATTGAATGTATCTTCCTTGGCGACAGTTGTTGGTTTCTTCAGAAGGTTTCTTCTTTCGTACATATTTCTTACTGTCTCTTCCATTATCTCATATACTTTAATTTCAACTAGCTAGTTTCGTTTTGTCATGTGTATCCATTTTGGAGTCTGCTAACTTCTTACAAATATTTGTAAAATTTATAGAGAATGTTGTTTCAGGACATTGATATGCAACATCACCTCCACCGCCACCATTATAGCAGAAGTTCGCAAAAGGAAAGAAGAGAAAAGAATAAATAAAAACAACATACAAGACAATGAAAAAGAAGAGAATCTAACAAATAAATTGTTCTCCCTTTGGCTTTACACATTTGTTGTCTGGGCAATTGGTCCAAGTATCCAACCAATTAGTTGTATTCTATGATGGAGTAATATTTGTTAGATATAGATGTATGGAGTTGAGTAAACTTCAAATTATTGAAGCATGTTTCAGCTTGCCAATGTAGTAGAAGATGAGCCCATAAAGTTATATAAAGAGTTCACATATTTCAGGTTGGTCGGGCACAACTAAGTTGGAGGCAAGTAGATATGATGCTTTCAAGATGTTGTGTAAGAATTAAAACAAAATCTCGACGTAATTCAAATTTGGAAAATGCTAATTCTCCTAGAATATTTGTCATGGGAATTCTCAGTATTTCTTTTGTTAGGAGCACTGCTAGGTTATGCCTTTTGTTAGGAGCACTGCTAGGTTAAGCTTTTGCCAGGGTGTCCAAACTTTTTATAGGGACATGCTAAAGTACTTCACTAATTTACATTGTTATCACATTATGTTATTATTAGCAGTGCAAGGTTACAATCAATTATAAGATGGCATGATTATCGATTCAATATCATCATTGCTAGTTACTTGATTGAGTAGATTTGTCTAATGAAATTTTATAGGAAATAGATGTAAGCGTACTGGGATATTGGGTTGTTTTGATATTGCACTGTGTTGCCTAGTCAGAGCTCTTTTTTGTCCTAATATTCCTTTTATTTTCCTTTCCAGTGGCGAAAAATTATCTACAAGAGAATGGCCTAGCCTTCTTGAGATAAAGGGTAGAGTAAGAATTGATGCTTTTGAAAAATTCCTCCACGAACTCCCTCTGTCTCGGAACCGTGCAATTATGGTAATTTTTATTTTCCTTGTTAATTCAGCTCTTTTTGATGCACAACATACTGTGCTAGCACCTATTTGACTTCTCTTGCAATATCTAAATGACTATTCAATCATGCAAAGTTAGAAAGAGGAAAGAGCTTGGACATCTATTTACACTTGATTTTCTTCTTATGACTTTGTGTTGTTATGTTCTCTTCTGACATAAATGAGAAGTGACGTTAATAAGCACTATCGCTGATAAGCATCATTACCATGAAAGTCCAGCATATGAGTATGCCCTGTGATTTTATTCTAATTTTAGTTATCACAAAATTTTATTTGACTATTAGATGTTGTACACCTTAATATCCCTGCTCTTCACTTATCAATTCTTCCCAGTATGAGCTACATCAAAAAATGCCAGATGTTAAATACTTTCTGAATTTTATGTTCGTAGATGATGTGAGGGGTGTGAAATTGTGCAAAGTGAGCAGACATCATTGTGGCGAAGTAAAGGGGGAAAGAGTCTTGGTATTAGTTATGGATCCAACTGCATTCTTCTGCCTGGTTGCATGTTTATCTTGTTACATCTTTTCATTACTATCTAGTTATACATATATTTACTTGTGTATATAAATTTCTTCCTTCCACTTCTGTATGCTCTGGAAGGCTGTCATCCAGTTTGCTTTAGGCTTTGAAATTTCTGAGGCCCCTACAAAGCCAGATGCAGGGGTCTTCTCATATGGAATGATCAACATTCTTATCACTTAACAGTAATTAATCATATGAGAAAGATATGATTGGATAAGGAAATTTTTGCATGACTATGGTTTATTAGTTTTCTCATATTGTTAGGTTACTGATCATTATGTTCTGCAGATTGTACAATTCTGCTGGAAGGAAGGCTCCCCGGAGAGTGGCCGTCTGCATCTATCTGAGGTTGTTACTCCTGCTGCGATGTAACTCTATTTTTTGGCCTCCATCTTCTAAATCTTTTTGTTCTTCCCATGATGCAGACTGTTGAATCATACATTGCTGATGATAGAGTAGGATTTGCTGAACCTGCCCCAGGAGTGGAGCTATACTTCTGTCCGCCTCACTCAAAGACTTGTGAAATGCTTCATCGGTTCCTCCCCAAGGAGCACTCTGAGGCTCTTCACTCATCCATGGATGGCCTTATTGGCATGGTTGTTTGGAGAAGGTCTCATGTAACCATGTCACCTAGGATGTCCTCACACCACAAGCATAGTAGCACGAAGAAACAATTCAGTGCAAGAAAACAGCATAGTATCATTAGTAACTCTTCCTCTAGGTCATCCTACCCTGTACGTGCAGCACCCATCTATCCTAATTTACCTTCTAAGCAGGATGCAAATGACGACGATGATGATGATGTACCCCCGGGTTTTGGCCCTGCAAACGCCAGGGATGAAGATGATCTTCCTGAATTTGATTTTGTTAACAGCTCGAAAGGGCCAACACCCACTTCTCAGGTCTCTGTGAGCCGCTCTCGGGTGGCGCCATCGGCTCACCCGATGGACCAAATGAGAGAACTGATACATAAATATGGACAGGGTGGAAATGTGAAAAGGTCAACAATTGATGTCCGTCCATGGAATGATGAAGATGATGATATTCCAGAATGGCATCCTGACCAACATAACCAGAAACAAGCCCAATCTGTACCCCCGCTGCAGCCACTGCATACTTATCCAGCAGTAAAGCCCTTCCAAGTAAACCAGCATTTAATATCAATGCCGAATGCAGGGTTGCCATTGCAACCTCCTGCATCTGCTTTTCCGGCAGTGCCTATGCCTTTCCAGCCACCTCTTCCACCTCCATCGGGTGTAATGGCTGGCTCTTTAAGTGCATATCCAGGTGGTCAACCAAACCCCTGGTGGTCGGCCTCCGGTGGGCAGATTGATGTTGGTTTGCCTATGGCTGGCTCAATGCAGCCTACTCATTTTAGTGCACAGCCTAATAATGTTCAACTCTATGGTGTCCCAAATCCAGGACCCATTCAGAACGGTATGGGATGGAGACCGGATCCTTCTAGGAGTAGGGGTGTTTAGATTTCTATGATGTAGCTAACGAAGTAACAGGCATCCATCAACGGGAATGGATGTTCATTCTTGTCTTATTAATTTTGTCCGTGTATGACCTCTATTCATTTGCAAGGCTGTGTAAGCTTGATAAAGTAAGGCACTGTATGCTTTGCAAACTTTAGTCGCTCGCTAGAGAGTAAATAAAAGCGTTGCATGACGACTTACTCCAACTATTTAAATTGATGGAAATCATGTAACATCGAAGATAAAACTATGAAGTACTTATAATTGCACAAGTTGATTACAACTTCCAGTCTCTTATTTTTCTGCTAGCTCCATACGGTTAAAATTCCCGGCTCCGGCGTCATGCATGTCGTCTAAGGAAGATCCGCCATCTTTCGTCTGTTGTATAATGCTACTTTTGTGCCACAGATCAAAGTATTTCTTAGAAAGTACCCAAGTAATGTTAGTATGGCTTGTGGGTTTTGTCTTCTTTTGACTACTGTATACTCTGACCCCATTCCAGATGCTTCTCGACATCAAATTCTTGGAAGTACGAAGAGCATCCTTAACCAGTAAACAGATAGGAGGCGTATACAATTAGTGCGATGGACTACTACTGCCTACTGGTATGTTTTGTGTTCTATTATATATAGCCGCTCCATCTGCAGTCTAAGTTGTGGACTTGATGGTTGGGCATATGCCTACCATCTGTTCGAAAGAATGCCTCATTACTGCTGAAACAGATGCATGTGTCTTGCGTCGTTTCAGAGCACAGCCGTGGAGTTGTTGAGGAAGCCTCGAAGCCTTCCCGTTGACCATGTCTGATTGATGCTTCTTCTAGTTATCATCTAAGGGGAAGGCTATCTGAAAATTTTCTAGAACTTATTATTGACCTCATCTCGATTAGTCCTTCCATCTTTGATATCCTATAGGCTATAGCTAATTAGCTATACATGAGAAAAACTGTCCTGCTGCTCAGCTTGCAGTAACGTGGAGTGTCGCTTCTACGTTCATACGAGTAGAATGAAATTTCTTTTAATTGTCTAAAATAATTATATCAATGCTATAAAATGGCACCATAACACAATGCACAACTGTCATTCGAGTCAAATTTAAGCAGACCCTTTATATAGATATCGATACAGACTGAAATAAATTAGGAGGCCAGGCAAACGGACAAAGGAAAATAAGCACTTGATGATCTCGAGCAGCTTAATTCCCTATATATAAATGAGTTGGAAGGTATTCTCGTTTCTTTTAACCTCCCATTCTAACTGATCCCACCATGATTTATTGCACTTGAACTCCCGCAGCTTCTCAGTAACCAGAGTAAGCTTGTTCAGCTCGGGGCATTGATACACCACAATAGTCTTCAGCGTGGGAAAGGACAGTATCCACCCATCACTTAGGCTCTTCAGCTTTGGAAGAGATTCTACTTTCAAGAACTCGAGATTGGGGAAAGCAGTGACGACGGGCCGTGAACCTTCCTCATGATGGGTGGTGCTGTCATCTTCGTAATGAAGTAGCACCTCCATCTTGTCGCACTTCATAACATACAGCTTACGAAGGTTTTCGAGGCCACGGTTTCTCCAAACGATCTTAGTTCTGTGAAGATTCTCAAGAATAAGAAATCTTGGAGATGGGAGGGCTTCAGAATCCTCTTCACTGCCGCAGCCTAAGACCAACTCTTTCAGGTCGAAGTCAAATAGATGAAGCTGGCTCAAACAGTTGATGTTTTTCAACAAAGTCGGCGATGAGAGGTGCATGGTTGCTAAGCCATCGCAGTTTTGAATGCTTAGCTCCTTTACAGCATCAGCCATCGGATAGGACTCGGAAAGCCATTGGAGAATAGCAGATGATCCTACGGTTAGAGTGAGCCTCGTCAACTTCTTCAAGCTTTCCAATTCTGTGAAGCAGGCCCCAAGCGTTGACTCTGTGTTCCAGTGACAGAAACTACAGTATGATTCCAAGACCAGGAGTTGGCGTAGGGCACCTATGACGCCCTGTGGAATGGCTTTGAGATCTCTTGTCCAGTTTAATCCTAAATACTTGAGTTTTACCAATGATTTCAGCTCTTCAGGCAAGCAGGTGATTTTCGTGCTCTGTAATTCAAGGAGGTGTAGCCCAACGAGATTGCCTATCCCTGGCGGAAGTCCTTTAATAGATGTATAAGATAGATCCAGGACTCCAAGGCACGGCATGGATTGGAAGAAGCTATCCGGGATCTTCGTCAGAGTATGAGTATTCGTTAGCATCAGGGACGCTAAGTTTGGACATTCGGGAGATTCTGGGAGTGTTGTGAGCCTTTGATACCTCAGTGATATCCTTTCAGCTCGTCTCCATTTTTCAAGATCGTTGCTGTAACGAACCGACCATTTGTTAGGCAGCTTCCCACATTCACGTGCTACCCACAAGGCCATCGCACCGACCATCGGATGAAGTCCGACGAAGCTCTCATCGGGAGCAGTCTCCAACAAGGATGCAGCACGTAGTGTACCAAGAATATACGATTGTTTGTTCCGAGCATCTTTCCGATCCTCAAAGTCGTTTATCAATCCTTCACTCATCCAATAACTCGTAACGCAACATTCACAGATTTTGTTATTTCTCCACAAGGTAAAATATAATAGGCATGCCTTGAGTGCATCGTTCGGCAGCTGATCGTAGCTTTGTTTGAGAGGAACAAGAACATCTTCTTCCATACCCGGAAAGTCAGATGGGTTATCCGTGATGTTGTTAACGGCATGCTTCCATTCTCCAAGTGCTCTTTTGCTTCTCATACAACGTGCGATGGTGGTGAGTGCGAGGGGCAAACCACCACACATCCGCGCTAAGGCCATCGCTTGATTCTTTATTTGTGGGTTGCCAGAGAAAAGCTCCTCATCTGACTTCTCCTTGAATAGATCCCAGGAATCATTCCATGGCAAGCACTCCATCTTGATCTTCTTCCTCGCGTCCATTTGGCTACAAACATCCTCAATTCGGCTTGTCAATATGATCTTGCACTTGGATCTACTCTTGGGTACAGGAATGCCGACAATCTCTAAATCCAAGCGATTCCACAGATTATCCAATAACAATATGAACTTAATTTGGCTCAGCGCACGGAGTATGGCGGCCGCTCTTTCCTTCTGGGTTTCTTCAACTCGCCACGGCAGTCGCAACCTTGTGTACATCGCCTTTTGGATCTCCTCCGTATTGAAATCTCCTGACGGCAACTCAACAAAGATGACCACATCGACTTCATCAGTCTTTCCGATGAAGAACCGGTTATTGAATCTTTTTAGGAGCGTCGTCTTCCCAACGCCACCCATCCCATATATGCCGACGATTGACCCATCATCAGCTTTTACAAATTCCTCAAGCTTCTCGTACACCGAATCCATCCCTACGGTTGATGGAATAGGCATTTCAATGAATCTTGGCGGACCTGCTTCATTGGCAACGTTGTCAAAGACTGCCTTTGTCTTTAAGTCCGCCGCCCGATCAAGAAGCTTCTTAGATCTCTTGCTGATATTGTAGCTGGACCAGAGATCGAGAGAGAATTCCCCCATGCACTTGACTCTTCTGTCAAACTCGGCAACTGTTGATTTCTCTTCAGCTTCAAGGGCATCTACGGACTCTAGCCACCAGACCACCTTGGGCTCAAGCTTCACATCCTGCAACTTCACGGTATCGCACTTTCCTCTAATACCGTCTCTGATGCTTTTCAGTTCGCCCATCTCATATTCCAATGACTCAATATTCTTGTCAATGGACATGATATATCCAATTGAACTAGAAAGGATACCCCCTACTTGATCCTTGAGAAAATTGAAGATGCCTCCAAAATCGACAGAAACCATGGCTGGGGTTTAATTCTTGCGATGGATGACGGCAAAATAATAAAAAGAGAAAATGAATGTATGTATATATATATACTCTTCTTTTTTTTGAATGAATGAATGAATGATGGAGAATATGTGCTCAACTGCAACAAAGAGAGAATCAAAACATACATCATGAAGATGAAATTGAGAGCATATATATCAGACGCAGAACATATACGTTAAGGATAAAAATCAAAATAGGTTGCAGCATTCACGAGGAAATGTGGTTCTAGATTCTTACCTCAAAAGCAACTTTGATGCATATATGACGAGAAATTCAGCGCTCACCTGCACTAGTAATTAGAAGTGGGATACAGAAAATCTAAGTAGGAGATTATAGAGAGTAGAGGCGTACAAATGAGAAGGTGCTGCCTTACAGGAATAGCCATTGACTTTTCTCTCTTCTTTAGAACCTTTTTTTTTTTTTTTAAAAAAAATTGATGGAAAGTGGGAAGGCGACTTGTACTAAGAAGCAACATGAATAAACTATAAGATTACTTGTTCTTTTTAAGCATTGACTTAACTAACAATTATATTCTAGAATATATTTTTAATGACTCGATTCTGCAGGGTTGCACAATAAAAACAGTAACTTATATGAGAGATGCGAATTAAATCCACAGTTGAAAGAACCTGCTTGAAGTACGTATTGGAATTCAATCCGACACAAAAGTTGAATCAATTACAGACGATCTTAATTAATAATTAAAACCTCTTCACTTTAGTTCTTTTTCTCTATGTTAAAGAGGCTATACCACAAGAGCTGGTATATATCTGCCTCCGATTAAGCCTGGGTTCATGCCAGACTCCAGTGGTTATCATGTGGTCAACGATACATTGCTTTTATATTTCAAAGTTGGAAGGTGGTAATTAAATAAGCCATGCATTAGTTAGTTCTTTTTTAATTATTATTACTTCTTCAATATCCAGCTAATCCTGACACTGAGCTAGTAGTTAAATAAGGCAGTGGTGATTGCTGGTTAGCTTCCGGATGACTTTATTAATCATGATTTTTAAAGGGAAAAAACAAGGAACTTATAAGTCCCAGTACAATCAGTTGGACTTCTAAAATAACATGTGGCCCTTAACTAGCGTGAAAGAGTATGCAGTATGCATCTTAATGCTTGATTAAATCATAGATCGCAGATGATGATGATGTTGAATCATAAATAGTAAGGTTGAGCCAGAATTAGAAGCGTGAGGGCTTAACTCATGTTAATGTCATCATGTGGGACTGTTAAGGATAGATTGAAATCAAATCAGCATCCCAATCATAAGGATTAAAAATGAACAAAACTAATCAAATCACAATTTTGATATTCATGTCTTTTCTAGATTCAGAGTCTATGTGCGACAAAATGAAAGGTTAATCGGAGAAGAAAATGAAGATTGGTTTGTTCGTTTGTTAGGATTTGTTAATTGGTTGATCTTCGGCCACTGTTTGGTTGAAAAGCTCCTCCCTCTAAGAGAAATAACATATTCAAAATTCAGGAGGATCTATTGGTTAGATTATTCCTAGATTTCCTTGGAAGTTACCTGATTCATCGAGTCCAAAATCATTGTGGAGTGAATTAGATTGGTTCGTAACATATTAAACCTCAAAATTAAACTCTACAGAATTAGAATACTTAAATAAATTTTGGAACATAACAGAAACATGGCTCAAGTCTATTTAATTGAGTTAGTTTATAATCAAGCTTGGCCTAATATTAGTTTGAACCTATTTTAAAGGTCAAGCTCGGCTAACTTATTTTGAAGCTAATTTTGAGGTAGCCTAATTATAGAAGGACTTTGCTCATGTAACATGAGTTGTGAGTACTCTCATCAATTCTCTGGAATTTTTATTTCCAAACTCATTGTGCCCAAAAAGGATTTGCCTTCTCCTACTGCTTTTACAGAGATTCCGTCCATTGTTGACCAACTCTTTTCACATGCTCTCCTTCTGAGTTGTCCTCCGTGTACTTACTCTCTCTAGCTTCTGGAATCATGTTCTTCCACTGCTCAGCAGTCAAGGTCTTGTCAGCTATATTGCCTATATTTGTGGGTGGACCAAACAGTACATTAAGAAATTTTCATCGCTCCGGTCTCAAAAATCTAATGGATTAGACATGATAGTAGGCATCACTCTTCTGTTCAAGCAAAAGTATAAGTATGTGATTCCTTTTAAAGTTAAAATTGCGTTACATGATGAAAGGATACGTGGCTTGAAAGTGCTATTAATTCCTTCACTTGACAATGGGGACTGCATTTATTGTGCATGGCAAGTTGCAGGTAGAAATTAATTGTGGTAGGAAAATTTTTCTTTACACAGTTAGTTAATGCATGTGGCCTTCCAAGGAGCTACTCCTCCATTTGGACGTTAATATATATATATATATATATATATACACTGAGAGAGACGAGAAGATATACGTGAATGAACACTATGATTTAGTATTCTTTCCAATTCCTTGTCTTCGGTCATACATACTGCACACCTTTAACATATTCTGTGACACACCACATGCTTCATGATTGTATTGCGGAATATACTCAACTCCTTAAATGAATTAGGTAGCCGAAATGTAACGAAGTTAAGCAAGTGATGCTCTTGTAACAATGCAATTCTCCAACCCAAGTTAACAAAGCTAGCTTTTAATATACTTTGTTCACACCACCAACTATATATATATATATAGCATGGTCGAATGATATATCGGATGCCATCAAAAGCAAGCATGCATGCATGCATGCAACATGATCTTCCGGAAGATCGCATGCGTTAATCACCACGTGTTGCTGGTCGTGTTGTCTGCTGTTGCCTTATAAAAGTTTCAACTAAAACGGCAACCTTGTGATATAATTTGTATACACTCCTTGGCCGCTCTATTGATCCCTTGATACTATGTTCCTTTCCTATATATCAACATACTTCTCCTCGGCTCCACTCACTGCTTCTAATCATGCATAGACTTTTCTTTTTCTTTTCCTCTCCCCCCCCCCCCCACTTAGCTGCTCAACAGTGGCTAGAAAATTAAGTTCACAAATGATTGCGAGCTTCTTCCTCTGGTTAGTAGACAAGACAGCTCAGCATGGCCAATCTAATGTATCGTGTATTCATTATTGTGTACTCGATGTCTCGTATAAAATTGTGGCAGAAAGTCGAAATTAAGACAGTAATTCGCGAATAAGAGAAATGCAGGGTTTAAACTGCAACTTCAAGAAATAGATAGAGAGAATGGTTTGTCTGTTGTGTTGTAGGTTTCGGATTCGAGAAGAAAAAGGCTGCTGACTTAGAAGTCGGCAGCGAAACGTGGGGGAAAGCAGAGTTGTTAGGGGAGAAAGGGGGGGTTGAGGATAAGGTCGAACACGTGGAGTGCCGGCGGAAAGAGCCAGGGCCTGTTTCCTGGTGGGCCCCCACGCACGCTTCTCTCTTTTGTCGCCTCCCTTGTGCGGGTGAAACATAAGAGCCCACCTTTGACTACCCTCGGTCCAATCATACCAAATTACCTAACTACCCCTCATATAGTCATCTCCATTTTCATCCTTTTGCCTTTTTAATATATCAAATACTCTGTTATTAAACTTTATAATAAATAATTATTATAGAAGTTAATTATAGAATATAAAACCTTAGTAAAATGTGAGATGTTTCTGATAGGATTATCTCATTTTTCTTTTTTAATGTGAGAAAAATGACAAAGTATAATTTAGTTTCAGCAGAAGCTATTAATCCTTCTAGAAGCATGATTCGATGACGCATTGGTTAGCTTCTCGATGTGGGCCGCCAATCTCAACACAGGTGCACAATAATGATATTTTAATAATTATTTATATAAAAAGGCAAATGGCAAATGGGTCATTTAGCACAAACGAAGTCTGATTTAGTTGAGGAAAATATTGCCTCCAGGTGGACCACCAATGGGCCTATTTAACAACTGGGCTCCTCCTCTTCATGATCACTCTCCATTCCTTCCGATACTTCCTTCTACCTCCTCACAATTTGCAGCAGCTGTTAGAGAGTTCCTCATGGCTTTGGTGGTGGCTTCTTCTTCCTCCTCTTCCTCTTCCTCGAACTACTACTACTCCGAGCGCTGCCGATCTCGGCGGCGGTCTTCGCAAAAGTCCGGCCTTCGCCGCCGGTGTTATATGATGGTTAAGCAGCAGAAGACGAGGTTTTATATCTTGGGCCGCTGCGTTTCCATGCTACTGTGTTGGAATGCACATGACCTCTCCGATTGATGACATGATACATGCAACTACGTGCACGGATGAGGCTTGATTGAAGAGCTACCAACGTAAAAGATGAAGGCTTCTGGATACATCGGGCATATATGATGGATGGATGGAGAGATGACAATTGGCCTTGCATCAAGATGGAGGAGTCATTACTCGATCGAGATTATTAAAGTGCTGCTAATTAAGATCGGCTCGGCAAATGGATTAGTGGGCAATTAAGGATATATAAACTCGCCCAACTCTTTGGATGTAAAGGGAGAGCTCGATAAGTGAGAATATTGTTTGAATCGCACAATGTAAAAATGAATAACCATTTTGAATGAATGGTTAATAGTAATTCTCTGATGAAAGTAAGTGTGAATGATATGAAGCAAGTAGCATCAACATTGTTGTTAACGAATTTATAATCAGTACAACGTTGATGGATGTGCTGATAATTGAAGAGTTAACCCGTGATTAAGAAAGGGACACAATTAAGTACGTACATGTATCCAAAAAATAGTACATGATAATAAATAAAGGCGTTCCCACTCATCCGTCGTCTGGACCATCCAATTTGGGGGTGTTCGCGTACGTGAGCTGGTTACAGATACAATCTCCAAGCTATTATTCTGCCATTTTCCTTGTTTCCAAACTCCCTTAGGATTTAACTCGGCATTCGGATCCATTTTTTTTTTATGAACAGAGGTTACATCCTTGTTTGTTTCTAATCTGAAGGGAAGAGCCAGGTGCTTAATTTTTTAGTGCCAGAATTAAACTAAACTTGGGAGAAGTTAATCTGTTTTGTCGTGTGGTGCGGTTGGTCCAACTAAACGTCTCCATTTCTTTCTTCTCCTTGTGCTGCCGTGCATAACCTTCTTAATATCTGCATGCACACGTGTACTTATTACATTAGAAGTGGGCTTCTAGATGAAAAGCATTAGTTGGGATTATACATTTGAAAGTCCATAGTAAAGATTACTATGGGTTGAATTAATCCTGGCCTCCTCCCATCTGGTTCACTCCTCTCTCTCTCTCTCTCTCTGTGTCACAGTCTTAATTTGTTTAGATGTGATAAGTAATATTAGGTGCAAATTAAGACCACGCTTCTCTATAGATCTGTGTAGACTCCCCAAATCTTCTATTACTGGCTATGATGTCAAACAGAGTATAATATTACATTTCTTGTATATAATGCAATGCATGAAGCAGCTCTCTTTAACTAACTCTAATGGCGAACGAAAAAGAAAAGGAAAAAACAAAAGTCATATTAGACTAATATGACAGGTTCTTTTCTGCAACCATGCAGATACCAACATTTCACCTAAATAGCATAGTTTTAAGGATCGGACTAGATATTTTTAAAAAATTCATAATATATTTAATGATTATAACTAATTCTAAAATCTAAAAAAAAAAAAATTAAAAGCAATATGATTAAGTTTTTACTTTTTAGGTCAAGTGTAATATGATATTAGAGCCTAGCTTTCTAGAGGTTTATAATTTGAGCGCTTCTTCCATATTATAGAGGTAATTGTTTATTAATATGTTTTGATGAAGAACTAACGATTAAGATTACTAAGGGTATAATAGGAATGTAAAAAAGATAAAATATATCACCAGTTCAATAAGTAATTATTTATTTTTAAAATATATTACCTTTCACATTATTTTTTCATAATTTTATTATCTTAATAAATTATCAAGTAAAAAATGTTATATATTTTTAACTGAGAGTAATGTATATATGTTAGAATAAGGGTATTTCTTATTCAAATTTTATCTCTTCAATTAACTTTTAAATTATTTACATATATATCTTATTAGTTTAATATCAAGATTAAATTATTTAGTATTAAATAATATCTCATATAATTATGGCATAATCATATCTATCACAATTATATCTAAGGAAGAGAAATCTTAATTAAAGAAAAGAACGTGTAACTCGGAAGCTAGTCACACGTAATATAATCTTCTTGACTAATATGCCATTTCTTTGTACGTAATGTAATTTTGAAACTGACACCGAGTATGAAAACCGGCGACTATAGCCGTACGATTAATATTATAAAATTTAGTTGGGTATTGAAATATTTGCCTTATAATTCAAATCTCCTTTAGATTCATTTAATTTTTAATTTTCTATTATCTATTTTTGGACCAAATCCTCGTCGGCCCAAATCAGATACCGAGTTGGGCCTCCTAGCAATTAGATATATATAAGGTGAAAATTTCAAGCCCAATAAAATTTGATAACTAATCAACTCGACTCAAAAATTGGCTTGCCATGTTGCAAACCAGTAACGTGGTCACTGTCGTGGTATAGTAAAAAGTCCATCACAGTGCAAGATATATGATCGACAAAGTTAATCCACCAAAGAAGATGAACTTGTAGTCACTATTAATAAGAAAATTTACATTCCTAATGGCCTTTGTAAAGGATAAATGTAATTTTGATTACGAAAGATTCGTTGTGAACTGCTGGTACCGTCTCAAGTTCGACACAATCCTAATCACGGCCACGTACTTGATTCATGATCCAATTCATAGGAAACGGTCGACACTCTTTCTTCCATCTTTTTCCCGTTTACTTTCACAAATCAAGTAGAACCGGTCAACATTTGAGCTAATTGCTCATTTTTCTAAATAATGTCAACGCTAAAGACTTCGTATTATAATCTGTGTACTATTTTATGATGATTTTAATGTTTAGATGTCTAAGAACCACCCTTTATCATCGCACTATAACAGCCAAGGGATGAATGACCTATCAAATAGCACTTCACAGCTCTCTTCTAGGTTTCTCTTTGGGGGTATTTTATATATAATACTTTATATTTCATATATTTTGTTATTCACATCTCTTGTTTTTAACGATTTTATAATCCAACCTCTCTTTTCTTTTTATAATTCTTATTTACTATCCTAATTTTATTTTAATTAACTAATATCGATCAAATTACTGAAATACTCTCATTACTATTTCTTCTCCTTTCTACCCCTCCTTTAAAAAAGATATAAATAATTTAGATATTTATAAATTAATTTAAATATTAGGATAAAATATTTCTTTCATACTTTATTTCTTTGTTGCTACCGTTTAAATTTAGAAATAGCTCCTTCCAAATTTAGTATTATTGCAAAAGATGTGAGGCTGTATATACGAAAAGGGCTAAAACTGAACAGTTTTCGTAACCAATTGATTGCAACTACCAAGTACTCCTAACAGTGTGATTTTGTAATAAGCACCGCTACAGGTGAATCATATTTAATAATTATTTTTGGCATATAAATGAACTGAACATTTACATATAATAATATCCTATAGCTTTTTAATAAAATTATAATTAAATCTTAAATTTTCAGTATCTATAAATAAACTCTATAATTTAAGAAATATATACAGAAAATACCCTGTCGTTAGATTATTTAACAAAATCTCAACTAAGTTACACCGAATGTATTTTAATTATTTTAAAAATAAAATAATTTAATTTAATAAAATATTCTGATGGTTTTAGTTTAAATCTAATTAGAGTATTTATTTTTTGTACATATTCCTTAGGACTTGATTTATAAATAGTAAAAATACGTAGTACAAACTATAATTATGTTATAAAATAGAATGTTGACTTTATATATATATATATATATATATATATATATATATTTTTTTCTTTAGGAAAAGCTAAAATTACAGCTTTGTTTCATCTCAAAATTAAATCCAAGTATCCATCCGCATCCGCATCCGCGTAGGAGATACAAAAACTTATACAGGTATACTACGGACCAAAAACAATAAACTACATCAACACATAGAAAAGTGAGGAATAGTGTTATCTCACAACCCAACAACAAGCGAAAAGAAAATAAATAGAATAAGCATCAGCAAGACAAAGCTTTAGTCATCCAGTTGAGTAAGATTTCGGTCCAGACATGAACAATCGTCAATGCGATGTAAAATTCTATAAAGACTATATAGGAGTAAAATCTAATATTTTATTCAATCCAGATTCTCACGCATAACCCCCCCTGCCCCTGTAATTCATATTTACACCTCTATACTTTCCCACCGTCTCTAAATGATGATCACGGAGATTATGAGATATTTGTCTTCTCTGGTGATTCGAGAAGCAAAGAACATATCCCAATGAGTGGTTAATCAAAAACTACGGCAGCTTCCGCGAGATTCGCCGTTAAGAAAGTCGAGTTCACGTGCCTCCCTTTCTCCTTGCCGTTGGCATTTCACTATCAATCCATCCGTCTTAACTTAATTGCCAGCTAGCTACCCATTCCATTGACCAAATAATATATTGATATTTGCAAACAAACCCATCCTAACTCTTAACAATTATAACTAAAAAGAATCCCATCATCATTTGCAGTAACAAGTAACAGGTGATTATTTCTAAACTCAACTCATCAAGAAAGCATACTAACCAACGCACGAGAAAGAGACAGAGAGGGTGGCTTCACACCTAACTCAATTCATTAAGTCGCACTAATAACAAGTATAATAAACAAAATAATAATAATAATAGAAGAAAAAAGAAATAACGAGTAACAAACCCTTGGCCACAATGATGCCATGAGCTGTCAAACAACGAATATGAAACAAAGTATATACTTCCTTTTCTCCTACGAAGAAATCAAGCAAATGCTTCTTCTTCTTCTTCTTTTTTATACTAGTTGGTCCCTCTATTCCACTCTCCCCTTGTTTGGAATTGGAATCCATCAAAGATGAGTTAATAATTCTAATCCAAGTTCGTCATCCCTTCGTGGAACGCAGTCAAGTTCTCCGTCGTAACGCATTGGGTGATCAATCGGGCCCCAGGTTTGTGAGCCGACGGCTTCACCAGTATACACGTGGCAATGTAGTCGAGGTTCGTCAAGGGCACCACGTGGACTGGCTGGCCCCACCCGTAGTCCACCTCAGCGAAGCCTAGCCGGGTCCAATCTGAGACCAGCAGCGTGCTGTAATCGGACGTGATCTGATACGGGTCGGCGCCCTTTAGCTCCCCGTTAGCCCATTTGGAGAACTCGGAGGGCAAACGCTTCTTGCCTTCTTTGATCAGCTTCACGATCTCGATGATGGAGGAGTGCATGATCCGCTCGCTCTTGGCCGACACCCTCATGATGTAGTAGCAGTTGCCGTAGAAGCCGCCGTCGGACGGGAGCTTCTGGTGGAGCATCGGGCGGGCGTTCATAGCGAAGGTGAGGTGGATGTCGGATCCGGGTTCGAAGTTGATGGCCCGAGTCCGGCTTTGCCAGGCCTTGGCAATGAGGACCTCGAAGGCGGAGCAGCGTTGCCCGGTCTGCTCCAGGTATTGGTTCTTGAAGTGGTTGATGTAGTCAATGGAGATGTCCATGGCGAGGTAGTGGAGGTGGGTGTCCGACGGCTGAGGGAGGGGCCCCTGGGTCACGTTTCTAGGGTTCGGGATTGCGTCGCGGCACCAAGCCGGCTCGACCGTCGGCCGAGTCTTGCCTCGGGCTATCTCGCCGATGCAGTTCATGAATTGGGCGGCGCCGGGCCCGTCGGCCACCGCGTGGCTGAACCGGAATCCGACCACGAATCCGCCGCATGTGAATTGGGTGACCTGGAATGGATTAATTGAAACCAAAATTAGTCACTCCTTTTCTTCCAAATTGCAAATTAAACAAGAGAAATGGTAAAAATGGGCATACCTGGACAAGGAGCACCACCGTGTCTTCCTCCTTGGGATCCAAATTGGGGTCAGGGTGAGGTAACAAGACGTCCTTGGAGATCATCAAAGGATGCTCCAAATAATCCACATCCTCAAGACTGCAATCCGCGGCGGCCTCAATAAACCACACCCCTTGATCCTCGCAAGAGACGCAGAGCTCCCCCTCCTCGTTCTCGGCGAGCCGCCCGGCAAGAGGGTAGTAGAACACCAAAGCCTTGGCCAGCGCTTCCTTGATCACCTTCGCAGGCTCCTGCCCGTTCTTGAACACATGCAGGGACTCGATCAGAGCTCGTTGGGTCGGGTACCGATCCAGCCACGAGAGAGAGAGCAAGCCAGGCGGGGTCGCCTCGGCGGGGACGACCACCTCCTGAGAGAGTCTTCTCACGGTGGTGGTCATGGTCACAGAGATGGGATGGATGGTATGGGTGGGTTAGTAGTAAAATAATAATAATACTACTTCTACTTAGTACTAGTTTTAATTTTAGTAATGGTGAAGAGGGATGGGAGTGGGAGAAGGATTTTTATAGGGGGGAGAGGAGGAACTACGAAAGGGGGAAGGGGGAAGGGGAGAGGGGGGTTTGGTCGGATGGCTTGATCGACTTGCTCTTTAACTTTTGCTGGGTCTGAGTTTACCTGGAAATAGAGGAGTGAAGAAGAGGTCAGCTATAAAATAAAAGACCCCCCAATTCCAAAGCATACGCGTTGTGTAGACCTAATCTAACCTAACCCACTCCTCCTCCTCCTTAGTACCTTTTCGTTTTGGGAGATGGATAAGCTTCGCATCCACCTTGTTGGGCTGCGGAGGATCTGTCTAGGGCCCACTTTACTAACCCATTCAGCTCCCATGAGTAGTACTTCTTAATTAGCATTTCTTTAAAATGATTTCTTGCTTAAGGATTAATAATCCTCCTCCTTTGATAATTAACTTAGTGTGTCCCCAGGGAACAATAAGGATGGTGCCGTCATCATATCATATATATGACGATCTTATTATTTCACATGTTACGAGCTTATTATAATTAAAATTTTAAAAATAAAAGGCTGCAAAATGTACTACCCTCTTGGAGGAAAAATAAATTAAAATTTTTTTTAACTCCTTAAAAATAAGGATGCTCTATTTATTTCAGACTTAGAGAATCACCAACGGTAGCTCTTGCAAGAACTTTGAATATATTGACTACAAGAGTAAATTGATTTGGTCAAGGGGAAATACGTCTCCTACCCGTTTGAAAAGGTCGTCTTTTATGTGAAAAAAGTAGTGTATAGAGACATTGATTAATAAATGATTTACCGAGTCCAATTTAAAGTCGCCCTAAAACATAATGATAACAAAGATGGATGGACCAACTTAGGGATTTATGAGGTCGACATGGATGATGACTAGGATCCACATCGGGTCATTAAACCATAGCTCTCATTGGGTCTATTTATTTATTTATTTATTTAAAAAAAAAAAGGTAGCTAGGTTTCACAACTCTCTTGACGTAAAAGAGTTGCTAGATGGAATGAGACTTGGTCACAGGATTGAAATAAAGAGTGCACTCTATGTTTGAAAGCACATTGCAACTAACTGTGGATGGTGCTTGCACACCCGTTTGTCTCAAACTAACTCGTGTGAAACGTGAACTATGGTTGGTCTTAGGTTAATAGAAATTAAGGTACGTACGTTCATGTAACTAGGTCCTAGAGGGGGAGAAAAGATAAAAAGAAAGTATATCTTGCTTACACTTGTGCCAATCTATGGGACTATATAGCTAGAATATAAGCACAACAACTCTGACGTCTTGAACAACAAGGGATAAAAGTGCTCAGATATATAGTACAAGTGCTTCTTGCTATTATGTGTACTTCCCAAACTTGTTTTCAATTGGGTGGCATGGCATTTGTGTCAAGCTCAATATGGTTCACTTCTCACTTCTAACGTTGTGAGAATAGAGTGAGAAATGAACCATATTGAGCTTGACACAAATGCCACGAGGTGCAACTCAAACCTAGTTAGCTAGGTGTCAAACCCTCCACACAGGTAGCAGCAGTTAAAAATTAGCTTAAATTAAAAAAATCGTTTGAATGGGTTAACAATATTTAAACGGCATTCATTATAGATTACTGGCATTTGAATGACTTCTAGCCATTTGAATAATATGGAGACATTTGAATGATATTTGGACGCTCGATGTGTACGACATTCGAACGTCGTCTAGAATGCATGACCAATGCATGAGAATTGGAACACAGTCCATCCGTTCAAACGGCCTGTAATTTTTTTATCCTCAAAGTCATTCCTATAAATATCTAGTTTTGATTTTAGAGCTAGAAAACCTTCGAAAATATTTGAGAGAGAAACCAATTATTGTACTCGTAGTGTTTGAAATTTGAAAAACGTTTTATACTTGTATTCAAATAGTGGATCGAAGATTTGCACCGTCCGTAGACGTAAGCACATCACCGAACCATATAATTAAACGTTGCATCTCTCTTTCTTTTCTTTATAATTTCTTGTATTTGGAGTTACTTAATCGTGATTAGATTAATCTTCAAAATTTTCTCTACTATTGACATCATACTTGTGATTTCTCCTATCTAGATTGTATTATTCCATTGAGATTGATAGGATTTGCTTCCACTGTTCTTTTCTATTCCGCACAATAAGTTAGTATCCGAACTCGACATTCACGTGCTGCATTTAACTTAACCTACTCTGAAACAAACAAGTTGAAGTTATAGAGATTCCGGACTCGCATGCATGGTTAATGCAAACGGTGCCATTTTACTAAGGAGCTTGACTTCTGAGACCAGAATAAATGAAGAAGCAAATAGCTAGCGTGCAATGCCCTTCCCATGGTATTGGAATAAATATTCTGCACCAGCTGATGGAGTTTTTGGGGCTATCCAAGCATAAACATTGACTAACGATTAAGAAAAAGACGACAGTTCCAGCATTCCAAGTCCATGTGGGTGACCACAGACTATTAATGGCCATAAGAGTTGATGGTATCTCGACAAAATAAAATGGGCTGTCATGATGTGTATGTGTGCTTGGAGTGATTGCAACTTGAATAAGCTGGTAAATGATTGATTTATGCTTCATGCTATGTAACTCCTGCATAAGTTTTGTCTTGATTAATTCTTTGTGTCACATTTTTGTTACCTCTTATAATTAATTACCAACGAGGAGGGGTAGACTTATGGGTCACAATTATCAATGATCCGTCATTCTTTACTTAATTAGCTCCCCAATTTTCATATCTGTAAATGTACACGCAGCCACTGTCAAATAAGAATTCACGTTATAGATTCACGTAAAGGTGATCACGTAGCTGAAAAGAAGGAAGGGTACACTTATCATTGAAGGGCATTCTACTTGTTGGTTGATGTGTCATCTCAACTACCAAATTGACTCGCCGAGTGTTGATGCACGTCCATTGAGATCGAGGCATCTCTCAGCAGCATTTCAAACTTTTTTATGTCAAGCATCCTATTCTACTAATCACAGCTAAAGTCATTTGATGCGGATATGCGTAACTTCTAGTGAGGTTTCATCGCCGACAAGATAAACCTCTATTTGAGAAGGTGGAGTTTAATCTGCTGCCCAATAAGGATCGGAGGCTTGGGCATCATAGCGCATGGACCTTGTCAATTAGATCTTGATCATTTAATTAGTCTAGTGTTTCATTGCTGATAAGAATAGCGTATGGGCAAAGCTTCTTAAGAACTAATCTATTATGAGCATCTTCCTCGGCCCAGCCTCAATGAATAGAAAAGACCGATTGCTATGGACACCAACTGCCAATGGCTTTTTTGGCTCGAGGTCATCTTATGTAGCAATCTCAGAAGGTGCTTGGCATGCCTCTTCCTCCGGTGTAAATGCTTCTAATATCTAGAAGGCGGTTTAGAAAACGGTTAAAACCATCCCTCATATAAAAGTACTTATCTGGCACTGTCTAATGAGAGCCTTTTCGGTCCGTATGGTACTCTTCGAGTGAATGCCGTAAGTTGAGACAGTGTGCCCCCCTTTGCCTGAACGATCCTGAAACCATTGAACATCTTATCCTGTGCCATTTTTTTAGAGCTGTATGGTTTGCAGGTGAGCTTGGGGCCCATCTGGAGCAGTCATCGGTTACCGTTGATGAACAGGTGATAGATCTCTTCCGTAATCCAAGAATGTACTAGATTGTTTAAAAAGTTCTCCCCTATTAAAGTTTTCTAACTCGCTAGCCCACAACCTTGTCGGTCTAACTTTTCAAAACAAATGTGGTAAGAAATTGACCGATTATGTTGTAGTTTTTTTGTAATGGTTTCACATGAAATGGAATGAAATGAAATTATTTACAGACTTATTCTCAAAAACAAAACAAAGAAAGTGTTGATGGATGTCAGTTTGTCAGTTTACGATCTCGTGAACATTAGAAATAATGCAGCCTATGAGACCATCTAATTAATTTAGCCCACCTCAAAAGTAGAGTAACACGTTTATTTGGGTTGGAACTATCTCATTAGAGTCAACACCAGCCAAACTTCAATCTCAATCAATTTAGGCAAGAATGCATAACAGCAAAGAGTCGAAATTGGACCCAATTAAGCAATACTGCAACATTATTTCCAAGCCGGTCATATCATGCTTATATATTTTCTAGTCAAAGTTGAATTTCGACAAAGGTTTAATACCGACGTCTAATCTGCCTCAAAGACGAATACCACCATCACCATTAACATCTTAATCGTCGTTAAAGTGATTACCAAAGCAACACTTGATAGCTCCTGTCTAACCAACACGCCGTAAGTGATCAACTTTTGATATCTACACGTACGGCAAGCCCCATAATAATTATGTACGTGGGACTGTGGGAATTAAGCACAAAGCTAATTACTTAATTATATCAAGCAATAATTATCTAATTATTATAATACTAAATTGGTCCCACTCGTTGGGCCATTAATTATATATTTAGGGAGTGGGTGAGTCGTAACGCACTGTACCTTAACGAACAAAAATAATAAACACATGGGCGTCTACTAATTCCCGTTTGCTGCTACCAACTACTACTAGTATGTATATGATTTGGGTCAAAATGGACGACGGTCAACGATTGCATCCTAAAAGCAAAAGTAAAAAGAAAAATCTGAGATATATTGTATTTCTCCTCTATCAAGCACTCAAATTCATGCATGCTGAAGAAGTAAGATCTCATCTACAGCTTAGCTTACTAAACTACTTGCAAAAGTGCAAAGATAATTATAGCTTCATTTAACAAAGCTACTAGCTTTTCCTGGGAGAACAACTAAGTTATAGTTTGTGACTGGTGGCCTGGCAGAAGGATTACGTGTCTGCCATTTTAGTTTGTGGGTGGATAAGATGCAATTTTATCCTTATATATGCTTAGTGACGCATCCATTATAAATATCCTGAGGTGATTAACTAGGAGCTTTTAAGGTGGTATTCTCATCTTTAATCATAAAGGTGGATGGTGATGATATCGTTCAAGCTCCACCTTCTCGTTTTAAAGTTAGAAAAGATTAAAGAAAGTTGAAAAGAATGAAAGATGGTGATTCAAGACCGATTAAATATTATCTATCTGACCATCACAATAACTACATGAAATCTTTTAATCCCATGCCATATTAATCGGAAGATTTTCTTTTCCCCAGGGTAAAATATGGCACGTTTTAGATTCTGTGGAACCATACGTGTGAAAGAAACTGGCATATTGTATATATGTCATCTCTTATATAAAATAATTGCTGCATTTGGCGGTCGTTGGTGAGCAGTAGCGTGCATTAACGACGATGTATAGTATATATGCTATACTTAATAATGCTTGAGTGGTTAGTCTGAAACTAATAGGAAGAGGAGAAGAAGAACAAAACAACATACCTGTCAGAGAATTTGATACACAAAAGAAATAATTAACCAATATTTAATCTAATTTAAACAATACTATAGATATTGAAAGTATTATTATCGAGCCCGAGTGCACATAAAAATTTATAGTAAAGTATAATCATAGACGGTGGCCCATGGGCTAGTGACTTCCCAAGGCTCTGTAGCCCAAAAGGGTATGGGAGTCCAAGTAGAAAACCAAGTCCGGTTGGGGAATGGTAGTGGGCTTGGGAAATGTTTTTAATGGGCTGGATAAAATGGTAGAGAGCCTTCCATGATTGAGATGAGCGCGAAGGATAAATTGGTAGCTCTCGCTATTCGCCGAGCGTCGGGATCTATCCGAAGGATACACTCCTACCTTCTTCTTAGTATTTAACTCCTCCGATAATGTCACCCCTCGCCGTTGCGGCGGAGGAGCTCTTCGTCGCTATTCGTGGAATTTTGTCCAAGTTTTGAATGATCATCGATCGGTCTATCGCTGCATGCAGTAGTTTCGCTCTCAATCGATCTGATCTCTTTTGATCTCGAAATTGCCGGAATCGGTTTGAAATTTAATCTGGAGATCTAGGGTTCATTCTTCCCTGGGAGTGATGGTATCGGATCTAGGAACCGCGCATAGCTCAGGGTGATCGGAGGCGTTACTGGTGAAATCCCTACTTTATGTTTTTTTTTTGGGGGGGGGGGGGGGGGGGGGGGGGGTAAATCTCCTGGCGTAAGAAATGCATTCACGAGCAACACAAGCATCGTGTCGGGATCGGACACAGGAGTTCCGTGCGGCCGTTGAGAGTTCGAAAAAGCACCTCTCGACGACACTGAATGCGGCGAGCAGTAGCGCCGGATCCAGATTGGATGGGCCGAAGTCGGCACTCTCGATTCAGTCGGAGTTCAACAAGAGAGCTTCCAAAATTGGTCTCGGGATTCACCAGACTTCGCAGAAGCTAGCTAGACTCGCAAAGCGTAAGTATTACCAATGCCGTAGTTTTCTTCGCTTTGTTTTTCTTCCCCACGGGAAACTAATCTGATTAGTGCTGTTTCTTGACAAGGATTTATCCAATGCTTAAAATTAGTGATTATAGCAGGGGCATAAATATTGGGGATCTTGTTAGGTTGCGATGCTAATAAATTCAAGTTAACTTCCATAGTAAAGGTAGAATGTCGATTGAAATGTTCGTGTTGGATGATGTATGGCTCTATATGTGTCGAGCAGGAAAATGTTTGCAGTTCATCTCATTCTGCAATCACATGATGCTAATTGATTATTCATTTTCCTTTTTGACATTGTGAGGGCAGCTTGCTGTAATCCTTTTGCTATCTGATATTGGACCGAGGATAATTAATTATTGGCCATTTATTTCTCAGAGAAAGATGATTATATGATATCCAAGTCTATTTATGTTTGCAGTGGCCAAGAGGACATCAGTTTTTGATGACCCGACAGTAGAAATACAAGAACTGACAGGGGTTCTCAAGAAGGATATTACTGCTTTAAATTCTGCTGTCGTAGATCTTCAGCTCCTCTGCAGTTCGCAAAATGAGAGTGGCAATATTTCCAAAGATATTACCAATCACTCTACCACAGTGGTTGATAATTTGAAGAACCGCTTGATGAGCACTACAAAAGAGTTCAAAGAAGTTTTAACCATGAGGACCGAGGTCAACTAAAGATCAACTCCTTTGCAGTTGGCTGGCCCTTAACTTGACTTTTCTATTTCTAGGGATAAACATTCTCAATTAGGAAATTGAAACTTACTTTCATATGTTCTGAATTTCTGATGTGTAGAACTTGAAGGTTCATGAGAATAGAAGACAATTGTTTTCTTCATCAACTTCAAAAGAAGCAACCAATCCTTTCATTCGACAACGCCCTCTCGTTTCCAGGGCTTCTGACGCTGCAAATCCGCCACCATGGGCTAATGACTCAACATCTTCTTCTCCATTGTTCAGGTAAAGTGGTGAATAAAAATGTCAGAAATTTGCTTTCTTTCTGTACTTGGAAGATTACAGGACATAGATTCTTTTCTTGCTCGTCTTGTAAAACCTGGAATTAACTCTTGCTACATTTTTGTGATTATAAGGAGGAAGAAAAATGGGGATTCATCCTCATCCGCCCAGCCACTGATACAGCAGCAACAACAGCAACAACTAGCAGTACAGGATAGCTACATGCAGAGCAGGGCAGAGGCTCTTCAAAATGTTGAATCGACAATTCATGAGTTGAGCAACATCTTCACCCAACTGGCTACCATGGTTTCTCAGCAGGGAGAGCTTGCCATCAGGTTGACTGTCTTTTAATTAGTGTTAGCTCATAATCATAGAATTGGAAACGGAGATCCAATTTTCACAGTGCAAACTGGACGTCCTACCCATTGGTTTTTTAAGCAGAGTTAACCTTCATGAATCATTAGTCATGATCCTTCGTTTAAGAGCATTCTTAGTGTCATATCATTACCATGATCATTTCATCCTTATCACTGACTATTCTACTTGAATCTCCGGAGCTTTGCAGTTCATATGAGTTAAAATGCCTTTGCTGTTATCTTCTTTTTGTGTTTTGTGTGTTTGTAATACAGCTAGGCTGCTTTAAATTTGTTTATGAAGGGTTTTAACTGGGGAAACCTAATGAGTTGTATGAAACATGTCTAGGGATGAAAGCTCATATTCTTCGTAGCCAGTTACTGAACAGAAGATGGTGCTAGGTCGATTAGTTGGGTTCTTTCCTCTTATTGTTGGAGCTTTCAAATTAACTGGTCTCTAATGATCATGACAGGATTGATGAGAACATGGAGGACACATTGGCTAATGTGGAGGGAGCACAAGGAGCACTGTTGAAGTATCTCAATAGCATAACCTCCAATAGGTGGCTGATGATCAAAATATTCTTTGTCTTGATGGTTTTCCTCATGATTTTCCTATTTTTTGTTGCATAATTTGATAGTCAGAATACTCTCTTTTCGTCCATTAATCTGCTATAGCATCTTCTCATTTGTTGTTAACTTGTTATTTGTATACCATTTTTGTCGGACAATAAAGCAGATAAGCATCTTCACCATAGTAAACAGCGTTATTTGTTTATATTAGAGCAGGATGTTGCTTAACGGCCGAATTTTCTTGTATACAATAGATACAATCGTTTGGTCGATCATTCTGGCTCATAGTTGTGCCATTTTTGTTCAGCTTTTATATACATATATAAGTTTCCATTGGCAATTTCTTAAGCGCCTGCCAAGTGAAGTTGAAGTTGCTCATCAAGTAATTCAATCGAGACTGCCACCCAACTGTCCTTTCCTTATCGTATGGACGTTTAGGATCAATTCTTTATTTCTTTGGTACTTCAAGGATCCGCTTCTGCATCTGCGGGTCCCTCTTTGCAACAGAGCAGTTTGTAGATGAAATCTTGCCACAAGAATGCTTTCCATTGAAATTGGAACAAGTATGTGTTGCTTAACTCCGATGTCATGCGGCTCGGAGATCTTTCGGAAAATGAAGCTTTCCAGTGCGCTTAATATTTCACTTCTTTGCTTCACGCTGACTCACTATGTCAAAAGTATTTGTGAGCATTAACTGGAACTTTAGCTAAACTACGACACTGACGTAAGTGTATGTGTTAAAAAGCAAAAGCAGCAGATAAATTTGTACCCAAAACTTCACTCTGTAGTAACGTCCATGTCTACGTGTTTGCTGTCGATACGTATAGACCTTGTTTGGGACGAATAGTTTTATTCATTTATTCGTACGAAGCATCAGGTTTTCCAAGTCAATGTATCTTTTCTCCAAAGACCCATTTTTTTTCTTTCCCAAAGACAAGGATTACGATAAGATATTCCATAATACCATATTAATTCCACCTCCCGATGCATCCAACGGCGAGAACATCGTAGTATAACGTGTGACTCAACGCCGGAACTCCTTCGCGACAGCTCACGGTATCTCGCTTTCGTTGCACCGCGTGGACAATTTAAGATGCTTCGTCCCCGCTGGCGAGCTGCTCCAGTGTTCCTCTAACTCTCTTGTCGTTGGTGGTAGGGAGAGACAACCTTGTCACGTGTCAATCACAGGCGTTATCTATTACCCTAATCTCTCTCTCTCTCTCTCTCTCTCTCTCTCTCTCTCCCTCTTACGGCTCTTTTCTCTTTTGCCTCTACCGGTGGCTTCCTTCTCGTCTGGAAACCCTAATACGATCTCCGATCTCCGTCTTCTCGCTCTCTTCTTCCCCAATCTCAACATTTCGAAGTCCTAATTCTCCCTCGATCCGTGGTGTGCTGATCTCGTCATCCAATCTCCTTCGCCTTACTCACAATTTTCTGTTAACGATCGGATTTTCTTTTCCTTCTCTGGATCCGAAATCTCCCTTCGTACGTCCTCTATTCCTCGGTAGAATCTCATTTCGAGGTTTGGGCGATTGATCGATTCAGGAATTCGTATAGGAGTTGAAACCCTTACTGTGGCCTATTTTTGATCGAGAAAGAGATGGTGGGAGGTGGAAGCAGAAGGGACGATGGGCCTATCAAGATTAGCAGCACGAACGTGTTCGCGGCGCTCGAGACCCTAAAGAAGAAGAAGAAGTCGGATAAAGAGTCGTCCAAGAGCAAGAGATCGTCTAAGAGCCAGGCGAAGGAACCGGAGCCGCAGGTTTTCTGGGCCCCGACACCGTTGACCGTTAAATCTTGGGCTGATGTCGATGATGATGATGATGACTACTACGCCACCACTGCCCCACCCCAGCCGGTCTGGGGAACGTCTGATCAGCAGGAGGGCAAGGAAAGCGCTACTGCTGCAGTAGAGGAGGTATGGATTCTTTCTCCTTGAGAATTATTTTTATTCCACATGTGCAGTTGTGTGGTCTATAGTTGTCAGCAACAGAAGATTTGAGGAAAGAAGGAATGGAAGAAGACAAAGAAAAGAGGATAAGAATAGGAATTCTTTTTTCCCGTTTAGTATCCAGTTGGTCATAGTGTCATACAAATTCATCATAAGTAAAGACATCAGATAACTCAACAAAGGACCTAAAGCTGAAAAGACAAGTAACATATTCTGGAGTAGGAGTTTCGAAACTTATATTAAAAGTTCCCAAATTATATTAAATTTCAAACTTGTACAGCACAACATGTTGAAATACACAATAAAATAACTTGTTCTGAGGTTACTGGTATGTTCTGTTTGCACTTGTGATGGCAGTCTGTTGATCTGATGGAGCAGCTATACAGTGCACTATATTTTGATATGTAGGAAAACATCATAGTTTTAGGGTCCCGGTAAAAATACCTAAAATAGATTGTTTGCCACTTCCTGCTGTTATTTCTTTTGTTTTTGATTTTTTAAGGTATTTCCTTGCTAGTATATGATGCTCAATACTTGATATGCTTGATTATTTTTCTTTTGATATGACAAATATTTGTATAGTTCTTTATGTCACTTTGTTGTTATATTATGATATTAGTTAAATTAGTTATGAGAGAGAGCCCATGCAATAGCCAATAAGTGTTTGATTATGCCAAAATAAGATATGCTAGCCTAAGTCATGGTTGAAGTCTCAAAAAAGGGTTTGAAAAGCCTCTTGAGCCTAAGAAACTTATGCGTCGCAACAAGATGGAGAGAAAGAAATGAGCCTTGAGGGTTTCACCTTTGGACAAATTTTTTTTACTCTGGAGTGAAAGTTATGCAAGATGAAATTCAACTTAGGAAATGTTTTCCTTTTCATATTCTTGTATGGAACTCATAAATATTAGTTGTATCATTTTCTGGGTAATAATTGCCAAATTCACCGATTCATAGTCATCTAATATTTGCCTTCTTCTAGAAGCTCTATAGACTGTAGAAACTAGTTGATATTACCTGTGGACGAAGACACGCTTCAGTGGTGGAGTGAAGTTTCTATGTAGCCAAAGATGGCAGGTAGAGGCTTTGCCCATATACCTTCAAAAAGGAAGAAAAAGAAAAGAAGAATTATGAGATTCTGATATTAAAGATTGATCTTCTTTGCTAGATTTTATTCTTTTTCAATTTTGTTGCCTTTTGGACAGCACATATGAACTGGTAGTTGTATTATTAGGGTTGTCTGCATGTCGATTTGCTCATAATCTGCAAGTAATATGGACTCTTGGTGGAAAAATTATCCAGAAGGATTTTCTAGTGGTTCACATTTCAGTAGATGTTGAGTTGTTGAGGATGAGCAAGTAATGTGTAGTCTCAGTAATATTATGCGGAAGTTTGTCTCAATAATTATTATGGTTAAAGTGATGTTTTAGGCTCTCAAGAAAGGAAAGTGAAGTGACGATTTTATTGGATCCTACCTATTTGTCTATAAGACTTCTACCTGCAGTTCTTGACTTTATAAAGCAACAAGGTTTTTTCCTGTTTCTGTACATACTTTGTTTTGCATATAGAAATCATCACTTTCTTTGCTGCAGTTATGTGAGACCTAGCAGATTAAGTGCTGTTGTTGGAAGAATGTGATTATGCAGTTACACAAATGTTTATAAATTATTGAAATTTTATATAACCTCTCTCGAGGATATATTAGGACAATGAAAAAATGATATTGTTAAAACATTTTCTTTCAGTACTATTCCTAGTCTTATTACCTTTAAACTACTAATGCAAAGATGTATCAATCTTGCTTTTGCAGAAAGGAAACATACATTAGCTATGTTGGGTCTTTAAAATTTGAAAAAAAAGTTGTCTTATCAAATTAACAAGCTCCCTCTATAAATTTTAAGCAGTTAATTACTCTACATCTCTCCCTGCAAGAATTTTTTTTTTAATTGCATCAAATGGTTTGATTTCCAAGCGATTTGTGAAGAAGTTTAGAGAAGAAAGTTAATACATGAGGCAAGTCTTACATAAATGTGCAAATTAATTTTGTATGGATTGAAGGAGATAGTGAGTCAAGTCTTACATGAAAATGCAAATTATTGTTGTCAGGAATAGCTCGTATCCAGAACTGAAAAGTTAGTTTTGCAAAGGATAGTATAAGTGTCATGCTGTAACGATCTTGTCCACCGACAGTCTGACCTGTCTTGTAGAAACTTTGTTTCCTTCATGCCAGCATTAAGCTGGAAAACTGTAATCTAATTAAGCTTATGCTAGTGGCTGATAGGTCTTGCTCAGGGCCTTTTACATCCTAGCCATATAACTGTAGCGGAGTGTGAGTTGTGCTAGGTGAGGATGACCTGCCAAGGCCCTATTTTGGTGGAGTTAATGAGACCTTTGAGGAGATGTTGGCAAACTTAGTGTTTTGGGCCAAACTGTTTGGTTATTTGAAGAAAATATTCTGAGAGCTTTCTATGGATTGCATTTGCTCTTCTTTTGCGTAGTAATATGTAGATAGTGTTGAAGCTGACTGAAATTAGTTCATTCCTTGTCTTTATTTTTCTCTTAAATTTGATTTTTTTTCCTCTAATTTTTTATTAGAACACGCATGCTGCAGGAAAGTGAAAGTGAGGATGATGGTCTTGATATTGATGATGGTGACGATGATGCTGAGGAACATGAGCATGAAGCTGAAGCTGCTATCCCAGCTGAAGCAGCTTTAAAAGAACCTATCCCTGCTCCTGTACCGGCTAAAGATACAGAAAGGCAGCTCTCCAAAAAGGAGTTGAAGAAAAAGGAATTAGCTGAATTGGATGCTGTTTTGGCTGAGTTGGGAATTTCTGGCAATGATAAGAATGATACTCAAATTGATACAAATGGTAATGGCATACTCTTTCTGAAATGTCAAACATAAATTAGGTAGTCTCGTTTTCTCGGGCATGTACCGCCAATGTCGATATAGCCATCCTTAATCTTACATGATGTATCCAAAAGCTTACTATTATCATCATCCACTTTTATAGTTGAGAAAAAGCCAGTGGAGCAGAATGAAGATGGAGATAAGGAGAAAACAGCTGGACCTTCGGAGAGTAAGAGTTCGAAGAAGAAGAAGGCTAAGAAAGATAAAAATACAAAGGAGTCTAAGGAGCCCCAGGAACAGCTCATTGGTGTGGATGCCAATAAATCCACTGAAGAGGCGACAGGTGGTGAACCTGAAGAGGATGCATCTGCAGTGGATGTGAAGGAGCGGCTAAAGAAGATGGCTTCAATGAAGAAGAAGAAATCAAACAAGGAGATGGATGCTGCTGCAAAAGCTGCTGCAATTGAGGCTGCGGCAAGGAGTGCTAGGCTTGCAGCTGCAAAGAAGAAAGAGAAGAATCATTACAACCAACAACCTGTGCGGTAAGCTCTTGTTGTTTTCCTATTTTTGGGCGATGAGTTCGATCTCTCCTGTTCTTTTTTTGGATTCCAGAATAAAACATCAGTTTGTTCTATAGATGTCCTTAAGATGTCACATGATATGTTGTTGTTGCGGTACTTCATTAATCAGAATTTCATGGACGTTTACAACTTTTCGCAGTTAATGTGGATTATTAACTCTGTTGTCCTATTTTCTCTATACATTATTTCTAGTCTCTACCACCATTCCGCCAGATTTCGTTAACATTATATTGGGGATGCAACGAAGTTTCTCTGATCCATGCGTTTTTAAAAACAGCGAACGCCCTTCTCTCTCTATAATATCGGAAGGTATACATAGGGAGGCCTGTATGCTAACCATACCACATCCTCTGGATAATGCATACTGGTTATAAGTGTTAAGAGGTCCCGATGAATTACGTCAAATGTGAATCTATTCATTGTAGTGAAAGTTAAGAAGGTAATGCCAAGAATTCCCAAAGCTTAATTTAAACCTCCTACTATCGAGCAGTTGATTTGATCGAGTCTGTCAGTTTGTGGGCCATATCTACACTTGATATCTTCACGTTAACGCCAAAGAGAGAAATTATGTATGCAGCCAAAATAGGTGAACATAAGTCGCAGACTTGGAAGCCCCATCTAAGAGCAGAAGCATCTATTAATATAATACTGTCCATGGCCAAAGAGCTGCCTTGACACGTATATTTGGCAGGCGTCCTCCAGATCAAGAGCAGAAAGTAGAAATGTCCATGCCTATACAAGTCTGTAGACTTGCAAGCCACGTTAGGATTCTGTGCACGAGAACATAAGTGAAGACGTGCAGTTAAAAGCATCACAATCCAACAAGCAGCTCATTTGACCCGGTCCTCTAACCTCACAAAATCACAAGACTTGTCCTCTTTTATCTTACTACTCTTCTTGGGTCTTGGCCGCTCTTATTCACCTTTTCAACTAATACTTTTGAACATCTATCCTCGACAATGTAATGCTTCTGTGTTTGACCACCATGGTTGCGATGCTCGACTCTTCTGTAGCCTAAGTGCGAAGTAAACTATAAAATGAGACAGAAGAGTTGCGTTGACGTCTAGACATTTCATTTGTGCAAAAGTCAATAAGATCTTGCAACTCAAAAGGACTGCTGTTTCCCCCCGACTCGATGGCTGTAGCATTGTCTTTGCCTTAAAGTTTTAGTGCACGCGAATGGCGATCTTTAATTTTACTTCGTTCATGAGAATGACACCTGGATTTGACTTGTTAGACAAAGTGCCATTGAATCCGGGGGCAGATGTACAGTTGAAATTTATGAATGATGTTAAGACATTAGCTGTCAAGGTGGATAAAATGTTAATTAATTGACGGTATTCTGAGATTTTCAAAGAAAGCACGTCAAACAAAGGTCTCTTGCTTAAGCCCAATTTAACCCAGCTCAGCCCTGGAACAACTCGGCTGGAGCCCACTTAGCTCAACCTGATGAATACTTTACTTTGTGGCCATCACAAATGAGTAGATAAACTATATGTTAGACAAAGAGATTAATAATTATCGATAAATAGATTGAATAATTGGGTCAGTTAACTATTTCAGTAAATGAACCACAACAAACTCAAACTATTGAATGGAAAAGTCCATCAAATATTAGCCTTAATATCTATTAGAATAACTGAATAATTGGTAAGACTTATTTTCAAGACTTATATTTAGGCAGTTCTTTTATTTATTTTACTTTTCCTTTTGTTTTGAGTGTTTGATGAGCTCGTTTCTATTTGGCCAATTTAGAGAGGGGTAGCTCATATTATACAAGATCCAATCCTTTACTCTTACTATTCTGTTCTCTTCTCTAGTCCAAATATACTAGATGTATATATGTGAGTTATAATATTGTTCTCTTTAAGCTGAAAAGTTTTATTGATCTAGAAGACTTCAAGAACCTTTTGAATTCGATCAAGGCGAATAAGTTCTCTATTATTTTCTTGTCCTATTACACAGTTGTCAACGCATTTTTCAAGGCATACATCATCTCTTAATTTCTTCTCCCACTTATCTCGGCTTCCATCTTTTCTTGCCGTGCCTAGATAAATTGATAAAATTCTTAGTCTTATATCAAAATGCTTCTTGAATTAGATGTCAAAACGAAGTTATATAATGGAATAGAAGATTAGACTACGAAATTTAAGTGCCTTAAGGAATTGGGCATGTCTGATGTTAGTTTTTTGCTTGCTTAAGAAATGCAAAATATTAGCACGTTTTCTTCATATAATTATTTAGTGACGAATAAGAAGTTGCGTATTCTAAGCTTGAAAGTTTAGAAGTACGAATTGTCTCTAATATTTATTTAACAACAAGTAGGCCAAGGTTTCCAAGACGTTGAAGAACAGAGAAAAGGCTTGACATTTTAACGTTCACGATATCAATGATCGTTAAGATGATTGAAGGATTAAAGGCGTAAAACGTGACAGTCTCCAATAATTCAATTGAGATATATAATTGAGCTCGGCCATCTAGGCTCATTAATTTTTTTAAATAAAATCTAAATTTGACCTCCACCGTGGCTAGTTTAAGATATCTAAATCCGATCATTACACACAAAAAAGGGTCTTAATTTTTCAGTTTAATACCAAAATTTTGCAATATATATATATATATATACCTAAGTCTATGTTCATTTATGAAATAAAAAATATATTTATTATAGTATAAGTCTTCGTATACTAAAATAATAATATCTACTAGGTTTATACTGGTATAGTCATATATATTTCATCTAATATTTTTATATCTATTAATTACTATTTACCTTTAAAAATATATCATTTTAACTTTTTATTTCTACTATTTTAATTTCTTCTTATCAATTATAATTTATCAAACTATTATTTTAACTTTATATTATATGAAGCGTAACTATTACATATTATATTAATATATTACTAAATACTAAAATAGCTTACACCGAGATAAAGTACAAAAAATAAAAAGAACTATAATAATATCGACATTATTTCACAAACGGAGGCAGCCTAAGATTATTCCGGGCACTTGGTTTGCCGATAAAGTTCTGTGGGCTCCCAATGTATAAATAAAGATGAAGCATTTGGTTCTAGAAGTCCACTAGCTAATTATTATAGTTTTCTGGACGAAAGCCATTGATAGTTGTTAAGCGAGCAGTCATAATTAACTTGCTATTGATATTAGCTGTTTGTTTAATAAAATGGAAGTCAAATCTTCCTCAAATGGACATCATATTTTATCACAGCATTTAACGATCCGAGAGGGAAGTGCTTATCAGCCACTTGTTTCAATTGCTTTAAAATACTCTCTTGTGTTGTGTGTCTCTTCTAAACAAAAATATCTTATCATAAAGTTGTTATCGTTATGGATTTGACGGCCCTACGTTCCCCTTGGGCAGATAATTAAACTCCCTAAAGGTTAACTTGATATAAGGAAATAAAAAATATGGTTTATTGAGGTCTTAGTTGTAGCATATTTAATCTAAAAACATATCAAGCTATAATTAATCTATTGGGCCTTCTTAACGTTAATCTTGTATATAGATTTTTAAAAAATAAAATAAAATATTCCGACCCTATTTAAAAGGCCAACTGCTATCCTACCCGGTTCCCTGTCCTCAGTATAAGTATTCGCCCTACTTTTCCAAGGATAAACTCCACGTCTCAATCATCATGACGCAGAGAGATGGATGGATAACTTGATAAATTCGACGTCGCGTCGCGATAATAACCTTCATCAATCGAGAGACAAGAAGGACTGAGTAGTAAATCACGGATAAGTGGGGACCTTATTCTCCACTTGCTCATCGCTTTTTCGTCCCTAGAAGAAACGTACCGAGGGGTAACGCATGGGTATTCACGATTTAGTCTCGATTCACTACCCTCCTGGATAACTATATCACTGTAACTGGCGTGATTTGAATCTATGGTCGTCATCAAGGCAGTAGCAATCAATTAATTAACCAAAGAGATGAGTGCACTGTGTGCATAGTTGACTTTGGTACTATTACATTTTGAAAATTCCTGGATATGGAATATTAAAGCCCAACTTTGAGAATATCTTTAGTTTAACAACAAATTCTAATCCATGTCTAACCATGCATGTTTTCAAGTTTTATTAATTTTTTTCGGAACATATACTTAGGCCAAGTCAAAAACATTGCGGTCGATGATGATGGAAGAAGAGACGTCAGAGAAGGATAGAATAGAGAATATAAGAACCCAAATCAGAGGTTGATCTTTTGGCCGGGCAGTGAAGTCAGGGGATATTAATGTAGAATTCTTCCACCATAGCCGACCCTTCAGATAGGATTTCTCCATTCTACTACGACAAAAAGGAAAAGAGTTAAAAAGAGAGAGAGAGAGAGAGGGAAATTAGGGGAGATGAATGTAGTGTTGGCATTTTGCTGTTGCTTCCCTGGTACATGTCAAACCATAGTTTAATTTAACAAATGGCATTTGGCCTCTCACTAATGCCAAAAGAAATATTATAAAATGAGCAGAGACGTGAAATCTAGCTAATGGAAGCAAGGTTGACCTTCTATTAACTTCAACTGCAAACGGCGGTACGAACTGAAACAGGCAGCAGTTGTGGTTTAAAAGATTAAATTGGAAGTAGGCTGGGCTGTAGTTTGTAGTTGTAGTGGCCCCATGTTTCAAGAGAACATTATTATTATATCGCTATTTTGGCTGAGCGGAGGTCCTTTTTGTATTGCCAGCCCAGACTAAGCAGACTTGGGAATTGGGATGCCGAACACTGAACACAATCTCACGATGCAATGGACTCGTCTAAACTGATGATATATCTTTGAAATGCAATGGACTCATCTATTGCACCATACAGTCTCAGGATGCTTCTCTTATCTTTTATAGAAGTTAATCTTAAATGACTGTTCGATATCATTTAGACATAGAAGGAAGAAAAGAAGAGCACAGAGATATATATATATATATATATGAAAACTTCTCTTTCAAAAATAATAATAATAAAAAAGACCAAAATTTATCACTTATATATTATACAAGACGAGAAGAGGATGATGATGCGAGTGTTATATGATTAAAGTAGATTTACATTTTTAGATCTCGACGCAACAGGCGGCTTGGATGTGTCCCGAGAACTCTTCCGGCATCGCCCCTTTCTTTGTCCACGTCACCTCTTTGTTCATCTTGTTCTCCTCTAATACGCAAACCACGTGGGTCCCACCGTCGCAGCCCGACCCCATCACCACCACTTTGCCCTCCCCCACCGCCGCCACCGCCGACGCCACCCTGGCCTCCTCCGGCATCTCCGCCACCACCCTCCACGCCGCTCCCTCGGACACGGTCACGTGCCCCGCCCTGCACACGTACATCCTCCCGTCCCCGGCCACCACGCACGTCCTCGGACACGTTGCTTCCTCCAGCCTGCCCTCCTCCACGGGGCCCCACCGCCACGCGGAGGCGTCGAACACCTCCGCCGAGCGCCCGAACTGCCCCTGGGCGTCCGTGGCATATCCCCCGATGACGTGGAACCTGCCGCCTAGGAACGCCCCCCGGGGCTCGTCCCGCTCCATCGCCATGTCGGGGAGGGGGAACCACCGGTCCACGACCACGTTGTACGCCAGCGCGGACCGGAGCGCGTTCTTGTCCTCGTCGTGGCCGCCCGCCACGTACACCGCCCGGTCGGCATCGGACGCCGCGCACGCGAAGAAGGACCGCCGCGGGCCGGGCATGGGCGACCCCCTCCGCCACGCCCCGGAAACAAAGTCGTACACGTAGACGCGGTCGGAGGCGGTCCACGTTTCCGGGTCCCACCCCCCGACCACCACCAGCTCTCGTCCGACCGCTGCAAGCTGGCAGAAGAGCGGGAGCCCGTGGGGGAGGCCGGGGATAGCCGGCAGCACGTCCCACGTGCCGGTGGCCGGGTCGAAGAGAGTGAGACGGTATGATGTGGTAGAAGACGAATACTTCTTCGCCGGGCCGGCTTGGGCCAAGGCCGGCTCGGCCTGGGCCAGGGCAATGACCGGTCTAGTGAGGCCGGAGGATTTCCTCAGGCGGTGGTACGACGAAGACTCCACCTCCTGCATCCAGAGTCGGCAAACTGATCGGACCGAGGGAAACTGATCGTACGGCACGCGGATGAGGCACTCCCGCGCCACTTCGTCCGGAAGGCCTGGTATCAGATCTGCCATCGTGTTGAATTGTTGTTTGAAATTAACCTTTCGTTCTAGAAGCCAATCAGTGGGAATGGATTGAGATGATGAGGAGGCAAGCAAGGGATTGGAGATATTTATAGATTCCCAAAGTTTGCAAGGGATCGAATTTAATAACAAATAATTAATGGCCTGTTGTTTCTTTTCCCCCTTATTTCGAAGGATGAGATCAAGCGGGAAGGGAAACTATTGCTGCGGGAGTCCACAGAAAAAGCGACCTGGTGGGCCTGGACCGTGGTGGAACCGGAATGGCTGACTGACGGAAATTAATATATTAAAATACATAATTATCCCGCTTGTTTTTATTCTCCGTTCACTGGATCTGATCTCCTCCGGTTTCTTCAGAAGATGGAAAGGGGAAAGGGGAAAGGGGAAAGGGGAGAGGGGGGAACGTCTTAAGAGGGGAGATTGAGATTGGTATATTGTGGGTCCCGCATCTAAGACAAGGAGCACATCGATCGAGACGCCTAGCCACTCACCCTATCACGCGTGGATAGGAAGAATAGCAGGGTGAGGATACCGCTCCGGAATTTATCTATAACAGGGGATTCTGGATAGATATGAGAAAGGATAGTACGGTGAGTCAGCATATGAGCCTTGTTTTTTTTTTTTTGGTGCCCCCTCTGTCTTTGATAAGACCAGCCGTTACTGGCGCGATAAATTGCGATGGCTAAAAAGACAAGAAAAAAAGGAATGGCACAATGGCTTATCCATTTGGGTTAGCCTTATCTGCTTGGGGAGGAGGGGGATCTTGTTACTGCGCATTTGTAACCTTCGGATGCCAATTCGCGCCAAGCTTTTTCTTTTTTTTTTCCTCAATCCAATGAATAACTCTTTCTCTATGTCTATGTTGGAGTAGATCATCTTTGTCTCATTTCTTGTTCCCTTAGGCTTCAATTCTTCTTTCCCTTTTCTTGTTTCCGGACCTCTGCGGTCTTGTCTCCTACAACTGCTATGATTGTTGCTCATGTTACACATGATCGAAGTGGTATTATTGCTATGGGACCAGAGTGAAGGAAATGGTCGTGCAGTAGTTATCCATGAGTCATAGGCTCATAGCCGAGAAGTGTTACCTAGTGTAGAGCAACCTCACTTTCGAATTCTTGCTTTTTCTAGTGGAATGGAAGGAGGCAGGAGTTCCAGAGTTCGAAGAGATTGCAAAAGGAGCATAATATACCATCGACTATATTAACTCCATGTACGCAAAGACGAGGGAGACCTGATATTCCGTACTCACTATCTGAGACAGATGGCTTAAGTGACTTGATTAGATTAATTCGGCCATAAGACAAGGGCATATGAAATCTGCTCTTTTCTTTAATATGGGAGGAATAATGCGACGTGCTCATCAATCATCATCTATCATCGGAAGGTTCTGACCCATTTTGAAGAAGATAATTGATGTGATTTTAATCGTTTTTACGTATCTTGGGATACGATAAGATAATCAAAGTCTGCGGACATAAAATTATTTAAAGAACAGAAGTACAATCTAAGCCCAGAGGTTTTAAGTCAGTCCATTCTTTTGACACATGACTCTTGAATGACTAGACTAGTGAGCTTATGAGACATGATGTTATTCCGCTGATTCGTAAAGCAAACAGGCATTGGCACCATGGGTAAGAAAGTTAGATTTAGAGAATAGCCTACGATATTGCACGAGGAATGGTAGCTGTTATCAAATCAGAGTTTCAACTGTAGCCAAGTTTAAGGTCTTCCACTTGAGAGAGAATGAAGATCAGAGATATCAATGTGAAGGATCCAGGGGGTCATGTAAGATAGGAGATTGCTGTGCCATCATCATACCGAAGAGATGTGAAAGATGAGTGGAAGAAACTACAGCTACTCGCCAGTCGCCCCCAACGAAGAATGCTAATTTAAGAACAAATAAGAGGTGCAAAGAGCCATTTAGGCAGGCCAAAAGCCCAAAGCGGATAGAGGGCCTAAACCCAGAAGTGGCACTTCTTGGTTTGGTTAAACCCAGAGGCAAGTAGGCTCCACCAATCTGCCTACCGCTCTTTCTCACGCCTCTCGCCCTCTCCGTCTTTTTTTTTCTTCTTCTTTTCATTTTTAAAATTTGGCTTGTAATCTCTCTCACGCCTTCTCTCTCTGCCTCGCAATCTCTCTCTCTTCCTCTCTTTCTCCTCAGAGTGCGGAGGAGCTGGAGCAGTCGACCTCCTCCTTCGACCCTAACCCTAGATTTGTACTCTAATTTAAACCCTAATCTCTTCTTCTTCTTCTTCTTCTTCTTCTTCTTCTTCTTCTTCTTCTTCTTCTTCTTCTTCTTCTTCTTCTTCCTCTCCTCCAGAATTTCCAGGTTCGGTTCATCAGGCCAATCCTTCCGGATTTACCTCGTCTGTTCGGACGGCATCGCTGTTAATTCAAGAAGACCACGAGTTCCGCGCTTGTAAGTTTCTCGATTGGAATTTCCTTTTTCTTTTTCTTTTTTCCTTGAGGGATTGCTAGTGTCAAAAGGTAGACTCGCTCGTACAGGGTGGTGGTTTAGGATTTACCTGTAGATGAAATCATTGCCGTTGTGCAATGCGTTTATCTTATCGTGAAAAAAAGAAAAGAAAATAATAAGAATGATAGCGGTTCGCGACTTTTTATCATAACTGTATGATCTATTTTGATATATTAGTTCTAACAGGGTCATACATGAGATTATTTTGCTTCAGGCTCAGGTTCTATTGCAATAATATTAATTCTACTTTCTGGTGACAAATCAAATTAAGACCTAAAACAGGAACTTGAGATTTGTAGATGCTGTTTCTTTTAAGTTTGAACTATTTAGTTGTTTTGTTGCTCATTGTCGAATAAGAAACGTTAGTGTCTCTTCCTGTTAAAGTAATTTTTGTTTGTTTTTGTTGAAAAGTACATATATTTTGTCAAATTGTTTGTGTTATAGGGCAAACTATCTATCCCGTTTGTAGAACATAAAGTTGGCACACTTCTATTTATTGTGTTATTTTTTCATGATGTCAACAGAATGCTGGTTTTTACTCTGCGCTCCTGAAGTAGAGGGGGACTGAGATTTTATTCTTGGTCCCCTACACATGACTTTCTTGGGGATATAGGAATGCAGAATGAGTGCTGAACGGGTAACTAGCTCCTTGTTTGGATATGGTCATCGAGTGTCTTCAAAAGGAGGAAATACTAGTGCATTTGCTCACCATTTCAAAGGAAAACCAGATGTCCGGGCTTCATTCGATTTATTACTTTCAGGACATGGTCATACATTATTTCAAGGGGCACATTCTTCAGTCTTTAGTGGTAAAAGATATACTCTCAGATCGAGGAACACTGATTCAAGGAGTGGCTTCAAAGTAAGCTGCACAAAGGAGCCATTTATCAAGGCCAAATCCATGATTAGATCTTTTATTCCTCTTTGGAGCGAGGGTATATTTTTACTCAGATGCTCCATTGTTGTTGCTGTAATTTCTGCTGCAGGTATGATGATTTGGTACACTCAGTTCAAAGCCCGCAGCTTTATTGAGGCCCGCCTTTTACCTTCAGTTTGTTCAATATTGAGTGAATACTTTCAACGGGAGCTTGATTTTGGTAGGGTTCGAAGTGTTTCACCATTGGGTATAACTTTGCAATCATGTTCTATTGGGCCTCATCAGGAGGAATTTTCTTGTGGAGAGGTATCAGTTATGAAACTTCGTCTCCGCCCTTTTGCAAGTCTCCGGAGAGGGAAGATTGTGATTGATGCTGTTCTATCCCGTCCTTGTCTATTAGTTGCTCAGAAGGAAGATTTTTCCTGGTTGGGGATTCCTCTATCTTCTGAAAACAGTTTGCACAAGCACCACTCAACTGAAGAAGGAATAGATCATCGTACAAAAAGCAGAAGGCTTGCTAGAGAAGTATCAGCTTCTCATGGGGCTAGAGAAAGGAGAAAAACAGCGAGGAAAGCTGCAGAGATGGGTTATATTGTTCCTGAAGAGTACCCTGTATCGTTCTCGATTGATCATATGAAGGTTGCTCATAGTTCAAGTGATTCTGGTAAATCTGGTTCTTTCTCTTTTATGGATCAACAGATGCAATGGAAGGATCATCACTGCATAGATACAAGAACCAACTATGGTTCAAAGCATGCCGATCTTGAGAAATCCTTTGGCATCAAAGTTCAGGTTCCTGAGATCAAATTTTGGTCTAGACTGAAGCCATATTTTATCAGGCGAAGAACCAAAAGGAATGCTCCTAAAAAAATCATTTCTAGAAATGGAACTTCTTCTAGACAGAGAAATCTTAAGCGTAGCGCAGTTGCTGCCTTGGCATATTTTAAGGGGCTAGATAGTGGTAAATTTGGCCAATCATTCCCTGAGCAGGGGAACGTTTCTTTTACTGAAGGTAATACTGATAGTGGATCCGGAGGGAGGTCTGAAATGGATGGAGTTATTAGTAGGACTGAGTTCAAATCAGAAAATAACTTTGATCAAGCTAGGTCCTTAGATATTATTGATTTAGTTCTTGTAGACGGAGAGGAACCTGCAAATCAGATGCCAACCAGGATTTGTGAGCATTCTTCAAGTGCAATATTGGATGACCACTCAAAAAATTCAAATCTTCTCAATGGTAGCACAGTGGAAAGGCAGAAGCCAGACAAAGGTCATCACAACCTTGGGCTTGGAAAAGATACTTTTTTGGGGACTTCTAAGCACAATTCATATAGTTCTAGTAGCAAAGAGTTGTCGAAACATCATATTGGGGATCGATATGATAATGGAGTCAGTTGCAATGACTTCCAGGATCCTGTAGTGGACTCTGAGAACATTTTTGAAGTTAGTCGAGGTCTTGAGCATCAAGGATTTGATCTCCGGAAGGGTGAGAAATCCACACAGATGCCCCGGTCAGTGCTCTTTTGGCCCTTTGAACTGAAACCTGGGTTTATTGTACTTCCGATTGCTATCAGTGAACTTATGTCAGATCATCTGGTTGGTCAAATTCAAAAGCTGAAGTCATACTTGAGTATAAGACGTGAAGATATTTCTGACGAACTTGCAGAAGGGTTGAATGACAGTCAGCCTGAAGGCATCGAGAAAACCCTTCCGATCACACTGGATTCTGTTTATTTCACTGAAGGAACTTTAATGCTGTTGGGATATGGTGACCAGGAGCCCAGGTCTGAAATCTCATTTTAGTTTCCATCTTTTTTATTGTGTCTGCTATTTTTTGAGAACTTCATCTTTCTCTTTTATTTTGCTTCATATCCTTCTGTTGTTTGCCAGATTATGAAGAAGTTTTGGCTATTATCTTGTGGCTATTTGGCACTTTGTCTTCTATAGCCTGCAGGGCCTTTCCAATAATCTGGTTTAGTTTCCTTAGTATACTGGTAGTAGGTCTGGTGTGCCAATTTCTCCCATCTATAGAATGATAGGTTTTTGTCCTTTCTTGATCGAATTCACTGAACTAAACAATATAGGTTTGCATTATTTTATTACAAATGCATACTCGATTCTCGTTGGGCCAACCTTTGTTAAGTTGAACATAGATGGGTTTAGATGCTCTATTCTAGAAAAGGCGAGCATAATATGGTTATATATGATGCAAAATAGGTAATTATTTTAGCATCAGTATTTCTACAAGAGTAGAAGACAGAACATTATCAATATAACTAAATGTTCCACATCTTCTGAAACTATTTATGCCTTCTTAGGCATTTTAATCCTAGTAGACATTTAATATTATTTTTAACTATTGTGTTGTTTAACATTGTTGTATTTTCTTGGTTATTGACGAAATTTCCACTGGAAATAGAGAAGTGCATTTAGACATGCATAAGATTTGTCCATAAACTTGTTATGCATTTTGATCTGGGTTAGCTGAAAGCATAGTTCAAAATTTCGGCTTGGTTAAAAAATAAAATATTTTGGTCAGTCTCGGTCGGTTTCAGTTCTAGTTTTCTTGTATCGGTTTCAGACTTCTTTTAATAAGTATTCTTTTTTATCTTAATTTTCAGTGCATGACAACAAAATTGATAGCATTTAAGCAGTGAGGTTGATACTAAGTTTGATTTAAGAAAAATCCAGCTTAGAATTAAAAAATTATACCTTATATAATTGTTGTTAGGATTTGTTTTGGTTGGATGCTAATTTCGGATTGGATAGGACCGAAATGTGAAATGTTTTGGCAAAATATCTTGGTTTCAAACAAAACCTCATACAATGGCTGAAAGTAGTCCTTATGTAGGAATTGTGCAGGTTTAGATGGTAAAGGGTAATGTAGGACTACTAGATGACTGAAAATTTTCACTGATGTAATAAGACAAGAAAAGAGCAGAAAAATTGACTTTTCAAGCTTTCACAATGAAATGTAGAAACGATGGAAAATAAGTACTGATTTTGTAATTGAAAGTCAAGAAGTAGATGGAAGCAAAGTAAGGCAAAAAGTGACGACTGGGAAGGTTTGTAAATAGGCAGAATTTCTAGAAGAATCCAGAGAGGATAATTTAGAAGAAATTTCACTTTCTGACAGCAGAAATTTCTAGATATTGTTGTCAACAATTTAGATTTGACTCAGTTTCATTTTTCTTTGTAGAGAAATGACTAAAGTAAATGGGCATGTAAAGTTTCAGAACCATTACACCCGTGTCCATGTGCAGCTGAGTGGGAACTGTATGGAGTGGAGAGAAGATCATACTTCCGAAGGTGGAGGCCAGCTGTCTGCAGCTGTTTTTGTTGACACCATTGAGCAGAAATGGCATGCCAATTTGGATGTCATGAATCTGTTTGCTCCGGTAAGGTAGTTATTTAGATACTACAAAAAGTAAATTCTTTAAGCAACCAACCTGTAAATTTATAAAATGGCATACTGTGTTATTTGGAAATTTTAGTTCCCTAAGCTTTTCATGTTTTAATGCAGCTATTTGAACGGATATTAGAAATTCCAGTTACATGGTACAAGGGAAGAGCTACTGGTGAGGTGCTTGTCTAGACTTATATACTCTTACCTATCCTTTCAAATTAAAAAGAATGCAAGCTTGACTAGGATAAACATTAAGAAACCTGTCAAGAGAGCTGAATGTTGATTGAATTCAAAGTAAAGGAACTAATTGCATATAAATAGCCTATGGAGCATATATGAGATACTTTATCTAGTGTCTAACCTACATTTCTTATGTATTGAATTAGTAGTTCTAGACTTAAGGGTAGTTATACATGCTTCTGTTTGGTTAATTTCTTTCTCCTTTTCCTTGCTTGTTGAGTTGCTCTTTCCTTTTCTTTTTGCAAGAGCAGTGAATGACAACTGGTCATATTTGATAATGTTTCAATAGGGAAGTTCATACTTCCTTGTTTTGTATCTATGGTTTCGAGTCCTTAGAAACTTACATCTGTAGCTTTTTATGAATGTAGATTTGATAGTTTATACATAATTGAGATTCTGTTCTTTGAGAATATATTATTTTGGTTCAATGTGCCTCTCTTGTTACTAGCTGGATATTTAGCTACTGACAGTAATGCGAGTAGCTTCTTCCTTCATGCTGGATATAGATTCATAATAGAAAAATGTCACTGTCTTGGTTGCTGAAATTGTGCACTAAAGCTTTAGACTACTAAATTCTAATTTGGTTCCAAGAAACTTCATTTCTATTAATATATTAAGTAGAAGATGTTATTTCAACTGGAAGTTGTTCTAATGATCTTCAATTTTTTTGTTACTTTTCAGGTACACATCTGCATGTCAAAGGGGGACACTTTTCCCAACCTTCATGGTCAACTTGATGTGAAAGGGCTTTCTTTTCAGATTATAGATGCTCCTTCTTGTTTTTCAGTATGGCAATTTTTCACTACTTTACTCAAATATGGCTTGCTTTTCATTCTTAATATTCTTTTTTCTAATTCACTGGTTCATTTGCCCTCAAAATATGTAGAAAGAATAAGACAACTATAGCTGCCTAACTAGTCAATTGAAACAATCAATCTGAATTTCACAATGGAGTATAACAATCTTTTAATGAAGAATTTTTTCCTTAATTCATCTATAGATTATTACCATAATTTTGTCTTTGCTAGCTTACTTGAAGAACTGTGAGTCACTGGAGTACCTCCTCAGTATAATGAAGAAATAACTGCATTACTGGGTAGTGAATCTTGATCATGCTTCTTTTTGTCCTCGGTGAATTTAGCTTTGACATCCGTCTGATTTACCTTTCTCTAGCTTCGTGTAATATTTACTCCCAACTATCTGAGCAAATAACTACTTAGCTCAGAATCAGTAACATTTTAACCATGAAATTGATTCAAAGTCTTGGAACACATGCATTTCCTGTTTTTCTAACACTTGCTTCAGAGGATAGATTTCATATGTTCGTGAAGATCATAGCTTGTTTACTTCTTAGAGGATAGAGATTATGAAAAGATATAGAACGAGATTTTTTGAATATATGTGGTCAACAACTCTAGAATTGAGAGATTTTTTGGTAGCAAATTACTTAAATGTTGTAAACTTGTAATGCAGTTAGGCAATCCCCAGTTTTCTATTTAATGAAGGCACTAATTTTGTAAATTTGCTAAGAGTTTGCTGTTTTAAGAATACCTTTACATTGTCACTGAGATGGGTGTGCATGCAGGAGTTGACAGCAAGCTTGTGCTTTCGTGGTCAAAGGGTATTTTTGCACAACACAAGTGGTTGGTTTGGTGATGCCCCTTTGGAAGCCTCTGGTGACTTTGGCATAAATCCAGAGGATGGAGAGTTTCATCTAATGTGTCAAGTATGTTTTCTTTGTCCATAATTTACCTGTATGACATGTAGTTGGAAAAAATACTTTGACTTATCAGTCAGAACTCACAAATATAATGATAACTTGTTTCTAATGTTAAGCATATGCCAGCATATCCAGTAGAAACTAATCAACTATATGCAAGTTTGAACTGCTTAGCATGTATTAAAATATAGTGCAGCGCTGCAGGTTAACTTATCTTGTCTTATGGAGTGAATTCTCCAGTATCTCTTTTCGTAAATTGATTTGTAGAACCTGCGTGAAAGTTCGAATATTTTAATCCTGTTAATAGTATAGTACTAGCCTTGCAAGTTTTTGGGACTATAAGTTATGAACCTAGGATGACTGTTATAATTCTTTATGTAAGCGTTAGTAGTTAGTACAATTAAACGACCATCTGTCATCTGTATCAGACTTGCTTCCCATAGCAGCTAAAGGCCTTTTCCTACTTACTGTCAGATGAGTTTGTGCTAGTGGGATCTTTTGGTTGTTCAACTTTTGTCTGCCATAAGACATATTGACTGAATGCTGCTGATCAAGTAGCTCTTGAAGGTGCTATCAATAGTCAACTTTAGTCCCTCAAAGCTAAATAATAGAAATTTCGTTGTCCAAAGCTGAGGTTAACCTTATTGACTTATTGTCACACTACCAATTATCAAATTTGTTAATTCATTTATTGATAGCAAATAGAAGATAAACACCCTATTTCAACCCATAGGATCTTTCATGAGTTTCTTCCTTTGTTTGATACATGGATGGCTGTACCATAGGCATGGCTCGTGCCGACCATTGGCCGGCACGATACGTGCCGTGGCACTTGCCGGTCGTGCCGCGAGAGAGAGAGAGAGAGAGAGAGAGAGAGAGAGAGAGAGAGAGAGAGAGAGAGAGAGAGAGAGAGAGAGAGATGCGGCTCACTTTCACACTTTGCCGTTTACGGTCAACCAACTGTTGCCACTCCCCGTTAACATCGTTGTCGCCTTTTGTCGCCATCTCATTGCCTTCGAGCTCGAGCTGCTAATCACACGCGACTGGGTGCCCTAGCCTGGGGAGAAAGAAAGAGTGGCGAATTCGATCGGGTCGGGTCGGGTGATATAGAAACTTAAGTTGCCGATCCGCTTAGAGGCGAGTAGACGGCGGCAAACAACGGCGATGAAGTCGGTGAGGATCGGCGTTGGCTGGTTGACAGAGAGCAATGAAGCTGCTAGGAGGAGTGCCGTGCGACACCTCTCGTGCCAACTGCCGGTACACTTCCGGCACGGCCATCATTGATTTGATATAGAAATTGCATGCAAATTAACCTTTCCTCTATACACATGAGGATGGTAATACCTTAGAGATTTGATAAGTGGATTATTGATGCTATACATGTTGCCAGCTTGTTAAGACTTAAGAGGATGCATGCTTGTTTTGCACAAAGCAATTGTCTAGTTTGGTTATTTATCAGCACCTATGAGATTATGCCTAAAATTATCAAAATTCTTGATATAAAAGTTGGTGGTGATGGTTTTTTAAATCATCATCTGCTGCAACATATTTTTTTCTTTATAGATCTCTCTAGAAGTGGTTATAGTTATACACTCAAATTTGTTTGAAAATTTCACCTTTTATCATTTATCTTGAATTTATTGTCTTTTAACATGCATGTCAGTTCGAGGAGATTCACTTAATGAAACAAATGGGATTTTGAGAGGGCTGAACAATATGTATGGAAATGTTGTGTAGTGTAGGTCGTCCTTTCTTCCATACTTAAATCTTCTTTGTGACATATTTTCAGGTTCCAGGTGTTGAAATAAATGCACTTATGAAGACTTTGAGAATGAGGCCTCTGTTGTTTCCGGTATGGGTATTTCTTTTATTATTCTGATTAAATTTGTCTTCAGTGGCCATGAGTTGCCATAGCTAGCATGTTTTGATTTTTGACCAGGGCTCATTGCTACTTTTCTTGTTTGGATATCGTGAACCACTAAAATTTGTTCCTCTTCTCATTGGGAAATTTTCTTCTTATTTAGAAACTCAAACTATCATTAACATTGCTAGACTGCTAGTTATAATTATGCACTTTGGTATATAATCAAATCGTAGCTAATTATGGGTTGAACTTATTTCATGTTCATGAAGCTGATCATGCTATCTATTTGAAGTGAGCTTCTGTCCTGTCTGGATAGAGGAACTATTCTGGCCTTTTCTTATTTCATTTGTGATTTCTGTATGATGCATGCTGACATAAAACATTTTTTCTTGATACAATCTTTGAGAATTAAGTTTTGATTCACTGATCTTGTTGATGCAGTTGGCTGGTTCAGTAACTGCTGTATTTAATTGTCAAGGTCCTCTAGATGCTCCTGTTTTTGTTGGAAGTGGAATAATATCTAGGAAATCTCTTTCAGTATCTAGTATGCCACCTTCTCGTGCGTCTGAAGCAGTAATGCGAAATAAAGAGGCTGGTGCAGTGGCAGCATTTGATCGTATTCCTTTTTCACATGTATCAGCTAATTTCACTTTCAACCTTGATAACTGTGTAAGCGTCACCTCCATGTCTATACATGTGGATATATAATATGCATCATCTCTTGCCCTTAGCCTTATTCAATATGTTTCATGTTTGCTCATTTTTGTGTTGCTGCTGTCAGGTTGCTGATTTATATGGCATCAGAGCAACCCTCTTAGATGGTGGAGAAATTCGAGGGGCTGGAAATGCATGGGTTTGCCCAGAGGTGTAGTGCTAATATTAGTTATTTATATCCTGTGGTGCCTTTAGTAGATTTTTCACACTTGCCTATAATTTTCTTATAAGCTACAGGTTTATTTGATCATTTTCTCCAGCAGAGTGTATGATCCACTTTGGGTTGATTAAATTATTTTGCTGTCTATTAGATTGAGAGGAATGCATGATATGTATACAACTTAATTTAAATGAATGGACTTGGGAATGGATAATTAAGCTTAATTTCCTTTAGAGTGTGTTTGGTTATCCAAAAGTGAGGAAAGTAAAGTGATCTTGGGAAATGAAAGTTTATAGGGATCTTACTTTCTAACAAAAACTTTTCACTTTCTAATATTTGGCCTGGATGGAGAGTGTGATTGAAACTGTGAGTTTTTTACTTTTGTATTGTTTGGTTCAGAAAAAAAAGAATAATAGAAGTTAGGACTTCAAAACAAAAATAGAAGAATTTTTTTACATCTCCACCCCACGCCCCGAGTTCCGTATTTGTTTGAATACTTTAATTTTATATTTGTGTGTATATCCTTTATAAATTATAATTTTTTTTCTTTTGCATGGATACCCTTCATATTACTTTTTGACAACTACAAGTAAAAATCTTTACCATGTAAAATATAAAAAGGCGTACATACAATTAAATAAAAGAAATGTGTAAAACAAGAGTAAGGGTATTTCTATCTTTTTACAGTCAAATCGATGAAATTTTAATTGAAAGGTATTCAAATTTTTTTTAATAGGTATCCATACAAAAACCAAAGGTTTAAAGGAGAATAATGTAAATACTAAATTTTGAGGGGTATACATATAAATAAGAGATATTAGAAGGGTATACATGTAAGAAAAAAAACTCAAAATAAATAATATGGGTTGAGATATAAAGTCTTTTAAAAACTTAATGGTCGCATGCTTTACATGTGATTGGTAACTAGAGGTGGGAAGTGCAAGCTTCCTCCTTTGGAGGGAGCGGATTGAGCCAAAAATAGAAAAACCTGATGATTTCAGAGAAGTCACAAAAATCACCTTCCAATTCACTTCCTGCAACTAACCAATGAAAGTACAGTTCGTGAAATACTCACTTTCCAGCAACAAACATACCCTTGCAGAATGTCAAGCATAAGGCCGATCTGGCCTTATTGAGACAGAAGGATCATTATAATCTGGACAGAAGTTGACTTAGGAGATTGTATTTCTGGGATTCCAGCACAATTTTTGATAATGAATTTATGATCATAGTAGGAAGGATTCAAGAGAAGATCCGAGAATGAGGATAAACTGTATTCAGGCAGAAAAGGCTACAAGGTGTTACTTTGCACGGTATAGCCATAATTGACGTGCATTAAGGGATCCATTTGCTAATTAGGGAATGCAAGAAAAAAAGGGGCAGGAAGAATTGCATCATTACTTTGAGGGTTCTGGTTGGCGAATAATGATATATTCCCTCAACACAGAACAAATCAAGTACAATGGATGTCACACATGACACATGTAACAGTGTACAAACATGTAAAACTAAAATTTTTAAACCCTGTAATTAACAGTAACAGTCATCTCTCTGGAGAATTATCAGAAGAATCTCCCCTTGTTAACTCGTTAAATTGTGCAGTTAAAACTTTCTGTTATATGGCCTTATATTTGATACACCCAAGACATCACTGTAATACACAATTCAAGCAGGACAATTATCTTCGGACTTTTTGTTCTTTCATTATTTTATTTGTGCTTTTCCTTTTTGATTCTGTAATGCTGATTCGTTTGTCAATGGGGAGAATAAGCTGACTGGGGTGATCAGTGGCTAGCAGCCTAGCGCTTATCACTGGCAAGGTAGAATGTGGTGCTTCTACTCGGTAATGTCAGATACTGACTTAGAAGGGTATTTCTTATTTTGTATGCTTCCAAGAATAAGTTGTTTCTTCATAAATCATGAGCTTGAATCTATCCTGCTGTTGCATGAGGCATTTTCTTTTCTTGTTTTTGCATGAAATAGAAACCACCAATCTGGGAAGAAAATAGGAAAAATGTGTCTAAGGGGCGTCTAATGGTTTGGAGAACGGTCTAGATTCTTTATTAACCTTTCTTAAAAGTACTGTTTGTTTTGTTCTATCTTCAGATCATTGATTACATATTGTTCATTTATTCACTTTTATACAGGGGGAAGTTGATGATTCAGCTATGGATATTAATTTGTCTGGGAGCTTTTTACTTGACAAAGTTTTGCATCGGTATATGCCTGAGGGTATTCAGCTGATACCACTCAAAATTGGGGAGCTTAATGGAGAGACTAGACTATTTGGTTCCCTTTTGAGACCGTAAGTAAACTAGATATACTCAATACTTATAAACCCAGTTGATTGATTTGTGGGTATTCCTTTTCCTATACTTCTTGTCATTTACAATGAAGTATATCTGAGACTCAGAACTTCTTCACTTCTGAATTCAGGAAATTTGATATTAAGTGGGCTGCACCAAATGCTGAAGACTCATTTGCTGATGCGCGTGGAAATATTGTTATTTCACATGATTATATAATGGTTACATCATCATCGATCTCTTTTGACTTAATCACTAAAGTACAAACATCTTATGTTGATGATTACTGGCTACACAAAGGCATACAAAGGGGAACCATGCCTCTGCTTGTCGAAGGAGTTGACTTGGATTTACGTATGCGTGGATTTGAGTTTGCTAGTCTGTTTTCTACTAGTCCTTTCGAGTCACCAAGGCCTTTGCATTTGAAAGCAACTGGTAGGATCAAATTTCAAGGAAGAATTCTCAAATCTAAAAATGATATTGAGAAGTTCTATGGTTCTTTAAAGAATATGCTAGACCAAAAGATGCTTGATTGTGACATACCAAGACTTGTTGGGGAGATTTCTTTATCAGGACTGAAGCTTAACCAACTTATGTTGGCACCACAGTTGGGTGGTATTCTTTCCATATCACATGATTCTGTGAAGGTAAGATATTATGCAATGAAACAGTTGTTTTGCTGTCATGAAATGATAAAATCCGGTAGGGATTGTGTTATGTCAAGATTTTATTGACATTTTAAAGTACCTTCTTTTGGCGTATTCAATCATTTTACTCTCAACATGTCAAAGAGTGCATCTGAATTTCTGAGAAAATCTGTACAATTGTATATGAAAGTATTGCAAAATAAGCGAACTTTTTACAATATTGTAATAAATTTTCCTGGTCATCAATTTTTGGTCATATATGTACTTATTTTGTCTTTTTAGTTTTCTTTTTCTTGGCCTGGCTCAAACGGGTTGTAATTCTGGTTTATACTTATCATACTTGATACGTATCTGTTTACTTTGTACTTTGGCAGTTGCATGCTTCTGGCAGACCTGATGAAAATTTGTTAATGGATGTCATTGGACCTCTATGGTATAGCACAGAGGAGACCATGCAAAGCAGAAGAATGCTATCTGTTTCTCTTCAGAAGGGCCAACTACGAGCTAATATCTCTTATCATCCTGAAAATTCAACTAATCTGGAGGTATTATGCAACTTTAGGACAGCAGATTTTATGTGAATTATTATAGACTTCTCAGGTACTTAATAAAATTACTTTTCATATCTAGATTAGCTCTACATTATCATTTCCTCCCTTTTTTCTTTGTTTTGTGGAAAGGTACGGAATTTACCACTTGATGAATTGGAGCTTGCATCTCTTCGTGGAATTATTCAGAAGGTAAGACACTGTTCTGATTCACGGTTACAGCAGTGCAACTTTATCTGTTATAGTGTGAATAATTTTCTGTCGTAAAAATTAGGCAACAAATATAGTACAGTGCAAGGTCTTTCAACTTCACATTGCAGTAGGAAACTTGGGATTAGAATTTTTAATTGGAGATTAACTTAAAAATTGACAGGGCTATTCTGCACGCATAAGTCTCTTTATTCGTGAGTATTTGAACTTTAAGATAAGTCAGATTTGCACCTTATTTGAGCAACAAGCAAGGTGTTGCTCTGTGGTGGCACAAGAATTATCAGCTTTAGAATATTTTCTTTGGTTTCATTCAATTGCAGAAGAGAAAGACTCAATTGCTTTTTAATTCTACATATTCATTTGGTACAAATCTTCATAGAAACAGTTTTTTGTGGCAACCACCATTTAATGTCAGGTCTGTAAATAAAGACTTTCCTTACTAGTGTATTGTATTTGACTCTCATTGTCCTGGTAAATTTTCAAAAAAATATTCCAAATTTTTGTCATGGTGAGTCAACTACTCCTTTTTCTCCTATTTAGTCCTCACATCCATTTGTTCCACTCCACCACTGATGATAACTTGATAAATTGACCTTCGAGTGCATTGTCTTAGACTCTTGCTGGCAGTGTTTGCTTTTGCTGGATACCCTTCACCTTATGAGCTTTACCATTGCCCACTTCTTTTATGTTTGAATATGATGCATTTAACCGGGATGAAATGCTGATCTTAAGATTCTTTCCAGCATGCACTTCTAATCCAGAACTCAAGAATTTTCCTGCAGTTTCTTTTCAATTGTATTTACTTTGTGCCCATTGAATCACAAACCTTTATAAATGATTCACTACTTGGATGCGTGCAGGCAGAGCTTCAGCTCAATTTCCAGAAAAGAAGGGGTCATGGGTTGTTGTCAGTGCTTCATCCCAAATTTAGTGGTGTTCTAGGGGAAGGCCTTGATGTGGCTGCTCGATGGAGTGGCGATGTTGTGAGTAACTTTCTGAATCTTCCATGTAACATTGCTGTTCTGAACTGGCTTATTAATAGTAGTTGATATAGGAGCCTACATTCTGTTATTTGTCTTAGTGCTACATGTACCTTAACCATGTAGGTATCGTGAAGATCTAACCAATAGCTGATTGACCCAAAACATATTAAACCAATGACCATGCTTGGTTTACCAAAATCATCCAAGTATTTGAGGAAGGCACCAATATACTAAAATATGTACTAGATTTGACTCCAATAAGGTCATTTCCCCTTCTTATGCAAGTCTGACCAACTTGCCTCGGCGTCTCTCTTAGCACTTGTTATGGGTCAATCATGCAAGTCAATCCACATTATCCTGTTAATGAATCAAATAACTGATGCTTTTCAACAGATCTATTGGATTGGATGCAACTTTAGGTACTGTTTTGGCAAAAGATTTAAAAAATGTAGGGCTCAATTTGCATTAAGTGAAAACACACTGTGAAGTGAGAAACTATGATGTCATGATAGGTAAAGTGTCAGGAGTAACTTCCTTGTCTTTAAATTCAATCTCTTATTCTTTTATTTAAAATCAATCTCATATAGATGACTAAAGTCTAAAGGAGTTATGATTTGTGTCATGGTCCCTTGGCTGAAAACAATACATTTCTGTTGCTGCCAAAATTGATCCTTTCCTGCCAAAAATGATCTATTGCAGCTAAAACTGGACAATTTGTCTAGACATACAATAGTATGCTAGTGCACTTATGATGCTTGTCTTTACCCTGTCAATAATTACTTGTACTGCTGATGAATGTTTATTGCATGTGCTATATACTTTTTCTTTTAATTGACTATATTATGCAACCAGTCCTCTTTCTTGTTTCTTTCTTTGAATACTCCTACTGCTCTGTTCTTAATATCGTGACACTTGTCCCAACAATTTATCTGTATGATAAACTTATTTAGATGGTTCATTCTCAACCTCTTAGATCACTATTGAAAAATCTGTTCTTGAGCAAGCCAGCAGCCGATATGAGCTCCAAGGGGAGTATGTACTGCCTGGAACACGTGATAGATATCCAACAAACAAGCTGAGGGACAATTTAATAAAAAAAGCAATGGGTGGGCATCTGGGTAGTGTAATTTCTTCAATGGGCAGGTGGCGGATGAGACTAGAAGTTCCTGGTGCTGAAGTTGCTGAAATGCTTCCCTTAGCAAGGCTTCTTTCTCGAAGTACTGACCCTGCTGTTCGTTCTAGATCAAAGGTGCATATTTTTTTCTTATTACTTTGCACGTGAACTGGATATAAAAGTAGGCATAGATTGTATGTAGGCTTACTAGATAGTTTAGTACCACGAGATTTGCTGCGTAGCTAATAATATGCTGGAGACTTAAGAGAGTACTCTTAGATCATATTATCCTCAGAATGCCAACCAAAGAATAGCATGAATTCTCAAGTCAGAACTATCATAGCCATGTTAGAACTATCAGGTCTATAGAAATAGTTGATGTTTCTCTTTATATCTCCCTAAATAATCTATTTTATTTGCACACAATGGTCATGAGTGCATTAATGTACTTGCAGGAACTTTTTATACAATCTCTGCAATCTGTTGGATTTTATGCTGAAAGTGTTCATGATCAGCTGAAGGTACTATCCCAGTTTCCCTTGTCAATTTATATGGTAGCAGAAGGCAAAAGGCATTACCTGATGAAAAAACTAGAAAATGTCACTTCTTTTTTTTTTTTTTACAATTTACTAGGAGCCAACTTGAAATTTATCATCCTTCATGTAGAGATGCTTTTGTTTTGTTTGTTATGTTTACTACTTTAATGATGATTACCATTATTTCAACTTGAAGTTTCATTGAACCTCTATTACATTGCAGGCAATTCAAACTCATTATAATTGGTCAGATGACAATATTCTTGAGGATATTACTCTTCCTGGATTAGCTGAACTCAAAGGTCACTGGCATGGCTCTCTTGATGCTAGTGGTGGAGGCAACGGAGATACAATGGTAAATATGTAGAGACCTTAATTAAGAAATAAAATTTAGGAAATCAGTAATGTGACATTGGTAAATTGATTGTTCGAAGTAAACATGGGTACTTTTTTTTTTATCATTTGTAGAAATTTGTATCATACTCTATTTTTAAGAGCTGGATTAACTAACTTAGTGTGTGTAGCTTTTCTTTTCCATGTTTCTTTGATATATTTATTTGGTATACAGAACATTATTGTATTCTTTCTTTATCTATATAACATATTTACTGCACAAAATTCTATGAAAATTTCATCATAAATAGATGACATGTGACAGTATTCCTCTATGAAGTTTCTCATGTCACAGCAAACTTCACGAGTCATTTATCACAAGCCATAATTAATATCTGGAGTTAAGTTATCGGAGATCAGCTTAGTATTATTATTTTTAATTTATATCCATTAAATTGCTTCGTGACATTTATCTCTTATGCGAAATTGTTGAAGTGCATTAGGAATTTGTGTTGCAGAATAAGTGTGCTTGTCTAAATTACTCATATTTTTCAGGCAGATTTTGACTTTCATGGAGAGGACTGGGAGTGGGGAACTTACAGAACTCAACGTGTCTCCGCATCTGGTGTATACAGTAATAATGATGGTTTGCGGCTTGAACAATTATTTATCCAGAAGGATAATGCAACTCTCCATGCAGATGGAACCTTGCTTGGTCCAATAACAAATCTTCACTTTGCTGTCCTCAACTTCCCAATTGGTCTAGTACCAACATTGGTTCAGATTATTGAATCGTCTACTTCAGATTCTATACATTTTCTGCGGCAGTGGTTGACACCCATCAAGGGTATTTTGCACATGGAAGGAGATCTAAGAGGCAGTCTTGCGAAACCCGAATGTGATGTCCAAATAAGGCTTCTTGATGGTGCTATTGGAGGTATCGATCTTGGACGAGCTGAAATAGTTGCTTCAGTAACCTCAATGAGTCGATTTCTGTTCAATGCCAACTTTGAACCCGTGGTACAAAGCGGTCATGTACATATTCAAGGAAGTGTTCCTGTGGCTTACGTTGATACTGACTCTGCGGAGGAAATTGATAAAGATAGAGATATTCCGAAGGGAGTCATAAGAATCCCTGTTTGGATAAAGGAAAATGAAAGAGGATCTTTTGATGACCTTAGTGAGAAAAGGATTACCAGAGAAAAGATTGAAGAGGGATGGGACTTTCACTTAGCAGAAAATCTCAAGGGTCTGAATTGGGATATGCTAGATCCTGGTGAGGTAAGGGTAAATGCAGATATTAAAGATGGAGGCATGATGTTGATAACGGCTTTATGTCCTTATGCAAACTGGCTACATGGCTATGCTGATATTGTTCTTCAGGTTGGTCAACCAGACAGTTGCATTTTGATGTTCTTTGATTATTATAATGTTTATGGCTTTGTTCTGCAATGTGTTAAACATCACTAAAGGGAAACTTGGTTCCAAAATAATAAATAAGAATATCACAAATAGAGTCAGAAATAAGTCTTCAATTTTCTTCTCTTCATCAAATCTTCCTGCCGAGCTGAGACCGAGCCTGAGCCTGAATTGAGTCTATTTTTGAGCCGAATTGAACCGAATCCAAACATGAAACTAGGCTATTTTTAAGTCAGGTTTAACCAAGCCTATTATTCAATTTGAGTCAGACCGAGCCTAGGCTGCCAAAGCATAAAATGAGCCAAGAACTATTCAAGCTGAGCCAAGGACTATTATATATATTAATAAATATTATATTTGAGCCGAGCTTATCAAGCCGTCTCCAACTCTGCTTGACATTCAAATCGAGCCCAAGGCTCGGGTCAGCTCAAGCCAAGCTGAGCTCAAGCAATTTGTTTATTTTGACACCCCTAGTCTGGAGTTAGATATCATTAATGTAAGTCAACCTCGATGTAAATGATTTAGGTGTGGGTCTGCCATCCTTGCCTAATCAATGGACCATTGTTGGCGGAACTGGTATAGTGCACAGCATAAAGTTATACCTACATCAACTTTCATTGAATATAGTTAGGCATTTGATGGAATAGAAAATGGAATGTTTCTAATCTAAGCTGCCACTTAGGAAACCTCCATATTCCCGTCCTCTGTTTTTTATTCTCGTTTTGTCTTGATTGGGTTCGTGGTTTGTGTTTAATCCATATAAGATAAATATGCTCTTCTTGGTTGTTATAATATTGATGTAATTACTGGTATGAATTGAGTTATTTTGTTCATAATCTAGCTTGGTCAGAAAGCGCTTGTTGGGTTAAATGGCCTGTTCTTTTTCCTCTCTGAATGCCACCGGTGACTGGGCTCAATAACACATATAAAACCAATTCTCAGGAGCAACATACAAGCTCTGAATTCATCGACTTATTTTGCTATTTTCCTTCAGTAGACAGACTGTTCTCTATGTTTTTACCTATAAATGCATAAAGCTGACTCATTTGTACTCTCTTTCAAATATGTCACTGGCATGTGTGCTAAAGGTTAAAGGCACTGTTGAGCAGCCTGTTGTTGATGGATCTGCATCATTTCACCGGGCATCTGTTTCTTCTCCTGTCCTTCGAAAGCCACTCACGAATTTTGGCGGCACAGTTCATGTAGTATCTAATAGATTATGCATCAGTTCCATGGAAAGCAGAGTTAGTAGAAGAGGGAAGCTGTCACTGAAAGGGAACTTGCCCTTGAAAAGTACGGAGTCATCTATTGCTGATAAAATTGAGTTGAAATGTGAAGTTCTAGAAGTTCGGGCCAAGAATATTTTGAGGTGAATGTTTTTTTTCTTTCTTTCTGTCATTTTCATTTGCTATGTATTAGAGTTTGACTATTAAATTTTAATCTTTATGTTTAAGTTTTGTCAAAAGATTTAACACCCTTTTGGCCATTGAATGCACGCAGCATGAGTGCTTTCTGTTCTTGGATTAGCTTCTCACCAACCTAATGTGCATGAAGACTTAAAAGGTGTTAAGACTTCTCTGAATGTTTTAATAAAAAATGTTCTAGTCCAGCTCAATCTATTATTTTTTTTTGTTGAAAAAACTGTTATATTTGCTATATCAGGATCTTGCTTTTATTGTGTTCAATTGTTTCTAAAATTTGGTATTAAGTGTTAACAACTTCAATTGTCCAAAGATTTAAGTGTCAGGGACACACTTATCAAAACATCCTACCTTGTGGCACCAGCTTTGTGCCAATGGTGGCAGGACGAGGGAGGGAGAAATGAATGATAGAAATGCAATGAAGGAAATTTTCTAGTTGGGGGTTAAAGCCATTATGCCCTAGGGTTCCTGGTCAACCTTGAACCAAAAACAAACACACAAAATTTGGTCATGGAAATGTTTCAGATGAATTTTGACGGCAATCCCAAATGTAAAAATGTTGAGCTTTAGGAAATTTTCTGGTTGGGTTTGGGATCATTTCTGTGCCAGTAGCTTTTCCTCTATCTCCTTTTACTCTTTCACAGTCCCTTTTATAGTTGCATGATTGTCATTTCTGTGCCAGCAAGTTGCTGCAATGAGATGATGCGCTACGCATGGGGCCACACTGAAATCCTTGGAATGTACTGTTGTGGGCAAGAGCTGTTGAAATTAATAATGTTCCCTCTTTTTGTGGTATCTTTTAAATATATTATGGCTTCTATTACTTTTATGCCAACTGCTATTGACATGTTTTAGTTCCATGACAGCGGCCAAGTAGACAGCCAAGTGCAAGTTACGGGTTCTATCTTGCAGCCAAATATCTCTGGAATGATTCAACTGAGCCATGGTGAAGCATATTTGCCCCATGACAAGGGAAATGGTGCTGTTGCCAATAGATTGACTTCAGATAGGTCTAGTTATCCTGCTGCTGCTTATAACAGGATGGCAACATCCAAAAACGTCTCACGTTCTTTCAGATCAGTATCTACTTCGTCAGAAAGTAAGTAGCATTGACCTTCTTCCGTGAAGGTTTAATACTTTTTTGTAAAGCTTTCACAAGTCCTTTTTGACTTTGTGCTTGGTATGTGCATCTTTTATTGGATAGTATGGATTAATATATTTTGAGAAATTTTGCCGTCCTACTTACATTTTGCTAATAGAATATTGGTTGTCAAAGGAACTTGTGTTAATCCTTTTGTAGGTCGACAATCAGAGGTAGAAAATGCAATGGAACAAGCAAACAAAATAATGGGTATTGATGTTCGGCTCAGTAATCTGAAGCTGATGCTGGGACCAGAATTGAGAATAGTGTACCCTTTAATTCTCAACTTTGTTGTTAGTGGTGATCTTGAGCTTGATGGTATGGCTCATCCCAAATGCATAAGACCTAAAGGGATTTTAACATTTGAAAATGGCGATGTCAATTTAGTTGCCACTCAGGTAGGCCTGTTGTTTCTGGCGATTGTTTTACGCTCATTGTGTTTTTGATGGTACTTAGACATGTCATGCTACAGTTTGTGGTTATTCAGTGTTTTTCTATGTTTGTGTTTATTGAATACTTATTTTTGGAAAACCTAACATGTTTTAGTTGTTTGTTTACAGGTTAGGCTTAAAAGAGACCATTTAAATATAGCAAAATTTGAGCCTGATCTTGGTTTAGACCCTATCCTTGATTTAGTACTAGTTGGATCTGAGTGGCAATTCAGGATCCAAAGTCGGGCTAGTACATGGCAGGACAAATTGCTAGTGACGTCAACACGCTCTGTGGATCAGGGTGTTCTTTCGCCTACTGAGGTGAGGCGTAAAATTGAACGCTCAAACTGATGTCTTGCTTTCTGGATGTTTTTTCAATTTTTGTTTGTGATGATTCTTGTTGATACATCTATTTCTGCAGGCTGCTAAGGTTTTTGAGACGCAACTAGCAGAGTCTTTGTTGGAAGGTGATGGACAGCTTGCATTTAAGAAACTAGCAACTGCAACACTTGAAACATTGATGCCACGAATAGAAGGCAAGGGAGAATTTGGACAGGCACGATGGAGGCTGGTGTATGCTCCACAGATCCCAAGTTTGCTCTCTGTGGACCCCACAGCTGACCCACTTAAATCCCTGGCAAATAATATATTTTTTGCTACAGAAGTTGAAGTGCAGCTTGGAAAGCGCCTTCAGGTAATTTAATTATCCAACACTATTTAATTATCCAACACTACAACTTCAACTCTTTAGAACCCAGATACTTGGTAATTTTATTCAATGAAACTAAAAGATCTTCACAGATGTCAATTAAATGAATGGCATAAGTTAGGTATGTTATGGCTATGGCTATGGCTACAGATGTCAAAATAATCAAGCCGACTTGAGCTTGGCTCAATAAGGATTTGAGCTTGGCTCAATAAGGCTCGTTCAAGCTCGGCTAAAAGATGAGTTGACCTGAGTTTGATCTTCAAAATAAGCTCAAAAATAATTTTGAAGACAAGCTTAATCGTAAGCAGGCTCAATCAAATAGGCTCGAAATAATTATAATATATATATATATATAATATGAGTAATATTTTTTATATTATACTATAATTTTGTTATATTCTAAGATTTGCCTAGGTGGATTAATATGTACTCTGATCCAATAGAGTTTAGTTCTAAATTTTTATTCTATTATATCTTTTCTAAACATATGGATGTTTCTATTAGTTTATATTTTTGAATTGGACCTTATTTTAAACTTGATTCAAGACTAAATCAAGCTTGATCATCTTGAAATTTGGCTTGCATTGATTAAAACTTGAAACTATTTATTGATCGGTTCGTTTAGGTTCAAGTTTGGAATTAGCTCGAATAGCTCAAATTGAAATGATTTTAACTTATGCTTGATCACAAATATAAGCTTGAAATTAATTTCATCAAGCTTGAACAGAGCTAGGCTGAATTACGCTGCTAGCTATGACTGTGGCTATGGCTTGTAGATATGATAGCAAAATTTTCTGGAGGTTAGTAGGATTACATTAGGATAAACACAACTAGTTTGCTCTACCCAAGTGCGTGTAGCAGCATGAGCAATGTGCTCAGACTGATAAAAGAGTGTACAATAGTCTTTCACAAGTAATTTAGGATCATAGGTTCTTTAAGCTAACTAATGACATATTTCCTGCTGATATGGGGCATAGGGAGAGCACTACCTCTATCACTGAACAGGTGGTTTTCAGGATACAAGCCCGAATAGATGGCATCTATTAATGTTAGATGTTTTTGGAGACTGATCATACTTGACTCTTATCCTTTCCTCTCATTTTCTTTATTTTGAGGTATTTAAATTTCTTAGAGAAGTCAATGGAATGAAGTTATTCTAGCTTTTTCTCTGCCGTGCTTTTTCAGGCCTCCGTAGTTAGACAGATGAAAGATTCAGAAATGGCCATGCAGTGGACTTTGATTTATCAGCTAACTAGTCGTCTCCGAGTTCTTTTCCAGTCAACCCCATCTAATCGGCTTCTTTTTGAGTATTCCGCCACTTCGCAAGGCTAGGCAATTTGTACCTGTGACAGCATGCTGAGGCAATCATCTTGGACAAATTTGGTGTTGCAATCAATATGTATATAGTGAATTTTTTTGCAGCAACTGTAAATTATTTGTGTATATGAAATAAACTTTCTTTTGTCCAGAAGTTAGGTTTGCATGCAACTATGTAGCTTTATCGTGCCACTCGTTATTGCTTGGCAAAATAGAAAGATAGGCGTTGCAGTCATGATTTGATGGAAGAGAATAGGGCAGCAAGACTGAGCTGATGCGTCCTAGTGAATCTTTAATACATCTTGCTGGTTGGCCTGGTCTTGGCTGTTGTACTATGAAGAAATTGAATTTCCGTCCGATGTAATTAAAAGCATCAGAACCTCCTACGAGAAACGTGCTTGGCTTTTTCATTGTTGGAAGGATCAATGTAATGAACAGCATGGGAAGGATGTGCTGGGAATAGGAAATGATGCAATTATAAGCTCAACCATCTATTGTACATAATTGAAATATGGGTGCTTCTTTGGACTCAGCATGAATGCTGAATATGTGTTCAATAGAATCTATTGCTTCTGCAAAACATCGTGCTGAAGCCGTATTTAGCAGAAATAAACACAAATCATTAAATGTTTAACTAATTAAATAGTTTTGTTAATTTTAGACAAGTTGTGCCATTAACTGCAGAAGAACATGACGTGCATATCAATTAGCTATCCAGAAACACAACTTTCACAATTTCACAAAATAATTAGTTAAGCACAAGGAACAGTAATGTCCCTAAGCATACGACAAATGACAATTGTCCATAAATGAATAACATTTATTAATATAATGTTTCGCTAAAAAGTTTAACTTAAATTAACGACAAAAACTCTTGTATAAACAGAAGGCATGTAAGAGCAGGTGGACAGTTCAGTTTCAACATTCAGTGTAAGCACATATTGCAAAACTCATTAAAGATGTTTGTGCAGAATTTAGATCTTACTAAGCGGAATCAAATTCTAGCAATTGTAAGTTTATTTATTTATAAATTACCATAAATAAAACTTAAGGAGAGACAAGATGTCCTCTGAAATTCCTATAATCAAAAACCTAATTCATTTTCAGGAGTTAAGGGCTCAAATACTGATTCCACTTCAGCCATGTCGACATCCTCCAGTGCTGCGGGACTCCATTTGGGATTCTGCAAAGAACCACGTACGGAACTTTAATAAAGTTATATAAATAAGTTCACTTCTGATAGGTGTGGTATGGAGCACTACGACCCCTAGAAAGAATTACCAAATAGAGGATCTCCTGGAACAAGAATGTAAGAATGAATGATCATGGTTATGTACATGTGTGACATCTTGGCATTAATATGCAACCACTCTTTCCATTCATGGCAATGAAAGAGAAACCAACTTTCACGGAGAACCATAGTATGGCATCACCTTGTTATCAAGACATTATATTGGTTCATATCCTGAGAAATCTTTGACATCCATTAAGTGTCATCTTATCAAGCTATAAAAACACAGGATTCTGAAATTTCAATTATTCAGCAATCAAATATTCCCAAATTTTGGAACCAAAATTATGACGGAAGTTAGAAAATTTTGGTTGTTTGGGCTTTCGAGTACGTAAGTTTGTAATATGATGTAGCACGCAACTGAAAATGAGTACTCAAAAGTCAAAAGTAAGCATGTCTATGTTGAAGCATCTTCCATAAATAGTGTGAAATAAATGCGATACAGCAAAAGGCACCTAGATGCAATCCTAAGTAGAGAAGGCAGCGTTAAAATAACTCAGAAGAGAGATAATATGCACTAGACAAATACTTAACAAGATACCCAAAGAAAGCTATTATCCAACAGACTTCTCCATTATTACAGACTACCATGGTTAAATCACCTTGGATAGTCAAATGGAAAATAATCGAAAGGTGGATGCAAAAACAAAGAGAGCAGCAAACACCTAAAAAAGATGAAATTTCGCTGAAATGTTCTGCCTCCTCATTGTGTGCAAATGCTCACTAATGAAATGAGAAAAATCACAGATAAGGAAAAAAAACACCCGGAAACAAATTCTCTGCATTAAGCGGTAACTTAACAGAAAACCACAGGAGTTCTCATTATCCATTAGACTTCTCCCTTATCGCACAGATAACATAGTCAATCACCTTGGAAGGCTCTACAAAAAAATAATCGATGATAGATGCAAAATGGAACATGCTGCAAACACCTTTACAAGACTCTTTAGGTGGGTGAAGTCTATTCAGGTGCAACAGTGACTTTTGCACCTTAAATATAATTGTGCACAAGTCTCCATCTTTTCCCTTTAAATGTTTTTCTTCCTCTGTTGGCAAACAAAAGGAGTACAGACAAACTAAAGAATCTTGTCTATCATCCAAATAGTTAAATTTGTTCTTCCTCGCTTCAAATGTGGCACTAAACATTATATGAAACTCAACATGTATTTCAGCTCCCTTCTTCATTATTTCCTATATAGGATTTTTTTATTGTCTCATTCATACACCGTGTACCAATGAAATCCTACAATTGTCACTGGCTAAGGCATGGTTTGACGCATTCCGTTTCCTTCGTCAAGGAAAATTAATTAATCTGAACTCAAATTGGTGATTTTTAACATGAGTTTAGCATGTAGAGGATCTTGGTCCTCTAGCAATACTGCTAGGCTTTCATGCATTGGACTTGCAGAATTCCTAGATAATTTAGTAGCTCATTTATCTTGTGTCTTTTGAGGATTGCAATATCTCTTATGTTCAACTAGTTTCTTGAGGTACCTTGATGTGAAATAACGGGTTGTTAGGATTCTAGGAACGACAATGGAAAAAAGAAAAAAAAGATGGATAGAGTTTTACACCTCCATTCTCAACTGGAGTTTCACACCCAAAACTTGCATCGGAGATAAAACGCTACAAATTTTACATTTCCATTTTCAACTAGGATTTCACACCTAAAACTTGCATTGAAAATAAATCGCTACAAATTTTATTTCTTCATTAACTTCGACCGAGTAAAAAGTTGGCATATATATAGACTTTACAAATGACAATAAACAAATAACACCCTAAACAATTGTAAAAAAGCAAATATAACCCTAAACCATAGATTACAAATATATAATAAAAATAATTAACTTAAGGAGGAACTGCATTGATACATGTGCTATGTAATATGTTGTTGATGTTCGCATCATTCTCCCCGAGTGGGAGAGAACTCGACTTTCTCGAGTGTGTCCTCTGCAATATTTATATTGCTCCAGTCTCACAGTTTTTTAACACTTCAATTCACTTCGTTCAAGCAAAATATCATCAGTATGGTGATAGGTTTAACACCTCCACCTAACAAATAATGGTTTCACAAAGTTTTTCTAATGATAGGACTTGTCCTTTAGTGACTTTGAGTAGTGAACTGAGACTTTCCTCGTATTGCTTTAGCTTGTAGGGCTTCTATCGTTCCAAGTCACTTTAATCAAGCCAAGTATCATTATGGTTAGGGATAGGTTTCATACCTTCACCCTCAAGCTAGAGTTTTACACCCAAATCTTTCTAATGTCAAGACTTGTCATCAATTTCAGAAAAAACACTGATCATAGGGACGAGAGAAGAAGTCAATGGAGGCGTGATAACGGTGGATGGTGGTTGACGGTTACAAGCAAGTGATGATAGGTAGTAGAGTTCAGAGAAGATGGTGTTGGCGGTGGTGAAGAGCAACTCTGGTTGTGTCAGGAGTTGATGGAGAGCAACACTGGTGGTGATAGCATTAGTAGAGAGCATTGCTGGTGGCGACAACGTCGACTAGCTATGGGAGTCTAGTAAAGGAATAGAGTTGGGGCTAAGGTAGGTTTAGATATGTTGAGGTTGAAGAATATGACTTAAGACTAACATGTGGGAATGTGTTGGAGTTAAGGCTAATGGGTCAGATTAGGTTGGATGCTAATAGATTTGAGGATTGAGTTGGTGAGTTGAAATGGTTTGGGTCTGGGTTAGTTTGAGTTTAGGTGAGTTTGAATTTAATAGGTAGGTGAAGAAATTTTGGTAGATATGACAAGGAAAGAAAGAAAATTTTGATTGGGGGGGTTCGGGATAGGTTTGGTTGTTTTTTTGGATAGTTAGTATTTGTTAGGAGGGATAAGAAAAAAAAAGATCCGTTGAAATCTCAAGGAAAGGATAAACCATTAAATTTAAAAATCAAAACTTTGGAATTCACGAAGTACAAAATTTTGAAATACACAAATTCAAAAATTTGAAATTCTCCAAATTCTAACATTCGATTTTTTTTTTCGGTGCGCCTATAACAGAGAAGAAGGTTAATTTAGATGATGATTGACTATTGGATGATGCACAAACACTCCATGTCTAGTCGGATCTTGCTTCACAATTTCGTAATGACGATTGGTTCTTCTCGTTCCTCCACAATGGTGATCTTCTCATGCGAATGTGGTAGAGTTCGTGATGATAAGACATTCATAATGCAAGTGTCAAACGATAGACAATTGTAGAGCGGCATAGAACCTGAAAGGCCTGTCTATACCAAGTGGAAATGGTAATAAAGATTAGGGAAGATGGGTAGGATGGATAAATTAATGGGCGAAGAGAGAGAAAATGTGATTTGGAGAAGATTTGAATCCTAAAAATCATTGCTTTGATACCAAAATAATGTGAAACAATAGGATCGTTAAGATTCTAAAAACGATGATAGTGAAAGAAAAAAAAAAAGAGGTTCACACCTCCATTATTTACTAGAGTTTCACACCCAAAATTTAGATTGAAGATAAATCTTAAAAAAATTTATTTCTTCTTTAACTTCAATTGAGTAAAAAGTTAGCTTATATATAGATCTTACAAATGACAATAAGCAAATAACACCCTGAACAATAGCAAATAAGCCAATACAACTCTAAACACCAAAAATAGTAAATATATAATAAAAATAATTAACTTAAGACTAGTTTCCTAATGGAGGAACTACACTGATACATGTGTTCGTGTAATGCCATTGATGTCCGCATCACAATTTTGCTGATAATAATTTATGTTTGGAGTTACTTTAGCTTATCAATCAACATGGCATATTGGCATTTGCATGTCTTTTAATTTGACATGTTAGTTGTTAGTTGTTACCTTATGGACAAGTTGGTTGGGACTTGGGAAATCTAAATAGTTCTCAAAGCTGGAAGAGTACTTAATGGTTTATTATATTCCATCCTTGTTCAAGCCCAACAACAGATTTCTTACACAAATAACTGCCAAAGGTAGGTAAAATATGGTCTCAGTAAATGAAAATACCTGGTCCTTGTCCACCAAAACTGCCCGAACACCTTCAGCAAAATCATGTCGAATTGAGGACCTCAAGGCCATGCGATATTCAATTTTCATAACACCATTTAGCTGTTGCATAATGCAGCATAAGATAGAAAGTCATACTATATGCATACATAAGCTAACTGAAACCAGGACGAAACTTGACTATCTGGCGGCTTACTTTTGACATTTGGTCATTATCATTTCCTTGTGCAGATGCAACTTGGGAAAAATGCTTCTGGGTTAAACAAAGAGAAAAGGGAGCACCTTTACCAAGCCCAGCAAGAGCATCACTGGCCCATTCTGCCACTGTAGTCAGAAACAATGATGAGATAGATCATCAATAGCTAATGCCCTAATTGATTTTCACAGGGCCATTCTTTTATTATTTTGGTTTTCAGCCAGGAGAAATATTTTGCGCTTTTATTATTCTAGACCACTAGATGCAAAATTAATGGGAATTGTCAATTCATGGGACATGTTTATTATGGTACCAAGGTACAGTCAATGCCAATCCATGTCAATTTATTCATTAAGTCGTTAGATTGTAAATAAAATATTTGCTTCACCAAAATGTTGGCTTCATTACTTCCTTATTTGCATGCGTCAGTTCTGTTTTGCCAGAAGAAAAATATCGTATGTTTTAATTGTGATTATCAGGAAAGTGCTATGAGAATGTAAACCCATCCCTTCTCTTCCCTATTTAAACCAATGCCATAACAAGAGAAATTTCACGGTCTAGCATGCTGAGAAAATTACACATCAACGTGATACTGGTACACATAGGTGTCAAACTATCAGCAATATTAGCATCATTTGCATCTTAGTGGATCCTTGCTCTAAATTGGATTGTATCCAAGAGTATACCTGCAGCATCTGTACTCATTTGATGCTTTCTCAGCTCTTCTATTGTCTCAGAGACTGGTTTGTGTGCAGCAAAACAAGAAATGATATGAGGCAAAAGAATTTCCAGCTTAGCTTCTGATTCAGGCTCCTTATGATAGTTTGTTAACAATGCCTGAACATCTTTATGAGGATCCTCTGTGCTGCAACCACAAAATACATGAGCTCAAGGAACCTCAACAAGGTCAATATATAAATGTTAATAGATAAATGTATCCTAGACTGATTTGTAGCATTTGAACAAAACCAAGAAACCAGATAAACTACAGTTCTACAATAAAATTATCTTCAAAATGTCAGCTTACATGTATTCGTATTTAAAAGATTTATAGATCTATTGATTACAACAAATGTCAAAAAGAGAATTTCAAAAGAAGAAACAATTAGCATTGATTCACACTTCAACCAGAACACCTTAAGTGCAGCTACTAAAAGCAACTCTCCTACCTTGCAAATGCATTTTTTTCAGAAAATCCTAACAAAAAAGTTGATTGAATTAGCATGAATATGTAAGACCTTAGTTATATAACGGATAGATTGGATGACAAAAGAAACACAAAAATAAGAAAGGAGAGGGAAATCAGACAGCTAGAAACTTATGCAGACATTGTGCAATCTGCTAAAAAGGAATCTAACAGTGCAAAGAGAAAGAAGGATGGAGATGGGATTTCAAAGTACAATGAAAAAAAGGAAAGTATTGCACAGGAAGTACAAAGATAAACAAAGTAAAAGCCTACTACATTTTCAAGTCTCTTTTCATATTTTCATCACCAAAAAGAGGAACTGTTTAAAAACCTCAAATGCTCAGATTATCAACTCGATCAGAAAATTTGATGATGGAAATAATGGGCTCCATGATTATGAAACACTAAGGGTGCTTTAGAAGGTTAGTGTTTTGATATGCCTCTTCAAAACATCATTGAATGGTTTAAAAGAAGCTATCTTAAATTTTTTAATATCAAAGCCTACATATGATGATTGTCTCTACATACGGGCTCACAATACGTCCTAGAAATCATAGCCACTCTTTCCATTGTGTTTACAATATAGAGCTAGTTTCACCACAATATTCAAATAATAATATTCCCAGCTCGTTATTATACATACATCACACATCTGCTGCATTAACATAGGCAGCACATGAAGTTATCCCATAAAGCATAGACTTGGATGGAGAGTTGCACTATCATTTAATTTTCTTGGCCTCATCAATCAGAATATGAGAGATTGCATTACATTTCATGGATAATAATATCTTTAGAAAATATAATAGCAGCGTCCGAACATCTGACATCATACTAAGATAATCAAGTCTTTAAAATATAAAATAACATACTTTGCCCTAATATGTTATTTCAGAACTTAAAAACAGGTAGGTAGGTACGTCGTTAGCACCACATAATAGTCCCTCATTTTCGCAAGTGAGAAAATTAATATATGAACAAAACAATTAAAATTATAGCTCTTTCAAATTGACCAGAATAAATGGCATTCCAAAAATAAGGATATTGAGAAAACTGGTAGGTCTTCTATTAATGTCGATATTTTAAGGTTTTATGAAACAGTAGGTAGTTCATTCTGATGATTTGCACGTAGAGGTCCTAAGGTGGTGAGGCAAGGTTCAGAAAGCAAAAAAAAAAATTAAAAAAAAATTCAGCAACATACAAGTTTATACTTAGAAGAGCTTCTTTTAGCAAACCCAAGCTCCCAGATAGGACATAATGAGTTCCAAGACCAACATATAATGCATCAGATGGTGAAGAAATTCTTTTGCCAGTCATTCCAAGGTAATAACCTGCAATAAAATTAGTATATTTGTGATAAGAAAAGGAAGTATGTTCAATCACGCAACAACAAAAACAAAGCTTATAATCTCAACTATTTGAGATCAGCTCTATGAATTATTTTCTCCATTCATCTCTATTCAGTGCAACAGTAGAAGTACAGACAGTTGGTTAAATGTTGTAAGCCTCACACCCAAATATTTAATACATCTTTTGTTAAATATAGCCAAAGTCGTTCTAAAAGTAATGAGCCCCAAAGTATGACAAGTTGAGATCATAAAGAGAAATTTAAGCAAGCCAGAAAGTTGGGGACCACTTTAGAAATAATGCAATTAAGGCCCAAAGGCCACAAACAGAAGTGATGTGATTTATCCCAATGACAATATTGACTTTGTCTACATGAATATACAAAATAACATACTATAAATTTTGAAGTATACTTCATAGGAATCTATGATCAAATTGAAGCAAGATTCAAATATTGGGATTGAGATCAGCCGCCTAAAAAATGATATACGTCGGCCGCCTTATCAGCCATTTCAATATCAAATTATCTTTAAAATTACGTAAAATCCTAAAAATTATTTTTAAATGCAGAAAAAATCTTAGAGAGAGAGAGAGAGAGAGAGAGGAGAAATGAGAAACCCCAAAAAATCAAATAGAAAGAAAGGGCATACCCAAGTGCAGTGACATTGTATCTGTCAATGGAGGAGCTCTGGAAACTTCTATTTTGATGGATCAACATTGGAACTTTGTCAAGGTGCATGTGTGTGTGTGTGAGAGAGAGAGAGAGAGAGAGGGGGAGATGAGATGTGTGTAGTGCTTGCTGGGAAAGGGACGCGGAGATGGTATTGATGTCCCCGGTCGGATCCAAATGGCATCCAACCTATTTAACCCATATTGGGTTGTGTTAGCCAATCTGGTTACAACCGGGAAATGACTATTTTCAGAGTGGAATCAGAATTGGTCAAAACTAAGAACCATGAATTTCAGAGTTCTCTTGGAAAATTCCAATGACTTGAACAAAAATAAGAAACTATAATGGTTATGCAATAGGCAGCATACAATAATCCAAGATATATTCCAAGATAGTACAAAGTGAAGGAGAAGGGCTTTACAATTCTACAAAACAGCATTCCAAGATATAACTAATGGCTTGGAGTGATATTTTAAAATATAGGCTTGATCAATTTTTGAAAAAACAGGGCAACAGGTTATGATGTGAATATTGCAACTGTGGAGATTATGCTCACATTCAACAAGTATGTAAAAGACAGATGCTGTTGAGGCACAAATTTCCAAATTTACTAAATACAATAAGTGAAAAATTACAGTACATACCAACTGCACCTCCTCCTGGACCCTGTGCAGAAATGTATGCAAACCCAACATCAGGAAACAAGCCAATTCCATTTTCAGGCATGGCCATAAGTGTCCTCTGTCATACAGTGACATCAGCCAGATAACATCATCAGAGATGGAGAGCACAGTAACACCAGATAAATCACAAAGTTTGCTCATATAAATTAAATTTGAAGCACTATAGATAATTATACCTCAGTGATAATCCTATAGCGGCCATGGCCAGATAATCCAATTCCAAATCCCATGGTTACACCATCCATTAAGCATATGTAAGGTTTCTTATACTCATATATCTTGCATATAAGTGAATATTCGGCTGCAAAAACCTGTCATGCAGCAAAACTCAACAATGGGACTATTAAGTTCACAACAATAAGAGCATATTTTCCAGGAAAGACATACAACACAGTATGCTATTTAGAATCTCATGCTCATAGATCTCAAGCAAAGCAAGCGATCCTACCATCAAAAATTCTACATTGACACAAAATGACTTTCACAGAAAAAAATAAAGTGTTTATTCATTAAGAGATGTTATATGGGCAACAAGGGCATGACTGATATCTTAGGGAAGATATTTCTTGGATGCATAAAATTCTAATAAACTGGATATGCTCCCAACAGTTTCAGTCATGACCTTATGCAAATGATCAGGAGTTTCAATTACTGACTGAAATTCACCAACTTAGACTCTAATTCTAGCAGTACTGCAGTAGTGTGTTCCAGTTTCCAATTATTCAGTAGGAAGTATCAATAGATTACTATTTCTCCCATTTTCTCCAATAGAAAGAATAGAACACATTGAAACAGCAAATTGAAGTGACTTGTTCACTTGTACATATTTGTCATGCTCAATAATATTTATCATGGCTTCAGAATAGGCAAGACACCTTTTGAAAAATATGATTTAGAAGATATTCAAACCTTAAGATGATGGACTAAATGAGCCTTTTGATAAACTAAGGCATGCTAAATTGCCAAGAAAACGATAGAATTATGAAAAATCTATAAAAGAACTACAAATAAGATTAACAAACTGCGAAAGAAGATAGAGAAAGAAGGAAAAAAAATTTGATAGTTCTCTATCGGCAAATTATGACATGCATCTAAGTCTTCTTTGACCTCAATAATTTCTGACATTTCGCATCTGATAGTAATCTGCTTCACATCCCCTCCTGCATTTTACACTACTAACTTTGTTATCATTTGCACAATTTGCACAAGCACAGTTCAAAGATATTAAGATATGTATTTGTTACTTAGCTATAAGTAAACAGCTGCATATCAAAAGTGAAACAAAAGTTATAGCTTATCCTATCAAAAGACCTTTGGTACAAGTGATGTAGATTTGTCCTTTTGAATTTCTGCTACAACACCCTTAATATCCATTCCTGCATTGGCCATGAGCATGAATTCATCCTCAGATCATAACCAATGCTCTGGAATCAGAAGATAAGAGGAAAGCACTTCAAAAATCTCAAAACATTTTTGCAATCAGTTACAGTTTATAAAGACCAATCACCTGCTGAAAATGCACGGGGCGAGCTGCTCTCCACCAGAACACATTTGATATTCGGATTAACTTCCCACTCCTCAAGATAGCTCTTATATTTTATGTCCATCTCTGCACCACATTATCTTTGTAGTCACTCCCCTTCCACTACATAAAGTATTACTCTAAAATCTAACGCAAACAGTTTTACCAAGGATAAAGAAGTAAAGAAACAACAATATATTTAATTTGATTTGTCAATCATATCTTTTATATCTAAGATGGATTTCACTGGTTCTTGCGCAGCAAGAATTCAAGAGCCTCACAAAAGAAACCCATAAAAATAAGACACTCATTAGAGCATTTTTATACTATTTCAGATAGCATGCAACCGGTTCTTGTTCCAGTTCAAAAAGTCAACAATAAATCTAGTACGAAATATTGGCGGGGTGATCGAATGTGATGATGGCAACGCCATTATGAGAAGAAGCAAACTAAAGATATACTTCAAACACCAATCTCAAGAAAATTTTTACTGATTCAAGTGGCATGCACCTGGTTCTTGTGACATCGAGAATTCAAGAGCTCGAAAAAGAAAAAGAACACGAATTAGCATAAAGACATAAGGAAATCGCAACTCAAATTCAGGCGTTGAGGACTTTGGCTTTTGAGGCGATTGAAGGTGATGACGGCAACGCCATTTAGGAGTTTATACCTTAACACGGATGTTAAGAAATTTTTCACTGTTTCAAGTAGCATGCACCTGATTCGGTTCTTGAGACATCAATAATTCAGGAACTCGAAAAAGAAGAAATCGAACACGACTTAAGATGAATGCATAAGGAAATCGCAACCTATATTCATAGCGTTGAGGGCTTTGGGGCGATCGAGAGTGATAACAGCGACACCATTAGGGAATACCCTCCCCTTAACAAATTCCTCCGCGGTGCCCGCCATGGCGGAGAAGGTGCGAGAGAAATCGGAGGCTTTGCGGAAGGTAGAATGGATCAAATTAGGGTTTCGTGCGAGGGACTTGGATCTCGAGAAGGGGATCGAAGAGAAGGGACGCGAGGGTTTTAGGAGGATTTGGAGCCGAGAGAGCAAAGCAGGCATGTCTAAGAGAAAACAAGTGGTAAACAGAAGAGGTGGAAAACCAATTACGTCTTTGTCTGAGAATGGAGGGTAATTCCGTAATTTAGTAATCGCCACGATCATTGGACATGCGAGGGACCTGCCGACAGATTATTTATTTATTTATTATTATTATTATAAGAAAATCCATAATCGGATAATAAGTAGTATTTTTGGAGAGTAAGATTAACAAAATTATGAGATTAAAGCTCGTGTAAAAAACCTTGATAGAAGAAACAAAAATACCCACTTGATACATTCTCGAATAATAAAATATCCACTAGATTTATCAGGCAGATCACTCACACGACGTGTATACACAACTAAAAAATGTTAGAATAAATAAATAAATAAATATATATATATAATAAAAAGGACAAGAATACCTTTAATTATATGGTTTTAAATTTAAAAGTAATAAAAAATTAATAGGTTGTGCACATAAGTACGTAATTTATAATGGCATGCAAACAAATAGGCAAGTTTTGAAGGGTATATTTGCACACGAAAACCAACAACTAAAGGATATGGAGGTAAATAACGATGTAGATAAGGGCATTATATTACATACAACGATAAGAAAAGGATAAAGCTTTATGAGCGTCTTTCAGAAATTTCTGTTACTACGACGTGTCCCAGTAGCCCGCCCAAATCTCTCTAACGTACTCTGGCATCTTGACCCTCCACGTAATCGATTGGACCGATCCGGCCCGTCCATTTCTTCGTCGTTTGCTACCGAGAACCTGGAATCCTTTTAATGCTATTACGTCAGCAGGTAAACGCTAACCGTTAGATTAAGATCTGACGTGCAGAATCGCCGTAGTCCTCGTGAATGCGAGCTGTAATTTGCTTTCCTTTCGGTTTTTCTATTTTTGCGGTCTAAACCCTAGGTCTCGTGAAATCAAGGAAACCCTAGCCCGTTGGTATTCTAGGGTTGAGAAATTACCTCCCGAAATCTCACCACATCAAGGTATTTTCTCCCGAGATCGATTCCGCCATTGATTTGGTCCTGATCGATGGGCGAATTGGTTTATATGGGTTGTTCTATTTCATTTATGTGGTGTTCTAGCACTTTTATTTGATCAATTCGGATTGTGAAGAGATCGATAGGGGAAATGACGCTAATCGATTTGTATGCTATCCAGCGTTCGATTTGTGTTCACATTGGGAGCATGCGAAGGATATGATGCTCTTAGATCCGACACTAATGTTCCGATCATTGTCCCATGTATGATGGATGGTAAAATTTGGAGTAGCTGGTTTTTCTCTTCTGGATTCGCTATTTGCATATGGATGTTAGCGTCGAGAAACCTGGTACATCCGATAGTACTAAAAGATCGAGATCTTTGGATCTCCAGAGTATCTATGCTAGGAAATCAAGGAGTTCTGCAAGAAAATCTTGGTCTAAGAAGGGGAGTGCTGCTGTGAATCGAGAGTCCAAAGCATCAAAGCGGAAAAGGAGCTCCACATTGGAGAACAGGGTATCTGTGAGGCGGAAAAGGAGTAAAACGGAGGTTTCTTTTAGTGCTGTTGAGTCTGCTTCCAAAAGGCAGAGAAACAGTTTGAATGCACTGAGGGTGAATACAACTGGGTCTGTTTCTGGTATTGAGAAAAAGGAGACTGTTAGCAGTCTAAATGCTTCTGCAGCCAAATTGGATACTTTAACTTGTAGTGTGGAGAATTTGGGCGATGATATTCCTTTACCCCTGGCAGGTCAGGAACACCTCCGAACTCTAAGCATCAGGAACCTGGAGAATTTGATTGGTTCGGGTGACCGTACTGATGTACCAAAGCGGCCTCGGGGCGTATTGAGGCAGAAAAAGCCTGAAAATTCTAATAGTCTAAAGAGGTTTGCAAGTAACTTTTGTGGTAAGAGCAGTCATGATGCTCATAATGATGAAAAATCTGGTAACATTTTCCCATCCACTGAGGTGTTAACCTGTAAGCGAAAGAAGAGATCCAATGATTTTAAGGAGAATAGAGTTGGTGGAGAAAATTCTATTGATTGCTTCAAGAATGCGACCAGCAATTCTGTTCAGCTCACCAGGAGAAATGATTGTTCCAGAAAACACTCCTCTAAGGTAAAGAAAGCTGGCCTTTCTGATAAAACACCTATACATGATGATGGTGGGAAGTTTTATGGAGACCTTCAAGAGGACGATGAGGAGAATCTTGAACAAAATGCTGCTAGAATGCTTTGTTCCCTGTTTGATCCAGTATGTTCTGGATTCCCAGGGAATAGAACATCATCTCCATCAAAATCAGTAAATGGGCCATTGCCTCCTCAATCAGCTCATGAGAATATCAAGGGTTCACAAATAGAAGTTACTAAAGTGGTTGGTGCTGGTAGAGTGTTGCGCCCAAGGAAGTGTTATGGAGACAGTTTCAGTAGAAAGCGTCGTCATTTCTATGAAGTCTATCCTAAAGATTTGAATCCATTTTGTATTGTAAAACAGAGGATCAGAGTATTCTGGCCTCTTGACAAGAGTTGGTACTTTGGTCGCGTTAAAGAGTATGATCCAGTAACAAGATTGCACTATGTTAGATATGATGATCGTGACAAGGAATGGATTGACCTCCGAAATGAGAGGTTTAAACTTTTGCTTTTCCCAAGTGAAGTTGCTAGTATATATAATAAACGCTCAGGATTGGCAACAAATTTAAACTATACGAAAGAGAAAGAGTACACAGATGACAGTAGTATGGACAGCTCTACAGAATCAGAGCCAATCATTTCATGGTTGGCTCAATCAGCTCATCGAGCGAAATCCTCTCCAGCTAATACTGTTATGAGGCAAAATCATGGTCAGCCAACTAAGGATTCTCAAATGTCTTATTCATTTGAGGCCAGCAGATGCATGGATGTGACCCCATCAAATATTGATCCAAATATATTATTCAATAGTTCAATTATGCCACAGAGCTCAATCAAGAACACCAGTGAAGTGTCTTTGCTGAACAGCAGGAGTGGTGCCAGAGATAGAAAGTTTTCCTTTGTTTATTTTAGGAGACGGTTTCGTAAGAGACTAAAGAGTTTTGTGGACATTTTGGAGCATGAATCTTCTCCTGGAAATACCATGGGTTCCATCAGCATATTTGCTTCTGTTTCTGACAGGACATCTGCTGCAGAGGAACACTGTGCAGCCACTACTTTATTGGAACTGACCCCAGTCATGTTTAGATTGAGCTTGCTGCTGCACTACATTTATAAGTGTGTGTACGGAGCTGATAGTGTTTGTCTTAGCCGTGCACTGTTTTTTCTTCAGTATGGCAAACTGATGCGAGTGTGGCCAATGGTTCATTTGGAAATAGCTATTTTTGATAATGCTCTAGGTTTTAGGTATTTTTTGATTGAAGTATGTTTAAAATTGGCAGTATCGCTTGTATGTTTGCTTATAGGCACATTTCATCAGTGTACGCAACAGTTTGACTTCAAGGAGATGCAAACACCATTCACATCAATCAGGTTTAAGATTTCAGGCATGCACGAGAGAGGAAGTCAGATTATGTTCGTGTTGTTCAGCTTCTTTAGGTTGGAGAGTTCAAGTTGGGTATATCTGGATCAAAAACTCAAGCACCACTGTGTGAAATTGAAGGAGCTACCAAAAGCTGACTGTTCATACTCTAATATCAAGAATTTTACTGATGGCAATTATCAGATAGTCCCCACCTCACCGGATCCAATTTTACCTGAGGTATCTTGTTAATCAACATAGAATTATTTATTTCTTTTACTGATCAACATGCAACTATTAGGTGTTTTACGTAATAGCATTCATATGGTTGCTTATTTTATTAATTCCATTTATTTTGTCACTTTGTAAATTGAAACTGACTTCTCATCAACTCTCTGTCATACAGGGCCTTTCAAAAGAGTATGACAAAGGCCTTATGCATCAGCTTTTATTTGGCAAATCAGATGCTAACCTTGTCATCTGTCCTCTTGATGAGAAGGATACTACACCTTTAGTTTTACTTGGTTTTCATCTCAAATTTTTAACTGAAAACAATGTATCTTCTATTCGCTTCCAAAATCCAATTTCATTTGTTTCTGAAGAGCGTACAGATAATGACAAGTTGAGAGCTGATGTTTGCTCTCATGTTGAAGATCCTTCTGACCAAGCTTCAGCAATTACACTTGAGATGATTGGATATTCCTCGGGCCAGGCTGCTTCCAGTTCTGGAGGTCTCACTCTTGACCATGCAAAAGTACTGACTGATGCACTCTCCGCTAGCAATGATGGTGATTGGATGAGGCCTTCTATCAATTCCTTCAGTAGAGAGGTTACTGTGACTGGAAGCACTGAAGAAAGCAGGGATGATGGAAAGAACAAAGATGACAGTACCGTCGTCCAATTTGAAAGACTTTCATGCGAGACTGGCTCATGCCCCGGAGCTGATAAGCAATACTCCTCTCATTCCCTATACTTCACTCCAGACAAGTCTGAAGGTGGGCCCTACTCCTGTGAGGATACACCCAACAAGGATGGAGTAGGTATGCAATCTGCACCCAATTTGGTAAGCGAAATGAATGGGCATTCAATCCGTTTTGCTAAACCAACTGCTCCAAGGAGTGCATGGCATCGTAATCATCATATTTCAGTTTCACGATCATTTGGATATCGTTCAAGATTGTGGCTGGAAGATTCCATGCGGAATGGCTTCGTTAGTGGTTCTAAGAAGCCGCGAAGTCAAGTTTCGTACTCGTTTTGCCCTCAAGGTGATGAACTAAGTTCAGACTCTCGAAACAACCATCGTAAAGCATATACATATAAGAATGTAAAGAGATTATCTGGAAGTTCTGGAACCCCTGATAACTTCCTAGATTCATTGATCTGTCATGCAAATGTCCTCATCACTGTAGGTGACAGAGGATGGAGAGAGTGTGGTGCTCAGGTCTTACTTGAATTTGATGACCAGCAAGAGTGGAGGATATGTATAAAACTTTCAGGGGTTATCAAGTATATTCACAAGGCATCTCACATTTTGCAGCCTGGAACCACAAACCGATACACCCATGCTATGATGTGGAAAGGTGGAAAAGATTGGTATTTAGAGTTCCCCGATAGAGGACAGTGGTCTCTTTTCAAGCAAATGCATGAAGAGTGCTACAACAGAAACATTAGGGCTGCCTCCATCAAAAACATTCCTACTCCAGGTGTTCGCATGGTTGCTGGTGGCCATAATGTCAATGCTGAGGTGCCTTTCTTACGCAGTTCAAAATACATTCGGCAGGTTGGGACAGAGATTGATATGGCTCTTGATCCAGCACATGTGCTATATGACATGGATAGTGGTGATGAAGAGTGGGTTTCAAAATTAAGATTTTCAGATTCCAAGGCGATTAATATATCTGAGGTTACTGAAGATTTGTTTGAGAGAGTAATGGACACATTCGAGAAACTTGCGTATGCTCATCACTGTGACGAGTTTAATGCTAATCAAATAGCGGAACTCATGGCTAATGTTGGGCCATTGGACATCATAGAAGTAATCCATGAGTATTGGCGGGTTAAGAGGCAGAAGAAAGGATTGCCTCTAATTAGGCAGTTTCAGGTGATATTTTCTTAAATGCTTTGTCGTTAGGCATCATGTTCACATTTCCACACTGCTGCTAATCAATTTTCATCTGTATGTTTTACGTTATTATACATTGGTTAATTTTATATGACAACTATGACGACTTCTCATCTTGGTTATTTCACATCCATATAGAACTGCTATAAAGAATTATATACATGTGTATTTGCTAATATTATGCACTCATAATGGTAATACCATGCACTCATGATTAGAAGATCATTTAGCCATATTTGAACTAGCTGTTTGGTATTTTCTGCTTGGTGTATATTTCAGTCTCATAATTAATAATTCTAATGTACTTGGAAGTTGATATTGTCTTGCTCTCATAGGTGGAAGCTCCGTCTAATTTCAAGTATCTAGTGATCGACCATGTTTGTGATTATTCTTATTTTTCTCCTTGATGGCTTGCCAGCATCGAGTTTGTGGCCTTCTCTTTGCAATCTTTGCATTAGTTTAGCGGGCTTTGGACTTTACACTTTTTTACTGAGACATTATAGGAATTAGGAACTATCATTAAATGATTTTTTAATGTCTTGTCTTCTCATAATTTCTCTTCTTGCTTCAGCCTGCACTGTGGATGTTTTACCAGAAGCAACTTAAAGAATGGGAATCAGCTATGAGCATAATGTGCAGCTCACGAGATAGCTGCCAAGATAAGGAGCGTTTGATTAAAAAACCGCTGATGTTTGCCTTCTGTTTGAGGCCACGAGGACTGGAATTACCTAACAAAGGGTTGAAGCAACGATCCCATAAGAAGATCTTGTTCCCAGGCCACCACAATTCTTTTGTGAGAGAGCAGAATTGTTTCTACAATTCAGGTACTTATTTCTTCTTTTTTTAAAGATTAGTTTATCCCACGAAATTAGATTTCCATTTTGAGTTTGCATATCTGATACCAGGCAGGAAATTGGCTGAAGTATCGGTTAGAGAGGAGAAGGCCATACTTAACATCCCTAGTTATGAATCTTCTGATTCATTTGGTTGGCATCAGTCTTCGTCGAGTATTTCACCGAAGGACACCGTGAAGACGGAGTCTCAAGACTCTTTACCCTACTATGATGTTACAGATAGAGGTCCTCCTCCAAAATCCTACATATGTAGTGTAAAGAAGAGGAGAATGTTCCCATCCTCTGAGAATTGTGAAGTTGCACCTTTCTTGCGTGCTCAAAGATTTAAGAGAAATGGAGCCTGTCGTCGGGGTGCTGACATGTATGAATTGTCAAAACCAAATAAGTTACCATTTGATACATTTCAGGATCTCAAAGTGGATCTTGATGAGGTTAGATTACGGGATGCATCAAGTGCTGCTCAGCATGCATTAACCATGGCTAAGCTGAAAAGAGAAAAAGCTCAGTGGCTGCTGCACAAGGCTGATCTTGCTCTTCATAGAGCCACAGTTGCACTTATGACAGCCGAGGCAATAAAATCATCTGAAAGAGATTTAATTGGTGCTGGTTAAGATTGAGAAGATTGAAGAGAATCAGATTTTGGTGCAAGCGGCGATTGTAACCACAGTTTGTGGTTATAGTTGGGCTCACTGATTTCCTGGACATAAATTTTTGTCAGGGATTGAGTAATCATCCTTTCTGGAGGATGTGTTATGATTACTCTTGGTTTCAAAGAAAGTTTATTCATTGTGGAATTGTGCAGAGCCATATGTTTCAGTCATTTTGTCCAGCTGCTTTCTTTTAACCTTTTGGGCTTCACGTTGTACCTCTTCAATTAGAAATGGAGTCTTACTCCATTCAGGAGATAGCCTGCAGTGGTTTTTTTTTTTTTTTTGGGTTCCTGTACAGCAGATTTTCCTTCTTTGTCCCACTGTCTTGTTAATTTTCCTAATGATAGTGCAGTTCACCCGAGATGTTCTCGATCTGTTTAGCAGTTATATTCTCTAATTTATGTTTGATGGATATGCTAATTTAAGATGGTAGCATGTAAGCCATCTGTAAACACTGAAGTTTCAGTGTCTGGCTTCATGCTTTTGTATTTGCTTGTGCTATGACCTGAGAATATGCCTTCTGGCCTTCGTCTACCTATATTTCTTGAAAACAATCCATTTGTTATCAGCGCAGATCTGATATTTTGCATTCATTATTTACATTCAAATTCCTAAGGCCGCCTGGTGCTGCCCCTGAGATACTATGTCAAATAAACTAATAAAGAAGTGTGTAGTGACCTACCTGACGAAAAAACTTTAACTTCGAAGCGAGTAGTATTAGCATAGTGGGAAAAACTGTTACCAAAGTGACTGAAACCCATAGCTGCATAATATTGTGACTGTTTCCAGAAAAAAATATATTCAAAGATATATAATCCAATAATTAGGAGGCTCCCACTAAAAGGCATTCTATGGATAATGTCCAGAAAATACTTGTAGCTCTCTGTTTCTGTATAATGGCTTTGGCTGATGAAGAAGGCAACTCATCAGCCTAGATCCTCCACTTGCTAAGAAATGATAAATGATATGTCAAAATTTGGAGGAGCAATTCAAATGTTCATTTGCCACATCATAGAAAAGCACATCTAATTGCCTATAAACATAAAATAAAATAAAACAAAATAAAAAAGGGAGGAAAGAAAGAAAACTGAAATCACCAATATGGCTGCTATTTAATTTTCATGCACTTGACAAGGACCTCTGCAAATCTTCTGTACATATGATTCTTCAAGTACTTATCCTGTACCAACTGCCTTCCCCTTGCTCCCATATTCTTCCTAACTGATGGATTGGTCAGAAGATAGAGAATATTCTGTGCAAGGTCTTTTTTTCCTTCACGCCCAACAGGATGGAGAAGGCCTGTTATATTATCCTCGACAATCTCCTTTGTACCTCCTGCATCTGTTCCAAGCACCTGCACAGAACGAATAATAACAGACAAATAGTTTTGCATTATAATTCTATTGGATTACGTTTGCTGTGCATTGTAATGCTATCATAGTTCATTGAGCAACCAAATAGAAATTCAAGATGGAAAAATGTTGTCACAGAAAGAGGAAATATATGATTGTTCATACCGGCAGGCCAAATGCCATGGCTTCAATTGTTACTCTCCCAAATGTTTCTCCAACACCCTAATGAATAAATCACTTATTTGTCATTTATCATTAAATAAAATATACAAACAAGACAAATAGTTCAACAAAGTATGAAGCTTAATTCTTGCCCTTCTTTCCATTAGAAATAGGAAGATAAACATTTATAAATTATTAAGGTAACTATCTGCCATATAACTTTTGACATAATAGAGCATGACCACTTCCTGGATCCTACTGAGACAAGTAGAATAAAGGTGCAACTGGACATCCATTATCTCCTTAAGTGACTTATGACTTCAGCTTGTGTCAATGTCTTGGAAATTTTACATATGTTACTACATCTGATTCTCCCCGCAAACATGAATTTACAGCTGATTTCTGGAAGATAAGCTCGCAGTGCTTGTGAATCCAAGGTGCAGTAAACAAAGCATCTAACGAATTATTAGTTCAACAGTCGCAATAATAAGTAGTGCATGTGTATGTATGGTAAGGGCAGCCTTTTATGTGAATGATGAACCATATGAAGAGCGAAAGCATATCCCAACAATATAAACTTATATATCGTATAATTTTGCATCACTAATGTCATTTATATTCTTGCTTCCAGAATATATTCTAGATGAGTGAACGAATCTCCTTGTTCTAGTTGCTATTAATTTCAAGACTTCTCATGGTCTAATTGCTTGTCTCGCCAATCCTCAAACATGATAGATCTTCCAATATCAAGTGGTATCATCACTGGCAGGTCGACCCAAACCTTCTATCGAAAAGTTCGCCAACTTACAGAACAAAATTTTCAGCAATGGTAAAATTGGATGTGAAACTCAAGATAACGCAAAAAGCTTCAATAAAATAATAGTAGAAAAAACATTTATCAGGAAATAATATAATATGAATTAAGAGGTCTAATCATATTAAGAGTATTCAAAGAGATTGTTGGTGTATTTATTTTAGGTTAAAAAGCAGTTACTAAAGATCATGCAATGGAACAAGTGAAACTCCTTTTCTCTAGCAGTCAGAGATTGATACATTTCAAGCTGTTGAATATGAAGCTACTAATGTAAAAATTTTATCAAAACTGGCAAAAATGTAGAAATAGTGTAACCATGAAACGTATAAGATTGCTAAGAGAAGGTTAAAAAATGATTAGTGCAGCTTTGCAAAACCTGATGATACGAGTTCCAATGTTGGATAAACTTACGGATGAAAAGGATATCAAATAAAATTGTACAAGAGGACTGCATAATCCAACTTTACCTGGGCATTTATTACATAAACATCTGCTGCGGCATAAAGTGAGGCAACATGTGTAGTTGCCGGAGTCCACATAAGTAGCTTTGACAAGTCTGAATGTTGAGATATAAATTTCAAAATTGCTCTAATGTAAAGTACTTTATTGCTCTTGGATCCAAGAGAACCGATTAGAATTTTAAGATTCTGCTCTTTCCCATCCCTTCTTTCGGACAGCAAGTTTCTTGACCGTGAGTGTTTTCTCTTCTTCTTATTAGAAATCACACTACTACTTTTATTTTGGAGGGAAACATTTCCTATTTCATCACCCTGGTTAGGCTTTTGAGATAAAACCGCAGCATCTAGCTCACTGCTTCTGGTTGTTCGGTTTACAGGAGCAACCTGGAGCAGACTGTTCTCTTCAAGAAAACCAGTACGATTAGAATCTTTCATTGGAAAACTATGCTCAACCGCCAAAAGAGCTGATTCAAGAAATAGTCGCTGGCCTTTTCCAGTAGTTATGCTACTTAAAGACATTATAAGCACATCATTGTCACCTAAACCCATCTCCTTCCTGACTGCATTTCTCAAAAGATTCCTCTTCTCCACCATCTTCTCAACACTGAATTCCAGGGTATTAAGGGAACATGGAATGCCTGCTACAAAGGCCAATTCATCATTCACAGAAAGAGGCACTAGCATTGGTTGTGAGCTTAATTGAATTTTTTCTTCTTCACACCAGGATAGCCATTCCTTGGATTGTGAGTCAGACAAGAAAGTGAGTATCTTCACACGGTTAAGCAAATGCCTTGATCTGTCGAAGTATTCCCGTCGATTCTCCATGATCCACCAAACAATTTTACCGGATCCAGCAGGGAAATGCAGCAGATATTGCTCTGCAACAAAATAGTAGTGTAAAGATAAATGATTGTCTAAACAAGGAGCTTCATGTTGACAACATATTACTGTAAGAGACATGGATGCATCTTCAAAATTATCAAAATATTGACGCACAAGATATTTGATAAGCATTTAATATATGCATGTTATACTGATCAACATAATCCAGTATCTTATAACAGAACCAATTGAAACTAGGTGATGGCACAGTACTTCATGTATTTAATGGAAAGAGACATAAAAGCATGTTCATAATAACAAGTTGAGAAACAAAAAAAAGAATGAATATAGAGACATAGTATAATAATAGAAGCATGAATAAGAGGGAAACATCCACATTTTCACCAAAATGGTATGATACCAACTACCCAGAGCAAAACTCACCAATCCAGGACGAACAAACAGCTGATCCAGCTATCACTAGGTCAGCTTTCATGGCAGTCTTAAAGCTTAGCTCTGCCTTATCCTTGAGCACTTTGATTCCTCTTTTCTCAAGTTCTGTCATCAGCCCACCTTTCCTGATAAGAACCACAGCTGAAACACTGCCTCCGCAGCTCAAGATCTCTGTTGCCAATTCCATCATTGAAAGAGGCGCTCCGGTCATTGAGAGCTCATGAATTATCAGCACAAATGACCGAGACCAAACAATTCGAGCGAAATCACCTTTTCTATCACAGGTTCCTTTCCTTTTATCAGCATTCCATCCCAGAATGGTATCTTCTGCCTTACCAAATGGTCCCACAATTAACCCGTATGAAGTATTCTTTTTTGGTATTATCCCTTCTTCCACTGCACCAGTTGTATTTTCTGCAACAGCAGTCCTTGCTTTAACAGGTGCCTTTTTCGACAATCTATGCTCTGGGTCTTTAATTTTTTTCTTCGATGCAGTTGGATGAGATTGAAACCGTATCCCTTTCTCCATCAGATGAACACCATACTTCCTCGAATCGGAACCATCCACAACCACGAGTTTCTTGCCAGAAGAGGTAGTAGCATTTATCCTACCTGATGCTGCATCTCTTCTCTTATCCTCCTCCCAAATCCTAGTACCACCAATCTCACTCTTGTAAGCACCAAAATATGCCTTCCCGTGGTCACTGTGAGCCCATTGTGATTGCACGAGAAAGCCAATGTAGGCCCATAAGGTGATAAGAATCAACCAGAAAACTACACGGTTGCTCTGGATCCATTTGAATGTGCCTACTATGCCTTTAGATTCCCTTCGATGTGTCCTACTAGGATTCAACTTCCGGAACGAAGGTGAATTACTTGCATTAGAACTCCCCGATAGATTGGATTTTAAGTTCCCAGATGTTCGAATCTGTCTCACCACACTTTCATACAAATCGCTATTTTCCATGTGCATTCTTACTGCAGTATCATCACACTACAACTGGCACGAATTAATCTTTTTGGCACATCTCTACCCACTCTTCGGTATACTTCAACTTAAATGCATCAACACATTATAAAACAGCAAACAAGAAACATAGAGAAAGATCAAAACCTAGTTACTTCACTGTTCTTGGAGATCTAATCTTACATCAATATACAATCCAGAGATCCACCGAGAATTCAGTCCTCCAAATTCTCGAACTACACAACAGCATGCAGCTATTACTCTAGTAATCGAAAATCTTGCAAGAAGAAATCCATAATGTCGAAAAATCTTCTCAGCCGCGAGTTTTGAGATGGCTACCAATGAAAACCGATCAACAAGGAATCAAGCATTAATTGGTACCGTTTCATTTTTGGGAGAGAGAGAGAGAACGGATCCTGGGATAAAGAAGAGACCGTAATGGCTTTACGATCGCGATTCCGGTGGCGAGATGGGCAGCTAAGCCAACAACTTCGGAATCCGAGAGAGAGAGAGAGAGAGAGAGAGGGGAAAGCGTTTTGGAATCTAGATCTCCGCAATAGACTAGAATTGAGTTCGTCGCGCCGAATTGGAAGGGATATATAGTAAGAGAGAGAAGGTACGCGATTTGGTGACTTTGGACTCGGTTCTAGAGATTTAAATATTTGTCTCGAAAAAGTCCACTGCGTCTCACGTGACCCGCACGAGATGGACAACGGGGAAACACAAACACAGCTTTGTTAACTTCACTAACCATCTCATCTAAACCACTAAACGGAACGCTCTTTTGGCGAATCGTGGCGCACGTTTCCGTCTGCATAAGTTAATTTTGGGGACTCATTAATGAGCATAACTGCCTCTTACTTTTCTTTCAGCAACCATCGCAGTCGGTAGGTAATCTGTACGTGAAGAATCACAACTAAACTTCCAAGTGACGTGAGATTTTCTGGGCCAAGATTATGGCCGTTAACCGTTGACCTACCGTTCGTGAATGGAGAAGAAAATTTTCAGCTATGCTGAGATTATTTAGAGGATGCCACGCATCATAATCCCATAATTTATGGATTTGAGAGCGATTTAATTAAGAAGTTGGGCTATCTTGGGCCTCAGCTAACGTAACTAAAGCCCAATTTACCTCCATATGCATTGTTTGATTTTAGGTGATTAATTTACATCCATCTGCATGCATGGGTAATTCTCACTATATAACTGCACTTGTTGAATATTAGGCTCATCTCATAATGCAAACTATTTCTTCTTTCTTAACCTCTCTATTTTTTTTATTTTTTATTTTTGCTTTTACATAAATGTATTTATATGATGAGGTATCGCTCTATATCAAAATATATATTTTTTTTCTCACAGTGCTTTATCTACAATCTCCTTAATCCTATATATGGGTGGTCAGGATCTCCATTCGTGATGCCAAACATAGCAACGAGTGGAAATTTGGACATAAAGAGATCTAGGATAGTTGATGTATTAGGATGAGGCAGCTGCCTCGCAATTAAGTAGGTGGCATATGTAATTATAATCGCATCTACTTATTCAAGTGGACCATATATCATCCACGTCCGAATCGCTTCAACCAGAGAGCGTACTACTGAACACCTAAACAAAAGTTGTGCTGCTATCGTCTGTTTCTTATGTATGGCCCCATTACTCAATGCTTAGATGTCAATTAAGTAAGTTGTCTCTTTCCGCCTATTTCGCAATAGAAATAATTACGTGTGGACACCCTTCTGAGACGAACAACCAATCCACAGCACAAATGTCTAAAGGAGGTCCTACAACTTGCGGTAGAAATCCTTGTCATGCAAACATTTCTAGCCAAAACCGAACTCCACACATGGTGACGGACAGACGGACGCATCACGCATCTAAATTTCCTCTGAACTGATTTACTTATTGGGATTCCTGTAACTTCAAGTCTGATGTCACTTGTTACGTATAATTTAGCATCAGTTTAATTTATCTTGTCAGACACCAAAAGTGAGTAAAACTATGACATGAAATGAAACTTACTGACAAAAATATACACAAAAAAGATTCTTCAATTAGAGAAAAAACTATGAGACAGTAATAAATTCACTATATAAAATATTGAGTACATACTCTGAAGCAGCTTATGTTCTTAATTAAAACCTACTTCCGCTCCTCATATCAGTCATCCAATCAATCTCTTTGGGGGTATCCAATAAAAATGGCGCAGCTGGAACCACAGCACTTCCTGGTAGTGACTTATCCCTTCCAAGGCCACATTAACCCCGCCCTCCATCTCGCCAAGCGCATCGCACGGGTTACCGGCGGTCCGGTCACCTTCTCCACGACCCACGCCGCTCACCGCCGCATGTTCCCCTCCTCCTGTCAAACCCACGACGGCTTGCTCTCCTACCTCCCCTTCTCCGACGGCTGCGACGACACCGGTGGCTTCACCGGGGAGCTTTCCGGGTACAGCAAGTACATGTCCCAACTCAAAGAGATCGGTTCTCGCACCCTCTCCCAAGTCGTCAGTAACCTCACCGCCCAGGGCCGCCCGGTGACCTGCATCATCTACACCCTCCTCGTACCCTGGGCCGCCGAGGTGGCACGCGAGCACGGGATCCCGTCCACCCACTACTGGATACAGCCCGCGTCCGTCTTCGCCATCTACTACTACTATTTCCACGGCTACGATGAGCTCGTCTTATCCCACCGCGACGACCCATTATTCCCGGTCAAGTTCCCGGGGCTTCCGCCCCTCCTAATCCAAGACCTCCCCTCCTTCCTCGTGATCTCCAGCGACGAGTCCGATCACTTTCACTGCGTATTCGCCGCTTTCCGCGACTTATTCTCGTCTCTGGATAAAGATAAACCGATCGTGCTGGTCAACACCGCGGACGCATTGGAGCCCAACGTGTTCGCGGCCATTAAGGAGCTAGACCTGGTGGCCGTAGGCCCAGTGATGCCCCTCGGATCGACTTCCGACGGCGGAGGACTCTTCAAACCCGACGAGAAGGAGTACCTGCAATGGCTGGACGCAAATCCCGAGGGATCGGTGGTGTACGTGTCTTTCGGAAGCCTGTCTAGATCGGAGAGAGCACAGATGGAAGAGCTACGAGTTGGTTTAGAGGAGAGCGGGAGGCCGTACCTGTGGGTGGTGAGGAAGGATGACAGAATCGAAGGGGTAGAATTGGAAAATCCAGGGAGTAATATGAAGGGGATGGTAGTGGAGTGGTGTGATCAGGTCAAGGTGTTGTCGCATCCATCGGTGGGTTGCTTCGTGAGTCACTGCGGGTGGAACTCGGTGCTGGAGAGCTTGGCGAGTGGGGTCCCGATGGTGGGGGCCCCGAGGATATCGGACCAGAAGATGAACGCCAGGCTGGTGGAGGAGGAGTGGGGAGCGGGGACGAGGTCGGGGATTGATAAGGATGGGGTTGTGAAACGGGAGGAGTTGATAAGGTGCTTGGATTTGGTGCTGGGTGAAGGGGAGAGAGCGGTTGAGATAAGGAGGAGGGCAAAGATGTGGCGTGATAGAATTCTGGAGATCGTCAGCCAAGGTGGGTCGTCAGATCGCAATCTGAGGGCGTTCCCGGAACGTGTTATTAGGCAAAGATGATTATGTTTTTTCTGTCACCATGTCGTTGCTCGATATCATTATATGACATATTGACAACACCTTTCTGTTTTTTTCTGCAATAAAATTACAACTAGTAATTGAATAATTGTTGGATTATTGTAATGGCGGCCACAGGAAAAGAGATACCAGCAAGCAGTCGAATTTAAACAGTCCCCGAGAGTAGCACACCTTATCCTAATGTAGCTTGTGTCGTCGATAAAGAATTAACTTTTTTTTTTCTTTTGAGGGAAATTACCTTTGTAGGTAATAACAGCGAGACATTCCGGTTACTCTTACCATGTAAATCTACCTAAATCAAAGGGGCCACAAATGCTTCTTCTGTACCCCGCTACAATGGAAAGAAGAATGCAGGAAAGAGAACTAAGAATAGGCCACTCCTCATACACCCTTCTTCTTCTTCTTCTTCAATTTCTGGAGCTTCTGCCATTTGAGGAAAATTTGAAGGGAAAGCCCTGAGAACACCATCGCTACACTTCCCCATTGTTTTGGTGACAGGGGATTGCCACTCACAACAGAGGACACAACGATGCTCATAAACTTGCGGGTAGTAGTGATGGTCGTGTTGGTGAGGGAGCCAAAGCGGCTTATGGTCAGGAAGATGAAGTTTTGTCCCACTGCTCCACAAAGGCAGTAGAGGATGATATCCCATGCTGCCTCTGGGTGTTCTTGGCAAAACCTCACTGCCTCATAACCATTTCCATATGACCAATTAGGTACCAACGGTCCGACAAATATGTATAAACCGCTATATATGCTAACCCATAGATTCATGCCAAGCATAATATCCCAAGGATTAGTATTCGGGTACCTGCAAGAAGTAGTAGATTCCATCTTTAGACAGAAAATTTTCAACTTTGTTCAGATAACTTTCTAACACTAATCAATTCTAAGTATGTTACCTCGCTTTTATGGAATCCTGAGTGGCATTTGTGTAACCATCAAAGGCTAAATTTAGAAAGCATAGTCCATACCCAAGAGGAGCATTTGGGTTAGCAAGCTTGCTCATGGTCCTCGAGCTAGTCTGAAAAAATGATGAGGCAATCATATGATAAATAAGATTACAGAATCCAGATCAGTAGCAGTAAACTAGAGAGTTGCAACAGATGCTGTAAGATTTTCTGGTTAGTTTTTGTTGGTCTAGTCAAACCAAAAACACAGGAAAGAATTCACTGAAGCTCACCAACAAGGTAACAATAGATTGCACTGATATTTTATCCTACTTGTGCTTCAATGGTAGAGATGATCAAATGATATCTACTGTGCATCTACAGTATATGAATCCTTGGTATCTCACCATTATAGATGTATACAAAGAATAACTACTAACCTTCTGAAGTGCAAACGCTGATACCCCTCCGGCAACAAGGAAAGTGCTTATGTAATCAGGAATTGTGTATTTGACACCATACATGATGGTCCCCATCAACATCACTGTGGTTAGGCATGAATACGTAATGGTTAGCCAAGACAGTCAAAAAATAGCTTCTTATTGCAATAAGCTTTGCGGAAAAAACTGATCAAGCTGCAATAGCTATAAATATTTCAGACTTGATAAGGCTACTAAAATATATCTGTCTTATACTTCAGGTTTGTAAAGCAACACGTGTTTGTGTGTACACTATTAGCATACCAGTTTAACAATTGTGAAAGGCACATCATATTGCAATTTAATGCAACAGATCCAATTTCTTCATTTTACACGGTAACAAGAAGATATAACTCCATTGAAAAATATCTTCTCTGTACAATCATTTCCATTTGACTTTATTTTCTTTCTTTCTTTGTGAACAGTACATTTATGGGTTACAAAGACAGATATCAACCTCCAGGGAGCTGACATGCATCAACATTTATTTTAAAGGATAAACTGAAGTTGTTTTCTTGAGAGTTTTACTGAAGAACTAAAGCTTGCTATTTCTTTCATTACTCAATGATGTGCAGAGGATGTAACATTTAACAATGCTGCAATCAGGGTAGGTAATAGCAAAGCAATTCACATCTAGGAATACAAGATATGCAACACTAAATAGTGTTGAATACACGCATGGTAACAAGCATACTAGCAAAGCACAATTATCTAGCAAAACAGTGGCTGTGCCTTCTCCACCTGAGACATGCACATTCAGGCAAAGGAAAGAAAAAAAAATAGAGAGCTATATAACAGAGAAATAGTATAATTAACTCACCAGGTATCATCTTTGAGGATTTCGCCAAGACCTGAACAGGCATATTATAAACAAAAACGTAAGTCCTCTTTCTATTTCAGCTTTTGTTGAAAGTTATAGCAAATGGTATTAGCTGGTAATCTTAGACAAATATTATTTTACAACAATATTATGCAACGAAATCGACTGATTCTATCCCCAATAAATGTAGTCAAATATGTAATATATTAACATGGAAGACATAGAGAGATTTTCCCCTGTTTGGAACTCTCATAGATGTAATAATTATAACATTTATTTTCGGGCAGTACATAGCATACTGATATTAAACAACCATCAGATGAAAGTATACAATAATATATAACTTAAATTTACTAAAAACACCTAAATTATCCCGAGTCGGAAATGCTAACAGAATGAAACATGAAGATGTGCATAAAAGGAAGCACCTGTGCTGGATAACTGATATACTTCAAAGCTTGCATTCCCATTGTAGGACCAATCGTATTAGTGATGCTTGGACTCCAATAACTCCACAAAGGAGCACTCCCTTTCGAACTACTCGACCATAGCTTTATCACTGATCCATCGCACGAGCACAAAATAGATGTTATCAACCTTAACCCATCAAATCACATTCAGACCCAATCAGGACAAATACTTACTCACGAACGACCAGACGAAGCAAATCACACTCTGCGCGAAATTCAAGAAGGGGAAGTGATCGAACCGCCTCCCATCCGCCCCAAATCGCTTCGTCGATCTGATCACATAAACAAGTAATCAAATCTCCATCTCTATCAGAACAAAATAAAGAAAGATTTGCGGAGAAATCGAAGAAAACACACATGGTCTCTTGGAGAACGCCTTGGGTTATATAGGCGGCCCAGATCCCGACGACGCAGAAGGCGAGGATCAAGACGCGCTTCACTCCTCCGCCATCGACGTGGTCCTCCATATCTCTTTGGACCTCGCCGGAGTTCTCTTGATCCGGCGATTTCCAAACGATTTTGTGAGGTTTCACGCGATCCTTCGGAGATTTCTACCAGAGATTTGAGAGGAGGAGGACGAGGATTCGAGAATGGGAGCTTCGCGTTAAAGCGCGGGTTTAGAGGAAGGCGGGGGAAGGAGGGAGCAGCGTCATATTTGCTACGTGGCGTAATATGATTGGTCGACTGATCAAGAGCGAGCTTGGATTGGTGGGAGCACGTGGTCGGTGGCTGGGTGGACCGCGTCGAGCTACTGACTACAAGAAGCATTAAATTTCTGGCCCAGTCCAATCCGTTTTGGTTTAAATGATCATTGTGTGGGCGAGCATGGACTGGGCTGGGCTCGAGCCAAACTTTTCCGGACCATGAGATCTAGGTTGTGACTTCGATCCGTTATAGCCTCCTAACTAGCCCATGACTAGCATATAGTAATTACTCTACGTGGCAAAATTTATATATATATATACGAATCTATGATTCTATGAAAAGATAGTAGGTATTAATTTGGTTAGATTTATGGTCATAATCTAATTCCGATCTGCTGAAGCTCATATGGAGTTGTAAATAAGCTATTCCTCACTATTCTTTGGAGACGTATTGCTGGTCGGTGCTAATCCTATTAAAGCAAACTTCCATCGAAGCATCCTCTGGACTATTCCTATGTCTTTTGTGTATGTGAGCGAGAAACTATTGAGCATCTCTTTCTTGGCTAGAGGGGCTTCGTGGTTTGCTAGTAAGCCTGCTCTAAAACTTGATCTAGCTCCTGAGCAATTGGGGATTCATGGATCCCCTCTCTTAGCTCTCAGCTATCCTCTGACAGCGGGTAATTTGGCTTCTATCTTTAATTTTGGTGTATTATGGAGTATTTGGAAATCCAGGAGTAGTACTAAAGAAGTCTTTAAGAACGTGGAGATGAATCCTCTTGAAGTGGTGGCCAATGCAGCAAGATTTCTCTCGACTGCTACTTCCACCGCACTGCATGGTTCTATAGCCTGGAACGTTTACGTGATGGGGATGATGCTGACTGTTGGGTGGCATGGTGCGGCGATGGAGGAGTTGGATTGATGCTGCCCGAGGCGACGTCCCTTCTTAGTTTAAGTTGGGTACGTAGGGCCCTTTGTCCAAACCACTATAGCAGCCCCATTTTGGGGAAGCTAGTGCTGTACTCCATGACACTTTCAAAGGTGGAGGGACCCGCTTCCAAGTGGCTTTCCAATGACTGTCTAAATGTGGTTAAAGTGTCTCAACAATTCTACCGATGTCTATTATCTTGCTAGATATGCTATTTAGTATGTATTTTTAACATTTTAATTATTCTAAAAGTTTAATATTTTTAGAGTAATATTTGAGTCAATAGAACAAAAGTTCTAGCTTCGAATCCTATCCGACAATATGTTATTTAAAATATAAAACTCCAATCTCTTCATTTAAATTAAGTATACTTTTTAAAATATAAAAAGTATCTTTTTCTAATATTTCAAACTTTTAGTGGGTGAATTAACCGGCACCATATTGGATCTCATTTTTTCTTTGGTTATGCATGCCAGAGGCATAAACATGTTTTACAGGCTATGCATGCCAGTGGCATAACTCACGTCATATAACAAGTAATATTTTATTGTACAAAACTTGCTTATCTATATACATATAACCAGACAATAGACAAGGCTTACATGCATCGACATGATTGCTATTGCTTACCCTTTCCACTTGACAATTTGACATGTCTGTAGGCATGTAGCCGTTGCAAATTTATATTTTACTTATACCACTTCCAAAAGTGAAAGAATCTTATAATTTCCGACTCTATCTAGAATAATTCCCATAAGATTCATATGTTGGAAATCGAGAATAATTCCAGTCGATAAGATTCATATTTATCCAACGTTCATGAATTCCTTATCGTGTGTTGTCGTGCATCCGCCTAAAGATTAAAAAAGAAAAAGAAAAAAGAAAAGAAGGATAACCTTCTGCCCCAGATAAATTCCAGCTTTGTTAATATCTTATTCGTTAATTAAAAAAAAAAAAACCGGTGATTTGATCCTTCTAGAAATTGGGCGGTCGGGTCACACACAGCATTAGAGCATCAGACTACCCGTAGACCGGCAACAAGCCGTCGTCCACCGGCTTAAGTTGCGACGTTTGATGTAATTGCGGGAAGAACCTCTAAGCTTTTCCTCTCCCTCCACCCTCTCCCTCGTCTCCTCCACCTTGCAGGATCGAGGGGAATAAGAAAAGGTGGGAAGCTTCCCAAAGGAAAAGAAATCTACGATCTCATTTGCTGCACAAATGGAATCGGCTTTTAGATCTCTTTTCCCATTGTCGAATTCCTAGATTATCCTTTTGTCGAATTCTTCGGTTCAGATCGAAGTAGGTATGCATCTCTCCTTTGCTTTGGTCTTAATTTGCTTTGAATTTAACTATAGGATTAGATTGATTACAGATCTGAGCGATTCTTCTATGAATTCTCTAAGTGTTACTTCTATTCTTACTTGGAATGGATCTTACCTACAATTTTTTGTGACTTAGCTGACTGTGAACATAAATTTTGTTTTCCTGTTGTTCTTATTTAGATTTGGTTGGCAATTGCTAGAATCAAAAGAGGAAGAGAATAACTCTGAAGAGAAAATGGCGAATCGGATGAAAGAGGACGAGAAGAACGAGAAGATTATCCGAGGACTTTTGAAGCTTCCAGCGAATAAGAGATGCATCAATTGCAATAACCTGGTAAATATCTTTCTGTAATGCGGCATGATCGCTGTATGTTTAATTATCTCATCTCATGAAAAGAGCTACGCGATGTCGCTGAAGGCACAAATAGGAAATTGTTGCGACGAACTATTTCATAAGTAAAGAGATGTTATGCTGGTTTTGACTGGTTAAAGGGTTTCTCCTGAATACGGTGGCTTTGTTCGGTTTCAAGCGGAAAAATAATAATAAAAAGAATCAAGAATGCCAACATGCTAACTTTAAAAAATAAACTTGTTCAAGATGCATGGTATCTAAATATCAGATTGCTGACATACTAACTTGAACAGGGGCCACAGTATGTCTGCACAAATTTCTGGACCTTCATTTGTACCAACTGCAGTGGAGCACAGTAAGAGTTTATTTGGTCTATAATTACAGTTGTTATTGTAATTTTATTTTTCAGTAAATTAATAGGCTTGTCAGGTTTGTGTCCAAGTACTCCGGGTATATTCGGGCATAGTATGATGAAGAATATATGTAGATGAATTAATAATTCTTACAGATATTTGATATATTTCGAGCATAATATGATGATGAAGATATGTATGTATATGAGTAGATAATCTTACATATTTTTCCTCTTTGACGACTTGAAATTGTTCATTTCAGTCGTGAGTTCACTCATCGTGTAAAATCAGTGTCAATGGCTAAATTTACTTCTCAAGAAGTTAGTTCCCTTCAAGAAGGGGGAAATGAGGTACTCTTGGCTTTTCTTTTTAAATGTTGTTTTATCTTATACTGCTCCCTAACAGAATAATTTTACTTATCGGCACTACTGACAGCGTGCCAGGGAAATCTACTTTAAGGATTGGGATTCACAACGTCATTCATTTCCTGACAGCAGGTTACTGCTGTTTCTCTGTCTTGGTCTTCTTTGTATTCTCTAGAATCGTAATATATCCTATTCTATTGGTTTCAGTAACAATGACAGACTGAGGGACTTCATTAGGCATGTTTATGTGGACCGAAGATATACTGGGGAAAAGAATGTCGACAAACCTCCAAGGACAAAGGTGATATATAAATGCTAATAGCTATAATAACATTTGCCTGTCAAGTTTCACTTATAATGTGGAAAATTGTGAAGTTTCTACTATCTTCTTGCTCTTTTGCCATATGACTAAGTATCCATGTACATTACTTAACAGGGTGATAGAGAAGAGTATAGTGAAAATAGAAGGTCAGAACCATATCAGGGTGGTTTGAGAAGTCCACCATATGACAGTTATGGTGGACGTACTAGTTATGGTGGACAGAATGATGAGAAAAATTTCAGATATGCATATGGGGAAAAAAGTCCTGGATATGATCAAGGTGATTACAGGAGAAGTCCTCGTCGCTTTGAGGTAGTAGATGACAGGCGTCGAGATAAATTTGGACATATGAACCCAAATCAGAAACTTGAAGACCAAAGATACCCAAAGAAGCCAGAGGGTGGGTCACCAAATTTTCAAAAAGATGCTGACCGGCCAAGTCCCCCTGCAGTACGACCTATAAGGGATATACTGGGTGATGATGCACCTCCACTTCAGGTTGGCGAACCCCCCAAATCAAAGGAAGCCCCCCAACCAAAGGAAGCCCGAGTCGATGATAATATAACAAAAGCACAGGTGGAATTTTTAGTATTTTATAGAGTTATTTTGGTGCATTAGTTCATTACTCATTGGAATTTCCTTTAGTTGATTTGTGGCGTTGTCTTCATTCCATCTTCTCTTTTAAACTCGTGCATGCAAATCCGATGCAGTATTTGCATTAATTCTGTCATCCTGTATAGTTTATCATTTTTCTTGATCTGAATTCTACTGGTCATAGAATAGATTGTAACTTTATGAAATTGATCGTGCTGATTTCATTTAATAATAGACCTTCTTCTGTTTGCAACATTTGAGAATTACTTCATGTGGTTTTATTTCACCACAAAGATCACTCTCTATGGCTTAAAATTATAGGGAGTTGTTAAGAAAGGTTGCCACCACAAGGACTGATATTATAGTAGAATAAACTACAGAGATCTTTTTGATAAGAATAAAACAACGAAGAGCAATTCCATAATGACAGGTATTTCTATTAGTTATTTTATCCCATTTCTTTGTAATTTGAGTCTAATACATGTACTTATCTTAATGGGGCTCTTCCATGTTTGTTATACAAAGTCAATTAAAACATTCTGCATTTTTTTTGTGTTAAAAAAAAACCATCCTAATGGTTCTGCATCTTTCAACCAATTGCCTTGTTCACAGTGCTCGCTGACTTATGCACACTAGTGAAATGCTCACTATGAAGGCTGTTTCTCAGCCTATACGAATATTCATGGTTCTGCCAGTCTTTCTGTAATACTTTATCCAGTTTTCCATTTGCTGTGCTACAGAATGACTAATGAACCTGTTAGGAACTTAGAATGCTTCAAATCCTTTCTCCTTTGACTTCATAGAGATGTTTCAATTTGTAGTGTTCTTCTTACTCAAGTCCCTGATTCAGAGTGATACTTACTTTTTTATGAATTGCAGACTATGTCATCTTCAAATAGCATGGTATCCAGAGATGGGAACTCAACCCAGTCAAAGGAGGTAACACCAGTAAGTTTGATTGACTTTAGTGCAGAGCCTGACCCCCCTGCTGCTGCACCACCACCACATGTTTCTCAGAAAACTAACTCTCCGTCAGCTGATAGTGGCAATTGGGCATCTTTTGATGCTTTCAGCCAGCAGAAAGAGCCTCAAGTTACTAGTGTGGACTCTCTGGAATCTGCACTTGCCCAACTAGCCATTCCTGGATCTGCATCTGCAGGCCATGGTACGACTTTGCCTGCAACTGCTGTTGATTCCATGAAGAAATCTGTTGATGGAGGGCAGTTGCCGATGATGCAGCAGCCACTGTCTTCACTTTTTCCTTCTGTGAATAACCAGTCTCCAAATTCATTGTATAATGTTCCTATTGAAGTTCCAAACAACCAGGTCAGCAACTTTCTGTTTGTCACTGATTTAAGAAAAAGGTTGTTTTTAACATATTACACTCTCCTTTTTAGAGTATTCAAGGATCTATGGCCACCCCTGTTAGTGCTCTAGCTGAACATCAATCTCACATAGCTACAAAAGTTCCTCAAGAAACTAGCAATGGGGTTTCAGCACAACCAACGGCTATGGCGAGTAACTCTACTGGAAGGAAAGAACTCCCACAGGTAGACACTGACGCATCTAGTTATGGACTCATATTTGATGATATAATCATCTTCTCATTCTCTAGATTATTCCCATGTCTAGAGGATTTTCTGGAGGTTTTGCTCAGCTTGAGCCTCAAAATCAAGAAAGTAAATTACTCTAACTGATGATCGGCAGTATAGCTTTATCAGTCTGTCCCTCTATTTTTTGTTATGATTTGGCTGGGAATTTGACACCAATCTCTAGAAGTAGTATTATGTTGAGTCATTGACAACTGGTTATATAAATTTGTCAAAAGGCATCCCTTATTCAAGTTGTCCTCTAACCATATCATATTGTTGGGAAAAGGTTTGAAGGAATATTATGAACTTATGATTAATATGGAATTACTGCAGGATATTTTCACTTCGTTCTATCCATCAACAGCTGTATCAATAGCAGGCTGGCAAAGAGGTCCACAGCTTGGATATACCATGCAATATCCTGTAGGCATGGTATGTTTTATCTGTTTGTTTACATATTTCCTTTGTAAGGATATGGTAATTTTCAGCTAGGTACTTCTGAACCTGATTTTCTCTGACTTCTCCCTTCCAGGCAATGCCAGCAATGCCTCAGCCTTCACAGTCCGTTAACCCATTTGATCTTGCAAATGAGCCAGCTGTAATTCAGGCTCCCACGGTATGCATGCTCCTATGGTTGTTACAGAAGTTATCTGGAATTTTTGGTAAATAATCATAGCTATGTGAGTAAGAAAATACTTCCATGAGCAAACAGTTGACCTTGTGCCATTTTGCTTTTATAATTGCTTTGTTTGTTTTCTGAACACCGGTATAGTGTGGGCCCACATTTGAGGAGATTGCTCTTGAATTCTCAAAATAGAATTAAGAAGTTGTATGATTCAGAATACTAAGTAAATGAGTGCAACTACATCTTGCAGTCATCAAGATAGCAAGATTTACCGTCTGATTTAGCAATGACTCTGAAGTATTGCGAAGGACATAGCAAGTGACTATCAATATACTGATGTTAAAAAGAAAACAAGTGGAATGTCAAAGATGGAAGAGGTTGATGATATAAGTAATATGGTTACTTAAGATTGTTAGTGGCTAGAATTGTTGAGGTATAGACAGGTAGAAACACAGGGCGTGAAATGGTGTACTCTTTATTGGATTATGTTTGTATATTTCCTGATTATATCAAGTAGAATCTCTTAGAGAGATTTTATTTGCCATGGGCGTTAAGTTTCATTTGGTTATTTGGCTTAGTTGTGCCTAGAGCGGAAGAAATTGCTAAATCAAAAGCTACTTATCTCTCTCAAGTGAACTATCTCGCTTCCCAGAGGACTTTGGAGGAGTCACTCCTGAGTTGCGGGAAGTTATGCTGCAACCTGGGAGGTAGATTACTCTAACCGTCGGCCGGCTTTATTGTCATTCCTGTCAAGTTTCTGTTGTCTGCTTTGGCTGAGAATTTGGCAAGTCATGACCTTAATCTGCAACGAGGGAGGTCTAATACCTTTACTCTTAACTGTGAACAGTCTTGATGTCATTCATGGATAGTTTTTGTCATCTAATTTTGCTTTGGCTGCGAATTTAACAATAATTTCTTATCTTGCTTCATAAAAGAACAACATGGCGAACTTTTAGGCTATTTTTGTGCTGCAATTTTCTATCTGCTGACTCTTTAGTTACCTTTTGAACATTCTCTCCCAGAGGAAAATAAGTTTTTCGTGTTACTACCTACAAGGAATATTGATTCTACGCTATTATCTTTTTACATAGGTGATATTATATTGTTCCTTTCTCATGACAATGTAGTTTTCGAACATGGCATCTCTGCAAGGGGCATCATCAAACATGAGCAGGCAACCAACTTTAATGCACAGCTCCAGCTTTGGAGTTTCTTCTCCACAATTTGTGCCTCCACAGCAATTGTTCCACCAGCTATCTTATCCATCAGCTATGCCTCCAAGTATGTTTACTTTACAGTATTTCCTTATCTGTCTTTGATATCCTGACCCTCCAATGTTGATAATGTCAAATTTGAATCTCAGGCCAGTACATGATGCAGCAAGTTCCAAGTAACATGGCCCAGCAAGCACTATATAACGTGATGCCAGTATTGTAAGTTTTCCTTTATGGTATTCTTCTAAATATTTCCCCCCAATGATAATTGATAGAGAAGGCTGAATTGTTAGAACATGCTTGAATCTTTTAGTATGAATTGGATAAAAATATTTTTGTCATGCCCCAAGCAGTATCTGAAATATGCCAACTGTGTTTGTCTAAATAAGCAAAACTTTTTTTTTTGTTTGACCATGTTATTCTGGCACCGATTGATGAGTTTTTACAAACTTATTATAGAATATTGTGCTATTATTCTTAGCACCAGAAAACTACTACCAGCTATCAGTTAAGCCAGTTTCGTACCATCTCGGTGAAATGTTTGATCAGACAATCATGAATTAAACATAGGGAGGTAGACTTAGCCACCTTCTTGTTGGTCTCTGATGGCACTCCAAGCTTAGGGCTTCCCTCATTTTAGACACTTCTCATGAATTCCCTAACAAAAGTTGGAAGAGCTTTGATAAGTCTCTTATGTGCATTATTACAGATCACAAGGAGCTTTAGCTCCTGGAAGTGTTGGACCTCCTTTTGGCGCTTCAGGCATGGATCAACATTCAGCTCCCAGAGGATACTCTCAGCCAAGCAGCACAAATGCTTTTGGTTCTGTTGGAGGAAACCCTTTTGGGTAGACCATATATGAAAATGTTATTTTGATTGTTGCATGTATCTACCATGTTGCAATTCTTTAAACCGAGATTTTGACCTTTCTGGCAAGTCTTGAGAAAACAGCAAGCCCCAGTATGAAGATTCATGAGTGCCTTTGACGAATTAAAGAGTGCAACTTTTAGTTTCATTAGTACTGGTTTGTGGATAAGAAGGATCAAAAAAATATCTGTTGGGGAAAAGGGCCATCGAGGGCAGCTCTCTCCAAGCTCCTTGGTGTATATTAATATCTATAGTACAAACAGATATGTTATGTTACCCTTCCTGATGCTCCTTCAGGAGTTTGTTGCCTTACGAACTATATGATCAGATATTATTCTTTGGTTGGGCTTTTTGTTTGTCATATTAGTGTGTTTATCACCTCGGTGATATTATGTTAGTCAAGTGGGCTTTGTATGAAATGAGAATTATACTTTTGTGTAAGCTACCTGTATTAAGTATTATTCTTTCTTCTTTTTTTCCTTTCCTTTTTTTTTGGTAAGAGAGAGAGAGAGAATATTGCTTTTTTATTGCCGACATTGCTGGGTAAACTTTTTTCTCGTTCATCTAGTGAGTCTATTGAAGTTGTCTCTTTGGCTGATCAAATGGACTGTTCAATATCAATGTACTGCGGCCAGGTTTACTTTTCCTCCTTTTCTTTTCTGGTAAGAATCTTCTTTTTATGGATTTGATCATCTTTCAGAAGCAATCTGAACCGAACGAGTTTTCATTTTTATTTTTATTTTTCTCCCAAATGGGCTCATCCCTGTAACTTCGGTTATATGTTGTCGCCAGTTCTCGAGTCCTAACCATACTCACATCAGTCCAAAGAATATCAATCAATAAACAAACAGGGAAAACTTTGTACAGTGTGGAATTTTGCTAAGTCCAGAAATCTCGACCTTCTCGTGTTTAATTACAAAGCACTCGAGTTGTATGCCCCGACGGAGAGCATGCTGTCTCTGAGTCATTTCCTTTGTACAGAATCGTAGTCTGGAATCTTGAAATGAGGATCTATACATGTATTTTATCTGCGCTACGTTGATTCCACTCGCCTTGTCTTCCAGACGAGGGGAGCTACCAGCATCCACACTGTAATCAAGTTGACAATTAATTCAAGAGAAAGTGAGTTACAATTTACGACGATATGGAAAGTCTACGGTATCTAATATATGATGGTGACGATATAGAAGTCGAGGTTAGCCGAGTGAGCTCGGACTCATGCCGAGCCTTATTCCTAGCTCACATATGAAGGTGGTCAGCTGATACGGGGGACATTTGCACCCAAAAAAAAAATTTTAAAATTTTGGTGATAATAAGAATGAACTTTTAAGCTCACATTTTATGTAAATTCTTACTCAATGGATGAGGTAGTAGTAGATCCATCGTAGAAAGATGTGAATCTATTTTTAAGAATAGATGTGCTTAGTTTTTAAGAATCCAATCTTATTACTAGTAAACCTTAAATTTCTTTTCTAGTAATAACCCCTAGAAATAAGATGATTGTTTTAGGATGAATACTTACTGTACACGAGGGTCGCTAGCCATTCATTTACAATTCTCACCCAAGTACTGGCCCATCCGACGTCTATCGTCCATCTGTCGATGGAATCAAGAAAAACGGGAAAAGGAAAGTTAGAAATAGTGCAAAACTTTCCATTAATTAGTTATTCAAATGTATCATTCAATGCGAGCACGAAAATCCAAAGTAACTAAGATGGGCTAGATTCAGAATCACCCATTGCAAAGAGATAAAGACGAAAGCAAAAGGGAAAGAGAAACAAAAAGGAAATTAGCATGGAAATGGCATGCATAGATGGATACGTGAGCACACTTGTGTCTAGTTCAGCAAGTAGAAAGATGAGACCTCCAAATTCACTTGGATGTAAACTTACTTTTGCATGGTTTGATGTGAATTCCAGCCGATGAATAGCATTCCGAAATACATTGCCCCCATAGCAAAAACGAAATGGAAGAATCCATATCCATATGGAACATCATCTTCTGACTCTGCTTCGGTCTTTTTGAACTGCATAGGTTGGATATAAGTTATCTAGTATTACATCAGATGAACACATAACTAGTACTGGATGAGGTTAGTCGATATGAACCTGAAAGCATTTGGAGTCTACTCCTGTTGAAAATGTTGCCATAACCATGACAAGTACAGCAATGACAAAGCTCTGCCCACAAATAAACTTCTGATCAGATAACAGGAATATGCTTTCACATTATATGCAACCTTTATACACGTCAACTAGGGAAGATTACTGTTATCTATATGTTTCTCTGTTTCAAACAGTCGTCCTTGTTCTCAGATATATTATTAAAAAGATTATACTGACTCAATATTAGAATAAAGTTAGGCTTAGAAAAAGAAAACCACAAGATGTGTCGACTGATTTTAATAGGTGTCCTTAGTTTGCATGTAATATGGCATTATTCAATTATCTAAAGCAATAAAGTATCATAATTGTTTGCCCACTAAATTCTCAAAGACAGAAATGTGAGAAATGCAAGGTAAAATCCATACTTCTCATGGATCTTAAACGTTATTCAAGGTCATTACCACAATTGTTACCCAGTCCGCATTTGTTGCAGCTTCTGCTTTCTTGTTGCAAACCTCTGTGGGTGGCTCACTATAACAGAGGAGACAGAACGACTCAGCCAACTTTAATTTTTCTTTTCTTTTTTTTTGGAAGTTTGTAATTTTGTAAACAATGAGATCGTATAATCAGAAATCAGAAAAGTGACCTCCTAATTGCAGACCAGCAAAGAAAGACAGCATACAAGCCCATCAAACCTGGTGCCAGGAATCCTGCATTGACCTGTTCAAGATGCTCGTTATTAGGTCTACAAATTATAACAGGCATGGCTTCAGAAAAGGTGCAGTAAAACAAAATAGCTGCAGTCTGTAGTAAAACTTTAGACATTAGTGCTCATTTACCTTTGAGTGAATGGAGACGAATGTTATAAGTTGTAGAAGAGCTAGCGTCAAAGTGATGAAGAGAATGTTGAGCATGCAGGACGGATTAGGTGCATACCAAACATACATCAGGACAATTCCCAACAGTGATGCAACATACGCAGCAATAGAGACAACCGTCACTTGGATGCGACTGCAGATAAAACATTGTAATGGTTAAATTTAGAATCAGACATAGGATTCATATGCCAAAAGTAGTCGATAACAGGACTCAATTTTGCATCCAGGATCAAAGACACATATGATGCAAGTAGAAGTGTCTCTGACCAAGGTATTGCCAGTGTTTTTGAAGCTTACATTACATTATACAACTCTTAAAAATGCTGTAAAAAAGCAGCTCAGCCTATTATTTTGACTATGACTGCTAATTCTGATACATGAAGTTTTAATGCTAAGAACAGTATAAAAGATGTGCACTTTTAGATATTTCACTTGCGAGATCACATCCCCATTAAATTATTGCAGTACTTGAAAGAGAGCATCCTACGACAAGAAGCATTCTATTACTCTGTTGACGGAACTAAGTAGAGCCAGCAAAAGAGAGCCTCTCAAGTCCACCAGACATGCAAAACTTGTTTGTTATATATAGTTGATGTGGTTTAAGAAGCATACCATCTCTTTAAATTTTTCTCTGACCGGCAACAGTCATTTAACCATGTAATGAAGCTGATCAAACTGATGAGTTGAATAAGAAGAAATGCCCTGATTTAAGAAAGCAAAATCCATGGTGAAACATCTTTCCACTAGCTTCATGCATCGCAATCTCATTGCCAAGAAAGAAGAAGGTGAATAAGTAAAGTGTACGTACCCAGCACCAAAGTGCGCAAATTTCCCTGAAAGCATTTTCCAACACTAACCATCAGCACAAGCAAGTAATGACAATAGATAACTAAAATACATGACCAATACTAACCATAAAGCTGGATAAATGCGGAGGGTATAAGGAATGGAAGGGCCATAAAACCGAGCCACAAGATAATTTTGGCAGGCCACCACTCCGAGTGCCAATTTGTCCGATGGTCCTCCAGCTTTCTTGTGTTAACAGTTGAGAGGAACATGACAAAGAAGAACAACTAAACCCAGAGTTAAGGATCAACACCAAATTGAATATGCGATTTTTCTACAGGTCCTATGTTGCAGTGATCAATTTTAAAGGATACGAAACAACCAAAACTGATTCTTAGAACACCCTCTGCACCCAAACAGTAATGAGCACCATGGCAACCTTTTAATCCTGCATTGGTGAGATTAAACTCCAGTAACAAATTAATCCTGCAGTGTGATAAAGTAGAACGAGAAACAAAATGAGAAGAGTGGCATACTCTGGAGCTCGGAGAGGGCAGAGTGGCCGTAGTCTCGGATGGTCCAGGCCAAGAGGTTTGTGACGAGAAAAATAAGAGCGTAGACGTATCGAGCCATCATGGGGTTGGGCCCAAGGCAGAAGTGGGTGCAGCACGAGTCCTCCATGAACCGGGTGTACCTCTCCCTGCAACTACTTGGATCTTCCATTCTCGTCATTACATTTAGAAATGCTCACAGCTTTCACTTGTTATTGTAGTTAATGTTGCTGCAGAGGAAACCAAATTTACTTCAACGTCGGAGGAAGAAGGCAAGCGTATACGCCATTATAAAGAGGATTAAGGAAGAGAAAAATTCGAGGCTTGTCCACGGGAAAAACGGGACGTACATGGTGCTTTACGTTCAAAATTGTTTTTAAGTCTAGAAAGGGAGGGACGGAGCCCGGAGGAGGGGGATTCTCTACAGCTTCGACCACAGCATTTCGTACGGTTTGCTTAGCTACTTGGTAATTTGGCAGCCAAGTGCCTCGACTGCAGGAAATCCCTGCAGAGGATCCGCTCCGCCGGAATAGGATCGTTGAAGTAAGGCCAATAAGAATGACAGCTGCAGAGGCCTCAGCAGTCTGACGATAGCCAGATGATTCGGATCTACGAACAAAAATAACTGAGTCAAACGAGCTCAGAGAAATCGACAAAAATGCCGCATCACCTTTTAAAGGGGTGTACCACCCCTGTACGTACGAGTCACTTCTCAAGTTCATCTAAAGAACTCCGTGTTTCTTGCTTTGGGTTGGGCTTGGGATTCCAAACTTGGGCTACGCCTGACCTTGCCCAATGGCCATCTAGGTTCTCCCCCTTAGTGGTAGAAACATTAATTTCTACAAACTTCCACCAACCCTTACAAGTTCTCAAGTTGTGATATCGAAAATTTATTAAACAAATAAGAAAAAAAATTACCAACTTTTTCAGTATAATGACTTTGTGATGATGCAAGAAATTTTTCATCTTTATGTACTTTGATGCTAGTAATATTATTAATAATACATAAATTTTTTATATTAAAGTGAGATAATAAGAATTTTTTAGTAATTTTAATATGTAAGTTATTTAAGCTAAAAGTTAGCATATCATTTACATACAAGTATATTAATATAATATTATTATTAATCATCTTATAATAGATATATTTATCTTTTTTTTTTTACTGGAATCAATAAGAAAGTATAACATTTGTATTCATCTCCGACAAAAATTAAGTATTATTATTAGAAGCATAACTAACAAAAGCACATATTAGTTTTTGGTCTAAATTTTGATCTTTTTAGATCAATTAATTTAACATAAGTTACACACCTATGATTTCAAATATAATAAGTTAAGTTTTCAATCAAATAATAGTTTGTAAAGAGATTTGTCCATTTTAAAAAGTATTCTATTAAAAATATGTATAGTTATTATGATTGCTTTACTCTAATTGCTCGGAAGACTCGAATGATTAAATTTTGTATTGACCATATATATTTGATGTTTATTTTCCTTTCGGCCCTAATATTTTAAAATGTAAAGTTATTAGAGATGAGATATATTTTATTACTAGAATCGTTTGTTTTGTATTTGTTCTCGAAGACAATAAAAAATCTCTTCTACGATCTTTATCACCGTAAGGACAAACTCTAGTTTCTCTTGCCATAGCTTATAATTGTATCCTTTTCACAGAGTTTATCATACAATAATATGGATGAAAATGGAGTACTAGAAATAATCATTTAAAATTACTAAGTACAAAAATTTTGTTTAAAAATTGTAGGAAAACTAAATAGAATATAGTGAAGATAAAGAAAATCAAAGTTGCTAGACTATAATAATATCTCTTTGAACAAATTTATCGTACATTAGTTGCGATTAAAAATAATAATGACAATATATTCTCTGGATATAAGATTATCATGAATAAGATGCAACTCAAAAAAAATGAACCTTAGAATATAACCATAAGGGCAAATAGTAAGGTTTTTAGTATATCAATAAAATAACACCCTCTTTTATTTATACAAAATAAAAGTACATCAAACTAAGAGGTGCTACGCAGTTAGTTAAGTAGAAGCAGTTAGAGAAGTTAAAATACGGAAGGATGCTTAGTAACTAACTAATTATTAGTATGAGTAGTTATTATCATGAAGATGTTATATCTAAACATCCATTTATTTTTTTATTTTAAAATAACAAGATATAATAACACTATAAAAATTATAGGATAATTTTTTTTCACCATCTAAACTACCACCATTTTCTATAATGATCTTCTGAATTATTTTTTAATATATAATAACTCTCTAAACTATCAAAAGCATCATCCATTTAAAGTAAATATCCTCATCTCACTAAATATTATTAGTTCAAATTTAACCTAAAATTTTCTGCACATATTCACTAAATTATAAAACATATTACTAATATATAATGTAAATTATAATTTTATTAAAATACTAAATTTCTCTTAATATAATTTCTAGCTAATCACAAGCAAGGCTCAGCTTACTCATGTTTGGCTAGTTGCGCTCGTGACTGTGGTAGCAGTAGAGAATCGTATAATGACAGGAGGGGCTAACTTTGTTGTCTCGTTCTGGCCTCGGAAGATTCTTTGACGTTGTACGAACTAACAAATGTTTGTGCCATAAATCATAATTCTAAAAGTCCAAATCAAATAGGATAGTTAAATTTAAAGATGACAATAAATTGATTAATTTCATTGCACCAGATTGCAAAAAAATTCTGCGGCTTGGCTAATGAATACAAATTGGCAGCCGCAAGGCCCAAACATATCCCAATTCCCACCAATTTCGGCCTAAATATGGGAGCCATTATTGCACTTATCTTCTACGTTACTTTAACTACCCACCTATATAAGTTAGTTAATGGTCGGTTACTCTCCTAGGACCACCAATCAAATTGGCAACACCACTTAGGTGGACCACTATCCTTAAGAGAGACCTCGAGGACCAGATCAAGAAGATGATCATGGTCACAGTTCCTGATCAGAGATTTCTTACATCACAATTCCTATATATATTCCAATAAGATCTATTCGAACCAGAGGATATAATTCCAAGCTCTACTTTTTTTTCCCCCGCAGAAGGAATAGTCAAAGGACAAAGCAAGCCTGAAAGCATTGCAGGCTTCTTTTAAAATGCTGAGCTAAAGAGACGAACGAAGTAGCTTTTAAGTCATGTGGATAGAGATAGAAAAGAGTAAACGAATGAGCAAAAGATACAAATAGAGAGGATAGAAAGATGGGTTAGATGTCTGAATTATGTCAGAAGACTCTTGCTTTAAGGTGCCCATTAGGCCTTTCTTTGTCATCCTTTACGAGGTTTATATCGTGGGCAGATCATCAGGTCATCCAGCAGTTAATTGCAACAGGGTAATTCATTTGGCAGGGAACGACAATCTGCCACCATTAGTACCTCAGGTCTTATTTGCTTTTAATTTAGGGATAAGGTATTTTTCTTGAACTAGTTCAGAAACTTCTAACTTAGTTTAATAACTAAATATTTTTATTTTTTATATTTAACTAAATTTATTTTAAAAAATTTAAGACTAAAAAATAAAATTAATTAATAGAGTTTCGGACTTAGTTTAATTTATTTTAAAATAAAAGAGAATAAAAAGGGTAAATTAGTAACTGACAAACTACCTTCTAAACTTGTATTTATCACTATAACTTTTTCATCTAAACTTAACAAAAAAAATTAAAAATATTATAATTATCCTTCTCTCTCTCTCTCTCTCTCTCTGTTGAATTTACTCACCGTACCTTATTTTGAATTTACAATAAGATATACTTTCAACCTCTTTTATATTCTCCTATCTAGAATTAGGAGCATCAACTATTATAATATACCTCTATTTAAATATATGATCAAACATAAAAAAATTCAGTTATCTTAAAAATATGGATAAAAAATATATACTTACTTAACAATAAAATGAATAATTTGTACTGTTTCATATTAGTCTAAACCACGTAGGGCCAAAGATCATGCAAATGAAATCTTATTTGATTTTACGCATAAAAGGTAAGAGTTAATTTTTTTTTAATTTATCCTAAAAAAGAGTAACCGCATTGAGTATTTTCGCTAATTATAACAACTTTAATTCCCTAAACCAAAACCGCAGCCTAAAAATCTCGATATACGACGATTTGTAGATCTAAAATATAAACACCAAACTAGCGACCAAAATAGATAAAGAAGAAGATATATATATACTTATTCGATCTAATAGATTTTAAAAACCTACTGACTCAATCCACCTCTTCCTGAAGCGGAATCAAGAGATTACTTCACGAGAAAGAAATCATGATCTCGACGTCCGATCCAGCCGTAATCGAATCGAAACAACTAGATAGATTAGAGGAAGCAAATCGTCAATACATTGCGAGCTAGATGCGAGAAGAAGAAGAACTCACCTATAAGAGATCGACGACGACGAGATGCTTCTTCTACACGCTTAATTTGCTTCTCCTTCTTCTTCCGTTCGCCTTGTTAGATCTGAGACAGAGAGAAGAGAGAGAAAGAGTGGAGAGAGAGAGAGAGAGAAGGGAGAAGATCAGAAGAAGCATTTTAGAAGAGAAGGTGGAGGAAGGGAAGGGAGAGTTCCCTCCTTTTTTCCCACCGCATGCTTTACTGCTGCCGGTGGAATCGTATCACGCATCAGGTGATCACGAGCCGTCTTCTATAATTCATATATAGGAAGCTAGGGTGTACAAGTTGTCTCCACGGCGTATCGTATACATAATCGAAGCGTGATTGGCCAATCCGAAGCGCCCATCGCGTGGACCCCATCCTTCCCATATCCTGGTTGATGTTTAAGTTACATGTTGTGATCTAATTTAGGCCGTGTGATTAGTGGATCGTAGAGTCCACCATTCGTACAAGGAACGATGAGCGAGAAGCGTGCACTTAATTAGACTGATCCGATTCTGTACACGTTAAACCTATGTACGCATCGAGGCTCCACTTAGCTTTGCTTCAGGGTGTGATGTGTATATCGGTGATTCCATGTTATTAGCCAACTAAACAAAAATATAAAGCCTTTAACAAACTTTATTGCACTTTTCTTTTGTCTTCTTATGTATAATTGGCGTTCCTTTGATCATGGCCTCCAGTGAGAGTGATGTAAAGTAAAAAAGATCAGTTCAATAATGGCTGTTCAAAATAAGAGAAACTAAAGTTAGCCCACCACATATGATAGAAGGACTATAACCTAAAACTTTGCATGTGATGGGATTTTGAGCACCGAAGAAAGATATATAACAAGACCAAATTTAACACCAAACGGAAGATATAAAAACCACATCGATCGATGGGTAATTAGGTACTATCTTTAGCTTTTTAGTCTGATAACAAACTAAATCTATTTAGTTGGATAAGCACTATATATACACAAAGCAATAGTAATAGAGCCCGTTATATAAATCATTAATCAACACGCGAGGCCAAGCGCATGCATGCTAAACAGTTAGCCGCCAGTTGTTTTTATGGTTGTTTTGTTTTGATCTTATTGGACTTCTGATTTAATATTTATTTTCTTTGTTACACTCGTAGTGGGTTAATATATTTTTTATTTTTTATGCATTTAATGAAATTATTTACCTACGAGCTTTTCATTAAAGGAAAAGGAAAAGATAACTTACAATGATGAGCTGCATGGGAAGGAAACAGTAATTTTGCGTCACCCGGATCATCAAATGTGAACCATTACTGGGGACACGACTAATGCTAATTAAATGGGACTCGCTCTTCCAAATAAGCATCATCCCAGTTACACATGGCATCCTCGCGTCATCCCACCGTCAGCCAACCATCGGACGGTGAAAGATGATACAACTCCAATTACCATCAAAAGCTTCCACTCAGGGATGAAAGCAGCGTCTCAGATAGTGGCAAAATCACAAGTACCTCTTTAATGATTAGATTTGCATTTAAACAACACCGGCCATTATAGAAACTAAGTCAAGTCTTTCTTCGAGTGTAAAACGAAAGGCCCAGATAGGCCCAAATAAGCACATGATGATGCGAATCCCAATTGGATACCATGTGGGCCATTTTGGGCTTGCATTGATGTGAAACTAGTCGTCAAAAGACTCACTCCACCAAGTCAAAAGGCTCATTAGCGACTCAAATGGAAGAAAAATTTCCAGCACCGGAAGAAGTGGTAACCAGGGGCAGTATAGAGATTGCCTTGCTCTCTGGTACAAATCATGCCACTGAGAAAAATCTACTGGAATCCCATGCGTAGAGCATTCAACGAAAACCATTATCATAATGGAATCCAAAGGAAATAACACAGAAGAGAACTAACTTCATGATGCAATAGTGCATTTGCAAGGAGTGATGATCATAGCTCACGTACTTCTGACTCAAGTTTCAGGCTTTCATTGAAGAGACCCACGAGTCAGCCAAAACATCAAACGCCTCGCCTGCAACTTCTAGTAAACAACGTACAGGAATGGAGGAAGCAAACAAACACTTGGCTGTATCTCCATTTAAGTTGCTCAATTTCGTGGGTGCCTCAGCCTTCCTGGAGGACGTTGTGGCCCTCGAGAAATGATCCAATTCTTTAATCTCTTGACGGGGCACACAGTAACAAGAGATTGGACAAGCACAAACGTCTCCACAGACAGTGATTCATGTGAAACGATGAATAGCACTAAAAATGTTCTTCTTGGGTTCTACCGCTGTTCACATTCCAGACATCCATCCCTAGGGTTATCCAAAGATAAGACTATTCGTAGATAAACCTTCACTTATCTGTGGAGACTGAGGTTATTAATATAATGTGGATCTCATCACACTGAGGTTTAAATCAGCTCAACTAAAACTCATTTTGATATCATAATAACTCATCAATAGCACTGAAAGCTTAAGTTCATTAATAACATAACAAACAATACTATATGTCGATGTGTCATATCTTTTTAACATAATGAAACCCCAATACTGAGATCGTGGATAAAGATAGGAATATAACAAGTCCTTTTCTATCCCACATCCACCAAACTTAGGGCAATAATCTAGTAGTATAAAAAGAGTAGATTTTGGTTTTAAGAGGCCTGCATCATGTGCATTTATCACGGGAGAACAAATCCGGGTTACTAATAAGAGTGGGACCACGAGAACATGGGGTTGAAGTGTAGTTACAAGTGGAACGGCCACCAAAGATGGATAGAATACCTACCAAGCTATATCTACATGTCTAGGCTACCAATCTCCAAGACAAAAATATAAGAAGGAAAAAAAGGGGGAAGAATGATTTGTCAACGGGAACATAATCGTAAGGAAGATATACAACAAATCTCAATGGCTAAAAGAAATTATATAACGATTAGACTTGATATTTAATCACAAACGTAGTGATCCAACTTGGTGCAAACGAGTGAAGAATCCCAGTAAGCAAACGCACATGCTGTGGTTCAAAGTCTTCACCGGACGTTACGGCTAAAAAGGAGCCGGGGGATGGGAGTCTATTAACAGTTGTTTAATTGACCTTTTCTAGAGTGGATCTTAAATTCTGAGAACAAAGAAAAATTTCAAGGACTTACTCGCGATTGGTGCAAGCCAAGACTGCCTCCACTGTTACGTCCAATTTCCCCGTAGCTTTTCAGAATACGTTGGAAGAAGCAATATCCCCTTTCTTACTTCTTTCTCTAAAGAGCAAAAATTTAGTCATCCCTGAACAACTGTAAGTCCAGGCTACATCATTCTCATAGGCAATATGATATCACTTGTCACTATGAGAAAGCTATAATATATACAACGTTTGGTACACCCATATTCCATGACACATCATGCACTAGGAAGAAGCAATGAAACGAAATTGATGGCAAGAATTCTCTAGGAAAAGCAAAGATTAGTTTCTTCTCTATCACTCATTGCTGGGGCACATCATGCTTTCAGAAAGTTAAGGTATAAAACAAAAGGAATAAGATGCGAGTAAGATGAACATAAATTCCATTGAGACAAGAAGAAGAGTGCAGTATGAAGGGAGAAGATGGAAATAAGATTGAGCAACAGAGTAATCATATAAGAACTAAAAAGGAAAATAACAGTGTAATATAAAAGCAAATACCACAATTTGATCTACTTGTCTCTGAATTCTGATGTTCTCTATACATTCATTTCTTCCTGCACCTAATCTCTCATTCTTCTCTTGCTCTGTCACTCTCTCAACCATTTATTCACAAACTCAAATACCCACAAACCAAATTAATATTTAGAAATTCCTTTTTTTTTAATATAATTTTCTCCTCCTATCCCTCCTCTTCTCTTCTCAAAGTAGTCTTCATCGAATCCTTTTCATCACAACGATGAAAGCAAATAAGAAAACTGATCCGCTCCTTGCCTTTTCACCATAAGCCATCAAGAAAAGAGAGGGATAAGGAAGAGAACAAAACGGTTGCAGAACTGAATGGAGAACGAGTGCGAGATAGACCCCAAATTGTATTCTAATTAAAAGAAGGAGAAGGATAAGAAGGGCAATGCTCAAAAGAATCAATAGAAGGGAGGGGGCGGCGGAGAAGCGTATGAGATTCCGACGACGGGAGGTAGAGGACCTTCGTACACGGGTGCTGGTGGTGGCGGTGGCTCGACGCATGGGTGCGGTGGAGGTGGTGAGTATACGGGAGGAGGCGGAGGAGGTGAGTATACTGGAGGTGGCGGAGGTGGGGGTGGTGGAGGCGGAGATGGTGGAGGTGGGGATGGCGGCGGAGGAGATGGCGGAGGTGGAGAGGGCGGAGGGGGAGAGGGCGGAGGGGGAGAGGGCGGAGGTGGCGATGGCGGAGGGGGAGAGGGCGGAGGTGGCGATGGCGGAGGAGGAGAGGGCGGTGGTGGTGATGGCGGCGGCGGAGACGGCGGAGGTGGTGATGGAGGAGGCGGAGATGGAGATGGCGGAGGAGGAGAAGGAGGAGGTGGAGAGAATAGCGGAGGTGAAGGAGGAGGAGGCGGAGGAAGAGCAGGGACGAAAGGCTTGCATCTGAAAGCGCTACAATCCACATGATGCGAAAGGAACGACTTGCATTGCCTCTCTGATCTCTGCAAAGGCCGATCCGGCAGGCAATTCCTCCGGTCGTCGTACGACGGCACCCTCGAGCACATCGGCGGTTCTCCAGTAAAGAAATTGTAAGCGTAGGTAAAGTTCTTGAGTCGCGGAAGATCGCAAATCACCTCTGGGATCGTGCCGGAGAGCAAATTGTGCGCCACATCCAACTGCTCCAAGCTCACCATACCCCCAATCGTCTCCGGCAGCGGCCCCATCAGCTCGTTGAAGCTGACGTCGAACACCGTCAGCTCCTTCAACAGTCCGATCTCCTCCGGGATGCAAGATCTGAGCCCGTTGTTAAGAAAGATGATCTCGTTCAAAGTTTTTGACATGTTCCCGATGCTCGCCGGCAAGCACCCGTGGAACCGGTTGTTCGCGAACACGACCACCGACACCGGCGAGTTGCCGAGGTTATCAGGGATGTCGAAGGCGAACCTGTTGTGGTTGATGAAGATTGCATCGAGATCCTTATCGAAGAGCTCTTTTGGCACCGATCCCTCGAACTCATTGAAGCGGATGTCGAGGTATTTTAGGGCAGGAAGGCGGAGGACGACGTCGGGGAACCTCCCGGCAAAGCGGTTGTTGCTGAGGTCGAGCTCGTGGAGGAGACGCAACCTGTCGAACTTATGCGGCACGGTGCCGCAGAAGCGGTTGGAGTTGACGTGGAAGAGGGCGAGGTCGGTTAGGAGGCCGAGCTCCTCCGGGAGGTACCCGGCGATGTCGCCGTGGTTGAGGTCGATGCCAGCTACGACTTCGAAGTAGGGGTGGAACGGCAAGGTAGCGCAGAAGACGCCGGTATAGTTGCAGACGTTGGGGCCCACCCAGTTCCCTGTGAGGTTCAGGGGGTCGGAGAGGATGGCCTGCTTCCACGCTTGGAGGGCAATGTAGGCGTCCCGGAGATGGGAGTTCGGGAACCAGTAGGTGGGGTCCACGGTCACGTGCTCCCCACGGTCGCCGAACTCGTCGCGGTAGTAGAGCAGCTGCCGGTGCCGGATTAGCCCGGCCTCGGCGTCTGTTAGCCCATGGGTTGAGAAAGCCGGCGCCGAGTTGGCCAAGGAGAGGAAGAATAGAGCGAAGAGGAGGAGTAGGGGTTTGGGATGGGGATGGAGATGGAGATGCTGTGGTTGGGTCTTCTTCTTCATCTCATCTCCCTGGGTTTTGGATGGGAGAAAGGGAATAGAGGAGAAAGGAAGACTAGTAGGAGGAGGAGGAGGAGATGAGGAGAGAGAGAGAGAGAAGGAAGAGTGGGGCTCCTTTTTTCCTAAATGGGGTTTTTTGGAGGTGTGTGAGAAATAAACATCGAGGCCAGCTAAATCACAGCTCAAAGCCCACCCAAAATGAAAGCGTATCCAAGAGAGAGAAAGAAAGAGATGCTTCCGAGGGCTCCAAGTTAGTTAGTAGTAAGACCCCCCACTTAAACTAAACTCGCTCGTAGTAGTAATATAACTAATCACAAACGAGACTATTATTATACGATAAATCATTTCCGTTCCGTTTTGACGCTCCTGGGCTCATGATTACTGTGGATACCCTCATTCAACTTTACTGCCCATTTTTCTTTCCTTCCTTTTGTTTTAATACCTTACTAAAGTGCTCCGATTCGGCTCACTCGCGGTGAGAGCTTGGGGGACTGACTGCCTGTGCTTTTCTGAGAATCGGACAATTTTTAAATAACACCTATTACATTTTATGAGAATTAGCGGCTTGCAACCCCATCTTTTGACCACCATTCATTTGCGATTCAATTACCACTGTCTCATCAAACAGTGTCCTTCCATTACGCTTTCCAATGGAAGGAGCAGCAAATAAATACTGAGCTTAATTTAATTCAGGGCGTATTCTGCAAATTCCGATTAAATGTAGGGTGTTCGGTGCAAATGTTGCTTGCGAACAATGGAAAGAGGCCGGTGACGAAATGACAGGCAGGCGTTCCGAAACCAAAACTACCCCACTCAACGAAAACCTCTACTCCTTGCAGGTTTCACCTTTTAATCCTGTTCACGTCCTTTTTTAACTTACTAATAAGCTTAAAAAGACTTTTCTTTTATCTGTGTGCCATTTGGCTGAGTAGGAGGCTTAATCGTAATGGTTGTTTTATCTTCTTGATCCTGGTCTCGAAGGCTACTCCGGTCATCTACCAGAATGCATGCATGGCTGAAGAATGAAGCTCCATCATGCATGGGAACGGACGGGAGATGACGGAGATGTTTATGTGCTATTTATTATTTTGTTAACGAGTGAGGTGCTGGTCCCCACCCGGAAGCCTGAGATCAAACCTTAGCATGTGAGTGGGGTCCACGTGTCACGTCCTGCACGGCTGGAACCGTCGGCGTCGAGCCCCTCGCTGGCACACCGCGTTCCCGTGAAAGATACCTGCCACGTCATCGACCATAACCCCCGTTCCCTCCCTCTTTACAATCGGATCGGACGGCCCAGAACTCATGACCACCATCTCGGTATATGCCTTAAAATCTTATCCTGTGACAACCCCAGTTGTAATCAATTGCTATCGACCCGTTTCAACTCTGGATAATGGGATTAGAGGCGACGCTTGTCAAGTAATTCCGATTTGTTTAGGGTCACAATTTCACATGATTAGTTACGTTGGACAAGGAGTTATCCATCAATAAAGTTTAAAATTGGAATATTTATTTTACTCTCTATAATTTGAGTTGGTAAAATTTTCTTAATCTTAATATATTGCCTCGACTTCCACATATTTTAACTTATTTAAATTGATAAGAAAATTAGAAAAAAATTAATGTCAACTTCGCATGTTCTACAATTATTTAACGACTTTACAAGGAATATAAACATTCAAAATTCAAAAGCGTTCACGAATTCCAAAGGCACAATTAACTCATTTCTGACTTCATACTACGGTGGAGATTATCTGACGACATCCAAAGTAATGGATGCAACTAAATATAGATTTGTTTCATATCATTCAATCAATGCTATTATCGGATGACACGCCATGTTCCAAATTCCAACCGGTATCTTATGACTGCCTCTAAAAATGGACAAAAAATCTACTACTAGGAAACGTATCCAAATGGTGCCCAAATAAATGATAAAGTAGATAGAGAGTTCTTCCACCCAGGTCCCAGGGTGACTGGATGAGGGATAACAAAGTGATCCATGGCCCAAATTAGGGCACATGATGCCAAGAGGACAGTGAGCAAATAGCTGTACTCACTACTCCCCAACACTCGCGTTGCGTGTTAATGCACGCAAGAGCCCCGTTCTCTATCAGCCATCTGTGAATGTGAGCATGCACATCTCATTCAAGGAATTTACCCGAAGTCCAGGCACTGGAGTATACTTTTATTCTTAATATTATACTTTTAATCGAGTATTTGTTGTAACGTGTGAGTCGATTTAATCGAGCCTAGCTATATTACTTTTAATCAACCTGAACGCAATGAGATATTTAAGGTACATTGTTTTGATTTTGAAATTAATGAACCAGATTCTTATGTTATATTGAAATTTGAGCAGCTGGATTATTTTGATAGACCTATTTACCGCTATGCTCTTTTCTTTTTTTACCAACGAGTTAAAATATTAAAACGATGATTTTACTCGGGCCCACTAAAACGTCACTCATTTACACATATCTTTCTTAAACCTTCTTTTTAACGAAGAAAGACTCTCCAAAGTAGTAAAAATCACATATCCTTCTAATCCCATTAACGTAAATGATAAATGATATAAATGCTCTTCTAGCTGGAAGGTTAAGTGGGGCATCTAATAATCTTTGTTTACTTTGTCGATTCATTATTTGTCCTGAAGCTCTCTAAATATTTCCTTTCCCTTTTCTCTACAGGAGCCTTCTCTTTCGCATCTCCGATATAAGCACCACCATCTTATCACCATTGCGCCCTTTCTAATGAGTAATAAGAGGAGCGATCTCCTCCATTGTGGCTCAGGCTCAACTAAAATATAAAAATTATTAATATTTTATATGTTAAATAGTTATTAGCTCAGTTTCAATAGCTCTGATTTGCTTTAAGACTTGGCAGTTTGGATTTGATTGAGCTTAGCTTGAATAATCTATCTAGTTTAGCCTAGTTTAAAAATAGCTTAGTTTTAGGTTTGGGCTTAGCCTGAGGCTCATTCTAATTTTGCTTTAAAATCTAAATTTCAAACTAGAACCGAAATTAATATTGAGCCTAAGTATGAAATAGAGTCAACTTTTTGGGGCTCAACTTGTCTACTACACCCTCGAGTTTCGGGGGCTCAAGTTGAGCACCTAACTTTGTACCCGAGTTGCAAAGAGGTGTTAATTTTTTTTTTAATAATTTATAAAGTCTGTGTACCCAAAATATATATATAGTTCTATAGTTCTATAGTTCAAAGACATATATATTAATAGAAAAGAGTGATAGGCGTCTAACTAAAATTATGAGTGAACATTATTATGTATGTGAAGCTGCAAAAGAATCTTGTCATTGTAATTAATTCCTGGGCTGCCGGCATATACACGGCACTATACAAAAGGTGAAGGAAATAGCAAAACAAAATCAACCACGAGTTCGCTCACAAACGAAAGATCCAAGTATAAAAATATAAACAGACGCGAACCCGCCCCCACCGATCTAACTCGGTTGACCGAAGCACATGGGAAGCGGTTAGGAGAAAGTAGTTGCGTCTCGACCTCCACGTGTCGGTCGTCCCATGTGACGCTATCGAAGTTCCCAATCGACAACGCCAAACACCCGGTAGTACTATTTCTTTGTTCTCGTAAAGACGCAGTACAATATCACACCCGTAACAGTTATCCGGGTGGGCTCCGGTTCATTAAAATAATTTATTCACGTCAAAATTGTTTCCTTCCTTTCTCTATTATTAGAATCACAATCCTCCGGTAGCATTAGCATACTACCAAACCAAATAAAAACAGACTATTTCTGTGTATACGCCCTAAATTATAGGATTTATATTTATAAATTATAATTTCGTTAAAAAAAACATAGTGTTATATATACAAATTTCTTTAAAAAAATACTAAGTTCTCTTTCGCTGTTGAGGGGCGTGATCGTAAATTTAGGAAATGAGGGCGGCTCTTTTGTCTTTCGTGAAGAGAAAAAGTTGGGAACGTTAGCTAGCCTTCGGGCGCTTCGAAGAGCGTGAAAGCAGTTAATTAATAAGTCGTTCGATGGCCCCGCTGGGTTCTGCTTCGGTCCAAATTAAGAGGACCTTTTTGCAAAATTCCACCTGCAATTAGTAAAAAATTACAGAAGAGTCCCCCTTTTTATTATTAAAGAAAAACTCTCTCTCTTCTTTCTTCTTCAATGTTTTATGCGGATACCCCACATAATGACCAGCAAATTATTGTGATCTCTCGTCCGCAGACATCTAAAGGAAATCGGCAGCTTTATAATAAGTGGCTAGTTAGTAGAAATGGTGAACAACGCCGGCTTTTTCTTGTGTTCCAAGGATGCGATGTAAGCCTTTTGACGCGTGGAAGAACGAGAAAGTAGTTTGCGTGTCAGATAAAATTATAAATTCAAAACGTTGTAGTGTGGAAATCAAGCGAGATGCGACTGACTGCTATAATAAAGACAAATTTGCAAGTTACCCCCACTTGAAATCTTAAATTACTCCTAAGGATTTGGCGCTTCCTGGGAAAAAAAAAGAGAAAAAACTGTCGGCCGAGATGGCTTTTACTTGGGGAATTTTATTATTATTTACTCGGCGCGTCATGACTCATGAGGAGGTGCCCACCGGGAAGCGTCGGTCACCACCGCCCGCCACTTGTGACCGTGTGACCCAGCAGTGGCAGTTGGGAGTTACCGGGCGTTATTACCTTTAGAAATTTACGATTAACACCTTATATTTTTAGTATTTATATTTGAAGCCTCAATATGACAAATAACAAAAAATTCGTGGAAGAGCGAAGGGAGTATGTAATGAGCCATGCCCATGCATGCATTTCCCGTCGTCATCCATGCCATGAGGAATTAAGGAACATGCCCGGGATGGATCATGGATGCATCCCATTCGTCATATACATGTCATCATGGCAATGCCATGTCCGAATCACGGGACCGGCCTCCCTAAAGAGTAGACTCGAGAATGGGTCGAAATAAGGGTTGCCTCAACGGAAAGGAAGACAGTTGGAGGGCCGTGACCTTTGCCACGTCCGCAGAAACCAAATTAAACAGATGGTGATTTTAATAGCTACAGTTAATTAGGACCATCTTACTAAGTTTTCCACGTCACTGCCCCCACAATTTTAGGCCCATTATGATTGAAGAAGAATAAGAGTCCCTTGTACATCCAAGAGTGTTAGAAAAGTTAATCCCATTCAATAACTCGATAGGTTAATTCTACTTTTAAATAAATTTAAATTTAGTATAATTGACTTTTAAATAAGTTTAATTTAAGAATAAGAGATTTTTATCCATAAATTAAAATATTTTATTTATAATTATTAATACTATATACACTTTTCTTATCTTTGTTTTTAGGATTATAATAAGAGAGAATATCATTTTATCCTAATATTGCAACCAAATATATAAAAGTCACCTTATTGTCTAAACTATATATAATAAAATGATTATAATACTATTCTACAATTTTAGAGAAACAGAGAAACAGAGAACAAAAAAAAGTTCACACAGTTTTAGAGAAACAGAGAAGCTCACTTACACCCCCTATTTATTATGATGTGCTTTTAGAAAAATTATCACTTTTCTTATCGTACTTTTTACCCACCGAACACATCGAATAAGTAAAAAGAGAAAAAAAAGAAGAAGAAAACTAGCGGTGTGTGAAGCCATCTAGCATAATAGAGGAGCATTTTTTTTTTTATAGTGCATATATTCCAAGAGCACAGCCGAAAGCCATCTTGTCCACTTAACACTTTCCTTCTATCTTCATCAACAAGGCAGGCTAAGGCTATTAAGGCTAAAGGGGGATCGTCGCGTGCCCTATCGAATGCTTGACTGCTGTCGGCCATAGCCTTATCGTATAGCTTGCTGTGAGTTGAGTTTAGATTCAGGATCAGTGAATAGAGGGACGGGCGTCGTCATATTTGCTCGTTTAAGTCAGATTCAGTGAATGAAAGGACGCCATAATGCAAGCGAGTATTTATATTTTGTCCTTTATGTTTTTAAGAGAATTAGAGATCCTAGCTCTCTGTGCTTTCCACTGTTTTCTAGATAGAACTATTCTTTTTTTTTTAAACTCTTCTGAAGTTGTTATAATCTTTTCTTCTCAAGGCCTTCCACTTAAAATAAAGTTGAACATACGACCCCAGGGACAAACTGACCAAAAATATGCCAAAGTTCTGTTTACAAGTGAGTTCGTCAAGAGTGTTTTAAAAGGCACTAGATTAACGTGAATATTTGAAGAGGAAGAACGAAGTAGCAAACTGGCTTTCACTAATCGTTTGGGTTCGGGTTTCGGTCGTACAAACTAAGAGATGGCTTGAGGGCGTCCATCGTTAACTGTTACCCGTTTGATGTAAGTCCACCGTGGCAAATCCGATATGCCCTTTAATCATTTGTGGGACAATCTCTGATTAAAATTTGCGAATCAAATTTTACTCTCTTGTTATGAGGACAATCTGACGGTGATTAGGAGGCTCCTAGTGCAATGCACAGTGGACAATGTCTTATAAATTTCTCCAAGAAAAGAGTCCGAATAAATTTTGAATAGAACATTCCCGAAGGATTGATTCCATAGAAATAGTCAAACATGATAAGTGAAGAAGTAGGCATACTTTGGAGGTGGGAGTTTTAGTTACAGAGACCCTTTCAAAGATGAAAACAACTTTACATCGATTTAATTCGTAATTCACCATGACACAATAAAGGTCCTCAAGCATAGCAAGCATCCAGGGTAAAGCGCACTTAATATTCCTTATCTTCTTTCTGAAAGAAAGATCACATTCTTACATTCATTTTTCTTCTTATTATTATACACAATGCCAATCATGGGAACTAAGCTGCTTAAGTATTGAAACTAGTGGATGACAGTAGAAAGTTAATGCATGGAGTACTAAAGCCCTGCAAGAACATTGAATCTTCTTTTCGAGTACCCCAATCATTTGAGGCATTGCAAACAATATACATAAAGATGGGTACTTTGTTAGGTTAGCAAGTAGCCAACCGACATAAATTCACATAACCCGTGTGCCAGCTATGTAAACAAAACTAACACCTACCTCTCGTCTTCATTTGCTCAACAGCGTGCTATATAATAAGGGCACTACCACCCACTTCAGGATGAAGGAATCAGCCAAACACAACCCCAAAAGTAATGCAAATGATTCTTCTCTTTGAGGTGGGAAAAAAATGGTACTATATGTATATATGTTGTCCTTAACAAATAATCATAATAACTCAATGAATGACAGAATCAAATGCTAGAGATATAGCTGTCCGCTAGATTAGAGAATAAGAAAGAGAACAGAACTGGCAGTGAAAGCAAGAAATCTACTATATATATATTTCTACAACTCAAAAATGATAGAAGAGCTTTTGACACTATATGAGTTACCAATAAAAACTCTTGAAAATCTTGCAGTTCCAATCCTAGGGGACCCACGTAAGACCTAATTGATCACCGGAGAGAAAAGCTACTACATGGTTCTCTCAGCATCAACCTGGCAAAAACAGAAGGGATTGAACAACTATGATAACTAATACACAGGCAGCTTGTGCTAAAAAATAATGTTCAAGTCTGCTAGAAATTGAACTTTTAAACTAACTTCTCAACTATTTCTTTACTCAGTACAAACTTATTTCAGGTTTTCACTATTCTTTACATTGAATTATTGGACCATCCAGTACCATATGACAAATTAGTTGTCGAAACATGTTGGGCATCGGTAGCAATGAAATGTGTCTATTACAATGTGCAGCATAGATGTTGGGGGATGCACTGTTACCTTAAAAACGGGGAATGCAGCTGCCAAAACTGGTTGGCCTGTTTGGTTCCTACTGATTTGGAGTTAGCACTGCAAGATTAGCAAATAACATAGTCAGAGAAGAGTAGGTATGAACAAAAAATTTAAAAAAAAATATTAAAAATAAAAACAGCATACAAGCAGAGCTCATGAGACTGACTTCCCATGTTGAAATACAGGATAATGCAGAGAACAAAGAAGAGGGGGAATTAAGATGGTACTCAACTAGTTACTGGAGTTCAAGCACTTAATCTAACTGGACTGCATGTTGTAAATAACAGTATTTTAGCAATTCAGCTCAAGATAGATCAATTTCATGCATCTAATTTTCACTGAAAATAAGTTATTTTAACTTCAGATAAACATACCAAGAATTCCTATTAAAAGTAATATGCAAATAGACCTGAAGAAAATAGAATTCTACTCATTTTGGTGTATCAATATTGAACAGTTATCAAAACTAAGCACCTTTTTGGATAAGGTTCCTGCTAATTTAACATAAAATATCTTCTCATGTTTAATTAATCTTTCAGGTCAGGTACACCTTATTTCTAGCCAGGAATTGAAGGAGCAGCGTCCTTATATATACTTGGAAGCTCTGGGGAAGAAACAAATTAATCACCAGACACAAAATTTAGACTTTACACTTGCCCAACCAATTGCTTTTAGGCTGATGGGGTTCCTTCATTATTATTCGTACCCCACTGTTCCTCACCCTCATTCCCATTTACAAGGATGGCGCCATCTGTAGACTCATCAGCATCAACTTCAATTACTTCTTCCTGACTTTCTTCTGCTTCATTATCTTCCATTACCTGCAAACAGTTGCTTTCCTTAGATACCTAAAGAAGCAGCATGGAAGCATTGGTGGGAGGAGACAAGACATTGTGCAAAGCAATTTACAAAAATAACAAGTTAAAGTGCAATATCTAGAGTTGGTCTTACAAAGTAGCTCTATAGATGATGAAAAAAGTTGTCCAGAAACTAATCCTCACAGAGCTTATTGTAGCTCTGAAATGTTAACACTGATCAATTATGGATTTTCAAGTTTATAGAGGGCAGCCCATCACTCGTAAAAGGTAGTGTCATTTAAAAGCTGCTTCTGATTTTAAAGAACACCTATTATAATTAACCTAGTGCTTTTTCATCCAAAGTACCAAGCCTGACATGCTATATATTTCTCATCTTCCTTATATCACAAATCATACTGAATTTCTTTCACATTCTATATGGAATAAAACCACAAATTTTTTCCATGCTAAGCAAACACTTCTGAGAATTTAATGGAGCTCATGTGCTAGTAGGAAGGTGGACTGATGACCAGGAAGTTATCCCCTCTTGACTTGTGCACAGCAAAAGCAACCTCAAACAAAAAGAATTATTTATTCTTTTACCACATTTAATGGACAACTCGTACATTGTCCAGAGAGAATCAGTGTATCATTTAAAAAAGATCATAGAACTTCCATACAAATATTTACTTAAAAAGATGCTCAATACCTCATGCCCAGAATCTCCATTTTCAACTGGTAAGTCCTCATCAGAAACTTGCATAGCTTTAAAGGCTTCCACAAGACTTGTGTTCGACTTCTCAGCATAACTCAAGTATTCATCGGCAGGTGGATAATCACCCCTGTGAAACTGAGATTTAAATAGAGCTGAACAAGATATGCTTGAAAGAATAAAAGACAGCAAATAGGCACCTCTTGAGGGCAAGATTAGCTTCCACAGCAAGAGCAACCTGCCAGTCTTCAAATAAATTGGGGTACTCACTAGGATCAGCTAAAGACTCCGCAGCTTTCGGGTTAACCTGTACAAAAAGAACAAATAAGAACCAACATCTTTTACTGTCAATAAAGGAATTGTGAAAGCTGCATGTTACCTGAGGAAAAAAAACTACTAACCACAAATAGGAGAAGTCTCATAACGAAACAAAACAATCTAATTAAAAGCTTTTCACTTGCATAAAATATCCTGAGCAATCAAGCCTACCACTAAAAGAATAACAAAATGAAGCCAAAAAATAGTACTTTATTGAGATCATTTTTCCAAGTTGCTACAATCTCTGACACTTTGCTTGGAAGATATGATCTCGCCATCAGTGCAGCCTCTGGTATACGGTTACTGTATCAAGATTGTGTACTACCATTAGAAACATTAAAACTAATCTTGAACTACCAAAACTAACTAGTATATTGCATACAGTAGCATTTGGCATAAAGTATATTAAGCATTTACCTCTCAACCAATAACTGAAGGCACTCTTCTAATTTACCTAGCATAAAGAGACAGAGAAAAGAAACATTGTTCTTTCCTTGTTCTTTAGCAAGATTTGCAAGTTTTGATATCCCTTCAGCATCTCCAAGAGCTGAGTACAAAAGCAATAAACCACTCAAATCCATAGCTTGGGACAGACATTCCTCAGCCATCTCTAACTGCACCAGTGAAGTTACAGATCAAATAAAACCTTTAAATTAATATATTTTGAAAAGGATAAAGCAGGAGTCGTTCAAAATAAAACAATGCTAAAAATTGGGAGGCCTCCAACATAACATGCTTTTCAGGCCATTCTTTATTAACGAAGGCACCAAACTAAAGTCATCATCCTAAAGTAAATCAAGAAGCTACACGAGCTACTAGAGCTGTGTATCCTTTATCTTTCTTTCTTCATTCAAAATCATTATTTTTCCTGTTATGCCCATCGATTACAAATTCCTACTTTTAGAAAACCATGGTATAACTACTTGACAGGTAACATTTAGAATGCTTAGCAGATTCTTTGTAATGCCTTTTCTTATTCCTGTGTTCACATTAGTCACTCTGCTGGAAAGCTTTTATATATAACAAATGAGATTCTCCTGAAGATGCCAACATACCTTTCCGGTGGACATAGCTAGTTCTCCCAACTGCTTCCACTTAGATTCACTTTGTACTTCAGTAGCAATTGCCTGCAAAGAAAATTTCTGTCTCAGAGGATGCAGAATTACATTACTAAAAGTTAACATCCACTCTATGGCCAACATCATGTAGCAAGATGAATGATGGATCACACCTTCGCAACTTCTAACCTCCCAAGCTGCACAGCTAGGTCGAATCTGTAATTAGGATCAGTAGCTATCTCAAGGGCATCCTCAAGCATGCCTCGGGACTCCAAGAAATGAGCCACACTGCCAAATAAAATCCAAATGCACAGAAGTTAAAGAAGGAAAACTGAAAAGTGTAAGTTCAGAAAAGAAAAAATATATGTAGGAAGTATTCCTAACTCATTATTAAAACATTGGTATAAGAAATTTAAAAAAATAGCAACTCACAAACAGGTATAGAAATACTTCTACAGAAAATTTTTACAATTTTTTCTTTGAGAATAATAATCATGAATTAATGATATCAAAAGAGCAAGTAGATTTAAAGAAAAAAAGATTGAATTCATATACTATACAAGCAAGATCACAGAACAGAGTATCACGGGAGGTACCTATTGTGATGTTCTTTAGGAATTGACTGCAGAATATCGCTTGCTCGTTCTAAATCACCACGCATCACAAGTGTTTTGTACTCTATCAAACTGAGAAGTAAGGTGTATCCCATAACACTGCAATGCATAAAATTATTAGCCTTAGAAAACGATGATGGGACAACAGATATTCAAAGAGCAATTGTAGAGTTTGACAACTCACTTGAACTCCTTGTCAATAAGATAAACTCGACTTTGGCTAGCAAGATATCCTAATAAATACATAGGGCGATCCAAATGAAACATGGTGGTAACCTACATAAAACAGAACAAAAGCTACGTGAACACAAAAATACTAGAATGTCCACACACACCCACAAAAAAAGAGAGAACATCTCACAGTGCATTAATAAATTCGTACCTCTCCACCGACACAATAATTTAGTCGCCAAGAAGAATTATTGTAAATGAAACAGTCTCCAACCCATATACCAGTTCGAACCCGCTCATTTATCTCATGAAGTAGCTCAAAGGCATCCTCAACACCTTGTTCATCTACTGGCTTTCCACCTTCGAAATAAGAAGAAACAACATCTCTCTGCAGGAAATAAATTTTAATAAAGGATAATTGTTTTACAGACATAAGAAGGTGTAAGTCCTACTTCATGCTTGCCCAATCAATGGCTAGTCTAGGGAAAAAAGGATGTACATATCCTTACTCCCCATTATTAAAAAGGTTGTTCATAGCTTAAATCTATTAGAAATAAGAAGGCAAGCCTTACTGTCACTAAGTGAAGCCCGTTAGAAAACTTCTATAGTTCTATAGCATATCATCATGACACAATATCCATTATAAGCATGTTTTTTAAGAGTTACATGGAAAGCTGCAATTATGGTATAACAAGAGAAGACTTTGGTTTCAGTGTGCAAATGATGATCTAGTACTAACTTACGTTGTACTTTAGAATGTAGAATGATGTATCACTCGCAATTGCCACTAAGTCTCCACTATCAGCCCAATAGAGGTTCTGCAGAAGCAAATGTAATCATAGATGAAGTATGCACAATGCAATACAAACATACTCTCATAGCAGATAATTGACTCACTTTGACATTCACATCAATCCGGCGTATCAATCTGCATTCAGCCCAGTCATAGAAGCAAATGAAATCATTGGAGCACATTGCCAACAATATACCACCAAAAATACGCTCCGCAGAAAAGGTTGGTCGGATACTTTTCTTTTCCTGAAATTGTCATAACTCCAAAATCAAAGTCCCAGTAGGACAATCATATAAATGCCAATATAACTGGATACTAATAATGCTATGAGCAAATATGTGTTCAGCATATGAAAAGGCCAGAAAGGAAACAAATTTAACCAGTTCTTCATGCCAATACACTCTCAAAACTCAAAAGGGAAACAAATTTAACATTTTACTTCTTGCCACTACAGAATACAGAGCTAGGGGTGTAAATGAGCCAAGCTCGAGCGAGCTGGGCTCAGCTTGGCTCGAGGGTTGGATTTTCTCAACTCAAGCTCGATAAGCTTAATTGGCTTACTGGGCTGAGCCTAATATACATGATAAAATAAAATCTGAAAGCTGGATAATTAAAAATATATAAAGTAGCACACACAGTAATACAGAAACAGTAAATAATTAACATAAAAATTCTAATTAATCATGTGAATATATTATAATGCATCCAACTTGGAATTATATATATAGTATCGAGCCTAATCGAGCTGAGCTCGAGCAAGCTAGCTCAGCTTGGCTCATTTAGAGTTCGAACTAAGCTCATGAGCCTCACGAGCTATTTTTGACAACCCTATACAAAGCTGTTTACTGACTCTAACTCAATGCCACCCAATGGCCAAAGATGGGAGGGAGCATGAGCTCCTTATTCCAGTTAGTAAAAGAAGTATACTGCATATGTATGAAAATTAGAATTCTGATGGTCGTAGTAACTAAAAGAAGGTACAAAGCCAGAATAAAGCATATTAAAGGCATATAAGAAAGTAGATCTTTCATCACCATGAAGATGATAGAAAAACATAAGTAAAAAATTCTTCATAAAGAGGGTCTACTCAACAATTAAACAATTTCAAAACAAAAAAGAAAAGTAAAAAAGGAACTAATTATCCTTGGCTACAAAGAAGTCCAATATCCCTGTGAAAGGGGAATGTTGGTTACATAAAGAAATCATACTTAAGAAAACTTGTAACAATGTAGGATGCTCGTGAACAGAAGATAGATCCTCAATCATATATAAGTAGAACCCAAACCTGGAAAGTTTTACTATAAATCTTTATCCTTGAAGTACTCTCCCTGACTGCATATTCTCCATCAGATGACCAAACAAATTCCAGTGCAGATCCAAATGATCTGTTTCTCCATGCTAAAGCAGTATATATGATGTATTCTCCATCTCCACAAACAACAACAAATCGTCCATTTGGATTATGCTTTAAGCTCTGGAAAGAAAATAGGAACAAGGATAATAACCATAAGAACATCTCATTAACGACAGGAGACCAAATTCAGGTACTAGAAACTTCTAATACACATCACAAAATGAATGAAGAAAATTCAAAACCTTTATGGTGGAACAAACATATCATAATTTCTCTAAATGGCCCCTACTACTATAAATGAACGACTAGTCTTGCACCAAGATCAATCATATTCTCAGTTCAATCAAATTTCACAAAATTTTCCACTTCTGAAGATACACATATTCACAGGTCAGTCAGATGTTTAGAGAAAATGCAGCTTTGATACTGAAAATTCCAAGTATTTTAATTAAATGCTGAGACAAATAAAAATGGCAATGGAGGCTTAGAACCACAATGAAATTGATCTAAACCAAAAAAAACAACTCTTCTTAAAACAAGCAGGCAGGAAGCTAAAAATTGAATATTTAAACTGTAATAACTTTCAGGAACATGCAAAGGCTCCTAGAAACCTGATCAATCAAGAGTTCTCCAACACTACCAATTCATATCTAACAATAATAGGAAAAGAGAAACACTACTAGAAGCATTAGTAACAGATAACTTATGTAAGAACATACTTGAGGGTAAAGGTCACAGCTTCCCAACTCCTTTACAGCCAACGGCAATCTTTCTCCATCTGTGACCTGACAGGTATACAAAGTAAGAATCCTTACATCAATTTAAATAAAGATAGCTTTTCCTTATACCATAACAGAGTAAACTTACCTCAAAATCTGCACCTACAGTCTTGATATTTACAGTTTGAATTTCATTGTGTTTTGCCCATATGATTTTCCCACTGCTGTCCATGCTAGCAACTGGTTCTTCACGGCCAATTTTTATCATAATAGTTCCCTCATCATATCCAATTACCACCCTATAAAATAAACCCACCGGTATGTGTAGAATCATGACAAGTTAGACTTAAGCACAAAACACAGACAAGGAAATCAGCAGGGTGATTTAAAAACCAAACGAGACCATTGCTGAGAGGCTCAAATTTCAAGTGTTGACAAAAGGGTCAAAGAGTCCAAAATCAAAGGTTCTAAAAGAGACATGATCTCCCTCGAGATTTATGGAAGTCGCTTCTAAATAGATCTGGAACTTTTAAAACAAACAAAATCATGTAGCCAGTAGCTACTGTAGGTACTTGGAACTTTATTTTCATTTCTTGCTGATGTAACAGCACAATAAAGCAAGAAAACATTAGTACTACTTAGGAGACTGGCTTAAGATTCTCCAAAATGATATTTTGAAGCATCACTCACAAAATTTATAGTGGATGTTAGGACTTAGGAGTTAGGACAATATTAGTAGGTACACTATAGAAATAAACTATTAAATGACAAGGATGGAAGTATGGAACCTAATGTCACACTATAAATAACTTGGATTCAGAGAGAAAGGTTCAGTGAAACCATGAAACAGAAGTGATATAATTTCATTTACCTCCTAGAACCTTTAATGCATCCTACAGCCCAAACTCGTTCGAGGCCATAATTGAGTGTGTTCTCGAGCCTACAAAAAAGAAATTCAAATAGTGTTTACAAATTCAACAATAAGTCTGACTAAAGACCTCCGCAAAGAATGTAAACATAAATGTTAAATGAATTAAAAACCAGAAAGCAAGAAAAAATAACAGCTATCTCAACTAAATTTACCCCTCAATATGTCATCTTTATTTGGAAAAGTAACCTAAACAGGAAAAACAAAGTTTAATTTTCTAGCTTAGAGAATGGAAACCAAAGTGACAGATAAGAAATATAGCGAACACTTAAATTATCCGAGATATATATACTAAACTAAAAGAAGATATTGCAAGCTGAAGAATTACATCAAGTAACTCCTAAAGAGCGAGAATGATGGTGCAGAAAATGTCTAAGTGGATTTATATATGCCACTTGTCTCATAATAAAGCTCCATAATTCAGAACTGATTAAACCTTAAGCCTTGACTACAATTTGAACAAAGAAAATAAATAACCTTATTAGTAACAATCTCTCCACTATATTTACTAAAGTAACTGTGGCAATTTTTCCACTATAAATTTCTTCCATACTCGCAGAAACCCTTTAATTCTGAAGTACATGTCTTCAACAAGCATATAAAGTTGAGAATGTGTTGAAAAAGCAACATGTCTTATAATGAGAACAATCTTGTAACAAATCAACTAATTCTAAAAAATAGTAATTACCACATATAACCGGCCCTTCCTCCCCAATTGTCAGTCTATCTTATCTTATCTTATCTTTATCCACCTCTAACCTCTTGAAAATGATCAGTGCTTCCCACCTCACGGTTAGCCACAAAAGAAATGCTAGTCAAGGTTTGAGGTTCATTTTAGTCCTATGTACATCCCCAAGCCTGAACCAGCTGTTAAGAATATGCATCACTTTCTATGGCTGATCATCAAAAGATATCAAATGGATCACTCGATCTTGATATATAAAGAGGTAGTTGCATGGAATATTATTCCCCTACACTGATTTAAAAGGTAAGGCTCTATATTTGCTTGATATCACATGTATAGATGAGTCAGTATATTTTCAAAGAAATTAGAAGACAAATCAGTACGTCAAGATAGAATAACTTAATAAGAATAGCTAAACTGAAATATAATAATACCCAGAACTTGCACTTGCATATCAACCTTTGCAGTCCTTGCCATACAACAACTCAAAAGAAAAAAAATATATTGATTTAAGTATTTAATATGCATAGGAACAAAAATTTTGACCAGAAAAATAAATTCATCGACTTTCAATTTAAACGAAAAAGTTATTTCTCTGGGCTACTGAGTGGAAAACAACACATCAGTATATGAGCAACCAATTAAGTGAACAGACTCAACAGCAGAAGCAAAAGATTACACCAAAGTTAACAAAATTATTGGAAATAAGCATAAAGCTACAGAAGCACAAAAGAAATTACCTGTATGTTGTTGCATGCCATATGCGAACAGTACCATCCTCTGAACCTGTAATTATAATGGGAAGCTCAGGGTGGAAACATACAGCTGAAACATTATGTGTATGTCCTTCAAGTGTCTGGACACAGCTCTTGGTTTGGTAATCCCAGACCTGATCCGATTAGAACGCATTAACCAAAAACTGTAGTACTGTAGTAAGCACACATATCTACCTTCTTAATGAAAAGCAAGCAGACCTTCGCAGTGTGATCATCGGAACCAGTGATTAGATATGGTCTATCACCACCAGTGAAGTAATCAACACAATTCACACCCTTTAAATGGGCATCTAATGTAAAATTTGGATCGGGAGAGCCAAGATTCCAGATCTGAGAAGTTCAAAATTTTGGAAAAAGCATGGTCAAAAACATGAAAAGCAAACGGGCATACTTTCACCTATTAAAATATGCTAAATCAGACCTTTATCGTGCGATCAAGAGAGGCGCTTGCAAAAGTATTGGTGTCTTTGGGATTAAACGTAACTTGCATTACGTAGTGAGAATGACCCTCAAAAATTTGAGTACATATCCACCCCTTATCCCAGTCCCAAAGCTTTATCAACATGTCATCAGATGATGACAGCACATATGGAAGGGTTGGGTGGACAGCTACACACCTAATGTAATCAGTATGAGCCTCAAAAACTTTAACTTTGTCCATTGTATTATAGTTATACACACGGATGAACATATCATCAGCACCAGCCACAATCCACTGTTTGCGTGCAATGAATTTTGCCGATCGCACTGAAAATAAGCACAGAAACATTTAGGCAAATGAACAATAATTAAAGAATAGATTTATTCTAGGAAGAGTGGAGAGATAGAGATGAAGGGAGGGAAGGAAATGACATACCCGGCAATTCGGTGACTTCAAAAGATTTCACCATAGTCTGAAGATATACCAACAAAATTGTAATGAATTTAACAATATGAGTCCAAAATAAAATGAAATGTCCAACTCTAATAGCATTAATTTTATCTTGTAATCATACAGCCATGAAACAGAATCTGCACAGGCTGAAGTAATAAAGAATGCATCTACTCAGCCCATTTTATCAAGGCTGACATGCATAGTCATAGACACAATACATACTGTAAAAATTCTGGCAAATAGCCTCTGGCAGACTGGCACATTACCTTTAAACCTATATAATGCCAATTCAAACTCCTCTCATTTTTATTTCCTTCATGAAAGAGTACTGGGAAGATGAATCACTGAATGGGTCATAGTGATATAAATATATTGGTCTAGTCAAATCCTTGTCAGGTTGAGAAATCCTAGATTAGACCTTGATACTTTATATCTTGGTAGAAATGTGAAGATTAAGCATGACCCACTATTTTCAATGACTCCAAAGTCATCCTCGATACCACAACTTTATTAAGGCCACTTTCCTAATCTCTTCAATATAATCATGCAACTTGAAACCTAGTTATTTAACAGCCCACATGCTTTAAGGTTTATAATTGGAATAAAACACAAGGTACCCATTCTAACCTGCGAGGTAATGGGGTCAAAACCAAACCCACTTAATCTTAGATTACTAGGTTAACTGAATGACACCTTTATCTAGCCTCCTGACAATCCTCCACCAAAATTCATTTATTTCAGGCAAGTTCAGTTGAGTTGCAAATTCAGGTTTGAAAATTTCTAGCCGTAGGTAATATTAATACGAATGTGTAACAGAAGAGATGATACTGCACCTGACTATCCTTGTAATGTATATTGCTCACCAATTGTACCTTAAAACTAAACTACCAAACTATAACTAAGTGCAGTAATCCAACCTTTTGCAGCAAGTTACGCGTTTATGATAATAGTTTTCGAGTGCATATGATAACAAAAGGCGTTCAACACAAGGACCTGTATCCTATTAGTATCATTTTCCAAACAACACATATAATTCCAACAAGATTCCACTGTGATATAAGGAGTGTAAATCTTCGCCTAAGACAGATTTTGGATGACTTGACAACTCTGAACTGATTTTTACATCGTACTATTTGATCCTCCAACAAATGAATAGAACTGCCGAGCAGATTTCACCAAATTTCTTGTTAAAAACCTAAAATAGATAGCACCAAAACTCATCAACTTATGAATATTTCAGATTATTTTCTTTGTCCACAATCAGGCATGTTATGCAAATGGTGCAAAACAAAATTCTTAAACCTTAAATTGGTTAAGCTACCTATTGGCATGAATAACCACGAAAATATTACAGTCAACAAGAATGGCAACGATGATGGTAATAGTCAGTTATTTGCAACTAGGAAAACACAAGGACTCATTGTTTTTCCAACATATGCACCATCTCAAGCAATGAAACTATTTTTTTCATAAAGAAGTTGTCACCAATAGAAGTGCCTCTTAATGCATAAGTAGGAAAAAAAGCCTTAGCATAGATAAATTCTCTGTCTACATGCCAAAGAAACTATATCATGTATGAGTCATCGATCCTATCCAGGATTAGATTCTTGCCTGTGATTGATAGTTCCAGATGCAGACACTTCCAGAATAAAGACTCGCCAAAATCCTGCAGCACAAAAGGAAAGAAGAAACATAAAACCATGCAAAATGAAGTTCTCAAGCCTCTGCCTGTTGAGTAGTTAAAGTAGAAAAAGAGACAGATAAATTATGAACACGAATCGATGCAAGAAAGTTACCATGGCTCTGTTGGATGCAGATCTACAGATTTTACTCTTTCTGATCTTTGGGCAAGTTTCCTCTGATTCACAATTCATCGCAAACGAATTTTAAAGACAAAAATAAACGAAATAGTGAGATTTGAACACGGCAAGCAATAGAAAGGACGAGATCTAATCCAAGATTTCACTAGCATCAGCGATATGTACCTTGATTTCCAATCTGAGAGGCTGCAACCATTGCCACCGACACAAGTAAAAGAAAATAAACAAAATCCATTAGATGCCCAACGAAATCCAGATCTTAAGGAAATTCAAACTCCTACTGGATTAACACTCGTTAAATTAACAAATCTTGACAAGATCAACACGAATTGGAGAGCGAAAAGGAAAAAAAAAAGATATTCAAATGATCACAACGAATCAAACTAATTCCACCCCAGATCTAACATCGAGAGCAGTGATCAAATAATGAATCAAGAAACGCACCATTTTGCCGTCTGAAACCGGGCGTCTGTGAAGAAGTCCGCTGTTAGAGGAGCAGAAACCCTAGAAATCGAGGGTTTAGAGAGGGGGAGAAGGAGAGATGCGATCGGGTGAGCAGCGACGAGGCAGATTTGGGAAATGTCGGGAAGATACTTCGTCTTTTGCTACATAAGTAGAACGAAACATGGATTTCACCTTTTTTACAAATTTGCCCCAAATAAAACAAGAATTTTAATTCGAAATTTCGAATAATGTTGAGCGTAATAGCACTCCCATAATCGCATATCGTATCGGAAAATGTACCCCAAGTTAACAAGGGGTATAAAAGTAAATATATCTTGAGTGAGCACCGACCACCTCCGTGAACTGCAAACGATAGCTACTGGGTACGCCTACGGGTGCACGATAGATAGTAGCTCTGCTCTTTGGGTTTTCCTCATGAAGTCTTAACCAGAACCTCAAATGGGACAGAAAAAAAGCCAGGCCTCGCAAATGAGGAGGAAGATGGGCCAAATCCTGGAAGTCCAAATAAAATGGGCCGACAAAAGCCCATTTAGGCTATGTATTTGATCCATATATCTATGTTTTCCTACATATTTTCTTAATTGGTAACGTATATAAAGGCCTATTTGCATAAAAATAATTTTGAGTTTTAGTAATTATAAGATTATATGAATTCATTTTTTAATAATAAAATGCGCACAATTTGCATAACAAATGTGCGCCAATATGCACAAAAACTCTTTTTTATTATTCTAAAAATTGAAAAATAAATTATGCAGATAGCCATGCATATAAGTAATATCACATTTACCTGTGGATATATCCATGTATCAGATCCATAACAATATTCATGATAAATGTCTATGAATCTTTTTGTTTCTTAAGTTTATATTTTGTTTAAGTTATTTGCATTGGATGACGTATATATACTTTGCTGTTTGTTTTACTTGCTAGTATAAGCTTTTGTGTACAACCATTAAATTTAACCTCGTTTGGGCCTTGAATGGATGTCAAACCAAGCAAATTTTGATTTTGATGTCTTAGGGATTCTAAGGACTTAAATTTAGTGGATGCTATAGGAAATTGAAGGATACCGACATGTGTCCTCATTCTCCAAGCTAGACACTTTAGATTATGAGATGAAGTGCTCTACAGTGTAGCTGGATAGCAACTAGGACTTGGACGAGGGAGAGCAGTTTATCTTAATTAACCTCCAAGCTATCCTATTTTATCATAGAATTAAGGACCTTGCAGGCTTACAAATTGAGGACTTAACAATCGTTATCGACCGAGGGATACTCGTGCCTTGGTTGATTGACTAAGAGACTGACCGTTGGATTGCAGCAGCGTCTGTGATTATGGGAAACTAAATAAATCCTTTTACGGCTTTCATTGATTTAGAAAGTGATCTTATTGTTAAAGCGAACCAATAAGAGTTGGTCTTAAGTGCAACTAAGGGGACATCCATCCTTAGCCCTTCCTAGCAGCCCGTGAGCCGTACTCTTGTCCATATCTCATGGGTTAGGATAAGTAATAAAGGCCGCACGTCAAGAAAACTCACCGTAGGCCCACTTAGGCCCACATTTATTTCTCTTACCCTTCCAAAAACGAGGCCCATTGTTGAGAATAAAAAATAGACAGCTCACTAAAATATGAGACCTACCACCCACATGTAAATTTTCCAGGTCTATGGGTGGCCGAGATCACACAACCTGCCTGCAGTTTACTCTAAGCAAGCATCGATCATAAATTTTCTCTATCGCTTACGACAGAAGGAGAAAAATTAAGAAAAACGGATAGTTGACTTCTATGTTCTATCTGAGCGTGCTAACGGCTCGAAGTGTATATATGCCATGCCATTAATCAATACAGCAATTCGCACGATCTCTTGGACATATGTACTGATTGTGTACTGCCACTGCCCATTTGCGCCTGCATAAATAGTTCATTTGGGATACACAAACTTAGAAAATTAACCATGCAATAAGATAAGACACATGCAACTACGGTATATATATATCGGTATATATATATATGTGCATGTCCATTGCAATCATATAGCTAGCCATTGTCACTAGGGAGGATTCCTGTGCTCATGCGGACGTGATGCGCCTGAGCAAAACGATCACTAGGAGTAAACAAGTACTCTGGTAAGCGATCGATCTGCGCCTATAAAGTAATAATGGTTCTTTTGCAAGTGCATGGGTGATTACTCTGCTGGCCACTGCGCAGCACTTAGATGCCATTATTGGATAGTTTGTGAGCTTAAGTTGGCCGGTGTCATTATTAATTAGTGCATGCACCACCCTAGCCATTTGTTTTGGGAGCTCATGAGTCAGTGGAAGAGATGCATATCTTTCCACTAAAAGGTGCAGCACAAAGGAAGGTTGTAAAGGAAGAGACAAGCTCCGTTCCTTTACTTCCATGACAGCTCTAAAGACTAATGAGAGAGGCGGGAAGCTAGGTATAAGAGAGATAAGAAGATAGACACGAGGAGAGGAAGACACTGCCATTGACTCAGCTAAACTAGATAGGTCCTTTGTGAGTCATTATGAGGTGACACTATGGAGATGATACGATAGGGTCCTTACGGTAGATTTTCATGTAAATCTCTATGGCGGTACACTTGTCACTCAAAAAAAGTAGCTAAGCTAAGTCAACCCCAGCTATAGTTAATTTTGAGAACCCAACCCATCTTAAAATGCGTTAGAAATTTAAAGATATGACACAAGTAGTTAGTCCCTAGTTTGTGTATTTTGATATCGACCGAAGGTCATAAAAGTATGTTTTGGACTTTGTTGATATAATTTCCTAAACTTATTTTCCCTGACAAGGTGTGATTACTGATCACCAGCAACAGTGTGCTCTTCTCTGATGAGGATATCCAATGGTGGGCCTATGTAAGACTTTGCATTTCTTTATCATATAATGTCTTAGTATGCTAAGCACATGCAGTGATATGCACAAAAGCACGCACACACACATATATACTAACATATAAAATAAGCTGAGATTTTGAACGACTTAAAATACACGTGTATGCATACATACAAAGCGACGTTCGTATTTGATAGATAAAGATGGCCAGTTGATTAACGAAGCTTTAATACGTACTGTCTAGTTAATTGTGAAGCTTCATCTAAATGTAAAGAGAAAAAGGAATGGATACTGGTAAAAGAGATCAGAGTCAATGGCACTATGATGGCAACCCAATAAATTTCGGCGGTCTTCCCCCATTAGTGTGGATATGCCTTGGTATATCCCCTGGCAACTGGTGCAACTATCATCATGGGCTACTGCCAAAAAAGAATGGGCCTAGTGCTAGCTTTCCTGTTCCTATGCTTTAACAATAAAATAGACTGATCATATATATATATATGTATGTATGTATATATATAAGAATGCAGGAAATTCCTGGAGTCGAGGCTGCAGGCGACCTGCTGAGTCAGCAAGTGTCAGGGCGGAGACGAGACGATCGACTCCTCTAAGTTTGACCTCCAAACGAGTGGATGACCTTTGAGACCACCGTCAAGCGTTGCTTAACCATAGCCGTGTGGTCCAATCGATCGAGTCCACGCCATGGATGTAGAAGAGGCTGCGATCAAGAACCTAACCCTTACGTGTTAGGCCCACTCACATTATCAAGGCAAATATATCTATATATATATATATATATCAACAGTAGTGCACCTGCCTGTGAAGAAAGTAGCACGTGACCAACAAAGGCTTCTCGGCAACTATTCGATGGCGACACTGCTGATGGCCTACTCGTTGGTATTCATATAGATATATCATCATATATCTGGCATTAAATCACCTAAAAAAGCTCTCTAATCAATCTGCCTCACGCCTAAGTAAACCACGACTTCTTGTATCCGTAAGGCAGGCAGGCAAGCAGGCCCTTAGTGGCTCAGGCACAAGGAGAGGTCCACCAAACGAGCACCGTCCAATCTGAGAGGGTGGAAATGGGCCAGACGATTTGATTCCCTCCATAAGTGGTCCTTTTTCTAAAGGTATGCTGAGGCTGATAGCCAGACCAACGGCGACCATCGAAGGTCGTGTACCAGATTCCAACTCGCCCCGGCGTACTGTTTTTTTTTTCTTCTCTTAACGTGTCCATCGATCGCGCTTGCTGCTCGCCGCGTACGGTGGATTCCTAGTTCCTATTCCAACTCCGCATCATCTCTCTCTCTCTCTCTCTCTCTTTCTCTCTTTGTCCATCTATTATTCTGCTAGTCAAATAAGTGAGATTTCCTCATCAAGAGCAGTGCAAATGCCATACTCTATTTACATTTGATGCCAGTCTGAGTCCGTTCGGTATCAGTCAGATAAATGTCACCTCAACAATCTTCCGAGCATATGCTTATAATCGATGCATTGAAACGCATTTGAAGATATGCCTAAATAAACTCGAAAAAGCACCGCCCGCACTGAAACCGCTCCTCCCAATATCTGCTTATACTCTCTCTCGTTTGTCTGTTCTTAAGCAGTATAAGACAATGGAACCGTTGACGGAATAAGGTAAGAGATATGAGGAACTCTTCTCTTGTGATGTGTCACTGTAGTTGGCCATCCTTTTCAGTATGGAGATATGAACGTTGTTCTCAAACATCTCACTTTTGGTGGTGATTTGAGATATGTTGAAATTATAATTGTTGCAGCTATTTATTATATGTAGCTAACTGGGAATGCATGTTTGTCATATGGCCCAGGAATATTCTACAATCTACATATGGGGTGGAGTGACGAATAAGTATCACGGAGATATGGCATGTATGATGATGCTCTATTTCCCCTCACGGAACTTCTGATAGCAACTATTCTAAGTTGGCCAATTTGAAAGATTAATCTTTCTTTTACACCATCGCTATAAAGATTTTCTTTTTTTTTTCCCTCACAGAAGGATGGCCATCTTATCGTTTACGTTGAACTTAGAATGTTAGGTTGGCTACTAATGTATGAGAGAATTGACAGGTAACACCATTAAATTTATTTGTTCTTCTTTTTTCTCTAGAAGAATGTCATTATTGATTTGACAACCACAAAGAGGTGATGCTGATTTCCCTATTTGGAAAGGTTTAAAATTTGATTTCATATTAACATTCACTTTCACCTTCTAATGAAGAACATTTTCAATGGGAGAAAAAAGAAAAATTAGTGCTAACGTAGTTGCAGGTTGACTAAATTACACTCTATAGCTCATAAGTGAGCTCAAGCTTCTATTGAGAAGAAAAATAGAGGAATTTTTTAGTCCAACCTATGTGTGGATTGTGGAGGAATTTCTCACACACCCGGACTGTAGAAAATCCATAATTCAAAGTTTGTATTCTAATGCCATGAAGGCTTAATCTTAGTAATTCATTAAGTTTTTGAGTAGGAGATAAGTCTTAAATATATCCCCTAACTGACTTATAATAGAACGTATAGTTCGACAATCCTGAAATATAAATAGGGTCCGTATATAATTTGGCGCAGAGTAATCGATAACGAAAAGGAGCAGATAATGATTGGTTTACGTTGAAATTTGAGATTCTTGAGTAATGCTTTAAGGAATATTCCTATATCTAAAAGGAAGGTAAAATGAGAAGAATCAAAATAGAGTATTAGGCCAAATCTAATAGGCTGCTTAAGCTTTTCAATTAAATCGATTTCCAATGTATTTGCATAGTCTTCCTAACTATATATATATGTACACATCTGGTTAATTAATTATAGGAAGATCCTACAACTCTAATTATAGAGAATCCTCTCTAATTATTTCTACACCAAAACATTAGACAAATTATACTTTGTTTAGAATTTTCTTTTCCTTTTCACCCCCACCTTCCACTACCTCATCCTCTTATATAAGTACCACCTTCTCTTACAAACTTCCTCAAGCCTCACACTCCTCAATATTCCATTCCATCCCCTTGTTCAATTCCTAACTAGAGCAAATGGGTGGCAGCTCAAACAAAGTGGAGAGCTTCCCAGATGCCAATGATCTTGAATCAGCTACTCCAGCCATGCAACCCATGGAGATCCACAGGGTTTCCTTGCCTCAGAAGAAGACCACCTTCCAGTCTCTCAAACAGAGCCTAAGTGAGGTCTTCTTCCCTGATGACCCTTTCCACCAGTTCAAGAACCAATCTTTCTTCAGGAAGTTAGTTCTTGGTCTGCAGTACTTTTTCCCAATCTTCCACTGGGGTTCTGAGTATAATCTTCAGCTCCTCAAGTCTGATGCAATCTCTGGCCTTACCATTGCTAGCTTAGCCATCCCACAAGTACGTAAGATTACTTGCAAAATGACCACTTAGTTTCCTGACGTACACGTGACAAAACCAATGGAAATTTAGCTTCTTTTTCATGCTTGACAGGGGATTAGCTATGCAAAGCTTGCAAATTTGCCTCCCATCATTGGCCTATGTGAGTATTTATCATTGCACTTCTTCCTTAGCTATCCTAGTTTCTTATCTCATTCGATTTGGTTGGCAGATTCGAGCTTTGTGCCACCATTGATCTATTCTGTTCTTGGGAGCTCAAGGGACCTCGCAGTTGGGCCAGTTTCAATTGCATCCTTGGTGATGGGATCCATGTTAAGAGAGAGGGTCTCACCTGAGCACGAGCCTACTCTTTACATCCAACTAGCTTTCACTGCCACCTTCTTTGCTGGAGTATTCCAAGCCTCATTGGGCTTTCTCAGGTAAAATAAAACTTATCTTCCACCCAATATATTCCCTTCAAAAAATGCATAACTAATGCTTGTTTGGAATTATAGGTTAGGATTTATCGTGGATTTCTTATCGAAACCCACGCTGATCGGATTCATGGGCGGCGCCGCCGTCATAGTATCACTTCAGCAGCTCAAAGGACTACTTGGGATAGTACACTTCACTACAAAGATGGGTTTCATCCCTGTAATGCTCTCAGTTTTCAAGCACAGGACAGAGGTAATCACATATATATACAGAAATTTATATTACGAGATAGAATAAAGTTTATATTCACTGATATATGTACATATATAACTATGTGTATATGTGCAGTGGGCTTGGCAAACAATTTTGATGGGCACCTCATTCCTTGGTTTCCTACTGATAACAAGACATATAGTAAGTTCTCTACTTAATTCCTTTCTTGAAGACCATATCTTGCATTTTCCATAAAAGATATTTCCCAAAATGGGGAGCCGGGGAGGTGGTGGTGGTATGATGAACTGAAGATTAATTCTGCAGGGTACTCAGAATTGTGGTGGACCCTTATTTGCTTGCCACTAAGAGGAATTTAATTCCACTAATCTTGAATAAGAGAGGATGGGATTTTCTTTTTATATAAAAAAATATAGAGAGGATGGATTAACCACCCATTTCGTAGCCACCTGCTTATTGTCCATTATTTATGAAAAGGAATTAGAATTTTGCAAAAGAAACCCTTATATTTTTCAGATTTGGAGAACTAGGCAAAGTTGCCATTTATTTTTTCTCTATTTGATTCTTTTTTAGTTGATTTATTAGCTCATAATCCAAAAATTAATTAAGATAATTCACGAATTATCCAGAGCTCAAGAAAGCCAAAGCTCTTCTGGGTATCAGCAGCAGCTCCTCTAGCCTCCGTAATTCTCTCAACCGTCATCTCCTTTGTCTGCAAAGCTCAGAACCATGGCATCAGCGTAGTAAGTACTGAACCTCTTAATTAGCTAATTAATAGTAAATTAATTAACTCTTAAATCCTCTTCAGGTACACTTACATCTTTTTCTTATGCCTTTGTCAAATAGATTGGGCATCTACAAGAAGGGGTGAATCCTCCTTCAGTTAACATGCTCTATTTCCATGGCTCTTTCTTGGGTCTTGCTATTAAGACAGGAATAGTCACAGGCATCTTATCTCTCACTGTAAGAAAAGAATACCCTCATCGAATAAGCACACTATTCGTAAAACCACGCAGATAAAGTTACAGCATCTTCTATATCTAATTCCAGGAAGGTATTGCTGTTGGAAGAACATTTGCTTCTATAAAGAATTACCAGATTGATGGAAACAAAGAGATGATGGCCATAGGGATCATGAACATGGCTGGCTCTTGTGCTTCATGCTATGTCACTACTGGTATAGCAAATTATATGCTTCAACTGAGCGTTTTAAGACTCATTATTTTAGTGTTAATTTTATATATGATTGATGATATATATAAATATAGGATCATTTTCTCGATCGGCGGTGAACTATAACGCCGGATCGAAGACGGCAGTCTCAAACATAGTAATGGCATCTGCTGTCCTCGTTACCATGCTATTCCTCATGCCACTGTTTTATCACACACCCAACGTTATTCTCTCGGCGATAATTATTACGGCAGTTATCGGGCTCATAGATTTCCATGCTGTTATCCGGCTGTGGAAGGTGGATAAACTCGACTTCTTGGCTTGTATCAGTGCTTTCTTCGGTGTTCTATTCATCTCAGTGCAGATGGGCCTTGCAATAGCTGTAAGCTCTTCTCTTACTTTAGACTTGCTGCATAGTTCTACAAAGAAAGAATGATACAAGTCTTGTGAATATTTCTTGCAGGTTGGCATCTCCATGCTCAAAATTTTGATACATGTGACGCGTCCAAACATTGTAATCAAGGGGGTTGTTCCAGGGACACACAACTATAGAGATCTAGTACACTACAAAGAGGCCATCAGAGTCCCTCCTTTCCTCATTCTTGGAGTTGAATCACCCATATACTTTGCTAACTCGATGTACCTTCAAGAGAGGTGGGTTCAATTAATTTTAGGGTCCGAATTAGGTTTCTATTTTTATTTTATTTTTTGGTGAAGAAAAATAAATATTTTGTCTGATAATTATACAGAATCCTGAGATGGGTACGAGAAGAAGACGAGAGGGTTGCAAAAATGAACCAGAGCTCCATTAAATGCATCATCTTGGACATGAGTGGTAAGTGATACTTACCATTAAATACATAACTGACATTATATATATATATATATATATATATCTTTTTTGACCAAGTGTATATATCAAACTTTTCTGCAGCTGTGACGGCTATAGACACAAGTGGAATGGAAACACTTGCAGAGCTGAAGAAGATCCTGGATAAAAGATCTGTGGAGGTAACTAAGAAGAATTTATTCTCATTCTACTAAAATTTATCCTGCTAGAATCAAAGAGAACAGAGAATTTATAACTTTTGCTTGTTTTAATGCAGTTTGTGTTAGCAAATCCAGTTGCAAGTGTCACGGAAAAGCTATGCAAATCTGTGATTTGGGAGCAATTTGGGTCGGAGTGTGTTTATATGACCGTTGCAGAAGCCATAGCTGCGATTTCTTCTTCATATAAAGGCCAGATTTGAGCATCCTTCTGTTTATCTAATTCAAACCAAAGAAAGGTGACAGCCGAGAAGAAACAAAGTATTTCCATATTAGTGGATGTGTATTTGGTATCTAGTAATATAAACTCCAATGATGGTGTCTTAGTACGAGCTCTTCCAAGAAGAGATTTTGAAGAAACCTGATACCATAATATAAGAAGATTTTAATGAAGTTGGTCTTATAAACTTGCTTCTGTCCACTTTCTCTGTGAGATGTAGTCTGTAGATGATCCATTCTCTTTGAACATATCTAATATTTGGTCTGCGGCTCATTTTAAGCATGATTAGATCAAAATTGCAACCAAAACAAAAAGGAGATCCGTGTCATCTTCACCATTGATGCTGTCTCAAAACTTTAATATTGCTAAATTTTTCTAGAAAGAAATAAACAAAGGAGACAATGTAGAACAGTCCCTGTAATACTTGTTAATATACTCTGTCTACAAGCAAATCATGCAAGAAGCATTTGGAAGCAAAATGTTCCCGAGGAAAAAGCAGGGAAAAGTTACTCCATCTTCCAGTTGATAATTTTACATTTAAACGAAAAAAGAAGAAGAGAAAACTGTTGATCAGTACGAACTGTTGGTAGAAAGTTTATGCACTATAGCAACTCGAATCCTTATCTACATAATTTAAATGTCTTCAACTTTTCTTGGAGAACAGTCCCTTTACACAATAATTGACAGCAAAGAAACGGAAGTACTAGTAAAAGGAAGCCAATGTCCACTCTATAAAGATTGCTCAATGAAATCTAGCTAGGCTCGGCTCAAAAAAGAAGGCTCTACTCAGTAAGGATTTTCTATCTAATTGTAATGATATGGTGTTCCAAAAATATAAAGTTTTAACATAAAATTGGGAGGAAACATATTAAATATTCTTCTTCCTGATCGTTCTACTACTAAGAAACTACAGGGTCGACTCTCCCTTTCTTCTTCTGGTAGCGGTCTTTTTCACTGGAAGAGTTCCAGCTGCAACTTCTTTAGGCTTTTGATGGTGATCATTCACAGATTGCTTATTTGGAGGTTTGTTCATACTAATCTGCCTCCGCAATCGTAATATTTCACCCTTTGCTGATGCTAATTCCTCTTCAAGCTTTTTAGACCTCTTTTCAAAACTGTCTCTTTCACCCCCAAGCCTTGTGATAAGGCTTTGGGCATCCTCGATATTTTCCTGGGATTCCTTTGTTTTGTTCTTTTGTTCAGTAAGTGCCTTGAATAACATCTCCTTCTCCGCTTCAAGGTTGGCAACCATAGAATTAGTGTTCTCCAGCTCCTTGGAGAGCACCAAGGCACTCTTGTTCATCTCATCAAGTGATCTGGTAGCCTCATCTAAGTCTGCTTCAAGAGCTCTCCGGGCTTCAGAATCTCTTTGTACTTGTTTTGCCAAAACCTCAAGCTCTCTGTTCAAAGTAGCAACTATCTTTCGTTCTTCCTTCAACTCACGCGATGTAGATTCAAGCTTCTTATAGATCTCTAGCAGTTCCTTTTTCAGTTTATCATGATCTTCGGCAACTGTTTTCAATTGATTGAAGGACACTTCAAGTTCCTCTTCTCTCCTCTTTATTACCTCCTTATTTGAGACTAGCTCATCAGAAAGAGCTATTTTAGTAGCCATTGCCTCGTCCAAGTTATTAGTCAGAAGTCTTTTCTCTTCAATAAATTCATCCTGAATATTTGAAACCTTGGACATCAGTTCCTCATATGATCTTTTTGTCTCATCAAGTTCCTTGAACAGATTAGCTACCTCGAGCCTTGAAGCTCCTAATGACTTTTCAGTGGATTTAAGTTCATCTTTCAATTTCTTTACAATGGCTACTTCTCTTTCTAGCTTATTTTCGGCATCATCCTTCTCTTTCTTTAACTCCGCAATCATTGCTCGGTCAGTGGTAGCTTCACTTAATGCTAGGGCAAGTTTTTCTCCAAGTTGATGGAGTTGGCCATCTTTGTTCAATAGAAGTTCAGAATCAAGATTTGCCCTTGTTTCAGAAGAGGACTTCAAATCATCATACTCTTTCATGAGATCCTGAACTTTTTTCTCAGCGACAATTTTAGCTGCATGTAGTGACTGAAGTTCTTCATTCAAGGAATCAATTGAAAATATCTTGTTATTCAGTTCTTCTCTGGTTCTAAGAACCTCCTCCTTGAGTTGTTCTATTGTGGAATTTGCACTCTCAAAGTCGTCCCTAGTCTGGTCCAAGATAGATCTCAAGCTCCTATAATCTTCCTCCTTACCAGCAAGTGATAGTTTTAGTTCGTTAATATTCTTCTCCTTGTCACTTATCTCCAGGCCAAGTAAGCATACTTTATCCTGTAAGACATCTGCTGTGTCCATTTTTTCTTTGAGTTTGGCTTCAAGCATCCTTTTCTCTTCCCCAGCTTGTGTAATACTACCCTTAAGCTGACTTATTTCTGATTTAAGCTCCTCAACTAGTTTTTTCTCACTCTGTAGTTCTTCACGTAAAGCTGTTAGAGTCCTCTTCATGGAAGACAATTGATTTAACAGAATAGCTTCCTCCTCCTTGAATTTTCTCGCTTGCTTCATTTGTTCTTCTTGCTCACTTGATAGGCTTCTCTCATAGTTTTCCTTCAATAAAGAGATTGTTGCTTCCTTCTCAGTTAGCGCGGTCTCCATCTGCATTCAGTGTTTTGTTAGATAGACATAGCTGCCAAGAAATGTAAGCACTAATGGAAACTTCTGCAAGCATGGCGTTACAATAAAGGACGGTTGCAAATGACTTCAACCTACTTATAAATTGTCTACTTGCTACTACTATGCACAAATTAGGATGAGGCAATCTGCAAACTCATATCCTGGCAGCGCATTAACTATTTATTGCAGAGAAAATGAAGAAAGTTTGATCCAGACAGGCTCCACTAAAATTAGTCAGTTTCTTATCCTCAAAATCCAAAAGTTATTAGAATGTTTGTTATCTCAAAATCTCCCTGCATTGATCATCCCCTCCAATTTACGCATCTGCACATTCCTTAAATTTTCTTCATCTACAAAAGAACTCAATGCAATGTAGGAAAACAGTCCAACAACACAGAAAGGGCAGGCAAAATTACTCAGATAGAGTAGGAAAGAACAAATACAGTAAACAAAAGACATGATCTAGGTTTATGAACATTCACCAACTTCATGGATATAACAATGAATCAACCTTGCGCTGAAGGCATCATAAAATTTTTAATTAACATGCCAAATATTTTTTCAAGATATTTCTTTCCAACACACATCTTGAAAGCCAAAGGAATTGAAGATTTGTTTCCCAAATTCAATCACAAACAAGGGACAGGCTTCACATGAAAGATATAAAATCAGTTCTATCTACCTTCTCGATGGAACTCCATGGTCATGGAGCTCACGGCCTTCATTGGTTCCTCAAGCTACAATACCCAAGGAAAATTGATGAAATTTATTATTTAAGGGTTTGTTTTCATGTCCCAGGAACAAATAAGGCCAAGAACAAAATTAGGCTCAGTACCACAACAAGGATATTGGTAATGATAACATGTTCCTCATTCATTTCATGAACGAGCATGGAAAAAACAAAGGTCATCAAATAGCACAAGGACAGCATACAACAATTATCAATTCACCATTTTTTCTTTAAATAAAGGCCGGGCAATGTATTGATTTGTACTGAAATAATTCTTGTTTACTAGATTACTTATTCATTTATGCTAAATAATTAGAAACTGTTATGGGAAATAAAAGATCAAGAAAAGTATGGATATTTTCCTAAAAATAATATCTTATGGCTTATAGTATACATAGGTATCTAAAATTTCCCAGACTTTAATATATCTTTTTGGAGCCCATACTGGAATCTTGATTTAGCAGTTTCTATCAAATTTGGCCTTCATTATATGTTACTTATAATGTGCCAACAGGGAAGCTTTGGACTATACACCAAAATATTTCATTTACAGATAACACCTGGTTTAGATGTCCTATGTTGGAGAAAAAGGCACGTGTACGCATGTCTCTACTTACTTAGTAACAGCTCCAACAAATAAGAACTTCAAAACATACATCTGTCCATTTTGAATATCAAGCTCTCCGGGTATATTTAATGATGCATAATTTAATTATCAGAAAATTCCAACCAACTCTAACTAATGATAACCATATAAGTTAAGAAAATTTCTAATACAGGTTTGCAGATTGTTTACAGATGCGATGCTTGACTCCATAGCTGCCTTTTCCTTTTGAGATGTGGCATATAGTGCACCAAGAACACCTGATCCAACTATTCCAAGCGCATTCAGGACAGATAAAAATGAACCCCCGGGTACATCTTGCTGCAGGCAAGCTATATATATATCAGATGATTTGAAAGAAGGACTAAATCTTTTATCATAAATACTTTTCTCATTTTAGAATTCAAAGATAGAGCAAAGGATTAAACCACCTCAGACTTGTTAGGTTCTTCCAATGAGATTTCCTGGTCTGGCTGTTTAAGACCTTGCACTTCTTTATCTGACATCACAACAATATAGACAAGTAGTATTCAGCAAATAGACCAAAGCAAGAAGGGTAATCACCAAGGAGATCCATTGATACCATTTAAAGGTAACAGTAATTCCTCTGGTTGGAAGCCCAACCTTGTTGCTACAGGGGGTTGTGTTTTACAAGTCTTGATGATATATCCTAAATTATTGGCCTCGGCGGCCTGGCATGGAAGTCAAATTTTGCGCCAAATTACTCTATCATGAAACATTCAAGTCCCAAAGTTCTCTAATTAAACCCTCGGCAAGAACAACTAAAAGGAAAGTTATCATGGCGATTAATTCTGACACTATCCACATCAAATTAACACCTAAAATATCAAACATAACAAAGGACCAATTACCTCATCACTAATATGCCAAAAAAAGAAGGAAAAGAGAACCTTGCACGAGATCTTCCAAAGCTACTGCTTTAAGCTGCAAGAGGGGCAAAACCGAGATACCAACAAGGAGAAAAGCTCTCCTTTGCGAGGGACCGCCGAGATTACCGTTGCCGCTGCCACTCGATCCCATGGCAAACACCTTCTTCTTGCTAGCTTTCCTGTGAGGCCACAGCAAGAGAGGAGACGAAGAGCCATTGGGAGAGAAGGGTATGGAGACTGGTGATTGCAAGAAACTGGAACAACCCATTGAGAACCCCATCCACGAGATTTAGCCTCTTAACTTGGCAACCTTGAAGAAGCTCAAGAGTGCTCTCTTCCTTCCATTCAATTCCTCTCTCTCTCTCTCTTAGCTTTTCTTGAGGAAGAGCGGCATCCACTTCCTCTGAACAACGAAAGAACGCGAGGGGCTCATCCAACCTAAAATTATTATTTTACCCTTGTGGTCGGTCACAGTAGTTGAGTTACGCAGACCGAAGTCAGCAACGATGTCATTCGCGTTGCAGTGTTTATCTGGGGCTAGTTTGGAGAATACAATGGCATGACGACATTCGGCTTCTCTTTGGGACGCCAGGTCAGCATCATCGCTGTGATCTTTTTGGCGATTGGCCATTCGCTGACTGCCAGCTCAGCAGTAAGGGAAGGGCTTCTATCCTCACAATGAGAATGGATTTGGACCACGTAGATTTCTTTTGTTGCGAGTCATGGAATGATGCACACCCGAGTTGAAGTTGAGATAGTCTGACTCTTAATCTTATAATACGACTAATAGAGCGATTTGTTTATGCTAAGCTCTCGTACAAAGGTAAACAATCTCGATCATCTTCTTCTTTTTCTCTTTTAATTATGAGATTACCATAAGCTATTGGTTTGATTCTATATTAGAGCTTTCAGCGTAATATTATAAATTACTTATTTCTAAATTTTTATTTGTATTATTTTACTCTCCCGTAGTTTAGACTAATATAAAAATATTAATTTTTTCATCCAAACTTAACAAAGAAATTACATATTGATGTAATATCACTATGATATTAATAATATTATTATTTGAGTTAATATGAATCTTCTATCTATATTTTAATATTATTAATTTACAGGTATGTGCATTGTGATAGTTAGATAATAATTAAGATTTAATGCCTGTAATATTATATAGGAGCTAGAAGAGGTTGAAACTGTATTTTAGTTTAACTTTGAATAATAAAATAGGTGAGTAAACTAAATGAAAGAAGAAAGACAGTTTAAACATTTTAATACTTATTATGGTAGAATAATTCTATGTAATAATTTAAAAAAAGAAATTGTGCTTTCTCAGTTTAGTTTGGGATAGAAAAAGTTAAGCATTTCACTTTAATTTAAACCATACCATAGGAGGGAGGACAAAGAGGAGTGATTTATCCTTTACCCATATTATTTTTAAGAAATTTAGTTTGATCCAAGTAGCTTCACATTTAATCATGTAAAATATGGTGGTTTATCCCATGTGGTACCTAGAGATGGTAAGCCTAATTAAGGAGCTCAAAATCCTATTCATAATTGAGTTTTCCTATCTTGAATACTTGCTACCCAGATTAGCTACAAAAAGTCTACTCTGGGAGTACTATCTACCATTACTTTCTCTAATGAAGAGAAGAATCTGAGACCAAATCTTGAAATTAGCACAATTATGTCCCAATTTTTCTAGATTAATGTGTTGCATAGACAGGGAAAAGTTTGTGTCCAGATTTTGCTGACACTTGGTTTGATAGCCAGTTCATGAGATGGGAGCAATATTGAGAGCTGGAGATGAAAATTCCTGGGAGAAATTCTAATCAAATACCTAAAAATTGAGTACCTCAAAATGTTGGATGACTTCTGCAGTGAAGGTATAAAACTACTATCAGATTAGTGAAGTTAGGAGATAAAAGGAATTAGAACTGATAATTTACTGGGAGCTGCAAACTTCCTCTTATTAGATGGATTAGAATATGAATGCAGATATCAGATGACAAGATCATCAAAGCAATCAAGCAGCAGAATAACTCATACCCACTGGCTCGATAGTATGATTAAGAACACCATCACTATCATTACAAGAATACACAGAGCAAGTATTAGAAGAGAAGAAGACAATCTTGGGCACATAGTTTCAATACTAGATTGGCTATACTACACAATTGAAGTTTGACTCGATGTGGCAATAATAGGATAAAATCTATCTATTGAGATCATAAATACAAGAGTCTTTTTATATTTGCCTGATATCACTTCTACTATTATGAGTGCTATCAACATAAAAGTATCATTTCAAGAAATTATGCAGCAACAATATTAGAGAAGCAGAGTGTTACAATTGTGTATCCATGTAGACTAAACTTAGACTATCAATTTCATTAAGAGACATATCAGATAACAGTAGATTGATATTAGCTAAAAGTATAGATTCTACTATTCATATGATTGCGGCAAGCTGTCTTATTTGACATCTATTTGTAGAACAAGTATTCCATGATTCCAGCATTTCTCAGTCAGTGCTGCAGAGTAGGCAACAGCAGGTGCAAATGATTAGATGCATATCAGAAGAAAATCAATAGGTATTACTCAAAAAGTAAAAACTAGCTCATATCATTAACTAATGAAGTTCTCGAAGCTTATACAGTAGCTGCTGCAAGTAGATTCAAGGGAAAAATGGGGAGCCCATGCAGTGGCAACACCCCTCTTATCAAAATTATAAACCAAAAATCAAAGTTTATCCGGAAACTGAGATATCCGAAAATAAAAAGAAAAACGCAGTCTTGACCATGACCCACAACACCACCATGAGTGCTGAAACAGCATCAGCAAACAAATGAATGTACATAGTGACCATCCATGGCTGCTAAAGATCCACATAGACAGCTCTTCATGAACGGATGATCAAATTGTTTACCTTAAAAAATTTCCATTTCTCATAGATTGATGTTGTTGGCTTTAGCGATCGTTTAGCTATGTAGCCACGACCGTCCCAGCGAGAAAAATGTCATCGTCGAAGGCCAATTCAGGAGAGTCAGATGAATAAGTTGTCTCTTTCTCCCTTTCTTCTTCAGTACTAATTTCTTGATCACGGCAGTCGCAGCTACAGAATGCCTTCTCACCTCTGCAATGCATAAGAGAAACTTAGAGACTAAAACAACATGATTGCCAGTGTATCTATGTGCATGCTCTCTGATTTACTACCATACATACAACAGGAAGAGAATATGAGCAGATCAAAAGAATTGCAGAACCATTCCAGGACTAACCTATAGATATAGATGTCTTTTCCTTCTAATTTCTTCTTGCAAGAGAAGCAGAAGCTCAAAAAATCATCGGAAAGACCCGGTGGAGAATCCTGATGGCACTTAAGCAGCCATTTGGAGGAAGCAATACCCTCTTTCCTATTATAATCAGGTGACTGAATTGAGTGGGATTCCAGAACACAATCCCCAAAAATGTGAGTAGTCTTTGGATTAGGACCATGAGAAATAATGCAAGTGTAATCCTCCGACTGCTCGATCTCACTTGCAGATAGAGCACCTATAAAACCATGAGATGCGCCAATAGATATAGGGAGAGAACCCGAAAACTTGTCAAAACTGGTGCTCCCTTCAGCTGGAGGAGAATCCAACGGAGAATTCTTTGAATTTAATGGAAAGTTTTCAGAATTAAACTTTGGGTTCTCGTAAAACTGATTCGGGGGAAGAGATGATCCACTGATATCCGCAGAACAAGATCGCATTTTGCCAAATTCCCCACATACCAATTCATCTCCTTTGCGCCCCAGTGCCATTCTCGAGGAACCCAGATGATGAGGTGACCCTATCCTAGTCTGTGAAAAAACCCCATAATCCTTAGGCAAGGATTTAGGAGCTGCACCTAAAGGTTCACCTCTCAGACCACCCAGATGAGCACTAGGGTTTGGGATGTTGATCCTCATCTGTGATCCAAACACTATATTCCTTCTCTCAGGAAATCCTAGGCTCTTCCCAAATGGCTTAGTCTCATCATTGAGAGAACCCACAAGACCAAGGCCCACCCTGCTGCAATCCCAGCTCTTTGGTTGCCCATCAGGGCCTGGTGTTCTAGGAGACCTAACAAAGGAGTTGCCTACATTGGAAAACACCTTGTAGTCCAGAGGAGACGTTGGACTCCTAGCTGAATCACAATCTGATAAGCCCTTGGTGGTGAATCCTACAAAGAGCCCAGGAACACTAAAGAACGAGGTGCTCTTGGCCTTCTGCATCACCCCATCAAAAGAGGAGGAATCAGAGGCTAAACCTGGAATCAGATGGGTTTTGCTCTGCTCTTTCTGGACTGGTCTGCTCCTCTTCCTCAGCATAGTGTCAAATGCCCTCCTCTTCCACCGTTGATGTTAGGAGATTCCTGAACTGAAATGTTAAAGATGAAATATTTAGGATTAAGTTTCAAGATGGCAATACTAACAAGTACGACTGATCGTAGATACACACAAAACATCATAACCAGCCTTAGAGAGTGCGATCAGAAGGTGAAAGAGGAACACTGCAAGTTTGGTAATCATAATAGGCATGCAGTGGTAATCATAAAAGATCCAGCTGAAAAATACTCCATAAAAAATATTTTTTTTTTCTTGGATTCCAATCAAACAACAGAAGGCTCTCCAAAGGATTTAGATAGAAACGTGTTGTGTTATTCTATCACTGGTTTCTGGGGGCCATTACAACATAAAAGGCAGATAATAGACATCCACAGCAGTATTTATTACTATTTAATAATCAGCATAAAAAAATAAAACAGCAACTAGATGATCAAACTCGTATGCACTAACAAGTAGAAATCATCAAAAGGACAAACTATTGATGCAATTTCTGAAGAAATAAAGCTCGCCAAAGCCAACTGAAATAGTAAAAGAGTAACATTAGATGGATGAAGAAATCAATAGAAATCAAAGATCTTGAGAAATAAACTTGGGATTACATTAAAATAGCAGTCGAGTTCAAGATCTGAAGTTTCCAGCCAAAACCCAACAACCCAGATACAGAATCTTCATCAATGCATCCCTCCAAATAACACAAATACATTGAAATCCCCCAGGAAATTTATTAGTGTATTTCACGGACAGTCAAGTTCCACAACCCAAATGACATGACTCCACAAATGCATGCCTGCCAAAGATCAGAGAACAGAGAGAAGAGCAGAGAGAGGGAACCCACAAGGAAAAGGAAAAACCCCAGCTTTGCTTTTGCTTCCTTCCTTCTCTCTCAGGCTCTGTATCTGAGAACAACCTCTCAGATGGAGCCTCTGAAGAGACCCAGCCAGGAGGAGTAAAAATAGCTCGAGAAAGGTATAAAAGCTTATACTGTACCGTTCTTTTTTCCTCTCCCCCCGACTCCTCTCTCTCTCTCTCTCTCTCTCTCTCTCTCTCTCTCTCTCTCTCTCTCTCTCTCTCTCTCTCTCTCTATATGTGTGTGTGTGTATCTTTTGGCTGCATGCATCAAAATCAGAGTGGCTTCTGATATACTCTTCTCATTCATGACTGTCAGAAAAAAAAAGATAGAAATTTAGATAAATCGCATACATCTTTTATACGATTGGTACGTACAAAATGCCCAAAAAGAAGGGTGTGTGGGCCACTCGAAAGTCGTACCACTTACATAGTTACGTTGCTCGGGGAAACAAGAGCAAGACGAAGGAAACGCGAATTAATTAACAGAGGATTCTAAAGGGATGGCTCGTTGGCTCTCGTTTTCGCTTTTTTTCACTTTTCTAATGCTCTTTTAATTTTGGTTCAAATCGATTCTTAAGCATATTTCAAAAGTAGGATATTCCTTTTGGGTTTCAATGTCAAGCAATCACTATTGTAATAGGTGGATTGATTGTCTCCAAAAAAAATTATATATATATATATATATATATATATATATATATATATATAAAACTAGCTATCCTAATAGTGTTATTAGGATCCAACTCATAATCGGACCACTATTTTTACTAATTATTATCCAAAACTATATTGGATCATATTTAATATATTGCAAGCATACTAATTAAAAGTATTTTATCAAAGATAAATTAGTAGTGCTCTCGTATTGTTTTCGATCAATTTATCGTGAGTGGAAAAATGAACAGAAATTTTCTCAATTAAAAATTAAGTTAGTGATAAAGAGGGGGGACGCCCTCCGGAAACTAGCGTTTCCCACTTCGTCGCTGTGGTCGGTGATGTCCTCCTCGGTTCGGACATGGCACGGTACACGAGGACTGGACCATGAAACGGCTAAAACAGCCAATCAGATTTCCCCGTTTGACGAGGCCTCAACTTTTTCTTTTCTTTTCTTTTCTTTTCCCTTCCCTTCCCTTCGCTTCAATCTTGGCCTTTTCCTTAACTACTGCTACTGCTGCTGCTACTACTAAACTCCCACGTGGACGGTCGTGATCGAAAGGAGGCAGTCTTTCGCTCTCAGGAGTCCTCCCTTCTTGTTGCCAGACGGACGGCGGCGATCGAGAGAATAACGAGGTATGATGGATCTGGGAGTGGACGGCTGAGATCTCTCCTTTGTGGTGGGCCCCGGTTTTGAACAGGAAAGGTTCGGTTCTCTCTCCATTATGGCGAGGGCAGTGGCAGAAGAGGACAAAGCTGCCCTTGGTGGGCCCCAACCTGGGCCCAGAGGCATGTCTGTGCTCCCCTGTGGGCTTCTTCACCAAGGAATGGTTGGGTTTTGGTCGACGACCAGCCCTCTAAATTTACGTAAATGACACTACGGTTTATTTTCTTTTCTTTTCTTCCTAATGTCTTATATCATACATCGACGTAGTTGGTTAAATAAATCTTATCTAAGTGAGAAAAAAAATTGCATATATTTTGAAATGCCAAACTTTCCATCACTGACCCAAACCTAGGTATAGTCAAAGCCGTTATTACTATAAATTTGATCAATCGATGTTAGTTAGCCATCCCACTTCATTAGCGTCTTAAAAGAGTCGGAGTTGTTATAATTTCAGAAATTTGATTTAACACCCTATATTTTTTATTTATCTTACAGTTTACTTACATATTTTTCGTCGGGTTAATACTACTCTACAAATTATTATTTATCTAAAATATTTTTATCTTTTTATTTTCGTCACAAATTTGTTCGGGCAAACTTTAATAACAAAAAATGAAGCATAATAGCAATCTCTTTTCTTTATTGTTTGGATAAGATATTTTAGGGACGGTATTACAGTAAGCTTCTTAGTATAGTTAATTGAACTTAATATTTTAATTATATTTAAATAACAGTTATTTAGTAAAACTTGTTACTCAATTTGCAGATATAAAGAGTATAGAGAAAATAAGAGAAAAGATAAAATATTAAAAACAAAATTTCTCTTTATATTTATACTTCCCCTCTTCAGTATCTGGTCTAGATTATGCCATGCCATTTGATAATTTCTGAGCCTCAATGCTATAAACTGTTAACATTTTTTTTGTAGCTCAGAGGTTATCGGTTTTGATAGCTCTCCTCATAAACAATACCAAAATCTCCTTTTCTTATAACAATATATCTGTTTCTCATTTCCGAAGAACATTAAATCGGCTAATATGACCGCAGAATCCCCAGATATAATTGAATCAGCTTATGTCAGAAATAAACATGCTAGTTTGATATAAACTAAAAGGCGAAATAATATCAAATCTTGAGGACGGCAACATGCCCACTAAGGTCTACCCCAGTTGAGCAAGGAAAAAATAAAGTAAAAAGAGAGAAAGAAAGTCATGATAGGAAAGAGTCAACTTTATACCCATAATTCATTCAAAAATAAATTAAAAAAGAGAACTTTATGCTCATAAAAAGTACAAAATGCTGAGGGCCCAAATAGTTAGCTCAATCATGTTCCACCAAGTGCTCAATAAAAGTATCTCAAGGTGTAATTACTCTGAATGCATGTATATGGCGAGATTCATTTTGTTTTATTACGTAATTATTTCCAACTCTTTCGTTTGGAAAGCCTCTCTATTTATTTCTAATTATTTGTTTAATATCCTTCAGAATATGAATAAATTGTGGTTAATATTGGGAGAAGAGGGGGAGTTGTTGGTTAATGGCATTATATATTAATATATGCATGGAATTATGTGCAGGGTCTGCATCATGGAATTATGGTACACGTACAACATGTGCTCACTACAAAGTCTTTAATCGATGCCACTACAAACATTTTACTTTGTGGTGGTCCCGGACCGTACAGATTTTTCCAACTCGCCGAGTGTTTTCTATTTATTTATTTATTTATTTTTTTTTTCTCCGATCAAGTTCCAGAAAAAGAAACCCAACTGCCCCTGACCAAATAGTAACGGTCGTGACGGCTCCGTCAGGGCCCTCCGCTGCGCGCCAGCCAAACCGTAGCTAACCACAGTTACGCTTCCGAAATCCAAACGAATGCGAACCGTTTCGCCCTCGCGTGCCGGTCCGAATCACGAGGTGGACTAACGGCGCGAGGTAAGAAGATTCCCTTACGAGTGCCGATTTATATCGGCGCATGGAACGGCCCAGCGAGTGGCTAGCATTGTGGATCCCGCCGCACGTGTGGCGATCGGAGGAGGCGGTTCTCCAGAGCGCGCCGATGCTTTGGACCGTAGTAATTTTGAGTACTTACACAGGAATAGCGAGGTATCTTATCCACACCTATTCGCCTACTACGGAATTTAAAAAAAAAGAAGCCAGAATATAAACAAGCTCAAGCTCTGTTTGTTATCAGAGAAGATTATTTCACATATATGTTTGGAGTATTTTAACTTTTTCCTACTATATTATTTTGTTTTTCTCCCTTTGCATACGTAATAATTGCAGGAGGAGGCTGCTGCTTGCTTCCAGTCGCAAAGAACAAGAAATTCCATCAGATAGTGGCCTACCATGTATTTTTAGTGCCATATTTTAATGCCTCTATCATTTCAAGGAAGTGGGTGGCATAAGAGGAACAGAACCAGAGAAATATGCATTATTAAGCATTTAATACTTAGTTGACAGTGTTATTTTACGAGTGGAGTAATTAAACCCAGCTTGTGTTCTTAATCTATTCCCTTCTTTTTCCTAAAAGAGGAGATAAAAAAATATCGGAGTGTACGTGGCCTAGCTCTCGAGTGTCGACGCAGTACTGGTATTATGCAAGCGGATCGTTGGATAAGTGGGTTATTCTGACAGATAGTTTGATTTAATCCTCCATTATTTAGATGGAATAGTGGTCCTGTGAGTGGTGGTTGAGTGGTTCCATGTATCTAATTTGTTTGTGTTAGACTAGTACATTTAAGCCCTGCCCTAGTGGGCCCGGACAATTCTTTTCTATTATTCGTGGGCCCCTACTCTAAATTACCACTCGTGAGCTCAGTGCTGAGTCTAGATTCCCTGCATACCCTGTTGCAGGCATTCAGCTGCATCGCGTACTTGGAAGCACTTGACTCGGTACACTCTAATGATACAGTAGTTCCTGCAGCTTGGTCTGCACATGATCTGCTGCCATTAGCTAACCCACTCACAGCTCGGTGAGGTTGGTTTCCTTTCTTCTTCTTCTTTTTTATTTTTTCTGTTAACTTTCACATCCAAACTTTAGGATAGTTAAAGCAGATGGAATGAGGAAGTATTTATCCGAGAGAAAATTACTATTATTCATCTGAAAAAGATAATAAACTTAAATATGATGTTAAACTGTTCTTATTTTTATTCCTGAAATAATCTAATAAAGGCTTGGAATCTCTCCTCTCTCTCTCTCTCTCTCTCTCTTCTTTTTCCCCTTTCTTTTGTGTGCAATGCTTTGGGCTCACTTAATTTCCAGGCAATAGATAGAAGTCCAATAAAACCCCATTTGGGTCACCAAGAATATCTTATATGAGTTTAATGGAAACTATGTAAAAAATTAAAGAACAGCCCAATTGGTTATTTGGTGGACTGAATCAACCGGTTGGTACCAGTCATTGGCAAACATACACAGCTACCTACTATACTACCAAGATTCTCTCTGGGAGAGAATTAAATAGCAGCAATAGAGGAGTTCATTATAAACGTCTCTCCCTGGAAGGCATTTTAAAGGATATTTTCGACGGTTATATTACTAGTTTAAACCATTAAAAATTTGTTTATTTTTTGTCTGTATGTTTGGTGGGAGGTGGGAATAGATTGCGTGAACTGTTTGCAATACATCAGAGGGTTGATTTGTAGCACAAGTTGCTCTGTTTTTAGTTATGAAAGAATCTAAAATTTGAATAAAGTTATTGGAATGTAGGATGATCTCTAAAAAATGAGACTAACATGCAACGGAGAAGGTAGGTTTCTATATTGTTGTTATCATTCTCAATTCTCTTAGGACACTCTCAGTTTTGAGTGTTAATCTTTAACTAATCCCATATAATTAGATTATAGAAGGGTTGGATAAGTGCTCTATCCCATTGCCATTGAACTGGCCGGCCCATATGAAAGCCCAAACGTTGGCAAATAATTACGTGACGTGTACTACGTACGAATGGGTTTGTAGGCAAATGGTGGACCAAACTACCGTGGTACGTGGCAGCCTCCTACTACGTGAATGTACGCAATTAAGGAAGAACGTAAGAGGACAAAGTGGTCTTCTATGCATCGAATGAGACTATTAATAAGAGATCATAACAAGCTTACAACAAAAGGATAATAGAGAATGAACTAACGTTATTCTCATGCGAGCAAAACAAAGAGACATATGCCAGCACCTTGCAGAATATTTTCCTGGAGATTAATTCCTCTAAGGCTTCTTAACCTCCTCATTGAGAGGAGTACCGCTAATGCCACCATCACCACGTTGTCCACTATGATCACCCCGCCTTCCTCCTATGCGCTTCTTACCTCTATGATGTCCACCAACCTTACCAATTCCTCCGCCTCCACCAATTCCATCACCGGCTCCGCCACCAATACCACCACCAGCTCCACCACCAATGCCGCCGCCGCCCACGGCACCAATACCTCCGCCGCCTCCTGCACCAATACCACCACCAGCTCCACCACCAATACCGCCGCCGCCTCCTGCACCAATACCACCGCCAGCTCCACCACCAATACCGTCGCCACCTCCTGCACCAATACCACCACCAGTTCCACCACCAATACCGCTACCGACTCCGGCACCACTACCTCCACCGCCTCCTGCACCAATACCGCTGCCGGCTCCGGCACCAATACCACCGCCGCCTCCTGCACCAATACCACCACCACTACCGCCGCCGACTCCGGCGCCAATACCACTACCAGCTCCACCACCAATACCGCCGCCGCCTGCGCCGCCTCCGCCACCAATTCCACTTCCACCTCCTATTCCACCACCTTCACCTCCACCTCCACCAACTCCAATCCCAGCTCCCACTCCAATCCCAGCTCCCACTCCAATCCCACCACCTATACCAATACCACCTCCACCGCCGCCGCCGATAACAAGTCCACCTCCACCGCCCACACCTGCACCAATCCCTACACCACCACCTCCTCCTATCCCACCTCCTATACCACCACCTCCTCCTATCCCTCCTCCCATACCACCTCCTACTCCACCGCCTCCTCCTATACCACCTCTTCCTCTTATCCCTCCTCCCACTCCGCCACCTCCTCCTATCCCTCCTCCCATTCCACCACCTCCTCCTATCCCTCCTCCCATTCCACCACCTCCTCCTATACCACCTCCTCCTCCTATCCCTCCTCCCACTCTGCCACCTCCTCCTATCCCTCCTCCCATTCCACCACCTCCTCCTATCCCACCTCCAACTCCACCGCCAGCTCCACCACCTCCACCAACCGCACCACCCTTTTTTCCCTTTCCCGCACAATCTTCAACCCTTTCCCCACCATTACCAACACCAAACCCCAGTTTCCCAAGCCCATAGATAAAACTCCCACCTTTCTTAAAACTAACCGAGTGCCCAAAACCCCGCCCTTTCCGTCCTTCACTACTCCAGCCCCATCCAGAATCGAAGAAGGACTCCGGCTTCTTCAGTGGCTTCCCACCATTTCCAATATTTCTAGCTGTACCACTAATTACCGCCCACCCTAAGACCACCAATAGGATCAACGTAGGCTTACCCATGACAAGATCGAAGTGTTTCGGATTGCATGCAAGATGGAAGAAGCTGGAACGTTTAAATAGGACTTCTCCCGCCATTACTCGAAACTATTCTTTTGGCTGGTGTAATTAATTTAATTGGCTTTGGGAAAGGTACGTGAAGGTTCCTGGTAGTCGGTAGAGCAGCGGCGATTAAATGCTCCGCCTTTTGCTTTTGGACGACCATCTCTCCTCTTCTACGTGAAGCTTTCGCGCTTCCTGCATTCATGGCTTCCTTCCTTTATCATTCTCTTTTCTTTTACCTTTTTCTTTCTCTCGGGAATATGCAAGACAAGAACAGCTGCAACCCATCCGGATATAAAAGAAAACGACGTAGTGTTCCGCAAATTAAACCTCTTCTCTTCTTGGACCTCTTTCTAGTTTCTACTGCGTTCTCTCGTGCTGGTGTATGCTTTTGGGGTTTTCTTTTTCATTAAAGATTGGTACGCAAATAATAAATGCATGCAGTCTTCACTGCCCCCGCTATTCTGGTTGTCGAGTTAGGAGAGGCGAACACGAGTGTGTTTTAACCTCCTCTAAGATACCTTATTCCACATAACGATAATTAAAACGAACTCATCACGGAGATAAAACCCCCATCTAGTCCGAGGAAATTCTACACATCAGCAACGTTACTAAATATATTCTCAGACATATGAACATCACCCAATTAGGCAATAACAATCTACAAATACCATTGCAATTAAGCAAGTCCGTCATGCATGCTAGTTGCAGTACACGGTCCTTATATGTTCGTCAGTCAATAACCGTCCGATGCTGTCTGGTTGGCCTTTTCCTGTCAACTATAGGGGCGTCAATGGGCCGAACATAGAACTAGTTAGGTCTTTGCTCATTGTTTGGCTTGGAATTAAAATGAGCTGAAACCTTATATAATGTTCGGCTTATAAAGAATTCGAGCGTATTCGGCAGTTTGGCTTGACCAGCTAAAACAAACTCGTACAAAGCTAGCTCAACTTGACAGGCTAAGAGTAAACCTAATAAATTTATGGGACTAAAACCATTAAATTTTCATCAAACAACTTAATTACCTATTATTTAGTAAGTAATTTTTAACTATTAGACTTGAGTATAAAAGTCAATAATATATATGTATATACGTATTGTTGGAATTAGGATCAAATTCAGATTTAGCATTTTATAGGCTTAATGTGCCAGTGCATTCGAACGGACCCTGGGGGCATTCGAACGCAAGTTCCAGACAAAGAGCAATTTGTGATGCAGGCGTTCGAATAGCCTAGTCACGTTCGAACGTGAGCCAATCCAAGAACAGATTTTCTACAGGTGTTTTAAACGATCTCCTCTTGCGTTCGAATGCCCCTTTGGTTCTGCTGTTCTGATATTGGGCGCGTTCGAACGCGCCCTCAAGGGCATTCGAATGCGACACGGAAAAACCCAATGTGAACCGACTCTATAAATAAAAATGTTGGGTTTTAAAATTTTATGTAGGTATTTTGCAAGAGATAAAAACTTGTATGGGAGATAGAATTTTAGGTATTTACATAACATGTATGTATGTATGTATGTATGTATTCGAGCTATATCTAGCTGAACAAGAGCTACCTAAATTTTACTCGTATTTAGCTCATTTATAATTTGAGCCCAAATTTTGAGTCATATTCAACTCATTTATTAAACCAGCGTGTCAAACTCGTTTATATCTGGAACAAAATTTTGAACCAAAACTAGTTATTCAGGAAAAGGACCTACGTTGATAGCTCTACTCAACGATCCGCCTGATGACGTGCCCAGTATCAATCCAGTAGTGAAATCCTAGCCGTTTGATCAGAAATGTCGGATTTGAGATTTGAAATCAAACCATTTCCCTCCAATGTCCTGGTATAAGTATCGATGCCACCGCCTATATCTACAGCACTCTTCGTCTCCGTCTTCTCGTTGAGCGCTCGGGATGGAGCAGTCGAAGGCGATCCTCGCGGATTCATCGCCTTCCGATTCCCACATCGCAGCTCTCCTCCACGGTACGATCTATTCCGGATACCCTAGATTCTCTTGTGAAGCTTCCTTGCGATCTCATCGAATCGCCGCTGCATCTCTGGAATGTCGTGAGGGATTTGCTAGGATCTGTTAAGATATATAGTAGTTTAATTGGATTTAGTTGTTTGCTTTTGTTCAAGATCTGAAGGAATTCGTAAATTTAGTTGATCAGAACAATGAATACTTCGAGATTATTGTGCCGTTTTCTTGAGATCATAGTACCATAGCATCTTTGTTTCTGGTCTGGTGAGGGATTTGCGATCGATAAATTCTGCCATGATTTCATTGATCTTTTTTTTGTTTTTGTTCAAGATATTACATTAATTCATCAATTCTGTTGAATTATTGAGACCTGACAAATTCCTTCGCTCCATATCCTTATTTTGTTCTTTGCTATAATCTTTTCAGTGCATTCTGTTTCTAAATCCTATCTATAAAAATTCTTGAGTTAAAACATTGTGATTTCTTGTTTAGATGTAGAAGATCTGATGAGGCGAGATGTTTTCTGCTTGGATATGTGATTATCTACTGAAAATATTATCTATTTACCTCTCGAATCAAATAGTCGCCACTTAACAACATTCCCTTATGTGATCTCCTCTGGTGATGGGAGCATTTCTACTTTGCATCTCTAACCACAATTCTACTGTTCTTCGACTAGATCTTTATTTTGCAATAAATATATGAAACAGATGTCTCAAAGCAGGTACACGGAGCTATTCAGACGATGCTTAAGATGACAAGGTGAGCATCATAAGATTGCTACTCCTAATTATTGATCTCACAATGATCCTGATTAAAACATCTGTTGGATAGTGAGATTGAGCAAAGCTCTGGTGAGATAATGGAAGAGATAGAGAAGTGCAAGGAGTCTGCGTCTGTTAAAAACACGATCCTGGAGGAGGAGAAAGAACGATTCCAGAAAGCCGCTATGGCTGTGTTAGAGATGCTTAATGGCAGTGACGCAATTTGACAGGTAGACAACTTTAGTCATCTGCAGCTTTCTGATTGTGTAGCTCTAGAGCATCATATGATCCTTGAACATATATTTTGCTTGTCATCCAACCCACATATATTAGGATATGAATACTGTGGATATTGGCTTGTCTTTCTCTTTCATAACACACACAGACCCTATTTTTACACTGTTTTGAAGTCCTTTTAGTTGCTAAGAAATTAGAATGTAAAGGAGTTTGATTACAAAGAGCATGTCTCTGTGCCCTCTCTCTCTCTCTCTCTCTCTCTCTCTCTCTCTCTCTATATATATATATATATACACCTTGCTGCAATTGTCCTAAAAGATAACTTTAGAGACTTTATGCAGTTTGATTGACTATGTTCAATCTAAGTATTGTTGATGACTTGTTCGCTTCTTCCATGCCCTTCTGTGATCTATAATTGCTTGTTTATTATCCCATCGTTGTGAAATTAATTCATATGCTGTGTAAATAGCTCCATGGTATTATTGAAATTGCTCATGCAAATCCTACTTTAGAATTGTTAGCCACGGAGAGAAAAGTTATACTAACAAACCATCATTGCAAATCAATGGATTTCCTGCAAGGTACACACACTTCTGGAATTTTCAAACTGATGACCTTATTTGTAGTTTGGAGCAGAAATTTTTCTACTGTGCTGAAGTCTTTGCATCTATAGATATTTCTATGTTATGTGTAAGCATGTAAGACAGTTATCTAGTATGTATTTGTAGGCATATAAAACCTTAGAACATGAAGCTAGAGCAAACTTTTGCTTAACCATTTGCATTTGTTGTCTTGCATATAACTCTCAATGCCTTGGAGAAACAAAACGTCCATAATGTCCCTAGTGCAGCATTAGTCCAGATGCCTCTGACAGAGTATCTATCATAATGATACGTTGGTTTAAATGATGGCTGTTGGAATAAAGGTTGTTTTAAAATGCATTCAACATCATCAGCAGTTTGAACAGTAAACAAATAATATGACATGTCGCTGGTAGGATTCACGTAAAAGTGCAAATGACAAGCACTGGAACGCTGTGATTCTGAACATTATTCTCGTTTCCTATGACATTGTTTTCTATTAATCTGACCGCAGGCAGGAAGGATATATTGAATTTGCCATTACAATCATCATCAGGAGCTCCTGTGGTCAGATAGATATGGACCGAGGTCCGAGGGATACGTTGAATTTTGCCACATATGAGAAACCTTTCCTCTCTTTTTTTTCCCAATCTTCATGCAAGTGAGGTGATTTTATGGTTATTAGTTTCAGTCATTACTCGCACATAACATCATAAGCAGTAATGGCTTTCTTTCAATAGGTATTGCGATTTCAACTACCCGCATTTACATCGCCGACTAAAAATTTACATAATTGTACTTGTAGCTTTTACGTAGAGAAGACACCTGGGCAGGATCCCGCTCCCTAAGGATTAGGATAAGATGGGATCTGTTCAAAATTTTCTAAACTTGCGAAAAGGTTACCTACCTTGTTCCTATCATTATTTAACTGATGGCGTGGTGACTCTTTAGTTCATGCCACAAACAAAGCAATGTATCAGAGGTATCTTCATCCCAGCCTCTGTTGTTAACCCGGGAAACAGCCAAAAGGGTTTTAAGCCATTCTTCATGAAGGGTGGAAAACTTGGATCTTCCTTCGCTTGACTTGAAATTTTGGGTGATGGCCAGTTTTATCTTTTGGCTAGCTTTTGACGCAGCTTCGACTACATGGCTCGGGATCCCTGCCATCAGGGCAACTTGCAGACCGTAGCTCTCTGGGCAGGCTCCATTCGAGAGCCGGTAGAGAAAGACGAGTTCCTCGCCGCTTCTTGGGTTAAAAGCGCAGGCCATGTGCTGCAGGTTCACGTGAGGGTGACAAGCAAATTCTTTCGTGAGAGGGTGATAGTGAGTGGCGAAAAGCAACCTGCAGCAGACCTTTTCCACCAGATGGCGAAATACCTGACAAGACTTCCAAGATTAGAATTAGACCAGAGACATTACAATTTACAGGTATGTGGGTGCACAGACGGGGAGGTAATGAAACTTGCGAGAATCCTAAAATTAACACTCTTTTCTACAGGATATTATGAGATGCTTTGAGACTCAACTTCTGATGATACCTGATAAAAGATGATGGCTCTTCAGGTTAGATCAGAGACGTAAGAACTGTATGCGTCCATTAACATTCAATAATAATAATAATAATAATAATAATAATAATAATAATAATAATAATAATAAAATCTTTCTTTTTTGATAGCTTTAGCCCTTAATAGCCTCATAGATAGGAATTTAGTCCTTACTGGTAATTACTTCTACTGATGCTCAAGTAGATACTACAATTAACGTACATCTTAATCCACCTCTTCGAGGATGCGAGAAGAATATTCTTAGAGCGACAAGTTTATAGGGTTATGCCTAATAACCTTTTGTTGATTGATGTTGTCTTTTCATTGCAGCACTTACATGATTACACCGTACATAGTAACAAGTTAAAAGGAAGGAAAACTTACAGCGTAGGCAATGGCATATCCATCGAATGTGCTTGTTCCTCTACCAAGCTCGTCGAGCAACACAAGAGAATCTTGAGTGGCGTTTCGAAGTACCGATGCTGTCTCCGCACATTCAACAAAAAATGTACCTGTAAAAAGGTATTATTGCCAAAAACATGAGAGCATCTGTAAATTGCAGCAGAGCAATATTGTGGGTTTTGAATCACCTACTTTCACCGGACATGATCCGATCATTAGCACCAAGCCGCGTAAAGATAATATCAGCAGGAGACAGCACACATGATTCACAAGGTACGTAACAGCCGAGCTGCAATAGTGAACATGGCAGGAAGCAGAGCGAAACTTTATAATCAATAGCTAAGTAAATTAGTATATCAAACGATAGGCGTTTCATTTCTAACCTGGGCAAGTATAACAGACAAACAGGTGGCACGCATTAATGTTGATTTCCCGCCCATGTTTGGTCCGGTCAGCAGCAATGCGCAAAGATTGCGACCAGTTGGGTCTTCACCAAGAGAAATATCATTGGGAACTAACCCATTCGCACTTTGTGCAACAGCATAAGGATGCCATAGACCCTTCATTTGAAGTACGGGGCCTTTATCTTCTTTGTTGTAACCCACAGAACTTGAATTCCTGGGCAGAAACACTGGCCTGCTCATAGAACCACATGATGTCGCTGTGGTTGATGCGAAGGACTGAAGCACATCAATGCAGTTGATTGCGTTGATGACCTCAGACCATTTAGTATCCTTTCCAACAAAAAGCTCTACTAGAACAGCTAAAGTTTCGGCATCAGAGTCTTTCACATCATGATCCTAGGAAAATTTTCATAAAGTCAGAAGACAGAGCCGAGTAAAAGGAACTCCTTATGCTTCTAGGCTTCAGCATTTGGTGCAGAAACCTAACTCGGATGTAATAAGTAGTAGATTTAACAAACCTGGTGCTGTGGAAAGTCCTCATCCAAGGCTACTTCAAATTGATGCAGGAATTCACCAAGACAGCTTAGTGTTGGAAGGTTGACCAGCTTTGATAGTGACAAGATTCCGTGGTCTTCCCTCAGCAACAAATTTAACAAGTCTATTCCAGTTCTAAGACCTTTGACAAGAGAACCAAATGCTTTAACCTGAAATAGACCAGATGCACGTTGAAGCAAAATTACTGTCGCTAGTTGAGCCAAGTACTCATGGCTTTTAACCCTTTTATGTAACTTTAGAAATGATAACTAGATTGTTTCTCCGACAAAAAAAATGATAACTATATTGGATCAAGAACAAATGTAACACTGCCACCCATCCAAGAAAGCTTAACACATTCAAAAGGGAAGGTACCAACTTACCCGTTGTTTTAATACTCTTTTTCCAATCGAAGGCAATAGAAGTGCAGATGATGAACCGATAGTAGACTTGACTCGTCCCAGCAGTCTCTCGATGTCTGGAGTTCTGCGAAGATACTCAATAATGATGGAGACTAGAGCTGAATCTTTGATGAATCCCTCGACAATATTAAGCCTATCATTGATATCGTCAATGTCTTTAAGGGGATGACATATCCACCTTCTTAAAAGTCTTTTGCCGGATGCAGTTATGCAGTGATCAAGATGTTTATATAAGGTTCCTTCATGAGAAAAAGGAAAGAAAAACAAGTAGTCAGCATAGAAAAAAAAAATGCCTTCCATTTGAATATATGTTAGCTATCAAAGAAGAAAAAAAAGAAAAAGGAGGAAGTAGGAGAATAATAGCACACATACCTGACAACCCACCATCAATGTTATTGCAGAAAATTTCAAGATTCACGAGAGTCTGACCATCCATCCTTAGGCAACTTTTATATACATGATAAGGCAAAATTTCACCATTTCTGAGAACATCTTCTAGCTGATTTCAGATGGACAACTATGAGAACATGAGATACCGCTTTGTGTTGCAAGTATAACAACTAACTCCTAGAAATGCTAATGATGCAATTTTGCAGTTTGAATGATTGCATAAAACCTCAAGCTACCATGCACAACCTCATGATTAGTGTCTTCAAACCTAGAGATCAAATGGATTATATTTGACTCAGGCCTTTTGTGGAAGATGACAAACTCAAAAACATAATTACTTCATCTAGAAACAAGTGAAACTCAAAGGAGAGCATAACAACAACAACAACAATAATGATAACTACTTGGTTGAATAATTTTTATTCCTATCATTACATGGTAAGAGATTGAGCATGTGTCAATTAAAGGTCTCAATAGCATAACCATCTAAGAATCTAACCAAGGTTGCATGAAAGGACACCAGCATCAAGCAGGTAAAAAGATAACACAACTAAAAATGTGCGTAGACGTGTAGAACTACTATTATATGGTTGTTTTGTGATAGTTGCTCATAGAAACTCCTATTTAGTCTTTATTAATTGAATCTACCTCCATAGTGGTAGCTACCATGGATAGAATAAGAAATCACATGGGATGGGATCTAAATTGCGGTTGCACAGCAAGCATATGCTTTTGGGACATTAATCAAATACAAAAAACTGGGGCTTTCATGTATTTGCATATACAGGGGGGACTTTCTGACAGAAGGTGACTGAACAAAGGGGGAGAGCAGTAATGTAACACTCACCATAAGCCTAGACAGATGGTGAATAAGTCCACCAAGAGCACAAACAGCAATATCACGATTCACCACATAATCAAGTGCTGATGACCACGAATCTGTAGATGCTCTAAAGTAAACTTTAGAATGTACCAATTGATTCAATTTTTGAACTTCAGCAGCATCCAAGAAATCTGTGCTAGCATGTGTAGGAGTCAATTGCATTTTAATGGAACCTGCATTTCGAGCAAAATTGCTGTTATAGAATGCTGCAATATATTTTATGATTAATCCCAAATAGCCACAACTGCACATTTTAGCTACTGATCGAGATCTAGGAACCATTCCATTACTAATTCCAAATTAATGAAGTACCCTCTCACAACATTCATGCTGGTTTTCTAAGGGTCATCTCCTTTCTCCCAAACAAACATAAATTTCAAAACACAGATGCACAAATACTCTTGATCAGCCATTCAATTTTTCCTTGTAAAAAAAAAAGAATGAAACTAAGAGATTATCATTAATTCAACCTGATTGGCTCATTGGGAACCTACTGTATTTACAATTTTTAGCATCGTTTCTAATAAAATGAAACAAGCAAAATTCTAATGTTTACCAGCTGAAGCATATTTGGTGAGTGCCATGTGAGTTTCTTTGGAAAGCCCTGAAGCGACAAGATTAATGAAGTTAAAGTTTGATTTCAACAACTAAATGAAAGAGTTTGTTCAAACCTGAGCCTTCATAGATTACTTCTCTTGGAGAAACCTGCAAAAAGGGACCATCAATAAATTGTGGATATTCATTGAGGCCACAACAGAAAAATAGGTGAAGAAAAGAACTTACTTGCATCAGTAGAGCGCCTAGCCCTGCACAAGAATCATCATCACGGATAGAACCCACCCAGAATTTCAAAGCAGCATAATCAAGAAAAGCAAATCCATAAACCGCAGAGCCTTTCTCTGAAAGTTGTTTTCCCTAGAAGTTGAGATGGACAAATAATGTCAGAGTGGCAATTCTTCTAAGTAAAAGAGTAAAGAGTACGAAAACACTAGTGGGGAAGTGTAAACTTATGATGCTTAGCGTACAATCTGTCTTGGATAATGATGAGCAAATGGATTAACAAACGTAGAAACATCAAAGGATGAAATGGAATTCCCATGCCTCAAGATAATCAGCAGCTAGAGACAATGTCCCAAGAATATCAAGATTTGCAGAGTAAAAGCACCTCTTTTAAAGCAAGAAGGTGAACAGCATCTGGTCCTATGCTACCATCGACTACCGTTGATGGTGTTGACACATGAACCAACTTTCTTTGTATAACCTAAAAATATCACATTTTATATTCCATCAGCTAATTACAGAAGCAAAAGGCTAAATAAATAAAACATGTAGTCAGATATCATTTCTTTCTATTACACCAAGAGAATTCTGGAAGACCAAGATTTGAACCTTAATACTAATAAATAAGCCAAAACAAAAGCATTCCATACTTGGGTGGCTAAACTCTTTTAGATTGACAGTAGCTCAAGTGGTCATTTGCACATGAAATATCTGTTAGACAGTCACCAAGGGGTTCAAGAGACAAGGGCACTAAGCACAATCTCCTGAAATATGACCTTCAAGATCATAAGACAGAAGATGACTTAATCACTATGTCTTCTCAACTAATCTGTTGTTTCTCTTTCTTGCATATCACCACATAATTATGCTTGACAACTTAGTTAACCTAACATGGAATCTTAGGGCTCAGAAATCTCGGAACATAAATGTAAGGCAAGAAAACTGTACATAATCGAAGTAGACTGATACTACAATGTGGATGTTCTTAAACTGAAAGGTGTATCCAAAATTTTTGAAGAAAGCAAAGAGAATTCACAGTTGCCGGTAATTAAATCTGATGATGTCCAAGTAGGCAATAGACTGCAGAGTGAAGTTTATGAGGAGATGTGGGGAGCAAATAGCAAGCGTCCATTTTGTTTCATGGGTCGACATCACAATGTGTTGAACAAAAGTTGAGTTTCAACCTTTACAAGGCAAGGAGAAGTACTTACAGAAGTTGCCCCTCTCGCTTTGGCTTGATCTGAGGTCTCAAGCTGCTCCATTCTTCCAACTTTATACCTAGGATCAAGATAGCAGTTATGAAGAAATGGTAGAGAATCATAAAACCAAAATATCAAGCTTAAAGATACATGCAAGGATATCTTGACCCTTTGGGCAAAGAACAGTACCAGATGAATGGGGAAAAAAGACAATAAAGGTCTGACTAAAACTTAAAAACCACTCTTACAGAGAAACTGTTGCTATTTAACTACCTACGTTTATGTTGAACAAGATTTTTTATGGGTAACAAAATAGTTGATATTGACATTATGTTGGGAAAATTTGTGCCTTTAGACCATAATGAATCATAAACACAAACTAAAACTATTTAGTTGATACATTTTCAAATAATAAGGCTCCAAAAAGTACCATGACATCAAATCCCTAGAATTGGATCCTTACCCTCGAGCTATAAGCTTCTGCACGGCTTCATCAATCCCAGCCTCAGAAATACCAACCTGTACAGAAGATAAGTACTATCAGATTCTAGACTGTGATCGATGTACTGATAAGAAACTAAAACTACAACTCTCAAGGCATCATAAGCCTAGATTTCCAGAAGATGTCGATCAACTATCTGACAAAATCTGCATATTTATATTATCCTTAAGATTCAACCTGTGGCTTTGATATTGGATTAATAAAATGGATTCAGGGAAGTTACCTGTCTGCATTTACCCACACCGCTAATAGTCATTTTCCAGTCAAGCTCTCTCTGGCCAATCTCAGCATCTATCTCATACAGCTCATAGAACTTTCCCTAGAGTTTAGGAAGTTATACAGCTTTCCGTTAGTAGGATCTAAGTAATAAATAACAATAGTGCTGATGTAGAAATATTGTTTTAGGACGAAATTGTAACTCTTCACACTAAAGGTTTGTAGATTAAATAGTTGGTATATAGTTGGGTCACGATTGAAGAAGTTTACAAATACTAGGTAGCACTGAACAAAGTTTAAAGAGACTTACTACTTTAAAAAAGAGGACAACATCCATATATTGGCATTTCACACTCCAGTACTGCTTTTGAGATGCAGACATCTTTTTTAGTGCATCAGGTGGAATGTAAAGAGTTCTTTTGTCGTAAATTGGGTCATCTGGTCTCCTGCCACTTGCATCTCTAATGGAGGAAGGGTTGAGCCACTGAAACTTGCTGCTTACACTTTCAGAAACTTCATTGTGTGCCTTCTTGTGAAATGGAGAGTCATGAAGCTTCATCCTTTTGCTAGAGCCTAAAGGGGAAGAAACTTCCTTTTTGTCAATATCATGCCAATCTTCTTGTACCCGCTTCAAACGAGGAACAAGTGGTCGCATAGCTGGGGTCTCTGGCCCCAAAGAATCAAAGTCAAGTTCAAGATGCAGAGGATCCACTCCATCGAAGTCATTTAAAGACTTCGAGATGAATGTCTTTGAACGTTCCTGAAAAGGAGTTTCAGGTTCTACAGACACATTGTTCTCTTCAGCAGGTCTAGAATGTAAAGTAGGGGAGTATTTGTCCCCTTGGTTCCTGCAGAAACCAGTAAAGGTATTACACTTACTTTTTGGCAAGCATAAATCACCGTGCACAAACTTGTCATGACTACACAGTCAGTTTTAGGCCATGGAGTGCTTGATTTATAAAAGATTTTAAGGCTAAAATATCCAAAAATTAGTTACCATTGCATTCATAAATTAATCAAATATGTGGAAGATTCGGAGTAGAACTTTTACTAGGAACAACAGATCCATCTATTTAAATATTTGTAGGTCATAAAATAAACAAGCTGCGTAAATCTTAGTCAAGCTCCAATAATATGCGAAAAAATAGTTATCTCCTATCCGAAAAGGGAGGAGGAAGCTAACACAAGTACGGAAACAAGTTAATAAAGACTTAACAATGTAAAGCTAGACTATATTTAACAGCCTATTAACACCTATCCATTCAGAAGATGGCGAGAAAGTACGTAAGATTTAGAACCACCGATCAACTTAATCACTGTTTTCTACATATAACTACAGCAGCCAGGATCACGAGACAACGACACTCAGTTGAAACTTCCTAAAGATTAAATAAAAAAGTTCAGGAAACCCCATAATGAAGGCCTTATGAAATAATTTAGCTTGCTTATCTAACATTGAACATCGTCGACAACATGGTCGTAAAGATAAGAGGAGTTTACATAAGAAATCTAAATTCGTCAAATAAAAAAAAATCTTCAAAGCTTATCCCTCAGATCAAAAACCAAGTAAAGCCGAAATGAGAAGACGCAACCCTAATTTCCCGAGGAGTGAAAGAGAACTCCATAAAAGGTCTACTCGTTCGGAAGTATAGATCAACGAGTAAGAAAACGATCTACTCTAAAATGACGTGAAGTACATCCACGAGAGCATAATTTAAATAGAAACGATTCAAAGTACACAAACACAATAAGACGCATAACAGAGAGATCAAAAAAGTTGGAACGCTCGAAACCCTAGCGCACGAGAAGAATTGCATACCCATTCTTTGAGCTCCCCGAAACAGGTGCCCTCGCAAGCTTCTGCAAGATGCTCGATACCGGCTGAGCTCTGCGGCAGCCATCGTCTTCAACCGCCGGAAACAAAGGACGGCGAGGCTTCTCCGGCGGAGTATCGGTTCCCCGGATGTCCGGAAACGGACCTTGCAAGGTCTTATCGGGATCGGATGTCACAGGCGGCTCTCCGATCGGCGGAATCTGGACATGGATCGAGCAAGTATTCGAAGAGGCGGCAGAGGATTTGCTGTTCCCCGACGGCGGCTTCTGGAAGAAGGAGAGGATGGATCGTTGCCGCTGCATCGATCAGCTCCAGGGAGGATTGCGGTGAAGTGAGAGAGATTGGAATTGGAGGGGGTGGAGTGGGATATTTATATGCGGGTGGTGCGAGGAGAGGGGGAAGTTTTGGCGGCAAATGGAATTGGGATGAGATATACGGACAAAATTGTTGCTCCTCGTGCACTCGAATGACGAAATTACCCTTTTGATATGCGAAAATAATTGAAGGCATTGAGATTTAATTTTGAATGTTAAGAAAGAGCCCAACGAATCATCAGGTCGATCGTCAGTCTCCCGTTTCTCTTCCGCGCGACAAAGCTCTTCTTCTCTTTTTTTAATCGCACCTTAATCCTCATGATTTGGCTCAATTACTCTAACACCCTCTATATACTTCAAATCGATCGTCATTCCCGTTTCTCTTCCACGCGACAAAGCTCTTCTTTTCTCCTTTTCAAATCTCACCTTAATCCTCATGGCTTGGCTCGATTATTTTTGTTATAAAAATATACTTTTGCTACAAATAACAGTTACATATTAATTCAGGCCACAGAAGGTTAATAATTAAAAGTACATAAAAGTCTCATGCAATTAGATCAAACTACATAGGGATAAATACAACTTTACTCTCTTTTTTCTCTCTTTTAGCTCTGAAGAACTATTAAGCTAACCATAGGTTGAAGGAACAATTAATCGTCTTTTAATATAAAGATATCTTAGCTTCAAAGCGTATAATATAATAGGTTGAACAATTTAACCCATCCTTCCATTAATCTGAGTCACAGACGAGTCAACCTATCTCGCGCTAATATAGTGTTTTAGGTCACTGCACTGCCAAGCCGACAATCGTGAGCCAAGCTAAGCCGCCACCTGCAAACAAATGCTCAGACAGAGATAGAAAGAGCATTTCTCCCAAAATTAGTTCGGTAAGAATCCAACCAAAACAAAACATCGCTGACAAACTTGTTTACTCTCCTAAACGACACAGGACAAGAACGAACTGCGTCGTACCGATAAGGAGTGTCAATCGAAAACTAACCAATCGCTGGGAAGGTTAGGCAAAAGAATATCCATGCAGCAATGTTGATTGAAGAGCATCCGCTTCTGACGAGATTAAGATCCTTTAACAATTCGCAAACCAATCGCGTTCATTTACAGGCGAGGCTCAATCCAGTCATAATTCCTGCGTATGTATAACACTGAAGTCCACAAGTATCAATATACCATAATGCTTATGGGGAAACAACAAGTATCCCAGTACAAAGACGAAGAGCTTATCTTGCCCTGCCTGTAATTATACTAGAAGCAAACCATAAAACATGTCCATTTATGTCCAAATAATATAACAACAGAATTGTCAATGGATAATCACCATATAAAAGTCATTAATCAAGAAAATGAACCCAAAATATTGCGTGGGCCGAGAAAAATACAATAATGAAGGAAGATTCACAATCAAAATCGAGCGCAGTTCAATCTCAATATATTTCTTTCTTCCCATAGATACCTTCCCAAAAAACCTAGATATGGGGAATACAAGTACAAAGTAGAGATAATTAAATATTCAGACACTTACTATTGATTATCCCAAATCCATTCCTACAGATTCCAACTATGCAGGCATAACTGACAAAGAAAATGATGACACAAAGATTTGCAAAATCTTAGTCCGCATTCCTACTAAGCTGCCGGATTGGCAGCTCCCTCTGACTTGTCCGTGTCCATCGGCTCTGTTGCAGGTGCCTGAGCACTTGCCGCAGTATTCTGCTCGCCAGCAGCATCCTCTCCTTGAGGCTGCTGCTCAGTTGGTTGAGGTTGGGCTGGTGTCTCCGTTGGAGGTGGAGTCTGCGGCTTAGCTGGAGGAGGCCTTGGCTTCGTCATTATTGGCCTGCAAAACCTGTTGAAGGAGATGTATAAGCCCTGGCAGTACACTTGATCAACTACTAGTACATGCTTTTCTTGAGTATCAAGAGATAGGCATTAATGATAAACATGAAAGTTTATCAAGCATTTAGAGGAACATTTAACACTTTTATGAGTGATAAACTTGCCCATTATTAAGTACCTATCAAGTGTTTCAGCCTTTCTCTTCAAATCTGCAAAAAGAAGAACCGGTGTTGCATAATTTGGCAGGGGATCTTGTTGTTGCTTTTTCTCTCTCAACCATGCTTCTGCTTCTGAGCACTCATTGATGACCTATTACATGGACAAAAAGATAAGTACATGAACAAGGAACGAGGTACTCCGCATACAAAAATATAATCACTCATATACCAGAGCATCACTCATAATTTTAACTCACATAATAAAAATGATATCAAGGCTTCACATAAAAAAAATTATATCAAGGCCACCGTTTCTAACAAGCAATCACCCCATAAATTGGGACTAGGCAGGATTACATACAAGCAGTTGCTTGTTAATCAATTAAAAGGCAGGAATTCTACAAGCATTGCTGCATATCTCCCCTTTTGACGTTCATGTGTCTATGTCATAAAGAAAATAATTCTGACTATAGAAGCCATGCTCAATCCTATATTCATGCTTTTCAGCAGCATATGGAATAGAGTTGAGAAGCACATTTACCAAAATAAGAGGAAATCAAAGATGTTACTCAACACAATACCTTCTGTTTTTCTGCTAGATCGATATGATCAAACTTGGGATCATTAGACAAGGCTGCCTCTCTGAAACTATTGATACAATAGACAAGTTGATCAATTGCTGGCCCTCTTTCCGTCCACTCTTTGTAGCGCACTTCTATTGGATCACCTTGCTGAATCCAGAAAACCTTGTAAGAAGTCGTTCAAAATCTAAAATACATTTGAAAAAAAATATATAAAAGGCAGCACCTTTTGTAGTTCCTCGAGCTTAGCAACATACACACCCCTTGTTTCATCCTCACCATCTTCATATAGCCAATCTTCAACCTCCTGAAGCTTCGCTATAAACACTTCCTGCTCTTGTGCCGTAACAAAATTCTGATACTTGTCGTAAAGCTAAAAACAGAATACAGTACCAACATAGCATTAGGTCGATTACTTTAGAGCACATATAACAAGAAACAGAAAGTGCAGCAAATAAATTGTACCTTGTTTCTCATGTCATAAACATATGCTTCAACGGCATTTTTCTTGTCCTTGGTTTCTTCCATTACTCTATCTTGAAGAGCCATTTCAAACTCCTTCTCCATGGCTTTCTGAAGATCTCCAGCAAGCAGTCCACCATAGATAAATTCAGAGACTGGCACATTGGTTTTCTTTACCTTCTTTTTTGAACCCTCCACCTATAAGAGAACATAACACTGTAAATAACTGCACTTAAGAACTGGCATGCAGGTTTCTGAATAGGGATATTCCAGAATCAATAATAGCAAAAGGCGGACATGGATGGCAATGTTGAAACATCAACATGATGCTAAGACGTCCCCATGCCATTATCAAATTAAAAAGTAGTAGGAATGTTACGCAGGGCACCTATAACTAACTACTTAAAGTGGGATGTTCAAGGAGAAGACGAAAAGCCACTTCAAGATGTAATACAAGGATAAAATTATGAAGCAAAACTGTCAGTCAAGAGAAGGATGCCCAATTTCCGCTTGACTAGTAATGAAGATGAATGCTCATTGAATCATCGTAAGATAAATCTTAACACTATTCTGTGTAATGTAACCAAAAAACTCCAATGACTAACCCTTAGTCCCAGTCACATGAACCAATCAGACAACTGTTACAGAAATAAGCCAAATCGCAAAATAAAAGTTAGGTAGGTAGGCATCTTTCAAAAACATGCAAGCAACTGAAATTGTGTATATGTGCAGCAAATGCAAATGCAAATGAAGAAAAAAAAAAGCAGCTCTCTTGAAGTCCGACTTAAAAAGGATAAGAGAAAAAAAATATTGAGGTTCCAATGAAAATTAACTTCATGAGACAGGCAGCTCACAAGTGACAACAAACAAACCTTTGCATCAGTTTCCATCTGCACAGGCTTCTCCCCAGAATCTGGTGCACCATTTTCATCCTTAACACCAGCTTCGGCAGCAGTTTTATTTTCCTGCATATTCACATCAGTTCCAGTAGTGGAGTCAGTTGGTGCTGCATCTGTATCCATTTTGGATTCCTTTGGTGTTTCATTTGCAGCTGATACAGGAACATCAACTTCTTCTTCCTCCAACATCTGCATGGCACCAAATCGTTCAAAAATTAAAAAAGAGAACTAGTAAATAAGATAACAAGAAAATAATCCACTACTTCTACGCTTCTCTTGCCATACTTACAGTAGCTGATTCAATAGAAACAATCCCATGAAGATTCAATCGGACTTTGACTTTCAATTTGGCCCTTTCGCCTTTGCTAGATTGAAATGGACCGATCTGTACAACAACATACTAAAGATGGTCATGTACGGCTCCAAGGAAATTTTATGGATATTAAATATAATTCTCAAAATCATCATTCATTTAAAGAGAGGCCTTCTGCTGCTTACGGTGTATGTACTAATTTTTTCTGGAACTTGCAAGTCACCAACATCAGCGTACACAACATCAACTGCAAATGTACTAGACCTAAAAAATGTCAAAGCTTTGACACTAGGTATTGAATTTCCTTTGGGAAAAACTACAGTACTTTGCTGATTCTCTGTTGCTCCATTCTGAGAATCGGGGGCAGATCCTTTCCATGACAATGCAATTGGAAAAGGGAAGCTCTCATGAACCTGCAAACCATGGAGAATATCACCTTATATGTGAATAAGCAAATCAAAGAAGAATCGTAATTTACAATGCATACACAAAAGATCATATAGAGTTTAATAGCTCTGACAAAGATAGCATACAAAGAGAAGCACCAAAATGATTGTCTCATAGTATATAATTATATCAATACTCAATCGCTATTCAGAGTCAATATTAAGTTACTTAGACTCTAAAACTAATTTATAACACAATAAATTAATGCTTATAATTTACAAAAGCATATAAAACCAGAAGATCATCACAATTGAACTGCCCTAGAAACATTGAACAGTTAAAGAAATGAATCGAGTTCAAACTTAACAAAGACCAAACGTGCAGTTCCTACCAGTTTTAAACATGAATCAAGTTCAAACTATGCACATGCATACATACATAGAGAGAGAGAGAGAGAGAGAGAGAGAGAGAGAGTCCACTTGAATGAAGAAATACAAAGTGAATACCTGAAACTCCCGCACTTTGAATGTGGGGCTAAGAATAGCACATTGGAGGGCACATCCACGAGCTACACACTCACTGGCATTCATGGTGCGCCTAGGTTCTTTACCGAAGAACTCTGTCAGTATCTTAATAATTGCAGGAACACGAGACCCTGATCCAACAACCTCAACAGAATGAATGTTCTCCACAGATAATCCAGCATCCGTCAGTGCCGTTTCCAGTGGCCCCTTAACACGCTCCAATATTGGGATACTGATCTGCTCAAACTCCTCCCTCTTAATAAATCCCCTCACATCTTTCTCGTCCATCAGACATTCAACATTCAATGGCGCCTCAGGGTTTGCACTGAGCATTTTCTTTAGCTTCTCACATGCTGCCCGAAGCCTGAGGCAAGCACGGGCATTCTGATAAACATCAATTTTGTACTCAATCTTAAACTTAGCCGCGAAATGCTTGAAGAGAGCCTCATCAAAGTCTCTCCCACCTAAAGATCTGTCATAGGCATGGGACAGAATCTTCAGTTGCCCTTTCTTGAACCCGGCAATGCAAACCTGCATGCTTGCATGTCCCACGTCGACGAAAGCCACATTCAATTGATCATTCTCAGGCAGGTCAGTCTTATAAATACCATAACCCAAGGCTGTAGCCGTTGTCTCGTGGAACAGACGAAGAGGATGCAATCCAGCAATGGTAGCAGCATCAATCACCGCCCTTCTTTGGAGATCTGTGAAATATATCGGGATCCCAATGCAGCAATCAACTACCGCTGCATTGAGATTCTTCTCAGCAATGCTCTTCAGATTAGAGAGCACCATCCCAAGAACTTGGGTAGGTGTAAAAGTCCTCTGCTCGCCAAGATATCTAGCGTGGATCAATGGAAACCCATCAGGCCCTTCGGTGACCACAAAGGGGAAGGATTGAAGATCACGCTGGAGCTCAGGATCAGAGAACTTCCGGCCCACTAAGCGCTTAATCTGAGAGATGGAATTCTTTGGGTTCATCATTGAGGACGCAGCCCCAGCTGTCCCTATAAACCGCTGCTTATCGCCAAAGCACACCACAGCAGGGGTTTCACGCTTGGATTCCTCATTGAGGACCACATCGATGCCTCGTTGACGAGCAACTGCAACAATACAGCTCTCGTTCCCGATGTCGAAACCGACAACGCTCATCTTTTCCGCTACAAAGTACTATCTCCGCTGTACGAAATTAACAGATCTACACAGCAATGAACAAAATAGATTAACAAAAACCAAAATTTTCGCTAAGGTGTCATCAATTAGTCTCAAATAGCATAAACATCTCGATCTACTAGCAGAACAGAAAAGATCCGGAAAAGTGCGTTCGATGAGATCTAAACTTAAACAAAGAGCACATACTCGATGACAACATCAACAGCAAACGATCTGACATAAAAAGCTAGGGTTTTGGATCCGCGGATCGATCGAGCTTACATAAAAGTTAGGGTTTTGAGGGAGAAAAAAAAAACGAAGGGAAAATAATAGGAAATGACACCTTGCGAGGGTGCAGATTTGCGACGCGAGGAGGCCTCCCACTTCTTCCGTTTCAGAATACTGAGCCGAGGCGGCGATTAAACGTAGAGGAGTAGCTTTTTCTAGAAGCCTCTAATCCTCGGCTCAGAGGTGCGGGTCGTCGTATACCTCCTTGGAATCTCGATGGCCTCGATCTGAATCACAGCCGTCGACTCAATTGTGGTCACGATGAGATCAACGATACACCAAATGGGCGTTCTAGATCTGTCGACAGAGAAGCGCTGTTTCCGAATCTACAAGCAAAGGCTTGCCCTCTTAGAAGCTGGTGGAGAAGTCTGGAGAACCGAGCGACCGTTCTCGGTGTTGGACTCGGAAGTCGGAATGCTTCCAGAATGTTCTACGGCCTGTAATTCTTCTAAATTAATTAGATTGGGATATTAATTGTATCAATAATTCGATTAAAGACTTAATATTCTTTAAGAGTGCACTAATTCCTTGATGAACAGAACGCTAATGTTCCATTTTAGATGTATTCTCTATATTTGCCATAAATTTAAATATTTATTTTAATATAGTTGTCAATACAATTATCCATTATCGATGTTAAATTGTAAGAAAAAAATTGAATGCATATAAGAAGATTAGGAAGATTATTCTTTATATGCTTATAATCCCTTTTAGCCAACATTCCCCGTTCCCCTAAGAAAGCACGACGACAATTTTATTTAAGAAAATACTTTTAAAAGTCTTTTGTACTGCTTTCTAGCTGCAATTGATATGTAGCTTAATTAGTAATCACTATCGTCTTCTTTCAATCCAAGTGTGTGATGCTGGGGGGGGGGGGGGGGTCTTTCAATCCAAGTGTGTGATGCTGGGGGGCGGGGGGGGGGGGTTGATAGTGATACAGGCGTCTAATGCATCGATACATGGTGGGCATCACTTGGATGATGCTGATCACCTGTGCCACTAACTTTGGAGACCACCTATATTATAATCTGAGCCATTCCTAATGACTAGTGAGTTGTGATGCATTTTAGTCTCGTTGGTTTCACCAAGTGATAGGCTTAGGAACAACTTTTAAGCATTCTACAAAAATCTTTGCATATGATATTACCGCGTCCATTTATACTAATGGTTATGAGATAAAAATAAGTTCTATTAAAGTTTAATATGTTATTATATCATCGTGTAAAGGGTTTATAAGTATAGCATTACTCTTTTGCCTCTCTATATATAAAGAGAGGTTTGCCCCGAGACTATTCCTTTTATCTTATAAATATTGACTTTATATATATTATATTTTTAGAGAATTTATCAGAAACATTTTATTATTAAGCTCTTATATTTTACTTTTGATGATTTAAGAATACTAGGAGTAAATTATATCTCTAAACTGGCTAAGAATAGAAAATGTTTTATTACCTTTAAAGATATAAAGTAGAATACTGAGAGTGGGAAAAAGTGTCTTGCTGTCGTCCTTGCCAAATCAAATTATATTTTATCCATCTTTATGAAAGGTAAAGTGGGTATGTTATGACCGATGCAATCAATTGATATAAATAAAGAACAATATCACACCGACAAAAAAGAAAAGAATAATAGTTTAGAAGGGTTGATAGTTACGGTTTAAACCCTAGGAGTTCATTGTGGCATTAGGCCCATAGTTCTAAGTGCAAGTAAACACTATTTTTTTAATATGTCATGTAGGGCATTATGCCCATTTGTAGCATTTTAAATTGCAATACAAAATTTGTGTGAGGAACTAGCTTGCGATTAACCTCGGGTTTTGGGAAGGGTGGGCAGATGGTCTCTTGTTAAAAAAGGGAGATGGTCTACAAGATTAGCAGAGAGCTTGGTTAAGTGTCATAGTTGTTGTTGTATGTTGGCTTTCTGGAAGTACATAAACAATGTCTTGTTATGAGGGGGAAGACCTCTAAAAAGGTACGGTCTTGACTAGATTTTAGTTTGGTATGCAAAACCAGTCTCAACTTTGATGGGAACCTCCACCTCAGACTGGGTGAACGTTACTATCGATGAATCTTTCTTTCCTGAGCCGAGAAGAGAAACTAACGGGGCTCTCATTTTTTGCTGAAACGACTGCTGTGTATATGATGCTTTACTTTTTTTGAAAAAAACGAGAGGATCAACAACATATGAATCAAGTCATACTCTTCTGCTATATATTGTCAATATGCTCAATAGCAAGACTCAAGCTACTTAGCTATCGACACCATTGCTGATGATATTCTTAACTTTTCTTGTAACTTGTACACTTGTAAAGCTACATATATTTGTAGGAGAGCCAATCGTTCTACTGACTGGTTAGTAAATCAGGAGGAGAGACTCTCTGACTTAGTTAATGGCATTTTGTGTTCACGACGTTATAGCTGCTAGTTTGTGGTGGTTTATATGGCTTATTATTTTGTTGGTGGTAAAATTTATGGATTTTCTGGATAGGAGAGCCCCCTTGGTGTGGGACTTTGGATGATGTGATTCTACTTAATTTTGTGTGTGTGGTTTGATATTGGTGTGATTTTTGCCTTTTGGTTTGGACTCCGCAAGGAAGATCGCCGTGCTACAGGTCTGGGATATGTTTGTCGGTGGGGCTCTTTATTTTTCGTGTACAAATTATCCACGTTTAAGAAACCCTAAGAAAAGGGTTAAAAAAAAAAAAAAGAACCAAAAGCTACAACTCGCGGCGGGAGCCCTTCCCTTTTCAGTTTGCGCCGTAAATTCATCCTCTTCTCTCCAAATCTACCTCTTCCCCACCGACTCGATCTCCTATAAAAGCCTACCCCGCCAGTGTCCTAAATCTCTCTCTCTCTCTCTCTCTCTCTCCATTAAGAAGCTCATGTCCTAAATCGAGGAATTTTCCCCCTCTTTTGCCAATTCGAAATGGCCGAAAAGCGCGGGAAAACGAGGTCGGCGAGCCGCACGATCGCCGAGGAGAAGGATGCTGTCGTGCATCTCGACGATGACGCCTCCGATCCTTCCCTCTCCGAGTCTCAGATCGCTCGGCGTCTTCTTCGTCGACGATGGGAACTCGCCTCCGTTCTTAACTTCTTAAACGTAAGATTGCGTATTTTTTTCCTTGTTTTTTCGTAATTTTTTTGAGCAAATCCTATATTTTTATTCGTTTGATGGTTTCTTTGGATGTGTTTCTTTAGGTTTTCGAGCCTTTGATTGACAGCAAGCTACAGATATCTGCGGAAGAGATAGAGACAGCGCTGATCTCTCCCAATAATAACCTGGCTCGGCTTCACATTTCCCTGTTGAAGGTTTTGATGATCCCTTACCCTTCCTCCTTGTTTCCTTAAAGATATTCGTGCATTCCTTTTATTTTCTCGGAAATTTGTCAATATATGTGGTAAATTTACGAGCTCGTTTCTTTGTAACATCTATTCTTTTGCAATCAGCAAACATGGTTGGAGGCTTAGCGTTAGTTAGCAGATACAGAAAGAAGGAAAGAAAGTGCTATTTATGTTCATTAATCTAGAGATTCGTTTAGCTTGGAAGTTCCTTTTCCAATTTCTGTCGAAGCTGTTCTTGTGCTATTCACTTCTGCCGATTGCCTACCTTCACTTCTGAAGCAGGTGTGCTGCATTGGAATAGCAGATCATCATCACGTACCTGCAATATGCAGAATATGAATAGTGACAATACTCTTAGCATGTCTTGCAACGTAGAGATGCTCATGTATTTGTACATATTTTTCTAGCAGTGTAGTTTTTCGCAATGCTGCATGTGCAGAATATAAAGGCTGAGACAACGTTTTATATTGTAAAGATATCTTTCTCAAACAGAAAACCTCTTAAATGCATGTACTAGCTGGTTGTTTTTTTTGCATTGATGCAGAATGTATGATACTGTGTCTTAAAAATTTACATGCGCTGCAATTTTGTACCTTATTGTACAGGGAATACCACCACTAAACAGAAAGCTAAAGGAACCGGGTGCATGGGTAACGGCAACTTGTAAAAAGCTGGAAATGTGGTGGCGATGGGTAGGATTCCACTCTATATTACGCACATCTTTTTTAACTTTACTCAGGTTTATATTGGAACCTAGGACTGCTTGAACATGTAGCTTTGTCTTATGGCAGGTTGCTGATGGTGAGAACCCACTGAAAGTTGATCATGGGTACGCATGGATGAATTCTCACCTGTTCAGCTATATTTATCTGATATCATAGAAGTTTGTAGGTCGGTGGCATAATACTCTTTTGGATTGTGCAGGAAGGAGATAACGACATACAAACAACTCGATCCTATGCTACGTCTGTTAATCCTAAAAGCGCTATGCGAAGTTCGTGCAGAAGTAACACCTTTTCCCCATGAACTGTTTTTTACATTTTTTCAACTTGATTTTTGACATGCTATACATAAGCTTATCTGTCCTTTTAGCTAGTTAAAGATTGCATATTGTTTGTTCTATGTGTCACCTAATCTAGCTTATCTTGACTGGAGGGAGGGCTGAGTTTGTGCTTTTACTCGTGTTTTAATTCTTCTTGGCTTCTGGTCAGATGCATACCATGCATGGCCTTACTTTAATTCAGTCCTCATATGAGTTTTAAGGAATTTACTTGTGTGTTTCAGCAAGATGATGTATTGAGGTACATCACTGATGCACTGAAAGCAGGAAGCAATATTACTAGCTTCCGCAAAGAAAGAATAGCAGATGACGTCAATGGAACTACATATTGGTAATTGACAAGCTGAGAATCTTTATAATAGTTCATCTAGTTTTATCCATCTTATAGTCATTGTTTCTAGCAGACAATAGATGTATGGGTATGGTTCTTAACACACTTAGGGTGTAAAATAGAGGCCTTATCGAACTATGCTGTGAATCCAAATCAAGAGTGTTGGTTGTAATCTACAAGGTTCATGAAGTCTAGACTTAATCTTGTGACTTCTATACTTAGCTCTGTTAGAATATAAAAGATTAAAACTACCGTGTTTTAACAACTTAAGTTTTTAAAGTAGATGGTCAGTTAGCATGGTCATACACACATTTTTCTTCACAGCATAAGCTTTTTTTTTTGAGAAGTTATATGCTGATAGTTTCCTTTCACCTTTTCTCTGCTAGGTATGATGGGGATCCAGTTACTGGTTATCGGTTATATAGGGAAAAAGTTAGGATTGACTTTAAGAAGAAGGGGAAAGGAAAGGGGAAGGGCCATTTATCACAGCCAGCTATGGATTTTCGATGGGAAACAGTTGCGACCAATCTTGAGGAATTTCAGGACATATCAGTAAGCCCCATGACCTAATACTTACTCTATTTTGTTGGCAAGAGATTTGTTTTTCTTACACTTTATCTTTGTGTAAATTCAGGAGAAGTTGTCATCTAGCAAAGTTACAGGGGAAGCTGCAGTTGGGAAGATTATTAAAACTGAAGTCATACCACTTCTTGAGGAAGTTCAAAAGGTGAAAATCCAGCCACCTTGTTTTAGACTGGCTCAATCATATTTTAGGCCTTTTCTTTTATTTTTTCTTCTTCACTTAATAGCTAATCTTGTCCTGGTGGTATCCAAACAGAAGAAAATGAGGGCGCTAAAACGCCAGCAAAGACAAGCAATGCTGTTGGGCGATTTTCCAATCAACAGAGTTGGAACTACTCGCTCCTGCCGGGAGCGCAGGCCAGTGAACTACACTTTTGGTATGATGCATTCAGATACACATACATACGATGTTCATATGCATATGTATACATGGATTTATCTTAGTATTCTGTTTCATATGCAGTAGCTCTATATAAATACTGGGGTTTAGGATTGTTTGGAATTATAATTGAATGTTATTAGGTGATTAGATGATCTGGTTCATGTAGATACCTAGTGTCTAGTTAACATTGAGCCATTTAATCAGTGGGGCGAAGGCTAAGGAGTGTTGCTCCTTATTTTTGCTACTTGAAGGGATGCTCACATTAGTATTGTAGCAGTGCTTTAGTGGTGTATTTCTTGTGGATTGGAACCTTTGTAGCAGTGCTTTATTCATGTCCCTTGTTATTTCCTAGATCTTAGAGAATTAGAGCGTGAGACTACAACCTACAAGGATTTACTTTTGAGTCCTATGGATGGTTGCCATGAATTTACATTCTATTCGTAAAGCATGAGATTTAAATATTCTTTACCACTGCATTGTTTTAGAATTAAATAGTTAGTGGACGAGAACTACTTAGCTCAACATCCTTGGAGTCCATGCATCACCAAAAAGGAAGTGGAGCTATACATATGTGCTGGACTTCTTTTTGTTGGAATTACTGTGAATAACAACTTGCTGAACTGCTTTGCTGATTAAATTTTATGTTTTATGTGTTGCAACCGCAATGTTTGCAACTAATGTATGTGTTGGGCATTTATAAATAAACTTTTAAGCACTTAAAAGGTCTTACTTGGTGTTTCTTGATTTTCTTATAGTAATGCATATAATCAAATGTCCAATCGTCACCAAGTATGCCTCCTTTCTCTGTTTTGTGTGCAGATGATTTTGATCGTAGTATTAATGAGGCTATACAGATATCAAAGTAAGTTCAACAAGATCCTCAAATACCTGCTTCCTTTATTTTATTACATTAATTTACTTAACCACAGCTATATGTGAGCAAGTTTGCCATAATTCTGTTGGAAATTTGGAAACAGGAAGATAGATACTTCTGAAATCTAAAATGCTGCACTAAGTAGAATCCCTATCATGGTTCATTAGATGGAATCTCAGGAAGTATTCCAATGCTTTGCATTAACCAGGGTTCTTGCTCCTTAATTCAGGAGACTAAAGGCAGAGACATTGCCTGAGGATGATGATGATGGCAGACGAGCTGAGCATGTGTCCTTGTCAAGGGAGGAGGGCAAAGCCTCCAATGGTATTTTGCGTCTAGATAAAGTGAACTCCGCTGCAGAGCATGATAATGGCAAGGACGGCAATTGCCAAGGCAAGATTAGCTATGATCACAATGAGGAGATTGACAGGGAGAAAAATGATACTAATGCTGATGGCAACGATGACGAAGATGATGACGATGACGACGACGATGACGATGACGACTACAACAACAATGATGTCCATCAGATCAGCTCTAATGAGAAGAATGTTCTTACAAGGAAGACAAGGTTGGGAGCTGCTCAGAATAGATTAGATAACAGGCCTGCTGTTAGCGTAGGACTTCGTCGGAGTAGAAGGAATGCAGCCAGTGATAATGACGAAAAATATTATGGAGCAGTTACTACTTATGCAGAGATGAAGAAGAGGCTGAGGCAAAGACCAACACATAATGCAAACTATGCTGCTGATACTATTTCAAACTCAGAAGGTGATCTTTCTGATTATGAGGGGACTGAAGGCTCAGGCATTGAGGTCTCAGGTTCCAGTGATAGATCTTAGGTGCCTTTAATATAATTAAGTATATAGTGAAGGGGGTTATATCTTGTGAACTGTTTTGCTTTTCAGAAGTGGAAGGATTGAACTATGAGATGTCCTCCTGGTATCATAACATGGTAAGCAAGAGCTGATCCTATTTTGTTTCTAACTGTACTTGAAAGATAGGCTACAACTTGTATAATGTCATTCCTAACTGAAATTGCCTCGCCAAAACTAGTGACAAAGTGTAAATTTCATCTTTGATCTAGGTTAAATTTCTATATATTTATTCTTACAGACTATGCTTGCAGAGAGTTGAAATTGATCTCTTAATACATGAAGCATTTGCTTCTACTCGTTTGTATCTTGTTTTGCAAATTAATTATTGACAATTGGAATACTGAGTGGATCTGTGGATGGAAAGGAAAGCATTAGACTTTTCCTTTGAGGTGGGTGGTGTCAGTTTGAATAATACCTTATTATCATTTTGCTGTAATTAGATACTCCATCAGTATAAGCTCTGAATTCAAATTGGATATTGTGGTGCTTATTAAACTACCCCCAGATAGCCAAATTTCAAACTACCATCTTACAACAGGGGAATGGGCATTGAGATCGCATAATTAAGTACAACCCATCTGAAACATATGGCTAAATTAGACCATGATGCTTATCTAACAACCTAATTTCAAATTCAATTCCTTTCACGGGAAATGCAAGTACATATTAATTGCCTAAATCAATTAAAATTTATATTATTATACTATGTCAGTGTCACGAAACTCGCGTTAACGCGCCTACTTCCTATGTTACATCCACCCATTTGATACAGATCGACTACCGGACCAAGAGCACAATCTCCAAGAATACACAAACTCTGATAGTAGATGGAATGAAATAATTGGGTACACATATCAACCGCATTAACTGTAAGTTACACGGATTACAAGCATCCGCCTGTTTCCCCGGCTCTGATTAGGGTTCTATATTATTTAAAAATAAATAAAAACAAACTAAACGCTCACTTTCAACCCTTTACAACTTAACTAAAATCAATGTTCAATATTTTTCTTTTAGAAATATGAGGTGATAACCAACGTAGACCACTACTCTACTGGTTCTTAAGTTTAGAGTGAATTATAAATTTATGAGGTAGGCCAAAAGTTTGCCCACAAATGTCAGTATTTCCGGCATATATATTTTTAAAATCCATATATATATATATATATATACACCAAGATATTATGTATTTGTATTTATATCTTTTAAATACACGGACACCCTCATAATTCTTTTTGCATAAATACCTTTCAAATTATATATATTATTTGCAGCAATATCCTCATAATTCCTTATTTTTTGCATAACACAAATATAAATAATCTATGATTTTCTGAGGTTAGAAATTTTATATTTAACTTATTAGTTGTCAAAAAGTAATGGAGCCATGTAGCTAAAAATAAGTGCTTTGAATTCTTTCGGGTATACATACGGGGAAAAAAAATAGATGACGTCACTTGATCTCCCTCATCAAGGACGGCGCCGGCGACGGATATAGAAACGTCAGCAGATCGGCGAAGGCGCTGAGGATGTACTTGTGGACGCTCCTCTCGTTGATCTCCAAGTAGCACAGGAGTAGCTCCTCCATGAACTCCCAATCTAACGACTCCCCTCGCTCCACGTCCCTCGCCACCAACATCTCGGCCATCGACGCCTTGAAGTCCCCGCGCGGGTCCGTCGAGTACTCCACCACCGCCACGCCCCCGCACGCGCCGGTCACGTGGTGTCCCGTGTTGTCGGCGAAGGTGGAGGATGACGACGCGGCGCTGCTCCGCCGCGCCTCCTCGACGAGCGAGCTAGTCTCGGCGGGGGACACGAAGAAGCGGTCCGTGGCGCTGATGGAGCCCCGTGGCGGCTCCGTCAGGCGAGGGGAGAGCTCGGTGGGGCCGTACCAGTACGTCGGGCCTCTGCCGCAGGTGACGTCATCCCCGGCGCCGACGTAGCGGTCAAAGGAGAGGGTCTTCAGGTGGTCGCAGTCCGAGAAGAGCCAGTGAGGCGGGGATGTCTTTGGCTTGGATTGGGATGTGTCACTTTGTCTTTTCTTGCTCTTCTTTGCCATTTCCTCTCTCTCTCTCTCTCTCTCTCTCTCTCTCTCCTTCTTTTCCTATATTCTTCTTGTATCTATTGCATTATAACTTTGTTTTCAAGAATGTTATATATAGAGTAGATGGACCACTTGAAAGGGAAGTTGGATGAAATGGCGAAAAGTTTCCTACTTTGACCTATTTGTAGTCATTGTAAACTGATATTCTTATGAGTTGTATTACAATTAAAGGGAATTACCGATATCTTTAAGAATAATTTCATGCCATTTGTGGAGGACAAAAGTTATTTTTCTACCGAGAATAAAGTTGTATTTCCTATTTTCTATTTGTAACGGATGAGACATCTGGCTCTATACTTTTAAGTGCGAAATGGGTAGTTGATGTATAGATGGAAATAAAGGTGGAGTGTTTGTGAATCTTTAAAGGGAGCCGTTGGATTACATTAATTGTAAGGCAAGTATTTACTCTTCTCCAGTAGAATCTCCCATAGATTTAGATGACGGTTTCGTCCTTAACTTCCAAGATTGAAGATTAGGGAGCGCATTTTGTTCTCTTCTTCAAAACAGGAAACATTGGTCCAAATTATCTATTCAAAGTTACCATTTTGCATAAGGCTTATTAGAGCTATAGCCAAAATGTTGTTAGGTTAAGTTGAGGGCCAAACCTTGACCAACTAATGGAACTCAAACCGAACCCATGTCCTGGATTCCACATTCAATGAGGTAAGCCAACACGCGGTGGGTTCATGGTAGGAAGCCAACCATGCAGCATTTTCCAACATAAATGTGACAATAAATAACAAATAGTCCGTTTCATACAACGTTAATGTAGACGTAGTGCCTAGCTAAGAGTAACAAGTGTAAGCTAATGTAACAAATAGGTGAGGATGAGAGCTATGAGCATGAGCACGTAGGCGATCCCTTGATCAATCGCCTTGCCATCGATCCGACGAGACGACTTCGTCCATGCCTGGCCATTACCGAGCTGAATCAGCCCTGAAAAGAAGAAAGTTACAACAAAGAGCAGTGCGTACACTCTCATGCAACCCATCTTACTCTCTTAAAAGGAGACTCAAAAGGTTTGGAAGAGAAGTGTGTGTGTATATATAGTATATATATATATATATGGAGCTTTTAGATGAAGTAGAGTTGGTTGGCATTTGGAAGAGGGAAGTGGTAGACATATTTATAGGGAAGTTTGCCCTTCCTCTCCTCCTTGCTGCGCCTGTTGATCTATTTTCGACCACTTCTTTCTCCACCGGAGGAAGAGACAAAGGATTGGAGCAATTTCTTGAACGTTGACTCGATCTGTTTCTGGCTGTGACCTAGCAAATTCCATGGCGGTGTTTGGATGTTTGAGTGATGCATGGGTTAGTCCTCTGCATCTCACAGTGCAGAGAATTTCTGCAGTTGCATATGTGGAAACCGATGGTTGATTACAAACACACGGGAACTACTCATGGAATGCCACATCTCATAGGGTGTATTTCATTTACTAGATTCTTAGCTGCAGGAAAGTTAATACGATTGTACCTGGTTGCCTAGTGGGGACGACAAGTCGTTGACCGAAACAACCTGGCTGCCGAAAGCTTGGACGGCAGTCACTGGTCAACGAGTCGTAGAGCTCACTCCAGTTTCGGTCAAATCTCCTGGATAAGATTTTGTCTTCTATTCCTCTGCACCGTTGGATGGAAAATCGAGAGTGGAGATGTGTTTGCTGTGGCCTGTTATCATGAGTATATTTATGTGATCGGTTAAATGTTTGTTAAACACAATAAACCTGAAATAATATATAACTAATCTAATACGAGGAGATCCTCTATTCTACTTGTTTTATACATCTGACCATGTCCTATTTCTACATTACACATGGATAGTATTAGATAGCTAATTAACGCTTAATCTCAGAAGTTTTGTTGTTGGGCTCTTAATGGGTTCGCGTATGAATGCTACGTGAGAGGCCAAACGAATTATCAACAGTGCACTATATATTATCGTCATTTGCGTTAGTAAATAATTTATCGAATCAAGAAGACAGAGCATTGCATTCCTTACACCATTCAAACTCTAAAACAGATAAAAATAGAAGCACAAACTGAATCTAACAAGCAATGACTGAAGCTTCTTTAGGGGTCAACGAACAAGATACGTAGCAAGGAGAGCCACGATCATGAGCACGTAGGCAATTCCTTGGTCGACCGCCGTCCCTTCGCTGGTCAGAGATGTCGGCGCCGCTTTGCCGTTCGGTGGCCGCATAAGGCCAGACAAGAAGAATGTGATGAAGATCATAGCATAAACTTTGACTGTGTTCATCTTACTAATAGAACTAAACAAGAATGTAACTTTAGAGTAATTGATTGTGCTAGCTCTTTAAGCTTAATAAGAGTACGGTGATGAGAAGAAGAGAGGAATGATATATAATATATATGGAGGGAGAGCAGTGCAGGTGTTAGCTTTAGATTATATAAAGGGAGGTATAAGAGTTCGAATAGAATAAGTATGCTAAATTAATTGAATTGCTGGCCACGCTGTTTCATACTCGCATCATGAGAGGTCAAAGATTGAAGAATTTGCCTGCAGTTTTCGTAGACGTACTGGAGCTTTGGATACACTCGCACAACCCTTTTATTGATCTCGTCAGAGTTTGACTACGTTTAGACGTCAGCCAAGTGTTGTCTCTATTGGTTGAATGGGTTAAGAGGAAGATAAATATAATAATATATAGAGTAGCTTGTCCCAGGTTATAATCATTTTTATATAATATTAACAAAAGTGGCTAAAAGTTTCACAGTATAAGATAAACTAGCTTACCTATCATTATAGCTCATTAGTTGGGTCTAATGCAAAAAAATAGAGTTGGATCAATAAAAAAGATAAGAAACAGAGACTTATTTAGTTACTGTCAAATGAGCGATCAATTTAGATGAAATTAAGATATGTTAAGCATGGAATCATATAAGTTAAATTAAAAGCCCAACTGGGCTAATAGTATTAATGGGGCCCAGCTCAGTCCCAGCTGTAGCTCTTGATTCTTCTTCTCTCATTTTAGTGCTCGAAGAATAGGTACTCTTGTTTGGGATTGAGAACATTTATGAGATGTTCTCGTTTTGTTTGGCGTTCTTCGTATGCAATTTTCTCTTAATTTTGCAAGCTTATCCTTAGTAAAATGCTACAAATATTCTCAGTGCGAAACATATATAAAGAGTTTGTAAAATGGAATAGCATATTAAGAAATGTGTCATCACAAATGGCACTCACTATTATTGTTTCACTCTCTCACCTTTCTTATTTATTTTTGCTTCTGTTATTAGACTACAGCCAAGGGGAATTATAGATAGGAGTGACCACAGTCTTTGTTTGGAAATACTTCTCAAGAGCATGCATGCTGTTATCCTTTCCAAACCCACTCATCTTATAACCACCAAAAGGACAGTCCGTGTCAAGAACGAGGTAGCAATTGATCCAGATGGTTCCTGCACGAATCGATCTCGACATCCTGTTTGCAATGTTTAGATCCTTCGACACGATCCCGGCAGCTAGTCCATACTTCGTATTGTTCGCCTTCTCTATCGCTTCCTCAATAGTCCTCAAAAAACAAGAAAAAGAAAAAAAAAAAGGAAGAGTAGAAATTCAAGAACAATAGTTGGTCTTTGAGATTGTCTACTAAGTTGTGGCAGACTTACTTGAACTTCATGAGGGACATCACAGGACCAAATATTTCATCTTGGGCTATCAGCATATCCTCCTGTGAATTTATTTATTTATTTATTTATGATGTTTAGCTGATGACTAAGTTTTAATTCATTCCATATGGAACACGGCGTGATAAAGTGTTTGTTTCACCTTCACATCAACGAAAATAGTTGGCTCAATGTAGTAGCCTTGCTCACTGCAAGGCTTTCCTCCTGTCAGTAAGGTAGCTCCTTCTCTCTTTCCATGCTCAATGTATTCAAGAACCTTCTCATATTGCTTCTTATCAACCTGCACTATATATAAGAGAGGATCATCTGCTGGCAGAATCTATTGATCAGACAATCTGAAAGGTTTAGGCTACCTGAGGCCCTTGATGGACATGGGGATCAAAAGGGTCTCCAACATTCCAATTCTTCATGCTCTCTGCGATCTTCTTCACGAATTGATCATAAATCCCCTCCTGAACGTATACACGAGAACCTGCCATGCAAACTTCTCCCTAGAAGTTCATAGAACAAATGACATCGCGTGGTTATTTTCTACTCAATTTTTTAAGGATTAATAAACTCTCCGGCGAGAAAGTTTTGCATGCCTTGTTGAAGAATGTGGCGGTGCGAGCAATATCAACTGCCATGTCTACATCAGCATCATCAAAGATAATGAGAGGCGACTTGCCACCCAGTTCAAGTGAGACGGCCTTTAGGTTGCTTCTCGCTGCTGCCTCCATTATGAGACGTCCAACTGCTGTCGATCCTGTAAAGCTAACCTAAATCAAAAGAGTTAGTTCAACAAACTGATTGCAGGAAGGGAATCTCTTTGTCAAGACGATGCCAATTGAGGAATAAATTTTCCTAGCTAGGTTACTGATACATCACAAATTACCTTGTCGACATCCATATGAGAAGCAATGGCTGCTCCTGCTGTTGACCCAAAGCCTGTGACTACATTGAGCACCCCATCAGGAATACCTGCCTGTAACATGAGAAGTTAGCGAACATAAAATTAGTCTAGGCAACTTAAGTTGAAGAGAAGAGTTTAAACCTAAATAGTAAGTCAAATACTTCTTCAATACCTTTCCCAAATTTAAAATTATTATCTATCGACTATAATAGCCAATTTTTATATTCAATACTAATTTTAACACCACGTGATATAAAAGAAAAGATAAATGTATCCTATTTTTATATTCGATACCGGTTTCGTTGCATGAAAACAAGAAAAAGACAATAAGAATTTATAAGGAAGGACCTGCTTAGCCAAGTGGGCATAGAAGAGAGCAGTCAAGGGAGTTTGCTCAGCAGGCTTAACGACCATAGTGCAACCAGCAGCCAAAGCGGGGGATACTTTGCTAAAGAACATGATAGACGGGAAGTTCCAAGGTATGATGTGCCCAACTACGCCAATGGGTTCGCGCAACGTGTAACCTTGGAACTCTCCTGCAATCTTCGCGGTCTCGCCGTGAACTTTATCAGCAGCCCCAGCAAAGTAGCGGAGCGCATCGGCAGACGCCTTGATGTCAACTATCTTTGTCAGGAAGAACAACTTCCCCGCATCTAAGCTCTCCAGTGCTGCCAGTTCGTCAACATTTTGCTCGATTAAGTCCGCAAATCTCGTCATTATCCTCCCCCTTTCCTGGCAACCATTGTGCATAAAAGGTTATATGAGTTACCAGAAGGGCTCTGTTTTATACTCGGGTATCTTTTCCATTCTACTTTTTATTGCTTGTATGAAGAAACGCAGGATGGTTGTAAATCGATGCAAATGACTCTGTTTTGATGTTTATAAAATTGTAAACCTTCATGTTTTAAAATTTGTAAAGATGCCATCAGTAAATAATAACACGAGAGAGAGAGAGAGAGAGAGAGAGAGAGAGAGAACATACGTAGCCGGACATGCGAGGCCACTTGCCATGGTCAAAAGCTTCTCTGGCAGCTTTCACTGCCAAATTCACATCTTCTTTGTCACCTGCAGCAACGCTTGCTATCACATTCCCTGTGCGTGGATCTCTGGTCTCCAATGTATTCCCTTTAGAACAAAATTAAAAAAATAACGTAAAAAAGTAGAACAAAAATTTTAAAAAAAATAACATGATAAAAATTGATTAATTTTTCATGCAGGTAGATCCAACAAGTATTAAAATCGATTCCACACTTGCTGAAGTATTCCTATAAAGCTAACTCATATATACTTGTAATTTAAGGGCCCCACTTCCACTGTAGACTGGCACCGGAACGGTGCGAGGCCCTGGATAAATATCGTGGCATAAGAGGAGGTGCCGAGTTACACTGCATCTCCCTATTGGGAGAGTTTTTCTCTAAAAAATACTCATATAAATTCGCTGAATTCTTCATAAAACTTACACAAAATTGATAGAACATTTCAAACTTTTACGTAAATCGCTTAACTTAAATTTAAAAAGTCGTTAATTATAGCAGCCGTTTCCTAACACAAAGTCAAAAGCTCAATCCTCGTCCTCTCTTTTGTTCACTGGTCTTCTTATTTTCCAAGGAAAAGGAGATTTTTTTTGGGGGGGGGGGGGGGGGGGGGGGGGGTAGATTTCACTGGACTATTTTGATACAAGACAATAAAAGAGTTGTGAGCAACTACGCCATTCTTACATTCCAGAAGTTATGGTACCATGGTCACTGTAAATGATAGCGACCGACGACGGTATCAACTACTCCTTGGTCAAGAGAAAGAGAGAGTCGGATTGTTAGAAAGGAGTAGTATGATTAGCCTACTAATACTTTCGTTTAGTTTTTGTCTCTCCAGTTGGCACGATTGAATACAACTACCCTATTAGGAAGAAACACTTTTCTGTGGATCTTATGGTATTTTGACTGCTGCAAACATTTTCTACCCACAACTAACCTGGCTAAGGAGGTAGAATAAAATTGTGCCACTTCGTGAGTTTTTAACCAAATTAGCTAGTTTTGTTTTAATTTTTTTTAATATCTTTAATTTAGTTATTTAGCGGTTAAGATAATTTTTTAATAAAAAATATTTTTTAAAATGACTATAGTAAATTAGACTCTATTCGATAATAAATTTAAACTGCGGTTAATATGAATGAAAAAATTATAAAATAAAACTAGTTTGGTCCAAGACTACTTACTTAGCAGCAGGTTGTCTTACAGCCCGTAGGTCCCTCCTGAACCGGGGCAGCTAAAATTAGCCGATTGGCAGCCAATATAATGCTGCCTAAGTTTCCAACCTTTTTTTTACAGGATAAGGTATATTGTTTAGGAACCAAGAGCTCTGGTTCACTCGTTTTATAGCATAACGAGGTGCTCTCGAGTTCCAACTTCAAGCAAGGAAATATAATGAAATAAAAACAGTTACGATGATGATAGGAAGCTACTCACATAAAGTTTATAACTACGTTTAAAAAGAAAAACTTTATAACAAAGTAATGAACAGCAAACTAAAGAAGAAAGGAAGAAAAATAAGGAGAAGGAGAGAAGGGAGAAAGAAATGAAGAGGATTAACAAGTTAGAGAGAGGGAGAAAGACGAAAAGGGTACGATAAGTGGTACCGGAGATGGCATCAGAGAAGCGACCGTTGATGAAGAGCTTGGTGAATTTGATCTCTGGCAACTTGAAGCCATTTGCCGAGCTGCCGTTGGAATGAGAAGCCATAAGGAGCAAGAAAGGAAGCAGCCACTCTGAACTATATCACCCTCTCTCTCTCTCTCTCTCTCTCTCTCTCTCTCTCTCTCTCTCTCTCTCTCTCTCTCTCTCTTCTCTCTCTCTCTCTCTCTCTCTCTCTCTCTCTCTCTCTCTCTCTCTCTTTCTCTCAATATATGTGATGTGATTGTTTTGAATGTTAAAATGTGGAGAGAAAAAAAAGTACTCACTGTTATAAACTTCTTACTTTTAATACTTTCAATACCCTTTATTTATCTATCTATCTATCTTTCTCTGTAGAATAAAAAAAAAAAAAATCTAATGGTCAATATAGTTAAAGGGTATAATAGTAACACTAGAAATTTGAGTCCTATAACCGGTTCAACAGGTGATTACTTATTTCTAAATTATAATTACTGAGGGCAACACTATTTTATGTTTTTTTTTTTGCATATAGCCTCTCAATTTTATTTATTTATGTATATATCATTTTAAAATTCATACTTATATATATACCCTTCAACGTATATGCCTGAGAATAATGTGTGTGTATATATATATATATTTAAGATTAATTTAAATTAAAATTTAATAACGTATTAAAATAGAGAATCAGATATAAATAAAAGTCTATCTCCTATAAATATAAATAATTAAATTTAAATAGTCTAGTTTTAAGTAATATGTTATATAATTAAAGTATAATCGTATCTAAGAAAAAATTTTACGGAAGAAAATAGTGCACGTAATCTAATCTTTTTAATTAATATATTATTTTATCTATGTAATGTGGTGTTGCAATTTGTACCGGGTATATAAAAAGAAATGGGAAGAAGGACGAGAAGGAAACCCCACATTTTGGCTAAGATACAGTCAGAACAATAAAAAGAAATAGTATTAAGCACATGTATACCAATACAAACATTTATGTTGGAAGAAAATGGAGGAATGGCGACAATCTCAGAAACAAGTTTCTTTTTTGGCTAACGTCAACAACACACTCAGAAATGCATAAAGACTCTTGTAAGGAATAACGCAGGGATTAGGGTTAGTGCCAAGCAAACTAAGACAAATAATAAAAGCGAACGACAAGACAAAATATTACAACTGCAACAAACAAAGAGATTAAACACTCTGATAGCTCCATTTGTGGTAACGATAGCGAGATGTGAGGGGAAAGTAGGAAAAAACACGGTGACGAAGGTGAAAGGGTGGGCAACTCAAGGTGATGAAGGTCAAGCCAATGGATTAGAGGTTGATGACGACGACACCAGAGGAAGCCTAGCGCCTGGGACCGACCTAACTTGAGTTATCATACAGATCCAGCCTCTGTTGATGTAGGACGATAAAGGAGGAGAAAGATAAGTCGATAGCGACGCTAATAGCGACGGTATGGAGGATGAATGGGAGTCGATGAAGTAAGAAGGGGGATAGATCGCAACAGGGAAAAGAGAGAAAGGAGAGACTAGATCAAGAGAACACGAGGAGAGGGAGAATGCCAAGCCTTCTAAGAGGGCAAAGTTGCAGACTAAACGGTAGCAGTGAACAAGTAACCTGTAACTTTGAGAAATCTGCCCTATAGTGTATAGGACCTCACGGCAGACTATCGATCAGCTAAACATTGAGATCGTAGGCATACGAAAGAAAAAAAAAAAAATCAAGCAACACTGTCAATTATAGAATATCAGCCAAAGCTTTGTAAACAAGAAGCCTGAGACAAAGAAAAGGTACACCCATCTATAGCTTCTGATCTAGTATATAGGTGAAGTAACTTCGGCACCTTCGTTTACATTCAATGGGGATATGATGGCTGAGGAACTGAATGTGGAGCAGCATAATCATAGGCACCATAGTTAAGTGTTGCTCCACCGTACGGCATGGCACTGCGTCGTTTGCCAATTTCTTCGGGCACATGAAACTGTTGAGGAGCTGCAGTGGGGCTTTGGGCATATGATGCAGATACAGGGCTACCAAATCCGCCCTGGCCGGGATAATTGTATGAATGGCGGGAGGCTGGAGCAGGAGGTACAGCAGTTGGATTCCGATGGAATGAGGGATAAGCAGCATTGGAGCTCCTACTTGCCTTGGCAGGTCGGGAAGAGGGGGCATCTCCAGTAGTTCGTGCCCTCTTCTTGTGGAAGTTGGCTGCTGCAGACCTCCTCCTGTCTGACTTGGCCCTTTCCATTTGAGAAAGCTTCTTCCTTAGGCCCTCAATGCTAAACTTTGACTCCAGTTTGCAAGCTTCAACACACTTGATAATGGACCTCATGGCATTGCACTCTAAAATTCTTGACTCTTCCTGGAAGACAGTTAAGTTTTCGTAAATGTGTGATCTAAGTGAAGGAAGGCTAAGTAAAAAATGGGCTTGAAGTTCCTTTAGGGTGATGTCATGTGATCATAAAGATTGCAATCAGAGGAAGCAATATCGAAGCTCATCCATTTGCTAATTCCTTTAAATAGATCTATATGAAGAAAAGCATAAAATGATCCTCCCAATGCTGGTCCTGGGAGGACATATGCAACCTTATTCCTATTACAGAGATGGACTTTTCATGGCATGATTACACATCACCAGCGGATACCTACCGGCAAACTAGGTGATGCAGTAAGCATACTTACCACTGAATGCAAAAGGAGAAGAACCAATGTATAGGCAAAGATCAAAAAGACGTGAGAAGAAACAAAGGAGGGAAAAGAAATGGACAACAGGACAAGATACCAAGGTATTGTTAGATTAGGTGGAGCTAATGAGAAAATAAATAGCTTCATTTTAGATCATAGAGGGCAATAAGGTGTCAAATGGCACTAAGGAAGAAGAGAAGGTATAGAAAGCCAACTTAAGATATAAAAGAAAATGTGCCTTCAGATATGAAAAGGTATTGAGGAGAAGAACCAGCACTACAATCTTACAATGTGAAAAATCATAAGGACATCACAACTATTTACTAATTTAATCCTATATCCAAAATAGAGTGTAAATAATCAACAGTAATGATATTAACAGCAAATAATGGCCCACTCCAGTTAGTTAGAATTATCTATCTCAGCATGACACAAAACCATGTCATGAAAGCGCATGCCCCCAAATTAAACAAGGGTAGAAGAGTAAGACAGCTAGGATATTTCAAGCATACCATAGCAGCAACTGAACGATTCCCACTTTTCAGTATAGCATTAGCTTTTTTCCTGGCAGCCTGGAGATAAGACTTCAGTAAAGGAGTAGGTGGAAATTGTTCAATCAAACCAGACTCATGAGCAATATATACTGCCTCAACCTCTTTCCCATTCTTTGCCAACTCCTCAATTATATCTGTGGTGACCATATATAAGCTTCAGATTAATTTTTCTCAATAGCAAGAATTTGCCTTTTCAAATTCCCCCAAATGCTTTAAGTAACAATTCACAGAATAGGTATTATATTGTCAGAATCAGCAAATGAAACTGTCGATATATATTCTACAAGATTTGCAAATCTTAAGCTACTAAGAAAATATCCTTTTGCAGAATCAAGTAGCACACATGACACATGCAAATAGAGAATTAAGCCATAGTCTCTTCAATTGAAAATGCATCACTAAGATCCTCCAACCAGAGGATGCAAAATATTTTCCTTGTGATAATTGACTAACTGACCCACAGTTTGCATAGTCATTGTTGAAACCCAATATAGTCACCCAGTGACATAAAATTAGGAGTATTACAATCTATACAACTTAATTATAGTTTTTCTTGTGTCCACAAGAATGACTTAGGAGATAATCTCCTCCTTGTCATTGCTTAATATCTTGCTGTCTGAAAAATTACAAGGTCTATCATGTTCTAATGCTTCAAGGTGCAAATGAAGACTCCTAGGATACTGAATTTTCCTATTTATTTTGGGAAAGCGAAAGCAAATAACAACATTAACACTACTACACGTTCTAATGAAGTCCAAACAAGCAATGCCAAAAAGTAGTGCAATATAACAAGAATTCTTCTTACTTTCATTGATTTCTCAACATCAAGTTAATAACAGAGAATAACAGCCACCTGACAGCAGCTAGAATAAATAAATGCTTCTCATAAGAAGATAAACCAAACAAAGACTTTATTTTACCTGCGAGCTTCTCACCAAACCCTAGCGCAGGAGCAAGCCTCGCCATCTCCCTCCTCCGTGAGTGCTCCATAAACAATTTCCTCAAGAACTCTTCGTCAAACCTCGAACTCAACCCGAACGCCGCCACTATCTGGAGAAACAACTGCACCTCCGACCGACCCACCCCTTCCTCACCTTCCACTCCCTCTTCCCTTTCCTCCTTCCCATCCAATTTCTTCTTCCACGCCTCGGCCACCGCCGCCGCCCTCTCCCTCATGCTCCCCGACACCTCCGGCGCCTTGCGCCTATCCGGATAAAACAACGCCATGAGCAGCATTCCAAAAGCCCAGCTTGGATCGTGTCCTCCGCCACCACTGTTAGCATCTCCGCCACTGTCCTGTTGATCCAAGAAATCCTGGATCGCATCCACCACCAGCCTCGGCGGATCCACCGCTTCGGCGACGGCCTCCCCGATCTCCCGTCGTAGCACCGAGAGGTCTCGGCGGTGGGAGACCATGAACTGCCAGAGCCCTGGGGAGTCCATACGGCGGCATAGCCACTGCAGCACGCCACGTATTTGCGCCGGAGGTTCTCCGGCGGCCTCGATCTCAGCGACAGCCGCGGCGCGGCGTTCGCGGATAAGCTCGGTGGCGGCGCACTCGCGGTCGGGGATGGAAGATTCGCGCTGAGAGAGCGATTCTAGCGTTTGATGGGTGGTAGAGTCGAGGTTTTGGAGGTCGGCGTCTAGGGCTTGAGAGCGGGTGGTTAGTGTTTTGTTGAAGGAGGCGAAGTGGTCGGAGAGATTGTTTAAGAGGAGGGTGCAGCTATTAAGGAGAGATTTCTGGGATTCGAGGTCGTCGAGGGCTTTCTTTATTAGGTCGGAAGAGACTACGTCGGCCGCCATAGTGAAGGGAGGAGAACGAAGAGTGAAGAGAAGAGAAGAGAAGAGAAGAGAAGAGGAGCAGGTGGGGTAGTAACTAAAGCTAGTCTTATCCAGTTTTGGGCTTAGCCTTTCAGCTTTGGGCTAGATAGGATTGGGCTTTGAATATCTTTTAACAGATCACAGCCCAAATGCTAAGTTCTTAGGGGTGTAGATTGCGTGCCTCTGTTTCTATAATTAATCCGACCAGATGAGTTGTATTTACCACTACTTAACTAATCCGCGATGTGTCTTGCCACCTTCAATTACAAACTTAACAGAAGTGGTTTAATCCCTCGTCTCATGGAATCCCAGGATGGAGAAAGTACACAAACCAAGAACATAGAATATAGAAACTAGTACAACAAGCATTCTTCCATGACCCATGTCGCCATCTACAAAGCGAAGTGTCGACATGAGTGGATCATGCGCTAACTATGTCACCATATTTTACAATCACTATGTTTTCCATAAAAAAAATAAAAAAAATAACGCACATACGTACCGACGTGCGTCACCTCAGACAACTAGGCCCAGAGCCCATGGCCCACGGCCCACAAACTTTGAGATGGGTACGTGTCGTATATTTGTTTGGTTACATAGAAAACTCCTGCATTGGGGCCTGCAGGGGTTACTCTTTACAGCCCACAGGAAAGCGCAGCTGCTTGAGACCTACGGAGACGCCGATTGGTGAGAGCGTGTGGTCCTTTAAATGCTCGTGCTCGTGCTCCTCCTCCTCTCGCCAGTCTCAAAAAATTCGTAGCGTTTGAATCGAAGTACAGGATGCAATCGCTGCAGGAGAAGGCGTCGGAATGGAGTGGCGTAGCGGCGAGCGACGCCTTCGCGATCGATGAGACCAACCTCTTCGAATCCCTCGGTGGTCTCCAACCCTTCATCGATCTGTCCACCAATTTCTACACTAGGTTCTCTTTTGCTTCTTTCTCTCTCCTCTGGATTCTGGTCCTCGATTGTGACCTTGGGTGTCGTTGATCGATAGAGTTTACGAGGACGAGGAGGAGTGGTTCCGGTCGATCTTTGCTAATTCGAAGAAGGAGGACGCGATTCGGAACCAGTATGAGTTCTTCGTGCAGAGGATGGGAGGGCCTCCCCTCTTTTCCCAGAGGAGAGGTAAATTGAGTTTTTCTTCTTTTTATCTCTTTATTTGAACAAGTAAATTTCTTCGGTGGAAAATAGATGGATTGGCACAGGTGAGACACATAAAGAATATCTTTTGCAGCCCTGATAATATCTTTATTTATGTAGTTAGTGGATTCCAGTTATCTCGAGTTAGTTCGTTGTTCAAGGGATTTTTGTAATTACTAAATCGAAGACTAGTTCAAAGGGATTGCAGATTGATTGATTAATGAGCGTATTTGTTTTTTAAGCTATTCCTGGATAAAGTTTCATATGGGCAGAATCAAAGCATCAAACAGAAAACTGAATCAAAAGTTTGAAATTGCATCAAGTTGGTTAGTTTAAGTTTTGCATTTACTATAGAATAGCACCCATTTAAACATAAACTGCAGAAAAAGTTTTTTTTTCATATAATTATGCTGAAGTTTCTTTTGTCAGCTACAAGCTATCTATGCAGCACAGTTCCTGTTAGGCTGCTGTGAAAAATATATCATAGATGTTTAATACTTTATCACTTATCTGCTTGCTAAGAAGCAGATAAGATTTTGGAGTTACAATTTAGGTAAGACTGGAAGAAAGTGATAGAAGTTGTATATCAGATAGGATTCCTGCTGAGAGGTATGTTGAAGATTTTGAATTTTGGCACGTGAATTGGTGGAGACTCTCTTTTAAGATAGTGTACGTTGTCAAGATTTGAAGTATGAATTCCAATGCAACTACTAAGATGATTTACATTTGTCAAGTTTGTACAGTTTGGTGTCGTTCCAAGATGGAAGATATTCTTTGTACTTGTTCTTATTACATGTTGCTAGAGGTGAAAACGGATCGGATACGGATCGGATAGTGCTCAACCCATATCCGGATTCATATTTTTAGTTTGGATACGGATATTGGACGGATAGCAAAATTTAAAACCATATCCTAACTAAACGGATACGGATAATTTTCGGATAAATGATTGGATCTTAAACGGATATTGATTAAATTTAAAATAATTATAATATTTTATTTAAATATAATCAACACAAAATTAATAAGAGTTTTACAACAAATAATTTTTTTGTATGTCAAATATATAAAATTAGAGAAATTAATCTCTATAAATAATATATAATATATTATTAGTAATAATATTAATACTTACTATTTAAATAAGTAAACTAAAAACTGTAAATCATTTAAAAAAAATATGGGTAAACGGATATCCGATATCCATATCCGAATCCGAAAAATTTATCCGACCCGTATCCGAATCCGTATCCGAATTTTTTTCAAAAATTCTATCCATATCCGAATCTGAATCCGAATCCGAGTCGGATAGAAATTTTTTATCCGAATCCGATCTGAGTCGGGTTGGATAGCTGGTCGGGTCGGAGTTAATCCGACCCATTTTCACCCTTACATGTTGCTCAGGACATAAATTTCTTTACGCTGAGGACAGGAAATCATGACTTGTTAGTGTCGATCTAATTGGGTCATGCCATGAGGGTCTTTCGTTAGGGCTAATGGGCTATGTGGATTCCTGCATTTCTATTAGCTCAGTAAATCAACAAGACAACAACCAACATTTATAAAAGAAAATGGGGGAGAAAAACATAAATCAACAACAAGAATTTGTTCTGGCTTTCTAATTGAATCATTCTTGAACCTTCTTCTAGTACCTCCGCGATGTGTGGCATTAATTGGTGGTAATTGTGGTACAACACTCATTCTTACTAGAACAGAGCCCACAAATGGATGAGAGCTTCTGGACTTCAGTCAATGCTGATATAGCTCTATCACTGTTTGTGTACAAATGGTGATGGATACAGTAGTGATTTAGTACCAAATTAGACTAATCAGTCATTTCCTTTTTTCTGAAGAAAATTATTTGTTTTGGAATATCGGGGCCCTCAAGATTATCTTGAGAAGTGGCTAGTGCTGCTTAGGAAGTTGGTCAGTTGCTAATCCTTTGTTTACTATATTTCTTTTGCCTATGTTTTTTTTTTCTTTTTCTTATTACTTGAGAGAGCATTCCAGAGGCATTGTATTGGAACTATTAATGAATTTGTATCTGCAATTATCACCACCCATGCTGTTTAGTGAGAAGTTCATTGGCCCACCTCTCTTAAGTTTGATTTTCCTGATGGTCTATATAACATATCTCAATCTTGATTTTTCTAATTCTTTTTGTGATTCTTCTGTCTTTTATTTTGATATACTATCCATGGACGATGTAAGACTATTTCTAGCAGCCAAGTGATGTATAAAGCACAAACCGGAATCTAGGTTAGTACCTGTACATCAACTTGTTTGCTGGACAAACCCAGTGCTGACTGTCCCTTGCAGAAACTGCAGTCCCTTGGAATTGTCAAGCCTACTTTATTCCTCATTGAACAACATTAGGTACTTGATTGAGAATATTACATTGCTGATTGCCTTATTCTTCCTTTGCAGGCCATCCAGCACTTATTGGACGGCATCGCCCATTTCCAGTTACTCATCAAGCAGCTGAGAGGTGGTTACACCACATGCAACAAGCATTAGACAGCACTGCAAGTATTGACCCAGATTCAAAGACCAAAATGATGAATTTTTTCAGGTAATTATTAGCACCCAGAATCTTGTTCCTTTAAATCCAGTTCTCTGGTGCTGAACTTTACCACCATACAATAATCTTGACATCTGCTTTCTTCTTTTCCTTTCTTTTCTTTTTTTCAGGCACACTGCATACTTTCTTGTTGCTGGGAATGAGATGACAAGGCAATGTCAAGGAGTTCCCCGCCAACATGCAACCGATAAACCGTCTGCATAAGAGAGTCCCTACTCACTACCCACTTTCTAGACTTGATTACAGTTATCTATGTATTTTAATTTAATCAACTGTGGTTAAAATACTGTATACATGAGTTTGGGAAAAGAATAAATTTATATATGAAATTAGGTGTACTGTTAGAGGTTGCACTAATTGAGTTTTTTTTGTTGTATGGATTTATGTTTCCACATTGTGATTTATACGTAGAAATTTTCTGGATGATGCTATCGCACTACTCTCCTGCTCTACTGCTTGAGGCTGTAATTGTGGACCACAATTTATTATTCAGGAACTTAACCATTCCTATTCTTGACTTCCTCCATCTTGCCATTGTCCCCTCCTCGGCCATATGCATTTCTGTCGGTTGCCGTGGACCTTGCCTTTGTCGTTGTCCGTGTTTCCATTGTCTGCGCCGAGGGTTGTGGACCTTGCCTTAACCCACTTCCCGTCTTTCCGCCTCGCTGCCATTTGCACCGACTGCCGTGGACATTGTCAGCCCTGGTCTCAATCGGTCTGCACAAGCTGTCATCGCTCTGCCTCACCCTTCTTCAAGGGCAGATGTCTGCCTAGATCATTAGGATATATCACGAGTTTGTTTATTTGGATTTTTAGATTTTTTGTTTCGTGAATATAATAAGCAGATTTGCCCCTTCTCGTTATTCTGATTTATTTTCTTACTGTTTTAGTTTGTTCTTGGTTCTGTTTTTGATTTCATAGGTTGCTCGAATAGAGCTTTAAGACAATCTTGATATAATTAATGGACTCCATCACTGATATGCTTGTATTTCTTTCTAGGCTTGTTGTAATAGTGCAGCTATAGATGGCTAAGTGAGAGGCTTATTTTTAGAGCTTTACTCTATTTTCTCTTTCTCTTATTGTGCATGAGTGCTTATTCTTAATGAATTGCTATAGTGTAGTTCAGTCTGTAATACAGTCCAATATAAGGCTTAATCTTACCCTATTTTCCCTCTTCTTGTGTATTAAGTTATAACTCGTTGATGAGATTAATGACTTGATTAGTCTGATTACTGTTTTAAAAAAAAAAAATCAGAACTCTGCAACTGGACATGTTAAAATACCTTAAAATTCGCTCTCTTCACATGCTTTCCAATGGTGTACGTGATTCGCCTTCACTTGCATGAAGATAAATTCACATAGAAAATTCTAAGAAATATACTTCAAGATCATGATCGATGCACAGATCTCAATTGTTCACTTCATTTAGTATTTAACTTCTAGTTGTGGTGACAAAAATATATGGGAGAATCACATTGTGGAGGTGAAGGACTGAAGGTGGTTTCTACAAACATTAAATGCGACTGAACATTCAACGCTTTTAGAGATCTAAGGGTGTAAATGAGTATCTTATATGTCAAACAAGGTATTACATAATTGATACCTGATTTAGAGGACAATAGCCAGTGAAAGATAATATCTCATAAGATCCCAAATGTTCGATGAAGTTGAAAAAGAAGAAGAAAATTGCAATGCCTTGATGCCTCCTCTCTCTAGTCTCTATTAATTCCCTTAAAATTCTCAATGAGGTGAAAGCTCCAATCACAGCAAGAACTTTATACTAAATGATCACCTTTTCTTCTCCAAAGTCCTACCACCTTATGCTAAACAATGTCTAAGAAAACTTCATCTTTAAATGATTAAACTGCAAAAAAAGAAGGTATCTTTTATTCGAAGTCTCAACTCCCTCTTAAATCGTATGTGCCAATAAAAAGAACTAGAGAGAGAACATCAACATAGCTCAGCATTCTCTTCATGATTTGATAACATAAACTAAAGATACCAACAACTACCAGAAAACGAGATTACACCCTCCTCAAATCAATCCAACAGTAATCTGGAGGGGACGGCGAACCGTGCCGAAAAGGACCGAGACAAGTCTTCTGGCTCGTCCCATATCGATCTTTCATCAAAGTTCTGGGCATACGTGTATGAATCATATGGCTCATGCATCTGCTTTGCAAACTGTAGTATCCTCTTCTTCTCCTTCATAATCCTCTTCCACAAGCTTTGCAATCTTGTCCTGGTGGATCGAGTCGATGATGGGTGATACAAGCGATCGTACTTATCGTAGTAGTCGTTGGCGGCGAATGCTAGTTGTCTGAACCTTGAGGAGCATCCGCAGGATATCCGATGCTGGAGATTTGGATTGCAATCCATAGCTTAAGCCTTCTTTCACTTCTACCTAGAGAGGGAGTACTATGTAATGATATAATACGAGAGAGAGAGAGAGAGAGAGAGAATTAAGAAGTCAACCTTGGGTGCTAACTGCTAACTGTTTGTAAAGTAATTAATGGGCTAACTGGTATGGGATAATACCATTAATGATAGATCGGTTTGGGTCCATAACCCATTAATTTTGATGAACAATCAGTGGGCCCTTCATGCGAAAGATTGTTGACTGTGATGTTCAGATGAAGGGAACCATTTATTTTGAAACACCACAGTTTCTTGTAATTAGTAAGCCACTTTTCTTAGTGGGTATTCATTGGAGTAAAAGTGTAATAATTATAAATGTGATAGTTGTAAACTGAATAGTCATTTGTAAAGGTGTCCTATAAAAAACACTTAAGATAGATAGTATTTACAAAACACTACAAAAAACCCGAAGCATTTTTCATTATAGTGAATTCACTGGCACAAATACCGGAATAATTCAAATTCGTAACATATTATGATGTTAGATATTTATTTGTTTTGGAATTCAACTGTTTCAGAGAATAACAATCTGAATCAGAGATACATGGCTATGGTAATAGGGATTGCTCATTCTGAACAGGGATATAGACCTAAGAAACAATTTCTCATGGAAAACACTTCTCTTCAGAGAATTGAGAAGTTCTGGAATGCATCTAGACTGCTTGAGATCAGACCACCAAGACCAATACTGTCAGCACTTGGGTGTCTAGAGCACAGCGCCGTGTGTTCCAAGGGACCCAAAGAATCAGGCTGGGAGACAAATAAGCAAAATGACAATCATGAATTTCATGCCAGATTAATCCAAGAATTATAATGATAAGCAGAAATAGATTGAAAATGAGTGTCACTTAAGTACCGAATGGTGGCCGTCATTATGCAAATCTTTTGTGTAAGGCTTCAAATATTCTTTGGGTTCCTTATTAACATCATCATGGTTGTCAACCTGCAAATCAGAAATATCGGTCTCTGTAAAACATCATCAGGTGGTACATAAAGCCACCCCTGCAGCAAGATTATAGTTAAAAAGCAAATTTAATCTCTACTCAAGAGAGATTTGAGGAAAAGAAAATTCCTAAATATATTATTAAGAAGAAGCCAATCGCAACCTTATCATTGAGTTCCACCGAATCGGGACTGACATTCTGGGGAGATGAAAGAATAGGCACATCTTTGCATGAAGCTGGACCAGATAAGCTCGAAGTGGCATTTTGGAATGGAAATGCATGGCATGTTTCTTCAGCATCCCAAATGGATGAATTAGACATCCTCGTTGGCTGATTGATCGTTTGCTGGCGGGAAACAAAGGCGGCAATAGCAGCATCAAATGAGTCACAGTTGATAGGGATCTGATGGAGACTCAAATTCTTTTGTGAGTGTAATGGATTGCCATCGGTAGATGGTGAGGTTTCAGATAGTAGAGCTCCAAAGCTTACGTTAGATATACAGTCAATCCATGAAAGTGCTGCGGGTTTATTCTGATTATCCTATTTTCCAAAACATAAAATGGAAAAAGGAATTGAAAACAGAGTTGGGAAATTTGGATGCGAAGAATTAAAACTTTAAAGTTAGTGAGAATACCAATGCTTGTACTGATTTTTCCGTCAGCACAGGTGTTCCTACACCTCGATTGAATGATCCATCAATATTGACCTTCTCATCACAGGTAACAGGATAGTTAGGTTTGTTCTCATCACAGAGTCTCTCTTTGGCCAGTATGTCGTCCTCACTATGAAGAGATGTTAGAGGCGTCCCACAGGTCATTGGCTCAAGGTGGGAGAACCATCCATATCTTGAAAAGAAAACAGAAACATACCCCTCAGCTAACCAGCTCGAACAGATAAATAATTTTCTCATGTATAACTAAGATAACACGAATCCAAATACTATTTGGATAAAACAGTCATACCTTAAGCGAAAAATTGATGGGTTACCAACGGCAGCATGCACATCAGCTGCAGTGATATCAGAGTTTTTGGAAGTCCATCTTTTAAGTCCCAAAATATTATCCAGCCTAGCATTGTAGGGAAAGAGCATGAGCTCTCCTGTTGCGTACTTCAACCCGCCCCACTTGAGAGTTAGGTGTTTCACCACTGAGGATATTTTCTTTCGAGTACTTAAAGTCAACTCCAGGTAAGGGTTGTGTTGATCCTGTAATATAGAAAAGTTCATTATTTCTCAAGCTGCAAAGAAGCTTTGTTAATATACTGAGATTCTAACCTGTTCCAACCCTTTCTGAGTTGCTTCATCTATTGGAAACAGCTGGAGCTTAAGCTTTCCAGAAAAATGAGGAGATTGACATGGTAAAACTGTAGAATTCACAGGTGCTGTTTCATGCAATTTAGTCTTCCTGACTGAAATCTGTGAAGTTGATGGTTGAACAGGAGGAAGAAAAAGCCTTTCACTGCGATCCACATTTGCTTTTCCTGAAAAGAGAAGAGCATATTTGAAAAATTAACTACTTATTTGAAAAATTGTTACTTTGTGGAAAATTTTGTTATGCTAATATGATTCAACGCCAACTCATCAATTCTAGTTTTACGCATGGTTTTCAAATTTCAGAAGAAAGAGTATTTCGAGCTGAAAGATGCTGTGAGTTATTTGAATCCATTCTAAAATTACAAGATGTGGACAGAGTTTAAGCGAAAACAATTAAAGGAATTCTGCCAATACGATGCAATTTCAGCATTAACATTATGTGACAACATATTACCAGATCTTATGTGTCTCTGTTTGCCATGCTTCAACATCTCCGACTTACAGCAGCCCAGTTTAATCTTTGAACTTGCAGCGCTAGTTGTTTCACTCTGGTGACCAGCAGTTTTCATGACTGCTTGCTTGGACGTAAGCAACTCCTTTTCAAATAGATCACTATTTTACGCTAACTGTCAGCTTCTTTCTGGAGGAAGAAAAATGACAGTAAGTTTGAGCACAAATGTACGCAGGAAATTTAATGAAAGTTCACTGTTGTTTCTCATTATAAACATAACTACGAATAGAAACAATATGAAGAAAATTATAAACATAACTATGCAATTATCTTCTACAAAGTAATAGTCAACAACATGACAGCACATGCAGTACAAGTTCCAAGAGAAAATCTGGTTGCTGTCATTTATGCAGTTATGCTCTTTATGAAAACCAAGAATAGGTACACCAACAGATGCCTTTACACTACCTTGAAAACCTTATGAACTCCAGAAAAATCACCTCCCTAGATCTTTGTGCATAATCTAACCTCATTCTCTTCTCCAACAGCACGCATACCATCATTAATCCATTTACCAATACTTCTGCAAGATACGACTATATACTTTTCCTCTATTTGTTAAACAACCCTCAAAACACCACACTGTAATCATCTTCTCTCTAAGTTGGGCTAAATCACGAAAATCTCTCTTTCTCTCTAATCCCCTGAAACATCATGCATCAGCTGATCCATAAATAAGTCAATCTTTTTTTTTTTCTCGAAAACACTTGCAAACTTTTACTTTCTTTCAGGCAGCTTTAAATTTCTCTCTATTTTTCTCTCCTTCATGTCCGAGCACATGCTCATGCAGTAGGAATCAAGACAGAAACTAAAGTTGGATGTCTGATGGCTCAACACTTTAGCACCACCACTTAGGTGCTATCCAAGGTAATCCATTGTACACGAGACCGCACAAGGATTCCTTAATCAATTGCATCCATGGCTTCAAAATAAATGGATGTGATTGCATGTTTTCCACCATTTATATTTATTCTTAATTGACAAATTATAGGCTACACCAAAGAGAAATATTAATATGGTGTCAATTAGATAAAGATACAATATCTCATCAGATCAACAATATAATCGCAAAAGGCGATGACTTAGGTTTAACAAACAATTCATATTATGCTAAAAGCAGCCTTCCTCACGTCTAAATCCTTGCTTTCATGAACTGTGTCAGAAACCTAATAAAAAACAATAAAGAGAAAGAGGTTGAACTACATTAAAGGAGTCAATGACGGCAGACGTCATCTTCAAAATTGTTAGACTTCAAGACGCCAGAAAAATAAAATAAAGAAACAAAACAGAATGAGATAACAAGACATCAGTTTTACTGCATCAAGCAAACGAATTGATCGATCGAGCCAACGAACTGCTCGTTAGAACCCTAAATTGAAATTTAGAAGAGAAAAAGATAAAAGAAAGCCAGTACCCAAATCATCCGCCTTCGATCTACCTTTCTCCGATGAGAAAACCCTAGCTCCAACAAAAGCCCGAAATCTCGCAGTCTTCGCCCCAGAAATCCTTGAGGAAAGGGAGATCGACGCAGCAAGTTTCTTCGAGGACGCGTTGGGATTTCTTCAGCTAAATGAAAGGAAAGACGAGAAAAAAAAAATTGGGATTTTAAAGGCTTCGTTACTTCCCTTGAGAGTTGCCGCCTTTTCCCCAAGAGAATTTTAAAGCCGTATTCGAGAAATAGGAATATGGGCTCACTAGCGTATCTCGTGCCGGGATACGCTCTGTATAATATAGCTACTGGTTAGCCCCGATTCTCGAGTCCCTCTTAACGGGTCGGATTTTCTAGAGCGGATGCGTTGAACTTGTTTACGAATTCGGACTTGTGGAAATTTTCGACCCGAACCAGAAACAACTCTATTCCGTAGTATTAGTACATAAACAACTTTATAATCATTAATTGGGATATATGATACTTTTTCTCAGACAAATAATGAGATGAATGATTAGCATTTACACTCTCTTAGCCAATAGGCAAGCGACACGTATCCTGGCTGCAAAAATTTCATTCCCAGTTGTGATGCAGGCTTTGGATTGTCCCCTGAAATAAATAACTGCCTTTTTTTTTTTTTAATCTCTAACTTTCTGCTTTAATGCAATTAAATCAGATTAATGTCTCTGCAGAGTATTTGTGCCGTTCTCGTATCTAGGTTGGTTGCCCTGTTGTTACATTACATCTCTGAACAAAAGAATAATAAAACAAGAGATAAAATTACGAGCAGGTGAGGATTTGATAATCACATTTTAGAACTGGAATATAGTAGATACATATTTAGCTATAAAAAAATTGATTGCAAGCAGAAAGGGAAGAACGTCAAGAAATTAAGCTGCATTCTCACTGCTCAAAGCAATGTTTGGATTAATGTTTTAGCTGCCAACAACTGCAGTCAAACTTTACACGAGTAAGTTGAGAGAGAGGGAATAGACAGCCAAATCAGTTGCTAGGTTTTGAAGATCCTGCGAGATGGCGATGATTGCATAAGGATTCGAGTAGAGTCAATCTGTACAGGAGACGATATTTACTGAATAATGCATCCGCATCTTTTATCACCATCATGACCATATTCAGCATTCAACTCTTCCTCGTCACTGCATCATTTAAGCAGTATTAGAAACAATATCATTGACAAATAACTTGTGAAGACACGTGCCTAGTTAAAGCATCCATCTGTTCTTTTAGACATGTTAAAGTAAATCAAAGTGAAGTTTAGATCTTGAACATCTAGTTTATTGAAAGGATGAAAGACCCAAATTCAACTGAAAACCACCTTTATCTAGGTCAAATCAAACACAAGTACTAACAATATATCAAATAGTTCTACAGTATCATATCTTAGGATAAGATGTGCTTATTCGGCAAGTAGTAAGAGCATGTGAACATTTAGCCCATATGAATGCGGATACATACAGAACAATGTTTTCCAGCAAATATAAATGCAGTAGAACTTCTTGGAGGAAATGTATTGACTTCATTAAGGACCTGAGTCATTGATAGAACAATTAGAACAGAACAAGTTGTGATTAATCAAGAGCTAATGCTAACTTTTTATGTCTTCATTTTAGTAAGTAAAAAGGATTTTTGAGCTATAGAGAGAACAGGTGAATTATGTTGATTTACATTCTCCAGCAACCATACCTGAGTTCAAATTCCCTTATCTCAACAAGCTCGTTTCCACATATATCTGTCCACTGCACTTTCCTCCTCTCAGTACAAGAAGACAAATCATTCGGCTCCTCTCTTAAAGAGTTATGCGCATCAGCAGCTTGACAGGCTAATACAGAGCAGTCGGCAGATGGCTTCTTAAGGCTGCTCTTGAAAGGTATTGCCCTTTCACTCTCATTAACAACACCATTAGTTTTAAAGTCATCATTCCTTTCAGAAGCAGAAGACAAATCTGGCAAAGTTCTAGACTGCTGAATGGGGCCCCCTTTAGGAGGACATGGGCCATCTACTCCTGTAGACACGCGCCTAAAGCAAATGAAGGAAGCGCATCCACGGAAGGCTCGGTTTCTTCTTGAAGCCAGCTGAAGATCAGGGTCAACTTCTTGTTTCGTCAACTGATATTGGTTCCACGGTAATACTTTCATGTGTCCTTCTTCTTTTCTCTGTCCAAGGAGGATAATAGAAAGGCCACTCCTATATCCTGAAGCTGAAGAAGAGAAAAATCCTCCTCCTTCCACAGCCAGTAACATTTTAGCTGCTCATCCGTGTCAAAGAAAAGTAGAATCATTTTTCCTAGATATCTTGAGGATGTAGCAAGTTAGGTGTTCCATTCTGGAAGTTGCCCACCTACTCAGAAGCTAGAATGCATCAGGGAAAGCAAGGAAAAGAATATTCACTTTATATGATCTTATACAAAGATGTTGAAGTCACATTATCATTGAAATTACAATGCTCTACCCATTAAGTTAATATTAAGTACATTTATGAGTAGTATATTCATCGCTAATAATTGCTCATTAATGACAGGCAGAAAAGAAGGAAGGCTGAAGTTGACAAGAGTGCTTTGGTATTGAAATGTCAAGGAAGCTATAATTTGGCAGCTTTATATTTTGCTTCCTTAAGCTTTGTCATAATTTCTTGACCTTGCACTTTCTATATCATTTTCTATATCTCTACTATAAATATAGAAAGATTGCTAAACAATCACATACCACATTAAAGCATATTCATATAAGCCCTACTTAGAGTCTCCAAATCTAAGAAGCACAGACACGGATACGACACGATACGGACACGGGGATACGACAAATCTTAAAAAAACATGACACGATACGTTTAGGACACGGCAAAATAAATAAATAAAAGCATTATATATATTATCGATACGTTTAAAGAAATATTTTTCTAAACTTATAAAATAAATACACAAGCATGCATAAATTATTCATGAGAGAAAAACAAAACGTATATAATACTACAAAGCCAAAAATGATAATGCTAATATGTGATAATACAATTCTATATTATAATAATAAATATCTAACTACTTGAGAATAAATAACTAACTACCATTACTTAACTACAGTGAACGGCATAGGCGAATCTGTGATTTTACAATAATTTGTATTAATATTAATTTTCTTGTATGTACTAACTTGTGATTGTTGCATTATATTTCTATGGCATATGCAGGAATTTCCTAAAATCGATAATTTATGTTATCAACTTTTATAGTATATGATAAATCTTATGTCTAAAAAGTTTCTCAAGAGTGTCTAAAAATGTCTAAGGAGTGTCCGAATTTATTTTATAATTTTTTAAATATGAGATATGTCGTAGAAGTATCCGACACGTGTCCAATGAGTGTCCAACGAGTGTCGGTGTCTGACAAGTGTCGGACACGGACACGGCATACTATTTGAAGTGTTCGTGTTTTATAGCTCCAAATCTAAATAGAATTACACAAAATTCTGTGTTAAAAACTGAACCTGAAACAACTGAAAATATAGTTGAATAATGTCTTGTGTGGGATCTGAGAGGACAAAGCAACAAAGACAGAGAGCAGGCTAAGCTCGATATTACAATAAATAATGAAGATTATACAATCAAATGATTCTTGGTAATTCCTTTAATAAAATAGATATTAGTTCAAACATACAAATAGTATTTATCATAGGGATGATCCTTGGACTGAAGTATGTACTATGTAGATAGCAAGACCAACCATACAAGTAAAACAGAAGCATTCATATCGAGCAACATCACTAGCCTATTTCAGTTAAGACAAACCAACCTCCAGAACTAAGATTTAGTACAGAAGAGTTGGCAGAATATGATTGGAGCACAACTTCTATGGGTTATTTATCGCATTTATAGTTCTGTACTTTACAATTCATGGTTGGAGGCTTGGAGCTGCTTGCTATAACTCAATATTGCCAAAATTCAAGTAGATTGCCAATAATAGTTCAATATATAATCATGTACAAATTTCACTTACAGACAATGTGCCAATGATTAATATCTCTTAAACCATAAACCTCCGAATATATATATATATATATTTATTATTATTAATATTATTTTGACAAAAAGGACGCAGCCCTGTTTGTAAACCTCCTAATAGTAGAAGTAAATGATTAGAAGACAAACTGCGCTAGGCGACTTCCAAGCAAAAAATATTTATCCAATCAATTCTTACTTCATATATAACATGAAAAAATAGATCTACAGCAATTATTAAATTATAGAGAAATCTGAAAAAGAGATACAAGAAAATGACAATGTCTCACAAGTAGAAGGAGAACTACCTTCAGTCTTCAGTTTAGGAAAAAAATGGTGGGGGGAATGGGGAAGAAAGCACCCAATATATAAACATAGAAAGGTAAAGACGCTCTAGGTGAACGAAGAAACTAGATCTACTTAAGTTTCGACTTAGTAAAAAGTAAAGAACGAAGCACCAGAAAAAGCAAGAGATAATATTTAACCGATCTTCTCCACATTCACTGAAATCTCACTGTCCATCAACTTCTTAAACACTGCCAGGAACTTTTAGTACACTCCAATTTATCCGTAAAGTACGAGAATTATGCTCAGAAAGAATGATGCATCCAAATTAAACAGAACCAATTTTGTGCATCATAAATCTGAAAATAAAAAATATCAAACTAAAAAGGAGAAATCGTAAGAAGATCGAAATTTCGGCGCTAAAATTTGGAGAAGAAGTAAACTAAAAGACCAAGTTGCATTTCTCTGGGGATTAAATAATCCTAATGCCATTACCATTCCATCCTTTGCTCGCCAAAATCCTAGGGCTCTGTCTAAAGGAATCTTTGATATTTTTGATAAAATTTTGTGAAAAAAAGAAGTGATCGACGAACAAATCAAGAGGAGAAGAGATCGAACCTTGAGAAGATAAACGAATCCGTAGAGACTACATTAGGCGATCCAGAGGAGATCCCTGCGTCATCGAACAAGGCCGAGTTCTCGACGATCGACAGATCTCGCTGCTCGAAACCGGACACAATCACAAAGGCGGTAAGAGAAAATCGACGCCCTTTAGGAACAACGCGCGTCCGTACGCCGAGTAATTCCAATCAAGTGGGGTTCGTTGCTGCGGTAGGATGTTTCGCCAATAAGTTCCGCTTTATAGTAGCTTCACTATCCCAAAATAAATAGATTTCCATTTAACACCTTATATTTCAACCAATTTATGATTCAAACTTTTTTATTCGTGATATTTATAATTTGAGCCTTACATCTTTTAAAATAATAGAGAGTAATTTAATCTGTCCCTAGTCCCGACTATCCTTTCCACTGAAGATAGTCGAACGAAAGGTTCAAACCGCAAAATTACTTCTTGGGTGTTAAATACAATACAAAATTTGCAAGTTTAGACCAATCAGAAGGCTACAGCAACCAAGTAATCGAATAGCGAAACTATAAGGATAGTATTCTACAGCCGTCCGATTGTCATCGTACCGTTTGAATTGGGTGAATCCAGATGACGTGGGCCCCATGAGCTATAGGAAGGAGTGGTTACGGACGGTTGCTGGTCCTAAACCGCGGGTCCCAGACGAAAGGTGAGATGATCCGATCCACTAAGGCTAAGGCCTAAGGCGTGGTCCAGTACTGGACCCTCACCGACTCCTTTTGGGTGCCGAACACTTGATGATGGCAATGATTGTAGCATCAGATCAAAGCGGCCTTTTCGAGCATGGTGGTTATAATATTAAACAAAAGCATGGGCCAAATTGCCAAAATAAGTCTCTATCCGATTTGGTCGATTCGGATTAAATCTGGTCCGTCCAATCTAATCCATTAGATTTCTTGCGTTAGTTGAGACGTAGAGGGAATAGTTTGCACGTATAGTCATGATTTTGACTTATACTGAACCTACTGAGAGCATTTGATCGCTAGGAATCTTCATTTAGCACCCTACATATTATTATATTTTCATCCGTATCTGCCTTGCTAACTACTTGTTCTAATTTGACCAGTGCATTTGTTCAAATTTGTTCAAAGAATCAAAGTAGCAGGAATCGTTAATTTAGTTGTGAAGGATTTGGTTAACCTAACCATGCTTGGCACTTTGATGAGAACCTAAAATGAATATTATTTACACTATTACTTGTCCTAAGTGCGACAATCTATTCATCAGATTAATCTCGGCCCAACAAAAGATTCATCTGAGTACTAGGACTTTTAGTGCTGGCCCCCTTATAAGACCAACCCAGTCAGCCCATCAGATGACGGGTTTAAGGAGGATCTGTTTTAATTAACGGGTTTACCCGATAACCCACTAATAAAATCGCACTACCCAAGCGGAGCAAGAAGTAGGAAACCTCCGTGGCCTATCAACTACCAACATCCAACAACGGTGGGGACCACGGTTCCAGTCGGCAGGTAAATCGCGGCCATCCAAACATCTACAACTCTCATCGTACGGTTAAGTGTCAATGTACGATGGGCCTCACGGGGTCCACCATGAAGCCCAAGTCTCCTCCGATCCATGTCCGAATCTAAAAGACGATGCCGTAATAACGCCATAGAAATAGAAACGGACCCTCCTCTTCGTCTCCCTTGTCTGTCTCTCTTCCTTGCCCGTCGCCTTCGTTATAGAGAAGAGAGAGGAGAAGATAGAGGATACGGGTTTTAGTTATTGAGAGAAAGGGGTCGAAATCGATGACGAAGAAGAGGAAATCGGAGGCAAATCGGCTTGATGAGGTGGATCGGACGATGTACGCAACTTTCCGCGGCGCCGCCAACTCGCTCTCGCAGATGTACACGCAGGCCATGGCCCAGAAGAGGGTCGCTTTCCAGGCCGGCGAGCGACACGCTCTGGTTCACTTCGTTTACCACTTCGATCTGTTTTCCCTTTTGTGGTTTCCATTGGATAGGGTTTTCCTGTTTATAATTGAGAATTTTTTTTTATTATTGTCGGTTTATTGCTAAATTTTGGTGCGCATTTTTTGATTGCTTAGGTTGCTTAATGATTTTTTTTTTCTTTTACGCCGTATAAATATGTAGTTTTTTTGTCTTGATTTTTGTACCACTGGGTTATTATAAACCGATCGTGTGCAATAGTTTAATTTGTGGGTTTTGTGTAGCTTGCACAATGGAACGGGCGAAAGTTAGTTGTGCTTGGATATTTGATTTAATGTGAGGTAGATTTGCTGTAGTTGTTGTTAGGTGCGAACTATTACAGTGAGATTGAGGGAAGGATCAACTCTCTTTCTTTTTTCTCTTTGGGTTTTAGGCATTGCTTGTTGGAGTTTATTGCATGAAATGGGAGATTTGTTCTTGACCACATGCCTCACTAAGAGATTCGACGAATGCAGTCACATATATGTATCTATTAGTGGGGTATGTGGGCGATTTGCAATTAATCATTCATTGGTTGTTTATGCGGCATGATTGGGTTCAGTAGGTTGTTTTAATAATACTTCTATGGAACATTATATAGTGAGCCATTACCTGGGGATTATTAATTTCGGTCTATTGATCCTGTTGTTTGACTTTTTGGTGTTATAGGTTAGAGTGAACTACTAACTTGATATGTTTGTTGCAGTGAAAGTTAAATCAAATGGAATGCACTAAGCAATCTAGTTGCTATACTTGTTTTTTTTTTTTAATTCTCTTTTTTGTTTCGTGCAGGAGAAAATCTACAGGTGGATTTTAACTCAGCATGAGGAAGGTTCAAGGGTGGTTGTTCCTGATATAGTTGCTTATCTACAGGTTCGTCAATGACTTATACTTCGATTTCGAATCATGTGTTTGTGTGCTATTCTTCTTATTATGTATCTTCTAGGACATCTAATGGTGATCATTTAACTTGGTCAGATGCAGCATATTTATAGCATTTTGGTTAAATGCAACTGCATGTATGACTTACTGCTGTGGTCATCCTTTCTGTATCTCATTATGGAACTTTAGGTATTGGTCTTTTTTTTTTGTTTCTCATACATAACCCTACCCTAGTGATGATTGCCGCCAGGTCTTGAAATTGTTTGTATTTAGAAAGGTAGTAAGATTGTTACACCATCCCAACTAAACTGTGTACATCTGGATGATGGTCTGGAGTTGTGATGATCAGCCGTGACTTGTTCTTTCAATACTAAAAGTCTCCCATCTTAACATGAAGTGCATATGAGCAAGAAATGGCGAGGCGATATGAGGTATCAGTATTTGAATTGGAGTCATGACTAACTTCATGTGAGCAATTTGGAGCAACATCTTTGTGCACTGTGATCAAAACATGCAAGTTTCTGCTACGATGTAAGCACATTGCATATGTGTCCACCTATCATGTATCCAATTTATGTTCCCTTGATTTCCCATGTGCCACAACCACGTCGTCTTTTATGGATGCTAGAATATCAACCTATTCTTTGAAATATATCTTTTTTGAGCTTAAACAAATTTATTTTTCCAGAGTTCTTGCTTATGCTTGTTCCCTACCGTATTGCCAACAAAGTCTTCTTGCTAGATTATAGTACTTTCTTCGCTCTCTATGTGGATGCTCAGGTTTGTTATTCTAGCCAGTTTAGTTGCTCATATGCCACTGCTGTTGGTTGTCTTTTTATCTTTTGTTTAATATTACATACGCTCAAATCATTAATGGTATATATTCATTTTGTGGGTGGACTTTCTGAGGAGCTAGAGCTGTTAGTATTTTTATTCCTTCCTGTTGGTCTTGCAGAAGGAGATTGATTGTGGAGAGGATGGGTCAATGTCCCCACGGTCGCAATACCCACATCAGCATTCTCAATCTTTGTTGCACTCTACAAGCCCAAATATCCCAAATCCTTCTGCTTTGTTTGGACAAGTGACAACTGGAGTTGCCTCTCGGACAGGCCACATCGATCAAACAAGAAACACATCTTTTGCAAATGATCTCTCGAACCATGTACGTCATGGCCTAACTCACTGTCACCTTTCCCAGTGTGGGGAGTATAATTCAAATGGGGTTGTGCCGAATGGTAACCATGGTGCCAGCTACTCCAATCAAAGTCAGGAACCTAATTATCCTGGTCTCGGTGATTTCTCTATGGATATGCATTCAGATAGCCCCTGAATATATAGGTATCTTAGAGGTCAATGCTTGTTTACAAGCTTTTGCAAAGCTTAGTAATCTTACCTCGAATTGGTTCATGGCAACAACAGCTCCAGAACGTGGTGAAATTAATGTGCTATTCCAATTTGGTTTGCGAGGATTCAAGAAGCAGATCTCTTTGAATTTTAGGTGTTTTTAATTTTTTTAATTTTTTTGGATTATTGAACCATTTCAATATGTTGAACTTGTTAGCTTATATAGGTGGTGATGGTCGAAGAATGCCTAGTGTGTCTAGTGCAATCAACTTTTGTTCTTTGCCGATAATCTGTAAATGTTGCAATTGTTGTATGCATTACTCCAGTAAAGGCTGTTTATCCGTGATTGCTCATTACTTTGGGTACAACATCTGTTCATTCATGGCATGGATTATGGAATATATGCGATGGCATTTGTTTGATTATATGGGTAAAGGTGTATTATCTAAGAATTAGAAGAGTCCAATTTTCGTTCTTTTATTTTCTTGGGATTGTACTAAGGAGCCTCGAGCTTTCACTTTCATTCACTTATTGAAGACTGTCTAATACACTAAATAAAAGGAGAAGTACGATGAAGTTTTTGACACAACCCTCACATTTGGTTGCAACAACGAACAACGCTATAATGGAGATAAGATATCCAAGTCCTATGGCATAAACAAAATACAATATGATGAACAACCCAAATGAAAAATCCTTAATCTAAAACAGGAACAGAGAAGATACTCTGGTAGTGGCCACCTCCACCCATAAAACAGCCTAACGTCAACCTGTCACCGGAGCACCGAACACCCCCATCGACGACGCCATGACAACCGCCACTTTCCACGGTTAAGACAAGTGAGAGACCGGTGAGGGAGCCCCTCCTAACCCCTATACCATCTTCCGAATCCACTCCGACAGGGGTAAAAGTCAAGCAAGGCCAAGGAACAGGTTAGAAAGTAGAGAGAGGGAGACAGGAAAAGAGTGCGGAGGAAAAGAAATGATCGACGTCGGGAGAGATAAAATGCAATTAGAGGAGGAAGGTGAAGGAAAAAGTAGTCTCTCCGAATAGAATCAATTTATTTTGTCCTCGTTCATTGCATCTGAGTACTGGCGCAATTTAAAATTGGCCTTTGGGAATTGATAGTTCTGAGAGGTTTCATCCGCATACACCATTATTTCGAGTGGACAGACAAATTGTGAATCTGCATATATTCCATATTCGAAGTTCACGTTCTTAGTATTCCCTGTTATTGGAATTCAATTCCGCGAATATATTTATTTTGCATCTATGGGGCTATCGAATAGCTATGCAGTACCTTAGGATAGTACGTTCTTCTACAGTTCGAGAGAAGCATGAGAAACCAAAAGCTTATGATGTTAGAATCATATTGTAATGGGTCAAGAACCTCAAAAAAAAAAAGGCAAAAAAATGAACCTCAAAGAAATGCACTGTTAACACTACCAATTTGTGGGCAAAAAGATACATTATAGCTTCTCATCAGATTGCAAAACGAGTCAGGATCTAAAATCCACCTGGAACTAAGTAATATGATTAACAGATACATAAGAATAAATGCGAGGGTGAAATGTATTCCATTGCCCAGGATCATTCAATGATGAAAATAACGTGCTATTTATCTACAATGAAAAAACGTGGTCCTGCTTCTTGGCTTACCGTCTTCAAGAACTAAGCTGAGAACTTATAACAACAAATAGTTTGCAAGTTTCGCAGATGCTAACAAGGCTAACAAATGCCTCAGAGATTAGAAACCTACTGTCGCTGAATTACAGCACCACCTTTTGCATGCATCTGTTCCATAGATCCCTGAAAAGATCTCAACATGGTACAGGGCAACCTAATTCCTTGGCAGCAGCACTAAGGAAAGCGAGAGTCAGACCAGTAGCACGCCTGCTGTGAGCTTCCCATTTTATGCATTTCTCAACATCTGCATGCCAGTTAATGAGGCTCACAGCTAAGCATTGGTAAGACGGATCAAAAATGCGTTGCCTATCGCCATGCATAAAATTATTGGACTTGATTGGGCTGCTCTGCATGATATCACGAAGAACTGATGTGCTGAGAGCACGGACATGGGCACTCGGATGAGACAAGCAACGGATTGTAGCCGATAGACGACACTGCATAAATTATGTATTTCCCTTCATAGTCAGATACAAGTTTCATACCTATACATGAACAGTGAGTAGAAAATAAGTGAGAAAACATGCCTTCAGAAGATTTGAAAGGCCATCAACAACTGATAGTCCTGTTTCTCCCCATTCTACCATGAGATGAACTGCTCTAGCTGTTACTTCCAATAGCTGCTCACATTTATACAGAAGGCACTCAGAAATAGGAAATTTAAAGCACATAGTTAGTAAGCAAATAATATAGGTACAAATGTATAGTACACAATACACAAGGTTCGACAGAATATCGAAATAATGCCTAAAGTAAAATCAACTTGTGGTTTTTATTAGTTTCAGCTCTAACGTGACTAATATAATATTCCGTTTCCAATTCAAATGAGTTGAAATCTTAGTAGGTTGTATGTAACTGTTCAGTAATCGGTCATAAAGATGTTACCTCTAACTGTGGCAAAGTGCACGCTTCGCCATCCACAAGCATTCCATCTGTTGCACGAAGAAGAAGATCTGACGCACTTGCAAGAATTATCAGTGCTTCTGGGCTGTCATGATTTCTCAGAAGTTCCACAATCAACTTTACAATCCTCTGGTTGACTCTCCACATTCCTTGGCCTTGCTCATCATCCCTCGCAATCCAGGGCTGTAGATCTTTTTCGGCCTGTCCAAGAACACAAGGGTCCAAAACAGTGACTGAAAAAACGGGCAAATTTGAAACATAGTAGTACAAGCAATAGGCCTTAATACAATAGAACTAAGCAATTATCTTGAAATGTATAAGTAAAGCAATTTAGCAACGGATAAGAAAGAAGAGTAAGACGAAATTTGGACCTGTAGAACAATAGCAGTTGATGCTTTTGCTGGTGAAGCTGAAACAACATCACAAAGAGCATCTACCACCTACACATAGTGACCAAATTGATTAGCCCCACAAATCTGTCAAATGCTAAAGCAAGTCAGCCATTAGAGGATAAAAGCATTCAGACTGCCATGCCACCATAGTATCATCATGGGTATATATAATCTAACTTTATTTAAATTCTAAAGTGTAAGCTTATAGTTCATACTTGTAAACCAAGAAAGTATTATGGATGACAATGAAAGCAATTCATTTATAGCCCAAAAAATATGGTGCTTCATCAATTGAGTGCTAAGAGCTTGTTAAATAGATTGCTGTGGAAAGAGTAAGTGCAAGTTGCCCAGCAAAGTCTAGAAATCATTGTGCATCATAATCACACTTGCAATCGTTTTTAAGACTTCTTTAGGCATTGAGTACACCTCAAGATGCATAAAACCTTATCCCAAGATGAAAAAAGTGGAGTACTTTCTCTCTCCAACTTGGGATTGGTTTCCACAATCCCAAAGCATATCCCAAGCCTAGAAAGGTGTTGAAAAGTTTGTTGTGCAACTCTCTCTCTCTTTCTAGATGGAGAAGAGTCTATAATTACACATCAGTATAGGCTGAGGAAGTCCAAGGACATAAACATCATAAAATGCAGAATGAAATATGACTAAAGCTGGGTGAAGAAAGTGAAAAACAAAATAACTGAGGACTACAGTTTTCAGGAAAGTGACTGTACCTTCCTCCAACCTTGATGAGCAGATGTACTTTCTGCACACATCTGTGTTTCTGGTGCTGCAATTAGCTTACGCCACAATAATGAAACAACGGAGAAACATAACTCCTGTTTCTCTGCAAGTACAGATCTTAGAAGAGTTTGAGATCGACAGTTATACCCCATGTTCCGATCCATTGTAAGAAAATTTGCCAAATCTGATGCATCCAATGGCAAACTTCCAATTACTTTCCCTGATGTACCTACAATATCATCATTTAGTAAAACCCCTTTCTCATACTTCAAGAATGTTCCTGAACAACCATCCTTCGGATGTGAGGTTGAAGCATCCTCCTGTTCAACAATGCCACTCTTATCGGAACTCGTTTTTATTAACTGATCTTCCTTCTTTATGGGTGCAAGAACTAAGTGTGCTTCAATGGGCTCAGCCTTGTTAACTATGGAGGCAACTGTTTTACCATGTATGTCAATCAGGTGATAAAGTGATGATGCCCTTGTGGAAATCTCGGCATCCCACTTACACCGCATCAGCACTGAGAGCGCATTCATGCAAGCCTTTGATCGTCCAAATAACTCAGACACATGAGCAGCAACCATAGCTGCAGCGACTATCTCATTTGAACTATAATTCCATGATGTACCAACAGATGATGGCTTCAGCGAGAAAAGAGCTTCCAGAATACCAAGTATTCTGCGCGTATGACAAATTGCAGAACTAATACTGTTATGTAACTCGCTAACAACTCCATTGGTTTTTCCATTTCGGGAAAACTTCCCAGAATTTTTAGAATCTAAATGTGTACCATTTCTCGAAATTAAAGGAAATAACTGCAGTTCACAAGCCAAAGCACATACAGCAGCTAGAACATAAGAATCAAACATTGCGACAGGTCCTTGTTTTTTCTTGCTTCTATTTCTCATAGATGACTTTCCGTTGATTAATTGTGAGTCCTCAACAACTTCATCAGAAGAATTCTTATCATTACCAGTTGGTCTTTTGCTCCCACCAGGCAAAGCTTCATGACTGACGCAAACAGTTAAAACCACAAACAGCAATCGGGAGGCAAGGTCCATTGATGCGCAAGATTCCAGAAATAGTGAATGGATCATTGTATGAAGCTCAGCAACTGCAATATTCTTAGTTGTAGACCACATACTGCCATGCGCTTTTAATTTTCTGGATTGTTCAACTGAGGTCTCTATCGGAAAGGTCCTCTTCAGTATAGCTTCCACTGTAGCCACAAAGATCCTCATAAGGCATGCTTCTGATGGACTTCCACGAGGAAGATACTCCAAGACTTTCAGAAGTGGTAAGTACAAGCTCCATGACAAAGTAGGAGGCTGTAGTGGGGTAGCAACTACAATTTCAGGTAAATCAACAGCTGAGGAACTCAGAGGCAACAGTCCATATGCAGCTTCCCATATGGTACACATTCTCCACTCAACATCTGGGCCATGAGCGCATAACATCGATGCTATTCCTTGGGCAGTAGCCTCAATAGTTGCTTCAGAAGCAGGAGCTTCCAACTGGTCAAATTTTCATCACCAGTGATAGACATTAAATCGAAGAAATACTAATGATGAGATCAATTACAAAAATGAGAGAAGGACAAAGGAAATGTTAAGAATTAAGATCCAAATTGTCATGACTTACCTGCTTTTTATATGATGATATGTAGCCACCTAATGGTTCATGCTGGACTTCAACTCCTTCAGCATGCCTTAATGGAGGAAAAAGCAAAGTAGGCTGTGATAATATGCGAAAAAGTAAAGCAGCGGCAGCATCTGCAGCAATACCGGCTCTCATGGACATTGCGGTGCCAATTGCACGTAAAAAGTGCAAATGCATCCAATTTCTTGGAAGCTAGAAAAGAAAATAATGTCAGAAGTCATATGCTGTCCATTATGCTCCAAAATCCATTATCTTCTCAAAATATAACACTTTAACTGTTTCTCGTGCTAAAATGTAAAGGATATCTGCCAAAAGCTTTTGGATAAATTGAACCTTACGAGAAAAACAAAATAACTAGGAAATGTTGTGGAAGTACCATGTGCCTGATAATGCTTTAAAACTACAAACAATATAAAGATTTTGTTATATACTTGCTGACACACGAAAAAAATTATTATGTGGAACACTCAAAAATCTAAAACAATGATCAGTGCTCGCTATAAATGTAGCTTAACCTTTTAACAAACAAATCCTGACAAAATACATGTCAAGTAAATATTATTATGTTGCATCATTGATCACATAAAATAGTCACAAGTTGGATGATTGTGAAAATATGACCTCAAGCGCATTTGTGATTTGATAACTTTACTATGAAGCAAAAGTCCAGAAACAGATGGTCTATTATTAATGGCATCAAGAGACAAGCAAATACCGCATTATATTTAAACAAAACAACCGTGTAGTCATGAAATGTATCTGAACATAATTTTCATACCCTCATGCCCGATGCATAATCTTCAGCTGCTCTGAGGAGTTCAACAAGTTGCACAGCAGCATCAAGTGCATCTGGGGCCCATGATGGTGGTGCTTCAAGAAGTCCAAGGAGAAGCCTCAGTGTTGCACTCGGAGTAGCAATTGCATAGTACCTGACAAAAAAAAGAACAGATATAAATGGTATGTCCTTGACAATATAAATAAGAAGCTAATATCAGTATACTACCTATGAAATAAGCGAGCATATGGCTCAAGCGGAGGCAAGCCGGCTACTAAGTGCTCATCTAATGGAGTAGTTGGGGGAGGAAGCAGAAGTGCAGGAACAGCAGCTGCAGTTAAATTTGCAGTTTCATAACGTGCTACTTCCTCATCACAAACACTCAATATGACACCAGCTCCATTTGCAACAGCCCATCTAGGTGTGGAGGGCATAAGTTGGGGATGTTTTCCAGATCCTCGACTTGAAGCTAACATCACAAATTCACAAGAAATTACCAGTCAGAAGAATTAAAGCCAGATAAGGTTATTAATAACATGAAAGAAATAGGAAGAGTCCAAACATATAATTTCCTCCTCTTCTTCAGATCAAATCTGACAAAATGATCACAAAAAGAGTCATCTAGCTGACATAAATGTAGGAACTTTAATCAGTTTTCTTTCATATTATATGTCCGTTACCTTCTAAATAGAAGTCATGCTAGCTAGCTATCTATCATTAGTACATTTGTCATACTTGTCTAGACCATGATCTATAATTTCAAGACATGATTATAAATTCATAACCAGTCATTCAAGTAAACAGCAAATTTGATCCATCCAGTTAAAGTGGCCCATCTGTGCTGTCCAGGACAGTAGACCAGCAGCAGAACATCCTTTGTAAATATCAACTACTTAGAGGTAAATGTTCGCTGCTATAATAGGCTAGTTTAGTGAAGGAGTAGACATGTGAATGCTCCCGATTCTTGCTCTTCCACAACATAAATAATCAAATAAGGGAACAAACGAATCTATTTTGACCTAAGAAACAAAGAAAAACATCAAAAATAAAAATGATATAAAAGGGATATCAAGTCTAATTTGATTGTCCTCTTCTCCTGAACCAAGATGGAGCTAACTATGATTATACCCACTAAGTTCTAGAGACAAGGTTTTGCATGTACTTCCAACTGACCTTGCCTTTTAAGAACAATATATTTAGCTATCATATATTTTGCTTTTGAATATTACACTCGAAGATTAACAAGTTCTTCCCCTCCTCTGACAAACTTAAAATCCCACAAATTATAGCTTTAGTTTTCTATTACACTAATTTGATGGTTAAAAAACTTCATGAAGTAGAAGTAAGAATTAATGTTTCAGAAAAGACAACTGATTCGAAGTTGAGCAACATTCCTACCAATGAAACTTCAAATAAGTTAAAAGATATTTACTGGAGTTCACTAACCAGTTGTTGGAGGCTTCAATTCTCCACCAGCTGCATATTTGCCCATGACCCCACCACACCTGTTTAAGGATGCAAGCATAATGATCTGGTAAGTAAAGCATCCTCAGCATTAGAATTTTTTTTTTCATGGATAGCAGCAGGTAAAGAAATGGCAATAACTAAATGAATTGGAGGCAATTTCATAAGTTCTGTAATTAGTAATTACATGTCGTAAATATGATGTTTGAAGCCCTGGATATACAACAAAAAGGAAAATGTATAGTGAGGCAAAATAAAATAGTTTTGCCTTCTAGACAAACAGGAATTTCCAAACATAGTATGCCTATATTAATCAAGAAGGTTATAAATGCAAGATAGCATGCACCAGAACAATAACGATTATGTCAATTACATACCATCGAAAATAGTCGCTTCTAATACCCAAAGGTGCAGAAAGCAATATATCTGTAATCCAAGGAGATAGAGGCCGCAGTGGCTTTCGGTCGAGTTCATTCGGTAGAGAATTGCTAGCTTTTATCTCCTTGGAGTCACTTGTGGTGGCATGATCACCGCTGCTGCTCCTTTCCACTTCACTATGCTGAAGCTCAACCTTGTATATTGGCCGGTTGTAGTGAGTTAACACCCGTAAAATTTCTCCACATGCCAAAGCCCACTGTTCTGAGTAGTCTTTCTGTGATTAGGATTATTAACTATTATGACGATTTTCAAGTACAGTGATAATGTGATAATAACAAATGTAACATATGCTATTGGTTTTGCATCTTACAGCCTCACCCATATATATCATAAAGTTAATTGAAGACTAGCCCAGATATTAGAGCTCCTTACCTCAGCAGTTTGGCTAACTAGAGATATGAAAGAACTGAATGGAGGATCACTTTTATCATAACTTAGTGAGCCATCAATTATTCGTGAAAGAATTGGATGGAGAACAGCATGGCCATGCTCAGGATGATGAAGGACAAAAATTGCTGGATATCAAGGAAATATTGAAGGTAAGCAAATTGTATATAACAAACCAAGTTGATGAAAATATATCATATATGACATGGAGTAAATTCGGTTACCCAAAACTTCATCCACCAAGCGCTTTTCTTTAGACGGATAACAGCTCTGAATTAGCTGCAAAATTTTATCCAATCAGCAAGTTAGAGAATAAATCATTTAATCCTTTATCTTTCATTCACATTTATACTTTCGACACTGCAAAGGGATGGTGTGCTTATGATTTATTCTTCTTACACAATAAGTTTTAACATGTTATGAAAATAGAAAACCACATACCTGAGCTACATCTTCTGGGAACTGCTCTGAGGTGAACTGACCAAAGTATTCCACATACGCCATAATTTGTGCCTTTAAAAATGACCAAAAGCATATTATTTCAATTATGAATATTTAAAAATAATAGAAAATACTTGCTTAGAAGAGTATTTGATGTTCCTAAAATAAGATGTCCATATTACTGGTTACATTTAATGCCAACTCAGAGTTACAAGGAAACAGTTGTATTGTAAAAATTCAACTACTAGTACATGCTAGCCATGAATTCAAGTTAATGACAAGTTTTATTTAACATCACCTACACAGATTTCAGAAGACAATAACATAGAGCAAAAAGAACTAGAATAGCTTGCTGATACATCTATGAACCACTTCCCTGATGTTTCTACGTCAGCAAAAAGATTTACATAAGTGGGGAATTTGAATGTATGAAATTAGCAACCCAAAATATGTCATAATTTGTTTAAGTAATAAGAAAAAGCTGACCATTTTAAGTCTTGATAACAAGACAATAAACCATAACAGAAGTGGAGTTGTTATTTATGAGCATCCTGTTGGCCAGCATAAAAGCACACAACTTAACTTCTTCTCACATTAATGGCGTAGTTACCTAATATTTTCATTTTTGACTGATAAACTTCAGAAGTTATGTACAACTAGTTTAAAGAAACTGTTTCACTTGACAGATTAAGGTTCTTCCCAGGATAATTATTAATATGCAAAGCTCAGACCTAAAAATCTGCTAGAGATTCTTTTTTTTTTTAACTCAGCGTGTAACTAAGAAACCTTATGCTATAAAGTAAAGAGAAACTGAAAAAACAAAAACAGAAAAAAGAAACCAGGCAACATCGTATCAGTATAAATGAAAGTGAAAATTTTAAAGAATGTTAGGAAGAAATCAGGAACCCTTCAAATACCTGTCTCTGTTGTTCATCTTGTGGCGGCGGCCAAAACAAGGACGAGAACTGGAGACCATCGATCCACTTCTCACATGAAGCAGACATATCAAGTCCTTCAACGGAGCTCTTCTCGACAACCCCCGATAACCAACCCAAGCAACAGAATTTGTTCAACTACTAAGAACCAAAACACCTGTAACTAATACTGCATCCTAAGAACCATTGAGCCCAGACATCTATCTTACCCACCGAATCCTATTCTGCATATCAGCTGTATGTCTTAAATCCGGTAATCCTCAAATAACCAACTCTCTTCAAATATAAAATAAATTACTCCTTTGTTTAAACCCCCGCAAAGCGTTCAAATTCCATGACGCCTCTAAGAATCATCACGTCGGTTCCGACCACATCAAATTTCGAGATCTCTGCATCCGAAAACATAACATAAAGAAAACAGAAGAAAAAAAGTAAAAATTAAATAGACAGATATACTGAGAAGTATCAAGAGTGAGTTATCAAAAAACCAGATTGCTCCACTCCTGGAACATCTGAGAGTAAAAACAAAGAAAGCAAGAGATATGCAGCAGTAAATTGAAGCTCCAGCTAAACGGGGAAAAAAAATCAAGGAACACCCCCCCCAAAAAAAAAAAAAAAAAAGAGAAAAATTACCTCGATCTCTCTTCAAGCCAGGGTGTAGGATTTTTAGAGCTCCTTCTTAGTTTGAAGCGGAGTTAGGAGAGATGTGGAATGGGAAGACGAGCGAGGGGAGGGAGGAGAGAGAGAAAAATTAGATTTTTTTTAGCTGGAAGAGACTTTTATTTTTGGGTGGAGAGCAAACAAGATACTTAGCCGATCCGTTTTGGAGGCTAGGCTTTGCCCTCCTGATCGCCCCTCGCTGACGTGGCATTGATATTTTCGCGGATCCTCCCTCTCATGACATGCCTCATGCCCACTTCCATCCCTTCCACATACATGACATCCCCTCCACATACATCCACCCTCCACGTAAAAGTTTCGACGGGATACAATGTCCGAAACACCCTCATCCGTTGGATGGGCTGGATTACTGATCGGACGGTGTACCAACTAGTGGGGTGACACGTAGCAACTAGTTCTATGTTGGCTTCGTCACGTGGGGGGGCGCAAGTGGACAAGTAGCCGGTGTAATGGATAGACTAGAGAGGACTCTGGACGCAATAGAGGTTGGATGCCGTGCAACACCGGTGGGCCATCCAATTATACAATTTTTTTTTTTTTTTTGTTTCCCAAAACCAAAAAAAAAAAAAAAGGTTTTATAATTATTATATTTCTTTTTTCTCTTTTCTTTTTTAGAATAAATGTTGGGAAATATCATACGACATACTACTGACTCTGCTACCAAAATAGACACAAGATTCAAGTTTATCGATTGAAAACATCATCCTTGATATTGATCTGTATATTTGGATGAGCATGCCTATGCCTACTTGTAGCCAAATGAAATTTTTGGGTGAGATTAGACTCGCAAGTTAGGTACACCATGTAATGTAATAGATACTCTTTGTTACCACAACTGGGTCCACAATGTGCTTTGCAAGTTGCATCATCTTTTATGGTGAATCAATACAAATGCACATCTCAAAGTCCACTTCACATGCCAAACAACCCCCCCATTAGAAAGTTCTAGAAATTAGCAGTTGCATATAGTTGGTGTGAACCATTTAACACTACATCCCCATATATCCTAGGATTAAAAAGGTGCAAACTATATTCTATCCGGCTGGGTCACACCAAACTACTTCTAGTACAGTTTGGTAGGTACCTTTTCTTATGACTAAAGAGGTCATAAAATTAACTCTAATCATAAATAATTATTATGGAGAAAAACTGTTTAGTGGTTTGATGTTTTAGCTTAACGGCTCAATTTGATTGATAGTTTGGCAGTACGGTTGGTTTGGAAAATAACTTGACAGTGCGACAGCTTGGAATGAGTCTCAACAGCTTGGAGCAAGTCTCGACGGTATTTAATTCGAAGCAATTGTTTGACAGCGCACATAACTTAAAGCTTATACTAGACAACTTATTATATTAACTAAAGTTTAGTGAAACTTAAGTGCAGTATATTTAGGAAATGTTAGTCTTTTGTCCGACTTATATATAGCCTTTAGACTCATGAATGATTAAAAAAAAAATTATAGCTAGACTCCCTTCAACCAACTCTTTGTAAAATTAATAGATATATTTCCTACGATTAAGAAAAGCCTAACGTTGAGTATCTTTATATTTAGGAAGAGGTTAACTCTTCATTTAGCTTATATTTAATCATTCAATAATAATTAGAATGATAAAAAGAACACGTAGTTAGATTGTCCCACAAAGCAAAAGCCAATCAAGTACTAGAACTAACAAAAGGACATTATTTTTTTGAGTCCCATGGGAAATTAAGCTAATGAACCGGACAAACTGATCTGCATTCAAAGGGAGAACATATGCCATCAGATCAGTGATATCAGGTGCTAAGGAATCTTAAATCATGCAGTCAAAAGCCACACTCTAGATACCAAACTTTTTATTAAGAACTTTTAGAACGTCGTAAATATTTACTATCTCCTAAAAAAAATTCTAACTTATTTGATCAAATGTGCTACAAAAATATAAATAAATTGCAACCAAAAAAAAAAAAAGTACGAAGGTGCAAGATACAACGATGATATGGTGTGATAATGTAATATATTGTTAAATCTTATACCTAAAAAGGGCTGGCTTCATATAAATTATTTAGTCTGTTTGCATTTGACCTTCATTCCGTAAGTAAGATCATCCACGGCAACATAACAACCTCAAACAACGCTATCACACAATTCAATTGAGAATTTAGATCTTCCACGTCATTTTAGATAATGGCTGCCATTTGTATTTGTTACAAAGAAAATTGATATGGATAATAGGCATCACACTTTTATATATACATAATTATTTTTTATTTATTTTGTTGCAAAATTTTAACTGTCTCAAACTATTTAATATATTTCACTCGTATTAACAAAATTATTAAATTTTTTTTTAAAACAAAAGTAACGGTCCCTAGATGATCTATAATTGACTTACATGACAATCGCATGATATTTTTAACCAAGAAAAAGAAAATCTAACAAATAACTATTACAAAAAAAAGCTAATTAAGGTTTTAAAAAGTATTACCATAAGTTGTAATTTGCTACGTCAGGCTAGAAGACCCCTCTCAGAAAACCGAGAATCAATTGTAATTTTCTATGTTACCCAAGAGGTTAGAGTAAGTATTATAAATGCACCAATCTGTTGTCACTCTCAATATAAATACATCTTATATTCGCTCCATTTTGAGGTCCAGGAATATACCATTCCATTCTTAGTAGAAGAACCGCTGCCCAACTTCCAATCATGATCAAAGTACCCTCCCATCCATATTAAACGGCTCAGAAGAGTCCGATGCCCAAAGTTGTGGCCAACCAGTCCAGTAAAAAACAATCAAAAGAAAGAAAAAGAGAAAAAGGAGGACCACCGCTTGGAATATCGAAAAGCTATACATTCATCAACCTACTTTAGAAAAGTTAGTAAGTATCTTTTTATATTGTTAAAGACTTATATAGTTTGACTATAATTTTAAATAATTATTATAAAATAAATTATAGTGTAAAATAATTTTAAGAAACAGTTTAACAGCGTAATAACTTTATAGTAAAATAGTTTAATATATTAACTAAAATTTAGGGTGACATAACGTCTGGTTAATGCTTAGTTCAACGTGAATCGTGAAAAAAGGAGGAGAAAAACTTTAGTGCCAGATATGGGGCAGCTGCCGGAACAATCTTGGTCCTACGATTAGGATACCGACACGTGGTAGAACTGGGTGGCTGGGATGGCCCGGGCAGGGCGTATCTAGTGGAGGATATTTATCTAGTGGAAATTAAAAACGAGAAAAGGGTAAAATACCAGTAATGCCAGTGAGACGTGGATGGCGAAGCCAATGAGGGTCCAGCAAAGGATATATCTAAGCTCGGCCCAGATCTCGGGCGGACCTTTACGTGGCGCGACGCGGTGCAAGGAATATATCTCGCCATCGCTGTCGTGATGGGCTCATGTGGCGGGCCCCGCATAATGATGTCATGCATGGGCATGGAGATGGGGGGGGGCATCGTATGGAATATGGATGGTTTGTGGGGACCACGCGAGGCGCGGGTGCGCCACGGTAGGGTCAACGGCGGTCGGCGGGCGGGGTAGTGGGAACGAGTATATTACGGTGCTGCCCTTCAACGGCGGAATAAGAAAATATCAGAACAATTAAGAATGTCAGAAGACGAAAAAATATCCTATCAGACAAAAAGTTTATTACTAACACATTGAGGTCCATACTACTGTAATAACTGAAGAGTAATTTATTTTAATACTAACCATTTGTATCTATTTCTATTTCCTCTTTACTTCATCTAATATTTTATATTTACTAACAATATAAATATTATTATTTAAGTGAGATACAAGATATTATTAACAAATTACTCACAACATATGGCTGCCGAGTATAACCCACTAAATAAAACTTTCAAACAGTTTTTTAGTTTGAGTTTCTTCGTATGTATTGTCGTGTGTATGTATTTCAAACTCTATTTACATTTTCTTAAGTGAACCGTTCCGATGCCCCTAATCCCATCCAAATAAGGTCTAAAACCTATGGGTGAAATATTATTTTGTTCATTTTTTGACTTAATTTATTTATATAATTTAATCTTTCATCAACTATATAATTTATACAACTTAAATAAATATAATTTTGTCAACGAACTTGCTAATATAAAAATATCCCTATGACAACTCATTTTAGAACTTTCTTCGCATGGACTTCATAGGTCAAACTATATTTGAAGGATTTGGAGATAAACAATATATTTTCTTGATGATCGATGATTACTCTTATTATACTTGGGTTGCCTATTTTTGCTTAAAACTTTTGATGTTTTGGAAGCTTTCACAAATTCATGTTTGCAAATATAAAATGAGTAGAGCCCTAAAATAGTTCAAATTCAATCACATCGTGGATGAGAGTGAAAAATTCATGCAGGAGATAGATTATTTTATTTTTGAAGAAAATTTTATAGACTAATCATATCATTAATTTAATCAAACAATTATAACTTGATATAAGAGAAGAAAGGAAAATATGAGAAAACTCTAAAAACAAGCCTCTCACTTGGTCGGCTTACAAACATTGCAACAATAAAAATAAAGTATCAAGAATGATCAATTACTTAAGTATAATAAGAAAAAGGAGATAGAGCAATGCTCTTAAAACAAGCATCTCGCTTGGCCAACCGCGGCAGCACTATAGATTTAATAGCATGAGTCTTTAAGGCGAAACTCTCAATAAAGGAGAGCCTTTAGATGGGGAATCTAGGCACATTAGGAGTGCAATGATTTATCAAAATCTACTTGCTAACTCTATTTGAGCAGAATGTGAAAGCAAGAAAAAAAAATAACAAAGAAAAAGACGCAAGAAGAAGGATGAGCATGATATATCCACAAAACTAAGAATCCTATCCTCAAAGGCTCAGATGAAAATTCGGTCCTAGGGTAGAGCAAGAGCAAAGTGAGACAAAGACGAGTTGAGCTAAGGCAATAGGACAAAGAGGAGACCGAGGTGAGATTTATTGCCCTCAGCGCTCATCACAAACGATGGATACACGGAGAGTCAAGGAGGGGACAACAATAAGATGGATGGCAACGACACCTATAATAGTGGAGAGGCAAGAGTAGTCAGTGGTTAGGAGAAAGATGGATTAAAGAGAGGGAGGAAAAAGAGAGGATAGAAGATAAAATACACCGTCGAAGGCGACCAGAGAACCATTGTAGAAAGGGGGAAAACTCCAGACCCTAGTAGAGCATTGCTAGAGCCGACGGAAAAGTTCCTCCCCTCTACCTAGCCAAAGGCTAGAGGGAGAAAGACAGAAAAAACTCTGATGACTACCAACAGGAAAGGAGTTGACTAAAGAAATTAAATGGGGAAGAAGATTGCCAAATCCTGGTAGAAAACTGTTAAACGAGAGATAGATTATCATTTTGTCGTTGAAATGATATTCACTTCAATAAACTATTATTTCAATTACCTTTTTTTAATCTTTACTCTCCAATTCCATATTATAAAAATTACTTTAATCATTCATCAAATTATCTCTTAAATTTGTTACTTTTTTATGTCACGTTAAATATAACTATTACACCACTGTAATAATTTACAATCAGACACCATAACACTTTAAACTGTATAAATTTTCTTATGCAAGTTTAAGAAACAGGCATAGCTAAACTAATTAGAAGTTATTCCACAGCCAAATCAACTGCAACCTAAAATCTTTTTCTCTGACAACAATAAAAACCAAAGAAAATGTTTTAAGGATAGAAAAGTAAATCAACTTCTTACATAATCAGAGCCACTGCAACTTCAAATTGATTAAAAAAAAATAGTCTTTTAAACAGTTGAGGCACATTCCTGTAGCAATCATCCCAAAACCTATTTCCTTCTAAATTTTATTTATTACGATTTATATATTATATTATTACTATTAATTGTTTTTTCTTCCAAAAATAATGAGCCTGGCCCCCAGGGTTGGGGGTCAAATCATTCGACAATGTTACTAGAAAGTTCCGAAACAATAGTCAAGGGTTACTTGGTGGACTTGCATAAGAAACCTCATCAATTATTTCAATGAGCATGATGGTGAAATGAAATAAAGCTATGTATGAGGACATCGTCGGTGGAGCATTATTAGCGTAGAATAATGTTTAAAATAGATAAGAGCTAGGGGCGGTGCCATTCGTCCTGACCCATTGGCTCGAGTGGCAACCGATTAGCACTAATCTCTACTTTAAGAGATAAGATGTTATAGAGAGTTTGACTTATTTCCGATCACCAAATAGTAGAAAGAGTAAAGCATAAATTCTATTGTCTTATTTTTTTTTTATTTTTTTATTTTAACCTTTTTGGTTTCTCCCTCCTGTCACTATCTCAATCAGACCGACCTTTAGTTGTCGAGGTAGTTGAACCGGGCAAAATATCCTACCTAACTGCTGGTTAAATAATTTACGAATAAGAGGTTTTAATTATACTATACGAAGCTTAAATAAATAGAGATTAAAAAAGAGTTAAATAGCATCTACATAATCAATATCTATTTCCAATATTTGCAAGACGTTTGCACCCATGATTAGACAACCAACGATATTTAATAAGGAATAGATACTTCTGACACGAGGTTTGTTCATTCTTTTTTTAACTGATAGGTTCCATTTGAATTAGGCTCCCAGAATGTGACGCGTCACTCCCCTCTTGTCTACCTATATTCGTGGAGTCGTCGAGTGGTTGAGTGCTGAGATAGATAGTTTAAAAAAAAAATACATGGAATAGAAAGATCAAAGATCGCATACAAGTCGGAATCGATGGGAACCCACTCGCGCGGGGAGTGGATCATCTGCAGTAATTTTACGCATCACAACGTGGCAGCTTTAGAGTCAGTTGGCCACAAAACTGTCGTAAATTCTTCCACCAGCTGTAGTAATTTTTTTGTTTTTTTTTAATACCAAACCACGTTATGAGATTGATTCTAATTTTAAATAATTATTATAAAAAATCTATTTAACGATTTAGTGACTTGACTCAATAATTCAACTGAATTGATAGCTTAACAATATGGTTTACTTAAAGAAGTAACTTGATAGCGTGACAACTCAAAATAGATCTCAGTACATTTAATTGTTCCACGATGCACGTGACTTGAAGTTTAGATTGGATAGCTCGACTATATTAATTAAGGTTTGGTAAAACTTAAATACATCTGTATTTATGAAGAGTTTGCCTTTTGTCGACTCATGTCTAACAAAACTACAGTAAATTATGCACTCAGGGCTGCAGACAATCTTTTGGCAGAGTCATGCATGGCATGCACCGTCGAGGCATCTCGGTTTACTGACAATCTGACATCACCGAATTATAATAGCTGGAGCTCCACTAAACTGACAGAGAATTCTAACATGACCGAGAAGGCTTGATGGGCCAAAGCTCCTGCCGTGCTATTTATGTGGGTGCTGTCGATTATGATCAAGTATGAACTTCGTTTCTAAGGTCGTAGTTCTTAATTCTGCACCAGTAATTATAATATTTGTTATTCAGTTGATACTATGTATCTCTCATTTATCTACTTGTTGTCTGTAATGAAATGATTAGTATATGAACTTTCACTGAGAAAAATATAAGGGAAACCCATCAGGCCATCACTTGGATCCATGGGCCGTGAATAGAAACTTTTAATCTTCAGAATTCAATAGGCGGCCTCGATTTAGGCCCAATTCAACCAATTGAGCCACGTTATAGGCTTAAATGAAGGTCAGCCCAAGGCTAATGATGCTATGGGGGCTAAAACACCTATCCCGGTCCAAAGTTTTAACATCATTCCCTTTACGCCGGTTTTTTTTTTTAATATTTTCCCGACTATCTTCACTTCTCTTTCTCGCCCATGGCGGAGAGTCGCGGAAAGGAAATCGAGGAGCTCGTAAGTTTATAGAGAGAGAAAAGGTGGAGATATTGTAAGCTTCGTGATGGATCTTTCACCTACTACGGTTATCATTGTGGCTGTTCTCGTGATTTCTTCGCTTCCGATCGCTGCGATTGCGAGAGGCGGCGAAGCGATCTCGGATCCATCAGGTTATCGCTCTAGTTCTGGTATAACTCCTGATCTAGATATGTATTTTTACGTTATTTTGAAGTTATTGAATACAGCAATGAGATCTATAACTTCGACTCCGATGCTTTGGAGTTCTATTTTACGGAGTCTGACGCCTAGAAAAGAAAAAAAAAAAAATCTTTCCTGTAGATGGGAGATTTTGTTTTCTTTTTTGGTCGTTCTTAGTTGGTGTAATTTGATGTGGACCAACAAAGAAAGCTTTCGTGATAGAAGTAGCATTATGTTCTTCTAGTTAGACCTCTCCATATGATACGATCTGCTTCTGGTATCAACACGTGCTACTTCAAAGCATAGGTTCGTTTGTTCTCATATCCATCCTCTTGATTGCTTTTGCCATCTTGGTTCAGGAGATCGTCTCGGCCAAAGAAGTGGGTTATATACACGTCGCTTGTTTGAGGAAAAGGAACCTCAGATTACGTATGTATTTTTCTTTCTTATCTATATGGCAAAATTCTTTTAGAGAGACTCATGCTTTGGTTGTTCAATCCATTGCAGCGAGGCCATGACCCATGGGTATATGAGTAACTCTGAACTAGAGACGGCTGTCCAGGAGTTTGGGAAGAGATGTGCTAATATCTCTAGGATATACAGGTAAATTCGGTGAGAAACTTTGATGCTGCAGAAATCTTTTTCGTTGGAACATAGGAAATAGGAAATGATTCTAGGAAATACATCAAACGGCTAAAATCAAAACATGAGTCCTTTGATGTGATTTATAATGTCGAAGAGGGCATAGAAAAACCTTCTTATGCATCAAACTGTCCCAAGAAAAGAGTCTTAATAGAAAAATATAGTGCAATGATCTCAACATGTCTTGATTCCGAGATAATAAAGCCTAAAACCTAGGGTTCTCTATTCACAAGACTTAGAAATCGATCATGTTCAAAGGCTCAAATTCAAATTTACATGACACTATGACAGTTATGCAATAACGATTAAACTTCAGTACTTCACTCTAAAGTGAAGTCTTGAATTTACATCAAAAGTGTGTTGTTAATTTATAATTGCTTCATGTAGGTTATGTATGTCCATACCTATATAAAATTGTACATTGTGTCCTTCCAAAAGATTTAGTGGCATGGATTTGGATCAGTACTTTACATGATTATGGGTATTGTTTTCTCATCTTACTAGCATTCCATTTTTATCAAAATATATTTACCTATTTTTTGTTCTCTCTTTGAGGGATTACTGAAAACTACATCAGCATTGGAAAGAGCGTGAATGGGTTTCCATTGGTATGTCTCTTTTACGCCAAATCTAAATGAATTACTTATGCTCAAATAGAATAACATGCATTAGACTTTATGCTTATTTACCTCCCTTCGGAATTTTTTTGCAGTGGGTAATTGAAATTTCCGACAAGCCCGGGCAAAGAGAAGCTGAACCAGCATTTAAAGTAATTATCCAGTCCTACTTGATCTTCCAGTTAAGATCAAATATCTTGGATCAATTTTCTCGTCTTATGTAAAAGTTCTATAGGCTTCATCAGTTATGTACCGGTTCATTAATCTGAATATGGAACTTTTCTGACATGTTTAAGGCAAGACATTACTCTATATTTCCATTTGGGACCTCATATAGTGGAGCATACTGATACAAGATATTTTATATCCTCTATCCTCATATACTTCAAGATAAAAGATATTTTATATCCTCTATTCTTGTATATCTCAAGATAAACTGAACTTCGACTTTTGTAGTTCATTGGGAATGTTCACGGTGATGAACCTGTTGGGCGAGAGCTGCTTATACTTCTTGCAAATTGGCTATGCAACAACTATATGAAGGATTCCTTGGTAAGCACTAATAAAACCCACAATCTTCTCCATTATGTTGCTTATCAGGCTTTCTTTTGGAGGTAAAAATTAATCATCTTATTACCATATTTTACGATATTATTTCTTTCCATTAGATTTCGTTACTACATAGATGACGGGAAAATCTCTCTATTGTTGGACCTTGTCAATGGGGCATGAATAGTTTGTAATTAAATATTGATACCCATTGCAATTCATGTTAATGTATGCTGATCTCTTTTTACAGGTGTTGTTCAGTTGGGTTATTTTAATTTTACTTTTTTGTGATTTTGTGTTTATCTGCTCGTCAACAATTTTGTTTTTTGTTTGTTTGTTTGTGTGTGTGGGTGTGGGTTTGTGAGGGGAACACACAGAAGTAAATATCGAACTGCACGATCAATGATTCTGTTTTGGTTGTCATTGTGTCAAGCCTAAGTGATATGTTTGACAGCAGCCATCATCTTACAGGACAATGTTGTAGCACTTGAAATTATCATCTTATACTTTTGCAAAATCTTGTGATTAAATTTCCTTTTATTAGGTCTAAATCCTATGCTTTTGTTTATAGGCAACGATGATTGTAAAATATGTTCACCTTCATATTCTTCCAGCAATGAATCCTGATGGATTTGCTCTTAGGAGACGTGGTAATGCAAATAAGGTGGACCTGAATCGAGATTTTCCTGACCAAGTGAGGACCTAGTTGCTCGATGTTATAGTTTGTCAAAGGACTATTTCTCATACACAACACATGCATCTTTGAGGGTTAACATTATTATAAAGATCAATCATAGTTTTCATTTTTTACTTCATGTTCTATATTACATGCCATTATTTGACATACCGGAGATTTTGTAGTTTTATCCTATGAATGATGTGGTGAGCTTGAGACAACCTGAAACTAGAGCTGTTATGAATTGGGTGAAACAACAACACTTCACAGCTTCTGCAAGTCTACATGGGGTAATTGTCTCTAGAAAGTTTCTCATGCATAAAAATCCCAATAAATCATGTCCTTTCTCTTCAACAACAACAGCAGCATGCCCTCTCTGTTAGTCATTCCTTTTCTGCTGTACTATTATGAAACCAATTATCTTGCCTAACTGTCCATATTTTTCCTTTCTTTTATGAATTTTGGTAGGGTGCACTTGTTGCAAATTATCCATGGGATGGTTCTGAAGATACAAGGTAACTGTATCTCCTCATGGTCGTTAAGAGTATTGTGCATTATGTACTACAACTTGATTGTGGCGTTTGTCTACTAGATTGATGTTGGTAAAGTTACTACATGATTCTTTCAAACTTTCTAAGTTCTATGCTTTCTAATTTTTTGATTTAATGTTTGATTTCAGGAAACAATACTATGCATGCCCTGATGACAGCACATTCCGTTACATGGCATCTATATATAGTCGCTCACATTATAACATGTCTTTGAGCAAGGAATTTGAAGGAGGAATTACCAATGGGGCATTTTGGTATGGTAAACGAATCTCCATCCAAAGATTGTTCTATATTCTACAATAGTATGTCAAGCGGTTCCGATAAGTATTTAGGACAACAAAAAGTTTATGGAGATGGCCTTTTCCTTTTTCTGTAGATTCTCAAATTCAGAGGTCTTAACTGAGGAAAGTGGGATTATTTCAGGTACCCTATTTATGGAGGTATGCAAGATTGGAACTATATACATGGCGGTTGTTTTGAGTTAACATTGGAAATCAGTGATACGAAATGGCCAAAAGCAAATGAGGTGTCCATTTGCAAAATCTCTTGTTACTATATTTTTCAACTCTTTGCGTGTTTTTCCTAGTAATGTTCCTTGGTAAATATATATAAAGCAAGTTACTACAATCTGCTTTTCTTTACCAAACTTGATGTTCATAATGCAACTTTGGCACACTATGAATTCCTTTTCAGCTATTTATCATGTCTTCTAATGGCCTGATTGCTCTGGATGCTTTTGTGAACTCTTCTTCATAGTTTTCCTTTTTAAGTCATTCTCTAAAATTATTTGCTAACATTTACAACTACAGACTGAAAACTGCTCAAGATTCTTTGGTAGTTTACTTTAATCCCATGATGTAACCTTGTCATCAAGAAAATGATTTTTCAAGGCTTTCTTGTCACTGTTATCAATTTGATTTTCTGAATGTAATTATCAGAATCTACCTGAATGTACATACTTATATGTTCTATGAATTCCAAATGAAGTATTTCTTTCCTGTTGTTTTTGTTTGTGCAGTTGCCTATCATTTGGGAGTACAACAGAATGAGTATGTTAAATCTTGTTGCAAGTCTCATCAAGGTAAAGTAGTTCTGCGATCTTTACTATCACATAGACAAGCAATATATATATATGCACAAGGGCGGAGCCAGAAAATTTGATTAGGCCAATATCTCTAATAATGTATAATTACTTATAAAAATATTATCTGTTACAATAATCTAATTAAAATTATTTTAGGTATAAAATAAGACAAAGTATTTAAAGTTTCTCAATTGATCAGATTTGAATTTCCTATTACATAGTATGGTTTTTAATAATGATGAGCATATGGAAGTATTTTAGGGGTTGGGGGGCGATTGATGCTATCAATAGAAAGTTTTTCAAAAATAAACTAAATTCTGTATGGTTTGAAGCTGTTACAATGCTGTTATACTAAATGAATGTTAGTTATTTTTAAGTTTTCTGTATATTTTGTGAGGGACAAGTTGGGATGCTAAATACTATTTCACCAATAACTGCCTATGGATGAATTGAGGTCTAAACTTGTAAATTGTGAAAGCAGAAATGTTAGGATTTGATTGCAGATGTAGGAGAACTTCCCAAACTTGGTTCAGTTGTTTACAAAACCTTATTTGATTTATTTACATTGTTTTATATGTCCCTGTGCCTTTTTTGTGGAATCCAGTTGTGATAATTATTGAGTGAATACTGTATCATCAGACAGGCGTTCATGGAAGGATATTTGCAGCAGACACTGGGCGTCCTTTGCCTGCCTCAGTAAGGATCAAGGGAATCAACTACGGAGTACGTTCCTTCCTACCAAAAGAATAATTATGTGGATCTTCATATTCTTTGAACTTTTGATTATTTTGGATGACGCTTATTTTCACATTTTTCTGTTTCCCTGCTTACAGGTGAATGCTAGCAAGTTCTTCGGGGACTATCACCGCATGCTTGCTCCTGGAGGAAGCTATGAAGGTATAGCGAATTTAATTGCTTGCTTAAAATTTAGTAAAAAAATTGTTGAAATTAAGTATTGAAGGTAGATGATACCTAGAACAGCACCAATCTAAACATATCCTTTGTTAACTTGGAAAATTTTATCATTACTCAGGGTTATCTTTTGTGAAAAGCAGTTGATCTTGGTTGTTCATAGTTATTTGCAGTTTATATGCTTGTTGTTTTTCTGAAACAAAGAGAACTTCCCTTGTAGTCATCGCATCTGTATCTGGTTTCCATACGAAGACTACAAGAATACTGTTGGAGGAGGAGGCCGTGAACTTGGATTTCATTCTAAATCCGGAAGAAGGAGCTATCAAGCATCAATCTTTTACAAGCGACTGTGAATGCAATTGTGATGGCAAGGACAAGCTTGAGCTGGTTGCATTTCTTAGAGGATATCACCTGGAGTTGTTTCTTTTAATTTCTGTTATCCTCCTGTTTCTTTGTTTTGTCTTAAGGACGAGAAAAATGTTTAGGCACCTAAGCCATAGGCATTTTTCTGGGACAAGACGGCCCATTGTTGTATAGCATAACGACGTTTAGCTTAGATAAATTACTTGACGTTTCCCTAGAGGAAACATCTCCTATCTTTCTTGAAAAAGATAAGGAACTTTACCAATAAACGACAATTTAATTTTTTCCTACCTCTGAGATGTTTAAATAATTTGGCTAGTTTCTTTAAAGAAGTAATATTGAGCTCTTAATCATCTACTTTACTCTCTTTCACGACATAAATTGTTGGGTTGTTCATCAGCCTAGTTCGTACCGAGTTGCAGGGAATACGAGGTTCAGATTTTGTTGTGTCTAAAGGAAAGGCAAGGATGGATTTATATTATTCTTAAGGCAGGAAATGAGTGTTACAAAAAGGCTGTCTCGCCTATGGGGCCATACTTAATAATGTTGATGTATATAATTGCGAGAGGTATATTAAATAAACTATCAAGGTTGGACAGTTTGTAAAGTATTTATAATCTATACCATTGATGCTCTTTTTAGCGTAATCCTATGTGAATAAAAAGAAGAGTTAAAAAGAAGAAGGAAGCCCATTCCAACCATTAGACGAACCCTGGTGATTTGTGTCTTTAAGACCACACAACACTATAATCTACTCCAACGCTTGAGGAAGGGAAGCGCCATTATACTCATAAACCAACCATTCGTGCCAGTGTTTTCTATCATTATTATTTATTTATCTTTGATCAACCGTTCCGGAGACCATGCATGCCAGTGGTGAAGTGTGAGCAATTTCCATGATGGTCACACGTCACGGATGACTCCAAGTGTACTAGCGGCCCTATTGAAAGTGTTCATGCGACCTCCCTATCGTACCGTTTGGACGGACAGGATAACCCCAAGTTGTCCGCAGGTGCGGCCGATGCGGCATCGGCATATTAAAACTTCTATGCTCTCTCCTTTTTTCTATATCGCCAGGTCACTTCTCTTATATCACGTGATAGCACGTGCGTCTCGAACGTGCCCGAAGCTAGACCAGAGCTACAAGGCTTGCCAAGATTGGCGACGAGGTCCAGTTAGTTCGTAGTCTCATCTCGTCGGGGCGGCTTCTTTGATCGGCTTCGGAGGTAAGACTCCCCCTCTACCCTCCTTTAGAACGATCCACTTTCTAAATCTTGACAAGAATTGTAACAAGTAATCCAGCGAATTGGCGGTTACAGCCGCATATAGTTCTCAAAGTCGTGTTATACGGGCTCGAATCCCATAAAGGAATCATCGATTACTCCCCCAATAAGGTCTCATCGAGTTCGTGAACTTTCGTGGGTGGAGTTCATGGTTCTATGGAGTCCAGCAGCTAGTTTGTTGGATCGGAAATTGTCGTTTAATTCACGATTTTGTTGTCCATTGGGCAAGATTGTGGGTTTCATCTGCTTAACTTTATTGACATCAATTTCATGGCACTTCTTGATACTCCCAGTGGTTTCTGGGATGTTCTTGTAATGTAACATCTGTTGCTCATTTCTGAAAACTGCCATAGAAGATCAATTAGGGCTTCTTGCAGTAATTGTGTTTGGTATCTACTCGACTTGATATATAGCATTTCCCTATCAGCCGGTGTGCAACAACATATAGTTCTTGAGAGATGATCTTAGGACCTAGTCATGATTGTCAGCCTATGGATAATGGCTTTAGGAAGAACTTTAAGTGCAATGGAAGTGAGCTGATGCTATATTGAGCAAATGAGTCCCTATGTGATCTCCTTCTGCTTTATGTGATCAGGCACTGTCCCATTTTGCACAGGCCATTCTTAACTTAATTTTGTTAGTTATTTTCTTTCTTGGACTTTTTTTTTTTTTAAACTCCTTTCCATTTATTTATGCCTGAGAGTGTATTTCGTTGAGGGTCGGGGCTTGTCATTGAAGTTGACTATTGCTTACTGGCAAAATCCTGTCCGGTGCTAATAACTAACAAGATTCATCTTCAAACATACTGAATTTTGCAGGAATTTTTGAGTCTTGTAGACCTATTTTAACATATTATAATAAATGACCTCCAACTTCACTGGTACTTCTTGCAGGCGAATCAAGCGATGGTTATGCCTATCTCTTGTACAGTTGAAGATGGTCCTGCCGTACTGCAGTTGCAAAAATGGCAGCACTTGCGATTTCAACCTGATTTATCAGAATTTCGTGAAGCTTATATCTCCCCAACAAGGCAGCTGCTTCTGTTGCTTTCTGAGCAGTGTGAAGCCATGTTGCTTTCCCTTATTGCTGGTATTTGTCGCAAAGTCTCTTTTACCCTCTCGTCCTGCTACTGGGCAATTCATGCCTGTTACTGATTATGTGCCTTCCTTTCAGGAAAAGAAACCTGCAGGTTGATGAATAAGGTTGACTCAGGCAGGTTTTCTTCTGAAGGTCAAGAGCCATGTTCTCCAGAGCAAGCAACTTCATGCCCATCCGACTTGTTAGAGGACATTATGAGCAGAACTAAACCTTCAAAAGTTGAATCAGATACTCCTCCAGATAGAAGTTGTTCCTCAGCGTTTGAGTATTGTCCTGTTATTTCTGGTGTGAAGTCTTTGGCTTGGGGAGTCTGTGGTGATGCTTATGGTCAACTCGAGGATTCTGGTTTTAATGAACTACTTGTTGTATCTGGTGATTATGGCATCACGATTCATGCTTTCTGCTGTCCTCAAAAAGATAAAAAAAGGACTAAGCCTGAACTCGGAGAGATGCGTGGGAAATGGGTAGAATGGGGCCCCACAGTTGGAAGATCAGAAGCTGATGGTGAGTCTACGTACATTTCTTCACTGAAAACCAGTTCAAAAAATTGGTTTAGGACTTTCTTTACTGAAATTGATACCATTTTTTCTGATGGTAAGTGGCTAGCTAGATTCCCTGCAAAATCATCATTCCCTCAATCTGCAGAGGCTGTATCATTCAGCATTAATGATAGCACTTTGTTATTTTTGGATTCTCTTGCCAGTACTGGCCATATCAAGATGGGAAAAGAGAATGTTGGGGCTTCAGAAGAATTTGGGGATCAGATGCCTGTTTCTGAAACATCAAACAGTCATGAAGCGGATAATTTGGGCAATTCTTTTAAGTGCTTGAGAGTGTTCTCTAGCTCTTCACATCGCTTGATTGGGTTGGTTCTGACTTTTCCAGAAAATGCATTGATCAAAGACATGGAAAATCATCTAGAAAATTCAAGCAAGATTTTGGTGGCCGTTATCATGATAGACCGGTGGGGGTTCGAGTGGAGTTTTTCCGTAAATCTTGAGGATCTCTATCCTGGTCCGGGTCCTAGTCCAGAATGGGTAGACTTTCAATTTTCTGACAATTTTCTTGTTTGTCTTGCCGCGTCAGGTTTGATTGGCATTTGGGATTTAAGTTCTGGTAACCTTTTGGCCCATTTTGATGTTCTACAAAGCTGCAGAATAAATCTGAAATTACCGTTAACAAGAATTACATCTATTATGGCAGATTTTGATGCCAAAATTGATCAAAGCAACAAAGTTAATACAAATAAAACTTGTGTGAGAGATCTTATTGGCACTAAAACCTTTAAGAGATTGATGGTGACTTCACAATCTTTGCTTTTAGCAATAATTGACGAAGATGGAATTGTCTATGTAATATGTGCTACTGACATCATATCTGGAAAACATTATGCACTTGAAAAATCTGTGCCCTCTTCCATGCTTTCTGATAATGGAATACTGGTTAGTTGGAAACTTGCTGGTCAGGAGATAGGTGGTCTAGGGTTATCTACTAAGCTTCCCAGTGATCAAGAATCACATAATTCAGTCGAATCTGGTGATGAAATTTCAGTTATGAATAGTATTTGGGGCACTAAACCTCAGAAAAGAAGAAAGCAACATTTTGGGCATGAAGGAAATAGTTTAGACGACCATGTAAGCAGTTTTAGTACCACTTCACAGGTAAAAGGTTGGACAAATTCTCAATCAAAATCAGAAATGCATTCTAATCCTTTGCGTAGAGTATTTCTTCCTGTATACAGATTAAAGAAAGAGGATTTTATTTGTTTTTCACCCTTTGGAATCACAAGGCTTGTCAAAAATTGCAAAGTTAATGAAAGGAAGGGTTACAAGATTGTTCACACTGAGTTACTCATCGCTTCTACTCTTCTTGATGAGGAAGATCTCACTGCCTATTGGCAGAACAAAAGGTGCTATTCTGCAAAAGAATCTGCCTTCATTGGAGAATCAATTGGGTGCTCTTTCCAGGGATGTTTGTACTTGATTACTCAAGATGGGCTTTTTGTTGTTCTTCCATCAGTTTCAGTTTCATCTAGTGTTTTTCCAGTTGAAGTCATCAGGTATTGGCAACCAAGTATTGCTACTGACAGTGCAAATCAGGTTAAAGATTTGTTGTCAGTAAATAGATCTGGTGAAAAATGGTGTCCTTGGCAAATAGAGGTTTTGGATAGAGTTCTATTATTTGAAGGTCCTGAAGAAGCAGCTCATTTTTGTGTGCTGAATGGTAAGTGTGCAAAGTAGGTCAATAGTTGTAGCTCTGACTATTCAGGTGTCTTTCTTTTCTGGAGTTCATTGTGGTTGCTTTACATTCTACTAATGAAAGAAGGCAGTTTCTGGGCTCCTGACATGTCCACTTTGAAAAGGAAGGAGCATATTTGAACAAAGTGGCCACTAGACTTCATTTCATCCTCTCTGGTCGATGGCATTTTCTAGGGCAACTAATAATTAAATTTCTAGTGCTAGTTTTGTTTGCTGACTAGGATGGCTTCTCTCTTTGGCAAATAATCAGGCACTGGTTAATGAAAATACATAAGTAATTGCTATGTAAGTAGATTTTATTCACAAACCAGTCTTAATGAGGCCATATGTATCTGCGCAGTATGTATTTTTGCACAGCTTGCAGTTTGCTGTTGCAGTTACAGATATTTTTGTTCTTGCCCAACTAGTTACAGTAATTGAGCAACCATTTTTAGCTGGTTTCTTAGTATAAAAATACCCTTAGTGTCTGGGGGTTGATGGTGGCGCATATTCTGATTACTGAAAATACTAAGGCTAGTTAGTAGTTACCCAAAGATGAAATATAAAAAGAATTAGATACCCAGTGATGCAAGTGTTTTACTCTAAACTATTTGGGCTCACTCAGTCATTAATCTACCTGGAAATATTGCATACTTCTGATATATGCTTTTCCACACTTATGTGAAGAGTCAATGTTATGGCAGGATGGGGCCTGAAAATTGCTAGGTTACGCCAGATGCAGTTGGCTTTGCAGTACTTAAAATCTGATGAAATAGAAGCGTAAGGTTCTTAACTTTCTCCTTGTTATTGTCAATATCATTCTTTTGTTCTGAAAAGAATTAGAACTTGTATCTGCATACTTTATTCGTTCTTCTGAACTTGGAGTTGATTTAGCCATTCTTACCAGGCACTGCATCATCATTTTCCTGCACTTCAAAGAGAATTTGTCAGTGGGAGTTGTATGCTGACATCTGATTAGTCATTTTTCCGCTGTGTTTGCTAGCTCTTGGTCTGTTTTCAGTTTTTGATTCTTATTCGATAATATCCTGAATCTGAATGTCAATCCTGATTATGGAAAGATGGCAATGATTAAAATCTATGTCAAGCAGCTTGGTTATAAACTCTGAACTTGCTTATTGAAGGATGCTGGAGAACACAAAATGGACATTGATGAGGAAAAAAGGTTGCAGGTCCATGTTGAGCGACATAGTTGAAATGTGCTGTATTGTCTCGTATCAACCACTTCTTGACATGGGTCCGCAGTTGGATTGGACTGACACTATGTGCCTCAGTGCTTCCTGATGTTGGGTTTGGGACTTGGGTTAGACTCAAGCTATTTGAACAGGTCCTGCTAAACACACATTAGATGTAGAAGAGAGAACCTTAGGTTGATGGAGAAAGGGAAGGGACAGGAGAGAGGAAGGATTATTTGTTCTCAAGATTACCAAATTGTAAGGTTTTTGCTTGACAGATCAGCTCCTTTTCCCTTTTCTCACCTGTTCTCAAGATAAAAACATGATAGCACCAAGAATCATGCCTAGAACTCCATCAGATATTCTTGGTCTATGTTGGATGAGAGCTGTACCATTACGGATCTAAAATTTTTGGAGCTAGATCCATGATAGATACATCTCAATTGTAAGATTAGAATATCAGAAAAATGATTTCCCTATTTTTAAGGGTATACATAGAAAGGGGAGAATGGCGGGGTTAACCAATTAGGGATCATTATTTGAAGGTAGACCACATAGTCTACCTTTGAGTGATTGATCTCAACCTGATCTACTAGTTCTGTTTCAGAAGTTACTAATTTTCTATTGAGGTCAGGAATAAATGGTGGCCTGTCTTCAATCTTTACTATATTCCTTGTGATGACTACTATTAGAATTTAGAACAGACACAAAATAGCACTTCTTTTTCTTTTGTCTTTCTGTTGACCATTTCTGTTGACTTTCTGCTTGTTCAACTGCCTCTCGGGAAAGAAAAGAAAAGATCCTTGCTTTTGTGTAAAGAAGTCTACTATTTAAGATCTCCACAAAACATAGTTCTGTTATATTGTGCAACAACAGCATTGGTTGCATCTTGATTTTCAAGTTTCATATGTTTTATATTCTTTCTGTTCTGTGTCTGAATCTGTAATCTCAATGCATTGCACAGATCTTTGAATATGCTTGTTGACATCAATCTAGCTGAAGAAGGCATCTTGCAACTGCTATTTACATCTGTCTATCAGATCTTTTGCCGAAGTGGACGTGACAGTGAAGTTACATTGGCATCCAGGTATACTTTGGTTCAAAGACACGTGTTGGTTTTTACAAAAGACAATTATCTGGGAGTTAATTGATGCTTAATGTTTTAAAAAAACAATTGTATCTTTAATAATTACAGTGACTCTATAAGGAGTGTGTCTATATCTAGCATCACAATGATCTTTCATGCTTATATAATAATGTAAGTATCCCCAGTAGCAGAGCCTCATAGAGCCAAGGGGGGCAATGTTCCCCTACCCCTTTTCAAAATTGCAAATTTTAAGGTGGATCTCATATAATTATATTTAGGTTGTATCCTCTCAATAAGGTTTGGCTTTGCCCTTGGTTATCGGGAATTTTGAACATGGATTGTTGACCCTCAGCATATGCCATGTCGAGAGCATGTTGGAACACAACATTGAGAAGTATCTCTAATGAGTCCTTATCTGGAACATTGGTGAAAGTCTAGGGTTGAGATAGTGCATCCCCTCTTCTTCATATGTAAGCATTAAGAGTTCATTTATTTTTTGCTCTTTCCTTATGTATGTAACCTCTGGCTTTGTGCAGTATACGTTTTGCGTTCATTATTGCTTCATTGTTATTCTATTATGTCCTTTGGAGTCTCGTCTCATATTTTTAGTGAGGATAAGCTGCCAACTGTGGATATCTGAAACATCAAGTAGCTCAAAAATTTCCAAAGTTGTCAATGAGGATAGGTACTTCTATGCATTGGTTTCTTCAAAATGTTTAATTCATATAGCATAAATGCAGGTTAATGTCTCTAGCTGCTCGCTTTGCAACCAAAATGATTCAAAGATATGGGATACTAAAGCATAAGAAAGGTAAATTAGTGTTAGCATTTTTTTGGAAGATTTTCCTAAACTCTTACCTGAGGTCGGTTTGTTACTTAATTATTTAGATGGGGCTAATAATTTAAGAAGGCTTTATGAGATGGCTTACTTCTTGGAAGTTATCAGAACTCTTCAGAACCGAATGGCTGCAAAAAGCAAAAAGCTTGTTCATGTGGTATGATTTTAAGTCTGCCTGAGATTGTTTACACTTTGTATTTTTAGTATTTAGATTTTATTTGTGATTGATGGTGTTTTTGATGTTATTTTGTAGCTGCCAGATAGTAGGGATGCAAGGAATATGGTGGAAACAGAGGAGTTGCAGGATGATTCTACACTTCCAATTTTTATACCAGATACTGCTTCGTCAGGGCAGTTGGATGTTCTAGAACCTCATTATAAGCAACAATCGGAATCCAATGCACCTGAGTTGACATCTGATCATCCTGGCCAGCTGGTTTTAGCACCAGCCACATCAGCCAATTTTCATGATTTCGATGAAAATGAGGCAGCATCTGCTCCGAGGAAGCTTATTACTTTGGAAAATAGCAAAGATATGATTAGACGTTGGGAAATAGATAATTTTGACCTAGAAACTGTCGTTAAAGATGCTCTAAACTCTGGACGTCTCCCTTTAGCCGTTCTTCAGCTGCACCTTCTGCGTCAGAAGGAATTAGTTTCTGACAAGGAATCTCACGATATGTTTAGTGAAGTTCGTGAAATTGGAAGAGCTATTGCTTATGATTTGTTTATAAAGGTTAGGTGTTTCTCTGTCTTTAGAAGAACTTGATTACAATGCCTGTTATGGTCTAACACATGTGATTGACAGGGTGAAAGCGGGCTAGCAGTGGTAACGCTGGAGCGACTTGGAGATGATATTGAGACAGTCCTTAGACAATTATTGTTTGGTACTCTTAGGAGATCGCTTAGGGCACAGATTGTGGATGAAATGAAGAAACATGGATATCTGAGATCACATGAGTGGAAGACATTGGAGATAATTTCTCTCATTGAGGTTTGCTCGTGTTCCTTATTTATTGTGTTTATATCAATTATGTTAATTGTTGAGGTAGTTTTACAGTCTCACTTTGATGATGCCTTCTGTTTCATAACAACCAATATTATTTGTCTTCTGTGGTGAAGAGGTTGTATCCGAGCAGCAGTTTCTGGAGGACATTTCTTCGAAGACAGAAATCCATTCAGGAAGCTGCTTCAATTGATACTTTGTCTGAAGCAGATATTCCAACATTGACTTTTCATGTTCTTAGCAGTCATATTATTGAATGTGGTGATATTGATGGAGCTGTTATTGGTTGTTGGGCAAATGTTGATAGTGGGCCTGCTTCTGCTAATTTGTGTGAAGACACCAATTATGCTGGGTATTGGGCTTGTGCTGCTGTGTGGTCTGATGCTTGGGACGAAAGAACTGTCGATTGTGTAAGTTATTAGCTATCTTTCTGCAACAACTATTTGAATTCCCATCATTAGAATTAAGATGTACGGTTATGACAATTGCCTTAACCTAAGTTATAAGGGTATAGGTTCATGAAAGAAAAGAAAAAAGGATAAAGAAGTCTGTAGGTTCATGAATCCACATATTTGTATAATTTATTGTATAATATTCTTCTTGTTAAATTGTTTTGATTGCCAAAATGAAAAATAATAAATAATTTGCAATATGCTAATATTGTGAAAGCAAAAATCTTCATGTTTTAATATCCTATGACTTGAGTGGAGAAAGCTCAAAATTTGTGTTGCTGTTCTGTAATGTTTCTGGAACTATATAGTGCTATGTAGATCTTCATAATAAAGTTTTGCAGTTGGCAATTGCAGTATTAAGTTAAAATGGAAATCTATGACAACACAAGTATCCAATATGAATTGGTGCCTTTGGTTCTTCAATTATATTCCTGACTTCTAATCTATTCTACATATTCTCAAAGGTGCAAATTCTACACAAGATTTCACATATGCTAAATCTTAAATGCAGGTAATTCTTGATCAACCTTTTCAAATGGACGTTCACATCCCATGGGAATCCCAGTTTGGGTATCACGTATCTCACAATAACATGGAGGAAGCCTATAAACTCTTGGATATAATTCCTACTTCCTTATTGTCAGAAGGGAGCCTTAAAATTAATTTGGATGGTTCACATCCTGCTGCCAATGATCAATGTGACACCAAGATTCCTGATTATTCAATTTACATATGTGCTGCTGAAGAGGTGGAACCTGTTGTCATGGATGTGCCAGATGTTAGAATATTTAGATCCCGTGCTGCTAGCACATGCACTTCATGGCTGAAAATGCTTATTGAGCAGAAACTGGCAAGGAAGTATATCTTCTTACAAGAATATTGGCAAAGTACTGCTGAGGTTCTACCACTTCTTGCTTGTGCAGGCTTAATTTTTAAGACATCTGTCAAGAATGAATCTTGTAAGAGTTCTGTTGATTTAGATTTGAACACTGGAGACCATAAAGAAACCAAAGAGGCCATGCATAAACTTGTTGTACATCACTGTACACGATATAACTTGCCGTACCTTCTGGACCTTTATCTTGACCATCATAATTTGGTCCAAGATTATGAATCTCTGTGCTTGCTAATGGAAGCTGCAGTAAGTTCCTCAAAATTCAGTGTGTGTAGATAGATATTCACTATGAGATGTTTCGTGCAGAACTTTCATGTACTATTGAACAATAGTTCATGAGTTCTTCAATATGTTATGTTTATATACATCCTTGTGTATTTTGTTATGTACGTCCGTTCAGAGTACTCAAATGATCTATTAATATGAAAATTAGTTTTTATCTGTCTGCATCTGTCAACTCTTCTTTACAAAATTTGACTGCTAAAATATCATTAATCAGATGGAATTTCTATATGGTAAGGTGTAACCCGCTGTGCAAAGAATTGCTTTATGAATTTTGTTGAAATCTATATGCCTGATTGTTACTTTCATTTAGCATGTTGAGGTGTGGTTCCATAGCTGATAATATGGTTGTTCCAAACTTGTCATTCAGCAACAACGTAATTTAGGGCAGCTAGTTTCTGATAAAGCAATCAGGCCCTCTTTAATTCTAACCAATTTATCACCTTGATTATGAGGGACAACTGAAATAGGTTTTTCCTTTTATTTTAGTATAAACAATGGCATGCAGTGCTTAGTCTTTCTCCTTATCATTTGATAGATTCATGTATAAAGTTCATGAAAATAACTTTTATTTTCCTTCTTGTTCATATGAGTCATGGAATCAATGATTTTAGATTGTGAATGTTGCAGAATTTTAATTCAAATTATTGTTGACGACAGAAATGTTACTTGATATCTCTGTTATTCAAACCATTAGCAATTAGACAAATTTGAGACTAGGAAGATGACTGGTTTACTATTCTGCATGGTTATATCTGCACACATAAGATAATTATGATGGTCACATAGTTGATTTACCATAGTCTCCTGAACTAGAAAAACATTTTAACTTTCATTGTGCCCTAAGATTAGATGGTCCCTTTGCTCAGTACTCCCTTTCTTTCTGTGGAACCTAACATCATAGTAGTTTCCTCCAGGCTCCATCCTATTGCTACTCACACTATATGAAGCTTAATTTGCTGAGATCCATGTTATCTTTTTAGCATTTGCTGTCAAACACTGAAGAGGAGAAAGAGAAAATCTGAATATCTAACTGAACTATTTGACTTCTGACTGATGGATTGTTTTTCAGGGGGACTGCCAGTGGGCAAAATGGTTGCTTTTTTCGAGGGTCAAAGGGTGTGAGTATGAGGCGTCATTTTCCAATGCCCGCTCAAATTTGTCTCGTCAGATGAATCTCAGTAGAAATTTCAGTGTTATGGAGATTGATGAGATAGTAAGCACTGTCGACGACATGGCTGAAAGTAGAGGAGAGATGGCTGCATTGGCTACTTTAATGTATGCTTCAGACCCAATGCAGAAGTGTTTATGTAGTGGAAGTGTGAATAGAAGTCAGAGCTCATCTTCTCAGTGCACCTTGGAGAATTTAAAACCAGGTCTCCAACAATTTCCTACATTGTGGAGGACACTTGTTTCTGCTTGCTTGGAGCCTGAGGCTTATTGTTCTTTAAGTTACAATACGGACAATGGTAAACTTAGGCCCTGTTCTTTCCATTTTCTATTTTTCAGGTTCTATTTATTCATATGAAGTTCTGTTACTCGGCTGAATATTTTACTTGCTGCACAAGTTTGAAACTAACCTTCCCTTCTCCAGTATTTGGGAAATCCTCATTGTCAGACTATTTGAACTGGCGTTATAGCATTTTCTCCTCTACCGGAGGTGATACTTCATTGATACAAATGATCCCGTGCTGGTTCACAAAATCTGTCAGAAGATTAGTTAAACTCTTTGTCCAGGTTTCTCTCTTTTACTCAACCATTATGAAAATTATAGGCTGCAGTGTATCTTACCTAGCCATTCTGTTAAGAAGATTTCTGAGAATAACTTCCAAGGTTTTTGCCAATTTCATTGTAGGATATGTATGTTGATTCACTCTTTGTAGTTGTAAGTTTGAAGGCTACATGTATCTACTTACATCATAACTTTGTAATTTAAATCATACTAGCAAATGAGTACATGCATTGAATGATAGAAAATGAGAAACTAATGGATTAATGAAAGTGCCAGATAATATGGCCGGATACATCTTGCTCTATAGACCTTGCATTGACAGGAGCCTTGTGTAATGAGACACCCTCTTTTATCCTGGTAACTACTGACTGAGGAATCTTCCTAAAATTCCAAATCTGCTATGCCCCAAATTTAAAATGTCAAAGACATATTACATGCCTAGGGCGCAGTGGTGGTGCCAATTCAAATCACAGAAATACCATCGAATATAATGTTGTACCTAAAATGTTTCTTTCAAGTTCCTAACTATTAATCATCTATTACCTTCTGTCCATTCCCTTTCTTGTGTTTGTGTTTTAGCGAGGTCCTTTTTGGATGCCAGGGTCCTTTTGGATGGCAATCACTATCAGATACAATGGCATCTGGAGAATCCTTTCAAGACAGAAGTAATTATTATATTAGCAATACAAATGGGAATAGTGGGGTTAGTGCCATATCTTGGGAAGCATCTATTCAGAAAAGCATCGAGGAGGAACTATATTCTTCAATTGAGGTGCGTTACATAATTTCAAAGGAATTCATTGCTTCTCTTATATTAGCAGTAAATTTTAATATACACGCCAAATTGGAACATTGGACACCTTTTGGAAAGAATAGCCGACATACTTGGAACATTGGACACCTTTTGGAAAGAGTTGGGGCTAGTAGATGTGCTGTCAGCCTGTCAGAAGGAGAATGAACAGAATTTGCTTGCTAGGAACAGAACCTTAAGAGGATTAGGTGAAAAGAGGAACATAAAATGGGGTGCAGATATCTTTAAGCGTAGTGCTAATGGACAGTTTGATGGAGTTCTAAAGAATTGGAGATTAAAAAATGCGATTCTTCTCACCCACTCATCAGCTGTTCCTGGTTCTTGAGTTAATAGTTTTAATACATGAATTGCAGATGCTGGGATACAGTATTCTAGTGTCACACGCAGTGTTTTAGTAGTCTGTGTGCCATTTCTAGCTTTTTCTTCTTTTCCTTTTTATTTTGATTGTGGATTTAAAAGGTTTCTTATGATCTTTTTCACCCTCTAAGTTATCCAAATGCTTGCGTGATTTTATGACATTTCTATCTTTTCAGGAGAAAGGATTCAGGGTGGAGCATCATTTGCATCGTGGCCGAGCACTGGCTGCTTTCAGTCATCTGCTTCTTCTACGAGCTTCAAATTTAAGATTGTCCAATGCACGGCAAGAACTATCTACACAACCCAATACACATTCAGATGTTCAACTGATTCTTGCACCTCTGACTCAAAGTGAAGGATCGTTTCTTTTATCAGTATGACTAAGATCTTGCCTTGATTCCTCGGTGTTTCACTGTGAAACAAGAAATTAATAATTCACAATCACCTAGTTTATCAATACCTTAATAACATAAATTTACCAGAAACCTTCTCATATTTTAATCATTTTGAACAAAATTATCCATTCTTTTATGATTTTTCAGTGGCTTGATTTCTAATCCAGTAGTTACTTATGAATTTGTCTCCTCTTCAATATCAGGTTTTGCCACTAGCTATTACGCACTTTGATGACTCTACTTTGGTTGCTTCATGCATTTTTCTGTTGGAGCTTTGTGGTCTGTCTGCTAACATGCTTCGTCTGGACATTGCTGCCCTGCAGCGCATTTCTTCTTACTATAAGTCAGTTGAACAAAATGCACACTGTGAAAGTGTTTCACCTAAGGGTTCTGCACTCCATGGATCCCATGGAAATGATTTTACTAATTCTCTTGCTCGAGCACTAGCAGAAGATTATGTCCATTTTGATCATCTTCACATTCTGGAGCAAAAACAAGATTCTTCTAAACCTTTAAGAGGTAAACAACCATCAGAGTCTGTCAGAACTGTTCTACACCATCTGGAAAAAGCAAGTTTGCCATCATTGGATGAAGGCAAGACATGTGGTTCTTGGCTTGTAAGTGGCATTGGTGATGGGTCTCTTTTCCGGTCCCAGCAAAAGGACACAAGTCAGCTCTGGAACTTAGTTACAGCATTCTGCCAGATGCATCACCTTCCAATCAGTACAAAGTATCTTGCTTTACTTGCCAATGACAACGATTGGGTACTCATTTATCTTTCATTTGCTTCTTTAATGTTGATGGCACCATCACTTATCTGAATTAAATTATCGATCGTCTAATATGCTTTCGGCAGGTTGGTTTCTTAACTGAAGCTCAGTTGAGTGGACTCCCAATTGATGCTATCATCCACGTGGTAATTTTAGTTGTCCTTGAAAGCGAACCATAAAAACGATCATGGGAACAAAAGTTTTATTTTTCTTATTTAGATCCATCCTCTTCTGATTTTCTGCATGTTGGTTACTTTGCAGGCAGCTAAGGAGATAAAGGATTCACGACTTAAGACCCATATATTGACTGTTCTGAGAAGCATGCAGTCAGCCAGAAAGAAAACTAATTCTTTGCCAAATATATCATCTTCAGGAAGCAGTGAAGCTTCTTTCTTGGCTGATGGTAACAGCAGTGTTTCTACGGAACTTTTTGGGATTATAGCAGAGTGCGAGAAGCAAAAGAATCCTGGGGGTATGCTCCTGAACAAAGCAAAAGACATGCGCTGGTCTTTGCTGGCAATGGTTGCTTCGTGTTTTCCAGATGTGTCTCCTCTTTTGTGCTTAACAATTTGGCTTGAGATTACTGCAGCGAGGTAGCAGCATTTGTTCATGTTTTCCTAATAGTTCCTTGGTTAGATATTACTGAGGGCTGCCATATTGCTTTAACATGTATTTACGATTTGTTCATTGTTATACTTTGCTATTGTATTACGCCATGCAGCTTGTACAATAACATCTGGTTCTAACATTTTTATGTTCTGCTTTCTAAATCTCATCATTTTGTTTTTGGCAGGGAGACATCCTTGATCAAGGTTGACAATATTTCCTCTAAAATAGCTAAAAATGTTGGAGCTGCTGTTGAAGCCATCAATACATTACCAGCTGGAAGCAGAAACCTTGCATTTCGATACAATAGAAAGAACTCAAAGCGCAGGCGGTTCTTGGAGCATACATCAGAGAACTCCATATTAGCTGGGACCTTTAGTACTTCTAGTGCACCAAAGCCAACTGCAGCTTTAATTGCTGAAGAAATTGTTATTGAGGATGAAAGAAAGAAGTCGATTGTTGAACATCCATTGTTTTTGGGTGATTCTGATGAAGGGCTTGCTTCCCTGTCAAATATGGTAGCAGTGCTTTGTGAACAGCACCTATTTCTGCCCTTGCTGAGAGCCTTCGAAATGTTTCTGCCATCATGTTCCCTTCTCCCGTTCATTCGTTCTCTTCAGGTTGGTGGATATTAGACTCTTAAAATGATTAACAATGCAATGCAAATTTATCAGGTGTGGGATGTTGTCATATAATTTTTAAGTGCAGTTTATTTGACTGGTTATATGCTTTACTCTTTCATGCCATATATTTAGGCATTTTCTCAAATGCGGTTGTCCGATGCTTCATCACATCTCGCATCATTTTCAGCTAGAATAAAGGAAGAACCTTTTCTTATGCAAATAAACATGGCAAGAGATGGGTCATTTAGAACAGCATGGATAACCACGATAGCTGTGAAAGCTGCAGATGCAGTGCTTTCAACATGCCCATCAGTATATGAGAAAAGGTGCTTGTTAAAACTTCTTGCAGCAGCTGATTTTGCAGACGGTGGCACTTCTTCAGCATACTTCCGCCGACTTTATTGGAAAATTAATTTAGCTGAACCTTCTCTGCGCAAAGATGAAGATGTATACCTAGGGAATGACACCCTGGATGATGCTTCTCTTTTAACAGCGCTAGAGAAGAATGGTCGCTGGGAGCAAGCTCGTAATTGGGCAAGGCAGCTGGAATCAAGTAATGCATCCTGGAAGTCTGCTGTTCACCATGTTACTGAATCACAGGTATTCTACATAATATTATTGTGTGTTTGATGTAATGATCGTCATAGACATGTGGTTTTGGTGATAAAAGTGAGTGACTTGGTTCTTATAGTTAAACAAATGCCTTTGTAGTTGATGAACAATCTGCATCATAAGTTTGTTTTATGCTGTTATACATTGCTGCTATATTGAGAGAATTATTTTTATCAAAAAAAGAAAAGAAAAGAAAGAAGACAGTCACTATTGATGTATCCTGTTAGCATTTTTGAATGCATTGAGTTTATTTTTCCCCTAAGAAACGATGTGGTTATGGAATATGGATACTGATCCTCTCATTCATAGATTGAATTTGTTATCTTTTTCTTTATGATTTAAAATCTGCAGGCTGAGGCTATGGTGGTGGAATGGAAAGAGTTCTTATGGGATGTCCCACAAGAGCGAGCTGCTCTATGGGGACACTGTCAAGCACTTTTTGTGAGATATTCTTTTCCGCCTTTGCAGGTCATCATTTTATAGCTTTTGTCAATATGTTTCATAGCTTTTCTCAGGCTTTCTTTTTGCTGGAGATATGACATGTGAGCTATTGTATGTTCAGGCGGGATTGTTCTTCCTCAAACATGCAGAGGCAATTGAAAAGGAGATTCCATCGAGAGAACTCCATGAAATGCTCCTACTTTCCTTGCAATGGCTAAGCGGAACTATGACACAATCCCCTCCGTAGGTTTCTCTATTCTTTACTTTTCTTAAATTTTCCAAATGTCTTGCTATACTTCATTGAATTGAGTTCTTCAAGTATAATTATGCATACTACATTCCTACTTTTAGAGTCTATCCTCTGCATCTTCTGCGCGAAATTGAGACTAGAGTATGGCTCTTAGCTGTGGAATCAGAAGCTCAGTCAAAGGTTGAAGGTGATTTTTCACCACCTAGTTCTATCCAGAGTCTGATTGTTGGAAATAGCACCAGTATTATAGACCAGACAGCAAATATCATTGCAAAAATGGATAACCATATAAATGCAACACGCATGAAAGTTACTGATAGAAATGGTATGCGGGAAAACAACCAGTCACATCAGCGACAATCACAATTCTTAGAATCTACTAGCCAAGTAACAGCAACAAGCAGTACAAGAATGAAGCGAAGGAGCAAAGGATATCCTCCATTAAGACGGCCTGTTAGTGATAATGTAGACAGTAATAATGATTCTGATGATTATCCCAATTCTCCTCATAATTCAAGAAGCAGTGGTGAACTACCTAGAAATTTTCTACTACAAGAGGAATGTGTGAAGATGGAAGCATCTGTCTCAGGATGGGAGCAAAAGGTTAGGCCTGTAGATATGGAAAAGGCTGTTCTTTCCTTGTTGGAGTTTGGGCAGATAACTGCTGCTAAACAGCTTCAACATAAGCTCTCCCCGTCACATGTGCCACTTGAGCTTCTCCTCATTGATGTTGCTTTAAAGTTTGCGGTCTTGTCATCATCCAATAGCAGCGGAGAAATTAGCTTGTCAGTGTTTGATCCAGAAGTCCTTCCAGTTATTCAATCACTCAACATTCCAAGTAGCAGCAACATGATTGATCCATCACAGGTCTGGTTGATCTGCTAATTGTTGTGTTCTTGAGACTTACTGTGTAAAAATTTCATTTAAAAATAGAGTTGTGCTCTTTAAACTATGTTATTTTGTATATGTTATTGGTTTGATGAGTAGTCATGCAATGGTGAATGAATCAAGTTCTTTTTTCATTGAACTGTTTCAATTTACAGGCCCTGGAATCATTAGCTAATCAGTGTGGTCAGGGTTGCGGCCGTGGTCTCTGTAGGAGAGTAATAGCAGTTGTTAAAGCTGCAAAAGTATTGGGCCTCTCATTTGCCGAGGCATTTGAGAAAGATCCAATTGAATTGCTACAATTGCTTTCTCTCAAAGCACAAGACTCTCTTGAGGAGGCCAAACTTTTGGTGCAGACTCATACCATGCCTGCACCTAGTATTGCACGAATTCTTGCGGAATCTTTCCTGAAGGCATACTTCTGCATCTTCTTTTTTGCTGTGCATAGTTATGCTTTCATTCTATCTGCTGCCTTACATGTTTTATTCTTCGCAGGGATTGTTAGCTGCACACCGTGGAGGGTACATTGATTCTCAGAAAGAAGAAGGTCCTGCTCCTCTTTTATGGAGATTCTGTGACTTCTTGAAATGGGCAGAACTTTGTCCCTCAGAACCAGAAATTGGCCACGCACTGATGCGTTTGGTGATGACTGGGCAAGACATACCTCATGCTTGCGAGGTAGTGCATGCTGTCTGATTCAGATGCTGAAGTCATATATCCCTTTGTTAATGCGATTGTTATGAAAGCTCCTTCAGATTTCAGAGAAGTCATGGTTTATCTTGGCTGAACTATCAGGATTCATTTTAGAATTTAGAGTACTCTAAACTATGCTAACTGGCATTTCTATAATGAAAATCCAATAGTTGGCTTGAGTGGAGATTTAGTATCTTAAGAAATATGGACTACTATTTTGCTTAATGTGAAGAAAGATATTTCTAATGCATGGTTGGTAATTTTACCAATGAATGTTTTTAAAATGGAAGAGCCTGGAAATAATAACCTGTCTTACAAGCTTTATTGGGTTTTGTTCTTGGTTATTGGCAAATATTTATGTTTGAATTGCTTTTGAGTATAGTACGGTTTGTAACGAGCAAATAATATGGTCTCTTATGTCAATGTCTTTTGATAAACCGAGAGCCAAAATGTGATCTCAGTATCAAGTAATTGAGTTTTATACGGAAATACCTTCTGAGTTCTGTCCTAGTTTTAATTAACTGCAAATATAGCTGTTATGTTGCAATGACTTGGAACTTTTACGATATTTCAGGTTGAACTCCTCATATTGTCACACCATTTTTACAAGTCTTCTGCCTGTCTTGATGGAGTAGATGTTCTTGTAACTCTTGCAGCAAATAGAGTAGAATCATATGTTCTGGAGGGTGACTTTTCTTGTTTGGCTCGCTTGATAACTGGAGTGAGCAATTTTCATGCCTTGAACTTCATTCTCAATATTCTCATAGAAAATGGCAAGCTGGATCTGTTACTTCAGAAATATTCCGCTGCTGATGCAGCCACAGGCACAGCTGCAGCGGTCAGAGGTTTTCGGATGGCTGTTCTTACATCATTGAAGATTTTCAACCCACATGATCTTGATGCATTTGCTATGGTTTGTTAACCTTTCATCATCATTAATTATTTGACAAGTCACAGCATCAATTTAATCGATACATGTTGCCATGGTCATTTCTTTCTTTACATCGACTGCTTTCTTAGTCCTCTATTCTGTTTACTAGAATTAAGTACATTTCTCCAAGAATGGAGTTGAATCTTTGTGGACATGAGTATTTATGACTTGCGAGGGAGTTGTTTTTTATCAGAAACTAGAAATAATATCATTTTTCTTATTTTAGTCAGTGCATCAATGCAATACAGTTTTCTTCATACAAAGAGATAAAATCTTTCTTACCTTTACACCTTACATATGTTAGAAGTGAATGAGTGCACTGATACACTGCATAAATGTGAAGGCATTATACATCCCGGATGATGATTGGAAAATGTCTCAATTCTTTTTCTCCCAAGCTATAATTCTCATATATCTTTTGATGCAGGTCTATAATCACTTTGACATGAAGCATGAGGCAGCCTCACTCTTAGAGTCCCGATCTATGCAATATATGCAACATTGGCTATCTAGACGCGACAAGGATCGTCAGAACGAAGACTTGCTTGAGGCCATGAGACACCTTATTGAGGCAGCTGAAGTTCTTTCCACAATTGATGCTGGGCACAAGACTCATCGTGCTTGTGCTCGTGCCTCCCTCTTGTCCCTGCAGATCCGAATTCCTGATCTTCAGTGGATTGAACTTTCAGAAACCAATGCCCGTCGGATTCTTGTTGAGCAGTCTCGATTTCAGGAGGCCCTCATTGTAGCAGAAGCGTACAACTTAAACCAGCCCAATGAGTGGGCTCCAGTCTTGTGGAACCAAATGTTAAGGCCAGACCTAATAGAGCAGTTTGTAGCTGAGTTTGTGGTTGTGGTTCCTTTACAGCCATCAACACTCCTCGAGGTAGCGAGGTTTTACAGGGCAGAGGTTGCTGCCAGGGGAGACCAGTCTCACTTTTCTGTCTGGCTCTCACCGGGAGGATTGCCTGCGGAGTGGGTCAAGCATTTAGGAAGGTCCTTCAGAAGCCTGCTGAAGAGGACGAGGGATTTGAGAGTGAGGATGCAGCTGGCCACAATTGCAACAGGGTTTGGGGATGTGATCGATGCTTGTGGGAAAGTGCTAGACAAGGTTCCGGACAGTGCAGGTCCCCTCATCTTGAGGAGAGGCCATGGTGGCGCATACCTTCCTCTTATGTAAATTAACATCTGCAAATTCCCTCCATCACTTTCCCGTTCAAGTTGGTTGGATCGTTCAGAGGTTAGAAGTGTTGGAATTTCTCATCTATTTAGGCATACAAGGTTCTTGTGATTCTTTTGCCCTTAGACTTATATATATGCATGGTGAAATGAATTGTGATCTTTGATATAAAGCCAAGTGAGGTGAGTTTTAAAGCTTCATGTTGGCCCAGGTTTTTCGTTCTTTTCGGTTTTAACTCTGTTGGGTGTTTCAAGGATTACCCTCGCTCGATAGAACATTAATTGTTTTGTATTTGTTATGAAATGTCTGTATCATAGACATTCCAATTTTGTCATTCGTAAAAGAAATTTCCCTCTTGTTTATCTCTTACATTTAAGAAAAGGCTCAAGGGTTACAGTAATTTTATTAAAGGTAGAATTCGATGATGCAAAAGTTGTGAGCTTGACAGGAAGATCCATCATTCAAGATAAAACTTGCAATAACTGGTGCGGTGCAGGCATTCAGGTTGGCATTTGGCATTGTAGTTTCACTTTCGTCCAACTGTGCTGTATGCTAAATAGTCTTTTTTGTCTCTTTGATGTGTAAATTTGTTCTTTTTAACATCTATTTACATTTAGTCGGATGAATAATCTGCCATGCCCCTGTTCACTTGTGGAATAAGAAGACTTATTTTAAAATAAGCCTCCTTATTCTGATACTCCTCATTCTGCTATAGTTACTAATCAACAATTTATCTTATGGAATTTGAGCCGTTCGGGTATGTAGTTAATGTCTTGGGCTGCAGCTGGTACGAAGATAATCATGATTTTAAATCCGAAACTTTTGCAGGCGAGAATGTGATATAATATGCAAATAACAGCTAAGTTTATCAGAGAAAAGTTCCAACTTACAGAGAAGTTTCTGCTCATTAAAAGGTGTCGAAAAGCCGTAACGTTTTCTTTCCCGGAATGACTTAATTAACATCACATGGGCATCATACTAATTGTCTTACAGCTTGTGCCAAGCACTGAGCCATGATTTTTCGCATGCAATAGTGTCTTGAATTGGTAACACAATGCGGATGCGTATAGCATTGCAGGAAAAGCAACTGGGTTCTTTACCTCTCATTCACCACGATTATTTGCAAGATAATTATTGGCAACACAAAAGCTGTTGCACTATATCCCAGTGATTCTTCTTTCCGAAGAACGCCTTGAACTGCTTTCACATATTAAAACGAGTGACGTAGCAATTGTGTCATAATTGTTTTAGAAGTTCAGATTCTGAATGTTTGGAGGAATGTTGCTGAGAAATTAACAGCTTTGTTCTCTCTAGGACGCCAAAGAAAATGGAGCCGCCAATGCCGATCCATAGAATTCTAGGCCCAAGACCCTATTAAGAAAATAAAAAGAACCAAAGAAAAAACTTAAAAGAGATTCATGCGAAGAATTGCGGTGATACAACAGCACCTCTCATCATGAATCTTTCTAAGACCTCCATCCTAATAGAGGGGGACATCACGATCAACAACAAGAGGGTTTCTTGGTTCCGGCAATCAACCAAAAAAAGGTGGCCCTAATATTTCATCACTCAGATGATCTGTCGTGTATTCGTGACGATGCTGCAAGTAACATAAAGCTGACCTAGTGGGTGAAAGATATACAACGTTATCAGGGCAAGATAATATATAATAAAAGCTTTACAAACTTCCCATTTTTGGCTGACCATAACTCTGGTGCAATGATTCATCAAGTACCCAAACACCAAGAGTTTGAACCACTTAATCAGCACCAATAAATGAACAAATTGAATAAGCCTAAATGAAAGACGAGAAATAAAATAAGTACCCTGCTACTTAACAAAGCATCCAAAAAGGCTGGATCTTTGAATTATCTATAGACGCACAAATTGGAACAGCCTAAAGCTATATACCAGTTCCTGGCTATATGTCATATATCTTATATACTTCTAGATCATTCGATTCATGAACCAAAAGTATTCATCGCATATAGTACTTCCCCAATCTAGATACTCTGAGCATATTGTAACACTGCCTAGATGGCTAAAATCTCCATTAAAAAAAAAACAGATCATGTAGGCGTACCTTCAAGAAAACAGCTGGACCTTCTTCTCTAAGAATAGTCTGGCAACAATGAAGAAGCCCATTGTATTGGTTTGCTGGACCCTGAAATACAATCAGTTGAAGAAATGAATAATCACTTCAGGTTTGGCACATACACTTAAAAGGGAAAAATATGCCATGACCTGAACCATCAACCTAGTCTTCATAACATCAAGTGGTGTAGTTATAGCTCCTGTAATTGCACCTGAAAAAGTGGAAAAATCAATAAAAGATACACAATAACATACTAAACCTCATAAAGAGGCAGATCAAATGACATATTCGTCCATGCATATGCAAGTAATTGTTCTAATGAGGTTGGACACTATATAATTGTCAGCTACCTAAATGAATAATCCTATTTTGAAGATAGACAGCTGGATGAGCCATCTACCACAATTTGTTACGGTTCACAATTATCTGAATAAATCTTATGTACGGCATTCCAGTCAATTCAGCAAACATACATGTACAAATTTTCCAAAGAAAAGCAGCCTTCACTTCACAACTATAAATACCCAATTTAACTAAATTTTATTTATTTAGAGAATTTCACAACACAGATAGTTAGATACCTGTGTATATATTTTCCAAAGATCAGGCACTAGTTAAACACTTAATCATGGAAATCCTGACTCTCAAATAAGAAAACAAGTTAGAGAAGGGTCTGGTATAACAGAAAAAGGTTTTAAATAATAAACCAGGTGACCAAGTTTAGCGATATTAGTCATTTTTTGCCACTGAAACAGAACTAAAAGCTTCAGAAACAGGAAGAAAAGCATTGGAAAATATTTGGATATACCGGCAAAAGCACCGATGATAGCATTCTCTGGATCATTCAACTCCCTTTTTGCCTGGACAAAAAAGTATTAGTAATGATTGACAAGTTTTCTGACTATTGATTTTCACTCTACAAATTACTGTCAACAATCAGAAACATAGTTTAAAGAGGAGTCAACAACCAACATAAAAAACAAGCTGGTCTTTTTTCTAGCTTCTTTTTAGAGCATAAATTTCTGCCTCAGATAACTCCACTTCTTTAATGAAAATGCATGACATTTAGGTATTTACTTAACGCAGAAGCATATATATTCAACAGTAATAAGAAATTTCTTTCCAAGCAATGGTTGTGTCACACACAATCTATGCAAATCGTCGAGTGGCAGGGCATGCAGAAGAGTTGCATTGCATGCAATGTATGTACCTCAGAGGGTCCTTGTCAACACCCTACAGCAAATGGAATCAATGCTGATGAGATTGGTACTGGATCATTACTCATAAAAAGAACATAATTGGATTGGATCATCAATTGCACAATGCATCATGGGGACTGTCCTGATCCTATTTTAGATATAATAATAAATAACAAATACACAAATAAGAAGCATCAGTAGAGATGGCAATTTAACAAATGATAGCATATAAGTACTCAATGCAATCATCATAACTAATTTACAAATCTATTAGAAGTAAAATTTAACATACCGCAATCCTATATCCGATTCGAAGTTGCTCATATAAGCAGAACTGAATGGCATCAAATGGCAGATCTCGCAACAGAAAGGAATTATACCCCTATCAAACCAAAGAACATAAATGGTCTTACATACTGGGACACATCATTTATCTCATCACAATTCAATTGATAGAAAACTATCATTAATCCTTGGGAAAGCTTGAGAACTGTGATTTTGAGATTATATAGTACATACAGCGTAAAGACCTCTGAAGCCTTCTTTAGCAACAATAAGGCGCACAGCATCAGGTGCAGAGGCAAACTGCCCAGTCTGCATCCGTTGTTTGACTACCTGAAAGCAATCAATTAACATGAACATAAAAGAACCTGAGAATGGCCATTGATATTGGCATAAATACCTCTGTAGGAACACGGATAATAGAAGAAGCAGCTCCTCCAATGGCCCCTGCAGTCTGCATGAGTCCTTTAATAAGCAAAATGTGGAGAAACAGAAGGCAACATAACTCCAGCACTTGGCATCTTTAAAATAAAAATTCAACTTTATATTCTTGATACATGAATACTGTAACACCTAAAGATAAAAAATAAAATAGTGAAACAGAAAAGTAGGGTCACACAATGCGCACTGAGTTGAACCACCCCTCCCTCTCCCTTATGAGCATAGGCCTGCCCCACTGCAGCGCACGCTCAAGTGAGGGGCAGGGGAAACTATATGACATATGCTAGTATGTTATAACAGGGCTTATGCCCGAGGTCATAATCTGTGGATCCTAGATAGTTAGACATGTTGTCCGTTGGGCTTAGATGGGAGATTACGCTGCTGTAGACAAGAATTAAACACTTGTTGCATTAAAATAGAATGTATGAGAATAAAATGATGTAGACTTAGCGATACCCGATTAATGTGGAATGCGATAGCCTTTATAGAGCCATTGGTTCAATAGTGTAGGCACTCACCTCAATGTGCAATAGGAGTTGTGTTGGTGGTGATGGATCCATGACCAGGTCCTTAGTTTGCAACTGCAAATGTTCGTACAGTTGTTCATCGGATATTAGGCATGCAATTCTACCGGTATAGTGGTGAGCCTAGAGTCAAGGCTCGCGTGTGACATATGGTCATCAACAGAGGCTGTTCTATGACAGATTGCATATTTATATGCATGACAAATGTTGTACTTGTTGATTTGATAATGCATGCCTTTGTCATGCTCATTTCATGTAAATGTTGCATATGATATGTGGTTCTTATACTTTATCATGCACGACATAGTTGGCACTTGCTAAGAATTAGGCTCACTCAGTGTTTAATAAATAATGCAGATTAACTACGATTGTAGAGTAAACATTTTATAATAGTTTTATCTCGAGAGACATTAGGCTATAATATTTTGGAGTAGTAATGTCACTTTGTTGTATCCTGCTTTTGACATGTACCTCTATATTCGAAAATTCTATTTGGCTTTGTATTATTGATTGATTTATTGTCATGCAGGCCCCTCTTCCTTCATACTGTTTTTTGGTTATCTTTGACTATGGTGCCATTGTGGAAAGCACTGATCATCTCCACAAGAATCTCACGTGAGGGCAATCTCATGTGAGGACCACATGACAATTAAGGGTATATCAAAATATTCTACACACTGATAATTCAGCAAGTATAAATAATTCTAGAGACAGTGAATGGCCCTCATAATTTGTGAGCCATAATACTAGAGGGGATCGTAGAATGGCTAATCAAAGGAGACTCAGATATGCAAGTCCTGAATACCTTCTTTCTCACAGTCAATTTTTTTTTCAAAAAAAATCTTCATAAACTAGAATTTTGTTACAAACATTCCCAGGATAAGATGTTCTAAATCATGATAGGAAAAAAACCTATCAAGGAAAATCTGTAAAAAACTAAATGATGGTTGTTCACATATGACAGTGACTGCTTTCATTCAAAGGACTTGAAATAGAATAGGAAAGCACTGAAATTGGTTATGAACTAATGCAGTGTTTCAAACACACAATTTCCCTGATCAGCTAATCCTGCTATATGGAATTCATATGTTGCTCTGCCTCATTCCCTCCTGTGCTTAGACCACTCACTATCTCATTTCGTGGTCCAATTGCCATATATGCCCAATTTGTATCTTCAAGACACAAAATGGACTACATAAAGTAATGGCAGGTAATATCAATCATTTTTGTAGACCACATTAAGATGACTTAATCAGATAATTAAAAGCCAACATTCATACCAGGTTCTGACTTGTTGCGAATAGGATTTTTGTGCTTAAGACTTATAATAACTATTGAAATGCTGCAACTTAGAAAGAGCCACTTATTTTTGAAATGGTTACAGTTTCCCTTATCACATTTATGAAAGTAATTGCTGACAATCTGATTCAGAAACTCACCAAATGTGCAAGCGCACTGAGATTTTCAGGAAATATCTTCAGTAGCTTTTGTTTCATCGGCTCATACGTACCCAAAAATACAGCAGATGCCCTGAAAGGAAGAGAATACGACCAGACTCTCATAGTGTGAAATACGATCAATTTTAACGATACTATCTGTACTAAAACAAAAACCTATCTGTAGGCTAATAAGAAAAGCCTATAATTTGTGCTTAAAGATCTCACGGTAAAACTCCAGCCAGATTGCCAGCCAATCCAGAGTACAAGCCTTTCCATTGAATTATGTTTCCACCATGAACAGCCTACAAAAGAAAAAAATTACCATAGAATGTGGCTTGCATAATAATTTGATCATTTGATGAAGTAACTATTAACTTGGCTGCTAAGAATGATGATAACCAACAAGATGTGATTTTGCAGTTGGAACTTGGAACAGCACTTAGAGTCTAAGACGATTCAACAAGTAGCACATGCAAGGTTTCCCGATGCTAAATCTTACCTCCAGCATGGCAGCACAAGACTGCGCAGCCAGGATCGGATGTGGAGAGTGGAGACTAATTATGAGTATACTACCCCTCAACGAATGCACCACTTGACACATGTATAATGTCTGATGCCTATTAGACTTATAGATAAATGGTAAAATAGAGGCCTTTTAGCTGAAAAACATCATTTCCAAACCCTAAGATAGTGCAGAAGGACAATAAAGGAGGATGACCGATAGGAATTAGATTTTCGTTTATTTTTTATTTTTGGATGAATTTTTATCTAAACAATTAGCTTTGATTCTAGAGTATCCAATTTGGTTAGAACTCCTAAAAATCTAGAAGATCCGATTGTTAGTTTATTTTGATATAAGTTTGTTAGGATTTGATTATTTTTTATGTTAAAAACATCTTAGTTTAGTTATTTATTTGGAAAGATCTGAATAAGATCAATTTGTGATTTGATATAATCTTCTTATCTCTATATATAGAGGTGATGAAAATTTCGACAATGAAGGATATTTAATAAATAATATTTTTGTGGAGGATTCCATATTTATCTCTCCTACCCTTCTCCTTCTCATACTCCCTCCTCTCAAATGTAGTGGGTTGCAAGTTTTTTTGTCCCCACAATCTATGTTAGTTTAATTTTCTGTTCTCCACGACTTGGTGAATTATCTTTTATTTTTTATATCTATCTATCCATACTAATATGAAAATAATATTTGGAGACTGATAAAGAAATTCACAAATGCTGATCTTTTCTCTTTAGGGTGTTGATCTGCTGCTTCTTTATATTTATTTGTAAATGCTTATAACTTTTCAAAAATCCCTTGGTGAGCACGATGAATTTATTGAGTATAGATTTCAATATCAGCACTATTTATACCATTATATAATATATGGATTCTATCAAGGTAGTGAGAAATAGGGCCATATATACTCCCAATGGTTGATTTTTCAATGGAACTATTGTAAGCAAATTCAGCTTGAAAAAAGAACTATATCTCCCATGCTATACACCTTAATAAATTTTTTAATGATTGATTAATCACTTTAGTTTGACCATTCGTTTAAAAATGATATACACTACTATATTATAACTTAGTTCCCAATTTTGACCATAATGATCTCCAAAAATGACTCAAAAATTTTATCTCTCTTTGAAGTAAATGATTTTCAGAAACTATGCAAACAAATAATTTTCTTGTAAAACAATTTTGCTATATGAGATGCATCAAATGATTGTTGACATGCATTTGGACTGGTTTTTCTCTTGCATGGTGTTAACCTTAGATTCAGAAACCTTTTGTCAAAGATTAATGATTCGATGTTGATCCTCAATTCTTATTAAGTTCAACACTTGAATAATGGTCATCTTTTCTTGTTTTTGCATTTGATTTCTAGCAAATCCTATCCAAGGAGGTAGTTTTTTAAGGAGAGAGGTTACCATATGATATACCAACCTTTGGCTACCATTTGCATTAGTATATCTTGGAACTCATGAATCTGAACGTTCATGAGTATATTTTCTACCATGATATAGAACAAGAAAGATGCTACGATGTAACGTTTGATACCAGTGTCATCATATTCATATTTGAACTTATGAAGATTCCGGAGACTATTGCATGTCAAAAATCATCTAATTTATCTAATATAGCAAATTTATTTTTCAAGAAAATTATTCATCTCCATAGTTTTTCAAAATCATTTACTTCATACAGTTACAAATTTTTTAAGTCATTTTTAGAGAAAATTATGATCTAAATTGAAAATGAAATTACAATACAATATTACATATTATTCTCAAACGAATGATCAAACTAAAGTAGTTAATCAATCATTGAGAAATCTTTTAAGATCTTTAGCATGTGAGAAACTCTCTCACTAAGAATCTAGTTCTTCCTCAAGCTGAATTTACTTACAAAAGTTCCATCAATAGATTTGCCATATTTTTACTACCTTGATAAAATCTATATACTATATAATGAAATAAATGATACTGATGTTGAAATCTATATTCAACAAATTCATCAAGTGCACTAAGAGATTCTTAAAAGGTAGCACGGATCCACAAACAAATATAACAAAATAGCAACCAACACTCTAAAAAGAAAAGAAATGGCCTCTGTGAATCTTTTTATCTGTCTTCAAATATTATTTTCAAATTAACATGGATTAATAGATAGATAGAAAAAAAAAAAAGATAACACACCATGCTATGAAGAAAAGAAAATCAAATCCACAAAGATTGTAGAGGGCAAAAAAAGCATAAAATCCACTACGAAAAAGAGAAGAAAAGAGTAGGGGAAGAGGGATAAATGTGAAATCCTTTACAAAAATATTATTTCTCAAATAACATAGATGAGGAGATTATATAAAATCACAAAATGATCTTATTTAAGTCTTTCCTAATCTAATATATAGCTAAACTAGGACTCTTTTAACCTAAAAAATAATTAATCCTAATAAACTTATCTCAAAACAAACTAATAATCAAATTGTCCAGATTTTTAAGAGTTATAATCAAATTGGACATTATAAAATCAAATCTAATTTTTAAAATAAAAATACATCCAAAAATTAAAAATAAAAATACAATTCCCAGCAATAACATTTTGCATCCAATCAACCCTTGTTTGGCAAGAATTTTGCTCATCTAAACCACCTTTTAATTTGAAGATTTATTTCGGCAATGTAATAACTAATTACATTTTCTTAGATAAGGAAGATTCTTGAGTGATCCTAAAATGTATCTTCCAGTATTCTGGTTCAATTATTTGGCAAATCATTACTAGGATAAAATGGCATATGGACTCAAAGGGTAGACAGATGTGCAGTGTTAACTTAATCAATATGTACACAAGAAACTTAAGTAGTCTCATATTCACTATCGTGTTAACACATTGCACTTACCATGCATAAAAACATTGAAACAGCTATTACATACTGTAGGTCTGCAGTTGAGCTAAGAAGTGAAACGATAAAGTAAGCACATCAGGAACAAGAATAATGCATTGTATATGATTGACCTGCCTGAAGCCTGGTCTTTATTGTATCAATTGGATATAGGACTGCTTCAACAACAACACCAGCAATACCTCCAGCGATAACACCATCTGGGAAACCCAAATAAATTTAATCCAAACATAACATTAGAGTATACGTTTGAACTAATGTTCTAAGTTCTGTAGAAAACAACTCAAATTCCTCATTCTGTTTCTCATGAAGTCACCTCAAGTTTTAAACAAGAAAAAATACAGGCTAACTGAATGAGATAGATTCTTGCAAATCTATGTGAAAGAAAAGGATATTATTGAAATCTTTCTTCAGACAGAATTATTTCACTTTCACAACCAAAAAACTATCATCACTATTGTCATTATTTTCCTTATCTATTCATTCCATTATCTAAAGAACAATTATTGGTTCCCTAACTATTGTATCCCAATGTTATAACTCGTAAGACTTCCAATTTACTGAACAGGAGGAATGATGAACCAACTAATTAGTTAATTAAGAATATGAAGAATTTACCGCATAAAACATGAACAAAGTTGATCGGCTTTTCTTCTCCCATGTTGGCTGATGCAAGTATTTTCAGCTGTTGCACTACCAAACGATGCAAATTATTTGGTTATGCACATATAAAAAAACAAAAACAAAAAACCCTGTTTAAATAAAGATAAACAGAGCAACTGGTTAAAGAATCACATGAGTATGTGAACAGCCAGAATCAAAATCTCCAATATACTAGTATATTTCTTGCAATTCATTCATGTGCATGTACTGCCTACATGAGTGCTAGCAGACTAAATATGCCCATAAAAACCTGAGCCACCAGGCACGTTAAATGAAGATAAACTATTCTAAAGGAAGATTTCAGAAGAGGAACGAGACTGAACTGAAGTTACTTCTGTTCAGGGAAAACAAGCTAGAGATTTGAATCATATAGACTATAGAATAAAAAGTTTCGATTAAAGGATTCTTTCAAGAACTTAAATGGAAAGAATGATTGGAGTAGCCATAACCGACCTATAACTTTATTTAGCACGGAGCTACCTACAATTTAGGAGAAATTCTATCATTGCCACAGGTGGATCAGCATTTCAACAAACAAATTTAGGGCAATCTTTTCTGGATCATAAACTAACTAAAAATACTCGCAGTTTTGCAAGCATTGTGGTGAGAGATAACCCTAGACATCAAGAACATCGAGAACGACATTGATCTGAGCATAGTCAGATCTACGATCACGAGTAGTTATTCTTTCCATTCAAATGTTCAATGATCTCTTCTTGAGGGGGCACCGGCTGCCAAGATCATTATCAAATTAACGTGAGAACAGCTGGACTGCGCCAAGAATCGTATCGATTGATATGCTTACCTTCCGCAAGAATATGATTAGCAAACGAGATCCCGAGCGAGAGATGTAGAACGGAGATGGAGGGGGAGGGATTTAAAAGGGTTTTGGCAGCGGAAGCAATCAGATGGGTCGGATCAAATCTTAGAAAGCATCTGGGCATGGACCTTCTAATAGCGTCAGTTACCCGAACCCGATAGTACTATATATCGCTTTGTCGCCGTGCTATTCTTCTATTTTTATTTTATTTTATATTTTAAGAAGACAACAGTTACAAAATTAATCGAAGATGGATAATTAAGACTGGCTAATCGATACAATTAAATAAAAAAAAAATCCACCTGGAGCATTCTAAAACGATTATTAACCGTTTTAACCACAATGAGACAGTAACTAAAGATTCAATAACCCCAACAAACAACCTAACCCATGCAATGCTTACTAAGATATTTTTCTATACTATTTCCCTCACAATCTTGCTACTCTTCTCGCACTCTCTCAATTTGTATGGTGATATTGCTTTGAATTTTTTTAATTCTGCCCCTCAATCTCTTCCAATTTCCTTCCTGGTCCTTTTCCTACTGGCCTAATGTGCACAGGGGCAAAGAATAATGTGATACAGGGGTACTTTGTATCACTGTGGAGTGTGGAGATATCCGCAGCAGTACATTAGTTACATGCAACCGGTGGGTAGACTCCGGGTTGCGCCGATGTACCCGTGTCGCTGGCTGCAGCAGCCCGCCATTTGTCTTCTGCGACGGCGACTCCTTTCGCGATCATATTCGATCGTACGCTGGTAATGCCTCCCTTCTCCCACGCTGCCCTTGCCCCGTTTCTTGTGGACGGAGTTCTCTCTCTCTGTGAAAAGATCCGATCCGATATCCATTTTAGCGGTGGAGATAGGGAGTTCTTTTAAGGAACCAGCTAGAGCTTTCGATTTTTTTTTTGTGGTTTTTGGTCAATTTTTTTGTTTTTCATATTTTGGGGATTTGCAAGCAAGGTAGGTGCAAAGGGTCGGATTTGTAGCCCTCCGGATTTGGTTTCTTCTAGCCTTTCTGCAAGGACGATGGTGACGGTAGGGATAGGAGAAGCCATAGATGGAATCGAGCGGATCCCCAAGGAGGCGAGGCAGATCCTTCACAGCTTGGCTTCGGAATGGGATGACGTGGTGGATGCTAAGGCATTGGAGGTGGTGCAGTTAAAGGGGGCGATGACGAACGAGGTGTACCAGATCAACTGGCCGACACAGAGGAAGGTGCTAGTCCGGATCTATGGCGAGGGAGTGGATGTGTTCTTCGATCGGGAGGTCGAGATCAGAACTTTCGAGTGCATGTCGAGGCACGGGCAGGGGCCTCGGCTTCTCGGGCGGTTCGCCAGTGGACGCGTTGAGGAGTTCATCAATGCCAGGGTATGCTTATGCTTATGATGTCGATTTCATCCAAGAATTTTATGAAATCATTGCATGCTTCATCTGTTGTACTCACGGTGCTTCATTGTTGTCATGTGAGAGTGGAATAAGTGCATGGCAATAACCTTTTGTTTTAGGCTCTGTTTGGAACCAAATCCAAATGGATTTCAATTTATTTCGTTTCGAAATGAATTCCATTTAATCTTGTTGTTTGGAAATAAGTAGGAATTCATTTCAATATGTTCTATTTTCCTATTATGCTATTTTATCATCAATTGAAATTAAATATACAAAATATATATATATATATATAGAACAAAATCCGATAATCACACATAAACTTGGAAACAAATACTATCTTTTTAGAACAAATTAAGAAAAGAGGAAGTGCGTACCTGTCTTAGGAAGAGGAGAATAGTAACTTGAGAATGGATGACGCATAGATAGGGTCTCATCAATTATTACACTAAGGGCAATTATGGAATGTAGAACAGTTTGTTAAGCTAGAAATGAAATGGGATCTCAAATCATGTGTCATGTGATTTAGTTATATATAGTGAAATCCATCGAAATCATTCCAAATCAATTAAATTCTTCTCGCTGGGACATTCCAAATGTAGGATTTCCTTCAAATGGAATTCCAAATCTACTCAAATCATCTGATTTGAGGATTTCAAATAGGGTGTTATAGTTCTTAGTTGAGATTGTAGTTGCAATGTTGCTTATAATATAAGCTGGAGCATTCTAATAGATGATTCAATAAGATGGAAATTTGACAATCTAAAGGTTGTGATGAATATGTGAGTATATGAATAATGGGCCATGTATCTGAGGGATAAAGAAATTCAAAATAATGTCATTCTAAAAAGCATTGAACTAACTGATGCCCTTTATCTTGTTTCTTCTTGCATCTTAGATTCTTGGGAAGCTTATATAAAAGGTTGGGAAACCTAGAGGTGTAACTATTTATTAGGTACAAATTCAGTTGCAATCTATGTTAATACTGACACAAGCTGACTAATTGGAGATTGACATCTGATGCTAAAAGAAAGATTTTGTTGACTTGTCTCCATGATTTTGCCATAGGTTCTTTTCGCTGATATGTTTAGCCTGAATGATAATTTAATTATGCTAACCTCATGAATTTGATAGTCTCTCATCATTTTATTGGTATGCCAGACACTCTCAGCAGCTGATCTGCATGACCCAGGAATATCTGCCCTTATAGCAACAAAACTAAGGGAATTTCATGATCTTGATATGCCTGGTCCGAAAAGCTTATTCTTATGGGAAAGACTCCGGTACTATTTATGGAACACCAGTCTATATTTTTAGTTATTGTATTCACTAATTTCTTCAATTTTTCTTTTCCAGAAACTGGCTTAAAGCGGCCCTAAATTTGTGCTCCTATGAAGAGGCCAAGGAATTTTGCTTGGAGAAGATGAATGAGGAGATGGTCATTTTGGAAAATATATTGTCAGGAGAAAATCAGAGGATCGGATTTTGCCATAATGATCTTCAATACGGCAATATCATGATAGATGAAGAGACCAGACAAGTGACTATAATTGTGAGTTATTTACTTCTCTTCATGCTAATGCATAGGTTCATCCAGCATTGTGTCACCAGACATTGAGTCACATCCTAAAGGTTGGTTATTGTGCAGAAAATGCACTGCATTTTATTTCAATGTTTGCACTAGTTTCTTCATCTTCTAGACTATTGGACATCTAGAGATTTTCCGGAAGGTTGCTTCCAGGTTGAATGTGCCCAAAATTGAGCCAAGTAGATAATAGTACCAGCCAACTAGCCTTGTAGCTCTCATAAAAGTCTCCCTCTTTTTTCATTTTGCTCCTGTTGCTGCTTAGTATCTTTAATGCTAGAGGCCACATATTGCTCTAAATCGATTCACACATGCTTCTTTCAGACTGCTGCAGCTCTTTCACTATCATCTTTTTCGTATCATTTTTTTAGGTTCTGTTGTGCTGTCCATTGAGCTTCTCTTCACATGTAACAGTGGACCATCTTCTTCTCATCATTAGTTTGAATCTTCGTATGAAATCTAATGTTTCCTGGATGCAGATATAAATCTTTGTTTCTATTTTTGCATGTTTTAGTTTGCTTGGACTGTTGCTTTGTTTAAATTGGTATTGGCATTCTTATTGTCCTATACACTGTAACTAGGCACTCGTTCAAGTTTCTAGCCTAGACAGTAAACATGTTCTTATGAATAATCTTGCATATATTCATGTTTTTCGTCACTCAGTATTTTCTGCTTATCTTCAGGATTATGAGTATGCAAGTTTCAATCCCATTGCATATGATATTGCTAATCACTTTTGTGAGATGGCTGCTGATTATCACACAGATACACCTCACATTTTGGACTTCACTAAGTATCCAGGTTGGTTGTTGTTGGTCAGGAAGTGTTTTTCCTCTTTTCAGATACTCATCATGCAATGCAGTCTTCTCTGGAATTGATTGTCTTTAATTTTATTTATCAGATATTGAGGAACGTAAGAGATTTGTACAGATATATCTCAGTTCTTCAGGTAACTCTATGAATTTGTCTTAAGAGAACTGCATAAAGTCAGGTGGTCCTTTCAGTTTAATTGGCACATGCTTGTCATAAAAGATATATGGTCTTTTAAAAGTTTTTAGTGTTCTTTTTTTTTTTTTGGTCTGACAAAAGGCAAAAGCTCTGTTTCATTGAAACATTAAACAGAAACTTCAATTACAACTAGAATATATGAAGTTTCAGGTTCACAGTCCTAAACCAAATCCTGCATATTTCCCTTTCAGTAGACCATCACAGCTATTAGCAAAACTGGCAACAAAATACATCAAAGTTTATGGTCTTTCTAGATATATTGTAAGGAAAGTTCTTGATCAAATCTTGAGCTTTCAACATAGCAGGATGTGCTTATTTACATTTTTCTTTTTAATAGGTGAAGCACCCAGCGATATTGAAGTTGATAATTTGCTTCAACAAATTGAGAAATATACTCTTGCCAGTCATTTTGTCTGGGGCCTTTGGGGAATAATATCAGTAAGAAACTGCTATCCATCAGTTTAATTTGCAGTTACCTTACTCTTTGAAGTTACCATTTGATCTACACTCTGCTATTGCTCACTTAAACTCATTTTCAGGAGCATGTGAATGAGATTGATTTCGATTACATGGAGTATGCACGACAGCGATTCCAACAGTATTGGCTGATGAAGCCTACAATTTTGGGATCTGGCTAAATTTAAATCCTCTCAGAACCTTGTCTTGCATTCACTCAACCTTTGTAAATAATTTTGTGTTTGTTCCTAGCACCTAAAGGTTATTACTCGTGGCATAGGATAATGCAGATATTGGCTGATAAAGCCTATAATTTTGTTCTTTTTAATATTTTGGAATTGTGTAAGAATATCAAATAGGTTAAATTAGAGTGCCAGTTTATCTGGATGATTTGTGAAAATAATTCAGATGTATATCTCATCGAAACATTGGTTCTTTCTTTTTCTTCTTCTTTAATTATTGGTCTCAGCAAAATTTGAACCCATTCTCTGAGTTCGAGCTCTAGCAACCTTCGATGCTCCAGGGGTCTATTATGTGGTTTAGTCTAGTTTGTGTGCGGCCCTATTTGAGAGTCGAAAACAATGCTTCAATGTTAATCAACATTCTATATATAAATGTTTCAATCACGGCATTCTAAATGCAACTAAATGTATCACCTGTTAATCAACACTCTGTACAGCAGTTTCTTCATATGCATTATCAAAATAAACCACTACACTTGTACTATATATGTGAGGCTTCTTGGGTGTAAGTTAAGTAATCCAAAACCATATCAAAAGAAATCGGGTCGTGATCTTTTGGACCCGAAACCTAAGAAATGGAATTGCGTTGCATGAAAAGCAAAGATTGTGGGATTCCTTTGCCACCAATGCATCATAAGAATACCTGCACCCCACTCACTTGCATTAAGAGCGTTATTGCAGGGGGGAGGAATATTGTTGGACGGCCAACTGTTTTCCATCAGCCAGCCCCCAGGAACCCATTATTACTACGTGACTTGCATACCTGATCAACTTCCTCACAACGGCTATTCTTTGCACACCCAATACCTCACCAAAACCCACAACGAATGCCATCTCAGCTTTGGTTTTGGTACCTTTCTGGTTTCCCAGAAATGCTTCAGGAGACCGTGCATACCACCCAAAAGCCGAGCGAGGCTCTCTGCATCCTGGATTGCAGGAAATTGAGTAATGAACCGTTCGTCTTCCTGTCATAGGAAGACAGGTACAGGAGTGCAGTAAATTCCTCCGTACATACCTGGGAATGATCTGCTTACAACAAAAGCCGCGACGCCGCATCATCCGGACGACTCAGTCAGGTCGGAGATTCCTCTCTTCTCTATACTCCTTCGTGTCAACGTTTGTAGGAGTCGTATAGACGCATCACCAATTCAACCCACCCGTCTCTCTCTCCTCCCTTCTCTTCTCTTCTCTTCTTTTTAGTTTTCTCTCAATGAGAGATTCACCATTGGGTCTCTAATGGTGCCCTCGACTCGGTAGAAAACTACAAGTAGTTTCCCTTACGCAGCAAGCTTGCGGATCAAAGAAGCAGACACCATGAACGACCTCTTCTCCCATGGCTCCTTCAAGAAGTACACCGACCTAAAGCACCAAGTCCACCTCGACGATATCGAGTCAAGCCCTGCCCGGATGGCGGAGTCCGGCCAAGAAAGCATTAACCTCGACATCTTCTTCGATGACGTTGAAAAAGTCAAGGACGACCTCCGCAGCCTCGAGCAACACTACCGCCGTCTCCAAGAAACCAACGAGGAGACCAAAAGGACCCACGATGCCAAGACCGTAAAGTCCCTGCGGTCGCGCATGGACGTCGACGTCGAGCAAGTACTCCGCCTCGCCAAGACCGTGAAAGCCAAGCTCGAGGCTCTCGACAGGTCCAACGCGGCCAACCGCAGGCTCCCGGGCTGCGGCCCAGGGTCCTCCGCAGACAGGACGCGCACGTCGGTCGTATCTGGCCTTGGCAAAAAGCTCAAGGACATCATTGATAACTTCCAAGGCCTCAGGGCCAGGATCAATTCCGAATATAGAGAGACGGTGGCCCGGCAGTACTACACGGTCACCGGAGAGCGGGCGGACAATGAGAAGATCGAGGCGATGATATCTTCTGGCGAGAGCGAGGCGTTCTTGCAGAAGGCGATTCAGGAGCAGGGGCGCGGCCAGGTGCTCGACGTAGTGATGGAGATGCAGGAGAGGCATGATGCAGTGAAGGAGATAGAGAAGAGCTTGGTGGAGCTGCACCAGGTGTTCTTGGACATGGCCGCATTGGTGGAGGCGCAGGGGCAGCAGCTTAATGACATTGAGAGCCATGTCGCTCATGCGAGCTCATTTGTTAGGAGAGGAGCCGTGGAGCTTGAGACGGCGAAGGAGTACCAGAAGGGCTCGAGGAAGTGGATGTGTATCGCCATTGTCGCCGGGACGGTGCTCGTCATCGTTATATTGCTGCCTGTCTTGATGACTCTCACGCGGTAGAAGCCGCCGGAAATTTTTTGGTGTGATGCTAAATATTTAAAAAGGATCGAGTCGTGTGTGATGGATCTCTTGGTCCCCGTTTACCAAAATTTGGAGCATTTATGTTTTAATGATCTTATTCTTCCTTTAAATATATACATCCAAAAGCACCAGTGGTCTAGTGGTAGAATAGTACCCTGCCACGGTACAGACCCGGGTTCGATTCCCGGCTGGTGCAATGATTTTTGTTTTTCTTTTCTTTTCTCACTCCTATTAGAAGTATATTACTGTATGTCCTCACAAGAGAGTATGCAAACCTTTACGAAAGAGTATGCAAACCTCCAGGAATAATTCGATCCTAACGTCCAGATTCAGAAATATCCTGCAAGAAGAGAAGATGCCACACTTTGTTATGTATAGGAGTTTCTATGCTATCATAATGGTAAAGTCAACTGGTCCAGCTAAGGTTAGTTCATAGATGAGACGTCAACAGCTAAATGCAGCAGACCACTCAATGTAGATGATTCTTTTAAAAAAAGAAAATGCCTTACATGGCCCGTCACAATATCAGGATCCAAATCTGACATTATTTCTCCATCTTCTATCTCAGCATCTGTCAGTGTGAGAGCCTTCTGAAGCTTCCTGTGGCAAAATATCTCAACCTCAGCCATGAAAATGGCATTTACAGGTCGGTGATCAGAGAGTTTCAGCTCAACTCTTCTGTAATTTAAGAGCTTCACACCTTTTCCAAATGAAAGGATACGATCACACCTGAGAAACCAACTAAAGTTTGTATCATGTTCAAGGAAACAACCAAAGGAAACTGATAACAGATGAAGTATATGAATCATCTAATCTCATAGATGTTTTGAAGCTAGTATCTGATGCATCTTAAAGGTAATTATTCTGAACGGCAAAAGAAATGTTTTGCTAGGACCAAGTAACATCATGTTCATACCATGCTGGAGATCTCCTGCTACCCCTTTGATCATCTCCAATATATTTGTCTGAATTAATCTCGTACTTGTATGTAGGGGGAAAGTTGATAACACCTTCAGACCACCCATCAAAAGCACGCCCCTTTTTCAACTCACGCTTTAACTTCAGTAAAGAGTAAGAAAGTTAAGTCAAGTCCTATTTTGGATTAGTTTGTTTTCCAACTCTTGTCATAATAATGATGGGAATCACTGTCTCATGAGAACGAAACATAAACTTACCTGGTCCTTCTCAGCCAACATAGACCAGTCCTTTTTGGCGATGTGCTCATGTGTGCTCTTATATGGCAAATCAATGCGGTAATTTAAATCTCCAAGCCAGAATATTCTTCTACAAATTGTCATTAATATAGACTGATGTTAAAAGGAAGTCAGACAAGTATTACATAGAAGGAAAAGTTGGGAGGAAACTGATTGCAGATTTCTCAACAACACCAATGGAAAGTAAATCACAAACCAAGAGTACCGGATAATTTCATATTGCAAGATGTACTGTAAGATGCAATAAAGAGTAGGTAATTCTCATGAAGGTAACAATGTAACGTGAAACAAACCATTCATCGGTCATCTTTTTATGGTCTATGGAACTAAAATTAGCAATCAAAGTTTGTGCATCAAATGATAAGACTAACTTAACACCATTAATTTAGGGAAATGAATATTATATAGCATACATGGTTTGCAAAAGGAATATATCTACACGGAAAAGCAGAATACTCATTACCATGACAATAGTCTTCTTGAATAAAACAGTCTTATGACAATAATTAAAAGAAACATAATACCGACACCCTAGAAAGGCGACAGAACAAGGAAAGAACACATTCCTCCTCAAGAGTACATTAAGCGGGATAAAGTTCCACTTACTCATGATCATGAATAGTTTTAGGCAATCCAACACTGGCAACTGTACCAAATTGTGTTCTGCGGTGAATTTCTTGCACATCTGTATTTCTTCGAAGTTCATCTCCAACTTTTTCACCTGCTGACAGGTGGCTACATACAAAGCAAAAGAGTGTCTGATATATAGACATGCTGACTGATATTGAACCCTGGAGCACATTAAATACTCTAGATAAACATTCCACATCGAAATTATACTTCAGTAAACTCTATTTTCTTGCATTGCGAATGAAACATATAAACCACACATGTCAAACGCTATTAGTGAAAGAAAACGAATCGGGAATTTGTATCCAAACAGAGACAAAAGTTTTTGACCAGTGCTTCAACAGGTATCAACTATCAATGACTACAAGATTGAAGCAACATGTAGTACCAGTAATCCGGAATCCTCCTTGTGAACACTCTAAGGAGGTTAGAGTAGCACATAAGCTGAAGACTTTAAAAAAATGACATCCCATTGCCATTAATCAGGGTTAAGTAAAAGGTGAACCAGTTATTTTGACAGGGTGCATGAGAATGAAGAAAGATATGCTCAAACTATAAGGGAGGAGAATCTGACCTTGTTGCCAATGTAACCCATGACTCCAACGCCAACAGTAGATACTTTCACGTTCTGAATGTGCTTCCTCAGGCTTCGACGAACCCATATTGACAAGAAAATCCCTACCATCTGCTTGCTTATGATCCTCACAAAAGGCGATCTTTTCTTTTTGTTTCTAAAGACATCCAGCTGGAGGTCAGGAACAAACCGTACCCCTAACGAAGCTTTGTGTTCCCCATGCACCAACTTAAAAGAGTCACATGCTCTAAAGGATTTCATGGATCTAAAGGAAATTGAACTATTCATAGCATGTTTACTTAACAAGTTCAATGGTTGTTCAGGCCAAAGCAGCCCAATCCTCTCTGAGCTGCTTAACATTTTGACTAGCTTCTTTTCTGTTGGACTCCCTGTTTCTAAACTAATGTCATCCGCCAATATAAAATGGTTACACCTATCCAACTTCTTGATTTTAAAGCTCTTTTGCTGGTCAGGTTCCTCTTGTTGACAAATATCAGTGTAAGAACTGCAGCTTGAAGTAGTATTACATTTTGGACTGCCTAATCTTGCAAGATGTTCATCGCTTTCCATCTGGAAACTGAATCGCCTTTCATCATCATCAGTATCACTATCAGTCTCAGGGAGTAATTCATCTAAAGTAACAGTAGCATCTTCTGATGGCTTGAATCTTGAAGGAGAAGGAGGATCACTATAGCATTTATATTTGGGTTTTTCTGTTTGAATTCTATTTAGAGTCTTACGAATAAGACATTCCCATTTTGGAACTGGGCGGCTGTCCTCAGCACCAAATATGTTTCCCGCATTTAATGGAACAATCTCCTGTAGACTGTAAGGCAAAATACAGGGGACAAAAGAAAGGATGCTGAATAAGTCATCGAACTATTCTAAACATTTAAATTCCTAGAAAACAATAATTGTAATATTTAATATTCTAACACTACTACTCACTTTTAAATAGACCTAAATTAATTGGGTGAAGATTTTATATTTTCAAATAACATATGAGTTTAGTAGGATTTAAACTCGGAGATATGCTCTAGTTCGATGTTAAGTCATCAATTAATTTAAAAACTTAATTCTTAGAAACTAATAATTTTTATATCTTATATCTAACAGAATATTATTGCCTGGATACATATTGCTATACTACAAGAATATTACATGTCATGGTCTTGTCTTTTGAAGTTGCATCAACCATTCGAACTGATACTTGTAGTGCTATTGGCAGTTTTCCACTAAAACCAAACAAATTTAACACTTGGCCACATAGGCCTGTTTGGTTGCCGAATAAGATAAAATGAAGACTTATCCTGAAATAAAATATTTTTTTATCCTAATTTTTTATTAGGTGTTGGATTGCAAAAAGTATGATAATTAATGAAATAAAATATGAGATAACATGGTGTATAATTGTAATAATTAGGATAAGAGATAAAAATAGTTAAATTAACTTTATTATCCTCTTCCTAGTTTAATGCAAATAGATATTTCATATTTGTTATTTCTTTTTTTTTAGAGAAATAGGTTTAAAGTTAAATAGAAATTATAATTTTATTTTACAATAATTATCTTATGATATCATAATAATTTTTAGAACTTCTAGGTAAAAAGTAATTAAATTTAACTATTAATTACATAATATAGATAGAATCACAAATATTACATAGAAAATGCACAGGATTTACATACCCAAGCACATAAATATCAGCAGGCTCCTCCATATCTAGCCACTCTGTGATGTCTAGGCTATCTGGTGGAAGCTTTCCTCCAACATTCCAGGTACCTATGCAAATCCTGCAGAATTGAATAATTATTTCTCATAGAGATAGCACACATATTTAGCAAAAAAGAGCCATATATTTGTACAAAAATATAGCATCAAGAAGAAGGGAGATATCAACATAGTAATATGCTTCTAACCTACCAAAAAGCTTATAGATATCAACGATGGCCAATACTCCACATTGGATAACATACCTGAGTTCTTTGGTATTTATATACTGTGCACGCAGGGTCTCCGAGTTTCTTCTTCTTAACTTGTATGGGATACCCTCCAATTGTTCACCTGCACATGAAAGCCATTAAGCTATTGATGTGGAAATAACTATTGCCTAGGATCAAGTTCATAACGTACAAGAGATACTCTCAGAAGGACACTATGTTTCCTTCACGTCCTAAAGCTAACTATTAAATTAAAGTTTCCGAGATTTTATCTGTTTCCAGGGCTCCTAAGGTTCTTGTATATTAAACTTCACAAGGTTTTCCCTTGGTATGAGTTGCCTAATTGTCAGGTATGCTTTGTTGAAATCAAAAAATTGAAAAACAGTGCCACTAAATTTAAGGTGTTAATATTGAAAAACTGCTTTTCAAGTTAATAAAGTGGGAGAAACGACACTAATTAGCTTACCTATATTCTTCAGAAACTGAAATGCAAAAATACAATCACAAGAAGGAATCTGCTCTACCATGTAGTAATTCTCAAAATAAACGAAAACCACAAGAATGAAAGTTAAAATGCATACTGATGGTCTCTGTCTGTAGCTCCCCAGGCCCTCTCTCCTCATCCCGCTCCCACTCACATGTCTCTACAATGAACAAAGCCACCACCTTTATCAAAAAACAAAAAAAGAAAAAAAAAAGGAAAAGAAACAAAGCCCAAGCCGATACAGAGACACTGAGAAAAGGCACATCTTCACCAAAGTCACTCTCATTGTCTCCTTCGTCTGCGCTGAAGTCAGACTCCTTTGTGCTCATGTTAAGCCATTTCTTGAGAACAATTTTAGGCCAAAAGACCTGCAACCATATAAGCTGGTGATAGCCCAAAAAATCTCCCCTTCCCCCCAAACTCTTGCAAAACCAAGATAACAAGTAAAAGAAAGAGGACTAAAAGAAACCCACAGGAGCTTCTATAGTGGCAAGCAAGAAAATTTCTTGAGCTGGTCTTGTGGAGAGTAGGATGATAATACGAGTGTACGCACCTCTCCTGGCTTTCTTGACCTCTGCATCATTTGGTTCCTGAGGAGAACGAGTGAAATGGAAAAGGTTCTTCCTTCTACTCTCCGCTTACGATTCTTAGATCCTCCCTGGTGAAGACCAACCAGACCATTAATGTAAAAGAGAGAAGACCGGGTGGTTTAATAATTTGTGGGGCTAAATACATATTTACTTTTGTACTGAAATCGCGTTACCGCAAACTTTATATATAGGGAAATTGACATATAACATTTATTTTTACACAATCACGATTTTCGTCTTATATTATTATTATTTTTAAATTGAGTCATATAATTTAGCAAATATAACTAAAAAAAATACTCTAAATTATATTTAAATAAACACTATAAAATATTCCGTTAAATAAAAATATTTTCTAAAATAACTAAAATACTTTTAATATAACTTAGTTAAGAGTACTTTATAATTATTTTAATATAGTTTATCTAACAAATCTAACGACAAAATATTTTTTTGTATATATTTACTAAATTATAAAACTCAATTTAAAAATAATAAAAATAAAATGTAAATCATAATTTTGTTAAAAATCATATTGTTATAAGCATTTTTTTCCTATTTTCTAATACTTTATTTTTTATCTATGACTAAAATCGATAGATTTTTCATCTAAATAGTGTTCAAGCCTTTTTAATTTAAAAATTATTGACTCTTTTGCATAAAAAACATTTTACCTATCTATCTATCTATCTATATATATATATATATATATATTAAAATCACTACGACACTTCGCACTTTCTGGATATATATTTATTTAAAATAAATCAAATTATTTAAATTATTTTATTATTTATTCATCTCTATTAACTATGCTTTTATTTATAATTTAGTTAAATTTACAGGAAAGAGTAATGATACAAAATAAAATTAGAGGATAAGGTTAATTTGATCGAAGGTGTAACCGTAATTTGCGAAGATCATTAAAGGGAGTTAAAAAGGAAATAAAGGAGAGGGAGAGATAATTACAACCGACTTTCTTAGTAATAAAACGTTTACTTATATGTGTCAGTCTTTTTCTTAAAAAGATGTTTGCTTTTCTTTCTAATATCCTAATATTATAATATCTTATTCAGCATGCTAAGGCTTAGAAATATAATAGAAATATTAAATTCCACTTACTTTTCAAAGTGGCATGATACGTGTGATCCACTTACATTACTTTGCCACATGATTCTCATGCATGACAGTAACAAAAAGAATTAATGATTGACGTGCAGTTAAAAGACGTCCGAATGCAATTAAATGCACTTAGTAACGTGTTTAGCCAACATTTATCCACCTAAAAACGTACAGAAAAAGATCGAAGTTTACAATAAGGTAAGTGTATTAGAAAACTCCTAATGTGCAGGAAAAACAAAGAAAACGAGCATGACAGAATGTAAACACAATTTCTAGCTTTAACTTTGATACAATATTAACTCAACAACTACTTTAAAATTTTAAATTATTAAATAATCATACTTTTTATATTTAATATCTTAATATAATTATGCACATGAATTTGTAATTGTTTAGATGATAAAAAAAATCTAACATTCTTCTCGGACTCCTGCTTTCTATTTTGAATGATATTATGGCCCCAAGAACTCCTTGTATCATACAATATCCATCAGATTCCTAGAAGATGAGATTTTGAGCATAGTATGAGAACTAGTTTTCCAAATGGATATTCTGAAAAGCCATCCATGCGTGAATCGCGGGGGAAATAAAACTCACTTTCTTGTAGATGATGGAATGCAAATTGGTACCTTGCACATATGACTACTAGAGCAAGCGCTATAATGCGACCAAATGGCTAACATTCTTAAATCCGAGTAAGATATCAACAAGATCTTTGGTCAAAAAAGATATCAACAAGATCTTTGGTCAAAAAAGATCTCAACAAGATCCCCCACAGTACAGAAACAATGAACAATTACTAGGAGATATTGTTAACTAATACCTCGAAATCAATGACCTGAGCAAATTAAATATCTGACACCTTAAATTGAAGCCTCAAACTCGGGAAAAATTAGGGAACGCATACAAGTAAAATTAGCCGCCTTAATAAAATGCTCCCTTTTTTCAAACTAATCGTCTTAGCCGACGCTAATATAGGTGCATAGACTTAATTCTTGCTTTGAAGAAGAAAAGGTTGAATCTTCTGAGTCCGGATAACCCGATTGGATCATACTCTCTTTCCATTATTCTAGTTTACTTAGTCATTACTGAAGAGACGAAAGAATAGAACACGGCACTACTTTATCGTATTCACAGAAAAGGGATGGGACACGTTCTTTTGTTGAGAATAGGCCACTTGACCGATGATTGATTACCTAACATAATTAGGATCTGGTTGAAAGCTTGGAAATTAGCACTGTACGAAGTCAATTCAATAAGCATAGCATTTTCTTAAACCATAATCACGAAGCAAAAGAATGTGTTGACAGACCAATCACCATTCATTCCGAATAAAAGGACGAAGGTTCTCTTAGCTTTATTCGCTTTATGTCTATTTTGCTTGCTAATTTATATAAGAGGGAAAAGAGTAGTAGAGAGAAAAAGCTCACCGTATTTTTCCTTCGTCGACCTCCCAGTCTCTGTGCTCTCCCATAGTAAGTATCACTAGCCTATCCGGACTTTATAGTCGACGATGTCGAGTGCTTCGTCGACACGTGTTCATGATGATCTAAGGCTTACCGCTTCATAGCGAGCAAACGGTCGAGCTTCCGCTGCAAGACAAATGGACGAGTGCGATGTCAGGATTGGTACTTCTTGGAGGCTTTTTCTTTTTTTTTTTTTCTTTTTTTATGAAAGCTACTTCTTGGAAGTTGATAAGGATCTCATCTCCCCGATTATATAAACGCAGGGAGAGATGACGACCTCGCATCTCTTCCGCTCTATCGACTGACCAACACGAAACAGCTTTGCACGGCCACTCAGCACTTGGCAGTTGGCACGCCTCCTGCATCCTTTTTGGGGACTTCCAATAGAGCTGCTTACCTGCATACTAGTAGGAGAGCTCTCTGATTAGATCTAGAAAGATCACAGTTTAGACTTCTGCAGTTAAAATAGATATATAAAAATAACAGAGAGTTGACATTGTAGGGATAGAGGGGCATAGGTGTCCGATGCATTGCCACTAAAATCAAGACTGTTCACTAATTTGTCAAACTTAAGAAAAGAAAAAATAAATTAAATTGTCGAACCACAGTCGTCAGCAAGCGTAGAGTCATCATCTTCGCTTTGTTGTTAAGTTCTTAATATATCTGAACTGGAAAGTATTTCAATGTAGCTTCCTACGGACAGCATTGTCGATCATGAGATGATGCACTGGCTGCAAGATATTGGGTAATGAATAGAGACCCAGCCTGGGGCAAAGTTGGAGAAAAGAGAAAAAATATTGCCTTCTCTAACAGGATTGGAATTCGAAAATGACCCTCAACGACCTTTATGAGCAGATGAAACAAGCACGATTGTGAGTCACGAACTACTGATAATGATCGCAACAGTGAGGAGCTGGACAAAAAAACAACATTATATATATTGATATGATTACTGCAACGCCATTGATACATTCACAATGTACGTTACTTCCAAGCTTTGAACTCTCCATGCATTTTGAGTCAAAAACAAACAGAGTTGTTAAAATGTTCCTCCGAAAAGACACCACGTATTCCAACGCTGCACTTTCATGCGCAAGATGTAAGAAAGCTTTCATGTCAAGCTCCAGAAATGAAAGGAAAATTTGTAAAAGAAAGAAATAGCATAGATCGTCAAGCCAGCGAAGATTAAAAAGAATAGCATTCAAATGGCACTAGACTTATATTGGTAGATCATCCTGAGTTTGTATAGAATCTAGTCATCCAGATATCATTCATGGGAGGAAAATGATGGCGTAATTCTTTTGCTCTTTTAGATGGAATTCCTGGGCGATTTCAAATCAACGCATACAATTCATTACCTCAATGATTGCAGCAAATATATCCTTGTTTATATTCAAGATTGATGAGCTTAGCCATACAATCATGAAAGTACACATACAAAGCTGTAAGTAATGCAGCAAGAAAACTAGGTTGATCACAAGCAACATGTTTCGTAATGCATAACTTCCAAGTAACCATAAATATTATGCTTGATGTTGGTGTTAGATTGTCATTGGCCATACAAAACAATTTAACTATACTTCATAGAAGCAACTATTAGAGTATCATAGCAATGGAGAAAATATTTGAATATGGAAACTGTACAACCCAAAAGATATCTTTGTGCTTACTGACACTCTGGTGCCACGATTTGTTTAACCTTATGGTTGCAATGCGCCACTAACTTCTCAAGACAATTTGATCATCCTAAGAAAGTATATGAAGGATTATCAAGTCAATTTCACGCTTTAACTAGAACAATTTCAACTTCAACTGAACCTAAGAGCAAATATCTACTTGTTCTGGTCGTCCACAAATTTTATTCAACTAGAATAATTAAACAGATGGTTGAGGCTATCTGTATACAGTTGTTGCGCATGTGTGCCATGGTTTTTAGATAAATGGATTACTTTTCCTGTTCTCCCTTAATCCTTGTATCCTTATTTTATCAAGACTTCGATCGGCATGTCAGGCTGCTCATAACTAGCATTAATATGTGTGACAACATAGACAAGCATAAAGTTGATTTGAACACATTAGAGCTTAAGGAAGATACCTTAAGAGATAGTTGATCCAACAAAAAACTGAACCATTATACAGTTCTGAAGGTCTTTTCATCAGATCAAGAAATACCCTTGTTATAAGTTGGGAACTTCCAGCAACACAAGCATAGTCTATGTTCCTAAAATAAATACTTCCTTCCCCTCCTTTTTCCATCACATGTTAAGAAGATCAAATGACTCGCGCTAGCATTGCTGAGGATACATTGATAACTACAGAATGATCACACAAGCATCTTCACCTCAGTAACGTCATATGCTCTTACATGCAGGCTACAAACCATAGCATGTGCACAATCAAAATAACCAATGCCAATCTGATCATGTTTATCTGCTTTCTCACATACTGAGAACAGAATATAACAATGTACCCCATAGCAAATGGTAATGAGTGACAACTCCAAGTTCTAGCTAAAGAAGGCAATTATATGTCAGAAAGTTGTACCCCAAAACAAGATACCTAGAGAAATATCAGTTTTGCTGGAACGTTTGTCCCTAGGAAATTTGTAGGGAAACAAACTAAGTTAATTAAGTGAGATGATCTGGGTTCTTCTTCTACCAATCTATTAGTCCACCATTCACCATTACAAACATTGTGAACTATGAAGGAAACCTCATGGAATAAATATACGAATATACCGTGGGCTATTATTTTAGACAAATAAGTTCTGGGCTATTATCTTTTTGTCATTCATTACTCGACATATAAATTACTCTCAGATTCTACCAAAATGCCCTTAAAATTAAGAGTTACATTATATGTATATAGATATATATATATATAGATTCATCTCATTTGCCAGATTCTCCAAACTCCAGATTTATCGTCCAATTGCTTTTTACTAGCCTAATTCTTATTTCATCAAAAGGATACAATACTACTGGACTATCAATCACATAAGAAATACACTCATCTAACCGATATTAACAGAGTGTCCTACCAATTTATTAGCAAGATGCCAAGATCACATTGACGTATATTATCAAAACAGAACAGGTTATCCCAAAACAATGCAGATTTACCCTAGGAATTACACTATCAATAGAGGAGGAATCAGAACGAAGAAAGAATATTTCAGTGAAGATAACTTAAATCCACAAAATCGCCTAAATGCATACTATCGAAAACCCTGATGAAGCAATCAGTAATACATCAAATTTAAAGAGATAATAAATAGAACAACACACCACAAGATCCGACGAGATCGGGCGGCGAGGAAGAGAAAGGAGGTGAGGAAGAATGCCTCCGAGTTCATCTCCTTGATCTCCAGAACCAGTTCCGCGATCGACTTCCCTCTTGCCCCATTCTCCTCCTCCTCCTTTCGCTCTCTTCTCCATCTCTAGTATTTCGAGGAGAAGGATTCGAATCAGAAAGGGTTTCGCCCGTTTATATAGGGACGAGGGGTTTCGCGCGATTCTTTCAGTTTGCGTAAACTAAAAATGCGGACCCGCAATTTAATTTTCTTACAGTCGGCACGTGGGCATCTATGACTGGTCGTCGCATATATAATTCATGCGAGCATCCGGAAACAGAAGAAAGGAGTTCTTCAAAAGTTTGAAGCACGAATGCGACGCTTCCCGCTTAAAATTTACCGTTGGAGCCATCTATCCGAAATTACCCTTTTGCCCTTGCCAAGCTCTCGCTTGTTGGGCCTAAACATGGGCATTAATTAAATGGTCCAGCATATATAAATTGGCCCATACCAAAATGTTATAAATAGGTTAGTAAAAGATAATTAATTAACCCACATACTATTTGTTTTTTTGAGAAATATTATTTTCCAATAAATAAATTGATCATACTAACAGTTTAATGTCTACTTCGATTCTGGAGCACAATTGATGTGATAGTTTTAGCTCATCACCTTGTCAAAATGGTATGGCTCCAACGTCTATATAGATAAACTTATGCATCTTGACATATAGATATAAATAGGGAAAATGATGTGGAACTAACTTATCTCGAGGAATAGTTTTATTTTCCTTTATAAATATTTTAAATAATAGTTGATGGAATAGATGTGAAACGAATTGAGCGTTAAAGATCCCCTTCTACCTCCCAGTTGCATAGAATGATTAGATTTGAAGATATTTATTATTACGAGGATCACATAACTAAACAGTTGCGATATAAAATGAAATAGTTTTCACCTTAATTTTCCATCCATCCATCCAACCAATTTGGTAGTTGCCAGCATTAATTCCAAGTCACTGTAATAGAGAAGACTAACTATAACCATCTTAAATTATACACATCAATTCAGATATATAATTCCTAGAAGATTGAGATTCCAGGGTGTGACCATTGATAGCTAGAGCCCAAAATAAAATACTACAGGAATAATTTTGAATAACACCCAGTATTTTAGTATGTAGTTTTGATGATTATTAAAAGTCTTTGAGCTATCTTTTTTCTACCTCAATCCTTTTCTCCTTTCGTTTTTATATCACACTCTGTATTTATTTAAACTTAACTAAGTTCTACCCTAAAGATAGATAATAAGAATTTTAAGTCTTAACGGCTTTCCCTTCCTCCTCCTCAATTATCGTTCCTGTCATCCTCCATTTTGAACCATCAACGAGAAAGAAGATGTATAGAGTTTAAAGAACCCACACCTTGTAACTTAATAAATACTTATACTGTTAGCATGGATGGATGATTCATTATAAGATACAATCTGAGATATTATCAGCTATGCTTACAAACACTTTACAAATAAAATAATTTATCAGGTCATTGATTGCTTCTCTCTTTCACCTCATAACTACAGAAAAGATCAGCATATCGGTAGCTTGGTGCAATTCTGAGAACCTTAGAATTCATAAACAATATGTTAGTCTACTCAAAAGAATGTGCAATTAAGAAGAAAGTTCTTAGAAATGCAACAAAAAAATTAGATGGATATTGTTGTCACTGCAGATGCTACCTTATTAAATATAAGTGGTTGGGGGTAAAAGGCATTAATTCTTTAACAAACCTAGTTCAACGATTAAAAATTGTACGAAAGCAACTTTGTAGCGACGAACAAGCAACATCAGTGGTGGACGTCAAGTTGGATCAAGTTAACATAATCTATGAGGTTGCATTTTTATTCTATTGGTATCTCTTTAGGGAAATTAAAAAAGATAAGAATTTACGATGTCTCAATTAAATCAATATCATTAAATTTTGTAATTTGAAAATACTCATATAATATGAATCATATATATGTCTAGAATAATAATACCCAAGGCCTCGTTTATTTTAGTGTTATTTTAAATAGATATTTCTCTTTATTATTTTTAAAGCAAAATTTTTATTTTAAAAAATATTGATTCTTATATTCATTTGTATTTTAAATAAGAGTATGATAATTAACTTTGATGTTATATAAAATAAATAAATAATAAAAAATTATCGTGAATGTCTTTTAATTTAATATAAATTAGATTGACGGAATAAATTTTAAAGATAAAATAGTAATTAAGCTTGTGTGTGTGATATAAAATATAGTTTTGATTTGTATTGAGATTCTAGAATATAGTTATTATAATATTTTGATGTTATTTTAGAATAGAAAATTATATTCTAGAATTAAAAAAAAAAGTTATAAAATTATTAATTATCTCTAAGTTCTCTTTACTTTCGAGGTCGTCGGCAGCCCGTAGTATAACTAAGGCTTTTAATTTTTAAAGACATGGCTATCAAAATGGTACGTAGAAGTATTAATAATTTAATATTTAAATGAAAAGATAGAAAAGATAGAAAAGATAGTCCTCTATTTGCTCGAATGTCAAAAGGAAAATAGGAAAGTTGATGAGATTAAACTATTCCCCTACCATGTAGGACATGCAATCCATACAGCCACGTAAGTTATAGCTACTTGCCGTATATTTTCTTTAGTCTAGTCAAGGGCAAATAAAACGAGCAGCTTTTAATATGAATACCATTAGTCAACATTATACCAGTGATGACATCTTAACTGTCCTCTCACCTTCGTTTTTAGTTATAATCATCGATTATATATATATATATATATATATATATATATATATATATATATATATATATATATATATATATATATATATATATATATAATGTTGATGATTTTTAGTTATCACCTTGATGATTGTTACCGAAAGATGGTATTAGCTAAACATACGTGACACTCTTTATTTTCTCTAAAATAATGTTTAATAGTAATTTTAAATTAATAATGTGACAGTCGTATTTATTTATTTAATAAATAATTTAACGGATTAATAATGTAAAGAGTATGTTTTTTGCTTAGTAGTTCGTAATCGCATATATAATTTTAGCTAGAATTGTCTAATACGTGAAAAATACGAGCTTATGTGGTAGGACTTGGATGATATAACTCGGAAGAAACTTTTTGTGCGTCATTTTCGCACACGTTCAATTAGCCATTAAAATCCAAACCATCAAACAGTTGAACCACTATACTGTTAGGCCAATTATTATTATTATTATTATTATTATTATTATTATTATTATTATTATTATTAAGAAAAGGAGCAGTAAAAGAGTGATAAAAATAAAAAGAAAAAACTGTGAATGGATAAAATGATGCCGCATCATCTTATTTACAGAGTATCGTTGTGAATAGCGAGCATTAAATGCATATGGGCAAAGGTTAATGGCCATTTAGCTAGCTCCCATCTCCCTCCACACTTATAAATATACGTGGTTTCGTAGCTAGCTAACAGCCTAACCTACATCAAGAAAAAGAAAAGGAGCAGTTTTAATTTCCACTGCGCCAAAAAGAAAGAGAAAAAAAAAAAAAAATGGCTTTTCCATTATCATGGGTTCCAAGAACCCTACTCTCTCCAATCCAAAACTACCCTGAATTCCTCCTCGCCATCGCTTGCTTCCTCATCCTGAGCCGCCTTAGTAGTCGGCAAAGCCGGCTGCCGGTGACCTGGCCGTTGGTCGGCATGCTCCCCTCCGTCCTAGGCAACTGCGACCGATTACACGACTGGATCACCGACGTCCTCAGCCTCAGCGGCTGCACCTTCGTGCTCAAGGGCCCGTGGTCGTCCTTCGGCGACGTCATTATGACCTGCGACCCGGCCAACGTCAACCACGTCTTCACCGCCAACTTCGCCAACTACCCGAAAGGTGGCGACTTCGCCAAGATATTCGGCGTCCTCGGCGACGGCATCTTCAATGCCGACGGCAAGTCCTGGGCTTTTCAACGGAAGAAAGCCCACGGGCTCATAGCAAGCCCAAAGTTCAGAGAATTCGTCGCCAACTCCACCAGAGACAAGCTGGAGAGCTCTCTCATCCCTCTCCTCGATCACTTATCCCACGAGGGGAAAGCATTCGATCTCCAAGACGTGTTCTTGCGGCTCACCTTCGACACCACCGCGATGTTCGTCTTCGGCATCGACCCGGGCTGCCTCTCAATCGAGTTCCCGACCTTGGCGTTCGCGAAGGCCATGGACGACGCCGAGGAGATCTTGCTCTACCGCCACATCGCTCCCAAGGGTTGGCAAAATATAGAGAAAAGATTCAACTTTGGACATCACAAGAAGATGGAGAGAGCTAAGAAGGTGATAGACAAATGCATAGCCCAATATATATCCATAAAAAGAAAACTAACCAACGATGGAGACGATCTACTAACCTCCTACTTGGATTGCCAAGCTGAGGTGGGCAAAGACGGCGCTGCCTTCGAGAAGTTCCTCAGAGACACGGCCTTCAACTTTATGGTAGCCGGGAGGGACACGACCAGCTCAGCCCTGACGTGGTTCTTTTATTTACTATCCAAAAACCCACACGTGGAGGCTAAAATACTGCAAGAGCTCAAATTGCATGCACCCAAGAACCCTAGCTTCCCCAGTTCAACTCAGCTACGTGGAATGACATACTTGCATGCAGCTCTCTGTGAGTCCCTAAGGCTATATCCTCCCGTTCCTTTCGAGCACAAGGAGGCGAGCAGCCACGACGTGCTACCGAGCGGCATCGAGGTCGGCCCCAGGAGGAGGTTGCTCTTATCTTTGTATGCAATGGCGAGAGTGGAAGGGATATGGGGCAAAGATTGCATGGAATTCAAACCCGAGAGGTGGTTGTCGGAGTCCGGTAAGGTTCGCCACGAGCCGTCGTATAAGTTCCTCACGTTCAACTCCGGGCCGAGGACTTGTTTAGGGAAGGACATGGCCATGATGCAGCTCAAAGCAGTCGCCGCCGCCATGGTCTCCCGATTTCAAATTAGGGTGGTCAATGACTTCGTCGTGAAGCCCAAGTTGTCGATAATTCTCCACATGAAGGGTGGCCTCAAGGTGACAGTGAAGAAGAGGGAAGGTTATAGTGGGTTCCATATCTAGCTATAATCTGGTTTGGATATATCTACTTGGTGACTTAATAAGATTAAACTGAATGCATGCTACAACTTCAAAAAGAAGATTATTAGTTTTATTAATTTACATGAGTGTTGTAATGCTATTAAGAAGTAAATCTAGTGGTGTGTGTTGTAATCTACAATTGCTTCCATGCATTAGTGTGCTTCTTCTTCTTCTTCTTCTTCTTCTTCTTCTTCTTCTTCTTCTTCTTCTTCTTCTTCTTCTTCTTCTTCTTCTTCTTCTTCTTCTTTTAAGAAATGCAATATTATGATACGTCAAATATTTATCATTTGGTACCCTATAAACTACAAAACAAATTCTCTCTCCTTTTTACGGTATTAATAAACGTCAAATATATGAATACTCACTTATTATTTTTCGACGGCAAAATTTAACGGATAACTACCATAAGAGACATGTTAAGAGTTTTCTATAATTAAGGTGGTTAATATGGCATGAAAATAGATAAGTGAGGGGGTTTATGTAAAATTTCGTCAAGAATAACAAACAATAACGTTTAAAATACTCTAATGACTAATTAATTAAGGGCTATCACATAACTGGTCCAACTCTGCTACTTGAGCCTTAATGGGCCCTTCTTGGTTTTAGTCTCATCTCTTGTGAGATAACCTCAGAATTAAGTGTTTTTTTTCAATTAAAAAAAAAACCTGGACTAGACCATACTCAAGCAGTGATATTTTAAGTCAACAGCATCAAAATTTTCTCAATCTGGTAGAGTTGGTATATATTATTGGGGCATAAACTTCAGGGAAAGTTGTTATTGGGTTGGACAATTTAGGATTTAATTAATTGTAAGATTATAGGCATAATACAAATGAGCATGCATAGTGACAACCTATCTATTAGGTTTTGGGGCTCCATGGATAAGAAAGAGGGACCAAAACTGAGAGATTATAATAAATTAAGGTTTGATAGATAGATAGATAGCTACACTTAAAGTCATATCAATATAGATGCACGAATAACAATGCCTTCCTAAGCTGGCAAGCCCACAGGTGAGCTTAATTTGTTCTCCATTTGAGGCTTTATTAAGTACCACAACCCTCTTTAGTTAAATAGGAAAATATTCTTCTATATTTTGTATATAATTTTTATATGATACCCTGAGTTATTGAATATTATTACAATATCTGTACGCATCCTCATATTTCAAATCCTCAAACTTGTACCTTATTGCTTGGTTTCTTCCTACTAACATTTAATAATGCAAATGTGGTTGAATAGACTTTCATTTACCTATTAATGCTCTCCAAAACCAAGAGTAGTGTTGTGGTAATCCAGTGGCAGGAGGTATCTTTTGCTTAATTTTTCAGTAAAAAGACGTTGACAAAATATTTTTAACTCCAAATAAATCCTCTCAGAAATTAATCAAATGACAACATACCACTTGGTAATAATGCCAGTAAGATAGTACTCAGTTGATCAAAGGAATTACTGTATAATGTTTATAAAATAGAAGTTACAGGAGAGTGTCACAATATTACTAAGCCAAGACACATAATAGAATAATAAATGTATAGATTGTGAATTAGTAATGTCGTACTATTCTATATCATTTTAAATAGTTTAGGTCAAGCCATGAAAGCTTGTGATTTTAGATATAGTTATTCACCTCTTTCTTTGGGCATTGGCATCCTTGGTATTAAATATATTTAGTTGGTCCTTCACAACTCACAAGCATTCACGTGTGTCTTTAATTAGAGGTCAATTTTTATTGAAGAAATTAATCCTCAGAAATGTCATAAAAATATTTGATAGACATGGAATAAATAATGTGTATAATAGTTCATTGTGTTTGGCCAAAATTAAATTAGTTGGTGACGTGTTTTATTACAAGGCTCCCCCAACCAGGTGAGGTGTTTTTAAGCAAGAGAATCAAAGTGAAAGGGAAATGTTTCATAATTTCTATGGAAATGTCTTAGAATTTATACAAATGCATTGAAATAATAAAGTATATATACATATATAATTCTTTTACTCTAACTATTACGATTATATTCTAAAAGGTTTTATTTTCCGCCACCAATAATATTCTAACAATCTGATATAAAAATTAGTCTCTTGATCACTTATTTTTATTCAAAATAAATTCATATCCATCCTCTGAAATCATAACCCAGCATCACATTGTACTATTGAAATTTAAAATTACCATTTTTTTCGTATGAAATATTTAAAATATTACTATCTCCATACTTACATTAACTTTTAAATTTATCTTGTCACATTGTCATATTACCGTCCAAATCAATGAACTAGCCGAGCTCCTTCCTTTCCATTTATTTAAAATTTAAAAATACAATGTCTCCAATTTATCACTGCTATTAGTAAAATATTTCTTCTAATATAGAAATAATAAATTTGATCAGCATTTCATCTAATTTTTTATATTTAGTTTAAAATGAATATTTTATATGGCATTTTTATCTAAAAAAGAAACATTAAAAATATCAAAATAGTATAATTTAAGGGCCAAATTCCCGAGACGATGTCTCGTGTGGGTACGGTCAAAAAGGAAAAGGACAAAGTCCAAGCCCCTTAATAAAAGCTCGGACTACCCTTCATTACTGAACCGTGCCATGCCAATGGCAACCATTGCCATTGCCATTGCCATTGCCAACCCAATAATTTTTATACCCACTAAAAACTAGGCGACCTGGTCCCAGTTTTCTTTTCTTTTTTCCTTCTTTCATTGTATCATTTATTTTCTATATAAACTACCCTTCTTTAGCCCAACTCCCCAAACCCCCTCCACTATTCTTCTCTCGGTAAACCAACCCTCCATCAACTATTCTAATCTCTTTTCACCCCTCCCTCTTTTTTAAGTTTTTACCCCTCATAACAGTCACAATAGTACTTATTGAGGAGGGGTAACTTTAACTGAGTTAGCAAATGAGAGAGGAGAGAGGGAGAGGAAAATTTTAAGGCCCATTTCAGCATCCCAAAACTTGGAAATGGGTGTTGCTCTACTCCACTCCTCTTACTTTCTCACATTTCCCTAAGCTTTGCCCTCTTCCTCTCTCTTTATCATCAAATTTTTTTACCTTCCCAAGAAGAGGGGTTGCAGCTTGGCAAGGATTCTGACCCATTGGTGCCAGAGGACACATGGAATAGGTGGGTGAAATGGCAATTATGGGCACCAAGGTTGAGTTATGGGGTAGAGGGTATTGAGGAGGTATTTGGGAAAAATTGGATGGAGATTTTAGGAATTTGGGTACTGGGATTAGTGGTTGGTTAACATGGCTAGTTATTACCACTCCCAAAAGCAGTGTCAGTGGGCTTGATATTGAGACGGCCCATTCATTTCAGCCCATCTTATTAATGGTTTTTAATTAGGAATAAAGAGAGGAGATTAGAACTTGTAGGTGATGGTTTGCAACAATGGTCATAATAGAGTACAAAAAGAAAAGAAAAGAAAAGAAAAACAAACGAAGGCCTGGATTAGGGCAAGATAAAGGCTACTTTGACCAGATTATGTTTCAAGTCACGAATCTTTTTTTTTTAAGACCAAGCACTGGACTCTGGAGTGGATGGCTATGATTGGAGCATGCTAATATGTTATCAAATATCACTGTTAGTAGATTCCCTGCTCTACTTAGTAGTTGTTGTAGTAGTAGTAGTAGTAGTAGTGCAATAATGAGGCATTAGGGCATCCCTTTGGGGATGGAGACAAAGCAAGCAGCCGAAGGCCACGTGAGTCAGTTTTAAGTTAGATTTTTCTGGGACAAAACCAGTAAGATTTCGACATCAATTAACATCCTAAAATAGAAGTAACATTACTATATAGCGTCCAAAATTGGTTTTCCGGAAAATATATAGCTTGCCAAAAAATAAAAGTGCATATATTTTTGCCTCCAAGAACAAAGAGGAGTAGGCAGTAGTATAAATAAGAATGATAAGAGAGAAGAGAGAGACGGAGAGACACCATTGCCTGCGCTTCCGGGCTCCATATGACTCTTGGGTGAAGCTTAAGCAGGCTCTTCACTTCGCCACTAGTCTACGCCTCTGTCATATGGTCAGCTCCTTCTTCCTTTGATCTTCCGCACACTTGGTAAGCGTACCTTACTTGCACTACTACTATTGCTGCTGCTCTCTTTCTTATCCTGATCACTCTTTTGTAGCTCTCTTCTTGTAGATTCCATCTATAGTGTCCACCGTTGCCATCAAGTAAGCAAGTTTTTATCCCCATCTTTACCATCTCCTGTTCAAAGAAGCTTTCTTTCACTATCAAGTAGTAAGAAGTACCGCCACCATTAGACCATTCTCAAATGCTCAAGAATATCGCTCTTGTTTAGTGTTTGAAATCTTCTCCCTTTTGTAGTTGGTCACCATCTTCTATTGTTTCCATAGTGCAATAGGCTCTCAGAAGCACTCCAGTTGTTGCAAATGGTGTTTTCTTGTTAAACTTGAACTCCACCTTCATCATAGTAGTAGTTATCGCCACCGCTACCGCCACCTCAACTAGGGAAGAGAAACACAAATGAGGAAATCCATGACTACAACCATTGAACAAATCTTCCTCCCATTCCTATTGATCACCTTCTTCTCCATCTTCACCCCAATACTTTCCCTCACCCCAGATGGCAAAGCTCTCCTCTCCCTCTTAGAAACATCCACCACCACATCCCCTTCTCTCCTCCCCTCATGGGACCCGTCCCACCAAAACCCTTGCTCATGGCAAGGCATCACCTGCTCACCTCAAGGCAGGGTCATCTCTATCTCCCTCCCAAATACCTTCCTTAATCTTTCTTCTTTCCCCTCACAGCTCTCCTCCCTCTCCTCTCTCCAACTCCTTAATCTCTCCTCAACCAATATATCAGGACCCATTCCCCCTTCTCTTGGCTCTCTCTCCTCTCTTCGCCTTCTTGACCTCTCCTCCAACTCCCTCTCTGGCCCCATTCCTCCCCAACTTGGATCTTTAACCTCTCTCCAGTTCCTACTCCTCAACTCCAACCACCTCACTGGTTCCATCCCACCGGCATTATCCAATCTCACCTCTTTGCAAGTCCTCTGCCTTCAAGACAACCTCCTCAACGGCTCAATCCCATCCCAACTCGGTTCTTTAGTCTCTCTTCAGCAGTTTCGTATTGGCGGCAACCCGTCTCTCACCGGGGAAATCCCACCACAGCTCGGGCTGCTTATAAATCTCACCACCTTTGGGGCCGCCGCCACCGGTCTCTCCGGGCCGATTCCACTGGAGTTTGGCAAACTAGTAAATTTGCAGACATTGGCTCTATATGATACTGATGTCTCTGGCCCAATACCGCCTACATTGGGCTCATGCTTGGAGCTCAGGAATGTCTATCTGCACATGAACAAGATCAGTGGCTCCATTCCGCTCGAATTGGGTAGACTACAGAAGCTCACAAGCCTGCTTCTGTGGGGTAATTTGATCACGGGATCGATACCCAGTGAGCTTTCAAACTGCTCATCGCTGGTGGTGCTTGACCTCTCTGCTAATAAGCTTTCTGGGAAAATTCCAGGTGAGCTCGGGAAGTTATCAATATTGGAAGAGCTCCATCTTTCAGATAATATGCTTTCAGGTCCTATCCCTGATGACCTAAGCAACTGCAGTAGCTTGACTGCGCTGCAACTCGACAAGAATGCATTGTCTGGTTCCATTCCATGGCAGATTGGCAACTTGAAGTTCTTGCAGAGTCTCTTCTTGTGGGGCAACTCAATTTCGGGCATGATTCCTCCATCATTCGGGAACTGCAGCGAGCTATATGCGCTGGATCTCTCCAAGAACAAGCTTACAGGGAGTATCCCAGATGAGATATTCGGTCTAAAGAAGCTCTCCAAGCTTCTTCTCTTGGGGAATTCCTTAACCGGCGAACTGCCGCGTAGTGTCTCCAATTGCCAATCTTTAGTGAGGTTGAGACTTGGAGAGAATCAGCTCTCTGGTGAGATCCCAAAGGATATTGGTAAGCTGCAAAACCTTGTGTTCTTGGATCTGTATACTAATCATTTATCTGGTAGATTGCCTATTGAGATCGCCAACATCACCGTTTTGGAGCTGCTGGATGTGCACAACAATCATTTCACAGGGGATATCCCTCTGCAACTGGGAGAGTTGATGAACTTGGAGCAGCTTGATCTTAGCCAGAATAGCTTCACTGGAGAAATCCCTTTGAGCTTTGGCAATTTCAGTTATCTGAATAAGCTCATTCTGAACAACAATTTGCTCACTGGGTCATTACCGAAATCTATGAGCAACTTGCAGAAACTGACCATGCTTGATTTGAGCAAGAATAGTTTATCAGGTCCAATTCCTCCTGAAATTGGCTTCTTGAAGAGCTTGAGCATTAGCTTAGATTTGAGCTCTAACAAACTCGAGGGAGAATTGCCTGAGGAGATTTCTAGTCTCACACAGTTACAGTCATTGGATCTTTCAAGCAATATGCTCTCTGGGAGGATTACAGTATTGGCAATGCTTGCAAGTTTGACATCTCTCAACATCTCATATAACAACTTCTCTGGGCCAATTCCTGTGACTCCATTCTTTCGCACATTATCGGCCAATTCCTATGTTCAGAATCCAAGTCTCTGTGAGTCTTTCGATGGGTATACTTGTTCATCGGACCTAGTGCGCAGAACTGCTCTTACATCCATCAGAATAGTAGCTCTTGTCTGTGCTATCCTGGGCTCATTTGCACTACTGTTTGGTGCAATTTTGATTCTGATAAATAGGAAGAGAAAACTAGCAGCAGAGAAAACAAAGAAATTATCTCCTGGAATGGATGATTTCTCCTACCCTTGGACCTTCATTCCATTTCAGAAACTAAACTTCACCATTGACAACATTTTGGATTGCTTGAAGGATGAAAATGTCATTGGAAAAGGATGCTCTGGAATTGTGTACAAAGCCGAGATGCCCAATGGGGAGATCATTGCTGTGAAGAAGCTCTGGAAGACGAAAAAGGAAGAGGAACCTGTAGATGCATTCGCAGCTGAGATTCAGATTCTCCGGCACATCAGGCATCGAAACATTGTCAAGTTATTGGGTTATTGTTCGAATAGATGCAGCAGGCTCCTCCTTTACAATTACGTTCCCAATGGCAATCTGCAGCAGCTTCTGCAAGCGAATCGAAACTTGGATTGGGAAACAAGGTACAAAATCGCAATTGGGTCTGCACAAGGTTTAGCCTATCTTCACCATGATTGCGTTCCATCCATTCTTCACAGAGATGTTAAGTGCAACAACATACTATTGGATTCAAAGTGTGAAGCTTATTTGGCGGATTTTGGGTTGGCAAAGCTGATGAATACCCCAAATTTTCATCATGCCATGTCTAGGATAGCTGGTTCTTATGGTTATATAGCACCAGGCAAGTGATTTTTCATGAATTGTTGCAATTACATGCTCTTCATGTTTGATTTAATTGTACTGATGAAGCTTGTATGACTATGCAGAGTATAGTTATACCACAAATATAACAGAGAAGAGTGATGTGTATAGCTATGGTGTGGTTCTTCTAGAGATCTTAAGTGGACGGAGCGCCATAGAACCGACAGTTAGCGATGGCCTCCACATTGTCGAGTGGGTGAAGAAGAAGGTGGGGAGTTTGGAACCTGCAATGAATGTCTTGGACCCAAAGCTGAGAGGCATGCCTGATCAGATGGTGCAGGAGATGCTGCAAACACTGGGGATTGCCATGTTCTGTGTCAACTCATCACCATCGGAGCGTCCTACCATGAAAGAAGTGGTGGCTTTGTTGACGGAGGTGAAGAGCCCACCTGAAGAATGGGGGAAGACTTCACAGCAGCCTCTCATGAAGACTCCCAGAAGTGGCTGATAGATAGTTCTATTCTTTGCTCACTCTTCTGTTTTCAAATTTAGAGAGCTGTCTTGGTCATTTTTCGTTCATTCATCTAAGGATGCAAGGGTTTTTTTATCAAGTTGGGAAGATGAGAGGATAAGAGCTTTTGGGTGTTTAATTTGATCGTGTTAGGATTGTACAGTTTCTTCACATTGCGGCCAACTCAGAATCTTTTAATGGAAATTGGAACTCGTCTTCTCTTGCTAACTGTGATAGATCTTAAAAGAGAGAATCCAAGATACACTGTGTGAATTTTAAAGAGAAGAGTGATAGAGTTAGGATTGCTGTGATATGAAATAAATTTGTCAACTGATGAATCGTATCTATTCACATTTCAGCACTTGGTTACCTTGGTTTATGCCAGATATAAACGGAGAGAAAATAGGAATTCTTTTTTTAATCCTAATCTCTATCACAACTTTATGTTAATAGGCACTCAACCAAAATGAGATTTAGCAAACTGTTGAATGCCCACAAACAGAGGTATACAAATAATGGATACAAGTACGTAACATAACGAATTTTCTCATAAATGTGGCAAAAGATCCCAGCTTTATTCATCAAACATAGTTCAAAACTCTAAATGAAGAAGACCCACCTCACCTACTCATCCAACTGCTTGAGTTCCGCCTTGAGCTGCTCCATCTTGAGCCCCATCGATCTCTGCAGCGCCATCTTCTCCTTCTCCGGCAGCTTCGCGAGCAACCCATCGAACATGTCGAGCACAACCTTCACGGCATCACGAGCGCACTCCGCTTCCTCATTGAAGTACACCGTCTCCTTCGACTCCAGAGCCGCGTCGATCTCCTCTCGCGCCTCCGCGAACTTGGCATTGATCTCGTCCACCTCGTTGCTGTGATCGATCGATTCTCCATTGCTAAAACTTCGGCGGAACCCGAAGCGAGCGCTCAAATGAGTCGCAGGAATCTCGTCGAACAGCTGGTGGGCAGAGCCAAAATTTGAGATGGGTAAGAAGCAAAGGTGATGTTTTGGGGGTTGTAGGGGAAGTCTTGGGAGAGATGGCGATATGGGTCTTGCAGAGCATCGAAGAGGGTATTGGGAGATGGACTTTTGGAGAAGAGATCGAGCGTTTCGTTGCATCTTTTCCTCGAGGTTTTTGTTGGAAGCGGAACAAGGGGGGAGAGAGAGAGAGAGAGAGAGAGAGAGAGAGAGAGAGAGAGGCACTCAAAGACGGTGGAAATAAACAATTTGGATTTCGTTGTGTTCGGTGTCAAAAGGAGCGACAGTGGCTTCCACAAGTTGGGGAAAAAGAGATTCCAGAAGCCCATGGGCTTTCTAGCTGGGCTTACTAAATAGAAACTAATAATAAGTTATACATTGTACTCTTCTCCATCTATATTCTTCAACCATGATGAAAGGTGAATCAATCAATATGTAACATAGATGATATAGAAAAAAAGAGAGGCTGTGCCCACAAACACTCTGCAAGCATTCTACAAATAGTGTAGACATGGCATCATCCCATACATGGAGAGAGAGTTAGATAAAGCATACATACAGAGACATAGACACTGACCCAAACAACTCTAGGAAGAATTTACTGTGATCAGACTGCTAAAAATGGTTCAGTTGAGAACAAAGTAACGACTCTGCAGCTTCCCCTCATTCAACTTCTACACTATCCTGAGTGAGTTGCTAATCACCTACTTCTGAACAACTCCTTCATCCCCTGCATTACTTTCAACAAACAACTCCACTCATGCTAGTGCATCCATATATAGATATGCGCCAGAAATATACAAGTCAATCATCAAGAAGAATTCTCGCAATATGGCGCGGCAAATTCTCCTCCGCAGCTTGGCGGAAGCCACAACAAAATCATCTGTCGGTGCAGCAGCTGCTTTTGTGGCACTATGTGCTCTCACTCTCATGGCATGCGCATCGCATTCTAGGCGGTGGTGGCGTTTCATGGCTTCACATCGACGGAGCTCTGACCCAGTGATCAGCATTCAACAAGTCCAGCCAGGAGTAGAAAACGAAGCTTGTATCTGGCAGAAGGGTATTCTAATGGGAGGGAAGTGCCAACTCCCTGAATTTTCCGGTATTGTTATGTATGACTCTGCTGGAAACCTCATGGCTCCCGGCCGTCCTCATGCGACAAGCTCCATGAACTGGTAAAAAAACCTTTCTGCACGAGAAGTGTGTCTTTTGTCAATTACAAGTTGAAGAAAAAAAAAGGTTCCCTTTGGTTCTCCAACCTGGCAGTCATGTAGTAGAGATATATTAAGATCAAGATGACAATTTACTAAGCTCAACTGAAATTTATAAATGCATGTCATTTCTTTAAATCTTAAAAAATTACACCAAGTTTTCTTTTGCCTGTCTGTCATTGTCCCTTCATCTAACGAGTCTATCCTTGATTACAAAATTGATATTGCATCAAACAATGGGTATCTCATCTTTTATATGAGAACTCAGATTCAAATTCTTTCTCGAGCTGCTCTTGAGATTCCGTTTTTGCGCTAAATATGACATCATCAATGAAACCTCTCTGAGGGAATTCATCTGGTACGAGGCCTCGATATATTTCAAATTGTTCATCAGCTTCCTTCTTTTTGTCTAATAAGCTGTAGATGATCCCCTGTGACAAATCAGGAAAGAGTGATTAGACAATGTAAATGCTATTGATAATTATACACTAGTTCCAGATAAGCTCATTGTAGAAGATCCTCAAAAAACTAACCTGACAGAGGTATGGTCGAAAATCTCGAGGATTCTCATTTGCAAGATCTTGGAATCGCTTCAGGGCACCATCTAAGTCACCCTGCATAGCGAAAATGAAGTGTTCCATAGTTTGTTATACACCTCAATTTTTGCTAGAGTAAAGTTGTCAATATATTTCTTTCAGACATGGTAAAGAATGAAGTGACATACAAAAGAAGAAAAATCGATGATAAAGGAGCTAAGCTGATACCTTCACAACATGCATCTGCGCAATCAAAGTTTTTATATTCCGCTCTTCTGTGACTCTATTCTCACGGTGCGCAAGTCGTAAAGCTTTATTTAGCATTTCAAAAACAGCTGGACCTTCGCCACTTTTATGCATAGTCAAAGCGAGCCCCTACAAAAGAGAGCTGTGAGATTTTGCAAAGAAGCATCTCTAAGAACTAGCCAATTGACTGATTTTACTTATTTGACTTACTTTTCTTTTAAATTCCAGATATATTTAGAATATCTTGATGGGGGCAAATGCAAAACACTAAGATGTCAAACCAAGTAGAAGCTAATATTATTATCCAACAAGAAAAGATGTGAAGATCCAAATTAGAATGTTCTTTCAGAGGAAGTTTTGGCAACAAAATCCTTGAGTCATCATTATTGCCACATGTGTCGCCAAATAGTTGTACACTTGAAACAGAAGCACATTGAAAAGGAAAGATGCAAGAAAGAGAAGAGATATAGATTTTCGCGCTTCTGTTCCCCTTGCTCATCAACCTTCCTCCCCAGAAGTTTTCTGCACTATGTTGTTATGTCGTAGAAAATTTTATTTCCTAGTAGAAGCATAAGATTGACGGAACTCAACAGACTATCCACCAAGGTGGTTGTTAGATTGTAATTTGTTACCTAAGCATGAGATACAGCAACATCAAATGATGATATTAGCATCACAAGGCATCTACTGATCCTTCCCCTCTTGTCAATTATGTATTTATTAGAAATAGTGCTAGGCTATCAAGAGATGTTAAATTAAACTTGAGCATTCGCATATAAGTTACAAAATAGAATAGATTTACTCATGGACCTTGCAGAACCTACGTATTCTCCAGTAACCGGATCAGAATAAAACTCACATGTAAAGCTCGAAGCAAGAGGGGCCTCTCCTTCAAGATCTCCTTGAATAGCTTCTTGGCTTTGCTCAGCTTTCCCATCAATTCATAAGTCAAAGCGTGCAATAGTCTCCATTCGACCTCATCGGGTTCGAGAGCTATCAACCTCTCCACATACCCCACTGCCTCCCTTGTCTTACCCTTCCTCATCTTTCCGAACAAAACCACCTTCAATGCTTCCACATCCGTCGGATTCTTCTCCAGAATCTTCTCATACATCTCCACCTCATCATCTTTTCCCTTTTGTTCATCGCCAATCACCTCTTCTTCCATCTCCTCCTCATCAACCGCATCTTTTCCATCTTTGTCTTCTTGGGTATCCATCCTTTCTTCCAAAGGTGCAGAAATATTGCTTCTTTGAGCATTATCCACTGCCAGAACGGGTCTACAGTTGAAACGCCCAAGGAAAAATAGAGATCCGACAAGCAATACGGCCAACTCCTTAACGCAACTTCTTAGCAGAGACGGGTTGCCACGGTCTCGGGAGCAGTAAATCTTGGGAAGATTGGGCTGGAATCGATTGCGGGTTGGGGACTTTAGGGAGAGAAAGGGTGGTTTGTGGAGAAGGGGAGGGAAGAGAGCGGCATATGAATTGTTTTTAAACCCTAACTTTGAGAGATTGAAGGGTTTTGGATGGAAGCCTCGGATGGAAAGGGAAGCAGAGGGGAAACTCGCCATGGCCACTGAGCTCCGCGGATTAACTACAAGCTTAAACCCTTCTCGATATTAAAAAAGTCTGTGAGCATCCTGAAGTCGGTGACAGAGTATGCGAGACTAACTAATCGTTGCAGGTTAAACGAGTTATGTAAAACGGTGGCGGAAGAGTTAACGTTGCCGTCTCTACTTTCGATCTTTCGGCTCGGATGACCTCTGACTCGGTCCACATCATCGGATCTCTGCTTCCAAAAGACCAAAAGATACCCATCCACTCCGTAGGTAATCTTACCTCACTACATGACGCCCTTTGTGTCCGATATGAAAAGTACGCTTGGTCAACTCGGTGCTAATATTTACTCTATTGTGCGGTGATCGCACCACACTTCATAACGGATACGGAGCTCAAACACTGCGAAAGTTACGCGATTCGCCTCCGCCTCGAGACAGAACTCTGTTGTTATTTTCGTAAATTTTACCAGAATAAAGCCCAAATAAGCACAATAACTAACACCGCACGTGCACTCATCCACGTCAGCATCGCATGTTTTACGGCTATATATACTCTTCTTCCTTCCTGCGACTCTGTGTCCTTTCGACTGGCGGGTCGGTACAGTTGCCCAAAAGGGCAGAAACCAAAAAAAAAGTTAAGGAAAAAATAATCCTTGGAGAAATAGTATAAACCCTAACCTTTTCGATCGCCCCTTGTTTCGGTTCTCCGGCGTCGATGGCGAGCATTCCAACGCCGTCCGTGGTTCAGATTCCGATGACGCAATTCGGGAATGCGTCGCTCTATGTCGGCGATCTCGACGCCGGAGTCGCGGAGGCGGAGATCTTTGAGCTTTTTAACCGAGTTGCCCCGGTCGTGTCAGTCAGGGTTTGCAGGGATCAAATCCGAAAGGTCTCCCTCGGCTACGCCTACGTGAATTTCCACAACCCGCAAGATGGTATGCCGGATTGTTATATTATTGAGTTATTGATTCTTATCGTTGCTCAACCAGGAGTAATTTTACGATCGATCGCGGTATTTTTCCATTTTACTACGCTTGATAGGTTATATTTTGCCTTTTCGGTTTTTGAAGCCTGTCTGATAGATTTTCTTTTGATTTCTGGTCAAGTAAAGCTACTCAATAATTAAAAACATCATTTTTTGGTGCAATCTTGTTTGTCATGGCATAGCTTTGTATAAATATACTATTTTTCGAATTTGTTTTATGGTGGCCTCTGTATCTTTTCTGAATTTAGAGAGAAAAGAAGGATAAGATGTCTGACTGCTTATTTGATAGAGGTGCTAAGATCATCAAAAGGTGGCTTTTGTTCAGAAAGCGAACTCTGAATTTTCTGGTCTTACAAGTTCAATTGGCATTATGGCATATATCCATTGAATCCCAATGTAGAGAAATAAGCATTTACTTCTGCTGTTAGAGAGGTTTCATTATGATCCCTCTTTCTTATGGTACCTAATTATCTATGTTTTCCGCAGCTACTCATGCGATGGAGGTCCTCAATTTCACTTCAATACATGGTAAACCTATCAGAATTATGTTCTCACAAAGGGATCCCAGTATCCGGAAGAGCAGCTGTGCTAATCTATTTATAAAAAATCTTCACCCAACAATTGATAACAAATCTTTGCATGAATTTGTTGCCTTTGGTACTGTACTTTCCTGTAAAGTTGCCACTGATATTAACGGCCAGTCAAAAGGATATGGCTTTGTACAATTTGAAAATGAAGAAGCAGCCCAGAAAGCTATTGATCGACTTAATGGGATGTTAATGAATGGAAAAAAAGTTTATGTTGGTTTATTTCTCCGTCATAAAGAGAGAGAACATGCAAGTGGATCCCAGAAGTTCACTAATGTGTATATAAAGAATTTGCCTGAGGTTTATACTAATGAGGACTTGATAAGGGAGTTTGAAAGATTTGGTAGTATCACCAGTGCTGTAGTCATGAGAGATGCAAATGGAAACTCAAGGGGTTTTGCTTTTGTTAATTTTGAAAATTCAGATGCTGCTGTTGCAGCAGTTGCTAACATCAACGGAAAAATTTTAGATGATAAAGTTTTATATGTTGGAAGAGCTCAGAAAAAGGCTGAAAGAGAAGCTGAGTTGAAGGCCAAGTACGAACAAGAGAGAAGCGGGAGACTTGAAAAACTTCAAGGGCGAAATTTGTACTTAAAGAATCTTGATGAGAGTATTGATGATGCACATCTTAGGGATTTGTTTTCTGAGTTTGGCAATATAATTTCCTGCAAGGTATCTTTATGCAAACTGCCATATATGATTTATGCCCTGTAAGTTGCAGCATTGCCTTATTTGTTCCTTCTTTCACTTTAAAAGGTCGTGGTCGATTCACAAGGACAGAGCAAAGGTTCAGGATTTGTAGCCTTTTCTTCTTCAGAAGAGGCTAATCGTGCTGTAGGTGTTGTTAGCTGTTAATATTAAGTTACTTTTCTCCTTTCTTTCCGTTAAAGATGCTTTTCTATTTAATGTCATATGGTGCCTCATCTGGTTTCTTATTCCTTTGCGAAATCTTATCCAGATTACTGAAATGTATGGAAAAGTGGTTGGAAGGAAACCATTGTATGTCGCTCTGGCTCAAAGTAGGGAGGAAAGAAGGGCAAGGTTGCAGGTGTGCTGCCTTGTTAGTTATCATTTAATTCATTTTAGTTTTCATAATGTATCTTGTATTTTTTCTACTTATTTTGGTGTCTCTTTGCATGACAAGTTCTAACTAGATGGTCATTCTTGCTGCTGACCTTGTGTAGCAGGTCAATATCTCAAAACCAACCTCTTTAGTAATTGATAGCACTGAACCAATGATAATTGATTGCTTTCCTATATATTACATTGGTGGACACCCTCAATAGGTTTTATTTCATGTAAATTTATGACATTGGAGTGTTTAATATGTTTCCCCTTGAAATATCCTTGATAAGTTGGTAGTTTCTTGTATTCTTTCTGAGATGTCACAGAAGTTCCATGGTTATGATAGTTGCGGGCCTTCTGGCTTTCCAGGATTAGTATGGTTCTGAAATCTATGTATTTGTACTAACTGAATTCTCGTGATAACTTTATAATGGAGTAGCCAATTATGTGGCAAAGTTAAGATGAATATCCATTTATGCTTTAAAGCAATGATAACTTTTCTTTTGATTCTTTTCTACTGCTACTTGGAGTGGCCAACTCTTGAATTTCATCCATGTGATCATAACAAAATGAGCAACTTCTCTTTTTCGGATATCTTGTAGACTAATATACATCTTTCAACCATCACACTAATGAATTAAATTCTTGACCTGTGAAATAGTCATCGTGTCCTGGTCTTTTTGTAAAGTTAAGAACTTCAGATCAGACTTTAAGTTCCTCCAGTTCCAATTTGTCTAGATGCTTTGTTCCATGTACAATCATTACCACTTCTTTCACTTTCCTTGATCTTCCTAGATGATTTTACTCTGTACTTTAACAGGCTCATTTTGCTCATATTAATGCTCTTGGGAACCTACCACCTGTGATGCCATCTATGCCAGTGTACCACCCTGGTCAGAATAGGCTTGCCCCTCAACAGCTCTATTTTGGTCAGGGTGCCACTCGTCTAATTCCAACCCAAGCCTCAGGATACGGTTTCCAGCAGCAACTTATTGATGGAACTCAACCTGCTCTTGCACCAAACTTGGTGATGTCTTACAACTTTCAGAGGCAAGGGCAGCCTGGTCAGAGGATGGCTTTTAGGAGAGGACAGCAGATGCAGCAGCAGGTGTGTCATCCTAAGAAGGATTACCTTAAGTTTTAAAACCCTTCTACTCATTTATTTACTGATGCCCTTTTGTTTTCTTGTTTCTTATTTTGGAATTCAGCTGATTCAGCGTAATGCTAGTCATAGCTTTAGGTACAGGCAAAACCCTTCCAGTGAGATTGACCCAGTAATGCTGCCACAGGGTCTCATTGGTCCAATGAAGCCTTTTCCACTTGATGGTGGCACCATGCATATTCCCCAAACCAATGCTAATCGGTCCTTACCAATTCCAATTACAGCTCTGCCTCTACTTTAGCTTCTGCAACTCCAGATCAGCAACGAGTGGTAAGAACAGTGAAATGTGTTAAATCAGGCTTTAAATTTTAAGCTAGTCCAAATTTATACATTTATCATATCGGTCCATAGTATTGGAAAGATTTAAAAAATTTCATGATAGTTGTTGGCTCCTTGAGCAATTTTTGTCTAGAAATGTTGACGCTGGATTAAGATCATGGATGATGGTAACTTAAAGCCACTTAATGTAATATCTTGAGTGATATTCCTGACTTTGATAAATATGTTTCATCTTTTTACCTCAAGAGATTGTATGCTGCATCTTATAGATTTCAAATTTTGGATGCTTTTCTAGTAGCATACTTATTTTGATCGTTACTGCTTCTTTATTCCTATTGTGCAGTTGAAAATGGATGGCATATTTTGACTCACTTACAATGCAGTGTGGAACTGATATAAGTTTAAACTTCTGACTTGCAATCTACAGTACATTTTTAGGTGTGACATTTTTAACGTGCAACCTTTTTGTCCATTAATTATAGATTCTGGGCGGGCAGTTGTACCCACTTATTGAAAACATTGAACAGGAGCATACTGGCAAAGTTACTGGCATGCTGCTGGAGATGGATCAAACTGAGGTCCTGCATCTTATAGAATCTCAAGATGCTCTGCAGAGTAAAGTAGCTGAAGCTATGGAAGTTCTACGACTAGCACAGGCTGTGGATTCTGATGCTGCAGATCGGCTTGGCTCCTTGTCTTTGAGTGATTGAACTTTCTGTTCAGTTTAGCATCAAATGCATCGAGTTGGATTTAAGTATGTTTCCTTGAGTGACAAAATTTGGGAATGATTTTGCCATAAGTTCTGTGGCGTACATTGCCAGAAATTTTGGGATTCACCACGAGAAAAGCTAGAGTTCTTTTTAGTGAAAGTTTACACAGTTATTTATGGTGTCTCTTTTCACAGATTCATGGTTTTTTAAGTTTGAGAGCTTGCTTATGTGTGGGAACAATGAAACTGGATCAGAGATGGGTAAAATCTAAACTGTGTTCAGCGTTCTTCCCTGACATTTGAAATGAATCTTTGTAAACAAATTTGTTTAATACTAATTTTGATGCAATATAATATAGGATATGTCGACATGCATAGATCTAGACATTTAAATATATGGCTATATAGTACAGATAAAAAAAAGTGATCATCATAATATAGATTATGTAAAAAATATCATTAAGATGGTTAATCTTTGGTTACAACGTTGTTCCAATTTGGATGCACTCTCTGAACTTCTGAATGACACGAGATTTTAACCACAAAGAAGCCGGCTTCTTTAAGATGCCATATAAATATACAAAGTACTACCACAATATGTTGAGAGGTAGCCCATTTGCCAAAACAGAGAGAATTCCCATCGCAAATGTTTGACAAATAGTGGGGAAAGTTGACCTCAAGTTCTATATCTGGATGCTTACATTCTCACTGCTAGCCCAGCCATCTTGCACCTGCACAGAGTACTGCAAGTGCCAGAGGACATCATCGATAGATGGGCGTTCTTGAGGATTTTTAGAAACACAGTTGAGAGTTATCTCCACTGCTGTTCTTAGAGAGTCAACTGCGAAAGTTCCACGGATTGAGGGGTCAGTCATTCCTTTCAGCTTCTCTGATCCATCAATCAAGCTCTTTTGTAGCTGCAGATCACAAGACAACACATTTCGGATCTTTTGGAAGTAAAAACAACCAGTACAATTTGATAGAATTTCTTTACTTCTTACTGTGTTTCCTGATTTAATAATCGACATTTTATCTGATAGAAGTCTGGTAAATATTTTTTCTGGGGATCATATTAGTTTGGTTTCATTCGTATGAATTTCTTTCCTGTCTTCCTGTGGCTCCTATGCAGATGTGAGAAATACAAAGCTGAATAAGAGTACCTGAACTTTTAATACGTCCAAATTGTTTGGGGATTCAACAGGTTTGCCCGTGATAATTTCCAGAAGAATGAGACCCAACTGGTAAATATCCTCCTTTTCACCTTTCTCCATACTGAGAATACTGTAAAGCACACAGTGATAGAATTAGATTTCCAATTTACTCATACTAGCATTCAGATTCATATTCTATTTAGTGCAGCCTCAGCGATACATTGTTGTTTTTTGCTATCAAAAAGTTTTCTATCCTCTTTTTGCCTGTGGTAGTTTGTCTTCTATTGATGTTTAGAATAGCACAAAACAATATACTAACTCTGCTCTTGCAACCAGATAAATAGAGCATACCTTCCGGCATCATTTTCTTCTATGGCACTGAAAGGGCTTTGAGAACCAACCTGAGAGACCGACGATCGAAATTTAGGTATGAAACAGGAAAGCAAATAAGCAAAAAAGAAATTCATGACAGTCCTTTTTTCACTTGCCTTGCTATTTTTAATATTTGGCAGCACCGGAAGATTATAGTTGCTAATTTTTGCTGTAAGAGTTTGATCCAACAAAATATTCTCTATGGTGAGATCACTTCCCACAATACCAGGAACAGTTACCGTATGCAAGAACTGGATCCCCCTCGCAACGCCAATGACCGCTGTCACTCTTTGTGGCCACTTCAGCATCTCGCGCTTTCTCCATTCTGCCATTTTTTATCAAATATCAGCAGTTTAAAATCTTTAGACAATCTTCATGTCCCTTCATTTTATAGTCTTTATTTTCAGGAGAATGACTTTCCATTTTCCTCACCTGTAAGATGACTTCTCAAAGTTCCATTAGTTACACACTCAGATACAAGGAAGACAGTTGTAGTTGTGTTAGCATTTTCCTTTCCAGTGGCAATGCAATGTCCAATGACGCTTACTAAATGGCGGTGCCGGAGTTTTGCAACAGTGTCCATATACTGTACCAGGTTCTGAGGTGAATACTTCTGTTTTAACTTCAAGCATCTCACCAGCACCATGGAGCCATCTTGGAGCCATCCTTTGTAGTACTAGAAATCAAAACAAAAAGGAAAAAAGAATTTCAATTTAAGGAAATATAGTTAGGTCATATCTTTTAGCCCATTCAAGTGAAGCACCTAAAACTCTTTGCCTATAAATTTGGAAGATATACTTCTTAACTAATAAAGATCACTCACGATTGATCTTAATGCATTTACTCTCAAGTAATATGTTTTCAATGTAAAATTAGTGCGAGAATTATCATGGCAGAGTTGTCAATGTAGCTCTCAAGGTTTGAATTGACATGATTTAGAACAATTAGAGATGAAAAGGAAAAGAAGAACTAAGGAATCAATCTATTCTCATCGATTAGAGTTCCCTAATTGTAAACAATTCAGCCTTAGTTTGCTTACCTGTCCTTGAGGACCATCTTTAATCAGATTTGATGAATCAAAGCTATTTGTTGCCTCTTCGATCTCCTCCAACGTAAAAACACGATACGGTGTTGCCCCAAGTGATCCAACCATCACTGCTTGAGATGCATGTCCTATGAAGTTTGAATGAAGCTAAATTATTCTGAATTCCTAGATTTAACATCTCTATACCATAAATCTTGAAACTTTTTGTGATTCAAATTTCAATTCTATTGTAGAAATGTTACAGATAATATCAAATTGATAAGGTTACAGTATCTATACTTACTCTTATCAGCAGGAGTTCTAGGAGCAACTTGAATTGAAGCTTTTCCGGCGTTGGGTTTCTGCAAAATACCGACTTCCGGATGATCTGCTCTTGCCCGTCTCAAAACAATCATCATCAAGAATCCTAACAGAACTGCACCACCTATGATTCCTCCTACGATGCCAAGGATGAGACCTAAGTTGCTCTTTGATCCACTGTTATCTTTGGGAGGCGGCAATACCGCGGCCAATGCCACCTCATTGCAGTAAGAATTCGGATGCTGGTACTTTGGATCTCCAGAACTCAAGCAATTACCCGAGTCAAGCACGACCCAGTTCGAAGTATTAGAGCTGATGCAAGAAGGCAGAGCTCCAATCAATAGATTGTTTGATATATCGATAAATCGAAGCCTTGCGCCACAAGATAGATTTGCTGAGAGTTGCCCGGTGAGTTTATTGCTGGAGAAATCCAAGTATTGGATTGATGGAAGGGAGAACAGCAGAGAAGGGACCTGACCCACAAATTTATTTGAGGACAAATCCAATTTCTGGAGTTGGGTGAAGGAATTCAGCGTCATTGGAATGCTACCATGAAAGTTGTTTCCTTTAAGGACTAGAATGGAGAGACTCTTATCACTAAGGGATGGGAAATCTGGCCCGAGGCGATTAGAACTCAAATCCAATTCGGACAATGAGGTAAAGGATTTGAGATCAGGGACTGTTCCATTAAAGGAGTTCGACGCCAAGATTAGATTTTGAAGACTACTCATGATCGATAACTGTTGCGGGATCTCACCGTAGAAGAAATTAGAGCTTAAATTTAGCAGTTGAAGCGAAGTGAATCGATCCACCTTTCCTGGGAGAGGTCCCCAGATGCCCAGGGAGACGAGGGAGAGAGAGGTCAAACTCGGGAGCCTCGTGAGGGTGGTGAAGAGGGCGTCGGATGAGAACGCCGGGGACATCGTATTCCGGCGGCCGCCGACGATGGTGATCCCGGCGGCGCGATTACCGAGGCAGGTGATGGAGAGTGAGCTGGACTGTGGGAGGTAGCAGAAGTTGGTGTAGTTGGTCCATGAGGAGAGGACCTGGGGGTACTCGAGGATGCGTTGGAGGCGGAGGAGGGTCTTGGACTGGGAGGGAGAGAGCTGCTGAGCTGAAGCGGGTGAGAGGAGGAGAGCGAGGAGGAAGAGGAGGGAGACGGGTAGCGAGAAGTTAATGGAGTTGGGCTTTGGAATGGATAAAGATTGCATTTTGATGAGGACTCTGGGGAAGGGGGAGTTTGGAATGGTGGATGTTTGAGAAATTGGAGAGCTTTATGTCAGATTGGATTCATTCTACTGCAGAGAATGCACACACACACACACACACACACACACAAGATGATCGTAGTAGTATATCTAAAGAGATATGGCTTTCAACAAGGAATGATGAGAGAGATGAAGAAGGTGAAGAAGAAAGGCTTTGCGTACCCAAAATAGTTTTTAAGACTCAAAAGAGAGAGAGAGAGAGAGAGAGAGATGTCAAAGTTGGTATCTTGGTGGGTGAGTATCTAATTAAAGATTTGACTTGTTAATTCGAATGTAGAAAGAGAGAGGAGAGTAGTGGCTACTGGCTTGGCGCGGGGGTCGTTTTTATTTGCCTTTACAGCTACATCCACGTGCTCCCATCACGTGCGCATTGTGAAACGCGGCGGTTTCTTTGGTCCCGAATGACTAAACTACCCTCCTACCACCTCGGAACGCGGGACGTCGTCGGAGTAATACGACGCCGCTCTGTTCACTTGATGACCAAAGGGCAAAGGCTCATAAGACTTCCTAAATATAAAACTCTCCAACCAATTAATTCAAAATACATATATATATATCTAACGATCAATAGTGGAATCCAACCAATCCTTTCTCCGGTCAACTCCTCGAGCTCGCTGCCCAACAAAAGCCAAGTACCTAACCATATGCATGCACGAAGATATAGAGTCAAACGTATACATACGATATAGTTTGGCCTTTCGCCTACCCATCTCTTTCTCTCTCTCTCTCTCTCTCTCTTAGTAGCATATATTTACGTTATTCGAGTTGTGTGGACTTGAAACAAAACGTCACAAGGAGCTCTCCTTTGACTGTGTGAGAGGAGTCCCCCTTTTTCTTAGCTTTGTAGTTCAGTAGAAACTTCCTTGTTACTTAGATACCTCTAAGATTGTCAACTTCACGTCCAACAAACTGTGAACTCTTAGCTCAACAATAAACCTAATCCTAATCCTAACATTCATCGGTGTCCTATAAAATCCACTATCAGCCAATAGAACACGACAAGGATGAAGAAATTTGGGGTGGTGTTCAAATCCTAAAACCTTGAGATTGGTTTAAAGACACACCAAATACATTGTGTAATTATCATGTTACAAGTTGTGTGGGCCTCTTACAAGGTTGTCATGTTAGTAGTTGGTAGTACATGGGAAGTGGAGAGAGTGGAGAGAGTGGAGAGGGGAGTGGGTGTCGGTGATGACGTGTTAACGTTATCTTATGTGTCAACGAGTGCGGATCCCCTGCATCCTTGCTGCCGGAATTTCCTGCTATTAAATACGTGGCAGCACGCAGTAGGTCACCAATCAAAAAAAGTTATCCGACTGCATGACATTTATCTAGTGTGTTCATGATATCTGAGATGCAAGATGACACCAATGATGTGATGTGATGTGATGGAAGAAAAGTATTTATATATGATGGGCCTCGGATTCTTTCTCATATTGGGGGTAATAATATATTTATGACGATGAAAGGAGGCGATACGATGGAACGGATAGGTAAAATGGAATAGAGGAGCTATACAAGTGAAGGCGACTCCGACGTTACAGCTATTCTTATTCTGATCGTCGAATTATTCTACTTGCAGAATAATATGAGCTCAGACAAAAAATGCATGCGATGAAGACTGGAGTCGCATTTGTTTGGTATATAAGTCTTCATCGAGAAGAAATAATTTTTTATGTATATTTTAGGAAAGGAAATGAGTGTGATAATTTTTAAATTTGAGATAGAAAATTATATGAATAATTTAAAGATATTCACGTTTGATCACACTTGTACACAAAAGAGTGATGTATAAATGTTCTTAATAAATAAAATAATTAATTTATAAATAAGAGAAAATCATGCACTAACCAAATAATGAGGCTTAAACCAATTAGAACAAGTGCGTAAAATCCAGCCTAAGGGTCTCTCTCATTTATGGTCTCTCTCATTTATGCAAGAATAGCAAACCCATTTATCCATCAGGCATGTCTTACTTATTCACCTCAATGCACATGAAGTTAATATCTAGATACATTCAGTATATGCTGCGGATAATTAAAACCATTAAAAGTTAAACAAGTTTGGTAGGATACATGAACTGAAAAGTTTTTAAGATTTTCAAAGTAAGATGAGATTTTATAGGCATCTTTTATATAAATTATGTATAATTTATTATAGAAATATGTGCATTTAGTACATCAAATTGACGCACTTAGTTTCCAAATATCTAATCTTATTATTACCCTAAGTTAGGTACCAAGTTTTTGGAAGAACATGATTAGATTAGCTCCTCTATAATTAAGTGACATCTCAATTACGATGACAAAGAGGAAGAGACATAATGCCAAATAGGAAGAGACAGAACCCACTCAGAAAGTGGGATTTGAATTATAACCACCATCCCGAACTACCAGGGTGTTCAAATTGATGATTTGGATTAGTTATAGACCTATGAGATCCATAAGAAGGCTATATGGTCATTGTTTGATGTATAATAATTGTGGATCTCCTTCGCTTTGATATGAAGTTAGTAGTAATGAATTTTATGGCCAAGAGTGGAGGGTAGCAGGTGTCGGCGAGAATATAATACTAGATGGCCCGCGGATCCTCTGCAAGACAGGTTGTAGGACCCAACTAATTATAAGGGGCAGCAATTAAAAGGGTCCCGATATGTGATAGCTTTTAATTTTTAACAACCAATAGAACCCAACTAATTTACAAACTTGTATATTATTCCCTCATAGTTGGGCTTATCCAAACCTAAAGGCCTACAAGAGTTTCGTTGAAAATAAAAATCTAGATGGCTTGACCGGCGTCCCTATAAATTATTGGCTGCATCATCCGACCCTTCATGTGGTGGTCTTTTTGGGCCCCCTCTCTGGGTGGTCCAAATGGAATAAAAGGTGAAGATGAACAAAAATTGAAAAGAAACTTATATGAGAAAGAAAAGACTTCCATAGGCTCATCAAGACCAACAGTTGGATTCACACTTCAAGCGTAAAGAGGAAACGAAAACATGTCCAAAAAAACACAAAAATTGATGGGCGTATTCTGATATGGTAAGCTAATGCAAGAAAGACATCATTATTCTAATCAACAAACAAAATTCACAACAATGAGATGTGTAATGAATTAAGGTATGTTGTTCTTCTTACAATCACTTTTATATCACAATTCTCTATGCACGAGAAACCACAAAGAATTACTGGCTATATCCATGAGTAATCCAACAGCCCAATATACAGTAATCCAAGAGGCAGTGTAGGGACGAGCTTTAACAACGATTGTACAGAATTAGGTAAACAAATGCGAAAAGGCTGGAAGGCTGGAAGCAGCAGGCAACCTAGCCCACCCAAAGAGAGTAACTTTGCCCCCTCCCCAAGAATAGTTGCTAGTTTCATTCGCTGTGTAGCATATTCTTTTCAACATTGCTGGATATCATCAACTGATTTTGTCATGAAAGATTGATATCATCAGACATTGATATCTGCTCGGCTTGATTTGATTTCGGGTAACCCAGATGCTGAGAATCTATGAAAGCTGTAGTTTTCAGATGCAGACACTGGCTGTTGCGGGTAGAGTGTCGGTGGTGGCGTGAGGTTTCTCTGTGCCGGGAGTGGGGCGAGCACATTGTATTTATAATTCTCACCACCAGTAATGCTGCCAAATTTATCAATATAAAGCAGTTTCATCAGAAAATGCCAGGTTTACATAGTTGGAAGGACAGTATACAAAATTAGAAGCATCGGTACCATGAGATGAACACTCAGTCATCAGCATACAAAATAAATACCATCATATGGAAATTCAATAAATATTTGGAATGCATCTCATGACTATCTGAATCATGAACAAAAGGACCTATAGAAAGCAATGGACTATATCTTATACCCATTTTGGATAAATCTTAGATGAAAAATCATCATTGTTTAATATTCATTAGATGCGTAACCTACTTGTATTTTAATTTACTGGATTCTATAACAGAGGAATGAAAAGGATATATCCTTGTGAGAAATATAGATGCAGATCAATTATTGCATAGCTACTTATATAGCAATACTCAATACTTATAACCTGCTACTCTTTTGAGAACAAATATTCCATCACCTAACTGTTTCTCCGTGAAATAGAAAAACAAAGTTCATAATATCAAGCCTATGTTATGTAAGAAATGATAGAGGATGTCAAATAACATCACTGAGCTAACGTAAGAATCTGGAATATAAGTGATGTATTATCTAAGTGCTCAGCATAAATATATAATCCCATATAGACAGCTACAGGATTTGCCCTCAATTTTTCTGCTCTGTCAAACCAATCCTGTTCGAGTAATTGGAAGGATAGACCAGATTTTCAAGATATTGACATTTTCTGGCGATTAACTGGTCTCCTAGAGACAAGTTTCAACAATTATTGCACTTGGTGATGAGTGCATGCACTAAAGAGGATGTGATCTATAAGTTGACAAAATAAATGTCAATAATAGCAAAGAACTAATTAGTACTTGACAGATGCAATTTGATGGTGACAAATATACTGGACAAAAAGAACAAACCTGAATCTCTTCTGAATTTGATCATCATCGCTTAAATTATCGCCTGAAAGAATGGAATTAGGCTGTGAAGCCACAGACCATGCATTTGGAGCTGGGAGTTCATCAGAGAAATATCTTCTCCTGATCAACTGAAAAGATGCCTATCACTAACATAAAATAATAGCAATGCATTTATACAGAAAAAACAATAATTTGATACAGACCATGCGAAAAAACTTGATCAAAGCTTCTTTGTCATATCTTCCCTCTTTGGCCGCCTGAAAATGAAGCAGAGAAAATAAATTACAAAATCTTTCAAATATGATCAAAACTCTAATGCACATCTTAAAGCATCTAGAAACATAAAGCAAATAAAGGTTAAGGGGTCACATAGTCAGCAAATGGAGTGCATTCTATTTTCTACAAATTATAATCGAACTCAGACAATCTGTTGCAGAAGCATCATAAATAACATGAAATGTCCTCATGGAAGGTCCACATGACCTTGTATTGTATGTACCATCAATTGAGAACTGCAGACATATGGTTGATAGTTAGACCATCATGCGTCATGGGACAAGTCCATTATGTCATTAAGTGTAAATCTGGATCAAAATCTAATGGTGTTTTTAAGAGTGCTTAAGGCACAGCCTAAGCCTACCTCTAATTTATCTATAATTTATCTACCAAAATCTCATCTTTATTGGGTCCCAGTTCTTTTCATGCATGTTTAATGTCTGTGTATAAATATAAAAAAATGTTTCGTGTCTATGAAATTAAGATCCTAATTCAAAACCGATCACAGTTTCTGTGATACTATATCCTTCTCTATAAAACATCTTCCCATAAGCCTTTGAAAATTATTGATGGCACTTCTATATCTGCAGAAGAGATCAATGTAACGGCTATTTATGACTTTCTCGATCACGACCAGCAACTGGGTTCATCCCTTTCCACTCACAAAGTAGAACAATGTTCATATGAAATTCTAAGCCATTGAATTCTATTTTTGAAAAAAATAAGCCATGAATGAATTATGAATGATCATTTTTACTGATATTAATTGTCTTTTAACTTAAATGTAATATAAGTTTGCAATTCATGAAAAAGTCTGGTGCTATTAGCTATATCAATGAGGTCTACTGTAAATAAGAAAATAGGACATAAGGAAAGAAGCAATTAATAAAAGGATTAGTAGAAAAGACTTGTCATTAACTCCAAAGGCCACCTAAACACTAAGGTGGTGTTTGATTGCCGGTTAAGGTGAAAATTAGTTTAGTTATTCTCATTTCTCACTTTTCAGTTTTTACATCTAATTTGGTTTAAGCAAATATGGTGCTCAGCTATAAACTAGAATAGTGGTATAATAATTACCTTTAATTTGTCATGCAATTGAACTTAATGTTGAGATAAAAGTAAAATAAGAAGTGATAATTACTTGTCTAAAGTAAATTGATGCAAAAACCCTGATGGTGGACTGATGGAATGGATGGACTAAACCACCAAAATAACATTATTAAATTAATCTTAGCCTTGAAAAATGTGTTCACTTTTTGAGTTTTGTTTTGCTATGTCGACTTAATTGTACGCAATGCCCATTTATAGGAACGTAATACCTACATATATGTCAACAATGCGTATAGATAAAATAGCAATACTAGTCCGTTTGGTCATAGAACTTACCTTGACGTAAGTAGTACAAACTTTATAGGTATGGAATGTTTGTCATTGGTCTTATCAAGGGTAAAATGGTAAAGCTACTTTAAATCTAAAGTGATTCTAAATAGGAGAAAACCTAGTTTCATCCACTTTTACGCTCAAACCAAATGTTCCAACTCAATTTTAATCATATTGTTATTACTAGAGAGGACTTTTGACAAAATATGTTAAACAACTTTAGTCAAATCAAAGGTAAAACTATAATTGGAGTTTTGTGTGGAATAAGATTTAAACCAGTTGCAAGAATTTTTGTAAATTGATTTAGGGATAAGCCTATGTTTGGTTACGGAATTAGAGTAGTGTTCCTTAGTCTAGATTAAGGAATCCCCTAACCAGCATTCAAATGAGGCTTAACAGATCATGATTCTCACTAGGAATCAAGAGAGTGAACTGCAAATACTGGGGATGAAAGAAAGATGGCATTATCATCAGGTGCCATAGGATGCAAATTTAAAACTTACTGCAAGGAGGCTGGAACTGCCAGGAAAGCTCTCTACCAGAGGCAACTCTTCACTAGATGGAAGCAGGCCTTGCTTCTCAACCCATTGACGAGCAACATCAACAAGATTTCCACTACTTACCCTGGTTCCCTCCCTGGCAGCGATATCAGCTTTATTGGCAATTACTAGATAAGGAACAGGAAGGCCTCCAGGCCCACCAGACCCAAGAGGAGCTGAGAAAGACCCCATTGTTGCAATCTCTGAGACCCACTTCTGCAAGTTTGCCTTTGTCTTTCTCTGGGAAAGATCATGAATAAATATAACACCTAGGGAAGAGAGTCAACAAAATAGTGAGTACAAATATAAACTAAATCAACAGCATCAAATAAAAATATCAATAAGACAGGCCCTAATAGTTAGCTTTATTGGCATACAAAATTCCACAAAACAAAGAGCAAAACCTATAATATGAAATACAACATTTGAAGACATCCATTCCTATAAAAACCATAAATTTTACTGTGATAAAAAATACTTAGCAGTTTCAACAATATTACAAGGCTATCTCTGTACGATTAAAAATGAGTTGAGTATATGACCATGAAGAAAAAACATGCTGAAAATTGCATCAGCTTGCAAGGTGCATGATATCTATATATAGAGAGTACGGAAATACTAAAGCATATAACTTACCATTGATTTGTGTATAAAATAGAGATCGGCAGTCTTTATACCGTTCATGTCCTGACACATCCCAAAGCTCAACAAAGAAGTTTCTTTCTGTGTCACCATTTATGCTATTAGAAGAGCTGCCAGTGCTTCCATAAGTAATATGCTGCAGAAGATACATTTTTAACAATCTATGAGGAAACCTAAGTTGAAAAAGAGAAAGAAGACCGGTGAAAAACAAGGGATAAAGAAATTACCTTCACGCCTACTGTACACCCAATTGTTTGAGCTGGTCGAGTGGTTGAAGAACCTTTGACAATTAGATTCACCAATGATGTTTTTCCTACACCTGCTAGCATGTCAAAGATCAAGATTTACGAAATAGGCTTACAATATTCTCATTAAATCAGGCAACTGAAGTACTAAGCATATCTGTGTGATGAAGATAGTGAGCAATAAAAGTATTAAGTCATGTGCCTAATCACACAGGAAATGTTAAAAAAACAAATAGAAAATATTGCAGATAGCTCAATTTCACGGCCCATATCAAGTATTACAATAAAATAGAATGGGTTGATCAGTATTAATATGCCAAAGAAAGTGGTGACTGATGTTGCAGGTGTTAACCAAGATGACATACCATGACGAAGGCTTCAAAAGAATAAAAAACAATTAACTTCTTAACTTCCTACACATTCATTAAGTAACTATTGCACAATTGGTCTACATTAACACTTGAAAACTTGGATATCCTAGTGCACTTCTTAAGTAATACCATAAGGAGTAACTCTGCCAATTAAAGAGTGAAGTACATGTTATAGGAAATCCAAAGCTGGATAGTAAACGTTAAAACTGAAGAAAAGATATACTTAATATGGCACTACACAATAGGATGCCTCCTTCACGCAAACTATATGAAATGATCAGAAGTCCCAATAATTAAGTAATTGAATACTGAATAAATCGATTACAAAGCTGAGAGCATGACAATAGATTCCTTAATAAGTACATCGTCTAAAAGGTTATAATCCAAGAAAGGCTCACTGATTGAAAGAGTACAATAATTGTAGATTAAATCACCTGAATCTCCCACGACGAGGACTCGAACCTGACCACAAGGCGGGCCACCGTTGTGCTCTCTGCTGCTGTCCCTCTCTCTATCCCTCCAAAACATCTCTCCTCACCGCGAATCTCTCAGCCCCTCTGAATCTAAGAAACCCTTCCAAATCTCGCAAAGATCAAGTGCCTTCGGATCCCAAATCACAACAGAGCATCGAAACGGAACGCATCTCAACAGATCCGACGCAAAGGACCATCGATAAGTGCGAAAACTAAGCCGAGATCTGTGGAGGAGAAGGCCAAGAATTCGAACCCTATCCGCCTCCAAACAACGAAACCCCACTTCGCCAAATCGTCGAGAACGGCACTGGAGGAGAAGGGCAGGTCGCGCGATCTGGTAGAGCTGATCAAAAAAAGTTTAGCCCCACATCGGAAGATGTAATGCCGAGAAGCACCTGCGAGGTGGGAGATAAAGAATTCTTTTCCTCTTGGAAGTTGGAATGCGACCGGAGATGGAGAGGACGAGGGGAGAGTTGGATCTTATAAAAGAGTTTGTGCGGTAATTTCCCAAATTCTCACCGCAAAAAAAGGGAAAGGAGAAGGCCCACGGCCCACTTTACTGGGCTTTATGGGCCCATGGAGTGAATTTTAAAGTGGGCTGAGCTTGAACTAATTGGTCTTGGGCTTCTTAAATAGCTCGTGGCCCAAGAGACTAGTTTGGGCCTAATTACCACCTCATTTTAAGATATATTTTTTTTCATTTATAATTAATGGGCTATATCATCATTGATGCAGTGGGCAACATTGGCGATAGAAAGTGATGAAACTAATGGAAATTTTCAATCAGATTAAGAATGATTCATGTAGCTGGCACCAAATAGGTAATTTTGATGAGTCTTGGATCGTAATTTAGATGAATATCCCAAGGTTATAGGTAAATATCCCGTCTACTTACGTGGACCAAGCAGCCGTAAGTTTGCTCAAACGTGTCCCACATGGAAACGGCAATCTCTTCTATTTCTCCATGCGCGGCGCAACACGTGGAAGCCTTCCGGTGGTTGGTCGCCTTAAACCTTCGCGTGGGAAAGCTGTCACGTCCTCCGAAGCGGGCCTACGTGTCGCGTTTGATCTTGGAAGGGGAAGAAAACGACAAAACGTGGTGGACCACGTCAGCGTGCGGAGCTGGCAATCTGGGCAGGAAGTCCTAAGCGAAGGTGACGTGGACGCAGCAGAGGTGGTCGCGTGGCAGAAGATAGGTAGGTAGAGTTGTGTGGGTTTGTTTAAAGGCATGTGGCTTCGCTAATAAACAAACGAGACGTCTAAATTAAAATAACTCTTTTTGAGTACTTCATATGATATCTCTCCAATAAAGACGGAGCCGCGGGGGGGGGGGGGGGGGGGGGGGGGGGGGGGGAGGTCATAATTTCACTTCCTATATTATTTTAAGTAACTATTACATGATTAATTTTAAATAATGTCTACAAATTATTTTACTCGAGAGAAAAATGTTACTATTAAGATAATTATTTAATATTTGTCTGTTAGTAACATTAACAGATGGGAGATATTAAAAAATTAAAAATAACTTATGTGATTTTTTTTTATAAAAAAAATCAAGGTATAATTAGATCTATTATTTTCTGAGACGATGTAATTTGAACATGGTAAGCTTCTATATAGTAAAGATGTGGACAACTGGACATCATAGACAAGATTTGAGAGGTTAAGTAGCAAGCCAATCAAGGATCAACAACACTTTAATCTTGCAAAGACCCACTCCTCTGATCTTATCTCCAAATGGCCGACGCAAAAAGAATAGTCCCACTATCACATCCAATTCAAGCTCAGAAACAGCAGGACCAGGTTCCAAACTGCAAATTTGTCACCAGCCACCACCTGTTCCAATGATAGCTTTTCAAACATTTATCGCTCGTCAAATCTCTTAAAGAGTCTGCTGGTGGGTTCACAAATGGACAGAAATCAGCCAGTATCCATCCTACCAACAAAGGGGCCCATTTCCATAACTTTAGCTCAAAACATTTGCCCACGAGTTCTTATTGGACTTTATTCAAGTATGAACAAACTGAGTGCCAAAGAAGTTAAATCTCTCTCAGTTTTTTACAAGATCTACACTGGCAGTAATAAAAAAAAACTCAATTTAGCTTCGGAAAACACTGGAGGGTCCTTACTAAGGCGAGAACCACAAGACCTGGTCCTCTGCCAAAAACTCGTAGCCGCATGAGTTCCCTTCGAGATCGAGGAGGTTGTATTTTTTGATATCCTCATCCTCTTCAGCAAGTGAGGTATCAGAGAGTGCAGCTTCAAAGGCATTGGAAGAGTCGAACAGTGTAGATTGTCCTTTGTCGTTGCACTGATAATTAGTGTCGTGAGGGCTCCCAAAGTCGAACACAGTGCAGTCGACGGGACTGAGATCTTCTTGCTTGCAAACAACATGGGAATCTGATAACTCCTTATCCTTAGAGATCATACTTATGTCTGAGTTTGGCATACGGTGAGAAGCTTTAAATGATCCTGAGCATTCGTTGGATTTTGCTTTAGGGCCGAGCTTGTTGACAAATGTGAGTACCTATCAGCAGGAAGCTCCAGATGATGAGCACAATGTCCCCATGAACTCAGTAAACATTTGATCTACTTATTATCGGTAAGTTCTCTCTCAACATCAAGGATGACACAAAAATAATAGCAAAGTCATTACAGAGGCTCAACAATTCTAGGCAGTTAAAAAGGATCAGAAGGATATGAAAAATTGCCTGTTGATAAGAACCATGATACGATCACAAGTCTACTATATGATCTTTCTTTTTTGCCATTAAATTCTGTTAGAACGACTCGCTTATCAGACTATTGCATCACTCTAAATTTATTGTGTCAAAAGACTTGGTTTGGCAAAGCAGGGAATGAAGTGCTTCACCTGTTATGGCCATAAAGCATGATGATAACAATAACAGACAGGGGTATTATTATAATAGGTTACCTCAGCTTTCAGATGTTCTTTTTCCTTGAGTAGGTTGTCATAATCAGCCTTGAGAGCATTGTAGCTACATTTCAGGGTGTCATACTCCTTCTCAAGCTGCTTTGTCTTCCATCGGGCACGACGGTTCTGAAACCATATAGCAATCTGTCTAGGTTGCAGACCAAGATCCCTTGCAAGCTGAATTTTCCTTTCTGGATCTAGTTTGTTATCAATCTCAAAGCTCCTCTCGAGGAACTGTAGTTGAACACCTGTAAGCCGCCTCTTCTTCTCTGGCTGGTGAAGACACTCATCCAAGACTTCTTCAACATTTTCTTCCCACTCAAGAAATTGGTTAGGCCGAGTGATCCTGCTTCCATAGATATCTTCAAAACTCATCATAGATCTCGGTCCTGGAACAAGATGCGAACAAGATTTTTTATTTTTTGTTGCTTTTTTATAATATATATTCCAACAAGATAGCATGAAGGAGCACCACTACAAGAACAAGAAGAAGGTCTTTTCAATAAGATTCCATTATCTTGGACTTTTGAAGCACTATCTAAAACTTAAAATGCAGTAAACTCCAGCCAACACTTCACACGATGAAAATCCAACGCCCAGAACAGGGGAAAGAACAAAGTGGGGGAGAAGGGTACCTTGGAATCCAGCAGAATCAACACCAGGAACGAACAAGCCCTCAAGACCCTCCGAGGAAATCCCTTCATTGAGAAGCAAAGAAGCCGTACTCGAACACCCATAGTCTCTTTTCCCCGCCATAGCAATCTGTCTATCACTCTATCTCTTTCTTTCCTCTACTTCTTCTTCTTCTTCTCTTTTCTTTTGATTCCCAGAAGTAAATTTAAAAAAGAAAAAGAAAAACAGAGATCCCTTTCTTTATCTGGCCATTACTCCCAGTTCCGAGATACCTTTTTCTCGGTTCCAATTCGAGTTTCTACCTTCTACTGCAACTTGTTGATGGAATAAGCTGGTAAACATGACCACGGCGCCAAGGCAAGAGGCCAAGGCGCAAAAGCCGGTCAAACCCATCTGGGTCTCGGTCCTCCCCACTAGTAGAAGCGGGAGAAGAAAGAAACCGAGTGCTTAAAGAGGTGGCAACGAAATGGGCTGCTAGGTATCGAAATATAGCGTCATTTTTAACAAAAAGATCTTCATCTTTAGGAAGAGGAAGGAGAATTGGATTGGCTTTTCTTTGGCGTAGCTATCTCTTCTTCTCTTTTTCCCCTGGTTTGGATGATCACAGGGTCTTAATATAAGAGGCCAACTCTGCTCTCAGGATACGGAGGTGTATGAAACTAAAATGACAGGAATGACCCTTTGGATTTCTTGATCATTATTTGACTTAATTACATTTTTGACCCCTCTCACTATTACTCCACGTCACTTTTGCCCTTCAAGAAAATAAATGGACATAACACCAAGCTCTCTCTCTCTCTCTCTCTCTCAATTTTATTAAAAAATTAACTAACTAATTATAACAACAAAAATATTCTTACTTTCTCTCCTTCACTCCTATTAAGATTATATATATATATATATTTTTTATTTTTTCTTATTATTTAAGAAGTGAAAGTGATATAAAACAATAATCGATGAGTTTAACACTTATTATTATCCAATCTTATTTTCCAAATAAATTCTAACCATTAAATTTGCATTATAATTGCAAAAGATGCAAAGCATAGATGACCATTAGCTTTGAAGGAATGTACGATGAACTTTACTGGAAGTTGCACTGCTAAAAGGGGCCCAAATAATCTGCAAAATGTATCATTTTTTTCTTCGTACAATTCAATCATCTAAAAGTCAACTAAATGGGACAAGAGCTTGGTATTAGAAGTCTAGAAAGAGATCGAATAAAACCAATCAGACTCACATGGATCCTGCTACTTGTCCTCCAGATTCATTCACTCTGTTGTTATTGTTAGTGGAATCCAATACTCCGTAGACTGATAGATATCAATACTTGACCAGTTAATCTGTTGCTTCTCGAGCTCTTTTCGATGGATTGGTAGATGAAACTAAGAAAAATAAAAGAAATCATACATAGTCGTCAATAATATTTTACAAAAAATAATTTACCTCGACAATTCTTCATCTAATCGTCTCCTTCGCGAGCTTATAAGAAAGGAAAAAGAAAAGGTAATAAGAGAGAAATTATTTGGGAGGTTGCTCAAGATGTTTCTTGCTTTGATATTGTTAATTACATTACATACTAATGGATTTCCATTTATTGACGAATAAATACTGTTTCAGTACAATTATCAGAAGCACAAGTACTCATTGTGCTGAATTATGCTGAAAGTCCACTGTTCATGCAGCTTTCCGAGTTAGCTGATCCTTTGATGTGCTTTCAAATATCTTATCAGCATTGCCTACTTCAAAACCGTCGCGCCTGTGGAATTCCTTGACCTGGAAAAACATAATCAATGGAAGAGTTGGCAATTCATATTTCTATAACATAACTACGCAATGACATCAAACTTTTATCATACAGTAGCAATATAGTGATGACAAGAAAGAGGAAACCAAAATTCAGAGAATAGAAAAGAGAAGAGAGAACTCAAACCTCTCCATATGGTAAATCTTTATATCGAGGAAGCAGAAGGCGTTCTGCAAATTCGATGTATGAACAAGGAACAGATTCAGTCACACCATCAGCGAAAGTAAATGAGGTTGAATCAGCCACCGTCGAACTTTGCTGAAGAAGGCCATCGGGACTCACTGTTCATACCAGCAAAAGAGAAAAGGGAAGCTTATTCTTTCCTCTTAGACAATGCCAACTAAGATCTATTTCAGGTTGCGTTTAAGGTTAAGTATAAATTATCTAGACTAATACCAGCTGGCAGAAGTGATAGACTTGTTGGAAAGTGAAATATCCTTCTTTTCGAATGGTATAATATCAATATTTGACTTTAAAAGACAAAAAGTCAATCTATCTCTATCTACTGAATGAGTTGCATGGCATAAAAGTTTTGAAGCGAACCTTTCAAAACCCCTCCTTCTGAATTTAGTTTAAAACCACTATCTTCAATGAATTGGTTGAGGCTTTTGATACTTCTGATATGTGATTTCAGACGATGAGTAGAAATAGTTACATGATTTACTGCATAGCCATTAACAAGAGTCCATGCAGCATATTCACTTTCCCTGGTGTAGAGAAAAAGAAGACCAGCGAATAGGAAAAGCGAACATGAGATAACAGTGACAACATGTATCTGTTTAATGTTTATCAAAAAATGAAAATTTTCACTACCCAATATATGTGACAAAATAAGTACCTAGATAAAACTTGATAGTCGGAAAATACGGGCTTCTCCCATGTTAAACATCCAGACATACTGGCAAGGGAAGCATGCTGATTCCCACCTCCAGATGTTTTGATGTATTTCCTGATCAATTCCTGCACAGAGAGGGTGTCTTAGATGGCCACAGTTTAATACAGAGACAAAATAGACTTAAACTTTTGTGAATGGAGCATCGAAGAAAAGAACATGCCCACTGCAATAGAATCCAAGCAGCCTACTAGACAGAGCCGTATCTATTTTCTAGTATCTCTTTCACAGACCTATTTAGTGCTCTTATCTACTTATCAAGAATAATGTCCTATACATGAAAATATCTGGGAAAAGGTGATGGAATATAAGAATGTTCAATCAAGTGCAATCCCTCATAGCAAGGAGGAGTTTGTCTAATTCGTGCCACTTCATGTTATGACTGCCTAAACAAATAGAAAGACATCCAATTGCCTGTAAGACTTTAAATTTTTTTGAGTTTTTTCATGCAAAAAACAGAGGGTTTCATATAGTCATTGTATACACGAAGGCATAACAGAATTAAGGAAATTGGAAGTGTAATGAAACCCCATTCGGTTATAGCAAGCCCTCGTTCACGTCGAAGAAATGATACAGTTCAATGCAATGGAAAATAGCCATATTATAGTAGCTTAGAATTTCAAAAAATACCTGAGTTTGAGAGCTCATCTCATCTACAAGAAGCTCTGATATGAATATTCTTGGAAAAGGCCCATCCACACCAGTTCCATTGTCGCAATAGTAAGCAGTGGGAGGGGAAAACCACAATGCTCTCAACTTTTTCGCAGGAAATCTTAGTTCTTCACGAGGCGTATAACCAAAATCCATGAAAAATTTGGCCAATGAATCAATTCCATAACCATCAACCTTCAAATGCCAATAGAAAAGTTTTCTGACATTAGTATGACTAGATATCCATAGTTTGAAAAATAAAAATTCAATATGATCGTTGCAAAATTAATTCAGTGTTACCCCAAATGTGCGAAAGGCAAAGTGATCATAGCAAATATTGTTCCCATCACGAGAACGGACAAGATCCAAAATAGCTTTAGCCGTCGGATTCCTGCTCAGGTAAACCTTCTCCATATTCGAAAGCACTGTTCTGAAAAACGACTCGGCACCCTGTCTCAAAAGAGGGCAAAGAAGTTAGCTTCATAGTTTTTGGCACAAGCAGCTAATTGAAACACAAAGTTCTAATCGTTTCCAAGATGAGATCAAGATGAAAGGATACCTAATCTGAATAAAGTATGATTTGTAGAAGAAAATCATTTAAAGCACTAAAGAATCATGGCACGGTCAGTGTCGAAAAGGATGATCTTTTATTATAAGAGATTCAAGACTAAATCATTCAAATCAATAAACAGTCGTGTAACCTTTTCTACTTGGATTACAAAGGGTGGACCATGTAGAAGGATCACTCACCTTGGGAAGTGAATCGGGGATAGCGCCGGCTTCCGATCGGACGGCCATGGTGAGGCCGCGATTTCCGATGGAGATCGGACGGCGAAGGGGACGGGAGAAGGGGAGGGAAGCGAAGGCGACCGACGACCGCTTCGGGCGCGAGGAGCGGAGGGAGAGGAAGGTGGTGGGATGACGCACGAGCGATGCTGCTTCCATGGGATGGAGGCGTCGGAATCGAAGTGGGACAATGAAGGAGAGTCGTGCGCATATAAGGGAAACCAAGGAGGCAAGCCACGTGTAACGACGACAACAACTCGAACTCGGGTCCCCGGCTGCTGTCCTAGTCGTAGCAGAACCGGATTCCCAAACAGAGATAGACTGCAGGAGATCCCAAGTTGAAGTACAAGATGGCGTCAGTTATTGTATAATTTGCGGATAGACCAATGAGTCGGATGTGAATAGATAGAGTTATCCAATCTTAATACAACCAAATCTCGATTCGTATAATTGTAACGGACTCGGGCTGGAAAGAAGAAATTGGGCCTTTAATGGGCATAGGATTGGGCCAGGTCATGTCTTTGAATTCTTTCGAGTTAGACTGAAGCAATTTTAGTTAATCCAACTTCCCTTCCTGAAAAAAATAGAGTACCGTATAGCATCATAACTCATCAGCATGAGTTGAAGAAAGTATAATAAGACAACACTGGAAAGGAGGAAAATATAGAGAAAGATACAAAAAAATAATTCTTATATATTATTATCCAATAAAAAAAAAAAATCAAACAATAGAAGATATTTTGGAAATAAGAAAAAAAAAGAAGGGAAGGCAAAATCTAAATATAAAAGTAAAAAATAGAGGGAAAAGAGAGAGATTGCGCGTCAAATGATTAGTAATTTTGAATACTTCACTATATCTGAAGGGAATTATTAACTCTATATAAGGTACTAAAATAAGGTGATTTGGATAAAATTAAAATAAAACGACCCTGTTGGAATGAACAAATTTGTAAATTAAAAGACGAATTCCAAGGCCAGCCCAAATAGCATTAGGCTTCACGTTTCGGGCCGGGAGAGGATAAGCCCGATATAACAGCGGACTTGGTATCGGGTCGGGCGCAGTTCGGGCTTGAGCCCGGTTTTGTCCCCCCAAAAAAAAATAAATTAAAAAAATTAAAAGAAATGGAGTGCTACAAGCCTACAAGAAGGGCGCCGAGGCGCCGCAGTAGGGAGGCATTGAAACGCGAAGAGAGTAGAGAGGCGGAGCACTCGGAAGCGAAGGAAGCCTACGATGACCGACGGCCATCTCTTCAGCAACATCCTACTCGGTGGCCGGGGCGGAGCCGTACGCCTCTATCCCTTTCTCTCTCTCACCTTCTCTTCCCCCTTCCGCTTCTTCGGTCATTTTCTTCTCTCGTTTCTTTTTTTCCTCACCTTGCTCTTCTTTGATATCGGAATTAGGGTTTATATCCTTGCCTCAGAACTATTGGTACTCTCCTTGTGTTGTTTTGGTTTCGATCCGAGTGATGCTGGCCTTGCTGTCATCTCTCTCGATTTTGAATTCAGTGCTGGTCGTTGCTAGGGTTTTCCTGGGTAGTTTGTTTGCAGTAGTTGGAGATCGAGTTCTTCCTTTCTCGATAGTCTCTCAGTTACTAAAATTTGACGGCAATGATGGCTGTGCATTATCTCGGGTTCCTTTTTTTTTTTCTTCGTATGATTCCTTAAACCTAGAAAAACAGAAGCTCTAACTTTCTATACCTTTAAAATTTTCGTAATTTTGTGATTATTTCACCATTTTTGTTGTTGTTTATATTAGGATTTAAGAATGCGTTCCTTATTTATATGGAGTTGTTATTCTTTTTTTGAGAAGAAATTTTTGTCGAGGTTTCGTGTTTTAAAGTGTAGAATTAGTTTAAATATTTCTGTGATGCTGTTGTATGAGTTCCCGAAGTCTACGGTTCGTCTGTTTCTTACAAATTATATCTAGCATCAAGAAGCCTTTTGTGTAGGCATTCTAAGATTTGCATGAAGTTTGTGGATCCTATTAAGATTATAATGAAGAAGTTTTATTGAGGTGCTGCAGAATCCAGGGCAGTTTAAGGTGCATTCAGGTGGACTTGCATGGAGGAAACAAGGCGGTGGAAAGATTATCGAGGTTGAAAAAGATGATATTGTTTCAGTTACTTGGATGAAAGTTCCTAGGGCATATCAGCTTGGTGTCAGGATCAAGGATGGCTTGTTCTATAAGTTCATTGGTTTCCGAGAACAGGTGGTTCATTTTGCTGATTTTAATTATTCTGCAGTAAATTAACGGCTTTCTTTTCTAGATCTATAGCATTTTGAACATCACTATTTTAATTCATCTATACCCAGTGCACATAAGTAAGAATATAGTGCTTTTGGAGTTGTCCTATTGTCACAGAAAATTTACTCTCCTCTTCTCTCATTACACTCTTACTAGTCCGATCGTACAAAATGACAGCTCATTAACTCTCTATATTTTTCCCTTTATACAATCAATCGTCTTAATAGTAGATAGTTTTCTAGAATCTAGATAGTTTTTGTAATCTGTCTCCTTAGCATGAAAAATATTGGAGATACATCGAGTTAGACTTACGATGAAATTGGATGTATTCTAGGAAGTTTATGATCACCTGCTATTCAGTGCATTCTATCTCTTTTGATAGATCAATTTGATTAGCCTTCTCTCACCTTTTCTAGTTTTGTCATGGATATTATTATGATGTATTGGTGTCTCCGTCCCTATATTTTGGCATCATCAAGAAACAATATTAAAGTGTTTTGAAACCTCATTTCTTTTTGTCTTATTTTTTCTATGTAGGATGTGAGTAATTTGACAAATTTTATACAAAAATCTTTTGGAATAACACTCGAAGAGAAGCAGCTTTCTGTCAGTGGTCATAACTGGGGAAATGTTGATATCAATGGTAGGTTCATTCTACTTTCCTTTCAGCCTGAGTTTGTTTTATGCTACAGAATTAACACTATCTTCATGTCTATATTTTTAACTATATCAATGTTAGATACGATCTACTTTTTCAAGTATTGTTTTTTGAACTCAAATATTTTTAACTTTTCATTTGATGTTAGATTTTCCTATTATTTGATGTAAAAATATACCATGTTCAGGGTTTCTTTTTTTGGTTGGTTAGTTTTGTGGTTTTGGTTTGTCAAAATATTTTCTATCCTCACCTTCCAATTATCACATTGCCTTCTAAGTTTTGGTGATTAAGTTAGTGGCTTGAAGTTTATGGTAAGTAAGAATGAGGTGATGGACAATCTGGGAATTATTGATGATTTCATTGTCGCATCATGGAACTTTGGAGCAAGGTTCCAAAAATCGGTATCGGGATCGGGATCGGCCGTCCGAAAAAACGATACGTATCGGCTGTATCGGCCGTATCGGTCGTATCGGCCGCCTGTATCGGATCGGACTATTTTAATTAAATAAAATTCTAAATATTATTAAAAATGTTAGAGAAATTTCTAAAAATTTAGAAAAAATTATAAGAAAATAAGAAATAATAATTACTCACATATAAAGTCTAAAAAGTAAAAATCTCTTTTTCTCCCTCTCTTCTTTTCTATTCCTCTAATTGTTAGTCTAAAGTATTCATTCTCTCCCACATTCTTTTTTTTATCTTTTTCTCTCTCTCTTTCTCACCTTTTTTTTTAATCTTTCCCTCTCCCTCACTCTCTCTTCCTTTTTTCCTCTCTCTCATACCTTTTTTTTTAATCTTTCCCTCTCCCTCACTCTCTCTTCCTTTTTTCCTCTCTCTCATACCCTTTTTTTTAATCTTTCTCTCTCCCTCACTCTCTCTTCCTTTTTTCCTCTCTCTCATACCCTTTTTTTTAATCTTTCTCTCTCCCTCACTCTCTCTTCCATTTTCTCTCTCTCTCTCTCATACCCTTTTTTTTAATCTTTCTCTCTCCCTCACTCTCTCTTCCATTTTCTCTCTCTCTCTCTCATACCCTCTTTTTTTTTAATCTTTCCTCTCTCTCTCTCTCTCTCTCTTGCTTTTTCCATCTCTCTCTCTCTCTCTCTCTCCTTTTCTCTTCCTCACTCTCCCTCTCTCTCTGCTGTCAGCAGCAGTTGATGCTGACAGCACCTGCTGCAGAGTGGTTTCGGCCGATCCCACTCGGGATCGGCCGAAACTCGAATCCTTGCTTTGGAGTGACTAATGTAAAAGGAGTAGTTTAGTACAACTCATAAATCAATAAGGCAGAAACCCATAATTTTGTAATGCTATAGAAAATGCATAATCTTTTGTGATTAAGCATTAAAAGGAACAATCATTCTTACTCTACAAAATTAGCTTTCAGCAAGTTATGATGGATTTGTAATATTCTGTGTGCACTCTAATTACTGTTTATGATACATTGATGATTTCTTTTAGCAGTGTGAAGATTAAGACTAGGAGAACTAGATAATTATAAGATACATTACATATTTAGATGTTCTCTATCCAACATATTGAAATTTATTTTGCACTAATATCCTGGCCGGGTCAAATCCGCTTGACCATTATTAGAATAGCTCAATCCAGCAGGATGTGGAGATGAGTTATAGACCTCTGTGGACCCATTTGGTTATTTCACTGATTAACAATTGTGATACTTGGGAATCTTTTTTTTTTTTTCTAAAAGTTATTTTTTACTATTATGTTAAAATCATCTTGAACTCTTTGTGACCACCTCCATTACAGGTAACATGCTTACCTTTATGGCTGGCTCAAAACAAGCATTTGAAGTCTCTCTAGCAGATGTTGCACAAACGCAGCTGCAAGGAAAGACAGATGTTTACTTGGAATTCCACGTTGATGACACTACTGGAGCTAACGAGGTTTGTGTTCTTGTAGTCTTGGTGCTAGTCCGAGTTATCTGTTGACATTATATTCGCAACTTCTAGTCAGTTGTAGGCTCAAGTTTATGCATACCATATCTCTTTAAGATCTTGTTGAGAATCTTTCTCCTAATGGCAGTCCTAGGTTTTTCTCTTTGCAGCAATTTTTTTTTTCTTCGGATTAATGATTTATAGTTGGTGTCATCATTCTTTTCACTCCTCTTGTGCTCTTCTTTCTAGTTGCTTTCTTGTTGAAAGTAATGTAACATAACTCTGAATGAATGATTTCTTATGCATTAGTGATTTTTGACAATAATTCCTTACAGAGCTGCTTTACAACTCTGAATTAATTTCATATTGTGAATGCAGAAAGATTCCTTGATGGATTTGAGTTTTCATGTCCCTACTTCCAACACTCAGTTTGTTGGCGACGAAAATCGTCCTCCAGCTCAGGTGTGCATAAAAACAGTTAGTACCATATACAACAAATTTTTGATAAGTGTTAATTAGTCAAACAAATAATGTCCTATTTTCAGGTCCTACTGGACAAAATCTTAAAATTGGCAGATGTTGGCTCTTCTGAAGAGGCTGCTGTGACATTTGAGGGCATTGCAATTCTTACACCTAGGTGAAGAATTAATTTTTATATTATTCTTTTTGAAACACCTACATTAAAGCGGACTTCATGTCTTTGTGTTTTTTATGATCATCATTGCGTTTCCCTTGGTTTATCAATATGGCAAAAAAGCTAATATATCTTCTATATTATGTAGAGGGCGATATAGTGTTGAGCTTCACCTGTCGTTCTTGCGGCTCCAAGGACAGGCTACTGACTTTAAAATCCAATATGGCAGTATCGTTCGTCTCTTTTTGCTGCCGAAGGTTATCCTTTTTCTTTTTGGAACTTTTTATATTTGTTAAGTTCTTCCTATCTGCATTTTAGGCTTTTTTCTTTTTTGGTGTAATACTCACATTGTATCCATGCTTTAGCCTCAGCCTCCTAGATTGTCTTATTTTTGTGAGAAGTCTTAGATGTGTTTTTTTTTTCCTGCAGTCCAATCAACCTCATACTTTTGTTGTAGTCACGCTGGATCCACCAATCCGCAAAGGACAAACTCTGTACCCACACATTGTTATTCAGGTAGTAGATGCTCTTCTCTGAAGCACTTCTTTTCTTTTCGTATACTTCAATACTCCGATCTTTAAATGGTAAAATTATGTGCCTTCTTCTGTCTTGTAAAGTTTGAAACAGATTTAGTAGTTGAGCGGGACCTGTTACTAAGTGAGGAACTCTTGGCTACAAAATATAAAGACAGACTCGAGGCATCATATAAGGTGAAATATATATGTCCATCCTCTTGAATTAGCTCATATGGTTTTTTATGCCTCATGAAATTCTCTTATTCTAACCAATATTCTGTATACATGGCAGTTGTTTTTTTTTGGCACCTTCATTCTAATATTTCCATGAATAATAAATGAATAAATTTGTCATTATCACTGAGCTGTGCTGGGCTCAGATAATAGTGATGATGATCATGGTATATTCACGTCTGCTCATTCCAGGAAATTAGGTCTTTCTTATCATGAAGAACAGAGTCTTCAGTAGACTACCTTATAATCCTTATATTTCCTCTTCCTCTGACTGCTTATTGCTCCCTTTTGTAGTTCCTGTCTAGATTTTGTTGCTATTACTGGTAGATGCGTGCCCTGATATAAATATTTATTTTGAAGTCAAGAGGCTGGCCTCCAGTTGGTCTGAGTTGTCTACCTCTTTCAATGTGTTAAGAGAGTACCTTATAAAGGGAACTTTAAATTACGCTACATCTGAAGACTTGCTGGAATGGGTTTTGACTTTTTTTATATATACTGCCTGTTTTCAATATATTCAACATTATGATGCTACTCATCTGAAGACTTGCTGGAGTGGATATGTTTGGCTGCTCTCTGATTCTCTCAGTAAGAGTCGTAGATAATTGATTTTATTATACACCTGCAGGGTCTAATTCATGAGGTTTTCACTAAGATTTTGCGCGGCCTATCTGGCGCTAAAGTGACAAGGCCAGGTTCTTTCCGCAGTTGTCAAGATGGATATGCAGTAAAATCATCTCTTAAAGCTGAAGATGGTTTGCTCTATCCACTTGAGAAAGGATTCTTCTTTCTACCCAAACCACCAACTCTCATTCTTCATGATGAGGTACCTTTTTTGTACTCTAAACCAGTCAAAATTATCTTGATATTGCTTGTGGTTATCAGATATCTTTGCCTGGACAATATGAGATTCCTTTTCTTATATTGATGATTTTATCTTGAACTATTTTCATGCAGATTGATTTTGTTGAGTTTGAAAGGCATGGTGCTGGAGGCTCAAGTGTGTCATCTCACTATTTTGATCTACTTGTAAAGCTTAAAAGTGATCAGGAACATCAATTTAGAAATATTCAGAGGAATGAGTATCATAACCTTTTTAGCTTCATTGGGTATGTTTTTTCTTCTTCTTCTTTTTTCCATTTTCCTTCACTACAACTTCTGAAATTGCTAGCGAATGAATGAAATCTACTACTCTGTCATTATTAAGTGGAAAGGGCTTGAAAATTATGAACCTTGGAGATGCACAAAGTACGGGGGGAGTTGCAACTGCTCTTCAAAATGCTGATGATGATGCTGTTGATCCCCATCTAGAGCGAATTAAAAATGCAGCTGGTGGTGAGGAAAGTGATGAAGAGGTACACTGTGTTATAACCTCTGTTCAAGCATTCTTTTCTTTTTTAAAATATCATTTTTATTGATTTTTTGTTTTGGTCAGGATGAGGACTTTGTTGTTGAGAAGGATGATGGTGGATCACCTACTGATGATTCTGGAGGTGAGGAGTCTGATGCTAGTGAAAGTGGAGATGAAAAGGAGGTAAGAAAATATGTATTTCATTCACCATTCTTTCTAATTTTAGATTTATAGACTTGCCTTTTTGTAAAAATTGGTTGCATTGATTTTTCTAACCGTCTTTGCTATCATTTAGATATAACTGAGTGATCTTTTATGTGTTTTAGAAATCTGCCCCTAAAGAATCAAAAAAGGAAACCTCTGGTGCAAAGGCATCCTCTTCTAAGAGGAGATCAAAGGATGGTGATGAAGGTTCAAAGAAAAGAAAGCAAAAGAAGAAAAAAGATCCCAATGCACCAAAGAGGGCTATGTCAGGCTTCATGTTTTTCTCAAATGCTGAAAGAGAAGTATGTATCCTCTACCTTATGATTATTATTTGTTATGTCAAGGAAGATCTGAGACTGCCCTTAGCATAATCTTTCATAGTATTTGTTGCCAACTCAAGTCTTTCACGGTAACTTTGGAAGTTAGAACAGAGCATGATGAGAGAGAACTCAGAAAATTGTATCGAACCCTCACCTCCTAGAAGGAAGTTTCATATGTAACCCTAGAATGAACTAGTCCTATAGGAAGTTCTATGATATAGTAAGAAATTGGGGCATAAAATATTGGACCCAAAAGTCTCGATGACCTTTGCCCTTTTGTTCCAGTACACTTGCACCGCACCCTCATTCTACTTAACTGAGTGAGTCCATTATGTTGCTACATTGCAATTCTAATAATTAATTCAGATTGCTTTCAAGGAATGCTTCACTATCTACATGCGATTTATTTCGTTCCAGAGAACCCATATGCCTAGTGTTCTCTAATTATTATTCTTGTACTTGTGCAGAATATAAAGAAAGCTCAGCCTGGATTAGCATTTACCGATGTTGGAAGAGCACTTGGGGAGAAGTGGAAAAAAATGTCAGGTGCGTCATACTACCTCATCCACTAGATTTAGAAAGGCAAAGGCCATGTTATGTAATCTACTCCGGCACACGCAGCTATTCTGTTCTTACAATTGGGTTATTTTTGACCAGCCGAGGAGAAAGAACCCTATGAGGCAATGGCTCGTGCCGATACTAAACGATACAAGGAAGCCATGGTTGGATACAAGAGTGGTGCTGCCATGAACATTGACTCGGGCAATGAGTCCGAATAAACAAAATGGTCGCTTCATTCAAAATGTGTTTTAACCCCCTGCCGAGGTTGATTAGATTCTAATCATGAGTCCATCTTGTTGTAGGCGAAAGGGGTTTAACTCTTTTTTTTTTTTTTCCGTTGTTGTATATGGGTTTTTAACTTAGATAGCATGCTAATCTTTAGAAGAACAATGTACCTGTTATACGGCGGTAATTCCATCTCTCTCTCTCTCTCTCTCTCTCTCTCTCTCTCTCTCTCTCTCTCTCTCTCTCTCTCTCTCTCTCTCTTACATAGTCTCTCTTGATCTAGGAATGTAGCGAAGTGTTACGCAGCTCTTTTAAATTTATATTAATGAACAGAACATTCGCCTTCCATGTGGAGTACGGCAGCCTTTTTAGTTGCTTGCTTTAGTTTTCACTAAATACGATGATGGAAAACGTCATTGGGAGTGCTCTCGTGATTCTCTTTTTAATGGATCATGAGTAGTCGGTGAATGATCCTATCTTGACTCCAATCACTTTTGCTGGCCTGATGAGGCAGCTGTATTTAATCAACTGTCATGCGTTTGCACGTTCTTTTTATAACCCCAAGCCTCCAACCAACCCTAAAGCCACCAAGAATATAGCTAGCTACCCTTAAATATCACTTCATTTCCTTTTTCTTCTCTAATTTAGATGCTCGTATATTTGTCTGGATTGCATGTACGGAGACGTGAAGCATCAACTTCTCTTTCTCTCTCTCTCATCAACGGCAGCCAACAATAGAAAGAGAAGAAACCATATCAACGGCAGCCAACTCACGTAGAGACTTATAGTGGTTCCGCTCTCTCCTCGCTTCTCCCCCGCGTCCTTCCTAAATAACAGACCACCCTTTCTTTCCCCTTATATAAACCCGCACCACCATCACAACACCAGTAAAGTCTTCGCTTACCATGATCGTATCTTCCTAGCTAGATCTTTCTTGGTCTCAGCTCGGTTGGTTGCTCTGGTTGGCTTTGTTGGTCTCCCAGGGCGTAAATACCACCAGCAAAACAAAGTAAAAGATTAAAAATTTAAAATAGGAGTCATGGAAGGCCTTCAGCTAAACAAACCAAGCTGCTTCTTTCTCTTCTCCGTCCTCTGCCTGGCCTCCGCCGCCTTGTCGAACGCCCACATCGCGGAATTCGATGATCACTGGGAAAAGAAGGCAGAGATTGCCAAAGCCCTGGCGCGCGCCGCCTACAACCCTGACCCTGAGTCAGTCACGGACCACATCAACAGAGCCGTCCACAAGTAGGCCCTCTTCCCACCCCACCCCCCCCCCCCCCCACACACACTCTCTCTTCTCTCTTGTCCAATGATATAAGACGTACATGAGCAATATATAATTACTAGTCCTTTGTTTGCGATTCCTTTACGTCATTTAACGTTTCCACTCCATGAACACCCTTAATAGCACCAAATGCCATGGTAGGAATAAGCTAGGTCTGCCGTTTGACGTACTGCATGGAGTTTTTTTAATGCAGAGCCCTGGAGAAGAACAGCACTCGGCGAAGCCTCCGCAGGCGCCACCGCTACACCGGCCCATGCTTGGCGACGAATCCCATCGACCGGTGCTGGCGGTGCCGCAAGAACTGGATGAACCACCGCAAGCGTCTCGCCAACTGCGTCAAGGGCTTCGGCCACCAGACAGATGGCGGTAAGGACGGCAAGTTCTACATCGTCACTGATCCCTCCGACAATGACCTCGTCAACCCTAAGTATGGCACCCTCCGCTACGGCGTGATCCAGGATGAGCCCCTCTGGATCGTCTTCGCCCGTGACATGAATATCCGGCTCTCCGAGGAGCTCATCGTCAACAGCAACAAGACCATCGACGGCCGTGGGGCCAATGTCCACATCGCCTGGGGCGCTGGCATAACCATCCAGTTCGTCCAGAATGTCATCATCCACAACCTCCACATCCACGACATCATGAGCGGCAGCGGCGGCATGATCAGGGACACACCGACCCACTACGGACTCCGGAGCAGGAGCGACGGCGACGGCATCTCCATCTACGGCGCAAGCAAGGTGTGGATAGACCACGTCTCCATGTCCAGGTGCCAGGATGGAATCATCGACGCCATCGCCGGATCCACCGCCATTACCATCTCCAATAGCCACTTCACCCACCATAACGACGTAGTTCTCTCATAATAACTTGGTTACGATAACCGTTATCCAAACTAGAGCTATGCACGGATTAATCTTAACAATTAGAGATGGTCTTTCTTCAGGTGATGCTGTTTGGGGCCAGCGATTCCCACTCGGAAGACCGAATCATGCAGATAACGGTTGCATTCAACCACTTCGGGCGATCCCTGGTGCAGAGGATTCCAAGGTAATCCATCTAGCTCTCTCTCTACATATATATATATATATATATATATATATATATATATATATATATATATATATATATATATATATCTTATCTCGATGGATTAGTATATTAAGTTTAGGCAACCAATATCGATGCAGGTGCCGATGGGGATTCTTCCATGTGGTGAACAATGACTACACCCATTGGCTAATGTACGCCATCGGCGGTAGCCAACACCCCACCATCATCAGCCAAGGCAATCGTTACACTGCCCCTCCACAACTCTTTGCCAAACAGGTAACAACTCTGTGCACATTTCTATCTACCCAAATATAGATTCAGATAGAAATTCTTTGGTCACCTACATAAAAAATGTGTTTGTGGATGTAGGTGACCAAGAGGGACTATGCAACGGAGGAGGAGTGGAAGCACTGGACGTGGCGGTCGGACGGTGACCTGATGCGGAACGGAGCCTTCTTCGTCGAGTCAGGAGTCCCGAGCACGAGGGCGTTCTCGCGGAATCAAATCATCAAGGCTAAGCCCGGGACGTACGCCGGCAGGCTCACCCGCTTCTCCGGAGCGCTCAAATGTCTGCGTGGCAGGAAATGCTGAGACCCGCCGAGGACGCCAATGGAGGCAAGAGAGGGCAGGCAGGCTTGTCTGGTTTTATTCTATGAGCAAGAGAGAGAAAGAGAGAAAGACATGGATAAAGAGAGATAGAAAGAGAGAGAGAGAGAGAAAGGCGCATGTCATAAATGCGGAAGGCCGGAGAGAAGTTTGAATATGTTAATTATTTTCTTGTTAGACGTTAATGATAATTTTATCTGGGAACTATCAAGACATGATTAATGATCTAGTTTCTAATGTTTATCTTACATAAAGTATAGCCGATTTCTCTAGATCTCTTTCTAATATCCGGTACTAAATCCTAAGCACCCTTTTAATTACCGAGTTAAACGAATGTCCAATACCATACATAGTAAAATATTTCGGGTTAAAAAAAAATGAAATAATTTATTATTCAATGATTAATCTCACCGACGTCGATCTCCAAATGAATAAGAATCAATTCAACACAGTAATAGAATGGTTTTAAAAAACAATAAAACTTAGGAAGAGTTGGAAGAGCATACGGGATGATGATGACACGAAAGTAAGCAATGAGTCAATTAAGCTAACAGTCATATCAATCTCACGAGGTGCACCTTATAGCCCGGCGAAATCCCTGGAAGAAGTCAGCTCCATTTGAAGATGAGATCGCATTATCAACTCCACCAACTAAATCATTGGCGTGTACTAAAAGTCTATCCCGAGTGAATTGATAACGTTATCTATCTTAACCTCGACTTTGTTGGTCATAAAACTATCATGACCAGATCTACTAAGGCCATGAAAATTAGATATGTGACAAGTGACGATCAGAACAAACGGGCAGACGTAAGCTAGCAGATACGTCCATGTTGTAATTGTTTAAGACTGGAAACCAAAAACACGTTCTACCAGCTACCAAAGGCACCTAACATCAAGTCAAACACTTGGCGTGCATCTGGTTCAAAAGTTTCCTTGTCCTGTCTTCTGGACTAAGTACAAGACTTAGGCCTTTGACAAAAAATCTTTATGACGAGCACTGAAATTTGTATGATAAAATAGAAGTATTATAATATTTAATTGTTATTTTGAAAAAATATATATATAATCCAACTATGATACTTCTAGTACACAAAATTTGACGCATTCAAAATTTTCATCCAAAGTTTGTTGCTGTTTTATTGGCCGGACGGCGAGCAGTCTAAGTAGGAATTGTTTGAGTTAATCAAACTGATAAAAAGATATATATATATATATATATATTACCTACCTCAGAAATATTACAAAAGTGGATCAAGCCAACCTTCTTGCTTGTTGAATAAGGATCAAGAAAGAAAAGGATGATGATGATAAGATGCATGTTCCTCGCGAGCCAAATTACTATATAAAAAGTATAAGTATATAAACAAGCATAACTATTCTTTTAACTGCGTTAATGTTCATTTACTGAAGCAGAACGTGAAGGTTTTGCGTAGATATACATGCAAGAATGAAATAAAAGATTAAATAAACAAGTAAGGGACTTTAAAGAACTCAGAGACGAATTAAAGTTTCTACAGGATACAGTGACCTGGAGAGTTGGTGTAGGAGAAACACTGGATGAAATAATAGGCCAAAACAGCAGTCTTTTTCGCTGCACTCTAGTGAGCGGAAATTTCCATGGACTAGAAAACTAGATGAAATAATAGGCCAAAACAGCCGTCTGTTTTGTTGCCAAATAGTTGAGTCCACTGAGCAAAAAATCTCTATGGGCAATTCCAGCAGGGTTTAGTAATAGATATGGTGGCTTTAACTAAGAGTTAATAAAGGGTATGGCACTACATATCCTTGGGCCTTTTCACACCTCTTCCTGACATTGTTCCCTCTCCTACTGCCTTTCTACGTATTAATATCCAGCTGATGCAAATGCTTCTAACCTACAGAAACTTCAACCTAAGTCTCCACCTCATACCATCCAATGGACCTTCAATTCACCTTGAAAACAAATCTAGTTTTGCTGATACTTTCGTATAACCTTCTATGCACAAGCTCATCAACACCCATCGGAAACCAGACTGATCATCATGCTCTTCTATCCTTCAAGGCTTCCATTACCCAAGACCCATCTGGAATCCTATCTTCATGGAATGGCACCGTCCACTTCTGCAAATGGCCTGGCGTTACGTGCGGCGGCCAGCTGCACCCAGATAGGGTCATAGCACTGGACCTCGATTCCATGAACTTGACGGGGACCATCTCACCCTTCATAACAAATCTAACCTTCTTGAGAAGGCTCCATCTCTCTGACAACAAGCTCCATGGCGCAATACCAGGGCAACTTGGCCGCTTCTCAAGGCTGCAGTTTCTCAACCTGAGCTATAATTCACTTGATGGAGAGATCCCGAGTAGTATTACTCGCTGCTCTCACCTCCGCTGCATCTGCTTAGGCGCCAATCAGCTTGAAGGAAGAATTCCAAGAGGTCTTAGCAATTGCACAGAACTGCAGATCATAAGTTTGAGAGCTAACAGGTTACATGGAGAGATACCCTCTGAGATCAGCACATTGCCAAAGCTCCTAAGGCTTATTTTAGGTACTAATAATTTTACAGGAGGCATCCCACCCTCACTGGGGAATCTCTCAACCCTCTCCATCTTTGATGTAGCTGACAATAATCTTGAAGGAAAAGTTCCTGATACCCTAGGCAAGATTTCTGGCTTAGGAGCGTTTCAAATAGGTATCAACCAGTTCACAGGTACTATTCCTTCATCCATCTACAACCTCTCATCCATTTGGTGGTTCCATGTAGCTGAGAACCAGCTTACTGGAACTCTTCCAGCCAACGTTGGCTTTTCTTTTCCGAAGCTCCAATATTTTCTCATGTACCAAAACAAATTCGAAGGACATATTCCTTCATCACTAGCTAATGCTTCTGGTCTTGTGAAAATTGAGTTAGCTGGGAACAGATTTAGTGGGCCTGTGCCTCCCAATCTGGGAGTCCTAAGGAACCTGGTTGAGCTACTCCTAGCTGCAAATCAGGTAGAGGATGGAGAAGCCAACGGATGGAGTTTCCTCACATCTCTGACTAACTGCACCAGTTTACAAATCATAGACCTATATGGCAACAAGCTACAAGGTAAGTTCCCCAGTGTCGTTTCCAATCTATCCACAGGGCTCCAAAAGCTCTCGATGAATAAGAATCAGATATCCGGAAGCATCCCTGAAGGAATTGAGAATCTTGTAGGGCTTGCCTCACTTTATCTTGAAGAGAACATTCTCACAGGCCCCATTCCCACCACAATAGGTAAGCTACAGAATCTGCACGTATTAAGCTTACACGAGAACAGATTTTCTGGGGAAATTCCCTTCTCCATGGGAAATCTTACCCTCTTGACTAGACTCACTCTAGATCAAAATGAACTCGAAGGTCCAATTCCAACAAGCTTTGGGAACTTGCAAAATCTTGAACTATTGGACCTTTCTTCTAATAAGCTTAATGGTACCATACCTAGAGAACTAGTGAGCCTTTCCTCCCTATCAAGATATCTTGCTATGTCTAGTAATTCTCTTTCCGGGTCCCTGCCAATGGAAGTAGGCAACCTAAAAAATGTTGAACTATTAGATGTCTCAGAAAATAGGCTATCTGGTGAAATTCCTACAGCCTTAGGTGAATGCCAGATCATGGTATACCTTTATTTGGAAGGTAACAACTTTGATGGACCAATCCCTTCAACTCTAAGCAATCTGAAAGGTATAGAAGAGCTGGATCTTTCAAGAAACAACATGTCAGGAAACATTCCAGACTTTCTGGAGAAATTGCAGTATTTGCAGAATCTGAATCTATCTTTCAACAATTTCGAAGGAGAAGTTCCCAGTGGAGGAATTTTCACAAACCTAAGTGCTATCTCACTTCAAGGAAACAAGGAACTCTGTGGAGGTAAAACAGAGTTGCACCTACAAGCATGTCCTATGCAAAAGAAAAAAAGTAAAAGAGTTCTGATCCATAGATTAATTATTGCTGTTGCCAGTGCAGTTGCCTGTCTTACTGTACTTTGTAGTCTGTCTATTATGTGGTATTTGAAGCACATAGCAAGAAGAAGCATCATATCAACAGCCTCTGATGCGGATCATTATCAGAAAGTCTCTTACTCTGAGCTGCTTAGAGCAACTGATGGGTTCTCCTCATCTAATCTGATTGGTGTAGGAAGCTTTGGATCTGTGTATAAAGGAATTATGGATGAAGAAGGGAAGGTTGTTGCTGTGAAAGTACTTGACCTTCAACAACATGGAGCTTCAAAGAGTTTCATTTCTGAATGCAATGCATTGAGAAACATTCGACATCGGAATCTTGTCAAGATCATTACTGCCTGTTCTAGCATAGATTTCAAAGGTAATGATTTCAAAGCACTTGTCTTTGAGTTCATGTCTAATGGGAATCTAGACGAGTGGTTGCATCCTAAGAACAGTGGGATTGGACAACAGAGGAGCTTGAGTTTCATCCAGAGGCTGAATATTGCTATTGATGTGGCTTCAGCATTGGATTATCTCCATCACCATGGCCCAACTCCAATTGTTCACTGTGACTTGAAGCCGAGCAATGTTCTTCTTGACAATGATATGTGTGCTCATGTAGGTGATTTTGGGTTATCCAGGTTCCTAATGAGACCTGAATCCATAAAACTAGAAGAAGCAAGTAGTTCCAACACAATTAAAGGAACCATCGGATATGTTGCTCCAGGTATGAATTCTGACAACCCTTATCTTAATCTGTGTAGGAAAGTTAGAACAAGGCATATCTGATTACATCACATGTATATTGCTGAGGAATCTCAAAGTAATTGACATTGCCTGGATTAATTTAAAATTGTCAAATGCTCACCTGAAATGTTTCCTCAGTGAAACAAAGGGATGCTGTCTATGCCAATACTTAACTCTTCTCTATCCATTAATGACTTTTAGAAGTTTGATTTAGACGCTAAACCTTGAGATGCTCCTTTCTGCTAATGCATGATATATAGAGACCATCCATTCTCCAACTAAGTGAAAGGGAAACCAATTTGATCTTGATTCCAACACTCGAGTTGGAAATTTTCTAGCATCAACTCACAAGTTCTGTCCTTTTTTTTTTCTTTCAATACTTTCCTGTAACAAAACTCAGAAGTGCAAGTATCACTGTCCCTGACCGCTATTCGATTTTATAAAGGTGTTCTTTTAGGTAGATTTCTACAACTGCAAAAGTAAAGTTGTTTTCTAATAGTTCCTATCCACAGAGTAATCAGCCTCTGAAAAGGAGAGAATCTAAAACCTACATCACAGATTAGTTTGATCAACACATACCCTGTACCCACAAGTGTAGCCTTGATAGATTTCCTTCAGTAAAGTTGATTCATATATTTTCTTAAATTTGTATCCCACTAAATGTAATTGCCAAGACCTAAACTTGCTCGCTCTTGTTTACCAGCTGAATTTTCTTCTCATGTCTGTGCAGAGTATGGGATGGGAAGCCAAGTCTCTATTCAAGGGGATTTATACAGCTTCGGTATACTCTTGCTTGAGATGTTCACTGGAAGAAGACCAACTGATGAGGCATTTAAAGGAGGTTTTAGCCTCCGAAACTATGTTGAGATGGCTCTTCCCGAACATGTGATGGAAATAGTAGATCCACAACCCCGCTACAATGGAGAAGGAGACGGAATTGTCTCTACTACGAGAAAGACAGGAGAGGAAATAAAGAGTTATCTAGCCTCCTTGATCAGAGTTGGTCTCTCATGTTCAAAGGAATTATCAAGAGAAAGAATGGACATGGACCATGCCCTTAGAGACATGCATGCAGTGAGAGAGGCATTTATTCAGGAATAAAGCTTTGTGCACCTTATGGCATATATATACAAAGGTCGGCATGCATGTATAAATTTCTCTACTCTTTACATATGTTCTTTTTTTGGAGCTAAGGGTCATGGAAATTGACTTTTAATGCTTTATAAACTTTGAATAAATAAATATAGAATATTAAAGTAATTTTTAAGCATATTTAAATCTACGATATTTCTAACAAATCAATGAAACCTTTTTAGTATTTAATATATTACACAACGATCACATGGATCTGCCTCCAAAATCGGCAACTAAAGAGGGGGTGGAGGGGCTGCGTCTCTCGCTGACTCTCACCACTGGATCCAATGAAGCTCTCGGTTATATTCTATTTATCCATCCTCATCCTCTTTCCGTTGACTCTCCTCCCTCTCCCCTTTGTCAGCTCCCACATCCACCTCTACCGATCTACCAACCAGTGAAACAGACCACCTTGCTCTCAGATCCTTATAGAGTCTTTAACTTTGATCCCCTCAAACCCTTGCATTCATGGAACCAGACCACCACCCCACTTTGCCAATGGCAAGGTGTTACTTGTGGTGGCAAACACCCAGACAGAGTCACAAGCTTAAGGCTACTACCATCACTTGGCGTCACAGGTTCACATTTCCTCACCTTCCTCAGAATTCTAACGCTTGGAGTTAACAATCTCCATGGCCACCTTTCGCGACTAAGAGATCCCAGCCAACTGTACCTCGGTGTACCAACCTTAGGATTGTAAGTCCAAGGAACAACTTGTTTACTGAAGAGTATTTCAGAGAGACAGGAAGCATTCCTTCATCTACTGGTAATCTCTCATCTCTCTTTGGGCTTCTCTCTAGTTATCCTAAGTACTTACATCATGGATTAAGACACCTCTACGTCAAAAGGGGTTCAATCTAATTCTTTTCTCTTTAATTTTCTCAAAGTTATGTTTTAGTCACCATCTATACTTGAGAGTTTGAAAGGGTAAATCATTGTCTATTGTAGTCCAATGTGGTGGAATTCGACATCGACTTCGAATTACAGAACCTTCACATCACCAACGGATCGTCATCTTATGATCCAGACTTTCTCCTCCTACGTCAAAAGTCTTCTTCCGCTACATGGACGCCACCTTGTCTTCTAACACCGTGATATCAAAGCTGTTTCGAGTTGAATAAAGATAAGTATAATTTCACTACCATATCTAGTAGAGAAATTTGCAAAATCGTCCTTACATAATGAGATTTTTATGGTTTGAGTCCTATATTATCACTTTTTCTAGAAAGTCACTGTATGCTACCAAAATTTATTATTATTTTTTATTTTTTATTAAAAAAAACCTGAGTTAACTTAAACTCACATTAGCTTAACAGGGTAGGAATATTTCATTTTAATATTTTTTTAAAATTTCAAAGTTACCATTACCATTACCATTACCATTACCATTACCATTACCATTACCATTACCATTCATTACCATAATTTTATGATCGTATTAAATTATTTAAAGAATGGACGACCAGAAAGAAGCAAGCGACAAATATATTTGCACGGAGCCAAGTCGTCGCAGGCCTTTCTCTTCGCTCCTTCTCCAAACCCTATTCACGTCGAGCTAGGCATCATGAAGATCCTAACAGGTGATCGAGGTTTTTGCCTCTCTCTCGTTTGGGTTTGATCCGATATCGTCGTGTTGTTCTTCGATCGGTTGGGTTTGATCCGATATCGTCGTCTTTTGTGATAGTGCTTTGTATTGTGGTTTTTACAGGGCTGATCATGCTGCTGGTTCTCCTATCTATCTGGAGAGCTCCAGGTTTGCTTCTCTCGTTGATAAGATAAGACGATTACCGTTCAGTTCTTCATTTCGCTTCTGGAATTTTGTATGGCTGCTGGTTTGGTTTCTACACGATGGATTTCGAGCTCCGGCGACCACTTTCAGAGTGATTGCTCTTCGAGTTCCTTTTTTTCTTCCTTAGTTTTTCCTTTGAGGGAATTTTGTACGGAGTCAGTTAATTCCATGCTAAAAAGGAGTTAGAGTTAGAATTGGTACGTGGGATAGTGAAGGATGTTGAGTAGGATATAATAAATGAGCACAAACCACCTAGGATTCTATTGCTCACTTACCATAATAAATCACCACACATATCTATGCATGTAAACTACGTGAGCAATATAGATTTTCCTAAGATTTTTATGATATTTTCCCAATATTTCTAAGTTTATTCTGATCTAGGGGTTTTTGCCCTTAAAAATACCCCATATTTGCTTGTTTATTTTTATTATGTGAATAAATACCCTCCTAGTTAGTTTTCAGTAAATACAAGGGTACTTCTAAATAATTTCATAGAAAATAAAAATAAAAATATCATTCACTAAGATAAATGTAGAAAAATTCGAATTCTGTCATCTTATATCTAAATTGATCTAATTTCAATGATTAATCAACTCCAAGATGTATCCATAAGAAAAGAAAGATAGATTTTGAAATATATAAAAGAAATGACTATCACAAAACTCTCCATAAGACACCCCCTTATCTATCCTACTAGTAGGGCTGTCAAAATAATCAAGCCGGCTCGAGCTCGGCTCGAGCTCAACTCGATAATGCTCGATCAAGCTCGGCTCAAAAATAGGCTGAGCTGAGCTTGATCATTAAAGCTAGGCACGAAATTAAATTCGAGCCAAGCTTGATCATGCGTCAGCTTGAGAAGGATTGAATATATATATATATATATATATAAGTAATATCAAACTAATATGAACCATTGGATTAAAACCCTTTCACCCATTTAGAATTTCAACCATTATTTTCTGATACGGTTATCTTTACTGTTTGTAATTTATATTTTAGTTGCTTGTAGTTTTTTGACATAATTTTTATATTTTGATTGCTTGTAGTTTTCTAACCCATTTATCTTTATTACTTGTAATTTATATTTTAGTAATATTTATATCTTTATAGTTGAATTAGATTTTATTTTAAGCTTGATTCAAGCCTAAATTAATTCAAGCTTGCTCAAGCTTGAAAATGGTTTGAAATTGCTAATTGAGCAGCTTGTTTAAGCTCGAAATTGGCTTGCGTTTGAAATTGGCTCGGATTGAAATTATTTCAATTCAATCTTGATCACAAAGATAGGCTCGAAATTAATTTTAATCCAAGCTTGATTAGAGCCAGGCTCGATCAAGCTCGGCTTGTTTACATCCCTACCTACGAGAGGATGGTGATTAGATCGGGCGATGAGGAATACACTAAAAAATTAATTGTATTCAAATTACAACTAAACTTTGCTAATTAGTTTCTCTTCCAACATAAATATAACTAAAAATAATTTGTAGAAAATAATAGTGCACCGTCTGTTCGGACCCTTCACAATTCTTTCTCCTTGTTAATGCATTGTCTCTAGTCTCTATCAATTTATTTTTTTTAAAAAAAATATTAATATTATTTCATTTGTATTTATTTGGATAGATCGACAGTCTTGCCCCGGAGAATCAAGAATTTGCTTCATCACACCCCCTAGCTGTTCTCAGTGGGAATACATGCCAAATAAGACATATATAATGTGATAAATCTATCTACATCATTTTCTTGCTTCTATTCACATTCTCTTTTAAGGATTGCTAGTTACATATTATTTGATAAGATTAGCTGATTGAGGTTATTCTTTCCAGAGGAGTAACAACATTTATAAAACCACTCCCCGTTCTGGGAGCATTATTTGTCTGTGCATGCACCTGGCTCATCTGGCGCGGAAGAGTATGTTGTTGTCTTATATCTTCAATTTCTATATTTTTTTTATGCACTTTGAGATCAGAATTATCAATAGTGAGCTTGCATCTCTTCTTATATTGTTACAGATTTTTTTTTGTCACGAACTATTTGATCGCTGGCTACTTTATCTTAATGCGTTAGAACATAAAATATAAAAATTATCGTCCTTAGAGTAGTCTGACTCTTTTATATTTGTTTGTGTTATATTGCTTGCAATTCATCAGCGCATCTTCTTCTCTGATCATATGTATGCCACCAACCGTGATTTGGCTGATGGTGTTTCAAGCGTGACGAAGAGCTTCGTTCGTTTGTCTGCTGATGTTTCTGTAAGTATTATACCTCCGATCAGAATTCTCTTGTTTATGGTTGTCATTTTCGTCAAATTATCCATTTGCTGTGCCATTTGAAAGTGATTGACAAATGTATTTATCTTTCTTTGACATAAAGGTTCTATTAATATTAACAGTGTCATCAAACAGTGGATTTAGAACATTAAAGTACATACGTACTTTATTTTATTTGATGAAAGGTAGAATATTATATTAAAGTACTAATGCCGGGTTATATAGGACTCTTGCTGCAGTTTGTGAGTAAAAGTAACACCAAAGGGGTCGAAAAAGTTTCTTGCCATGGGCATAAAAAACTGCCATATTAATGGAATATAACTGATCAGTATGCCGCTTTGTTAGTTTTCAGATGTATATATTTCATAGAGGTACAATATGATAAAAGCTATATAAAATCTTTCATAATATATGAGATCGTTCGAGGCGGTGTTTTCGTTTTGTATTTACGAGTAGTCGTGAGTCATTTTTACCTCCACATGAGTGTGACTTTACATCCGAAGCATAATGAGTCCTTCTCCTAGTGTGGTGATTTTTGTCGCAATAGTGGATTGAAAATAAGCACATTGATTGTCAGTTGTTATTAGGGAGCCCAACAAGGAGCACACAATGTAATCTATCTTGTCGGGGTCATTAGGACCCGAAAATGAATTGTCAATATTAAACTTACGATATCTGATGGGAGGAGATATCCAGCTGATGTGGTGTTTTTTAGAGATGCACTTATCCGAGATTGGCAAAAGAACGTAGTGGTATTTATAGGCTAGGGCCACCGTTCGTTCCCATAAAATACCAACAGGTTCTCTTATCCTGTTGAAGTGGATATTGTTTCTATTGTTCCAAATATTTCATAAAGTAATCGCCACAATAGATAACATCAAGAACCGATTTTAATTAGTAGTGTGATCAAGCACTATGATCCAGCCACTCTTGAACCAAGTTCGATTCGGCATGCAAATGGGCTAGGTTTTGTTGAATTCTATCCACATATCACAAAGGGGCAAGCAAAGAAGTGATCACAGGATTCGTCATGGAGGGCACATGTGTGATAGATTTGGGGCAGCCTATCCGTTGACCCGTGAACAAGGTTCCGGTAGACAAACAGTTCCAGACTACCTTTTCAAAAAACACCTTAATTATAGCAGCACTCTCAACTACCGCATTACTTTTCCAGCCCTTTTAAACAGTCAAGTCCGCTAGATCAATCATATTAAACATATTGTACACATACTTCTGTTTGAAATGATTTGCTTGTTCTCCATGTCTCTAGAAGTGAAGTACAAAACTATTGATATGTGAGACTTATCATCTGTTTCGAGCGATGTTACAAGGCAAAAGTTGGTCACTCCAGAGAAAAATAATGTGAATCCTTATCAGTGAGAGATTCAAGAGTTTGATGCTAACCTTAAAACTCAATTTAATTTAAAAGCTTAAACGCTTAGGTGAATGTCCGGGCCTCTTTAACCATTTGAGCGCTATCTAATTGGCGATACTAATCATCTAGCGTTGGTCTGCTATATTATGATATAGCAAGTATGTTAAAAAATTTTAGTTGGGCTTAATTCTATAGCCAGCAAATATGTGATGCTGAAAACTATTAATTCCTGTATGCAATATGATACCTTCTGAAGCCTTTTATTTTTCTTTTTTGGCAGGCTACTGAGGAGCATCTAACACAGTGCATTGAGAAAGTGGATGAGAAACTGGACAGGCAGAAGGAGACATATCAATCCATAAAAGACCAGGTAGTATTTCCTTCATGTCTGTATATCTAGATGCTTTTGAATTTGATGGTGCAATCTACAATAAAGATAGTGATATTAATATGTTGTGGGAAATTAGCCGCAACGTTTTTCATCCCTTATTTATTTATTTATTTATATATATTTTCAGTTTGTACCTGACAATTTGAGAAAGTTCTTTTTTAGCTAATCTCATAAACTCTCTTATAAACTCCATTTCCTTGTTGATATGAAAACATAAAGCAGTCAGAATTTTCTTTTCCTTTCTATTCCTTGTGCACAATGTAACATTAACAGTTGAAAGTATTTTTTTCACTCCATGTATAATTTGTCTTTGTCAAAGACTAAATAGAACAAACCAATCACAATGCAGATACAAATATATATATATATGTAACTCTCTCAATAGAAAAATAAAATCAAAGAAAAATAACAAATCCACTGTATAAAATATAGAGTATAGAAACTCTAAAACATCTCAAATAGAATAACTTTTATCTAAAAAATTTACCTATGTGTACACAATCAGCTAGTACAAAAACTCATACAGGAGAGATTATGGCAGGCTCTTTGTTGCCATATTTCACTACTGTCTAGCTCCCTGCAAACCTTTTGTAGGATAGTCCATTAGTGTTCTCGCACAATCCGCACTTTCGTCTGGCTCTTCTACACTATCGCATAAGACTGCTCACTCTCTTAAAAATCTAGTTCTCTATGTCTTTTAACATAGGCATGTAAAGCTTATGTCACTCTCTTAATCAAATTATGTTGCAGTGCTTGTAATTTCATTAGTAAAACTTCATAATATCTTAATTTAACTAAAAATACTCTCGACACCTCTTACTCATCAAAGTCAGATTAGACTCCTAATGAGGAGGCCTAATCCAATAACACACTGTCTCTCTTTTCTTGTTTTGTGCGTGTTGGTGTGTTTTCTATGCAACTTGGCAAGCCTTTTTTTTATTTCTTAGTGCCATGCATCCAGGCCACTGAAGTAAATGGGACAGTTAGAGATTTGGACCAAGTAATGGAAGCCATAAAAGAATCGCTACGGAAAATTGTGAGTGCAAATATCTGTAGGATATAATGCTCAATAATTTGAACTTCGACAATCTGGTTTCTGGCTCATGTTTAGTATGTTGGCGTGTTACTTTATTTGCAGAACGAGAAGATGGACTCACTTTACGAGAATCAAGTAGGTCATCTTCCTGTGATGTGCTTTATGTTTTTTGTGTCCTTTCAAATTTGTTTCTTTGGTTCTTATTCTTTTGCCGTTCTTTAAATCTCTCTCACTGATTAAGTTTTCATTGCAGGTTCAGATTTGCACTTATATTGAGTACCTCGCCCAGTGGATGGATGGTTGTTGAAGGAGAGTAGAACGGCCTGAATTCCTCTAGGTATTTTTCAATGGTTAATGTTTATCACCGTGCTTGGCATTTGGAACTTTGTAATGTAGAGATGCTATAAGTAATTCTGCACATACCAGAATCATCAAATATTCCAGCCCAGCCAGTGGTAGAAGATAATGCTGCTGATTCACCATTATTGGCTTCCGTAGTCTGATCTATTTTCTCTCCACATTGGATGGAAGCAGCAAAGGAACTAGGACTGGAAGTTTGCTATCGGAATCATAATTGCTATCTGAATCATTGTGATTATTTTGTCATCACAGAAATTATTAAAAATAGTTTAAAACCTATCCGATACTATGTTTGAAAGCATAGATAATAACATATATCGTATTTTATATGAGATTGATAATAAATATTTTACACTCTGGACTTTTAAAAGGTTAGTTTAATCGTTTACATGTATTTATTAAATTTAATAAAATTTGTTAGGAATATTACATTAAAAATTAATGATATGATAATTCTCAATTTTAGTCAAAATTTTAGTGTTTATTGTTAAAATACAAAATGGCAATCATAATATTTTGAAATTTTCTAGTGATAATTACGTAAGAAATTCTTTTAATATTAGAGGTGTGGAAAATGCTTGCATTTTCTGCATTATTTTTACGTCACTTTTCTGACATAATATATATATTATAATATAAGTAATATCAAACTAATATAAACCATCAGATGAAAACCCTTTCACCTATTTAGAATTTCAGCTATTATTTTCTGATACAATTATCTTTACTATTTGTAATTTATATTTTGGTTGCTTGTAGTTTTTTTGACACAATTATCTTTGTTACTTATAATTTATATTTTGGTTCCTTGTAGTTTTTTAACCAATTTATCTTTATTGCTTGTAATTTATATTTTAATAATATTTATATTTTTATAGTTGAATTAGATTTTATTTCAAGCTTGATTCAAGCCTAAATTAATTCAAGTTTGTTAGGCTCAAAAATAGTTTGAAATTAATAAGGCTTGAAATTATTTTAATTCAAGCTTGATCACAAAGATGATACCAAATTAATTTCAATCCAAGTTTGATTAGAGTCTCGATCAAAAGTTTTATTTTTGATTTTTTTAAGAGTAAACTTAATTACATATAAATATATATATATATATATATATATATATATATATTACTTAACCAGCTTAAAGATTCCTAAACCATTTAGTATTTTAATCATCACATCACATTGATATATGCCTTCAGACATGCCAATTATCTTGCTAACTCCCACCACTGTATTACTCTGCAACACTGTATTCAATGAAGCTCTCGGTTAGATTCTATCCATCCATCCTCCTCCTCTTTGCCTTGACTTTCCTCCTCCTCCCTCTCCCCTTTGCAGCTCCCACATCCACATCCACCTCTACAGATCTACCAACCAATGAAACAGACCACCTTGCTCTCAAATCCTTCCAATCTTTACTTTCTGATCCCCTCAAAGCCTTGCAGTCATGGAACCAGACCACCCCCCTTTGCCAATGGCAAGGTGTTACTTGTGGTAGCAAACACCCAGACAGAGTCACAAGCTTATGGCTATCATCACTTGACCTCACAGGTCCAATCTCTCCTCACCTTGCCAATCTCACCTTCCTCAGATTTCTAAGGCTTGACGATAACAATCTCCATGGCAGCCTCCCGCCGGAGCTCGGCCGCCTTTCACGGCTAAGAAAACTCAATTTGAGCATGAATTACCTTCACGGGGAGATCCCAGCCACTATATCTCAGTGTATAAAGCTCAGGTTTCTTGATCTAAGGAGCAACTTGTTCACTGGGGAGATTTTCAAAGATATTGGCTCACTCTCAGAGCTGTGGATATTGAATCTGGGGGAGAACAATCTCACAGGAAGCATCCCTCCTTCTATAGGTAATCTTTCATCTCTGTTTGGGCTTCTCCTTCATAACAACAACTTGTATGGCAGCATGCCACAGACCATGGGTGGACTAGTTAGTCTTGAAATTTTTCAGATAGCAAACAATTTGATATCAGGAGAGATTCCTTCCTCACTATACAATCTGTCTTCGTTGCTATCGTTTACTTCTGGTAATAACCATTTGGAAGGAGGTCTTCCCTCTAGCATGTTCGACACCCTTGTGAACCTTGAAAGGATCATTTTGTATCAAAACCGGCTTCGCGGGCTACTTCCGGATTCGATATCCAATGCCTCCAATCTCGTCGAGTTTGATGTCGAGCAGAACAGCTTCAGTGGAGTAGTGCCTTCCAAACTGGGGAATCTGAGGTATCTGTATTGGCTAAACCTTGATGAAAACAATCTTGAAGCCAATAAGATCAGTGACTGGGATTTCCTCACCTCATTAACAAACTGCAGCCTTTTGGAGACTTTACTCCTAGAATTCAACAGGTTTGGAAGCGTACTGCCTGCTTCAATAGCCAATCTCTCCTCAATTATGACTACGTTCGCAATTGGATGGAATCAAATATCTGGAACTATACCAGCCGGAATTGGCAACCTTGTGAATCTTACTGTTCTCGGGCTGAATGACAACCAGTTGACAGGCCGCTTGCCTTCGACAATTGGTAGGCTGAAAGATCTGCATACACTGAGTTTGTCAGGGAATCGTCTAATGGGGCAAATTCCATCTTCCATTGGCAACCTCACTCTACTGAATCTGCTTTACTTAGACAGTAATGAGTTCAGTGGAAGCATTCCTGCAAGTCTTGGACAATGCAAGAGTTTGGAAGAGCTAAACATCTCACAAAATAATCTCAGTGGTGCCATCCCCAAAGAACTAGTTAGCATTTCATCTCTGACAAAACATTTGGGTTTATCAAGCAATTCCTTGAGCGGAATGCTGCCGCCTGAAATTGGCAATCTAAAAAATCTTGATGCTATTGCTATTTCAGATAACAAGTTGTCAGGTACAATTCCTAACTCTCTCGGCGATTGTCAGAGTTTGGAATACCTTTACATGCAGGGGAATTTATTTGAAGGCACTATCCCTCAATCACTGCAAAATTTGAAAGGTCTAGAAGAGCTTGATCTTTCGCGCAACAGACTAAGCGGAGAAATTCCAGAATTCCTGGAGAAGTTGGGTGCCCTGTATCAACTGAATCTGTCATTCAATGATCTCACCGGTGAAGTTCCAAGCAAAGGAGTTTTTAGCAACACAAGTGCAGTTTCAGTCCTTGGAAACAGCAAATTATGTGGGGGTAATCAAGGACTCAATTTGCCAATGTGTAACATGCAGTCAAATAGAAAACATCTGCCTGTGGCACTAAACGTTATTGCACCAATTATCGCTGGTTTGCTAGCTTTGATCATATTGGCAGTGATCTATGTCATTGTCCGTCGAAAGAACTTGAAAAAGAAAACTTCTTTTAAATCTTCGTTAGATGAACAATTCACAAAAGTCTCTTTTTCTGAGTTGCAAAGAGCAACTGATGGGTTCTCAGAATCCAATCTGATTGGTGTTGGAAGTTTTGGTTCAGTCTACAAAGGAGTGCTGGCCACCAATACCACTGTAGCAGTGAAGGTTCTCAACCTTCAAAGACATGGAGCATTGAAGAGCTTCACGGCTGAATGCGAAGCCTTGAGAAACACCCGGCATCGTAATCTGCTGAAGATATTTACTTCGTGCTCAAGTCTCGATTCTAGAGGCAATGAGTTCAAAGCTTTAATACTAGAGTATATGCCAAATGGGAGTCTGGATAACTGGCTGCATCAAAAGGAACCAGAAAATTCGAATCGGACGACTTTGTCGACCCTTCAGAGGTTGGACATAGCAATCGACGTAGCTTCTGCACTGGATTACCTTCATCATCATGGGCACCTACCAATTGTTCACTGTGATTTGAAGCCCAGCAATATCCTACTGGATGAGGACATGTCTGCTCATGTAAGCGATTTTGGATTAGCAAAGGTTCTTTGGAACCAAGCGACTGAGAACAATCAAAACTTTACAAAGTCTCTCGGAATAAAAGGAACCATTGGATATGTCGCTCCTGGTAATACTTTCAACTGATATGCATTTAATTTCTTAGCCTACAAATGTTTTCTCCTCTTCTTTCTTTTCGTATATCAACGATTCTGCAGTTTAGAGTAACTAGTAGTATCACAGGTCTTCATGGAAAGTGATAAATTTAGCTGTAGAAAATAGCAGGTTGATCACATCTGCATGAATTTTAGCTACAGATCAACGGAACTATTTCACACTCTGCACATCATATAATTTCATATCTTTGCAACAAGTCTAGGTTCAAATGTAACATTTGTCTCCAAAATGGTTTGACAGATCACACGTTCCATATCTCAATAATGATCATTGCATCCATTGATTACAGAATATGGGATGGGTGGCGAAGCCTCGGTTCATGGAGATGTCTACAGTTATGGAATTGTGTTGTTGGAACTTTTCACTGGAAAGAGACCAACTGATGACATGTTCCATGATGGTTTAAACCTTCACAAGTATGTAAAGATGAACTCTCAGGGACAAGTGCTGGATATTGTGGATCCAAATCTCCTCTTGTTGGAAGATGGTCAAGAAGCTGAAAGCAAGGCACTCGAGAAATGCATGGATTCCGTGATTAGAATTGGCGTCGCATGCTCTGAAGAAGATCCGCAAGAACGAAAGCAAATGGGGGAAGTCGTCAGGGAATTGAATGCAGTAAAAGATTTGCTTCTGAAAGTCATGTAGTGAAAGCAGCTCGACTTGAAGATGATGTATATGAAATAAAACAACAATTTAGGCATTTTGGATTGTTGTATATGAAAGGAGAGATGCTACATTTGAACATCAATTCTTCTTTCAAATTAATAATTCATAGAATATACTATGTTGTGACTTTGTGGAAGATAATTGTGTTTCATAACTGAGGAGGTTAATACCGGACATTAGACATAAGCATTGAGAAATAAATTAACTTGCTATTACCAATAATTATTAACTAATAATATTGGCCGGGTACATTCTGAGATACACAAAATAATTGAGTCATAAAAAATAAAAAATAAAATCTTTTTGAGGTATTAAAAAGTAAAATATAGAGTCAAATGATAAATATTGAGGGTGTGAATGATAATAAAAAGAATGTAGGTGTTTGTTGGTTAAATTTTCTAGATTGCCCGCGGCAGAATCAGGCAGCCTCCTTCCTCCGCCATTACCCGATCCAACGGCTCATACGCTTCCGAGCTCGTGTCCGATCCCCCGCCGCCAATTAGCCAATCCGCCGGCTTATACTCTAAGAAATTGACTGTCATCTTCTCCTTCGTCATTAACCTTCTTCTCGTTCGCTTCCGACTTCGTTCGAGACTCTTCTAGGGTTTCGCTTTGGGGAGAAAGAGAAGGATCGGGGTTTCGTAGCAGAGGAGAGATCGATGGCGACGCAGGTAGGGATGGGGCTCACCAAGATCGTTATCTTGGTCGGAGCAGGTGACTGTGATTTACCCCCTCTTTGATTCGATCGTTGTGTTGTTTCTATTGGGTTTTGGATGTTTGCTTGCGTGATCTGATGCGTTTGTGATCGTGTTTTGTAGGCGTTACCGGTTCGGTCATGCTGCGGAACGGCCGGTTGTCCGATGTATTGGGAGAGCTTCAGGTTTGAATCACTAGTTGACAAGCAAATGGGATTTCTACTTGATTCTTGACTTTTGTTTTGATTTTTTGTCTGCTCTGGTTTGATACTTACACTGCGATTTTTTTTTATCAAAATTGAAGACGAAAGTAAAAGAAAAGAGGGGAACAAGAACGATATCTCTTGTTTTCCTCTTTTTTTCCCCGGTTATGTGTTTTCGTTTTGGATTTGAAGGGCATCCATTACTTTTGTGTTAATGATGAGTGAAAGTGTATAGATTTGGTGGGAAGATGAAGCATGATCAAGTTGACATTTGTTATGTTGAAACTTTGGGCAGGATATGGTTAAGGGATTGGAAAAATCAGCACAAAAGGGAGATGATGCGAATGCTGACTTAAACGAAGTTCTTGCTTCCCAGGTACTTTCTTATTTTAATTTGAGAGGTTGTCTTCTTTTACTATGAGCGATGGAAAGTTGCAGTTGTTTAACGACGGCAGTAGTCTGTGACTCTATAAGATGCTAATAATGTTCTACGATATATAGTGTTTATTCTTTAAGGACCAGTTTGCATTATACACCTACTGGTGGCTTTTACCCATGTTACTTTATGAATTTATCCTTTAATCTTTTTTTCCTCTCTTTTTGTGAGGCTAATGACGAGATTTTGTCAGCTACTTTTGTGCCTTCCGTCATTGTAGGTTGTGGTAGTGACAATTACCTCTAATATTTTCATGATCCACCTAGGATTTTATTGTATCACAGGGATATTCGTCATGCTAGGTGATAAATATGGATTTACTCAATTTATGACATTCTTAAACTTTTTACTATTTTTTCAATATTTATAAATTTAATTCATTCATTTTTGTATATTAGAAAAAAAATCCAAAAGGAAACCTATCTATTTTGTATATTATAGTAAGATGTCGTTCATATGTTTCATAGGTTCGCCGGTTGGCCATGGAGGTCCGACAACTTGCTTCTGCACGTCCCATAACTGTTCTCAATGGAAATTCAGGCCAGACAGGTATTTTCTGTTGCAATTAAAGTTTTATTGCAAAGACTGAGATGCAATGTGATGATTATTTATGATGCTCTATGAGCTAGTATATTATTAAAATTTGCTTGCTTCTGTTAACATACTCTGAGGATATGCATGATTGTTCCATAATTTGGTTATCAGCTGATTGAGATATTCTTTCCAGGAGTTACAGCACTTATAATACCAGCTGCGACGTTGGGAGCACTTGGCTATGGATACATGTGGTGGAAAGTATGTTCCATCTTTATCATCAATTGTTAGATTTTTATCTACTTCCGCATAAGAAATATCAATTGCTGTTACTTCTGAGCTTGTATCTCTTCCTATATTGGTTTTCCTGTCATGAGTTATTTAGTTGCTTCTTTACTAGTCATATAGATTCTTTTAAACTATTGTCTCAGGAATATAATAATATGGTAGCACAATCTTCTCCAGTTTCTTTTCTTGACTAGTCTTTGTCCTGTAGATTTTTTAGCTGAATGGCATGACTCTTTACATTTGTTTCTGTCAACTAATTTTGTTTATAATTGCTTAAAAATTCATCAGGGCTTCTCTTTCTCCGACCTTATGTACGTCACCAAACGGAATATGGCCAATGCTGTTTCAGGCATGACAAAGCATCTGGAGCAAGTGTCTGCTGCTCTTTCTGTAAGTATTATACTTATGATTAGTATTCTCGTATTATTTACAGCTGTCACTTGCATCATTAAGTGTCCATTTTGTTGTACCTTCTGAAAGCGACTGGCAAATCTATGTATCAGTTCTTAGCACAAAGGACTCTAAACTATTAATTGTGTCATCAGAAGTGGAAGAAGTGCACAATTACTTCTATTTGATATTATCTGCTTGTTCTCCATGTCTTAGGAAGTGAAAGTATGAAGCCATGCTAGTATTGACTATGAAACTTATCAACTATTAGAAGTGCTGTTATATGGGAAATTTTTTGTAACTTTTGTTGGTCAAAGAAATATGGGAGTCCTTGTCATTGTATGCAGTGCAAGTTTGATTATTTTGAAACAATCATAAGTTCTATAGGGCCTTTTTTTTTTTGGTTAATATGTTTATGTAAGATGCCATGTGAATTTTCCCCTACTCAAAATGTATATTTTCCTTGTCAAATCATTAAACATAAGCCTATGACTATTTGCCAATAAAAGGGTGTTTATAGTGATAAGATGCATCAAGTAAGTTATTTAATTGTGGATGAATATGAAATCAGCTTGTTGATTCTTCTGTTCTTTCCCTCTCTTCTGCATTTCACCCGCATACTTTTTCCCCTTGAATTACATCGCCCACATTACTGCATTAGCTTTTCTCTTGATTGTTCTGTCATACTTGATTGGTCATTCATGAATGATGAGGGTCAAATTAAATCAGAGTACACTAAAAAAATGGTATCAAGCATTCCCCCCTATATTGTGATCCAGCGAGTGTGTTACAAAATTTAAGTTAATCTTGAATCTATATCCGTGCTCAAAATCTAATAATTCTTGTATATTACATGGTACCTTCTGAAATCTTTTATTTTTCCTTTTTTGTAGGCAACTAAGAGACATCTGACACAGCGGATTGAGAGGTTGGATGATAAACTGGATGAGCAAAAGGAGATATCTCGATTGATAAGAGATGAGGTACTCTCCATTTATATCTGTATATCTAGCTTCTTTTGAATTAGGTAATGCAATCATAAAGGAGAGTGGTCCTATTATGTTGTGGGAAAATATGCTGCAACATCTTTATCCCTATAATTTTTAGTTTTTTTTCCCAGTTTGTACCTTGATTTTGATAATTTGAGAAAGTAAAGCAAGTCTCTTAAACTTTCTTATGAACTCCATGTCCCTGTTGTATGAAAGCATACAGCAATAAGGTTTTCTGTCCTTTTGCGTTGCTGATGTTAGTGTGTTTTCTGCGCAACTTGTCAAGCCTTCTCTATTTCTTATGCTGTACAGGTCACTGGTGCTCATTTGAAAATCACGAATATGGGCTCAGAAATAAGCAACATCAAACAATTGGTATGGGATCTGGTGAGTGCATGTATCTTAGTATCTAATGGTCAACAATTTCTACTCTGGCAATTTGGTTCTCATATTTAATATTCCTTATTTGCAGGATGAGAAGATGAACTCAATGGAAGAGAAGCAGGTAAACCATCTTGATATGATGTGCTTTATGTTTTTTGTCCTTTCAATTTTGTTTCCTTTCTTTTGGTTCTTAACTTAGGAAATGAGAACTTATTATGTGAAGTATCTAAGTGGTACAGTACTCCCAGTTAGATGTTCAAAATTAGATGGACTTGAGAGTTTCTAGTACAAGCTTAAATATGAGTTTGTTGTCTTTGGCATCATATATGTTGAAGGAAAGGTACGTGTTAAGCAATCAGCTGTAAGGAAAATCACAAGTCAATAAGTTGTAGGGGCACTAGGTATCAGATGATTACAAATGAGTATAGGGATTAGGGATGATATGTGAACCAGAATACCTATTACCCTAACCATTGTTTTGCTATTTTTTGTATCTCATGACGAAATTGTGATTGCAGAATTTTTCGTGTGCTGGTGTTATGTACCTCTGCCAATTTATTGGTGGAAAGGGAGGGAAAATGCCTGAATTTCTGCAGGTATGGCTGATGTACTTGTGTTTTCAGTGGTTAATGTGGACATTATTATTACTTGTCAGTGATATCTTTCAGTTGTTGTGCAGACATTTAAGCTTTCATTTGGATTTGCTTGGAAGCTGTTTTTCTTTGTAACTTTGTTTTTAGCTTATATATTTGATCTACTGCTGAGAAATTATCTAGCTCTCTAGTTTCAGTTTTGCTGCCTAGTGTTGATGATTTAAATACCAAGACATCACGTATTGATATTATTGCTGAATTATTGTGAAGTCAAAAGTTTGTGAATATTATTAGAAATAATAGTATATTAGTTTTAAGTTTTAACTATATTTTGTACTTTCATCACGCTATGCATGCTTTGCGTTTCTGTGTGGTGAAAAGTGATTCATAAAACTTGTGAAATTGGTCATCAATTTGTCACTCAAATATAAAGAAACATAAAAAGATGACTTGTGGGATCACACAAAGTGTATGCAATTTGTGATCTAATCGTTGGAAATATTTACTTCTGGACAAACATATGTAAGTATGATTTATAAAACAACGTTCCAGATTGGTGCCAATTTATTTGTCAAAGCTAGTTTATAGAAGATAGTGTTTGCCATGACACCCTCTGACCTTTCTTGTGGTAGATTAGCCTCATGACGACAACTCTATCTCCTAAGGTTTTTCTAAAACATGGAGAGAGGCAAGGTGATGAAGGATCTTGCCTTAGTATTTAGAGTGCTGACCTGGTCTTGAATATAAATAGCAAAAGAGCCCAATGAAAATGGCCTTCAAGTCTATCTTTATGTCAGTTAAATAAGAACATCAATGAACTTCTGTATATTCACCTTCTAGGAGCTTGGATTTCCATTATGAGATATTAGTCACATCATACTACATCATTTTAGTCTTGTTGATTGCATTAAGTGCCTGGCAATTGGCATTTAAACTCATAACCCTGGCTAATGTCTTGTCATTTTGTACTGCAGGATGGCTCTAAGGTTGCTAGCAAGCGTTTTATTGCAGACACGAGAAGTATAAAGGTTCTAATTCCTATTGCTTGTAATTTACAGCTTTAGCTAGAACACTTTTCTGGTCCATTTTCCTTTGCTTCTGCACTCTGTCACAAATTTTCCGGCAATTAATCAAAATTTTGTATTAATACCTCTGAAGGCCTCATATAATCTAGATGTGGGGGACTCATTGCCATCCAGGAAGTTTGATGCATTGATTTAAATGATCTTTTTGAATTGTTTAGCTCCAATGGATTTACTGCTTTCTGTGGAACTTAACCTATTGGTGTAAATTTGAGACAGTTGCACTGCGGTAACTTATGTGCTGTAGAGACACAGAATAATATTGAATTTGGTGGCTCATCAAAACTTCTTTTCTTTCAACCCAGGGCCTGCAGCATATATTAGAGGCTATTGAATCAGGAAAACTTGACAAGGCTAATACTGATGCCATCTTGCCAAATGACACGAGTCCTTGAACAATTCACACAGGTTTACAACTGGTTCTCTATTTTCATATTGGAAATAGCCCGCTCACACATTGTATAGCTGTATTGACATGTTATGATATACTACTTTATGTTGCAGAATTTAGTAATGTCGACTTGACTGCTAATCTGCTATATGCTCTTGTAGGACTCTATAACTAGACGTAGAGGTTGTGCTTCTTTTGCATCAGTCAGGAACACAAAATCAAACTTTTGGTGGACTTGCCTTGTAAAGAAATGAGAGTTCGTTTTATAGGCTATGTACCATAAAACAGCCTGCTACCTGATATTGTTCAGACAACTGCTGTGTGACTGTTTTGTAGAATTGAAATAGAAAACTATCTATTAAGACATTCCCTTGTAAAAATTGTCTGCAATAAGAAATACAAGATTGCCAATTATTTGCTTTGTCTCATAAAGATGAATTTCTGAACACAGTTCTTTTAACATTAATGCAGCTTTGTGAAGTCAATCGTTCTTCTAGCTGCAGACCATCTTTTATTTTGTTAAACACTATGTGCTGTTTCATTTTATTTTCTATTTTTCTCTTGAGAAAATGTTTTGGGGCATTAGAAAAGGTTACACGAGCCAAGCGACTTGTTTATATACGCTTAAAGCTGTTAAGTTTATTGATGCGCATGGCCATCTACCTACAACTTTTAATTAGTCCACGGAGATACTCATGTGAACTCAAATGGGTCATATCTAAGGATGTCAAAGCCAAAGTATTTGGCAATTGTGATTAGCTAAATGGAAAATAAGGTATCATACATGCTGCTGACGCCTAAGTTTGGGTGGTTGCTTTTAGTAGCAATCGAACTATAGGCAGATGATAATTCGATCAAGTACTTCTCTTTTCCGATTTTAGTTTCAATCTGAATGAGAGAGGTGATGAAAGAAAAAAAATTCACAAAATTCAATTTGCTATCTTGTCTCTGATCCCAATATCGATTTCTAGCTATCGAATCTGGCACAAGATCACAAGCAGTTCCAAAGTGATTGCTCGATGCGAGCTGCAGTCCTCGGCAACTCAAAGTTCTGCATGCTGTCAACATCTGAAGAACAAGCAAGTGCGTCATCGGCATCTCCAATGTAAAAGATTGCATTGTACTCATCATCATATTGCAGCCTCTCATCCTTTGTGCCCATTACTTCAATCTCTGCATCAAGTGTGCTCTTATTCTTCTCCATTAGTTCCTGAAACATTGAGGACCTCAGAAGGAGATCTAATGCAGCTGGAGAGGATTTACTGCAAGAACCACCCCCTTGTAGTTGATGGGGCACAGACTGTTGGTCGTATCCGTTGCTCATCTCTTCAATGAGATAGGGGTTGTTCAAGAACTGCTCAACCTCAACAATATTGTCTTGGAAGTTGTCATGAGCCTCCATAGTTCTTGGTTCATTCAGACTGTGTTCTTGGGAGCTCAAACTATTGGTATCTCCTGGCTTTAGCCATCTGATATATGTGCTTAAATCGAAGTTGGTCACAGCGTTAATTCCACGGTATTCGATTGCGGCGATGTCGTAAGCGCGAGCAGCCTCTTCTTGAGTGCCTGTAAGCAAATCTTGCCATGTTAAATTGTGTACAGGAAAGTTATTCGGAGAGGATAAGAGTGAGCATATGACATACTATAAGTTCCAAGATAGAGGTACTTGTTTCCAAACACTCTTCCAATCCTTGCTTCCCACCTTCCATTGTGATGATGCCTGGAGTTTTCAGAAGTGATTGTACATCTAGCCACGTTGTTGATGTATAGAACTAGTGATGAAAACAGAGAGAGAGATGTACTTGGAGTATTACCTTGCAACTCCTCTATATTTGGAGACACCTCTAGAAAAACCATTGCTCTTCCTGTTAGTGGAGCAAAGACGATTGTTAAAGTTAAAAAGAGATCACAAAAGCTCTCTATATTGGGGTGTATAGATAAAGTTTGAGCAATTAATACCTTCTTATTGAGGCTAGGTACTCTTCTTTGGTTAAGCTCTGCATTACTTTTATCTCTTTCTCATAATCGGATATCTGAAAAAGTTTAACAAATGAATGAAAGAAAGTAATTGAACTCGTATATTTTCATTGAATTTATATCTACGATTCATAATAAGAGGAATAATGAACAAGTAAAACATAGTGCTCTTGTTCATATAATTATTCCAGACTTGAATGACATAAACATACTGAGAAATTTATGTATGTGGTGATTCCCCAGTACTTCAATGCAGCTAGGTCATAAGCTCTTGCCGCCGCATCTTCCTCGTTGTACGCGCCAAGATAAACTGCTTTGAATCATATTCGAACTTTATCTCATATATAAAACAATGAACAAATCAAGAAGTATATATATATATATATATATATATATATATGAGTTAGAAATCTCATGACTCATGACCTTGCTTTCCTTTCTTCCTTTGTGCTGCATTCCACGATCCCTTATCCCACAAGTGTGCTTCAAACCGGCCTGTCCATCTATGCCTACATCATGATCAACCTTGTTATATATATATATATTTCTAAAGCTTTAAAACTCGTGACATGCATACTCCCTAGTTATATATATCTATTAAGCATATATATGCACTTGTTACATGCTATATATATATATACCTGCTAACTCCTCGAAATCTTGAACTCCTCTTAATTGCAGCACTGCTAGTAGTAGTACTAGAATTATCAGCTATCTCCTTGTTATTCTCGTTCATCGCCGATAACAAAGCAGGCTCTCTTCTCCTCCTCTTGACACCCTTCACTCCTTCAATAGTAGCCTTCATTGCTCTCATGGGTGGGCTAACAAGTTGTCCTCCAATGCTGTTTATAACCTCACTCTTCACCAAGATATCCATGCTAATAGTTGCTGTGATTTGAGTTCTTGTTAATTTCTACCTACAAGAATAAGGACAAGAGCAGACGATGATTTCGGGATTAAGTACGAGACAAATCTATTGTTTTTTTTTGTGTGGATTTGCCAGCCTAAGCCATCTGTTACTTTGTTTAATCTCGAGATCAAAGCTTGACCTGGGTTAAGTATAAGTTTAAGCTGGAGTTACAGGGCTCCAATATTATTAAAAATCCAATCTTTTTGTCCTAATTCGACCACCATACAAAAACAATAAGCCTAACATGCAGGGGGTAATATGAAAAATTAGAGATAAAAATAGATAAAAGTCTTATAAGATTATTCAATTTTAATTCCTAAACGGGCAAATCTTCTGCATGGGCTTGTCTGACAACTTTATCCACCAAAAATTCTCCTTTGATTGCGATAATTTCAGAGGCAACATCTTGCATCTTAATCCGATCTTTGGGTGCTTCCATCGAACACGAGAGGCCGATTTGGATTAAAGGAATGACGCAGTTTTGCATTCTCGCCCTCGCGTTATTCTCCTTTTCGAATTGGGTATTCCCTTCTTGGCCTTCTTCGTGAAGCATCTCAGGGTCCAGGATCTCAACCAATTTGTCTGGAAATTTCATGGCGACAAATTTGTGAAGGCTAAGACCATCCTTAAACACGTCATCTGTGGGTCTCTTTCCTGTGAGCATCTCCAGAAGAAGTATTCCGTAGCTGTAGACATCTCCCTGTGTCGAAATTTGGCCACCCATACCATATTCTGCATTTTTAGAAGAGTAAATAAAATAAAATAAAACCAGAGTACTAAATTGCATAATTGCATTTTAAGGGGCAGAATGTAAATCATGGGGCCAAATTGTAAGTTGAGGATATAATGTCAATGTCACAATTGGTACGTAGTTTAGGGGTGAAATTGTAATTTAGCCAAGATAAGTCTAAGCTAAACCCACCTAAATATTGCTTTTATAGCGGAAGTCATAGAACGGCTATCAGGTAAGCCATTCGTTTGTAAACCAAAATTTATGCAAGGCATATAAATTCGTGAAAACTATTACTGAGTTCATGCTAATTTCGTGATAAGTGCGAAAATTGAATGCCATTTGAGTTTAATTGGTTGCAGGAAGAGAGTTTTTTTCAGGGTTAAAATTTAGTAGTTTGCTCCTGAGTGCTGGTTTACAGTGATGACCACAACGTGTTTGTTGTTTGGCCTCTGCAAGACATGTGCAGGGAAACAGTTTATGCAGATACTTCATGCATGTGTATCATTGGTAGATACTTCATTCGCTGTAGTTTAACTAATTGATGATTATCGTTTTTTTTTTTTAAATTTCTTTACAGAATCCACTGCATATAATTTCAATAGAGATGCAAAGTAGGAAGTGGCAACTAGGGAAGATATTGGATTATTACCTGGTGCGACGTATCCAATGGAACCTTTCAGACCAAGCAAGCTTGTTGAATTCCCAGATGTTGTTGAGCCAGAAGCGTAGAGGAAACGTGCTAAGCCAAAATCACTCACACGGGCAGTCATAGTACTGTCCAGAAGAATGTTGCTTGGCTTTAGATCACAATGGATTATAGGAGACACACAATGGTGATGCAGATAACATAGAGAAGAGGTGATATCCATGATTATGTTAAACCTTTGGGCCAGATTTAACTTGCCCATTCCATTGTGCCCCTGAACTTTTGGATGCAGCCAATCTTCTAGGCTCCCATTTGGCATGTACTCAAGGATTATAGCTTTGAAGTCATTCCCTTTGTAATCTGCTGTGGAGCATAAGGTAATTACATTGAGGAGATTTCTGTGACGAATGTTTCTCAAGGCTTCGCATTCTGCAGTGAAGCTCTTTACCGCTCCATTCTGATGAAGGTTGAATACCTTCACCGCAATGGTATTTGATTCAGCATGCAATTTCCCTCTGTAGACAGAGCCAAAACTTCCAGCACCAAGCAAGTTGGCTAAAGAGAAACCATCGGTTGCTTTGACGATATCGGCGTAAGAGACTTTTTCGTACTTGTCCTCCAAGTGACAAGCTGATTGATTTGGTTTGTCTTTCATCCTTGATCGACATAGAATGCAAAATAAGAATGAGAGCGAGATTAAAGCAATGGTTGCAACTGGAATTGTCACCATGAGTATAAGGGACCTTGATTTGCTACTAGAAGATTGGTAGAGGGAGCAAGGTGGTAGGTGCAATTTTGGATCACCGCCACATAGTCCTCTGTTTCCAAGGACAAATATTTCAGTTGCATTGGAAAAAATACCACCTTCTGGCATTTCACCCTCAAGATCATTGAAGGACAGATTAAAATATTGCAGAGAACCAAAGGATTTAAAGAAGTCTGGGATGTTCCCAGACAAGCTGTTTAGAGAGAGATCCAACTCCTTGATGCCTCTCAGATTTCCGAATGATTGAGGAGTAATCTTTCCTTGAAGTAAGTTGCCTTCCATGTGAAGGTACTCCAAAAGAAGACAATTACCCAGAGTGGCAGGAATTTCACCGGACAACTTATTGTATGAGACATCTAAGAAGCCAAGATTTATCAAGCTGCCTACTTCCAGTGGTATGGCCCCAGATAGATGATTGCGTGATAAGTCCAGGCCTTGACTGAGAGAAGAAAGGCTAGCAAGCTCCTTCGGTATACCTCCATCAAGTGCATTACCAGAGAGGTTCAGCGTCAACAATTTTTGGCAGTTCCCCAGGATTGCTGGTATGGTTCCATTCAATTCATTATCATACAGGTAGAGCTCATTCAATTGATTGAGGTTGCCGATAGAAGCTGGAACTGGACCAGAAAGTTTGTTGCAGGATAAATCTAGGTAGAGTAAGTTGTGAAGGTTACCAATGGCTTCAGGGATGATTCCAGTCAATAAATTACTTTCCAGAAAAAGAACAGTGAGGTTGACGAGGTGTCCGATCCCAGCAGGTATCATCCCAGATATTTGGTTTGATCCTATCCGCAACTGCTCAAGCGTCGTGGAGAGATTGCCTACAAAATTAGGCAAGCTACCTTCAAGCACGTTGCTTTGTAGAATCAACGTCTTCAGTAATCTGCAATTGGACAAAGAAGAGAGAAAGCTCCAATCACCGGCTTGTAGTTGATTCCCCCCCAGATTTAATTGTTGAAGATTTTGTAGGGATCCTAGGTTGGAAGGTATGATTCCGCTAAAAGAATTAGTAGCAAGATCAAGCATTTGAAGGCCAGAAATGTTGGATAGAGAAGGGGGGACTGGTCCTTCAAATTGGTTTCCTTCCATGATCAATATTTGAATATTTGGAAGAGTGTGGCCAATGTTTGGTGGTACTACCCCAGATAGTTTGTTGGTCCCCAAACCCAAGTGAGTGAGTGACGAAATGTTGTAAACAGAAGGTGGTATTAATCCAGACAAGTTATTCGTTGACAAATCCAGTTGTTGCAAGCCAGGAATGCTGCCTAAACTTTCTGGGATGCTTCCCTCTAGAAGGTTGTTATGAAGGAAAAGGGTGACAAGGGAAGAGATATTTCCTATAGATGGTGGGATACCTCCTGATAGACTATTTATTGACAGATCAAGATGTTGCAGTGACGAGGTAATAATCTTTGCTGAAGCTGGTATGATCCCTGTCAGTACGTTGTGAGAAAGATCAATACCAACAAGTGACGAGCTGTTAAGGAAAGCTGAAGGGATCTCTCCTGTCAGACTATTGTTTGAAAGGGAGATATATTGGAGGGAGGAGCTGTTTGCAAGGAAAGGAGGGATTTCTCCGCTAAGTCTGTTGTTATCCAGGTAAATATGATTGAGAGATGAGCTGCTCCCCAATAGCCAAGGGATGTTGCCTACGAGATTATTGCTCGTAAGGATCAATGTTTTAAGGTTGGGATGGGAGCCGAAGCTGTTTGGGATTTCTCCTTCGAGTCTGTTATTTTTTAGACCGAGGGTTTGTAGTTTGAGGCATTGGGTGAGACTGGAGGGGATATTACCCATGAGCATGTTGCTCGACAGACTGATTACCTCAAGACGAGAACACTGCGAAAGAGTGGTCGGAATCTCGCCATCAAGAGAATTCATGCTGAGGTTGAGGTACTGAAGTCGGGATAGAAGGCCGAGCTCTGGTGGCATTTGTCCATGCAGTTGATTGTTTGGTAGGTGAATTCTCTCAAGAAAAGTGAGATTGGCTATGCAAGATGGCAGGAGACCTGTTAGGCTTAGGGAATCAAGGTTCAAAGCAGTGACTCTTACTGGTTTATGCCTGTTACAAGTGACTCCACGCCACTTGCAGAAATTGAGAGATTCATTCTTCCAGGAGGCCAAGGCTCCAAGGGGGTCAGAAAGCTGGGACTTGAAGCAAAGGAGGGTCTGTTGGTCATTACTAGTATTGCCAATAGTTGGAGCAGCAGCAACAACAACTATTGCAGACTTGGAATGCAACAAGGTTGGACAAAACAAGAGAAGGATGAGAGCAAGGGGCAAGATAGAATATGAACTCAAGGCAAAAGAGATATTCATCTTGTGATGGAGGACAACACTGAGGCCTGGAAACACTTGAGAGGTAAAATTTTCATGGAACCTATCATTTATTAGGTGTTTCAACGCGGAAATTGGTTGGCATGTAGTGTATGATTAATCAAATCATGCCAAAAACTGAAAGAGTTTGACTGTTTCTCACTCGGGAAGGATTTCATCATTTAATCTTCTTCAAAGGAAAAAAAAAATCTAGATTATTGAGTTTGTGTTAATCATGTTAGTTTATGTTAAAACTCAAAGTGTCATTGTGTAGTTCCTTTCATCTTTTTTGACAAGCCTCGTCTAGATTTCTAGTATGATTTTGCATGTCATTGTCTAGTTCTAAATTCTACTCATTTTCTTTATTGACTACGTGTGGAACAAAATTGTCTTCCACATCTTCTTTCCATTTTCCTTGTTTTGTTCTCTCAATTCTATTTGGAACTGGACTTTCCTGTTATGTCATTATCTTGTTGCCCTTGTTGAAGGTAAGAGGTACCTAAGAATAGTTCCGACACTTTTCTTGAGGGAGACATCTCTAAGGCTGACCTAGGGCCAAAATAAAAAGTCAAGTCTAGGAGCCACTGTCTGGTTATGTGGTTTGTCCTAAATAATTAATCTAGGATTACTCTAAGTACTGCATCTAGAAAACTCAAATCGGAGGAATTCTTTATGGTCTGATTGCAATGTTGTGTTTGGTGCCAAGATCATAAACTACAGTTTACTGTCCGAACATAGAGTCAATTGTGAAATTTTAAGTAGGGGTTGTCAATGAGCCAAAGACGACTGATCTAGGTTTTAGCCTTGCCTGTGTTTGGCTAAAATTTAATTTTATTGAACTCGAACACTAGCTAAACTCAAACAAAAAAAAAGCTAAAATCCTAGTTCTTGTTCAGCTCAAAAGGAATTCATGCAGCTCATGTTCAGGTCGTTTGGCTTGGAAAAAAATAAGTCAAGCTTAACTGACTAAGTTAAACTAATAAATTTATGGAACTAAAGATTTAACCATTCAATTTTTAAATTCTTAATCTTCAACTATAATACCTATTAACTAGTAATCAGTTTTCGGCCGTTAGATTTGAGTATAAACATCAATATGTATATATATATATATATATATATATATATCTTGAGTCAAATATATTTATATTTAAAGCTCAAATATTGGCTCAAGTTCGACTCATTTATTAATTGAGTGAATTGATCTCAAACAAAATTTGAAGCTGAATGTAGTATGATATTAATCAAATCATGCCAAGGACTGAAAGAGTTTTGACTGTTTCTCACTCGGGAAGGTCTTAATCGTTTAATCTTCTTCCAAAGAAAAAGTCTAGCTTATTGAGTTTGCGTTAATCATGTTAGTTTATGTCAAAACTCACATTGTCGTTATGAAGTTCCTTTCATTTTTTTTTACTGGGCCTCACACTTCTGGACGTCTAGTATGACTTTCCATGTCATTCATTGTCTATGTAAGCTGGCTCACTGTCTAGTTCTAAATCCTAATAAATTTCTTTATTGAAACTGGACTTTCTCCCACGTCTTCTTTCCCTTTTCCTTGTTTTGTTCTCTCAATTCTACTTGGAACTGGACTTTCTTGTTACGCCATCATCTTGTTGCCCTTGCTGAAGGTAAGAGGTAGGCGTCTCTAAGGCCTGAGCTAGGGTCAAAATAAGAAGTCGAGTCTAGGATCCACTGTCTTGTTATGTAGTTGGTCCTAAATAATTAATCTAGGATTACTCTAAGTAGTGCATCTAGAAAACTCAAATGGGAGGAATTCTCTATATTCTGATTGCAATATTAGTGTCTGGTGCCAAGATCATAAACTACAGTTTGCTGTCCGAACAGAGTTATAATTGCAAAATTGTAAGTCGAATAAGGAGTATGTTATTTCCCATTGTTATAGCTGCTATGTTATGAATAATTAGATCAACAGGCACTGGAGCTAAAGTCAGTTTCAGCACTACAACTATACAAGGAAGTTGGTCAACACGCGGAATCAGACTTGACAAAGTGGCATTTTTTATCTTTGGATTCATCTAAATATTGTCATCTCCAGGTCTTTATCTAACTCTACAGCCTACCAGGATGGACAAGTTCTTCGCTCTTAGCTGAGACAAAGGCTCACCTATTCTTGCGAAGATTATAAATAGAGAGCCTCTTAATTTCTTGAAGGTTAACCACGATTGCTGAGAGAAGGAAAAGAGAAAAAAGAAAAAGGAAAATGGCTCTAAAGGTTTCTCTCATCTTCTGCACGCTCTTGGTGTTAAGCTGCTCCAGCTCTCGCATTCCCTCTGCCATTGCTGCTAGAGCTCTCTGTAGGAATCTGCCTCTGCGTTGTGAGTATCCTCTTGTAATTGATACCCTTACACTCTCTATTTTGATTCCATTTTAGACATGAGTACGTTTTTTTTTTCCCCTAAAGATGGCCGTTTTGACGTCCATTTTATGCCAAATCATATTAATACTCTACTGTTGTATCTTTATGATGTGGCATACTCGATAGGAAGGATTTAAAATCAAGATCTCTTACTCTCTTTTTTTCTTCTTATCATCGTCTTTCAGTTATCCAACTATCCAAGAATGGCGAACCAACACACCCAAATGCAAATGATAAAGCTGCCTTAGAAGCATTCGAACTTGAGCTCATCCCAGGCAAAGGGGCCGTGGCTGGTGCTAGAAGATGGCTGTTACAAATCGGCTACGGATCGACTCCTTATGTTCCTTATGGAAATTATCCTGTTTCGGGGAGCCCTCCTGGTCCTCCTGGAAAGTAATTAACATTAGTAGCCTTATTTTTATAGTCACGTAACAGTTTGTAGAACTGGAATAGAAGAATAAAGGAGGGCAGAGTTATTTTGGCATGAATCAAGATAGGCCAGTTGTTGAGCAGATTAAAGTTAGAAATGTTCAACTAATATATACTGTAATCCAGATGTTGCCATATTATAATCTTCTAACTAGCTGCTGTGTCTTTGAACCCCGTTAAAAATAAAAGGACAGGGATGTGTCCTTATATATCTTTGATTATTATTATTGCCCACGCAAGGTTGCAGAATAATGTATACTCAATCAGCCCACAAACCAAAAGAAGGAACCCAGAAGAGTAGTAGTGCAACGCAAGCCTAAAAAGTATGGACCGCATCCAATTAGCACCTCTAATTAGTGAGAAAAGAAGAAGATCAACGGTAGCTAATATGATGCTACATAAGGTCACCGTGTGAAAATTATAAAAAAAACCCTTAAATACTAGCAGAAAATATTTATCCCTGGAATTTAGAACAAGCAGAAATGCAGAATAGGAAGAACAAATCAAAAACGGAATATGGCAAGCAAACACACAACATCTGGATAGTCTTCTAGTACTATCTGGTTGGCAAACGTGAAGCACGCAGTTAAATGCAAACATCTTTCAGCATCAACGACTATTGACAGAATGAGTGGAGAATGGCACACTACATCATTGAAATGTAAAGATCTCTTCCACGCCTTTAAACTCTGGCCTGCCTACCTTCTTTAATATTAATATGGTAATCTCAATCCACAAAATCTCTAACCACATCCATAATAACGGTTGGAAGGAGGGATTCATTCGCTCTATCTTCGGTCACCAGCTAAGTCAATCCATCCTTAGAATCCATATCCCCCTAACTATGGGGATCTGATAAATGGATTTGGCATTTTCACCCGTCCAGGTATGCTTCTTCTAAAACTGCCTATTATCATATCAAAAATTAGTTGGGCAGAAAGGCTTGCTAGCCAAGTTAGAAGAACCTTTAGGATCTAGCAATCCCATCAAAAATTAAAATCTTTCTTTGGAACTTCTGTTAGGGCAGACTTCCTACAAATTGTAACTTGAGTAGCCTTGGTCTTGCTGTGGACCAATGCTACCCGGTGTGCTCTTTGTACAATGAAACTACTAATCATCTCTTCCTCTATTGTCGGGCTGCCATTATAATTTGAGATTATGTTAAGAGGCATACGGCATATAAAATTAGACTTTGGGACAGTTGGGCCGATAGCACTTGGTTCAATGAAGGCAAAGGCTCTCGGCAAGAGATAGAGCCTAGCTCAGGGAGCTCATTGCAGTATCCTTTTGGATAATATGGAAATATCGTAATCGAGCAATCTTCAACAAGGAGAGAGAAGACCTCGATAAGGTTTGCTCACGTCTCATCCCATTAGCCGATGAATATATGAGTAGTAGATATGTCGAATACACGAAACCTGTTTTCTCTGAAATATTTATTCGATATGAACCACAACCTCCGAGTTGGTGGAAAATAAACACTGATGGCTCTTTTGAGAGTATGAGGAAATTGGAAGGACGGGTTTCGTGATTCAACACTCTAACTGTGCCCTTCTCTTTGCAGGAGCTCATTGTGGGTTTTACTCATTAGTTCTGATAGTAGAGGCAGTAGTAATTAGGGAGGCACTTCTATTCCTAAAGTACAAAGATTGTCAAAGAATCATCATCGAATCAGATTCTCTCCTTTTGATCAATATTTTAAATGATGCAACTAAGCGGTCAGCAGAGTTTATAGTGTCTGACGTCAAATTCTTAACTTGTAATTATTAAAATTATAAAGTTAATCATATTTTTAGAGAGGTCAATTATCCTGCTGATTGGCTTGCTAATTTTGAGAGAACCAATGACTATGGTTGTACCTGGGATGGGGGTTTTTTTTTTAATCTTCTACAGTTGTTGGCCTCCGATTCTAACAAGGCTTTTTGTAACCGTGAAAATTAGTTTATAAAATCCTTCCTTTTAAAAAAAAACAGATAATTGCTCGAGAAGTATATAAAATTTAGATAGGTTGGCTACTCTACAATAAAACCATTGGCCATCACCGTGATAGTAAACTTAACATGTTGCATCTTCTTGCACTTCAAACTGAAGATTGATTGTTTGCATCTCGACGCGGAAAATAAGCAATATCCTCATGAACCCCAACGGATATCAAGTGAACGTTATAGTTGTAATTAAAAGCAAAGATATCATAGACTACACCTCAGGTTTTGGTTCATTTCTAATAATTGTGAAGCAAACATCTTGCTCTCACTGTGTAGTAATCATGATAACAACGAGAAATGCCAAGAAGAAAGAGCATATAACACATAAATTAATCAGGAAAACCAAAGCAACAGCATTAGCTTGCAGAACAAACATTTATTGTTTTTTTCTTTGCAGTAGTAGTAATTATTATCTGTCGAAAGCACACTTCCATTCTATTTCTTCCCAACTCTCAGCAAATGCAAATGCAAATGCTAGGAGAGGAGAAATCAACATCCAAAATGTACCCTTTGAAAAGATAACAAACAAGGGAAGAAGTAGAAAATTTGTGACCAAGGGAAGTGCTTCTGACCAGCATGAGTGGTACAACATATTGTACATTTCATGCAACGCATAATTCAACAATTTCGATCCTAGTTCAGACCCAATACTTGGGTTTACATTTTTACAATTTAGACTTGAGTTGTGCAGAGGTGAAAAACCAAGTCAAAAAGGTGTTACATGAAAAGTATCAAGAGAATATTATAACCAAGCATAATCCCTGCAGCTGAACTTATCTTATTATCGCTATCTAAGTATCCTTCAGAGAGATTAGGAAACCGAGAAAAAAATCAACTCATCTGGCAGTGCCAGGAAAGTGATATCTCAATCTGATGCAACATCTGATATAGTGTAGCTCTCTCAAGAAACCAAAGGGTTGTAAAGTCACTCGTAAATTCATAGGTTCTTCCAAAACATGCAGAAAAGCTATCAAAATTGCTTTCTTTTGCTTTTGAATAGCTTGTCCCTCTTAGCGTAGACATAAAAGAAACCAATAACAAAAACTCCAGCCATGGAAACCGAAGCCCATGGAAATGGTGGGTCTTTAAAACAAACCAATGAAGCCTCCAGTTCTTGAGATGCCTGATAAACCAGTGTGTGAATTGCATAGAGATCATGATCTGAAGACCTCAAAAAGAACACCGCTTTCTCATAATCCAAATGGGACATAGCCGAGACCACCTTCTCCAACTTGTGCTTGAGCAGATTCCACCTTTGAACAAATTCAACATACTTGTTCTTCTTAAGAAGCTTCCTATCACCACCATGTGCCGCCATAGAATCCAGCACACTGATGGCGCTGGTGATCGTATAGTTCAGTGTCGTCAGAAGAACGTTCCTCCGAGCTGCATCTCTCTGAACAAATGACAGTGATGAAGTCTCAGAAAAAGGACCAAATGGAGTCTGCCCGACACTCCAAGTATAGTCCACCAGCGTATTGTTATGCACTGGACTCCATGAAAGGTGGGTAGGTGTGACACCCCACATGCTCTGGAGGATTGAGCCAATCACCGGGCGCTCCAGGTTACGGGTCTGCGTGATCACATGCCGCCCATTACAACTGTAGTCGCTAACAGTCTGTGAGCTCCTGGTCCTCACAGCGATGACCATGTCCCTGAAAGCAACAGCCTGGTGGTACCGGTCCAGCAAGAGGAGCTTGTCATAATCCAGATCAAATACATAAACAGGCAGAATCTTGCCGAAGTTTTCTTCACCAATCCCTGCTGATCGGCGAATCTCTTCCACCGACTCTGACAGTATATGTCTTAGCCGCTTTGAGTCCAAGTACTCGTTCACGATCAAGGTATAATTCTCAAAGAGAAATCTCGATGTGAATGAGTTCGTAGATCGCGCAATGGCAAATGAACAGAGAGGGCACTCTGAGAACTTCACACTGTATGATTTGAATGCTAAAGACTGATCCTTGTAGGTCAATTCACTCTCCTTAAGTGTCTGCTCTATAGAATTCCAATCCAAACCAACGGGATCATTCGCATCAGGCCCATGAATATGAACAAGCTGGATCAAGAGGGTATTCTCGAAGAACACTGGGATTCTAAGAGACGGGGTCAAGAGTGATTGATAGGCGCTGAGCACCAAGGAAGAAAGGTCAGAAAGGAGTGTCCTTTCCGATCTCGGCCGCCCATGTAATGATGCTAAAGGGTGGAACTCACCTCGTGGAAGCACGCCATCGCCAGATAAGGCTGGGCCGTAGTCCACCGGTCCGGCGCCGAGATCGATCCATATGTACCGCTCCTTCCCAGTCCAGAGAGTCCCGAAACACTTCGTAAAAGCCGGAGAGGAGTCTTTACCGTCATATGAGTAGGCATAGGGCTTCGATTGAGATCCGAGATCGAGCAAGTAGATGTAGAAGGCCGGGGCGGAGGTGGAGAATTCTTTTTGGAAATCTTTGTGGATGATGGAATCGATTACGGAGTAGGGAACGGAAACGAGGGACGATCGGTAGAGAGGTGAGGGGGAGGAGTCGAGGTGGGAGCGAAGAGCATCGGAGAGGGGAGCGGCGAGGGGGGAATGGGAGACATCGAGGTGGAGGGCGTGGGAGATGGCGAGGTGGTGGGAGTCGGCAGCGATGGCGTGGAAACGAGCCGAGGAGACGGCGGCGGAGGCGAACGATTGGAGAAGGGAGGGAGCGGCGGAGGAGAAGGAGGCCCCGACGAGCTTGACGGAGACGGGGACGGAGACCTCGAGAGAAAGTAGGTGGGAGATGAGAGAAGAGGAGGAAGGGGAGAATGGAAGGGGTTGAGACAAGGATTTCTTGAGGGAGGAAGGGAGGGAGAGGAAGGAGTCGTTATTGGCGGAGGGGTCACGGCGGAGGAGGTCGGAGAGGAAGGAATCGAGGCCGAGGGTGGAAGGGGAGGAGGAGGAGGAACGGATCGGTAGGAAGGAGAAGAGGAGGAGGAAGGAGAAGACTAGAGTTCTGGACATGGTTGAGTTAAGGATTAGGGTTACGGTTTCGGTAATGGAGCACCGAGAGAGGGAGGGAGAGAGTGATCGGGGTCGGGGCTGTTAAAGAGAATTGACTCCGAGTGAACTCGGATGAGTAGAGAGTAGAGAGTAGAGCGAAAGACTCAGGTGAGTTGAGACTCGTTTCAAAGGCCCAACTGGCTTAAAACAATAAAAAGCCCATGGGATGGCAATTCAAAGATATCCATCCTATCCGTCATATAAGTCACGTGAGGCTCACGCCTTACCTCCCGCCGTCCTCTTCGCCTGAAGAAAAACCGATAAAAAAAGCACCGCCTTTTGCCGCGACCATGAACACCGTCGACCGTTAGAAACGTCTCTCTCCCTCTCCTAGGGTTTCCTCTCAAGCGACCGATCGCTAATGGATCGGGTCTCGGCGTCCGGGAGGACTCTGGCGGATCTCGACGCCGACTCCCTTGCCCACACCGCGGGTTTCTTGAGCCTCCGCGACGTGACCAACCTGGCCATGACCTGCAAGCCCCTGCGCAACTTCGCCTACTCCGACGCCGTTTGGTCCCGCCTCTTCGCGTACCTCCCTTCTCCTTTTATTGTTAATCCAAATTCCGATTCCTTAATTGGGTTTTGCATTTTGCAAGTAATGGAGTTGGTCTAGAGTGTAAAAGAGGGATCTTGAGGTAATCCAAGAAATGTTTCTTTTCCACTTGTTGATATGTTTTCTATAAGCTTGGATAGATGAATTTATAGAATCTTGAGGGACTTAGCCGCAAGAAAAATTCTCCACGGTTATGCTTATTGCTGGACATGTGATTGCCACATACCAATAGACGATCTTGTAAGGCCTGTTTGGATTTTGTTTCATCTTATTTGTTGGCGATAATTTCATGTTAACTTAGAAGTAGGCTATAATCGACAATCGTAGTCCTTGTTGAAAGATCTGACTTAGTAATTACCTCCACTTTCACTGTTGTTCCGTAGACTTCACGGTTTCATTCCTCAAAGAACTCCAGCTCGTTTGAGTTTTCATTCATAATTTTGTACAAGTTAGCTCCGAACTTGATCTACATGGTGACGTCAAATATATCTTATTTCACATTCTTGTGGCTTTGGTACATAATCTTTCGCACATTTGAAAAGTAGATACTTTTTTAATAGGTTTTCTGCATATTAGTTTATATGGTGTAGCTCTTTCATTTCATAGGAAAGGAATGGCGAGGTTGTAAACTTCTTTGATGTTTGTTTATATCTGTATATTTCTTTGTTAAGTCATCTGCTTTGAATGCACAGGGAGCACTGGCCACATCAAAGTCTATTTCCTGGAGCCTCAGGAGCTAGGGAACAATATATTGGCCGGCATACTGCATTACATCAAATGAAATTCAACGATCCCTTGAAAGTTTTTTTCTTTACATATCCAATTCCTCATAGCCATATAATGCTGGACAGAAATGATATCTTGCTTGCTCAGGTGAGCATTATTGTACTCAGGTCAAAAGTCAAAAAATGTCGGCAGCCTCTCAATTTTTGAAATCTAATGTTGATCTAGAGGTCTATTAAAGATGGTTTAGCAGTTTATTTGAGACATTTCTTTTCTCTTTAGGGCTCAATCGCGCAAAGGTTGAGACTTGATCCTTTAGACTCTAATATCTCAGCTTGTGAAACTTTGAGAGCTCATGGATCAAGGATCACCTGTATGAGGTGTGTTGGGTCCCTAACTTCATTTTATTTCATTATACTGCATCCATGACGACCAACAGTACTTCTCTATTTGTCTGCAGTAAAATTGTCAGTGGGAAGTATAGTTTCCTCAGTAGAACAATATAATTTTAATCAGATTTGTTCTAAATTTATGCCATCTCAGACATCCATCATGTTGAGCAAAATGCTCATTACTCTGTTTATGACAATGAAAATTTGCACCTTTTTCCCTAAATTATTTTCCATCACTTGTTTTTTGCTATCAGGAAATGTAAGTATATTTTAAGTTGTCTGTAATTCTTCTCTGTTAATTGTTTTTCCAATCATCAGTATGTAACTCATTTATTTTAAGTATAGTTTACTCTTAAGTTGGTGAAATTCTATGGTCAACTGACAAACATACCTTGCATATGAAAGTCATGTATTTCATTTTTTATCCTGATAAGATTCATTATTCTAGTTTTTTTTTTTAAAGAAAAATAGATTCATTATTCCAGTGTTACCATTAGTCTTTTAACTCAATAATGTGTAGAGTAATGATGTTTTAGTGTTTCATAAGTAACAGATCTGTTAGATGCATTAGCAATAACCTTGTGTAAACAAATGGTATGATGGTATCCATCCTGATCGGGATTCATACATAGTTGAATGTTGTTGCTTTTGCCTACAGATTGTTTCCAATAATTGGCACATCGTTATTTCGAAATGAGATGCAAAATGAAGAAAATGTCTTGGTCACTTCAAGCTTGGACAGAACCATTCGACTTTGGTCCAAGGTAATATGAACTTTTGGTTCTCCTTGGTGAATTTTGTTACTATTCTCCTTTTTTCGTTTTATTGATATTTTTGCACATTTTTTTAAGGTTAATAAGTCATTTTCTAGGGCCGTTCTCAACGCTGTTTTAAAGGTCATAGCGGGCCTGTTACTGCTCTTGCTGACAAATTGCTGGGAGAGGGCGGGTCAAAAGTACTTGCCAGTGGAGGGGAAGATTGCACTGTTCGCCTTTGGTCCGTTAGTTCAAGTGGGAAGCATCATCCTCTCATTTTGACATACCATGGTCATGAGAGAACTTTGTCATTTTTGTCAGTCGCTTGGTATGAACTTCTCTTCTCATTATAGTTTGGATGTCCCAACAGTCAACAGACATAAATCTCTATCTTGCTGTAATAATCCTATATTGTATTGAGTTGTGGTAAACATAACAAAAACATACTTATTGCCAGACTACTTAAACTCTTAACTGCTTTTCTTCTTAGAATTGTCTGTAGGGTAAAGAATAATGTACGTAATAGCAAATGAATGAACTTATTTATGACCTTATAATCTTGCTACAGATTTGCAAGAGTTTCCATTTCACGCTTGTCGCCGTCTGGTCTTCTGAGTTTATTATATATACTTTTCTGGAAATATGATTTTTTTGCGAGGAAGGTGCAAATGATGCCTTTTCATCAAGTGTATAGTTTTCTATGTAGATCTTAAGTTTGTAATGGCAATTGCTATTTCACCAAGTGGACCATACTCTCTAGGTAGTGAATTTTTTTCCCGGAGAAACATACATCTTGGTTAAGATATATGTTAGGCACACTTGGGAAGTGTTCCCTCTTGCCATGGCACGGTCATCTTTTGATAAAGCACCATCAGCTTTTATCTTAATTTTTCAAATATGTCTGGTGCATCTGAAGTTGCTCTGGGATATGTAAATCTAATATCCATATGCTGCTCACTTTACACATTTCACTTCTTAACTTATTCATAATCATATGTACTCCATTGATACATGCATAGGTTCCTACATATATTGTCTGATTATGTTCTTTTCCTGAACTTTCTTTTGGTCTTTCAGGCATAAAGCCTCTCTTTTGGTCAGCATCTCTAGGGATTCCAAGGTATAATTGTCACACCCTATATTCTATTTACAGACAATGTCATTTCAGGTCCCTCTTCTGCAAGTATCTATGACTATATATGGACCTGCTTTCACTCTTGTCATCGTTGCATCCAAGTGATGCGTGCTCTTTTTATTGGATTGTTCTCTTCCTTTTTAGTAGTTCCCTTGGCTATGCAAATGCGATCTTATACTACTATCTTCTATTTTTCACTTGACTTTTAAGTTCTATACCTAGAACACGTAATTTATTATCAGGTTAACATGGCATTTGCTATTCTGTGATAATCCTGGAGAGTCTTTTTGATGATTTATCTGTCTATTCTTTTATAGGTCAGGGTTTGGGACACAGCTGCATCATCATCTTCTAGTTCATCATGTGTGGGAAGTACTTCCCTTCCTAGTACACCTGTTGCTATGAGATGCCATGATACACTTTGCTATGTTGCTGCTGGATCTCACGTTACAGCAATTGATTTGAGGACAATGCGGAAGGCTTTTACTGCCGCAGTTCATAATCCAAAAATGTATTCGTTTGACATGTTGCCCTCCAAATGGTTAATATGTACTGGTGGAAAGGACAAGTAAGTATGAAAGCTGAGCTAATGTTTCTCGTCTAAGGTTGAATACTGAGTCTGACCTTGCATAATACTTCCTTTGTACGTTATTTTGTTTTGACTTCAGCTTGAAGCTGCCACTGTCAAAATGCAGCTTGCTTCTATACTTTTTATTTTTTTCTTGCTAGATATCATGCATCATGCTTCTCATACTTTGCTGTGCCAATTTCCATGACATACAAGATATATCTCTATTCCGATACAGGGCTATGCTGTGGGACATCCGTAAATGCCAGGAATCTCCCAAGTGTGTGGCCGAATTGGATTCGAACAGCACCGTTACATTGTTACACATGGATCCATATAAGGTAGTTACAGGAGGGCCATCTGATTACCATGTCAATGTATGGGAAACTGGAACTGGTGTCCTTGCAAATTCGTTGGATTGTCGTGTACCTGGTGAAACGGGAACTGTGAATGGAGTAACAGCTTTGGCTGTGGATGGGTGCCGAATTGTTACCGGGGGTTGTGCTGAAGAGCTTGGACATTTGTTCTTCAGGGACTTTTCAAACTGTTCTATTCCAGTCTCTTTGCCCGATTTCCAATCTTCTGCTTCCAGGTTTTGGGAGCCTCATGATGTATCTGACAACTGATCTAGCGAAAGTGGAATTACTATCCGATATCTCTTATCTTTGTTGTATTTTTGGCTTCAGGGAGTGAACTCTTAATTAAACCATACAGTTATAGCTGATGTAAATATGTAAACTGTTCATATAAGTGTCATGATACCTCGCATGGTTTTTACCTGCCAGTTTCACTAGGTGAGAGGTCTGGGTATCAAAGTTAAGTAGATATATCCTTGAATTGTAGCGAGAAGTATTGTAGCCTTGTTTTAAAAAGACTTCCAGACTTACCACCTACTCACCTAGCCTCCTGCCTTAAATGGAATATAGCTAGACTTCATTTAGATCCCTATCCAACTTCAAGAGACCACCTTACTATTTTTATATTATGTTTTAGTATATAATTTGACCTCGAAATCAAGATTGTTGCAGATGTTAGCAAACCATTTTTTTAGGTTGTATATACTCATTTAACTATTTCTGTGACCACTCTTATATATATATTTTTTGAATTGTTTTGAACTCTAGGCTCGCCCTCAGTTAGCATTTTAAAACCTTGCTTGGTGTGTACTTAAAAGCATCTCTTTGTTAATTAATTGTACCTCATGGAGCTCATCATAATGTGACTTATTGTGGCAAAAAGAAGGAAATTATAGTCTCTCAGCATGTATCCTTCCAATGATGTAGACCTGGGAAGTAGCTAGAAACTTATCCCACGTCTAATTCAACAACCCATATCTCAAACCATCTACAGCTCCATAATTCCACGTCGAGATTTCTTGGCGTCTCCTCCAAGCTCCAACCAAGCCAACTTCCAATGCATATAAAAATCCAGGAAACCCCATTCTACCAATATATATATATATATATATAGATATACCAACATGCCATTATCCCTTGTCGCTCGAGCTATCTCTATCTTGGCTGACAAACCATGAATGGATTCTTGAATCCTGTGGGCTAAATAGTTGAATCAACCTCGCATGACTTGGTCCTCTAAGAAAAAAAAGAGACAAACATCAGTTGGTCTTTGAAAGCTCCCAAAGTTCGTGAACGTGCTTTGATATTAATTGCACTAACGACAACTTAATTCTTCATTACTTATCCAACATATATTATAATACTTGATCAATATCTACTCTATATACGACTCTACAAGTGCTATTTAATACAAGAGTTAACCACATCTACTACTACATACAATCGCATGGTCACAGAGCTTGGAGGAGATCTCCCCACCCACTGTTTTAGGTATCAAACCATGGTATAAGTCCCTCTGATAGCTTCATACTGTTGGCGAGAAGATATAAAGTTACATTGATGGAATTTAATTAATTTTCTGGGCGTATTTAATTCGTCCTCTTCCTCCCATCGAGTGATGAGCCCCCAACACACAACACTTTTGAAGTGTTTCCAAGCTCAAAGCTCACGAACTTGGGTACGTCCGTACTACGTCAGATAGACAGGTCTATGCATGCATGCTCGTTTCAAACCATTTAATGAAGGAGAAAGTATATATTAGATTCCACCAACAAACAAAACTTTCTTTAGATTCGAGGATAATTAGAGAGATATTTAGTTCAACTGTTGGGCGGTGGATTTCACTGTAGAAGGAGAAGGAATTGTGTATCTGTAGCTTTCACAGTGATTCGTGGTCTCGTACAACCAGAGGACAAACTTATGCACGTCCACGATAGATCATAGATGCCTTAATAAGGAGTGGATTAATTAGTCCAAAGCTCAGGGTAGTACGTAGCTTTCAACCAAAAAATATGCAGCAAATCTTCTGCAACACTCTTGATGCAGGAATTTCCTACAGTCGACTAACTTTTGTATTTATTATCATTATGATTATTACTTTATTAGTGTTTAAATATGTTGCTATAAAGGTCAAAGGAGAAAATGAAAGGGTATATAAAAGAAAAATAAAGACATTTTACCATTAAATTAAAGCTCATGAAAGAGTCTACTCTCGAAGTAGAGGTGGCCCAAGCTAATTTAGTTAAATTTTTAAGATTATTTTTATTAGAATTTTTAATAAAATATATTTTAGTTAGTGTATTTGTCTATTTATTTTATTTATTTTGAGGTGTCAAAAGTGACACTAAAAGATGTAATTAATCATCAACCTAAAATGTGAGATGTTTTTGATAAAATTTTCTAATTTATTAACTAAATTACTTAAATCATTGATAACCAAGTGAGAAACTTTAAATAAACTCTATCTACTTATTATCATTAATAAATGCTAACACTTTAAGGCCCCATTTATTTTAGAAATATAAAAAGATTTAAAAATAGTTACTTTTTATTTGTTATTCTCAAAGATGAGACATAACTATTTAAATATTCACTTATATTCTGAAATAAAAATATAATAATTATTTTTAGTATGATATAAAGTAAATTAAAAATAAAGAAAAAAATATATGTTTTACTTTTTTTATAAAATTATAAGAAATATTATTTGATTCGAATATAAAATGAATTGATAGTAAATTAATAAATGGGTTGGTGTGTGATATAAAACATAATTATAATAAATAATACTTATATTCTAAAATAGAATTATTATAATATTTAGCTGTTACTTTAAAATAAAAGATTTATATTTTAGAATAAGAAAAAAATATATTATTGAAGGACTGCTGGTGGTGGGCAGCCAACTAATCAAATGATTCTGGTAACAGTCAACCCCAGCTGCTATTGGGCGCGCCGCCCTCGTTTAAAGGCCGGTCGAAGACCACGCCAACTCCGCTCTTAGTTCTTTCGAAAGCCATCCAAAGTCGGAAAGCTCTTCCTCCAACTTGGTTTATAGTAAGGATTTTTTGATATATAATTCAAAGGTACCAGGATTTGAGCGGTCGTAAAGTTTCGTCCTTTTGATTCCAAACAGTTAAAAGTTCACACTTTCAGTTCCACTGTGCCAGGGATTGAGTAAAACTGCGGCATGTAGCCTTGTATCAGTCCACATACACGCACAGTGCTTTGATACATTTGTATATATAATATTTATATGTATATAGTGTGTGTCAGAGAGAGAGAGAGAGAGAGAGAGAGAGAGAAAGAATCAAAGGCTGTTTCAATTAGCCCACAGGAAAGTCCCCTGCAATAGCCCCTGGTTTCTCGCCCAAAAAGAAATGATTTTTGAGACCGGGCAGGCAGCGAAAGATCTTCTACCCTTTATAGCCTTCACATGTAATAAACGTCTCACCTTCACAACCAGCAAACCCCACATCCCCCCCTCTTCCCCAGGAGGGAAAACTACTCCAAAAGGCATCCATACTATGATATTTTTACTGGAGTAGCGAGAGTATTATTGGGCAGCATAATGCACAAGAATAGATCAAGTTGAGGAATCCATATCCGGCTTCCTCTCCCCCGTCTTTGCCTTGGATTAGAATAAGAGCATAAGACCCACCTCCCTGGCTTGGTTCTGGTTTGAAGGGCCTAAAAGGACCCAGCTTTTACTCCATTGTTTAGTAATTAAAAGTGGGCATTCTCTGGGTTCGCTAATTGAGAGCCCTCCGTTGCTCCTGGGGTTCGTCTTCTGGATTGGTTTGCCGGCGAAAGGTGACTCCTTCTTTTTATGAGGGTTGAGAGTAGCTTGGCGGACCGAGTGTCGGTCGCAGAATTGTCGTTGGAGAAGAGCAAGTCGGGGTCGAGGAAGAGCCGGCGGCGCCACAAGAAGCCAGCGCCGATGCCGTCGCTCGTCCAGAGGCTGTTCGAGACGTGCAAAGAGGTCTTCTCTGATGGCCGGTCTGGGGTTGTGCCGCACCCGGCGGACGTCGATCGGCTTCAATCTATTCTTGGTAACCCTCGTTGCTTAGGAAAGCTCTGGTTTTTATTTGCAATGTCTCCTCTTTTGTAGGCATTTCTCGAGTATTTGCTTATTATGTTAGATTTATTTTATGTATCCTTGTGTGTGAACGTGACCGAATTATGTCTGAGATTATGTCAATTTGAGACTTTTAAAGAGTTAATTTTGATATTTGACGAAAGATCTAGCAATTAATTTAGTGATGCCAGTGAACTTTATCATTGTTTGTGCAGTTTAAACTACTAGTTGAATTCTTGACTTGTGAGAGATCTTTGGGATTTTCAAAGTTGCAGATCTCGCAATCTCAGTATCTTAACCTGTGACATGTCTGAATTCTTGCATTAGTTTAAGGTGAATTGTCGGCTTGCTTCGTTTGTTTAGTTCTCCTGAATGGTCATGGTGCAAGTTCGGTATAGGTCCTTCAGCATTTTCTCTCTCAAACCAAAAAAAAAAGGTTGCCTTTGGCGTACTTCTTATCGCAACAATTTGTCACTTATGGTCTCGGCCATGCGGGCCCGTCTTCCACAATCCAAGTGAAGTTTTGTGGCCTTTCAGTATGTATTTTCTCTTCCTATCGCAACAAGTTGTAGCATATGGTCTCAGCCATGCATGCTCGTCTTCCACAATCCAAGTGAAGTTTTGTGGCCTTTCAGTATGTATTTTCAAGTGAAGTTTTGTGGCCTTTCAGTATGTATTTTCTCTTCCTATTGCAACAATTTGTCGCTTATGGTCTCGTCCATGCATGCTCGTCTTTCACAATCCAAGTGAAGTTTTGTGGCCTTTCAGCATGTATTTTCTCTTCCTATCACTACAATTTGTCGCTTATGGTCTCGTCCATGCATGCTCATCTTCCACAATCCAAGTGAGGTTTTGTGGCCTTTCAGTATGTATTTTCTCTTCCCATCGCAACAATTTGTCGTGTATGGTCTCGTCCATGCATGCTTGACTTCCACAATGCAAGTGAAGTTTTGTGGCCTTTCAGTATGTATTTTCTCTTCCTACTTTTATCCTCATCACATTTACATGTATACAAAATCGTTAGAACAAATTGGTTTCTGCAATCTACTCCGAAGTTCAGAATGTGTATATAGATATTGTAACTTGTGCATGACTTCAATCTTTGGTTTCCTTCAAAATACTTCCAAGACTGCCAGCCATTTCAAGTGGCACTACTAGAGTAAGATCCAAAGAACTCAGATTTAGAGGTTTCCTAGAGGGCATCCACATAGTTAATAAAAATCATCATGTCAGCTGTAGTGGCATCATTAAATATTGGAAGTCAGAATCCTGCCTTATCTTGTTATTGTAGCTAGGCACATGATATCTTATAATGTTTTGTAACTTCTCCTATACAAGTGAGCTAGTCATATATTTTAGAGCATGCTGATTGCATTGGATATTGCATTAAAAACTGTTGTACTGATGGTTGCTGTATGCTTCCTCTTTTATAGATAATGTGACCGCAGCAGATGTTGGTCTAACTCCAAATATGGCATGTTTTCGGAATATCGAGTTCCAAGGACCTCCACCGATAACATATTTGCACCTTTATGAGTGTGACAATTTTTCGGTAGCACTTTCATTCCTAAGTTTATAATCATTATAGCGAGGACCACTACCTTGAATATTTCTAATTTTCTCATTTCAGATTGGTATATTCTGTTTGCCTCCATCTGGTGTCATCCCACTTCATAATCACCCTGGTATGACGGTCTTTAGCAAGCTTCTCTTTGGTTCCATACATATCAAGTCGTACGACTGGGTTGCCATTCCTCAGGACGCCAACGATACCACCAACCAAACTCACTCTAAGTCTTGTACGACGAAATTGTTATCTCTAACTTCTTTTCTTTTGTTTGTATTATTTAGTTATGCTTGTTTTCTTGTTTGCCTATTATTCTCCACATATCCAGTTGTAGCATTATTCTTGCACCGCTTTTTTCCATATATTCTAACATCATTCTTTTAATTCCTTCTCTTTTGGGAAAAGCAGTTCTACCACCAGGAGCCCAGTTGGCAAAAGTAAAGACTGACGCCATCTTCACTGCTCCTTGTGAGACATCCATACTTTATCCGGCAGACGGCGGCAACATGCATTGCTTTACTGCAAAGACATCTTGTGCGGTTCTGGATGTCCTTGGTCCACCTTATTGTGATGATGAAGGAAGACACTGCACATACTACAACGATTTCTCATATGCGAGCTTTCCTGGTATATATATGCAATTCTTTCTCTTTTTTTTCTTTTTTGAGTTCCTAAGGTGTATTATCTCTTTTTTTTTCCCCCTCTAAAATCTTGCATGTCCAGTCTGTTTCTTGGTATATATATATATTTTTTTGCATCAACAGAGTGATTACTGATTGTGGAGCTTATTGGATTTCTATCCTTTTCGGCGCTAGCGATGATTTGAATAGTAATATCTTATTTCCATGATTGTCATACCTGTCATTAACAATGTTGCTCGATGTGTAGTTTATTTCATCCATAGCTTTTCAATACAAGGATTGCAGTGAAAATGCTCTGATCATGTGCAATTAAAAATCAAGAGAATTTAAGCATGTTATAGTACGACACAATCAAGCAATTACTGTGCCCTCAATAAGATATTCTGGTCATAGGTGTAGTCTGACTCGAGAAACCCTTTTCCACCAAGAAAAGAACCAAGTTTTGTTTCATTGCATGCAATCTTTTCACAGCTCTAGTAAAATTAGGTACCTACTTATGTTGCTTTCTTTCTGTGTGAGAGTAAATGCAAATAGTCTCTTTGTCTATATATGATAATATGAGTAAGCTCTTAACCATCTATTTTCCTGTCCTAAAGTATCAACATACTTGTTTGTATACATCTACTAGCATCTACAAGATGTTAGGCATAACTGGGTTCTTTGTATGGCAGGTGATGCAAGGTTGGTGCCTTGTGAAGGTGAGGAGTATGCTTGGCTGGAGGAGACTGAGAAGCCTGATGATTTCCTGGTTGTGGGTGCACCATATAGGGGACCAAGAATTGTGGAGCATTGAAATGGATCTGCTAAAATCTGCAATTCTTTTTTGCAACAAAGAAAGAAGCAATATTTTGCTTGTTGTAAATACAAGACCAAAACAAAAGAAAAAAAAGACAATGCGACTGTCTTCTTTGGTCTCTTTTGTTTCTAAGATGAAACTTTTCTAGAAGGAATCAGAAGCTTAGATCAGTTTGCATTGCTTTCTCAGTTTGGTGTGATCTGGTTTTTAGCAATAATCAGGTAGAAGATGCTAAATAATTTAATGGATTTTTTTTTTTTTCACAAATCTATTGCATTGGCCTTTGTCCTTGTATACTGTAGAGTTCTTATTCATGGATGCCTAATGGGCTCCATCTTCTTGTTTGCTGTCTTTGCACACCTTTGTTTAAAGAGTGTTTTGTACCTTCACCATCTGTAAAGTTAGCTAATTGATCCTGATCAACTTTGTACTTTTCAAACTATTTCTTGCCAATACTTTGTCCTGTTGAAGTTCTTTAACTTACTTGTTTCTGAATTGGCCTATTTTATCAATGTACTGGCAAATGCTGTATGATTGGCTTGTTGTTAGACCACTCAGATGGTTGGACTCTTCTATGAACCTGTTTACTTCTTGTCGTGTAAAAGCCATCCACAGTTCTTCAATCTCCCTTGTAACGCTACAATCTAAGATGTCAATTCCGTGGGTTTCTGCCCACAGGAACGCAATAATTTTGAAGGTATTTCAGTCATTTCGTCGAACACTTATCGTTCGCTCTCGTATCTACCATACTAAGGAGATCCACTGGTTCAAGTTAAATATAAACCTGCGGTCAAGGCACTCGGCATCCAACACCAAGAACGAACTAAACTCGAAGCGAGCCGGCAGCTACTCTCGAGACTCGCCGACTTTTCCTTAGTCGTGTGAACTCAGATCCGTAGTTCCGACTTCTTGTGAGGAATGCCCGCTCGCTGTGTAACAAGTCGGCGGCGACTTCCCCGATCTTCGAGTGGGACCACCAATTAATTTAAATGTAGGCCCTAACGACGGTAAGTGGATAAGGGCCTTGGTCGCGTTAGTATAATATACTTCGGCACAACTCAGGTCGATAATGCCGACTTCCGTTGCGAGTAACAAGTCGGCGACGACTTCTCCAAAGTTTAGGCCTCCAGATTTAGGCCCAACAAAATAATGTGGATAAAGGCCTGAAGGTCCAGATGGCTTAAAATTCATGACTTCCCCTTCTCTCCTATATGAAGGTTACTTCTTGTACAATCTTAGGAAGTGACAAGATAATGGTATTAAAGTCTAAAAATATTCACAACAAGTTAGTCTATATAAAAGATAGTAAACTAAATCAACAAGTCCATTTCAGTGGCTCACTAAGAGCTTTTTCACTATATATATTATGTACAAAGAGTAGGGCTTGTGTAATATAATACTACCAACTTCCCAGCTAATGTGAGAGATGTAAGCATCATCTGAACTCAGAGAGCAGGTAAATGTTTCAATCTCGCAAGAAGCAATATCATCTCTAGTATCAAGTAAGACAAATGCTTGATATCATTTCTTCCTAGTGGAAAACTGCTGATTGAAAGGGAAGACTAAATCCTCTCTTATAATTTGTCGTGCGACGTAAACCGTTGACATTTGGATTATTCTTTTTGCAGCTAATGACAGATAAGTCTGGTAGATATGTATAATTAATCATTATAGTGACCAATCTTCATGGAACTGTATGCGGGTACATTAGACCAGAAGAGTTTCAGATAAGAAAAAGATTAATTTTACTCATTTTGTTCATGAGTTTATTTCACTCTTTGGAGAAAAGATTTAAGTTATAGTCATATCAGATCTTCTATCTAACAGTATTTATTTCCTCTCTCTCTCTCTCTCTCTCTCTCTCTTCTCTCTCTCTCTCTCCCTTTGATGAGGGAAGTCGTAGTCAAGAAGGTAAGTAGATGAGCATGGGATCGAGTACGTTAAAAAGCTTCAACTTGCATTGATCATGGCATCATCCATGTGCCATTTATTCTGATAAAGAGCAGGTGCTAGGGAACTTGGTGGATGTTAGCTTAATTAAAACTATTTAAGCTATTTCTAGGGCATGATGACAATGATTGTTATAACTAAAATCCAATCATCTTAACATCTAACATCAGATGGGATCGATCAGGCAGGCCTATAAAAATTAATATAAAGTTTGGTCAATCTCACAAGGTAGGGACCATTATTTGTATGTATATATATATATATATACATATACTTGATAGTTGAACCCAAATCTATCTTGAAAATAATGGTGCTCGATCATTGCGTAAACAAACAAGATATCCAGCCTCACCTTAAAGTGCTCTTTTCAATGCTTGATCAAAGCATTGACCTACTTCAATATAAATAGTGCAACTTGGATAATAACAATAATTTCAAGGCTTTCAAGCTTCAACTAGTTACGAGAGCAACCCATTTTATAAATACATGTAGGCCATTACATGATACCTTTCAATAGTTAGGTTACTTATTATAATAAGTTGAACAAGTACTAGACCTTAAGATGTCATAAACTAATGTTATCATGGCCAGATAAACCCTTGCAAAAAAAGAAAAGAAAAGTAAACTAATTCGCATAAGGTACTGCTCATTGACCTTGTTAAGATAGATAAATCTTATTTCTTGCTTGCTTACATGTTCATCTTACTTATATAGATAGAGAGAGAGAGAGAGAAAAGAAAGAGAGAGATGTATGTATGTATGTATGTATTATGTATGCATTGGTGTAACTGTGTGTGCATAGGAATTGGATACTAAGAGGGAATTCAACTTTAGCGGCAAAAGCAACAAAAACGTGAGAATAAAGAGATAATTTATGGCAATTATATTAGCATCAACTCCAACCAATCCAGACGAACTTCGACATTTTTTTATTATAGAGGTAATTTGAAATTAAGAGCATTTGCCTAGGTGTACTTTGGGATCAATTAAGTCTTAAACCTCATGTTGTTAACTAAGTGCCAATTTGACATTAATCTACAAGCAATAGATGGTGAGGTTTCTTGATTAACTTCCATAAAAAAATAGATATAATACATAAACAGCCCTATTCTTTCGGGGAGAGGTTGCTCCAAAGTCAACAAGATCTATGGTAATTAAGCCATAAGAATTTATTCAAAGATAGCTGCTTAAGCAATTCATTAGGGATTTAGGGTGTGATAGATCATGGTAAACCAACATCACATATGGCCACTAATCAAACAATATATAGCAAACTATAGTTCTTAATACCTTGTTCAATAATCTTCTTGACTTATTAGATATTTATAATAAATATTATTAAAAACCAAGAAATCCTCCAAAAGTTCATCCCAAGCTTATGACTTTTCACATTATTTTATTCTCTTTCTTCTTGAGATATAAGTATATATTACATATATAACCTTTAAAAACTCCAAAGAGTTTGAGAAAACGAGAGGAGAAGACCAATAATATTATTAAACAAGTGAATTAAGTACATGGAGGCCTATACAAGCAATTGCTTTCAAGCATCAAACACCTAAAGTCTTTAACATCTATATATAAACAAATTGGGATCAAGAAATCTTTAGTCTTCTCTCTTCTCCAAGTTGATTCCCTTCTTGGGTCCCAGTTTGACATAATCGTTGAAATCTCGGCCTCACATGGTACATCAAAGTAGAGAGATTAGGTCTACGCGGACTCATTGACTACTTCTCTTTGTTTTGTTTTCTTCTTCTTCTTCTTCTCTCTCTCTCTCTCTCTCTCTCTCTCTCTCTCTCTCTCTCTCTCTCTCTCTCTCTCTATATATATATATATATATATATATCTATAAGAGTAGGTGGAAATGACCATCTCTAATATATAAATTCATTGACTAATCTTATAAGTTTTACTAATCTTAGTCTCTCATCCAACCACCATATGCATACCTTATAATATGACAAATTTATGTGCATTATTGTACATGAACATTTATTAGCATGACTACCTTCCAGCTATTATACTATACATCTTTACAAAAATATAAATTAATTAAATAGTCTATGTAAGGCGGTGACATTAATAGAGTGAAAAATTAAAATAATAAAAGTAGTTTTATCTTTTATGAATATGTCTGGAAGTAGAAACTTGCCTCGTTTTCTAAATGTCTTCTCAGATTTTGGCATAAGAAAGTTGCACCAAGTTGGTTCACACTTGGGGCCATCTACCTACATTTAATATCTTCAGAAATTTGTATAACTATCTAATCATAATAAATTTATCGGGATTTTCTTATCCACCCTATTCATCGCCATTTGCATCCTTGTTAGAAGCTTTTATGCATTATATAATAGGGCACTTTCTGATAAGCTTCCAGCCAATTAGTCGAGTTATCCAAGTCTCGATTTATTCTAACCCACACAGAATAACTTTATCTCGTAGTAGGCCATGCTACGCGTGAGCATGACAGGATAAGACTTACATATTCTCGTCTGACAGTTATCCAAAACACTATTATCCAACTCGTCAAACCTTGGATAACCAAGCAAGTACAGCTATCTAATCTCTACCATATATATATATATATATATATATATATATATATAACAAGAATAATAATTTTTACATAGAGAGTTTGTAGAGTGTTTGAAAATATAGCATTTGTTTTCAAAGTTAAAGATGAGTCGTCTCGTGCATCTTGTATGATATGACAGTTCATGTGATGGCGAGAAAGATGGATGTTTTCTATCTCTAGTTAATTCAAAAAAGTCTTAAAGTAGGAACAACAAGAAGAAAGTGTTTATGAGCAAGAAATAAGCGGCCTTTATGGAGTGTTTCAAGCTTGGAAGGAGCCGCAATCTACCGTAGACTTTAATGCAAAGAAAGCAGGTAGACAAATTAATAACTTTTCACGATAATTATTGGCGTTCTTATTTTTTTATCTTTTAATTTAAATGACTCATGAGTAGTATTCTATTAATTAAGGTGGGTTGAATATGGAGAGGTGTGGGTTATGGATTGAGATTCAGCACTAGTGGAGTATGCATGCGTATCGAATTAGTTTATTTAAGTTTGCTTTAATTTTCTAACTCCCTTTATTTAGTTTTGAATATAATTAGAATTATCGAATCGTAAGCAATTAGTCCATTGATGCACATCTATGTAGTCGAATCTATTTAGATGGGTCAATTTGCTTAAATCCTAGTTTGTTTGGCCAACCGGCCGCACCCTATTATACGTGCACGACCATATCAGATATGCTATATCATCGTATCTTTTTCACTGTATTCTATTTCAAATATGATCATAATCATTGAATGCATACGATTAATCTACAACATACTCGATAGACTCATAAAAATTCCGCTTACATTGAAAAAATTCTCATTGTATCTACATCAAACTTGCAATAATATGAACCAAAACATGCAAATAATCATATGTGCCTACTTTTAAGTGATATCAGGGAGGGATATCCTTAGAAGCGGCGGCTTGGGACCCATGTCCAAATGACTCATCATCTCGATTGGAGTTGCAGCAGGTTGATGACAAACTAAAATTGGAGGTCGAGATTGGTTACAGTAAACATCTTGCGAGGAACCACGATGTGTCCTTGGAGCTCTTAAAGAGCTTCGGTGAGGTCAAAATTCTGGATGTATATTGAGAGTGCAAACAGCGCAGGCGTGCAACTAACACTGTATTTCATGTTGACTTCTGTAACATCCTTAATCTTAATACTCCACCAATTTTCCAAGGTAGCGATATTAAATATAACAGCTCCTTTTTTTTTCAAAAATAAAAAAATAAAAAGAGAGACTATTTTGGGAAAGGTATATGGTGAGGTAATTTTCGTCAAACATATAAAATTAATCAGCTGGCAGGCAAATTATCATTAATAATAATGATAATAAAATCAATAACGAGACTGGAATCTCTACGGGAGTTGGCCAACCGAAAGGTTTTCAACGCATTGGGATCTAAAAACAATTACTCACCCAGCCTGATCTGTCCCTCTCCAAGCACCAGTCGGCTCACCGGAAACCTCTGGGTCCCCATCTCAAACACCTCATCTGCACCATTTTTATATGCTACTATTCGAACTAAAAGAAAAGGTAGTACAGCTAACTGGTTTCACATTTACACTAATTTAATTGAGTAATTGTTCTCAAACAACCCACCTTCCAAGTCATCAGACCTCCGATAATTACTTTATTCTTCTACCTGTAATCCCACTGGGATATCCAATTTGTCCAATTCGAACGAGCATACCTTGGATCTTGGATCATCTGCAAAAGTCTAACTTTGGCATTTATATCCAAAAATGTTAAGATCCACCAATGACATAGTTTTGGCGATTGACTTGCAATAATACTGCATATATATACACACATATATATAATGTATGTATGTAAGTATGCCGTGTGTGCATTGATAATATAATACACCCTAGTTACCTGTCAAATTGTGAATAAGCTTTTGATCGTTGACCGAGAACGATATTCTACTTTAAATATCTTGCATAAATTATTATGATTATATATAAATATGTATACATTTATAACGTAATCATGTAAACCTTGAAATCCAATTCAACTAAAAGAACTAAAAGCTTAAGCTATTAAGTGAAATATAAAAAAAACTATATAAATTCAAACCGGTGCAAATTATAATGACTTGGCATTTTAACAGGCTAGTAGTAACATGTCAGACACGTTGAAGCATCTAATAATATTGTTCATTTAGCTTTCTCTTAGTAACCCACGAGGCTGTTGACATTTGAGATGTGTATATGGCATAATAGGGATAAGCTCAAGGCTTTGAAATTTTTTAAGCTAAAGTCAAAAACAGGAGGCTTCGTTATATAAGAGAAGGGAGGAGTGCAAGGACAAAGACAAGACAAAAGAAATAGAGAGATAGAGAAAGGGAAGAGAAGGCCAAGCTAAGATCTAATTGGCTTGTACGTTCTTCTCTATGGAGGTGTTGAAGGCAAAAGTCGAACAATATAGTGATGAAGAGAAGAAGAAGTTAGAGACCAAGAAGGTTTGGCTTCTTCATTTTTCTTTAGTTTTTTTTTTTTTTTTTTCTCGTTCATGCTTTTTATTTTTTGGTATAATTATTACAATTTTTGTGGTGATATCTGTATCTTCTAGAGATAATTAGATGTCCCTATCGTATCCTTATCGTAGATTGTTTGATTGTAGATCTAATCCCGTCAAAGAGCTAGACTTTTCATTGTTGAATTAAGGTATCTTGTGAAATAATCTTTAGTGTTTTTGTTTGAATTGGTTAGAGATAGCCATGGGTATAAATCTTTTCTAGTTCTTCCCCAACTAGCTAGATTCCCTTAATCTTCTTCAATTGATAGGCAAATTTCACACTTCTTTTTGTTTTTGATATTATGCCCACAATATATATCTCATGTCAATCTTTAATTACTTACAGGTTACTTCCATAACCGCAAGTGAGAGATCTCTCATGCTCATGGACTACTCATCCTCCAAACCATCTTCTTCAAACCCCAACGACTCAATAACTCAGGTCTGGAATTAATTGCCTGCTAAAGTTTAATTATTTTCAGGTAGCAATTAATTAGGACATGCAAGTGGATGATTAATTAGCTTACATGGATAAATTTATTCTCACAGGAGAGCAGGCTCGAATCCACAAGGGCAGAGATGGGTGAAGTGAGAGAAGAGAACGAGAGATTAAAGACCTTCTTAGCACGAATCGTAAAGGACTACCAGTTTCTCCAGTTGCACTTCAACGACATGGTCGAGCAAGAGAAAGCTAAGAGGCCGATGGAGGATTCCGTTCAAGACGAGGTGGACGAACCCGGGCTCGTCTCCTTGAGCCTTGGAACCAGCTCAAGTGGACCCAGGAAGGAGGAGATCAAGAGTAGCAGTGCAAGTGCAACGAAGAGCAAAGAGAACTGTGAGCAAATCGAGAATGGTCTAACTCTTGGATTGGACTGTAGATTTGAAGGATCTAGTAGTGGTACGAATGAGAATCTTGGCTTGAATCTAAGCCCAGACAATAGCTTTGAAGAGACCAAGGAAGAAGAGGGATGGCCACCTAGCAAAGTATTGAAGAATTTGAGAAATGGGGAAGACAGTGAGTCGACGCAGCAGCCGCAAGTAAAGAAAGCTAGGGTATCAGTGCGAGCAAGATGCGACGCGCCCACGGTACGTACGTAGTTTGAATTCTTCTTTCAGATTTTGAGTATGAATTCAGATTTAGATTCATGAGAACATGCAAGCAGGGTTGCATGCATTTGATACGTAATGTATTGCAGATTAAATATGGAATTGATTATATATGCAGATGAGTGATGGATGCCAATGGAGGAAGTATGGGCAAAAGATTGCAAAGGGAAATCCATGCCCAAGAGCTTATTATCGTTGCACGGTTGCACCTGCTTGTCCAGTAAGGAAACAGGTAATATACTCGATCACAAAAATTATCATATTCTTGTTGTATTCATATGAAAAATGATTGGCAAATTGGAATAAGAATATCCCACTAATGTTCTTCTGGTTGACATTGTAATAATCAAAGGTGTAGACTTCTCATAGAAATACTGCTTACAATTAAAAGCCCAACATTTACGCAACATGGAGCAGACTAAGTACTATAAAACAATGAACTAGATTTGACTCTGTCAATCATCATCATTCAGGATTTCAAACACTTCTAGATGCACTTTTTTGTTTCTCTCTCTTCTTAAGAGCAGTCCAAGAAGAATTCCTCGCAAGTAAACACCTAATATCTAACATAGGGAAAATAATCTTTCTTCTTGCTTCATAGTGACCTAATCATTTATAACCATGGGCGACTGACTAGCTAATGTAGTAGTAGTCCACCATATCATAACTCACACAAAGCAATTAGGTAGTAAACTATTCAAACCTTAATGGTAGGTGTAAGTTTTGTTCTGAAAAATTATTTTTGCAATATATTCAGGTACAAAGATGCGCAGAAGATACATCTATACTGATCACAACCTATGAAGGGACTCATAACCATCCACTTCCAGTCTCAGCCACAGCCATGGCCTCCACCACCTCCGCCGCCGCCTCCATGCTGCTCTCCGGCTCGTCTGCCTCGCGACCGGCTATTGGATCCCCCATCGCATCCACCGCGACAAATGCCGGCCTCCACGGCCTCAGCTTCAGCTTATCGGATACTTCTCGCCCCCGGCAATTCTACCTCCCTAACACCTCAATCTCCTCCACTCCTTCCTACCCTACTATAACCCTAGACCTCACCACACCACCTTCTTCCACCTCACAACCCTCCTCATTCAATAGGTTCTCCTCAAACTTGATCGCTTCCGTTAACCCTAGGCTATACTCCTACTCCACTGGCTTCAACTTCTCTTCCTCGGAGTCGTCTAACTCCTTACCAAGTAATGCGTACTTAAGCTATGGAAGCCTTAGCCAGCATCCATATAACAAAAGTTCCAATAATATTGCATCTCTAAGCCTAGGTAGTAGTAGTAGTAGTAGTAGTAATAGGCAAGCTCAAGAACCCTTCTACCAATCTTATCTACAGAAGGTAGCAAATATTCCAACACAGAATCCGATAACCGACACGATCGCGAAGGCGATCACGTCCGACCCGAGCTTCCAGTCGGCTTTGGCGGCGGCGATCACGTCGTACGTCGGCGCGCATGGTGTAGGGGAGGGTCAGGCTCAAGGTGCGAATGTGAAGCCGTGGGGAGAGCAGCTGAGTTCGAGCTCGACCTCGGCTTTCGCGGCGGCGGTCAACGGATGCGCGTCGAGCTACTTGACTCGGTCAACGCCGCCGTCGAGTTCGAATGGCCAGCATGGAAACTTGATGTTCCTCCAGCCCACGTTAGCGTTTCAGAGCTCTAAGAGCGCCTCGACTTCTCCAGTGGAGAATAGCGAGAAGGTTAATACCTGAAGGAGTTCTTTTGTATTTAGAAGTATTTTGTTTGAATTGTGAAAAACTTTTTGGAATTTTAGTTTTGACGTGTACAAGGGTGATACGTAGAAATGTTGGAAATTATTTGATGCTGTATATAGTAGTAACTTCGTAATATGGCACGTACGATGGAAACTTGACGGTTGTGATATCTAGCATCGGAATGTGCTGTTTGGTGTTTGGGGGTAAGCAGCTGATCTCATGATCCGCTAACTGCTCGCCGTTGACTACCGCCGCTTGTTTGCCACGTCGTTTTTTTAGGACACGTGTCAGACCAGCTGCTTGCTCACGCGAATATTGAGGGAAATGAGAACTTAGCGCCGAAATCAGAGGAAGAGAACAAAGAGAAATTCTATTTTAATTCCTACGTCGATTTCTTTCGTTACCGTCTTCGCTTTGTGCATTCTACTGAATCGGTAAATAACAGTTAAATCTTTGTCCCTAGTTTTCTTAGCAAGTAAACTTATACGGGAATTAAGTGCTTGGTCTTTTGTACAAAATCTTATGTATTTTTACCGAGCACATTGTTTAATGTTAATCTTCGTCATGGTAACTTGATGTTAAACGAATATGATCTGAAGTAATTCATTGGGAGCTTGATAATTGCGGTGCGTTAACTGTTTGTTAGAATGCTGAGGAGAGAAGTAAGAGAGTGTTGGGTATGTCTTGAATCGATGCTTAGATGGATAGAGCGTTATTGCATTGTTTCTTTACTTAGATCGTATTCAGAACATGTATTTCGCAAAAACTTTCTCCGATTCTATGATCACATCGTTGAAAGCATCTCATTTGCAGTAAGTTGCCTACGGAGCACTCGGTCGCGAGCTATTGCGCGAGCGTACAACTTATCAACTATGGCGCAGCAGGATCGATTAGAATCAAGAATTCCAAGCTGTGATGCTTATTTTGACCGGATCCAGTCTAAGAAAAGGTTGCCACATTCTTTACAAGAATCTCTGACATCCTCATTTGCAAAGATTCCATCTTCTTCTTTTCCACTAGTTCCAGGGGGCAAAGGTATCCTTTGATTGTATTACTGTTTGGTTTCTGAATGAATTTTGTGCTGCTTCTATTACAGCCTATGTTGGTCGTAGTAGGATGGTTGCATTTTGTTTTGTGTGTAGTAGCCCGTAGACAACCTTTTTAGCTAAGAGTTTAACTGCTTCTTGAAGAACAGTGATTGAAATATCGGCAGACACATCGGTTGTGGACGCAGTCCGGACTTTGTCGGAACATAATATAATGGCTGCCCCTGTGACAAATCCAGAGGGAAGTACTTATATAGACTGGAGAGAGCGTTATCTTGGACTAGTAGACTATTGTGCAATAATTCACTGGGTGTTAGAGAGTGCAGAGGTTGCAGCTGTTGCTCTAACAGCAGGCTCAGCAACAGCTGCTGGAGTAGGTGCTGGTGCTCTTGGTACTATTGGGGTTGGCGTGGCATGGGGGGCAACTGGTCCACTAGCAGTTGCCGGGCTAACTATTGCGGCGATTGGCGCAGCGGTAGCTGGAGGATTGGCTGCTGAAAGTGGAATGGCAATAGATGCTCCTACTGCTGCTGATAATTTAGCGGAGGATTTCTACAAAGTCCTACTTCAGAAGGAGCCTTTCAAGTCCACTACTGTAAGTTACATTTACTACTTTAGCTAGCTTTGACTGGCCATGCCAGATATATGTAGGAATGCATCTTGACGACGATCATCTTGCGATGGTAGTGGCTATCTAACTATCTTGATGTTTTCTATAATTCTTATGAAGTTCCATGTTCTCAATTTTGGAGATTATTTCAGGTAAGATCTATTGTGAAATCATGCCGCTCGACGCCATTCCTTCCAGTTGCACAAGATAGCTCCATGCTCACTGTGCTGCTGCTACTTTCTAAGTACAGACTGAAGAATGTCCCAGTAATTGAAGCTGGGAAGCCTCATATTCGGAATTTTATTACGCAAACCGCAGTCGTCCAAGGCCTGAAGCAATGCAAGGGAAGTGACTGGTTTGATTTCATCGCAGCACGCCCTCTTTCAGACTTTGGACTTCCTTTTATGTCACATAAAGAGGTTTTTTATTTATTTTTTCTCTCTCTCTCTCTCGCTCTTCTTTTCAGAAAACAATCCCTGTTTGAGCAAGAATGAATGCTGGTGAATAATTTTCAGGTCATTAGCATCAACAGTGATGAGCTTATACTTGAAGCTTTCAAGCGGATGAAGGATAACCAAGTAGGAGGTCTTCCAGTTATAGAAGCTGGTAGCGGAAGAAGAATTATCGGCAGTGTAAGCATACAGGACATCAGATTTTTGCTGCTTAGACCTCGGCTCTTCTCTGATTTCAGGTGAATTTTAGCAATGATTTGCTACAAATTGCAAGCTAAAGTTCCGCAGATACTAATAACAGTGAGAGAATATTTGGTTTGTCTTACAACTCTGTGCTATTCCTGCAGGCATCTAACTGTGTTGAACTTTATGAAGTCCATAGCTTCTGTTGATATGGACCTGACCAACTCATTGGCAACACCAGTAACATGTTCGCCTGGTGCTCGCCTCGGTAGCGTGATCGAGAGTTTGGCATCGAAATCTGCTCATCGGATTTATGTAGTAGAGGGTGACGACGCTGAAGTTATCGGTGTAGTGACACTGAGAGATGTAATCTCTTGCTTCGTCTATGAACCATCTGATCATTTTGACAACTACTTCGGTTTTGCTACAAAGGAGATTCTGAACCAGTGAGATCGATTGCATCTGAGTTCGAACAATGATGAAGCAATAACAGTTCAGCTGAAGAAACGCAAGATCATATCCCTTGGCAAATTTTTTAATTATTTTTTGCTGATACTTCTATTTTACTACCAAGGTGATTTTGTCACCTTTTTTTTTTGATTAAATAAAGATTGATCTAAATAAGCCGTTCTCTTCATCTATGTCCTCTGTAGTGGATTTAGTAGGACCCAGCATTGGACTTAGCAAAGTTACAAAAAGAGGAATAGAAAACGGAGTACGAGATCTGAGGAGCATTCAGGAGCGCAAAAAGAGGTCAGTTCTTCTCCGCATTTGGGTCGACCCGTCTTGATTGGATATTTTCACTTTTGTTGGTCTTTGCCTGCTGGATCTCGCGTTATGCCACTAGATCTCCTGGCTTCTGTTCTACGGATCGTCTTCAATTAAACTGGTCTTCTCTTAATTTGGGAATATCTTTCTTGGTCGATCTTTTCTGCTACAATCTAGTTCTTTGCTTAGTGTCAGGATCGTAGCTTGAGAGGATTACACTTCAGCGATGATGACTTGATTTTATAGTTTGGAGCTTGTTGTAATCTGGTTCATCATACACAGTGTGATGCATGATCTTGCTTATAGATATTACTCAAGCCCTAGGGTTTGATGGAATTGGTTAATAGACTTCGTAATTTCATCATCTTCAGTCATTCTTCTGGTGATTCCTTCGAACACAAGAGTCCATACTTGATCACCGAAATTAAGCAGTTCTGTGTACTCTCTATTGGGTAAACTGTATCCATTATGTCTTGCTCGATGATCATAGCATTGTCTTCTAAGAACAACCTGTTATCTATGATGTCCATAATCTGTTCAGGAAAAGATGCATGAAGGCTTAACCCATCCTTAAACAGGATCAATAAGAGTAATCCCAGTTGTCACTCAAGCACACTAGAATGTCTTGATAAGGTTGTATACTACAAAGTAGGTACTCGAATTATTTAGTTCTATTAGTACAAATAAATACACTTGACTGTCAAATAAGTAGCTTGAAGGGGCGAGTAGGCTGCACCGCCACTTACCTAATGGTTCCTACTATATTTTGAATGGTAGTTATAAAAGTTAAATATTAGTATTTTTAAGGACAGTTGAATCAAAAGAAGATCATGCAGAAATGGTATTCTGGCCGCGTGTTTTACCAACCTTGATTTGTCTGGTCAAATTAATTCAGTAAATTAGAGAAGGAAAAGGCAAAAATCATGAGTCTATGTTTACACAACTTAAGTGCTTTATATTAGGTCGAAAACCATGTGGTACTCCACCATGGTTTTACTTATACTTGGCAAACATTGAGTTTGCATTCTTGAGGATAATGTTTTTTTTGAAGTTATATGTGTTGGACTGACTCATACTTCGAGTCACAATTAATTCAAGATTCAATTGATTATCCATAAATGGAGCTCTTACCTGGAGGAACATAACCAATAGATCCCTTTAGTCCTATTGTGCTAGTTGAACATTGAGATGATTGGTCACAGGGTTGGATGAGAAATTTTGCTAATCCAAAATCACCCACATGTGCTGTCATGTAGCTGTCCAGAAGAATGTTGCTAGGCTTAAGATCACAATGAACAATAGGCACAGCCCATTGATGATGAAGATACTCCAAAGCTGTTCCAATATCGATGGCTATGTTTAGCCTCTGAATAAGGCTTAAGCTTATGAATGGACTGATCTTGCATGCATTTGGATGCAACCACTCTTCCAGACTACCATTGGGCATGAACTCAAAGACCAGAGCCTTAAAATCATTACCCTGGTGATCTGAACTAGAGCATGAAGTTAGAACCTTGACAAGATTTCGGTGGTGGATGCTTCTCATGGCCTCACATTCAGAAGTAAAACTCTGGAAAGCCCCATGTTGCTGAAGGTTCAGCACTTTCACAGCAACAATGCTTGCATTATCATAATTCATTATTCCTTTATATACTGATCCAAAACTACCTGTGCCAATTATATTAGCTGAAGAGAACCCATCAGTAGCTTTAAAAGCTCATTGTAGGATATCTTTCATATACCAATCTTTCAATAAAAAAATAGACAGTTGTTTTATTGTAGAACCCCATATCTAGTAACGACTCCCAAATAAGCATAGGACTATAGTTAGACATATAGCTCCACGACCTCTGGTTAAAAGTATTGTTCTGACTGCGTGGGAATGATGCGTTACTCGAGAGATGTCTGCATTGCAGGCTGGGAAGTGTAGTTCAGGAATTCCACCAGAGAGTTTAGTGTTTCCTCTGAAAGACACTGCACTGGCATTCTTGAAAACCCCTTCTGTTGGCACCTGACCCTCAAAGTTGTTGAAAGAAAGATTAAAGTATTGGAGATAGGGGAATTCATCTAGGAATTCTGGAATTTGACCAGATGAGAAGTTGTTTGAGAGATCAAGCTCCTTTAGCCCTCTTAGATTGCTACAAGAGGATGGAATGGGTCCTTCGAATAAGTCCCCTTCCATACGAAGTCTTTCCACACTCTCGTATTCACTTATGGTGCTAGGAATTTCACCAGAGGGCTTGCTATGAGAGAAGTCCAGCTTCCCGATTTTTTTCAAATTACCAACTTCTAATGGTAAAGAACCATTCAGAAAATTATATGACAAGTCGAGGAAGAAGGAAAGTGAAGAAAGCTTCATGACTTCTTCGGGAATGTTGCCACTGATCTTATTATTTGAAAGAATGACTCCAGAGTCCACATTTTGCCGAATGCTGATGGAATGCTCCCTTCCAGTTCATTGTTACAGAGTTTGATTGTGTTCATCTGCATGAGGTTGTTGATTGTACTTGGAATTTTACCTGAAATCATGGCTGAGAGATTGTAAAAGGGAGGATGGTATCTTGCCTGATAAGTCATTCAATCCGAGATCAAGATACACAAGAGATGCAGTTGGCCAAGTGAAGCTGGGATCTCTCCTGATAGATTATCTTCAGAGCAGTCCAGATGAGTGGGAGATGGAAAGTTTTCCAAAAGAAGATGGAATTCCACCATCAAGACTATTTCTGGCTAGAACCAGACCATCCAGAGACAGAGAGGTTTCCTGGAGAAGGTGAGATGGTTCCTGCAAGACTGTTGTACGAGACATCAAGGAAGGGGGGTATGACTCCTGTTAGATTGTTATTTGTAGACAGCAAAATAAAGCAGGGAGGAGAGATTCGCAACTGAGGTTGGGATCGACCCAGTTAGTCTGTTGAATGGAAGATCAAGAATCAGCAATTGATCAAGGTTTCTAAAAGTGGCTGTGATTGTAAGGGATCTCACCCTTGAGCCTGTTTGTCCTCAAGCTGATGACTCGAAGATTTGGAGCAGTTGCCAAGAGCCGAGGGAATTCTCCCTTCAAGTGAATTCATGCTTATGTTGACATAGTGCAGCCGGGACAAGCGACCTAACTCTTCAGGGATGCCTCCAGCAGTGAAGCCTGTTGTCTGAGAGGCTAGCCTCTCCTCTGGAGGAAAGTGAGGTTGCCCAAGGATGGGGGATAAGAGGGCGGTGAGTCGTTCGGGATGACGAAGGCTGCACTCGCGACGCCTCGCCACTGGCAGTAATGGAGGGAGTCAAGAGCGAAGCGATCCAATATCGCTTTACTTCCTAACTTGATTAAAGGTAGCCAGGTAGGGGTTGTTGTGGGAATAATGGAAGAGTTGTGTAGATTGGAATTCTGAACGTCCTCCTTCTGTGGTAATTTATGGAATTCTTGGCAGTATTCAAATCATACTATCTTGAAAAAGTCCATAGGCAGAACAGTTAACATAAGTGCAGGATTGCTACCTTTCCGCTGGAAAATTCTCAGTTTATGTTCCTGCTTTTCACCAGCCACATATTCTAAATGGATCATGAGAAATGTCAGTTCTCTCATTTGGCATGTCCTGATCAATCGAGTTGGCGACTAATTCCAATAAATAAATAAAGGACGAGCATAGATATCTGATGAAATCAGTGTTAAATTCTCAGGTAAAACAACATCAAGCAACTCAGTAAGCGACATGGGCCGGCCCTTTATCCGGTCCGGCCCAAAGTTAATAGACGGACAATTGAGGAAGAATCCGGTGGAGATTTGTACGTGCATGGGGGTTCCAGTCCACTGTCCACAAGCAGCTGTGGCAGAGAGAGTAGGCCCCCCCACTTAGGCAGGTGGTGCCCAATTGAGGGCAGAAGTGAACCGAACCGAGGAAGAAAAGGAATTAAAATAAAATAAACAATGGAGTTTGCAGGCATCTGGTTCAAGAGCATGGGACTAATTCTCTTTCACTCCTTTCCTTTCCTTTCCTTTCCTTTCCCAGTCGCAGTCGTCTGGTTTAAAGTCTTGTTCGATGGAGATGTCGATAGTTGACTACCTTACAAGTAAGTAAATTAAGCTCCGTGAATTTAAGGACGATAGCAGCAGAGAGTCCGAGGCCCGAATCTCTTTAGCTTACCTTCTCAACTCTTCTAGAGGCTTCGTAAAGAAAAGATAGAAGAATATAAACCTAGAGTGGTCTTTCTGATATCTATGACAACCAGTGACTATATCTATGGCACCATTAATCTTTGGCGGTGAATACGAAATCAATTCCTGCGCACCTTTTTGTAAGGTCGACGTGTCCCCCCTGTTCAACTATATATTTCCTTGCAAAAGCCTCATCTCCTTCAGATCTCTCTCGACTCTACAGGGCCAACCCTACCTGCAGCGAATAAGCATCTCAAGCCACCCCTCCCTCTCCTCCTCCTCCTCCTCAAGAATCCCAACGACGCCCATGGTGGTCCAACCACCAGGAGGCTTAGATTAGCATTCCAATGTCAGATTCCAATATTATTATTATTATTATTATTATTCCCTATCTGTGTCTGTCCTTACGTGAGAAGTAAAGAGTCAGTCGTTCATCAAAAGCCATTGCGTTTAATATTATTATTTTACGTAGGATATTAAAAGAAGTTCCATCCTTTTACGTTGAAACTAATTTACCTTTTAGCAGAGAAAGCAAGGAGAAACGTTTACTTTCTTAGTTTTTTTTTTTTTTTATCTCTTCTTTTTCAGTAGAATTTACTTGGCTTTTATTACGTGGAGAGATCTTTACAGTCTGTATGACGTGGCAGTCAAAAAAAGGTGATACTGATAGTTGTGTACGGATCGTGGATGTGACTGGCTCCCCGGGCGGAGCAAATTCCTCCGTCCGGAGCTGTAGCAGCACCCTGGGTCCAAACTGAAGCTTTCTGTCGACCTATTACCTAATTTTAGGAATTACACTACTTTGCTTGATTTGGATATCCTCTTTGTGATGATCGACCGAAAGGTTTAAAGCCGATTAGGGAAAGTTGGGAGGCATCTTATCTTCCAAATTAAAAGCATATATGCTTGTCAGCTATATCTGGAAGGGATTTGCTTCTCTGCTCGGACGCATAGAAATAATAAAAACCATAGTGGGAAATTGTTATATTTTGGCTCCTATTTCTCACTTCAATAATTCCCTATTGAGAACTATAGATATTTTGATCGATATATTGTGATCATTTAATGTGATGTGGATTATGATGTTAAATTCGGTTGCCCTCGTCAGCTAGCTAGCTAGTTAATTAATTTGATATTCATCTACTCCGATTAGGTTTCGGGTCTGGATCGGGATAGTCCGCAATTAATAGGGACATTGAAATGCATGGTGTTTGAAGGAAAGGATTGAAAATGAGATTAGATTGATGCCGATGATGGTCTGTGATGAAAGAAAGAAAGAAAGAATTATCTTCCATTGGAAGGTTGAGAATTAATATCTCCCTTACCTTATTTACTTAAATAGCTTCATTTTTGCATGAGATATATAATCCAAGTAAGTAGATTGTCAATTTGTTGGAAAAATTAATTGCAACGCTGCAAGAATGCACATCACCATTAATGCTTCTGTCTGATCTATACTTGAGATGAACAGAGTCGCAGTCATTTCAAATACATTACATAACAGTTGACATGGCATTATTAATTTACGTAGGCAGATGGTGATGTTTTAATTGAATCAAGCAGCAAGGAATATTAACCGAGTTTCTAATATGCAAACGTTTTTCTGTGATCGATGGCAGCAACACTGCTGATCAGCATAGAGACTAGAGATAGATAGATAGATAGATAGATAGATAGATAAAACATGCAGTGCCTTTCAGAAAAGGATATGATCGAAGACTTTTGGAAGATACTGAACAATAAATGTGAGCCCTTTATAAGCGCATTCTTTCTATCCACATTTTGATAATTGTTTCTCTTTATCTAAGTATTCCAATATGTTCAAAAGAAATAAAGTGAACTAGGAAATGGGCCGGAAAAATTAAAATCTCCAGCTCTCTAGAAGAAGCCAAGATGATGAGATAGTTTGATGAAGATGGGAGATTAAATTAATTAAGGAAGAAACAATCTATGGACAAAGGATTGGCCACATATCACATAGGGCAAAGACTCAAAAATACCCTTGCTAGTGCTTGCACTTGTTTTCCACGTCATACTTTCACTCTCCCAGTTGATCTATGAGAGAGGGTGTTGGTGTTAGGCTATTTACTGGGTCTGGGTCTTCTTCAACTTTGAGCATCCTGTGCCATCTGTTATCTTCTTTTGGTTTGGTTGATGAAAGTATAGCCAAAATTACTAGGAACATGTAACTTTAGTATGCATGCAGCACTGTTGCTGCTAATATCACACTCACTAATTACTCTTTAGAGGGTATTATACCAAATTATATATGATTACTTACTAAAGTGATCATAAGGATGCCAAAGTAAGTGAGCACTTGGTTTACTTTGTGAATCTCTTTTTGTTTGTGATGAAGACCATGCAGTTGCTTCCTTCCAATAACATTACTGTCATCAACATGGATAGGCTAATGAAATCCTTCTCAGGATGGACAGATGCTATGACAACTGAACCATCTAAAGAAAAGAAAGCTATTTAGAGAGAGAGAGAAGAGAAAGAGATGGGATGATGATATCTTTTTTAAGATAAATTTACATTTAACACCCTATATTTTCACTCATTTGCAATTGATACCCTGTGCTCTCTAATATTTATAAATCGAGTCGCTCTATCCTTACTAAATATGTGCAGAAAATAATTTGGGCTAACATCGCATATGAAAATATTTCAATCTACCATAAAATATCAAAATCTTCTTTCTTCGTTCTTCTTTCTTCTTTTATGGCACAATGAATATTATCTTCTCCTCTGATCTTAAATCTAAAGCTAGAACAGAGCAATTTAGATCCGGCCAAAAATTAAAGTGAGTTTTCTTGTTTCCTCCATTCTTTTTTTTTATCTCTTCTTGTCTCTTAGCTTGAGTAAAAAAAATTCATTAAAATTACTTGGTAGAGTATCTTGAGTTAAGAAAGGTATCTTGCTAGGTTGATGTTTTATACACATATTTGATAGGATTCCATTTACAAATAATAAAAGTACAAAGTAGATGAAACAGACAGATGTTAAATGCAAATTTCTTATTTATTTATTTTTATATTTTCCTTACAAAAAGATGAGTTCTTCTTCTCTCACTTGTCGATTGCAAGCAGGCAATTTACGCCCACCAACAATGCCATAAATGGGACGGTGTGGCCATGGAAATATGCATTTATTGTGACCAGATACTCAAACCAGGGAATAGGATATGATTCCCTTTACCCTCTCCTTGATGTGTCTTTAAAACCAAGCAAGACAAGGATAAGATCATAGGAAACCATTTATTGTGTCATTACTCTTTATCCCTTCCCTATTCTTGGCTGAAGTTTTAATCACACCCTGCATGTTAAAAACGAAAGTACAGAGCAGAGATCCTGGGGTGGGAAAAAAAGAAGAAGAAAAAACAGAGAGTAAATAGAGTATTAAGAAGGACTATTAATGTTCAGGAAATCCATAGATATGCATGTTGGAATGCACTTTCCATATGATTATGTGTAGTCCTTATCAGTTGGTTGAGGGTAGGGTGGTGGGGCCAAAGACCTTTACCCTCGGTTAGGGGCCCTTTGCCCCCCCTTTAAATAACGGTGCTGCAGCTTACTTTTGTTTCATCCACATCCTTCCCCAAATCAGAGGGACTACTTCTTAAGTCTCTCAGACAGGTTGCAGAAGAAGGGGAAGAAGGCAAAATGGTTTGTTAATTTCCCTCCTCTCTACCTTTCTTTGTTAGCGGTTCCTTTTCTTTATCTCTGTATACTGAGTTGTAATGATGTACACCTCTTTGCTGCACCATGGCAGGAAGAAGAAGGGCATGAGCAGGAGAGATGGGTGGGTTATGTGGATTGGAGGTGCAGGCCAGCCTTGAGAAGGAAACATGGGGGCATGCTTGCAGCCTCCTTTGTCTTGGGTATATATATATATATATAACTATATGTCCTTCTGGAAGAACTCTTCAAGCTGCTTCTTTTTTCTACTAGATGATGTAAAGGAAATTTGAACTGAATTTTAAAAAAAAAATTTAAAACAAAAGATAAAAAAGGTTCAATGTTGATAGCTTCCTTTCTTCTTTGTGGTGACTTAAAAAGTCTCTTTTCTTGGCCTTCTGTTTTATTGATAGGTTCCAGATTTCCATCAACAACATCTTTTTTCTTAGAATAACAGACAGCATCTTCATGCAGAAAGCAAATATCAATATCAAATATTATCAGTCATCTAAATTCAGAATTTTCTTTTTCTTCTTTTTCATCCATGATTGTTGCTAAGTACCTGTTATTTGTCATAGTATGTAATTGTGTTTGTGTGTATGTATATATATATATATTTGTGTAAACTGACTGTCTGAAAGCGGCATGGTGGTGGAATTGGGTGCAGTGGTGGAGATAATGGAGAATCTTGCATTTCTATCCAATGCAAGCAACTTGGTCACCTATTTGATGGGCTTCATGCACTTCTCGCCTTCCCGCGCGGCCACCACCGTCACCAATTTCATGGGCACTGCCTTCCTCCTGGCCTTACTTGGTGGCTTCTTGTCTGACGCCTTCTTCACCACGTATCTCATCTACCTGATAAGTGCTCTCATACAGTTCCTGGTAATTATAAGTGTTCATTTTACCTTCTTGTTCTTAATCGAGGGCATTTATTTTTTTTAATCAAAAAAAAAAAAAAAAAAAAGAGAAGGAAGATTAAACTACTTGCAAATATAAAGCAAGGGAAATTGCATGCAGAGCAACAAGTGCTCTGAATGGCAATTAAATCAATTATCTAGGTAGCAAGTCATGGCTTAATATTTCACATGATTCTGGGGCCATAGTAATCTAATATTCCTCCCAACTTAGGGTGACGTGGTGTGTTATCTAGCAAATCATGCGTATTACTGGATTCTGGGGCCATACTAATCTAATATTCCTCTATCTTAGGTGAATTGATGGTGTGTGGGGGCCTACACAGCCACTGCTGCATTTAATCATGGCTTTAATTCCCTGAGTTGTTAGGAGCAGTAAATGATTCTTAGTAACCATCTGATGTTGCACTGCTTTTGGTAGCCTTGGTCAAAGGGAATCACATAGGCCAAGTGGGCTTAGGTGAATTCAAAAGTATGAGAGCCCTCAAGGCTCAAATGTTAGAGGAAAGGGACAATAGGATCAACAATAACCACATGAAGACACGGTCACATCTTTCTTACACTGCACTCCATCCTATTAAAGTGTGCCAATTAATAGGTGCAGTGAACATGGATTCGGAGAATAGGCTTCATATTGCCAAGAAACAGAGGTTGATTGATACCTACGCAGTGCGTAGGATAACAGTTGGTTTTGGTTGCTGTTGTCAGTCCCATTAGGAACCTACATATCGTATCTGAAGCTACCTTTGTCTTCTTCTCTTCTCAATCCTTACCATTATGTTATGCAAGATCCAAAGTATGATGATTTTGTTCAAAGGAACTTATGTTTGTTCACACCTGGATGGCACCAGAACCTAACTCCATTCACTTTATCCATGAAACCTTTCTTTTTTCTTCTTTCCTCTCAAGATAGAAAGAGATAGAAAGGAGATATTTTTATGCTGACTTTGGCGAGAGAAGCCCCAAAGCTCTCGGCTTGTAGTGATTCACGTGCTAATCCCTCGGATAAAAGTTCGCCACTCTCTTTCATGTTTGATAGAGATAAAAGTACACAAGTTGCCAAATGACTATAGCAGCCAAAACATTCTTGTGGGCTTAATGCTTAAGCTTGGGCTTTAGAATAGTATGAGTACACATTACATGTTCATACCTTTACATATATATCTATATATATATATATAGACTAAAAAAGTGTCTTAAATATTTAACATATATTTGTGTCGTGATATGGGGAAAATTTAAATCTTAGATAAAAATATTTATTACTTTTGCACTCGGGATACAAAATCGCTTTGTTTCTACCTTGTCATCTTTTGACATATAAATCCTGTGATCACTTGGTTGATGTGATCTTCTAACTAATAAATAGGGGGAGTGGGTAATATTCAGGCAATCTTCTCCCTTTCTTTTGATGATAAATGTGTCACATATGGGATTCTTAGCTCAAACTCTTGGCGGCCGTTAACAGGGTCTGGTGCTCCTCACAGTGCAAGCGAGGTCTTCGTCCCTCAAACCACCTGCCTGCAATTCCTTAGACACCAACAAAGGACCACCATGTCAAGTGGTGTCCGGTCGTAAGGCTGCGCTGCTCTTCTCAGGCCTCTACCTCACGGCCTTAGGTGTAGGTGGCATTAAGGGCTCTCTGCCGGCCCACGGCGCGGAGCAATTCGACGAGGACACCGCCAACGCCCGCAAGGCGCGCTCCACCTTCTTCAACTACTTCGTCTTCTGCCTCTCTTGCGGAGCCCTTATCGCGGTGACCTTCGTAGTGTGGGTGGAGGACAACAAAGGATGGCAATGGGGCTTTGGAATATCTACCATAACTATTTTGCTCTCCATACCAGTCTTCCTTGCAGGCTCTACTACTTATAGAAACAAGATACCGACCGGAAGTCCTCTAACCACCATTGCCAAGGTAATAAGATCTTGATACATTACCAGTATGTATATATTAATTACTAAGTTTTTGTAACATTATTATCGATGTAATTAGGTGTTAATCTCTGCGGTGTTCAACCGTCATGCGGCGCAAAGTCCGAGCAACGCAATTGTAGACATGGCAGCAAGCCCTACAAAGATAATTGAGACAGAGAGTAGATGTAATGCAGAAGTGAAGATAACTTATGATGCTCCATCTGAAGAGCTAAAATTCCTCAACAGAGCAGTGCAAGGCCAGGCAATTCATAAGGCATTCAAATGCACCGTGGAGGAAGTGGAACAAGTCAAGGTAGTCATAAAAATCCTCCCAATTTTCCTATCAACCATCATGCTCAATTGCTGCCTCGCCCAGCTCTCCACTTTCTCAATAGAACAAGCCGGAACAATGGACACCCGCGTCGGCCGGTTCACCGTGCCGCCCGCATCCCTACCTGTGTTCCCGGTCACCTTCGTCATAATCCTCGCACCCATCTACGACCATGTCATCATTCCTTTCACGCGTCGGCTGACGAAGACCGAGATGGGCATAACTCACCTGCAGCGAATCGGCACCGGCCTCGTGCTCTCAATCGTCGCAATGGCCGTCGCGGCTTTGGTCGAAACCAAGAGGAAGAGGGTGGCTCGGAGTTCAAACATGGTGGACTCTACAGAGCCATTGCCTATAACTTTCTTCTGGATTGCATGGCAATACCTCTTCTTGGGCTCAGCTGACCTGTTCACGTTGGCTGGATTGCTGGAGTTCTTCTTTAGCGAGGCACCCCCAAGGATGAGGTCTTTGGCGACGTCGCTCTCGTGGGCTTCGTTGGCCATGGGTTACTACCTTAGCTCGGTGCTTGTCTCGGTGGTGAACAAAGCAACAGGGAGAGCAAATCACAAGCCATGGCTATCAGGGAGCAACCTGAATCACTACCACCTCGAGAGGTTTTACTGGTTGATGTGTGTGCTTAGCTTGATCAATTTCGGGCACTTCTTGTTCTGGACGAGTAGATATAGGTACAGACGAGCTGGGATTAACTGGTGATGGGTATATGAAATAAGCTATATATATATATATATATATATATATATCATGGTATGGTACACAACCTCCATGGCAAACCCATGACCCAAGCCCCCATGCGTACTAGTAGTATATTTCATAGCTTTTCTTTTCTTTTCTTTTCCTTTTTGTCTGTATTTGTCTCTCATAGCTTCAAATAAAGCCATTACAGAGGGGGAGAATTAAATTATTATATATAAAGACAGAACTAAATATCAATAGAACTTTTCCTTTTCTGGTTTTTTTTCTTTTTCTTTTTGGATGTATAACCGCCCTTGTTCATTTGACCATATATAAATCTCAAGTAAGGGTTTTCCTGTCAGTTTACTGCTAAATAGCTTTATATTTTAACTCATAGAGCTCATTTGGCAACTGGGATAAGGATAAAATGAGCACTTGTCTATGGATAAAAGTAGTTTCTGTTCTAATTTTTTTTTTTCTAGGTGTTTGGTTAGAAAATTTTGGATAAGTTTGGTATAGAAAAAATATGGAATACGAATAGTATTTTGTTGTGATAATTGAGATAAAAAGATAAAAATAATCAAATAGCGTCGTAGATGAAAGATTTCATATCGAAACTTTTTACTACAAATATATTCTAATATATTACTAAGTAAATTATAATCCTATTACAATGTGAATACTTGAATTTAAATTGGGATTAGGATTTATCGTCTTATTATATTCCTAAGGGCAAATTAATTATTTTCTTTTATTTTTTTGAATAAAAGAGTGAGAGAACTATTTTTTATCCCAACACTTTAGCACCTTAAAGATAATACAACGGGCATCTTTCTTTGAAAGAAAGAAACAAAATTTAAGGAAGATAAACTCTGGTGTAATCTTTTCATATGTGAAAAAGGTTTACATCAGTCACAATATTTTTATACAATGAGATCATAACAATAATACTAGAATATTATTATCTAGTTCTATAGTTACAAAATTAGTCTGGATCTGTTCGGAAAAATAAAATTAAAAAAAAAAAAAACCCCCCTTTTTTTTACTTTCTCAAGCAGGCACATCGAATGTCTAATTAATTGGAGGACAAATTCACTGGTAACAGAATTAGCCAAACTAACTTGAATTAAAAGAAGGGATTAAGGATTCATCGAGCATGAGTTGGCATGGCGCATGAAACAAAGGGCGAGTAATTCTCTTCTTGATATACGTAATCATAGTAAACAATACCGGGGCTGACGTGGTTGTGTATCCCTTCGTACGTTGTGATCACATACGTCGGATCCTCTCGATCTCTTTCCACTCTCTTCTTCACTCCACAACCATCACTCGAACACCGGTAATAATTCCTACACCATCGTTTATTTTTAATTTTTTTTTTCAAAATGCAAGTAATAAATTAAATATAATATGATATATATATATAATTAAATTAATTGTTAACCATACCTAGGATTTGGACTACTTTTGACGGACTTCTTCCCGTACTTCCTCCACTTGAACCCATCGTCCAAGATCTCTATCTCCGACTTCGTTCTGAACCCAATTCTGCAACCTACTTCTACTCTACTTCTCTTCTTCTTCTCAGTGCCGTTAGTCCTATATGAGTACTCAGATAATTAATTAAACAGTTAGAGAGAAGATACATAAAGCAGTACGTGCAAGCATATATGGAGTATTAACATACATGGTAGCTTCAATAGGCTGTTCGGGTTTTCCGGCCGCCGCCATCGGTGATGAGATGTCGTCGAACGCGACAAAGTCGTTCACTTCGAGGGAGAGCTCAGAGTCCCTGGCGGGGGAGAATTCACAACCAGGGAAGGTTCGAGAGTAATCTCCATGGAAGAGGAGAGGAGAGTAAGAGAAGAGTAAGTCTTCCACTCCCAAAGGAGCCGCCATTGACCGTAACTTGCATCATAGAAGTGTGTGTGTGTGTATATATATATATATATATATATATATAAAAGGATAAGGATCAAGTGAAATGTTTACTGCGTCGGTGAAGCGAAGGTTCGTGATTTGCGTCACGTGTCAAATCAGTTGATGTGAGTCCTTCGAGTCCGTCCACGTTGAGGTGGGTCAGATGTCACATAATTCTCCATTCTAAGCATGTGCTTAAAATTAATATATATCTCGGCATTTTTTTTTATCTAGCTCTCACTAAGAAATCAAATCTATCTATGCGTACTCACGACCGTTCATTTGCAATCTCACAGCTGGCTAGTAAAGTATGTGATTAGAGATTTCAACCAGCAAGGGGGAAAGAAACTAAGAATAATCAAACCAAGGAAAGTAATTTTGTCTCCTCCGATCGAACCAAAGTTGGAGACAGGCAATTGTCCCACAAAGTGATGAATTATTATTATTATTATTATTATTACTTTTTTCCTTTGGAAGACAAGTCTTCTAATTTGATTGTGATGCTGTGACCTTTAGCTTTCTTTCTTAACAATTAAACAATACACAGGTTGTTCTCCTTCGCAGCTTCCAGGACGATGCTTCAAAGAGCAAAGTCATACATTTCAAGACTCAGTTTTCTCCAGTTGTACTCTTGGAAATTCGCTGTCACTGAGAGGGTGTTTACTGTGACTAAAATTCTAACCAATTCATATTTTTCAGGCCAATTCACAAAAGGCGCCTTGAATTTGAGTTCTATCAAAATCAAGATACGAATAGGTAAAGTAGCGTTTAGCTGTGAGAACTTTAGCTACGCTCATTTTTAAAATTTGCATAAACAAAGCTTATATCAGTTTATGCTAGTATAATGTTTGATTATAACCAATACAATAATATATTAATTATATTTGATGTGATAAAAAAATGACAAAGTTAAGAAATATTTTAATAAATTATTAGAGCATATACTCTCTATAATCTATAGGTGAGGAGATGAGAGAGAATAATTGAAATGATGGCTTTTTTAGTTAATTAGATTAATATTTTTTTCAAGTATAAAATAACAATTAGAATTTATTGATAAATAAAAAATATTAGATATATATGAGAGAGAGAGAGAGAAATAGATATTAGTAAACTAGTATTGTAATAAGTTATTATTTGAATACTATATAGTATAGACCCCAATGCTTAATACACAACTAAAGGGCCAAAAAATTTTCAATCGAAGAAAAATAAAAGAATAAAATATAAGATGAGAAAGAGTATTTGCCACTTGAGCTCGAATAATATCACTTTAAAGAGTGAAGGTATGACCGAGTAAAGTTCATTTATTAGACATATATTTCCTAACAAATACAAGTGCATGCAAGACACATGATCATCAATAGAAAAGAAGAAAACATTCTTCATAGAGCTTTTAAGGTGGCTTTACAGACTCCAAATGTATTGCATAAATAGTGGATGAAATGTGTTAATTGTTAATCTCAGGAGATTAGTAGTATGATATTTCTCAGCAGATGATAATGAATAGGACTTTGAGTATCCAAGAAGTGAAAGAAAACCAAAAAAGGCTTCAGTTACACTACGTTTCAACTTTAGCACCCTCGAGAAGAAAGAAAAAGAAGACAGAGGATATCCTCGATGTTATCGTTGGATCATTCTGTCTCAACTGTTTTGGTTCACTGTAAATGAAGACACATATCAGTTTTCATTGTGAAGCATCTTGCTGAAGAAATTTCAGTGACTTGATTTTTTAACTTTCACTTCTTTAATTTTAGTACAAATTACAGCTGACGTGAGGGAATAAGGAGTGATGGATTGAACCCATCCTCTAAAATTTTCCAAGCGATAAACAAACCTAACCACACGTAGCTAAATAATTAGATATACCTGTAGGTGTATTACGAACAGCTAGAGCACCCTACTGTGATGGCCTTGAAGGGCCAGCAGAAGAAGATAAGCTCCTCACTGCAACTTTGACTGCGCCCACTGCACCAAGTTGCCACATCTCAGGGCTCAGCCCATTATCAATGTTCTTCGAACTCTCGTCCATCTGAACACAAACATAGAATGCAATCTGCAAAACAAGTAAGCAGCTAATTTAGAGGTCCTCTTCAGCTCTTATTAATAGTGGTTGCTCATGAATGGTCACAAGGTTGAGCATTTGCTCACAGAAGTGTTTTAGTCTTGACTATAGAGTCCACAAGAGACTTCAACAGCTAAGAACCTAAAGAAAACTATGCTTGAAGGAGACCCAGAGAAAAATTGTGTAAGAACAGACATACTGATCTCGGAATCTTACATGGTCCACCACAAAATCAAGCTAGAATATGTAAAAGCATGACATAAAAACTGCACTTTTGTCTCTTTTCTTGCTAGAAGAAACACGACTAAGAAGACTCACTCTAGAATTTGAATTATACCTTGCCAGATGCATTCCGTACTGGTGATATGTGAAGAAGATTCCGGAAGGAGCTTCCATCTTTCCTGAAAAAGTAATACAAGAGAAGCACGATTTCAGCTCCTTCCAAACACTGTCACAGAGGATTAACTTCTGAAATTCCAGCAACTACTCGCCAAGTTACAAGTGGGATGTTCACCTGTAATTTAATAGACGCACTGTACAAGATTGCTGGCCATGGATGCTCTTCTTTATCTACATTGAGAGCACAAATAAGTTAAGAAACTACATACCAGTAATTGCAAGAAAAAGGTCACCAGCCAACAAAATACATAACAAAGGATATCTGAACGAATTCCCAAGTACCTACCTCTTTCAAAACCTCATAATCTGTACCTGGTCCATTTAAAAATCTACAATTACGTCCCAAGACTTCTTGCCTTGAGTAACCTAGAAGGGAAATATTAGTTAAAATATGTACCATCTCAATATATCAAATAGAAAATTCCTGTCAACTGCCATTCATAATTTGAGAGCAAGTCTTTCATCCACAAGTAAGAAACTTGTTTGCAAATTGTTTTTAATTGAAAAGAGAGCACAGTATAATAACAGTTCAATCAAATGGCAAATTTAGGAGAAATATCAGCATGCCTCCTTTAAATCACCCACTAGTCGCTTTATGATATAGGATAACATCCCCAACAATTATATATAATATGCACATTCTATATAATATCAACAACTAGAATGATTTGTGCTTCCAGTCAATGAGAAAGTTTGATGAAATTCTTGGTAGATAAAACCATTTAGAAGGAAAAATACTGGCATGCTGCTGACCGTAAACCAAATTTCCCAATCAGTTTATCTAAAATATGAGAACTTGAATTAAAAAGTTATAATTATATAAAATTGATGACCATTCAAGGATAGATCTCATGATTTACCCCCACACAGATCATAAGAAATTTGAGGTAAATTTTAGTGTCATAAAGTCAGAAAAGTAGATGTTCCTGATTGGCACCTCACTGGAAGAACAAGATACATACATGAATGGATAAACAAATATTAAATTGGTATATCATCTTTATGTCAAAATGAATTTAATAGTTTCATCCGGAATCTTTAAATAAGAAGCTATCCTAGTGTTGCAGTCATGCCAAGCTGTGTTGATCAAGGCCACAACACACTGGCAGCAAGCTACATCAGGCTATATCATGGCACAGAGGACCATGGTAATCATTCTTAATCTCATTCATCATTACCTCTATGACGTTGTTGACAAAGCTTCTAGTCACTTTTATCTCGCACTTAGTCTATTTTCAGCTTGCTTTATTGATAATTCTAGTTAACCATTCTCCTCATCATTTCAAAATTTCGATTTGTTCATAACCATGTTAATCAAGGTTGACAAGGTTCAAGCCATGGAACAGTTCAATCTTGTGTACTTCTCATTCAACTATCTGATGCTTTTGTCGATTCAGATATAGCTTCCATTGGAGCTAATTAACAATACCATGCTTATTGTCTATAGTCCACGTAGCTAGTACTTCCATTAATATTTTCCATTTTATTCATAGCTTACCTTAATATTAATCTTTCATGTCTTAGGTATTATCGAGAAGTAATGATGCATATTTCTATGCATCTTTCTTGCATAACAGAATTGTCAGAAAACACCGCTGTATAGTGGGGTTCCAGAGCTAAGAGAAATAGAATAACCAAGCAAGAGCAAGAGGCAGAAAACAAAATGCTATGATAGATTCCATTTATATATACATGTATGAAAGAAGAATATCAAGATGCTTCAGTGCAATATGAACTATGAAGAGAATACAGAAAGTGGTTCGCTCCTATAACCAAGCTATCACCAAACCCTAGCAGAACCCTCTCTAAATCCTAAATCTAGGTGTGAAGCAAAATAAGAAAGAGCTTCCTTATCCGATTCTTATTCTAGTTATAAATTTTCATTTGGAAAGTAGATATTTTTACCCTAAAGTACCGAAATATTTCAATGAGGTATGACGAAATGCTGCTATGTCAGAAAATCATAAATACGGGTGAAGCAGAACACTGATCATATTTTGCGACAATGCAAGTTAACACAAAAGGAGAAAAAGAAAACAACCAGAAATTTACAAAAGCATCTGAATGGTAGCACATGGCAGTTCCAGATAAATGATGTATTCAACCACTGAAGATTATCTTGAACTTTAAATGCCCAAATAGTTTTCGTAAGAGGATAAAGCTCAAGCACCTGTCAGACTTAGAAAAGCATCACTGGCGTAGACGATAGGCATGTCAGGTGAATGGGGATCAGTCCTGCAAAATACAGTCATTCTCAGTTAATAACTCAAAAGCATATCTTAGAGATGTTATATTCAAGAAACGTAATACTAACTATACTAAACCAATCGACAAAAAAATCTGAAATAAACTCACAATACAAAACTCTGTTTGATTCTACCGAGAGAAATATTCAACGACGAAGGAAGAGAAGCGACGCCACTGCCTGCCGAACCACATCTCTTCCCACAAACTACTCTACCGGTCATCTTGCTATACCGATTCAGCGCCAACAAGATGCAGTTAATGGCATTCGCAGCCTTCTCTTTCTCCTGATCGCCAGCCATTTGCGGCTCTTTGGCCTCCAACCCTATAAAATGCCACTAGCAACGACAAATTCACATACTTCGCCTTCCCAAATAAAATCAGAATGACCTCTCTTATATAGGCAAAAGAAGAAACAGACCTCTGCTATCCATATCAACAAACACCTCGCGTGCATGATGACTGCAATCCAAATCTTTATCCAGCCGCACCTCTTCCCGGCACGTGCCGAGCACTGCGCCACATCTCTCTACCCCGCACCTAGACCTCCTCTTAGAAATCGGCACCTGAACAGCGACAAAGTGAAGGACCCGGCCGTCCTCGGCGCCGAATATGGGGCACATGTGGAAGAGTATCCAATGCGGCGTGCCGTCCTTGCGGTAGTTGAGGATGCTGATCTGTACCGTCCGCTCCTCCCTGATCGCCTCCCGGATCTCCATCACCGACCGTCGATCCGTCGCGGGGCCCTGGAAGATCCGGCCGTTGCGGCCTAGGACCTCTCCGAAGGCATATCCTGTCATGGCGAGGAACCCGCGGCTGGCGAAGACGATCGGGTGGCCGGCGATGGCCGGATCGGTGATCAAGAACGGATCTTCGAGCTCGTCGAGGGCTTCGAGGACCCACTGAGAGTACCGCGACGTGAGGGACTGGTCCACTAGGCGATCGCGGACGCTGTTGCTCCCCATCTATGGCAATAGATCGTCGTCGTCGGAGGAGGAAGACTCAGCGGTACCACCATGTGAGCTATAGAGGAGAGGAGAAGGGGAAGGAGGAGAAAGAGGAAACGAAGGCTTTGTGGCTATTGCCATCAAATAGAGGAAGGGAGGAGGGGGTATGGGAGGGAAATATCTCTGGGTTTGGGAATCAAGAGATGACAAAGGACGCCCACCGTTTGATTGGGGAGGGTTGGGAGGGCGGTGGACTCAAATCCGGTACAAGTTTAGGTGGGTCCCGCGGTACAACGGAACAAACTCGTGTAAATGTGGAGGGAGATGACGTGAACAGGGGGGGGGGGGCGGGGGGGGGGGGAGGATGAGGACAAAACTAATGGACGTGGTGAACCGGGGGAGGTTACTACTGTACAGCTCACAAATAGAAATAGGCAAATTAGCTCCGCTGTAGCCTGTAGGCTGTGTAGCTTATTAGCTTGAACAGTGAGCAAACATCATCCGATGCATTTGTTTTTCGCTTTTGTGATTGGTTTCTATTTATCGGGGAGATTAAGATCCTATGAACTTCTAATACCTGTCCAAATCTGGACACGCGGCACTCGAAAGGCCATAGTGTTACACGTCGAGATTTAATAGCCACTGGGAAATTTTAGATCTTTGTTGGAAATGTCATAATACACCATCAAAGCTCTTAAAAATATCCCACATGCATATCAACCAGCTGATTTATTGTATTATTGACAACTTGAAGGAGTACCTCCTCCTGCAAACGATCTTCTACCACCACAAGTCTATAGTTCCTCCGTTGGCTTTGGAAACTCCATCACGTCATTCTCAAAGCTACTTCAAGCTTACGTGCCCAGGTTATATTAATCTGTGTGGGCCCATCATACTTGGATGGGTTACGTGGAGAACCTATCCGTTTGCCCACCCAGCCAATTTATGAATATATATATGTGATCTCATCCCACGATTCTTAAAATTAACGCAACTGCAACGGCAACGGCAACGGCAACAGCCAGTCATCAGAAATCTCAAGGCGAACTGCGGCGTGGCAAGTTGTCAGCCGTTGGGGACATGTGGGGGTGAAGGCCTTGTCTGGCACTCCCGACTGTCACATGCTATTTTGTGGCTAATCATAGACTAGAACCATAGGAGTCAATCCTCTCTGAGACATAGTTAAGTATATGGGGTAAATTTCTTGATAAATGGATCTCTAAATGAGCTTAAATTATAAGCCACAACAACGGAACAAAACTTCTAAGCTCCTACTATAGATAGCTATGCTCAGCGGAAAAAGAGAAGGTTAATAGCACGAATTGAACCGTCCCCAAGGACCTAATTGAAACTAGATGGGCCAGGCCAGGCCAGGCTTATAATGACTGTGCACGAAACTAACGTCTGACATAATAATAATTATTATTAATAATATTATTCTAAGGAGATGAATTGTATCCGGCTATCCTCAATAGCATAAGTTAGCGTCGGTTCTCAACACTCGTGAGGTATAAATCTTTTAAGTTCTTCAGCTAAATTAACGTATTCAGCTACCATTTCGTAGGACGCCAAAGACTTGGAACTCTCCTGCTTTATTAATTTAATAATTTCTTGCTAGTCTGATTTCATTATTAGCTTGCTATTCTTCTCAAATAGTTGTAGACCTAACCTTGGAGCTAAAATCTCTGTTAGGAGCATCAAGTCGCTCGCATAGGTACCCCCTGGCCACATTCGGACAATAAAGAACTTTGAACACTAATTTGCCTAAGTTCACCGTTTTCACGTCTTCGAGCTGCTTCCTGACAACTTCGCGACGACAAAGGGCTTTCTTCTGTCATCTCCTCTAGCATCTTGTTCGGCTACCACAATTAATGAAACCTATCTTGCTTGCGTATGGGTAGTAGGATATTATTTATTAAGCTATATTAAGGACAATTATACAAGAGAATCAGACTATAATTACTATTCTTTCCTTTTTCTCGTTTAACGCTTCCCACCACATTCTCCTCTTCCATTTATTTTTCTTTAAAAAAAATATATTTTTCCTAAAATTTTATAAATGATCAAATACAAAAATTAAATTAATATCCAAAAATCAGATAGAATATTTTAGAAGAGCTATTTCGTATAGGTACGAGCAAGAGTTTTTTTTTCTTTTAACTTTTGTTCGCAGTCTGACCATCAGTCACTAGGTTCTTACTGATTATTATGAGGTGAGGACGACGGTGAGTAATAGAAGAGAGACGAGCAGGAAATTAAGAGGGAGAAGAGAGAAATAGAATGGAAAAACCTCCTAAAAGAAGAGGAAACATAGGGGTACAAAACCACCGAAGCAGAGCTGTCAACAAGAAAAGCACAAATTTGTCAAGGTGAAGAATTGTTTTGTTCTCTAACTTATAGAAAATAAATAATGAACAGATTTAGAAAACAAGTATCAGATATTTTTTTGTAGAAAAAGAAAAAAAAAAAACCAGAGAGAATCCGGCTATATTTGGCATAGGATTACAATTAGAAATTACGGCATCGCTCAATTGTCCACTTTTACCTCAGTCCTGGATGAGGACGGTAGACGAAGAGGGCATAGAAGCTTCCCCAAGTGGTGGCGACGGCCATGGCCCAGACCACCGCAGCAAAAGCCTGAGGAACGACGACGGCCACTTTGTACGAGAACATAGCCGTTAGGAACGCGGCGAGGCACCACACGGCGCCCTTGAGCTGCTCTCTCTGGTTCGAATCCGGCGCTGCTTTCTCGAACAGCCGCAGACACCAAAAGAGGAGGAGCAGAGCCGCAGAGGAACTTAGCGCGAAGGCCGCCGAATCGAGATCCGATCCGCCGTTGGACATTTTGAAGACAATTGAACGAAGTGGGATGGAAATGGAAGATCGGAAGTCCGTGGCGATAACAACGAGGAGCGCAGTATTTGATGATTGTTGTAAACTATCCGTTGCCGGCCAACGGCTCTCTGTGATACGAGTGGCGCCAATGGTAAGTAAAGACTTTTCTTTTTTCCTTTGGATAATTGAAAGTTTATCCATATCCGTAGACGTCTTAATTAAATATACTCATCTTATCCGTGTGTAGTCTGACTAGTGTCTTCTCTCAAATCTTAAGCCTTAATGAAAGCCTGGCCGTAAGTCCAAACGTGCCTTCGAAATTGGCCCAACCCGAGTGATTGATGGGCGCGATGGTGAACAGAGGTTCAGGCCCGGTCGTAAGTAAAGCCCGGCCCGCTGCTCTAAGATCACCTGTAAGGACAACCCTTAGAAACCTTCAACCGTAGCTACTACACTCGGACGTGATCCATGGCGCCGCCCCGTCCTCCTCGCAAGCAAGCAAGGCTTCCGAAGCATCGTATGAGAAGCAAGGACGCGGCGGAGCGTTCGGCGTACTTCGCGAGGAGGGAGGCGGCAACGGTGCTCCGCCGCGTGCTGCAAGGCGATGCACGTCGACGCGCCACCGCGTCGATCAAATCCCTCGTCTACTCCCCCTCCGTCCGCAACAAGAAGGCCACCTTTGCCCTCGTCTGCCAAACCCTCAAGTGTACGCCTCTCTCATCGATCTCTCTCTCTCTCTCTCTCTCTCTCGCCAGTCTTTATCTCCGGTGCCGTTTAGAGTTTACTCTAGGTCTTGTTATAGTCTCCAGGGTGGCTCTTTTGCATCGTTTTCCTTGTGTCTGAATCTATGGAGGGCGAGTGATCTTGGTTTGGTGGGCTTCTTAGTTCCGTAGCAAGATTTCTATGCGCTAATGGTGTTTAATATGTTCTAAGAACTTTTTTCTTCTCGGGGGTTTCTAGGAATTCATCTCCGTTCTTTTCCCTTCCAATTTTGTCCAAATGTATGTAGATATCCCATTTCAAGAGCCCTGATACCAAGTTGCAACATATTTGTTCTTCAAGTGCTGGCATATCATCAAATCCATACATTTATGTAGCTTGGGTGAAGTTTCTGATTCTTGTCTTTTGCCTTATTGTTCAGATCTTCCTCTTCTCAAAGATGTTATAAAAACAAGTGACATAGTCACCAGCAAGTGGAAGGTGAATAATTGTGTTCTTTTTTCTTGCGATGTGTGTTGTAGTAGTATCTCATATTTAAGTTTCTTTATATTTTTGCATTCCATTGTTGCAGAGTCTCTTGTTTTAGTCGTGCCTTACTTGTTGGTAGAATTCTGTAACGCTTCTTTAAATTTTTTTTTTTTACAGAAACAGGAGGAACTAATATATGTAACTGCATATGATATTCTCTTTGGGCAGGTTTGTACCTTATTTTTCCTTGCATACTTCAAAGTTCCATTCGTCATTAATTCTCTAACTTTTTTGAGGTTGGTTAATGAATTAGCGTTAACTGTTAATACAGTATAGCAAGAAGTAGAAGTTGCAGTTAGTAATGTAATTTTTTTTTCACTTCTATTACTTTTGTTCTTTCAGATTCATTTATGATATTTGATGTCAAAGAAAAAAATGAAAAAATACTTGAATTGCATTTGATACTGAGAAATTACATTTTTTTTTATCAACTACTATGTTGCATTTTATTCCCTCATTCGATACTAGTCCATATCTTGTAGGAGATTATAAATAAGTCATTTGTATCGGTTTGGTCCAAATTTTTTTTTGTTGACTTAAGATGGTCTGTTTAGGATATTGCAACTACTGGTGCTGTCGAGAAGTTACTTATGCTTCACAAAGATGCTCTTCAGTCTACTTTAGCAGAACTTTGTGCTACACGTAAAGTCAGTAATATTGAAGACTTACTTGATAATCAGGCTGCTGGTATGTTTCCTCTTTGATGCACTTTTATGTGGAACTCATCCTTTGAGGCTTTCTCCAACAATGTAGGATTGGCTTATCTCATCCTATTTCATTACTGATATGGAGTGTTACGCTCTTCTTGCCCTATCAGACAATGAAAAGTTCTTAAATACTTTTTCTCTTTCCAATTTACTTGCAAATATGCTTTGTTCACTGTTCTTAAATACTATTACTGATGCAGTAATATGCTTTGTTCACTGTTCTTGCTAGTATGGCTACATGCCTTGTTGGTTATCCGCCACTTTTAGGCTTACAAGGGATTCATATGTATATGTATACCTCGAGTGCTACTTCCAGATTATAATTATGTTATTTTCATATTTGATTATTGTCTTACAGTTATCTCCAGGCCTAGATATGTGCGTGTAAACTCACTGAAAATTGGTGCTGAATCTGTCATTAGAGAATTGGGGAAGCAGAATATGGTAGTTTCTCCATCCTTCTTAATTTCCTGTCGCTTGTCTTTTTTCCCTATACTACAAAGGGCGTGCCTTAACCTTCTGGCTTCACATTCCAATAGAATTATGATAACCATAATTGCTACTTTAAACTAGATTAGTTGATTTTTAACTATACAAGAAATTGAAATACCATTATTGATATGGAAATATGATTTATGCCATGCAATATTTGACAACAGAAATTCTTAGTGAAAGTTCATAAATCACCAAAAATTTTGCACTAGAATATGATTTGACAGATAACCAGAGATTTCTAATCTTTTATCTTACATCTGGAGGCACTGGGAGTTCGTAATATTAGGTGTATGTACTGAATATAAGATGTATTTGTTGTTTATGCAATTACTACATTCTTTCTCAACACTTTCTCTCTTGCTTAAAACCATATTCTCATTTGGTATTCTGGACATCTGATATATGTAACTTAGCATGATGAAACATGTGTACAAGTTCTAACACTTCTCTGTTTTCAAAATGATTGTTTTGAACTTTTATGGTCTGGATAGGTCAAAAAAGATGACATGATCCCTGATATGCTAGTGCTCCCAGCTGGCGTTGATTTGCATGACCATCCCTTGGTTGTGAACGGAAGTGTCTTTCTGCAAGTAAGCTATATGGATATCATTCGTTTATTTTGCGTCCTTCATCCATGTGTCAAGTATTGCCCTTTATTTCTTTTTGCATTTCCAATGAATATGGTCCAGATCGACTATTCGTCAAAATTTTAATTTGTTAAAACCATTTTTGTTTTTCTATAGGGTAGAGCAAGTTCTATGGTAGCTGTTGCCTTGTGCCCTGAGCCAGGATGGAAGGTATGGTTTCTCTTATGATGGCTTCACATGATATATGATATTTAACAAAATAAGTTTCATATGTTTTAAAGCCTGCTTTAGGCTCAATGCACCTACCTTATGATGGTTAATATGTACTTTCCAATCTGTTTCTGGATATTGGAAAAATATATAATATGACATTACATTGAGATACTTCTATGTTTCACTTGATATATTAAATTTACTCTTTTAGCAGTTAAAAAAGGGTTCTGTGTCTGCATGACAACTAACTATTATCCTATCCATTAGAATGACTATTTGTGTTAAATGATTGCCATACTTGTGTGTGATGACCATGACAATTATCAAACAATTGTTAACTATTTCTCAATATACCAAATCATGAAGGTTCTTGATGCTTGTGCGGCTCCAGGAAACAAAACCATCCATCTTGCTGCTCTTATGAAGGGAAAGGGAAATGTTATAGCTTGTGAACTACATGAGGAGAGGATCAGAATTTTGAAAGATACTATCAAGCGGTCTGGAGCACCTAATATCCTTTTATTTCTTGGAATAACTTTTCAGTTCTTTTGTTTATTGAAAACTTGGTTGCTTTTATATTGTTCCTTTTGATATGTCGGAGGAGTTCTCCTTTCTCCCAAAATTGAGAAAAAATAACTGATACGTCTTCCCTTTATGTACCGCAAATAGTTGGGACCAAAGGCTTTGTTATTGTTTGTCTTGTCCGTCTTCCCATTTATGTGGCTTCATCCCTGATGTCTCTCTTGTTACCAATCTCCGGAGCAAGTTTTTTTTATGTTCAATGTTGTGACTGCTCGATGAAAGTATTTGATTGTTTAGATCACCTAAAAAGGTGTCCATCTGCTATTTTTGCTATTTCACTCCTTATAGAGAGGTTAGCTATCTTTTAAATTATTCTTCAGTTGGAGTAAACATATATTGAATTTATTTTGTAGTATTGTCACTTAACTTGTTCAAAGATGTGGACGTTGTTCATGGTGACTTTTTGGATATAAATACAAGAGATCCGGCATTTGCAAAGGTATGCTGAAATTTCTCAAAGTGATATCTTGGGTACCTAATTCTTTTTACTTTTCTGGATTCTTTATTTTTCTCTTCTAAAAGTGATATATTGCCTTGAATAAAGACTATAAATAACAGCGCAGCCTTCTCTTTTGGGGCTCTCCAACGATTTATGCAGGTTCGTGCTATTCTTTTGGATCCTTCATGCTCTGGTTCTGGAATCTCTGCTGATAGACTAGATCACCTGCTTCCATCACACTCTACAGGTATTGGAAATTTTCTTTTCCAAAAATTTAGATTTGAAATTTGAAGGACCAGTTTAATTTTCAAAACTGGTGTTTTATGTTAATCAGATTAAGCTGTATCTTTGTATAGATAGCACTTATCGTCGTCTAACGAACTGCTGACTTTCTGCATAGGTAACAACGGTGACGCTACTTATCTGAGGAGGATAATGAAACTCGCTGCTTTCCAGAGAAAAGCTCTTGAGCACGCCTTATCCTGTTAGTTTCCGTCGTCAAGTAATTTCTGGATCCATAATTGGAAGTACATTTATATCAGTTTTTTGACTTTATGATGCCTTTCTCGCAGTCCCTTCGGTCGAGAGAGTCGTCTACAGCACTTGCTCGGTCAACCAAATGGAAAACGAAGATGTTATAAAGTCGGTCCTCCCTTTGGCTACCTCCCTCGATTTCGAGTTGGCTACTCCATTCCCACAGTGGCATCGTCGCGGCCTGCCCGTCTTTGAAGGATGTGAGTCTTAATTTGACATATCATATGCTAATTATTGCATCCTCAAAACGCTTGGTTTACTTCCATCTCAGGTGAGCATTTGCTTAGAACCGATCCTGCGGATGGCATGGAGGGTTTCTTCATCGCGTTGTTTGTCAGGAAAAGGGTACTTTCGGAGCAGGACAATCGCGATTCTTTGTTGGCGGACAAGCGTTTTGGGGGACGGAAAAAGGTTTTACCTTTAACTAGCTTAAGAATGTCACGGATATTTATTTCAAATGTATGTACGATGCGAAGAAGTACCGAGCACAAATAGTACTAATGTTTCGTGAATGATAATTTCTCGACCTCTATTGAGAACAACTTCTATTAAATATAATTTAATACATTTTTTTATAATTCTTCTTGTTCTTCTTCCCTATATCTACTGAAACATTAATGATATTAAATCTAGTAGACCGGCTTCCACCATTCGAAGAAAAAACGACGACGTCACTTTGAGAGGGGTGATTATACACCACACCGTGTACACATTTAGTTGCTCTGCCTATGTAAACCCGACGAGACGAGTAGGAGAAGCATTCACATTTTGTGTGTAGATGTAACTGATACTCCTTGAAGGATAGAAGAAATAGCAGCATCGTATGTATTTATTAACGCAGGCGGGATGTAGTTCTCATTAACAGAGCCAAACAGTCTTAGCAAGCAAGCAACAAACAAACGTAGCCACAAACAGTGAAATACACTCAGACAATTCCACAAACATGGCCACTACGTACTACTAGCAGCTAGACAAGACGAATTACTTGTGAAGAGCAGCAGCATCATCTTAGGCGATCTTAACCTCGATGGTCTTGGGCTTCTTTGGCTCCGGCGGAGGCAGCTTCTCCACGGTCACCGTCAGCACCCCATCCTGGCAAACCGCGGAGATGGCTTCAAGGTTGGCGTTCTCCGGTAGCGAGAACCTCCGCATGAACTTCCCCATCCTTCGCTCCATCCGCAGGTACTTGCTCCCTTCCTTCTCCTCCGCCTCTCTCTTCCTCTCGCCGCTCACCACGAGCACGCGATCGTCCTCGACCTGGACCTTGATCTCCCCGGACTTGAGCCCGGGCATGTCGACGACGAAAACGTAGGAGGACGGCAACTCCTTCACGTCGGCAGGAGTCGACGCCATCGCCCTGGCGTCGCGGACGTAGGTCCGGGTCGGAGCGTTGAAGGCCTTCTCCATCTCATCCGGAACGTCCATCAGGTGTTGGAGAGTTGACAGGAAGGGGAAATCTAAGCCCGTCATTCTGTAGTCCATCGCTCGCTTCCTTCCCAGAGGATCTCGATTTAGCTTGAATGGTAGGTCTTTCGAAGAATTTCTTAGGCTTTTCTCGTGGAAGGAGGAGGCAGCGTTGGAGTGGTTTAAATAGAGGCCCATGAGAGCGCAGGAGAGCGTTTGTTCTATAATCGTCGAGAATGAGATGGAAGGTTCGGAGAAGTTCTAGAAGGTACACGACTATCTAGATGCACGACTAGTCTAGATACTGGGCTAATTTAAATTTGTTCACCTTTTCTTTTCTTTTCCTTTAATTTTGGGAGCCCATATGATTAATGGGCCGAAATAATATTGGCCCGTAATTGATGAACCATCCCCAAATCCGAAACAGTCACGCGGGAATTTCCCGGCAAATTCCAATTGCGAAGTGGGAAACTCAAAACCTCAGCTTTCCCGGACCGCTAAAACCGGCGAATTATTAACCCCCCAAACTCCAAATCCATCTTCCTCAAAATTCAAATCTTTGCTTCCTTTCTCTTTCTTCTTTCTTCCCGCTACTCTTCCCTCTTTTCTTTGGCCTTCTCGCTTCCATATGCGCACACGAAATCCCCAAGACTATCTCTCGATCTCTCTATCTCCTTCTCTCTGCAGTAATGGAGAGTAGCTACCGCGAATTGCCACCTTCCAAGAGATTCAAACTTCGCCATCTCCAAAATAGCCCACAGCCTTTAGACTCCCACATCCCCAAATGCCTCCCAGCCAAGAAGCGATCCGACCTTCTCCACCACCACCACCAAAGCCCCACCTCTCTCTGCCTTCCCGCCAAAAAGAGAGTTTGGGCTCCTCTCCCCATCTCCCCCATTAAAACCCAGGAACAACATGAAGAAAAGGATGAAGAAGAAGAATCCAAGAAAGTTATACTAGAAGTAGATCAAGAAGAAGAAGAAGAAGAAGACGACGACGGGGTCACCTGCGCGGTATGCCGGAGCACCGACGGCGATCCTTCGGACCCCATCGTGTTCTGTGACGGCTGCGACCTCATGGTCCACGCCTCCTGCTACGGCAACCCTTTGGCAAAATCCATCCCCGAAGGAGATTGGTTCTGTCTGCGATGCGAGAGGAGACGCAACAAGAAGAGGACCAAAGGGAACGCCAACTGCTGCCTGTGCCCGTTGGAAGGAGGAGCCGTGAAGCCCACCGTCGATGGCAAATGGGCGCACGTCATGTGCTCGCTCCTCGTCCCGGAGGTGTTCTTCCGCGATCCGGAAGGGAGAGATGGCATCGATTGCTCCCAGATTCCTACCAAGAGATGGGAGAAGGACTGCTACATCTGCGAATCAAAGAAGGGTTGCGTAATTGAGTGCTCGGAGCCCAAGTGCGAGTTGGGCTTCCATGTTTCTTGCGGCGTCGAGCAAGGGCTATGTGTCGAGTACAAGGAAGGGAAAGGAGGCGCCATTGTTGCTGGGTTCTGCGGGGATCACACCAAGCTATGGGAAAAGGTAAACGGATTGAATTATGCCTACCATCTGTTTGTTGTTAGTTCTCTGACATAATGAGTTGATGTGCTATTTTTCGTTCTTCGTTCTTCTTGTGCAGCAACAATTGACTGGTAAGTTCAAGATTGTGTCAAGGGAGAAGGGTCTCAAAGGGAAGACTAAGGTTTGATGGTGGTGGGTTTTGTATCCGAGTTAGATTATTTCTTGGAGCTTGTGTTCTTCTTTTGTAGGATTATGTGTAGTTTTTGATATGGAGTAGATGATCTTCTACTTCTAGAGATAAATAGTTGTGCTACTGCTTATCTTAAGGACCAGAATTTGGGCATAAGTTCAACCCTTTACCTTATGCATCTCTATAGAAAAATATTTTTAGAAAAAACTATATTATTAATGTTTGTTAACCTTATTTTTTACCATATCCTTAACCCATTATTTGATTATTCTCAGGATGTCAGGATAATTAAACATTGAGTAATATTAAGAAACAGATACTAGTGCTTCCACGCTAAGATATTTTAACAATTTGATGTCCTATTTCTAATTTCAATGGCATTATTCATGCAGACGTGGGTCCTTCCAATGGCATTACGACGATTAAATTTATCCAACGACTTCTCTATTATCAGACAATTATTGAGCTCCTTTAATCTCTTTGACAATTGAAGTCGATGGTTGCCACAACTCCATCCATATAAGTTGAAGCACAATAATAAAGATGCTAATTATTAAGCTCCAACTCATGCCAATTTACATGAAGCATAAAGATGTATTTTTAACAAATGTTTACGGTTCTCGCGTATTTAAAGAGAAAATAAATTATAATTACAATCCTATTACATCTTTATAAGTTACTGATCTACCCATTTATTTTGGGATTAAGAAATAAAATCTAGAGTAATAAAAGTTTGGCAAATGCCCAGCTGTTTGCTTACATGTTATATATGAAATAATTTAAGTAGTGTTTAAAATCAACGAGTTGCGCCTCGTCTAATCTGTACCCCAACCGTCCGAATAAGCCCCGTTATCCGCTTATTTTATTCAGCGGTTATGCTCACCGCGTTCGAACCATAAACTTACCCCCGAAGAAAATTATACATAACCCACCAAGAAAGGGACAAAATGTCGCAAAAAGCCCACTGCGCTCTCCCCCCACCGCCCTCCGCTTCACCTCTAAGGCAAGCAAGTCTTTTGTGGTGCTCGGATCGCTGTCGGCATTAGATTACCTCTCCTCTTTGAAGCTTTTGGTTACAAATTTCTGAGCCTGAGAGTTAATCGTGATGAGTTTCTTCAGTTTTTCTGGTTTTGTATGAGCCTATACAGGTGGGGTTCTTGGTGATGGATTAATTTCTTCTTCTTTTCTTGGAAAGATGCGCTTCTTCATAATTATTTTTGGAATAGATCTGAGGAGTTATAAATAGCTTGTCGGTGTGAGAGCGTGAAGAACAATTTGAGTCGCTTTTAGGTGATTCCAGTGTTCAATTGCTTGCACAAAGCAATTAGTGTTTATGAATAGAGTTGCCTCTTTATTGAATTCGTGTTTGCATGCAGGTAATTTGGGGAAGAATCGAGGAACTTGGCCATAATCTTGGTATAAAATTTCCTGCCTAAATGCCTCAAGGTATCTGTTCCCATTGTGTTCAAGCTCTTTAAACTAGACGTACTAAAATTCTTCTTGAACGTGTTTACAAATGTCACTGAAGCAGAATAATCGAATGCAGATGCATTCTTTAACTACACCTACTAATCGAATATTTTACCTCAGGGTAAAATATGATTAGAAAAAATAGGTCCGAATTTGATACAATTCTTGCTTTCTGGCGAAACACATCCTTCAGTGAAGTGACGAATACAACTTGTTGGAGTTTGCATTATCTAGATCTGAAGAAAATGAAACACTGGTGTCATTTAAAATTGCTCAGTCTTATAGTTTGTGGGACGATAAGGTTCCTATTTCTTAGTGCAAATGAAATACGTGATTATATGCTCCTATGGCTTGAAATATCTCATAAGAATTGGGAAACAATTTACATCTAGCCAGATGAGAGTTAAAGGACTCATTGCCTAAAATTCCTTCTTAGTAGTTTTATATTCAGATTATATACAGATCAGGCCCTTCTGCATGGAGCCATTTATCAGAATTACAGAAGTTTCTTTGGTTAAAATCGTATCTATCTTAATTGTCATGGTAAGGTTGTTTTACATGCATACCTCAAACATCAAACAAGTGTCATTTATGAATCAAGGGTAAGTAGAAAAAGCTGCCTGGTTTTGGGTTGAGTGCATTTCGAGTTTCATTATATGGTTTCAAGTCTGTAAACACATGCAGGGAACAGTAGGCATATAAGCCATGAGTAATTTCTATTCTAGAATGGCCATAGTAATTTCTAATCCAATCAGGAGAGTTTCTTTTGTGACTACATATAAAAGAGTTATTGCTTAACTGCATTATGGTGACAGTAGGGCAATTTTGTGAATGCAAAGAATGTGGTGGCAAATACTCTCTTATACATGATGATGAAGACCCGCGGTTAACAATGTTTGATAAGCCTCTTCCATGCTTCGGTTGTGGAATAGGGTGGTGTTCGTGAGTACACTTCCCCACTTACTTTGCTCTATAGACCTCCTATAATCTGTTACTACTAACAATGGTCCGTTTGCAGTTTTCTTTTAGGGTTTCTGTGCCCGATAATTTGGTATTACGCTGCAACTTTGTACTTTTGCAAGTACTATAATAGGGATCCACGAGAACGAGCTGGCCTTGCTGCTGCTGCAATCGCGGTCAGTCCCTCCTAAAACATGTTTCCAACATATAACTAATTTGTGGAAATTGGAGTTCTACTGGTACGGTATTCAACACTCAACAGTATATTATGAATATAATCATAATGGGCATAGAGAGTGATAGAATCATAATGTTACCAACATATAACTAATTTGTGGAAATTGGAATTCTACTGGTAGGGTGTTCCACAGTAATATTTCAATGAATAGAATCATAAAGGGCATACAGAGTGATAGAAGTGTAAAAAACACTGATATTTCAATGAACAAAAGCATGTACCAATTATCAGAGGACTACTTGAAAGCATTCCGGGTATCATGATGTTGAAAGTGAGATTTTTAGTACTGTAAGAAGTGGCCCAGATGATGATGGGTAGCTACACTTTTTTGCTTCTCTACCTTTTGCATCTGAACATTTTCCCATGAACGTGAAAGAATTCTTGACATGAACTTTTATATAGAATTTAATTTTGTGGCAACTTACACGGATCTCGCATACTGTTTTTGTTTCTTCTTTCAAGGCTCAGGTTCTAGTTCACCTTGTATGGATCAATCTGTGTGCTTTTTGCAGGCTGTGGTCTGTACAGTTGTGGTCCTTCTTGTACTAGCTATTGTATTTCTCTAGTTCGAGGAACAGCTTGATTCTTGCAAGTGAAATATGCAGGGAGGAAGAAGCGTTCTGCTGAGAGGTTCTCATGTATGAAATTACTCGATAATTCTCTCTCCATTACAGAAGTTTGATAAACATTGATTTGATTGCATCGCCAATTTATTCTCGGTGGTGTTCAGCAGTATGAAGATAAGGAGAAAGTTGTTTTTCCTGATGAACACTGTAAAATCTCTCTTGTACAGGACTAATTTTTGCTATCGAAAAGTATTCTTCTAATTTGGTGAATAGTTCAAAGCCGGAGCAGCAGTTTGATTTTCATCAGAAACAGATATATATATATATATATATATATATATATATATATATATATATATATATATACACACATATATACCATCAAGTTGATCCATATATAGGTCCTCTGAAGCATCAGTCAAGCACAGGGGCCAAGAGAAAAAAAAAAAAAAAAAATATATATATATATATATATATATATATAGATATATATAGATATATATAAGATTTACAATGTCAGCAGGACACCCAGATTAACGGGGTTACAAGATTATCGAACGACGAAACAGTAAAGATAGATCATTTAGCCTGACATATCATAGAGTACATTCATAGCCTATACTTTCTTATACAGCCTCTTAACGCCCAGGTCAAAGAAAATAGACGGGCTTAAGCAATGTATCAATGAGAGTTAAAAGAAGAAACTACACTTGAACTATACTTCTACGTTTTGCTTGCTTCAATTAATAGTTGATGGACAACAGCAAATAACAACAGTCATCCTCTGCTCTTAAACTTCCTATGTGCTTTAAGGTCCACAACTAAAATGGTGATGTTGTCCTTGCTCCCTTTTTGGACAGCAAGTCTTGAGAGGTAGTCTGCAGCAGCTTGAGCTGCAGGATCAGCTCCTTCGCCTCTATGCGTCGAAGAGGATGAAGTCGTAACACCGTTTTTCTTATGCCAGACAAGGATCCGCTTACGAGCTACTTCACAAGCCTCTTCATTTGAAATAACATCCCATAAGCCATCGCTGGCTAAAATGAGGCATTCATCTTCTCTCGTACGCGACACAACTGTGACTTCTGGATCAGCAATTACGGATGGTTTCAAGTATCTATCTCCTGCATGTGGTCCACAAATATAATTAACAAAACGCGGCAAATTCTATCTTATCCATCCAAGGATTTGATAGCTCAATCAAAAATAACTTATGAAGACTTGCAGTAGCTCCATCTATTAAGTATTGACAGCTAGTTTACATAATAGGCACATCGTGTCCTGCAATAAATATCCCATGTATCCAAAAGCAAAATCAGCATTTGATCTGTTTCTTAAGCTTGAGGGTGGACCCATAATACTGCAAAACAGTTGCTTTACCTCAAGAACCAATAGAAAGTACGCACATGAACTCAATTCCAAGTACAAGCATGTTGACATTATCAGGCAAGATGGTAAAGTATTTCTTTTAGCTTATTATGCATCAATAAGGTTCATAATAGGATTGTATTTCACCTCCATAAATGTTACACAGCAATGTACAAAAGAAGGAAAGGGCATTGCATTTGCAAGACAACTGCCTTATGCACTCCAAGTTGATTTCAGGTTCAATCTGGTCAGTCAGAACATCTAAATTCAATCTGACTCTCACATAGCAATGAAGAACATGGCTTCTAAAACTAATGACTGATATTGCACTCTTTCCCAGATTAGTCTTTTAACTGATGGAAGACCGATATATTCTTGTCGCACTTTCTAATTATCCCCTTAAGAGAAACTCTTGCTGCTTAAGGATCCCTTTTAAGCTTAAAACATAGCAGTACATCTGAAAGCTGATAGTCCCTGGTGAAATTGGGAGCATGGGTGAGATCCTCTTGTTCTCATATGCACACCAGTCTAAACCTTCTTACTTGACTTAATAATCATGCAGCTGAGTTCAGACGAGATCATCCATAATCACAGATCAGCACTGCTGCAAAGAAAGGAAAGCTAGAAGCACATTACTAAATGTTCCAACTTGGTGGCACCATTGGGGTTTCTATATTTTTTCCTTCTTGTGGTAGGATAACTGCAAAGTTGACCCTTCTAATCTAGGAAGTTCCATCAGGGTCTGAGTCCACAGTGAATATAGGAGGAAAGCATCTTTCCTCTTTCTCAGAACCAAAATCTGTCGTTGACTTACAGGAAGAGTTCCTAGCTTCCCTTTTGTACCTACTAATTTGCCTAATACAAGAAAGAATCTAAGTTATTCTAATAACAAGACAGTGTCAGAGTCTTAAGAAAGCAAGACATCAGGAATGAAATGAGAAGCAAAATCACAAACATTGCAGAAGATATATGATATATTTATTAAGCTTTTACATTATTTGTCTGTCAGAAGAGCACCTAACAGAGTGAGCACAAACCATGCAAAGAATAATAAAAGTCATTAATTGAATATTAATATATATGTTCCTAAATTTTTTTAAAAAAAAGTTAAGAAGCGAACTTAACTATTAGTTGTTTAATTTAACCTCCGTGAAGAAAAAAACGTACCAATTGATCTTGACATTGCTAGAACACCATAGACGCGATATCCATTCCATGGGATTACCTTACCTCCAGCTGCTTCAATCCTGGCATATTCATCATCTCTGTCTGGCTGCAAACAAGAAAGGGAATTTCTATCCTCAAATGCATAATTCGAATAAGACCATTAAGCCCTGTAAACAATTAGCACATGCCTTACTTTGTGATCTACTGATAATGCCACAGCTTCTTTTCCACGATAAAGAACTGCCCTTGAATCTCCACAGTTTGCTACTATGATGTGAGAAGAACAAATAACAGCAACTACTGCAGTAGATCCTACAGTCTCAGGGGCAACTGGATCTGACGGCGAAGCAGAAGAAAGCATGGTGCCCTCATCAGAGAAAGCTGATGAGCTTCTGCTTGCCTTTCCTCCAACTTCATCATCAACTTTTAGAAAGCAATCAGTGAAAGCTCTCTCCCATTGCTTCTGCCAATTATCAGAACTAGTGCCTCCTAGGCCTCTTTTGACATTTTTAATCTCTTCAATCAACGCTATGTGAAGGCGACCCTGGCAGTAATTAGCAACCTTGGGAGACAAAAAATCACACAAACATTAAATGCACATACAAATTAATAAACAAAAAACCTTGCCGGAAAAAAAATAATAAAAAAAAATCCATGTACCTCTGAACCACCATGACCATCATACACACCAAAAAAATGCCCAGGCAAGTGACTCAAGCTTGGTTTCACGCCGTCCTGCGAACGACCTGTTAACATCTCTATCGGGATATCATGGAACCAAGGTTTCATCACCACAGCATCTTCCATTTCTGGCCTTCTCCCACAGATGGAAATGCACCCCCAAAGGGGTACATAATCTGCCACTAAATTCCCCAATCCAGTACTTCCAGCAGCCCGGCGGTCCTGGATTGACGTATCTATAGGTGATACTAATCTACAATCAGATTCTACCGTCTTGTTCGTCACATCCAAAACCAAGACTTCTGCCATGTTGCTCGTGACTCCGGTGCTATCGGCAACAATAGAGGTAAAACTCTCAACAGATTGCTCAGGTCCGACAGACAGCGAGTCTTCGTCGTCACTTCCAGGTATTGTTCTAACCTCCAAATCATCACCATCACCCCCTTCCTCCATGCATCCCTCTTTGAGCAAGTTCGCAGCGGCGTCAGCCAGCAATCTCTGTCTTATTGCACAGTGAATGCCTACACTAAACGGCAAAGCGACTAATGAGCTCTTTCCTCCAACATCACAGAAAAGACTCTCCCACAAACCAATAACATCCCCTCTTCTTCATGCTCAAAAGAGGCTCTTTTCCTTCTCTTTGTCACCAGAACATTCAGATCTGAGTACAACACTTCCACTCGAAATTTTTTTCTCTACCAAACAGGTGGCGGGCAACAGTGAACACAAGGTGGAACCAATAATTCCTCTACCCAATCTAAGATTTGGCCTCTTATAATCGAAGCACGACCACACCAACTTGGCCCAAAAAGTAATTCGAGAAATCGCTACATAGAAAAAAAAAAAAAAAGTGAAACTGGTAGGATGAAAAGGACCAAACCTTTATCCCGAAGCACAGGAAAGAGGAGGTGGGTGAGGGGGAAGAGAGAGAGAGAGAGAGAGAGAGAGAGAGAGAGAACACTCAGGGGAGCAGAACCTGAGAAAAATAAAGCTTCAAGGATCACAGGAAAAACCCATCAATTGATAAGAATGGGGCCTTTTCCCATCTGGGTTCCCTGGATCTGAAGGAACCCTTGTCAACCTCTACAATAACTGTTACAAATCTTTACACACTCTAGTCTCTATTTCCTATCTCCCAGCACATACGATAGAATGAAAAAAGAGATCTTTGTGCTCATCTCTTGCAACAGAGAAAGAGAGTACAGAGAAGAAAGTAAGAATAAAACCCATAAAAAGAGAGGACTTAACCGAAATTTCTGGGAAGCAAAGAGAGCAAAAAGATCGGAAAGGGAAGAGAGAGAGGAGGAAGAAAAGAGGAGGACAGGTGTCGAGTCTTGACGTCCTCCAAGTCGCATCCGTTTCTTTCTTCTTTCTCCTCTCTTTGGAAAACGATGTGTTGAAACCAAAAAGACTATAAAGACCTTCTAGTTTCGGAGAATGGCGAATAGCACGGATCTCGAGGGGATTGGATTTGTCCCAAGTGCACCTTCGTGGCGGCCTGCTGTTCCCTGTTCCGGGGATCGTACGGTCGATATTTGCGGCTTAGATCAGCACGGTGGCGTCATCTTTATCCGGGTGCCCTCGGGTGGGCCTCGGGCCTGCCCGTGGAGGCCACCCCTGTAGGATTATGGGTCATCGTTGGAGACCTATTTTATATATATTTCTTTTTACGGAAATAGCTGTTACGTGTCTAATTTATTATAACTCTAATAAAAGGCGTTATAAGACCAGACAAAACTTATTAAAAATATATATTAATTAATTTAGTGTTTTTATCAAAAATACTATAAATTAAATTTTATTTAGTGATAAATTTGAGGGATAGTCAATTTTGATAAAAAAAATTGAAACAGGATGGAGTCTTATCTGACGGGTCATATTTTTTTAATTATTAATTAAAAAAATTTCTATAAACACGATTGGTATTTGACGATTTTTTATTAATACACTACTAATTGTGGCATTTTGTTTCTTTTCGCGAGAATTAGGTTAATTATTTATTCTCAAGAGAATTATTTTATCTTTGATGATTTTGCCCAAGTTCATAGAGATCGTCGTATATTTTTAACTAAAGAATTCGATCACTATATTTTTTTTCTATCATATATAATTAAGTTAGATAAACTTTCGAACATATCTCAAATAACACTAATTATATGTAAAATAATAAAGATCTAATACATATATTAAATAAATAAATAAATATATTTTTATCATATTCCTATATCTTAAAATTTAATCGATATTATTTTATATATATTTAAAAAGTTATATTCAATTATTTATAACTGTCTTTAATAAAAATCTTTAAATTGGAGAGTAGCAGCACTTTTAAATACGAGTCAATAATTAACACCCAAAAATAAAAATAAAAAAAGTTTACGTTAAATGGAGGAGGAACACGTGGCTCACCCCTTGAGCACGTCGGCTAGTAGTGGGGTGGCCCAAGTAAGTACAAATTATTGTATTTATCTTTGACTAAGGGATTGGATTGGTGGTGGTGGACTCCTTTTGTGAGGTCCCAACAGCACTAATTGGACCAGTGGAAGATTTGCAAGTTGAATAAAAGATTAAAATTTAAAAGATACGAAGCCTATTTAAGATTTGAACTATCATTGTAGTGTCACAAAGTCTTCAACTTTTCTTTTGCCATATTCGATGCTTCTAGTAATGGAAGGACCACATCATTCAGTAGAATCTGAGATGGTTTGGAAGTGATATCTGATCTCCAACCGAGAGTCATCCATAACAATTATTAAATCAAAGATGCAAAAAGAAATCCAATCACAGGTAATAAGAAAACAACAGGCCGCATTAGACAAGCTTAAAACTTTACAGTGTATGTAATTAAGACAATTGTGTTGATATAGGATAGACAGATTATATCAATGTCACTTCCTCTTGCAAGCCGTTACGAGCGAAAAGCAAAGAAGAGCCCGATCTCTTCTTCGTCTTTATCAAACTTAGCTTCGACGCTAATCAGCAGAATTAACAGAACCATTATTCGCCTTTGCAACTGTACGGGGACAAAATTATATGAGTCTTTTGGATTTGAGATGCTTTGCTATCTCCAGTTTTATTGCAGACCAGTTCCCTGTTGAAAGCAAAGGAGATAAGTTTGCTTCAATCATTACCGCAAATGATGCAATCGAGAAAATCACAATGACATAAATCCACGGGATCTGATTGGCATAAAAGCACTAGAACTTATCCACAAGTGCAGAAATTTTTTTAACCCTGGATGCTGAACTCATTGACAGCCATGAATGAATACCTTAAATAGTAGTGTAAAACTGTAAATATCAAATCAAGTTCATCGGACAAGAAGAGAGACAGTTACCTCGTAATTACAACGACTTGAATTTGTTCAGAAGGTGGCTAGAGGAGCTCCAGCAGTGGTGAAATAAGAGGCGAGATCAATATTCAAGTCATCGTACATGCTTAGGAAAGGATGTTTCTGGATCACAATTGAACAGTATAAGAAAGGAGCAACGATGTTATGCATTTCTTTTGCAGAGGAAGATGATATGAAGAAGTACATAGAGATTTCCACTTACCAAAAGGACCTGTGCAGATTTTCTATCTGTTGCCTTTTTCTGAACACTGAAAACAGAAGTATCATACTATATCTCAGTGGCAAGACATACAGATATAAACAATTACACTACAAATCTACTGAATGGTACAAGTTTACCATGCAGAGATGAATGAGCAGAACTCCTCAGAAAATTGATCAGAAGGTGCACTTGGTGATGGTTGCTCAACAACAGCTTCCAGCAGCTCATAGAAGCTTTCACGAGGAGGGTATGGAAACTGGCCAGTTGCACACTCTAGCATGACAAGACCCAAGCTCCAAATGTCACTTATGTAACCATGTTTTGCCCCGGTGATTCTTTCTGGCTATCAAATCCAACAGCTCTAACACAATTATGATATTATCCTTGAAAAACATATGGTTTCTAGATTAAACTATAAAGAAGAAAGAAAACTAAGGGTGAAATTTTGTTGTGCAACACTACAACAGATAAAAGAGTATACTCACCGACATATAGTTGAAAGTGCCAGTAAAGGTATCTCGCTGACCAGACGAACTTGCTATTATAGCACTTACACCAAAATCAGATATCTTAACCTCCCCTCTATGGTTTATTAATATGTTCGATGGTTTTAGGTCTCGATGAATAATGTGCTTCTCGTGGTGCAAATAAATCAAACCTTTAAGTACCTGCATAAGAAAGAATATTTTCAACTTAAGCGAAAAGTACTTCTTGAATTATGTACCAACACTGAAAGAGTAAAATGCATTATCTCTTCTGCCATTTAAGCACTGGCCTGCTTACAAATTGCAGCTAGATATTCCTCTGGAATTGTTTTAACATTCTTCAGGAAATCAGCAAGAGACCCGCCATCCATGTACTCCAAGACAATAGATATAAGTCCATTATCATAGAAAGACTGGTAGCATACAACGATATATGAACATTGTGTCGACAGGCTTATCTTCAATTCCTGTGCAATCTGTCTGCGTATGCTCTCCTCAATATTCAGTTGTATAACCTGCACATACATTTGCATTTATAGGCTGTTATTTCCCAAAGCAAAAGAACACACCAATGCATGCAAAAGTAGAACAAAATGGAGAGGCACCTAAGACATTCTTCCTAGAATCAGATGTGAGAAAAGATAATCATGAGCTAGAATCAAGGAACAGGCCATAATTCAAAAGAATTGGAGTATCTAAGATAAATTTAGCCCTTGGTGCTATAAATTTCCAGCTATGACTTGAATAATTTGAGCTTAATGGTCAGGTTGAAATTTATCAATTAAACATTGGCAGATGCATGAATAATTTTAATGGATGACAGATTGAGCAATAGGAGATGCAACTTTCTTTTAGCTGCACATAGTTCGTGAAATTTAGTATAACTTTACAACTTCTGTAAAATGATGCATGCTATGATCACTTCTTATAAAATGTCAAAGAAGAAAGGTGAAAAGAATGTGGACTAAAGCAATTGGATAGTTCAATAAAGAGGGTATTAGAGCCTATATATAATATCATAGTCAAAACTTATTGACTTAGAAGTTTGCCGTTGTAGACAAGAACTTTTAGAAAGTATACTTCAAGAAGGTTTATCATGATAAGGATGCTAGGAGGATAGCCAGAAGTAACTCTTACACACAAGAATCAACTTACACAGGGAAAGGTCGGGAGGTATCAAAATTTGCTTAAGACAGAATAAATAACAAATTGTCTTGAGGCATACCTTGAGAGCAAAAAATTGGCCAGTCCATTTATGGCGAACTAATTGCACAATTCCACCACTTCCCTTTCCAATCACTTTAATTGCATCCAAATCAGCTAGAGACAGCTGATTGTCTGATGGCTTTATAAGTGAAGGCTGTAAACCATTTAAGAAATTTTAATACGAAAAACAAGAAAACAGAAAAGGAAAATGGCAGGGGTATTGTATGAGATTTGCAGAAATATGTAGTATCGTAATAAGATACAAAGGCCGGGTAACAAGAAAGATTTCTCAACAACATACATCCAGTAAGTCAAAATAAATCAACAACTACAGTAAGAATCTGTTCTATGTGAAAGAATAAATTATTGGAAGCACATCCCGCAGAAATTCATGTGCATGGTGTTTTTGCTTAACATCAGTATCCCAAATTCCCATTACATCAGCCAGTTCGTTTTAGGAAGCTAAATATTCAGATAAGTACTTCTTTTGCCACCAATCCAGCAACGAACTACAGTGGCCCAAGTGTTGAAATTGACATTCTTTTCGAGTCATCCAACCCCAGTGGAACTTTAACAACTCTTATTCCTCCCGCTTCTGCCTGACTTCCCACAGCCCCAGTGAAATAACAACTAAAGTCCCTGGCCCCTCGCTTCATCTTTCATTCTCCAACCCCTTCTTTCTAATTCAAGAAAAATCTAGCTGCTTCAATGATTTTGGGCAACCCATGTAACCCATTGGTAATCTACCGACCATAATACAATGCTAAAAGAACTATTTCTCGTCATCCTACAGGTAGATTATACCTATAGAAACATCCAGAAACAGGACAAGCCGCAGCATCAAGTACCAAGACTAACTTTTAGAGTAAGAGATAGAACACGAAATCCAAATCGATCATCCAAACGGCTAGAATACTTAAAGGAGGAAAAGATTGAAACCTTACCTCATCTTCTTCGCTCTGAGAAACGATCCGGAGCCCATCCTTGTTGACGAGCAAATCGCCATCTTTAAACGTACCACTCTGAGTCCTTCGACACCAGAAGGGGCAAAAACAAGAAACAAAACAAAAAACAAAACCAAAAAATTGAAACAAATCCTAAAACCCTGGAACAAATAGAGAGAGATAGAAGAGTAGGAAGAATTGGGTTACAGGAATTTTCCAATGGCGGCCTCGTGGGCAGGGAGGGAGACCTTAAGACTGGGTCTCATCGAAGCGATTCCTCCTCCTCACTCTCCGGGAAATAGTTCGCGGGCGACTTCCTGCACTAATTAGCTTGGAGGAGAGTTAAAAGTAGAGGGCTAAGATGTGAAAAACAGCTCTCCTTTTCTTTTCTTTTTTTTCTCCTTTTAAGTTTCCGGGAAATGGCAAATTGGGATTGATGACCACCTATTCTTCGAAGTCTACGCGATCGACTCAAATGGTCTTCGCCTCGCAAAGTTTAGTGTACGGGCTTGTGGGCTTTTGAACAATTTGTCCAAAGTAAAACTATTTGACTTCTCTGTCCGGCGCTATATACATAGATATTCGATGTTCGGTTTGGTTTCGCATCTGTACATCATGCTATAATTATACAATGAGCTTATCTGAGTTTTTGACCGAACTAAAACTTTTTTTTATTTTTCTTTTTACTCGTTTCGATTATCTCTCAAACTTATTTTATTTAGCCCTAAATAAATACTTTTAAAGATACTAATTAATTTAATGCTTTATCATCGGACCTGAAAGATTAAGTTAAAAGAATTTATATACATAAATTACTAATTAATTTAGTCTTTTAAGACAAGACGAAAATACTTAACTAATTAATATTTTTAAATAGAGATAAAATGCCCCTTAGTTCAGCATTTTATTAGAGCTATGTTAAATTAAACTCTATTTAGTAATAAATTTGAAGAGTAATTTATTTTAATTAGAAAAATAAATTAAAACAGTGATAGTTTGGTCAAATCAGCTTATCTCCGTATGAATATGCATTGTAATATATCTAAGAATATTACAAATAATCTCTGTATGTTATGAGTTGCCCATGTCACGCTACCTCAATCAGGGATGACTTTAGCCCGACTTGCTAAGGGTTGACTAATTTATACCACTAGTCTACTAGCATGATTATACTACCATACTCTGTTGGCGTAATAATGTCAATTTTGGCGAAAATGAAATTGAAATAGTGGTGCAGGTGGGACCTTGCAAATTTATACTGCAAATATTGATGAGATATCCCAAGAAGCAACCAATGTCTTGAACTATGAGGAATAGCATATGAAGCTAAGTAGCAAATATTAGCAAATCATTTGCCAATCAATCCCCTTTCCACTAGCATTTTCCCAGGGAGGAAATTTTAAAATCTTTTAAAGATTTGGAAGATGACAGCTGCTCAATATTCAGTAGGAGATCACCAATATAACTAAAAAGGAAGCCTTACAAAAGCATCATCAACTCTTTACGTCAAGACTGTAAGATTTAAAAAGAAAATTAAAGCTGTTAATGCTATGCAGGTGACCTGCTGTGACCACATAACAGCTTGCCCTAATGTCCACAAAGAATAGAAAGAGCATTCTAGCTGTAGCTACCCAAAAAGTTAAGTGAGTAATCCCACCGTATCTGCGGTCACAAAAGGAACAGGTCAGTGTGCACTTCCATCTCGTTCGGTCATCACGAATGAAGATAAGGTGGATGGAAGGGGAACTTTGCAAATTGAATCCTCAAAATGGGTGCATCTGCTTTCTTGTCGTCGAACCTATATCCTACAGGAAGTCCAGTAATATTCAGGAAGTGATGCAAATTAATTTTCCAATTATCCTGTAAATGTTAGCTACACAGCAGCAAAATGATCCAAGATCATCTAATAATGATAGCCAATACAAAAGAAAATATGATAAATTGATTGACGCTACTTAAAATGGATGTGTAAAACTCTTCAATTTGTCACTTAGATGCATCGCTTGAGTTGTAAAAGGTAAAATATTATACAGGTTTTCAGAAAAATTGAACAAATAGAAAATTTATATGTAAATTGTTCAATGACAAGAAATATATACCTTGAAGAGCTTCTAGAGCAGTCAGTGCACATTTGGCATCATTAAACTCCACAAAGCACAGAACATGACCCTTATCGCCAGTCTGCAAGCCAAAGTTTGATCAACCATGAGTATCAACTTTCCCATAGATCTCACCATTTTTCTTGTAAATATGGTGGAGAGGAACCCCACAATTGAGAAGAGGATATTCTCAGTTAAACGTCAGACTAATTATCTTAAATATCAAATCATTCAATTACCAAAACTGCAAAGCATCATTAACATTGACATTCTTTTCAAAGATTGTTGCCATCAACTTAGGATAAAGAATCATAAGTAGATAAACCATTACAATCCGAAAAGTCATCCCATAAAATCCAATTGGCATTTCTAGATCTAAAATAACAGTTATATACACTGAACGAAATCTTATATGCCATGGATAAGAACCAAATTGGCACCTTTTATCACCAACAAGACTAGCATACACAAAGCAATGGAAAAAGAGGGAGCCACACTTCAGCAGAAAGACAATAAGTCAAGATTTTGGCATTTTGGAACACCAGATATAGCTTACTATTTTTATTATACAACTGCATCATAATAACCAATTGAAATTAAAATCCTGTAACAGATCATTTCTGTACCTAAACGTGACTCAGACCTACTAATTTCTTTCTAGTAATTGCAAGAATTCAATGCTAAACAAGAATCACTTATATTACTAGACAAAAGGCACCTCATATCAAATACAGTACAATATAAACTCAAAATCAACCCCCTCACAGCAGATCACAGAAAATAAACAGACATCATGATCCAGAAAAACAATTTAAGAAACTGTTTCAAAATGATTAAAAAATAGCATTAGTATGACCAAGGTGTATACGTACAAGCCTAGGCTCTTTGTGCACAACTCTGATTTCCTTGAACCCAATAAAGGGTCGGAACAGATCTTTCAGGAGAAATTAAGGATTAAAAGAAAGAAATAAGGTCAAACGAAACTCAGGAATCATAAGAATGCAAGAAGCCAAAGTACAAGGATACGGGCTACTTCTCTCCTTGTGCAATCAGTAGGGAGACCATCAACAAATAGAATATTTGACTCCCCTCCAGATAGGCCATCAGATTTTATTAACGGATCATATTGCTCTACATCGGGAATAATAGGTTTGATGCCTACTGAAACATCCCTTCTTACTAGAGCTGGGTCCTCTAAAGGAGTAAATCCTCTTGCACTAGCTCCAGAAGCCAATCCACTAAACCCAGAAGTAGCACGACTGCCAAATCCAGCAAGATCATCTAAACCATAACTCCCAGATCGTACTGTTGATAACTGAAGATATACACCAAGCAAAGATGTTAATGGGGGCACTCGGTTAGTTAAACTATAGTTAAGCTACTGTAAAGTGAGTATACTACATCATTTCGCAGAAAATCTGATGTGCCTCGCAGATCAGCAGAAGGCAATGTGTGATTGGTAGCTAATGAAGAGCCGTCAGAAGGAAAATAACCAGGAAAAGCAGCTCGGGGATCTGCCACTTTAAAGAGTAACAAATATATGGTCAGAAACTACGAGGAACACAGAACAAAAATTTGTTGATATCTCTCAATATGCTAATTAATGTAGCTGGCTAAAACAATAGTGATGCATACCCATGGGAGTTGTAAATTACAAATCAAATCCAGAAGTGTACACATGCTAACCCAGCCTAACATTACATTTGTATGCATCCATAATTACACAAACATTTCGATAATCTTTATGATATTTAAAACTAGAGCGCTTCCTTCGTATCTAGAGTTAATTGTTTATCAATTAGTTTGATGAAGATCTAACGGTTAAGATCTTCAAAGATATAAAAAGAATGTAAAAAATATTACCGGTTCAATAGGTAATTATTTTTTAAATATATTATCTTACACATTATTTTTTGACAATTATATTATCTTAATATTTTATCGAGTAAAAGACATATATATCTTTAATTGAATATCTCTTTGATTATTTTTTATTATTTACATATATCTCTCATTAGTTTAAGATTAATTAAATTAAATTTAAAAACAGATAGAGATAGAGAATTATATTTAAATTAAAGTTTATCTCCAAAGAATCAAATTTAAATTGTTTAGTATTAAATAATATCTCCTATAATTAAGTCATAATCATATCTATCACAATCATATCTAAGAAAAAAATCTTAACAGAAGAAAAAAATGTGTAATTTGGAAGTTAAGTAAGTGTCATCAAATTTTCTTGATTAATATGCCCTTTTTTATTTTTACTTAATGTGGTTTTAGAACCGATACCGAGTATGAAAACTGACTATTATATATTATACTTTTTAAAGGGGTATTAAAGTATTTGCTTTAAAACTAAGGCAAATTAAAACATGATAATTTAAAACTAAGGCAAAATAAAACTGAATTATCTAAGAACATAAAAATGCTCAAGAACCTTCTAACAATGACCTCTATTCAAATTGAAGGGTACATACACATTTAACTACCGTCCACTAGTATACGATTTGAATACACGTACGGATTTAACTACCTTGTACTAGTATGAGACAAAATCAAACCTAATCGAGCAGTATGAAGGAACCATCTTTGCTAACTCCTGACAATCTTGTGGACAGATTGTCTGAAGAATTATGTCGTGTGGGGAGTTATGGAACCGAATCCTTTCCAGGTTTCAAATTCTTCCACTAATCGATCTACAAGATAAATATATTCGTAGAATTTATCAAAATCCACCTTCTTGACCTTATCTGCCCTAAGAGGGATATTACACTCTAATCCTTCAAAACGATGAATAAGAGCGAGAGAGAGCGGATAAGGATAGGGTACCTCTTTCGGAAAGAGGAGGAGGATATCTCCAGTAGGGATCGGACATGGCGTTCCAGTACTACTGCCTCGGTATCCGTGTACCGCCGATGAACGGAAGAGAGAAAAAGTTTCGTCGAGCGATGTCGTTCGTCGATTTGTAGCCAGAACCCAAACCCGAACCCGGAACCGAATCCGAACCCGATCCGAGCTTAAACCGGATCGGTTAGTATACCCTTTAATTTACCCTTTAATTTATTAAAAAATGTCATATATACCCTTTAATTTATTAAAGGATGAAAATTATTTTAATAACTAATCGGTAAGTATAGAATCATTCTCTGGATCTTAGCAGTTGGATTAGGAGAGAGAAAGGAATAGTTGTTTAATTTAACTTTTAACACATTTGCTCATATCGCTGGGAACCGGGAAGGTACCACCTCTCGCGATCCGCTTTAAGCTCGGATCGGATCGGGTTCGGGTTCGGGTTCGGGTACGGGCGGAGTCAATCTGATTAAGAGATATCTCAGCCGTCCATCACGACCATCCCGTTAACTTATAAATTCTCTTTCCCTCTCTCTCGTTCCTCCTCTCTCTCGTTCCAGTTCAAGATTCCTATCAAGCTCATTCTACCGTAGTTTCTTTTCTTTCTTCTGTCGCCTTTCTCAGAACCAAAGCTCCAAAGGTAAAATACCTTCTCTTTCCGTTTCTTTCTCTTTCCGTTTCTTTTAGCCATCCCTTGATTCTGCTTCCGTCTATCATTCTGTTCTGTAAGGAAGTCCAAAATCGGGTTAACCAATTGGTAGTCCCCGGATGAACGGTAGAATCCATCCATAGAGGAATAGAAAACTGTACTCATCAGGGCTAAATAATAAAGAAAGAGACGCAGAAAGAATATAGAACCCCCTCGCGAAATAGAGGATCAACTAATAAAGCCTAGCATTGAAAGAAGGAGGGTGAGTGCCTCAAGGCTAAGTTAAAGCATCGCATTGAAAGCAACAGGAACTACACCTTGGGGATTCCTCCCTGACCTGAGTCAATCAATAACATGCTTGGATCTTCAATCTCACTCATGCAGAAGCGTAGGGAACGAACGGAGCGCGGATGCGCGAAGTGAAAACAAGCAATGCGCGTTGGGAATTTGGACCCTTCGATGTGGGACCAACCAAATGGAAGAAGGCAATTTTAGCCAGTAGCCATTAGCCATTTCCATTGCTTTCAGGTTAAGCTTTTCCCGAAAGGCAGCCAAAAGATAGTTTGTCTCGCATGCTACGATAGTGAACGAGGGATAAAGACTTTCTCGCCAAGCACTCTTCGCAGCCATAACAGGAGTGCTCATCCGGAAGCAAGATACATCTGTCGGGATTGTGGCAATGGATTCAAAGATCCAGCTTCTTTGAACGAGCACAGACTTCTTTACCACTAGACTAGGCCCTCAGAGATAACGCAACAGGCCCTGAGCCCATTAGCCGGGAATTCAAGCTAGCCCAATATGACCAAGGCCTCCAAGGTTGTAGGGAAGGATGCACGATCGCGGTGCTCGAGACGGGGGATGGGTAGACGATGATCGCGGTGATGCTCATCAAGCAGATCGCGAAGGACATCAAGATGAGCGGCGAACAGCGTCGGCACATCGTCTGCCTCGCGCCGACCGTTCTTCTCGTTGCCTAGGTTGGTTTATGGTGACCTTCAAGTTTCCGTCCCCTTTTGGTTTCACAAACTTCGTTTTGTCCTCCGTCTTGTAGCAATATGAGGTGATAAAGATTCATACGGATCTTGAAGTGGAACACTATTACGGTTCGAAGGGAGTCGATTCATGGACAGCTGAATGCTGGCAGAAAGAAGTCTCTGCAAACCAAGTTAGTGTGTTTTCTGTTCCTTTTGATATGGGTATGCAATTACCAGAGGTAGGAAATAGGCAATGCATCTGTGGAGGATTTACTTGTTGTTAGTTGGTAATTAGAGAAATAAAAACAGATAACTACCGTTACTATCTCTAAAACGTAGTAGCTTGACATAAATAGGTCTTAAAGGATACTTGTCTTTATAAACCTGTTATTTATGACAGCATTCAACTCTTCCCTTAACGACAATAACGGCTGTAGGTCCTAAGCGTACCCGTTTTTTAAGAAGGCAATGCAATTAGGAGACCCCCAAGAATGTCACCATTTTGAGGGGGTGGAAGTAGCTTGGAGACTAATGGAGGTTATGAAGGGTTTGATTTTTGGATGCTGGTTCACCGACAATAGAAGGAAAATAGCATAACTGCCACCATTGGCTGGTCATTTGTGCCATACCATATTGTAAATATTATCGGGACTTGCTATTACCTACTTGATCCCTCTGACTTGAACAAAACAAAACAAAACAAAAAAGGAAAAAAAAAAAAAAAATCCAGCACCTGTTTAGGACCTTCATAAATGTCCTTGACTCCTTTTGTGTTTCCTCCTATAAGTTTTGCCTCTTCTTGATGTATACATGCTCTACCTTGCAGACATTCATTTTAATATTGTTATATTAATATTTCCTTTCTCACAGATGATGCCACGGGAAGAAAAACAAATAATGGTAGCAAGCCTGTGAAAAAATCAGAAAATCATGTCCACATGCCTCCAGAGCTTCTAGCTCACATTAATATACCATTGGATGTTTTAAGATCTTTCTACCTGCTACCTTCTTTAATGCATCGACTGGAATCATTGATGCTAGCCAGTCAACTAAGAAGAAAAGTAGCATTTAACCCCAATGATTCTTGTATACCTAGTTCTCTGGTATGATGTTGACTGGATTACTCTCTATTTTCACAATTTTATACCGCTCATGTAATTGACTTATGATGAAATTTTCATTATTAGATTTTGGAAGCACTTACAACACTAAGATGCTGTGAGGACTTCTCTTTGGAGCGTCTAGAATTATTAGGGGACTCTGTATTAAAGTATGCAGTCAGCTGCTCTCTCTTTCTAAAATTTCCTGAGAAGCATGAGGGGCAGTTATCATCTCAAAGGTCACAAATAATCAGCAATGCCACACTTCATAGAGTGGGAATTGAACGTGGCATACAGGTAATTTACCGTCTTCAGATTCTTACTTGTTCAACAGAATTATGCTCATAATTATATTGGTTACAATTTGTGGATACTATTTACAAAAGTGTTTCTTTCTAATATAGGTTACTTTACACTGCTAATTGCTGTTTGCTTATTTGCAGGGTTACATACGTGATGCTGCTTTTGAGCCCCGCCGTTGGCTTGCTCCTGGACAGCTTTCCATACGTCCTTCTCCATGCAAGTGTGGAGTGGAAGATTCTGAAGTGCCAAAGGACATTTATGTGACTGATGATACCTCTATTGTAATTGGGAAGGCTTGTGACAGAGGGCACAGATGGATCTGTTCTAAAACAATATCTGATTGTGTTGAGACTCTTATTGGAGCATATTATGTTGGAGGTGGGCTAAATGCAGCAGTTGCAATTTTGAAATGGCTAGGCATCGACGTTGAACTTGATGAGGCAATAACTGTTGAGGCCATAAGGAGTGCAACAATCTGGAATTATCTTCCCAAGATAGACGAAATTGAAGTACTGGAAGCAAAACTTGATTATAGATTTTCTGTGAAAGGCCTCTTGTTGGAGGCTATAACACATGCATCTCAGCAGGAATTAGGAGTCTGCTACTGCTATCAGGTACTGCAATGTTTATCAGATTTCTTACTTTCTGGATTGCCATTTTTCCCTTTACTTTATTATGTGCCTATTGTACCCATGAACAATGCACATAAATGTAACTTCTTTCCAGCGGCTTGAATTTCTGGGGGATGCAGTATTGGACCTGCTGATTACATCTCAACTCTTCGATAGACATAAAGACATCGATCCTGGAGAATTAACTGACCTACGATCGGCATCAGTAAACAACGAGAATTTTGCACAAGTTGCGGTTAAGCATAAGCTTCACCATCATCTCCAACATGGTTCTGGATTGTTGTTGGAGCAAATAACAAATTATGTAAAAGAGCTAGAAGACTCAACAGAGGAGAAATGCTTGGTCTTATCAAAGAGTCCATCCAATGGCCCTAAAGTAAGTTGAGATATTTCAGTGATAGTGAATAATTTTGGCACTTGAATAAAAGATTGTAAGTTCATCCAATGAAAAAAAAAAAATCGTAAGTGCAATATGTGATTGTTTTGTTAATTAGTTATTGCATCACTAAACAAAACTTTTCTTCCAATACATGTAATATTGTTATATCTTATAATATACTAATTTTATTTTGTTTCTTCTTTTTCCTGCGCTAGGTTCTTGGAGACATCATAGAAAGTATTAAGGAGCAATATTGATAGATACAAAACTCAACTTCATTAAAGTATGGGAATTTTTGAACCATTGCTTTCTCCCATTCTCCCACTTGTCCCGCCCCCCGCGAGAGCTCATTGAGTTGTGCCGCCACCATGGTTACTTTTTAAAGACAAATTGCATCAATCAAGGGGAAAAGGATATCCTATTGGTAAGGAAAGGCTGCAAAAGGACCAGCAGCTTTCCTACTGTTGAAGGACATGGAGGTTTGTTTATGTGTCTTTTGTTGCTTGTGATAACTTTCAGTTGTCATACAACTTGAGCAGTTAGCATTTTTAGACAATGAGTAAACTTTTCCATTTTCTGTGAGCTATACTTAATCTATTTGTAATCATTGGTGGTCTTATTTAAGAAATGAAGTTTCTTTACTTTACAGGAAAGAGGATAATTGCACTCTAGGTATGCCTCCAAAAGGAAGCAACCTGCAGATATAATTGTTGGAACAAATAGTTTTGAAGATGTGTATCATGTCGCTAGGGATATGGACATACCATCCGAATCAAAGAAGATTAGTGCATCAGAGCTGAATGCACCAGGTATCACAAACTCTATTCTAAAATTCAATTAGTATAGTAGTTTATAGGTAGTTTGAGTATATGTATATATTATACCTTGAATTTTATGTTTTCAATCTTGTTGCTGTAAGCAGAGTAAACTGCATGAGCACATATGTGATAGAAGGCCTAAGATAAACAAATTTGTTTGTGTTTGTGTCATCCATTAATACATGTGACATCTCCTATTCTCCGTCATAATTTTTTTGATAAGAATTTCAGTGCAGATCCTTAGCGGGGTAAATGCACTCCCATACACTAAGAAATAAGAAAATTTCATTTTTTCTTTTTTGTTGTATTCTATTTCTTCTTAGGTATTGAAAAAGAATAAAACATGTGCTCCTAGTCCTTGGCTGTTGAACTACTTTTTACTTTCAAGTGTGTGCTAATACTCTTATTCTTGCAGCACATTTGACTGTTAAAATGCAGAAAGGGGGACCTCGAACTGCACTGTATGAGCTCTGCAAAAGATCACGGTGGACAATGCCTAGCTTTGAATCCACGCAAGAAAAGCCAAGGTATTATTGGGCATTCTTAGCGCTGAAATATTATGTTTTTGTACACGTCATGAGGAGTCCGATTGAAAGAATTTGTATATTGTTGAGAATTTGGACTACGCACCCAGTTTCTTTTAATTTTTATGACTCAAGAATTATGACCAACAACAGAAGATTTATTGGATCAACTATCTCTCGACAAAATTGTGACAAAGAGCTATATGGCTAGTGTTATAGGAAGCAAGAGAGAAGCATTTGTTCCAGAAGGAAGCAACCTGCAGATATAATTGTTTCAACTATATAGCAAGAGAGAAGTATTATATAACACTAGCCATATAGCTATTATTATGACAAAGAGGGAGTCAACCAGATGGGAGGAGGCCAACGCAAGTGTGGACCGCCGGATTCGAGCGGCACCACACTCCTTTCCTTCAAATCGAAGATTCCTACGTCGCGCTTTTCATCATGCTCGTCCATGATATCCAATAAACCCTCTGTGAAGTATACGCAATTCCCTCGCAGCTCCGGAAACTCCGAGGAGGAGAGGCACATCGAGCGGTTAAGACCCGTGAATATGGCAACCTCGCCAATGTCGGTCAATTCGGTCCACTCAAGCTTCCTCTCGTCAAGCAGGACGACTCTGAACCCGGTGGTCAACGCGGTCCCCTCAAGCTCGCCCATTTCCCTCAGCACAAGCATCAACTCGCCAGCGGGAGATGCCACCAAGGACTTAAAGTAGAAATCTTCGGCATCGTAATGCGGCGGAAGCGTCATGATGGCGCGGCGCTTGAAGGAGGAGAAGCCGTCGGGGTCCCAAGCTTCAACAATTCCGCTGGTGGTCACAGTGTAGACCCGACCCTCGTGGTGGATAATGTCCATAATGGCTTCGACGGATATGAGACAAGTCCATCCTTTGTCTCCGGCCCTGGCGAAAGACAAACTACTTCCGGGCTCATGGATCAGGAAAACGGTGAATTCGCTGCCGTTGACTATCAGTACGGCCTTCTGAAACATATAGCGGCGCATCTCCTCGAGGGACAGTGCCATCGGCGGTCTCCGCTTCCCCTCGCTGTCGACACCGTAATGTGTCGTCCCCTGGTCCCTTAGGAAGGTTACATCGTCCACCAGGAACCCGGAGGCTGTCTTCTCTACGAAGTAGAAGGTTGACAAGGGCGGGAGGGCGATCTGCTCGCGAGTGATGGGGTTGAGGAGGTGTACCTCGCACGCCTCGTCGTGGGTGACGAGCCATCCGTCTGAGGAGCCCATGCAGACTCTGCTGCGGATTTTGGGCTCCGGGAGGGGGATCGACCGCAACTTCCCGTCAGAGAGGGAGAAGAAGCTTGCCGTGTCCTCGGTGCCTCCGGGAACCATCAGCCATGGGGATTGGGGCTTCGGCCGGACATTGAGGTGGATTGCTTTTCTCGAGGCCAACCTCCACGAGACGCAGACGCCTGAGAAGACGAAGTATTCGGGGATGGAGAGCCTCTCGACTATTGTAATAAGGAGATCCGAGGGAAGCCCAGACCAATCCGCCATTAGATATATCGGCAACTTTTGGATTCGAAAACAGGGGAGGATAGCAGCATATATATATATATATATATATATATATATATATATATATATATATATAGGTATTCAACAGTTTGGGAATTTGTTGGTATCGGACTCGGTTTATTAGCAGTCTGGAGAAAGGACACGGCCTAAACCGAACTGGGTCCGATTAGGATTAGGCAGGGGTAACAAAGCAATAATTTAATAACGGTTTCACATAATATCAGAACTAATCCTATCCGGATATGTCTCTGTACGTAATTTTGTTTAAGATAAAAGATAAATGCAGTTTATTTAATTTTATCTTTTCTAATAGATCTGCAATATATTACGCTTCGATAGATTTACAAATCAAAGTTTTCGAACGAATTACCACCCATATTATACACCAACATAATTCATGCTAAGTAGTGGGACACTGTTATTTATTAAAAAAGATATTACTTTTTTCTACTCGATTAGAAAGTAGTAGAATTACACATCATTAAATCTTTAAAGTTTACATATCTTGGCCTGTGGACGAAGGACTAAAAGGCTTATACTAATTTGGCTAGGGAAAGAGATCAATATGATCGATATCTTCCTCCCCTGCCATTGTTATTGTTTTGACGGTTTCCGCTGTAAATTTAAATCATTAAAACACACAAGCATTTGCAAACAAACAGAATAAAAGACCAGAGCATATCAAGTCAGAAGCAAAGCATCCATCCAGTTCATACCTTAAAATGCACGAAACCATATCTGTTCTCGCGTCCAGATTTGGCAGAAGGAAGAACCACTTTTAGTCTTTGTCCATGGTGTTGGAATAGCTTTTTCAGCTGATCTTCTGTCGCATTCTTGGGCAAAATTTTCACATAAAGGACCTTAACCTGTAATAAAACCAGTCAACTATGAGAAGAAAAGTGGACAGGTGCAGAAAATTATGTGAAGCGGAAAGCCAGTGGAAAATTGTTCTATTCATAAACCTGAGAAGTTGAGGCAGAATCACCACTCTTAGGATCTGCCAAGCTCACAGTAGGAGCTTTAGTATCCAATTTAAACTTTGGTGTGGGCATCCTCTTTCTTGAGTACTCCGCACAAGCATGATTGTAGCACTCATTGAAAGTGAAACCACGATTATGGCTGGAGTTCTTTGAATCCTGTTATAGGAAAAAAAAATACATGGAAGGGAAGATCAGCAACTCTAATACACATGTTTGCAATCCAACCTCCCAAACAACCCAAAAAGTCAATAGTTCGTTCAAAGCCTGCATGGCATGTAAGCTAAGAGCAGTAGAGGTTTCCTACCCTCAGTAGTTCAACTTTGATTACTCATGACCAATCTTTGTCACTGCTTTCTTCAAATCATCATCTGTCCAGTTGTGTGGAACATTACCCCATGCTAGGTACTTTTGTTTGTCATTCATATACATCGATTGAAGCGATTGTATCTACGTGTAAGAATTTTTCTCCATTCTATGAAAGTTGTTTCTCCATTCTATGAAAGTTGTGAGTTATACATGATCTTTCAGTCTACAGAATGGAATTTTTTTTTTTAAACAGATAATCTTCTTGCGTGCCTTTCGAGAGATTTATTTGTATATAACACTCTACATTTTAACTAAATTTATATTTACACGTTCTATAATTTAAAAAATATATGCAAAAAAGATCCTGAGTTAGATTTAAATTAATATCGTGAGAATATTCCGTTAATTAAAGATATTTAATTTCTAAAATATTTTAAATATCTAAAATACCCTTAGGTTGACCGTTGACCCCGAGGTTGACTCATGGGAAGAGAACGCAGCCACAACCCTCGCCCCTCATCGGTGTCCTCGAGCCTCATCGGCATCCCCAAGGTTGACCCCGATCTCGAGGGAGCTGCTACCAAGGGAGAGTAGTCGGCGGAACCTTCGATCCCGATGGCGTAGTCGAGGAGGCCTTGCGCTCGATGGGGCATCCGGCGTCCTCGGCCCTCACCTCTTGTCGGTGTGCTCGAGCCTCACCTAAGTCCTCGAGGTTGGCCCTCAATCCCGACAGAGGGTTGCTCCCGGCCATCACGTCACAGATGCAGGATCCCGACAATAGAGGTTGGGATGATGAGGAGGGAGGAGGGAATAAAGAGATAGAAAGAGGGAATGAGAAGGGAGGAGAGAATGAGGTGGGAGGACGGAGGACGGAGGAGTGTTAGGTGGGGATGATAGGGAGGAGGGTTGAGTTTAGTTGGTTTGGGTTTAGTTGGTTAATGGGTTGGATTGGGTTGAGTGTTAGTTGGTTAGTTGGTTTGGGTTGGGTTTAGTTAGTTAAGTTGGGTTAGGTTGGATTGAGGGTATTTTTGTAATCTTTTTAGTATAGTTAACTTAACCCAAATATTGGATTAAATTTAACTAATAGATTTGACGACATGATATTTTCTGTACGTATTACTTAAATTATAAGGCTCAATTTATAAATAATAAAAATATAGGATATAAATATAAATTTAACTTAAAAAGCAGGGTGTTATGTAAAAATTTCTAAAGAAAATTATTTGGACGAATTGAAAGGCCGAGAAGGCCTAGAGAGCTCATCTCGGATATGGCGGCCCGGTGTCTCTCCTCTCTCTTCGTCTCCCTTCCTTCCAACCAAGTACAGCTCTCACCCTCTAACTCCATTAATTACGTCAATGTAAACGAATCAAAACTTATCTCCGTCGTCTTCCTTCCTCACCAGGTGAATCAGAGAACCTTTTCTTCCCCCATCTCCAAATCGCCAATTTGGGTCTCCACCAACACCGTCCCTTCCTTAGGTACAAAAGAGAGGACGCATGAAGTTCGTCTTTTAACGAAACCGAAGGTGTCAACTGAGGCGAGGGAAGTCACTACAACCGAGGAATCTGATGGTGAGACGAATCTTCTCGTTGGAATTTGTAATCTTGAGATGGTATTCCCTTGCGTTCTCATAGATCATATGGTTTGGCTACTAATTTTGATGATTCTAAGTTGATGTGAATTAGTTTACTATCCAACAAGGGATATTTTTTAGGATAAGTAAACAAATTTGGGTTGCTAATATTATAAGCAGTCAATCTTTGATATCTGCACTAGTAAACAGATTGGTTATACATGTTTCGAGCTTGTCATGCACTAAAGTTTAAAAAAATTTGCATGAATTGATGCTGGAAATTGATTCTGGCCAACATTTGGTGCTTGAGTTAGGTCCAGATTTTGGAGTTGTTAGCATCCACCATGTAGGATTGCTATGTGAGAACCTCGAAAAGTCACTTGCCTTCTATAAGGATCTTCTTGGTAAGTGAGTTCTCGTGCAAAAAGTTTTTAGATCAACTCCTTTCCCAGCACATGTGATTGTCTATTTTATGAATTCAGGTCTTAAGATAAATGAAGCAAGGCCAAATGATAAACTTCCATACAGAGGAGCTTGGCTCTGGGTGGGTTCTGAGATGATTCACTTAATGGAGCTTCCGAATCCTGATCCCTTGACAGGTCGTCCTGAACATGGGGGTCGAGATCGTCATGCTTGTATTGCAATTCGAGATGTATCCAAGCTGAAAACCATCTTTGACAAAGCAGGTAGGTAACGATGATCGAATTTTATTCTCATTCTTTGTGTCAGCTATAACACTTTTCTGTATTTCCTTTATCTTAAAGACTTGGAGTGTTTCAAAGGCTTTTAACTAATATGAGCATGGATAAATTTCCAACAAGTTGGTGAGATTTGCCCACATCTTTTCGTTCTGAGTTGACAGGAGTCTTCTGAAACTTTTCTGCTTTAATACAGATTTGACAGCTTAACTTGTTAACATGTTTGCAATCTATTAAATTTCATCTGTATATTATCAAGACAGAATGTGTTGGGGGTTTGGATGTTGGGGAGGAAGGGCAATTATTTGGGCTAAAAGTATAATAAACATTTATATTCTATTCAACAATGGGCAGATTAGCAATTAATATACTACTGTTGGAGAATTTGTATGTTAACAATTTTGTGCGATCTTGGCCAAAGACAAACTAAGCTCCATGTACTTCGTTTTGTAAATTATAAATTAATCATTCAAGTGACATTGGTATAGCTTTCGCTTAGTCAGGTGATATACCATATTTGATTTGTAGCAGGGTTGATGGCACAGTGTATATGTGGTTTTATCACTCCTCATATGAGTATTACAACAGCTTTAAATGAACAAATGTGATGTGGATGATACATAATCAGTGATGTTTATCAAGGATATTTAACCTTTCACTATGCACAGATATCAAAAGGAACTTGAAATATTATGTGATTCTCTTCAGATTTTATTCTAAATCATTTGCATGACTTATTTTCAAGGCTTGATGACTGATCTGAAAGGTCGTCGTGAATACTTTGATTGGTCTTGTTGGTGGATTTTGACATTTTATTGACCGTAAATGATTTTTTTCTTGGATGGTGTGTGCTTTTGTCGTTGATTACCTCAATCATTTGCTGGAGTCTATACAATGCTATCACTTTATGATATCGCATGTATCTTAGAATTCTTGTCAGTTCAGTCATGAGAAGTATTTTGCTTTTCCGCACTGATTGCAGGAATTAGCTATACCCTAAGTCGTTCTGGACGTCCAGCAATCTTTGCGCGAGATCCAGATGGAAATGCATTGGAGTTCACACAAGTGGAGTGACAACCTCATCATTCCACACCCAAGTAAGAGAACCAAGGACATCTCCAAAAACATCAGTATAGTACTCGTGACCGTTGTATATTCGACTTCTTGTAATCATCATGATCCATAGTTAGCATGCTACTCTTTTGATATCTTGATCATCTCCATTGTGATCTCCTATATTGAATACTTTTCAATGATATATGGAAAAATAAAATGAAGGTTTCTTGGCAAGATACAATTGCAAGCAAAAACATTGCATCAGAGCAATTAAAAAGGTGCCTTGATTGATCCACTCGCCGTCGTTGCCACCCTCGAGGAAGCTTGAGATGACCGGCATCGGAGAGGAGGTTGCCATGTTCTTTGGCTCGCTTCGCTCGCTCCTTTCTTGTCATAGTGTTAATAGTTCTATGATGCTTAATATCTCGCCGTTGTTGCCACCCTCGAGGAAGCTTGAGATGACCGACGTCGGAGAGGAGGTTGCCAATGCTCTTCGGTCTTAATTAACTGCTCGCTCCCTCGCTCGCTCGCTCTTCTTGCCATAGTGTTAAATAGTTCTGTGTTGCTTAATTCTTAATTTGTTTAGATGTAATATGAAGTCGAAGAGTTCTTGTTTCAATAGCCAATTCCCAGAGTAATCAAACTTTCAAAATCTTCCATTACTAGCTACTTTATCAAACAGAGTAATAGAGTTACAATGTTGAATGTAAAGCAAACGTATGAAGAACTCTATCTAACTTAATTGGACTTAAAAAACGTCGTCCCAGCGAGACCACCGTGCAACAAATTGTGGGCGATGCTATCTCTGGCATGCATCGCCGCCACCGATCTGATTCCGTTCTCGGCAGCCACCTCGTCGTCGATGAGCTGAAACTGGAGGTCGGGATCGGTCTCCTGCTCCCGCATCTCGCAAATGTTGTGCAGGACGCAGCACGCGCCGAGCACCACCGGCAAGTCCTGGAGCTTCATCTCCGTCCGCTTCTGCAGGCAACCCCACCTCCCTTTCAACCTCGCGAACGCCTCCTTACCCACCCGCTGCACCTCCCCGATCTTCTCGTTGAAAGCGTGCTGCGTCCACGTCAGATTCTGGTGGGTGTAGGGGACCAGCACCCAATCCAGCAGCGGATGGCCGACGCCGCCGACGACCCACTGGTTCTGGATGAGCCCGGCGTTGCCTCGCTGGTACAATGCCGACTTCTCTAGCACCTCGACGTCGGACATCGAGCCGGGCCACCCGATGCAGACGTCGGTGAAGACGCCATCGGGGTCGACGACGCCTTGCACGGTGATGGAGTAGGAGGTTTTCTGATTGCGCTCGGTGTGGCGGCGGTTGAAGTAGGCGGCGACGCTGACTTTTGGAGCGATGATGGGGATGTGGGTCGTGTACATGGATCCGATCACGTTCGGGATCCCGGATACGGACTCGAACCGGTGCGGGATGGCGGCGCCGGCAGGAGTGGAGCAGTCGGGCCATTGGAGGAATTTGGGCATGAGGACTGATTTGATGGCGGCGCAGACCTCGAGGACTAATTTATGGCAGGTAGAGATACCGAGGCCGAACCGCTTGGAGACGAGGCGGAGGGGCTCGCCGGTGGCGAGGCGCCACAGGCAGACCGCGACGCGCTGTCGCACAGGGATGGCGGCCCGGAGCATTGTATCCTCTTTCGCGATGGCGGCGCCGAGCTCCTCGCAGATGAAGTCGAATGTCGCGCGGCTCATCCGGAAGGCGCGGCGGAACTCGGCTTCGGGGAAGTCGGGGTGGTTGCACCGGTCCCACCAGTCGCGCGACCGGTCCTTTACCCACAGTCGCCGGTGGTGGCCACCGCCGCTGCGAGGTGGGGAAGAGAAATTCTGCACCGAAGCTGAAACAGAGTCATTATCGCCGCTGGTTTCCACCTTCTGCTTGCGAACTGGGGACTCTCGTTCTGTCGGTGCGCTCCTCTTCCTTTTACTCGGCGGCATCGTAGTTGCGGATTGTGAAGCAGGAGGAGAGATGTCGATGTCGACGGCGATATCCTCCAATAGAGAGTAGTAGTAGTTGGAGAAATCGTCTTCGAAGGAGAAGGGAAGCAGAGGAGTGGGAGAGGCGTTCATGTAGAGATCCAGCGCGATTCGTGAAGTAGTAGTTCTTGAGAGCGAGAGAGAGATAAATCGGCAGTGTGAGATGTGAGAGACGGATTGAGCTCGATTGGTATATATATGTTATGGGGGGAGGGGGTGGAGGAGAGCGCGTTGACGCGGTTTCCTGGGACGGGGGTTGTTTCGCGGGAAGGAGGAGAAATAGAGAGAGAGAGAGATGGGAGTTGACCGTTAAAGAACCGCGGCCAACGCGGGTGGGAGGAATAAGAAAATCTCGACTAATTAAAAGTGTCTGCCCCTTGGCTCTTTAGTTAACTACCCAAATAACTCACCCGATCATTACAAAATGATAGGCGGGGGACGTTTACGGGCTGTGATTGATAGATGCGTTTGGGAAACGGATTCCGTGTAACACGTGGGAGCGGAGCGGAAAGGAGGGAAGAAGGGTGGAATGAGGTTCATGGTAAATCGGTATAAAGATCTGTAAGATGAAGTGGATGACACGATGGACAAACGCCCCCACCTCGGATTGGAGTTTAAAGTGGGATTATAAGCGCGATTTATATAATAAGATGGTTAACTATCTACCCAAGTAATTTTTTTGTTAAGAATTAGGATAGTCAAGAACTCCTCTCCAACGTCAATTGAGGCAACTCTTCTTGAGAACTAAAATAAGTTTATAGGTCATTTTAGGTTGAAAAATATATATATATATATATATATATTTCCTCATTCTATCCGTTTAGAATCCTCCTGCTAATTTTATATGCAATGTTTTGCTTCCTCTAAGACAATATATATATATATATACATACGTGTATGGTTGACTTTCAAAACCACTCCTTTTATATCTCACCTTATTTATGATTTTCATTTGCCGTTGTATTTGTGCAGATATTGTTGAATTTGTGCACATATTGTCGCCAATCATCTATTTCTAGTGTCTTTATTTCTCTCGCATACCCATAGCTGCCTAGATAAGACTTAAAATTATATATATATTAAAAGTTATTTATGAGTTATGTATATGTCTCTTTAATGTTTATATTTTATTACTTAATATTTCTGTACTGTTTATGTGATATACATGAATAATACGAGCCATACAATCAAATATCTAATTATTATATTAGTTTATATTTATGTAATGTTTATAATATTATAATTGAATTAAGCCTTATTTTATTTTAAGCTTAATTATTTAATTTAGGCTTAAAATTAGCTTGAAGTACTTTTAAACTTGAAATTGCTTATTGATCTGCTTGTTTAAGCTCAAAGTTTGTTTCGAGCTCAAAATTATTAAAATGATTTCAATTCAAGTTTGATTAGAACTCGATTCAATTACATTGCTAGTGATATACTTCCTAGTCACATAAAGGATTAATATATCTTTTTTAACATTAATTTTTTTACTATATAATTATGATCAAAAATATTTTACTTACATCTTTGTGAAAGTCGACAAAACTCCTAGTTGACTATAAGAATATATTATAATCATTTCTTATTATATTTTTTTTTTGGATTTTTAAACACTTCTAACTTATGACGTAAGCTGAGATATTTTCTCACGAGAGTACTAATCGTAATCTATTTTAAGTTATCTCCGAATATGATTATCACTAAACATTAATCCACTATAGTGCAGTAGTAGGAACATACCCACTTATATCAGAAGGTTACGGATTCAAGCGCTTGTGAGCATAAATTTCTTCATAGAAGAAATTAAAATAAATTGCACCAATGTGTGTTTTGGTTTGTTATGTCTCGTAGAAGCTAACCTCCATGTCTAGTCTATAATTAGAACACACATCTATCACTTAAAAGAAAAAAGAAAAAGAAAAAACACACACAACTTGGGCCTATCTAGCTCAAATCAGGCCCAAGAGAGGTTTTTAGGCCTCTCACTCTCTTTATCTTCGGAACCCGTCCAGCTGAAACGTGAGGCCCAACAAGAACTTGGTCCCATAATACCGACTCAGACCCCGCCCATGCAAAAGAAAAGGCAATGAGAGAGAATTCACAAGTAAACTACGAATAAATTTTACCTTGGTGTATCACTATATTTCCATACATTTTTTAACTAAACTACAAACAAAATAATACTATTTCTATTAAAATAAATATGCATCCTGAGAATGGGTAACGCCATTATATATTTTAGGTATTTAACCTAAAAAGATAAATAGAAAGAATTGGTAAGGCCAGCTCATCACATCCAACAGTTTGCAGTATGGAAGCCCGACATATACCAAATCCTGATGGAGTTGTGGGGTCATCAGATCAGACGCTTTGCCAACCCATGCCATGTCGCACTGGCATTCCATCAGACGGCTGAGCTGTGCGTCTCTTTCTTTTGATGTGAAGATCCAACCCGCCATCATAAAACCATTGAGAGCATAGGATCCCATCCCACACCCTCATTACCAACAACGTATTAAAAACATAATCTCTCTTTAAACAGCTGGATTTTGCGAACACCGATGCCTCTGCTGGTCTACAAACCCCTCTTGTTTAGCCCAGCAAAGCAGTATCTACTGACACCTCGACTAATTAATCCAATTTTAACGTACTTTGTTTATTGGCCTCTGGATCAGCTGTCCCGGGATGGGATAGCGAACAGCCGAACACCTTCCAACTCTTCAGTCAGGTGTAAACAATACCCGGTCTTCGAGGGTTTAAACTGAAAATGATATCTCACAGACAGAAGTGAGATTGGCGTAATAAGATGAGAATGCAAGGGGTAAATTGAGAAGGCGCATAAAGATAATATATTAATGTATACAGCGGAGGGGAGGAGGCAAAAGAGGGTACAGCTCGTCGTCGCTGTAGCCTGACTTCGTCGTGTATAAATCTGCACAGTGGCGTAAATAATAATAAGCGGCAAGAAAATATATTCAGGGGAAGAGAGAGAGAAGAGGAGAGAGAGAGAGAGAGCACTTGAGAGAGAGAGAGAGAGAGAGAGAGAGAGAGAGAGAGAGAGAGAGATTAGGGGGGGAGGAGGAGGAGGAGGAGGAGGAAGAGATGGAGAGCGAGATGGAGGAAGCGGGAGAGGAGAGGAAGAAGGGGGTAGGGGAAGGTCTCGCCGTCGTAGCGGAGGAGGAGGAAGAGGAGAAGGAGGTGGGCTCGAGACTCACTATGGAGCGAGTCGCCGCGGCGAAGCAGTTCATTGAGAACCACTACAGAGCCCAAATGAAGAACATCCAGGAGCGGAAGGAGAGGTCAGTGCTTGTCGACCCCCTCGGTTTAGATCCTTTCTCTTTTCCCGGTCTTTACTTGCTTGATCGCGCTGTTTTTCGCTAGATCTTCTCGTTTATGTTCTAGGGGCCGTCTTTAATTGAACTGACCCTTTCTCGATTGGGAGATAAGCGAGGGGAAATCGCGTTCTTAATCGATCTTTTGCCATCTAACTGAAAAGATTGCATTTGGAGAACACCGCGATCTTTTGGCTCCGGAGATTAGAAATCATAATTTGGATCTGTAATCTGACTAGCTATTCATAATGTGATACCTTCATCTTGCTGCTGCTGATTCTTTGTGCGGATGTCAAGCCCTAGGGTTTGGTGGAAATTGGCGAATATATTTAGTATTTTTCATGCTTATGTTCTTTTCGTAATATTATTTTGTGCATCTGACTGCGGCAAGTGCAGATATACCAGAACAAGCATAGTTTTCTGAGCACTAGAGACCTACTTTATCCTAATGTACTTCTTGGCCTTCTATTTTTTTCTGTCCAATTTAATGCCGTAAATGGGGGACCATAACAGAAATGTTCCACGTTCATTCTCTTTACTGTGAATAAGGCATCTCATTAATCAGTATATGTTAATTTGTAAGAATGGTCATCGCTTGCCTTGTATGATACCTTATTAGCATTGATTTAGAGATGCTGATGATATCATCATCTCATTTTGTACTTAATCTTATAGTTCAAACAAGGATATGTATATGGTTCATGGTTGTTTCATTTCAATTGTATTCTCATCTTGAAAGCTTTTCTTTCTGTAGAGTCAATTTTTCTAATACATCTCTGCTTATATGAAACTGGACTACTCGACACTGATTATGAACTTTTGAAGTCTTGTGCAGCAATTTGTCTTTTTATTTAGATATATTTCCAAAGTTCCTATTCAAGGTATTCGCACGAATCTTATTATCTAGGCATCTCCTCTCTCACTTAATGCACATGTACCCAGAGGGATGCCCAAGCATGCACATGTTTATTTGTCTACTCACAGTCTACTAATTAATCATTTTCTCATCTTTGTTCCTCTTATGCTTTTGTCAACTTGTGATTGACAAAATCTATACTTTTTGCAGACGCTGGTTTTTGGAGAGACAATTGGCCTCCTCTCAAGTTCCCAATGAGGAAAAAATCAATAAAATAAAGGATTTAGAGAGGAAGGAGACAGAATATATGCGACTTAAAAGGCATAAAATCTGTGTGGATGACTTTGAGCTTCTCACCATTATTGGGAGAGGTGCTTTTGGGGAGGTCTGTTGTCATATGTAAATAGCGGTGGCTAATTTTACCTGCATTGTTTTGCATGACCTTTTCTTTTCCCCCTCGTCTAGACATGTAGAATGCCTATCATATATCAGCACTCAATTACCGTAGCTAGTTAGCTTTTATTTCCTTGTAGAATATGGCATTTTTATTAATGTTCAGTTATATCTCATATTGTGGTTATGACTTATAATGTACTATTACCATGAATCACTGCTGCCGTTTCTTCATGGATATCTTCTGTAATTTACTGTTAGATTTATCAAAATAAGTAGATGCTGATCTTGCATAATGGAGCTTCCATTGATGAAATCTTTAATTATCAATAGAAATTCTGAAAGCACTACCAGCTTGTCAGCTCTAGTTACATTAATTTTGAATCAAGGACAATTGGTTTGAGAATATTGATTATTTGATTTACTTTGTCCATTGCCTTTGTGATGTATTCAAGTTGTCGAGCCCAACTATATAATTAGCAACTCTTGATCAACTATTTGTTGCTTTATAGAGTTTCTTACATTATTGGAGATATGTGATTTGTTTGCTATTTATTGAGATGGCAATTATGGCTTAAGTAGTGTTTCTAGGGTTCCTGTTGATTACTGTTCTCATGCTACAGGTCAGGTTGTGCCGGGAGAAGTCCTCTGGCAATATTTATGCAATGAAGAAGCTGAAGAAGTCAGAGATGGTTAGCAGGGGACAGGTAAGATATGTCGGATACACATCATTTCTGTAGTGATTCTTTATTTTAGATTTTTCATTTCTTTGAATGCTAAAGCACATCATGATCGGTAGTTTTCCCTTCTAATTTTTAATGATTTATCTGTTATTGTTCTAGTTATGATTTGCATTACCATTGCCTTCTAGGTTGAACATGTTAGAGCTGAAAGGAACTTGCTTGCTGAAGTAGCTAGCCATTGCATTGTGAAATTGTACTATTCATTTCAAGATGCAGAATACCTTTACCTAATTATGGAATACCTTCCTGGAGGTGATATGATGACCCTTCTCATCAGAGAAGATACCTTAACTGAAAATGTGGCAAGATTTTACATTGCTCAGAGTGTGCTGGCAATAGAATCCATTCATAAACATAACTACATTCACAGGTTAGTAGTGTCCAATAGTAACTGAACCACAACTTTGTTGCTCTATAACCTAACGTATTCATGTGATAGTATATTATTCCACTCATTTGCAATTAGTTTATCTTCATATGCAGAGATATCAAGCCTGATAATCTGCTGCTGGACAAAAATGGTCACATGAAGCTCTCAGACTTTGGTTTGTGCAAACCAATTGATTGTTCGAAACTCTCAACTTTGAATGAAGATGAACCCATGAATGATGAAAATCTCATTGAGTCAATGGATGTTGACAGCTGTGTTTCGGGTAATTATAATGGTAGTAGGTGGAAGAGCCCCCATGAGCAACTACAGCACTGGCAAATGAACAGGAGAAAACTGGTATATTTATTTACTTTATCTTCACTTACTATGTTATGATGCACCATGCTTTGCATAATTTTCCTCTTTATTATGTTAGCTCCTCTTAATTTGTTTTGAGGATAAATCTAAGTAGAAGATTGTAACTTGTTCCTTTCAGGCATTTTCTACTGTGGGGACGCCGGACTATATTGCTCCGGAAGTATTATTAAAGAAAGGATATGGCATGGAATGTGATTGGTATGTGAGCTAGACTCTTAGTGAGAAAATTAGGTCAGTATCAATGTATAATAACACTTGCAATTTTTTCGGTGATTGTGATCTAAGGGCTACCTTATTAATCTGGTCTCTAAATATGGACTCTTGTGCTACTTGCATGAGTCTATAGTCTATACGTATCAAATTAGTGAATTACCGGCACATATATGTGTGGAGTTCCAAGTTAATTGCATGCCCTTTTTCCCTGAGAACTTATGTCTTGTCAGTATCAAAGTCTGCATATTGCACCTTGCTATCGTGGATTCACAAATATCCTTTAAATGAATATAATGGCAACTGTGTTTAAGGTTTAACGATATCCTTCGTATTTATAGTGAAGCACTTTATTTTCTCAAATTTTGAGATTCAATAAGGAGATAGAAGCAGGGAGGTTAGCTGAAACTGAAATAGAAAAGATGTTGATCTTATTAGTAGGAATTCTAATTAACTTGAGGAAAAATTAATAGCCCAAAATATAGGAGGCACTCTTTCATTATTGCGCTAGTAAGAACCTTCACAGACTAGCATATAGACAAGATGATATTCAAGGTAATTAAATTCAATAGAATTTATGTGGAACACAATTTAAATTTTGATGATTATTTTATCTTAGTTTTCTAGCTCTTATGTGACTTTGATATATATTTAAGGTGTCCGAAGATATGCTACTTTGATGTACTTGCTTATTGACCCTATGTCAAGGATCAACAAAGGAGAAATATGCTTATAGGAGAATAATGAAGATATATTAATTTTGGCAGTATTAAAATATAAAATATAATAACTATAATTTTTTAAAGGCTTAAGTTTTTAAAGTAGTTAGTGAGTTAATATAGTAGCTAAATAGTGTCCTGAGTTTAGTTTTTATCAATCAATTTGTTGTTTAAAATATAAAACCTCCACTAAAGTGAAATCCATTTCTTGATCCTATTAAAATATTTTTTAGTGGCGCTAGGATATAAAATATAAAAGGTTTAAATACATTTTACTATTTTTTATTTATGCCTAAAATTAATTTTTCTCCTTATACTTTAAAAAATCTCAAACTAACACTTTATACTTATGACTAAGATGAGATCGTTAGTGTTTTTGTTAAATTTAACTAAGCACCATAGTTATTTTGGTCATTTAGCGATATTATCTCAAAAATCTACAATCTTGCATGTTTTGTCTAACAAACACAATGGAGTGTTTTGGTTAATTTAGCACCATTTAGTTAAATTTAACAGAAAAACTAATATTTTTACTTTAATCATAAGTATAATGGCTGATTTGAGACTTTTTGAAGTATAAGAAGGTAAAATAATTTTAAGCATAAGTATATGATAGTAAAATGTATTTAACTCAATATGAAAACTATCGTTCTCTTTAAACCTAAGATTTTAAAGTAATTGGTGAGTTACGATGGTATTAAAACAGATGTCGTGTTGTCTTGAGTTCAAATACGGTCAGTCCATCTGCTTTTTAAAATATGAAATCTCCACATACTTAAGTAAAATTCACTTTTGTGCCCATCAAAATATTTCCATCCCAGAAATGAGGTAGAGTGTTAAGATATAAAATATAAAAATCATCATTCTATATAAGTTGAAGTTTTTAGAGTGGTAAATGAACAAAAAATAATGTATTAGATGCTAGGTTCATTAGCTAGCTTATTTGTAGTTCTTTTCCCCCCATATATTTATACCTTCTTCCCAGCTTTCTTTAATTATGTGAAATTGACAGAGTTTCGCTTATCTTCATTTAGAATATCTTTTCCTGTAATCCAAAAAATGTAAATCTTGGGAAGTATCTAATTTTACCTGAAAACATTTTCTTATTCAAGGTGTTCATGTCATATACTTGCAGGTGGTCTTTGGGTGCAATTATGTATGAGATGCTTGTTGGCTATCCACCATTTTACTCTGACGATCCAATAACTACATGCCGAAAGGTTAGGCTGCTTAGCTTTATATGGCCTTTTGAGTCAATGCTCAATGTTATTATGCCCTTCATATGCCATTTTGAGTCAGCGCTCAATGTCATTATGCCCTTCATATGCCCTTTTGAGAAATAACTAAGTTTTTTCTCGGCATTTCAGTCATTTAATTGCTAGTGTAGTTTTCTATTAAATCTGTATCAATGATGAGTTATAAAATAGATACTCAAGTGTGTCAAGATGAAACTTGTAAGTCATTCTGTATATATCAAGGCACATGACCCATAAGGACACAAGCTTTAAGCTCATCAACATTATACAGATCAGGTTTTACAAGTTGCTCATAACTTTTCAAGGGGCTAGTAAGGAATCAGGATCAATGCGAGGTTTTGTATTCCTTTCTTGCAATAATTATTTTGCCTTGACCAAATGCAAGGTTCTATAATGCACGAGGCTTTCCTCCATACAGAACCTTGGGAGGGTTTGTAGTGTTCTCCTCTCTGGTACTCACTTATCAATATTAAGTGTGGATTCTTTTTGAAACTCGCTCCACCCTAATAGGCAAACCACGATTTTTTTTGCTTTGTCATTTGGATGCTTAATTTAGGCAAAATAGGACTAAAAACGACTTGCTCTGTATACATATGCAACCTCCAGTAAATGAAGACTAGTTGTCCAGACCTATTCTTACGTACAATGCAAGATCTTAGGTTCTAGAAAATTTTTTAGTTCAGCAACCATCTTTCGTCAACCATTATGTCAGTGCAATTCAAAAGACATAAATAACATAATACTTAGGAATTTCTTTTTCTCATACTTATCAACTAGTAGCTACTAGTCATCCATCTCATGTGTAATGAGCCCTAGATTGTAAATTTGATTACGGTAGGCTGGAAACTTGGAAGTTACTTTTAATCATCTCACTCATACACAAGAATTCATAAATAGGTGATATGCACATCAGCGGTAAACAATTTATTTTACAACTAATGTTGTTAACTCCTGAGGACAATAACCTTTCTAAATAAATTATGACGTATAATAATCAAGTCAGCAATGTTATTATGCAATAGCACAATGTGTGTTTCCAAAACAAGTTTGAGATCACAAATAGAAGTGTTTGAGGTGAAAACAAGGTGACCTGTTTATGATTTTATATATTGTGTAATCAGCTGAGTTGATATATATTTTCTGCATTTTACTAAGCTGGTTTAATGACTATCTAGATTGTGCATTGGAGAACCCATTTGAAATTTCCTGAAGATGCTAGATTGTCTTTTGAGGCAAAAGATCTTATTTGTAGATTATTGTGCGATGTTGAGCATAGACTTGGGAGTGGAGGGGCGGCTCAAATAAAGGTAATTTGCGAGCATGAAGCAGCCCTTAGGTTCCCTTATATTTTTGTTTTTTTTTCTATTATTTTCTAATTAGTTGAATCTGTTGTTTCTCAGGCTCATCCGTGGTTCAAGGATACTACATGGGACAAGCTTTATGAAATGGAAGCAGCATTTAAGCCTGAAGTCAACGATGAACTGGATACACAGAATTTCTTAAAATTTGATGAAGTACGGATTATATGATATTTAAATATTCTTCACTATTTATTTGTTACGTGATAATTGATGGTTTTCCCCCCAATTTCTCTACTTAAATAGTTGGAATCTTCATAATCAAGGTTAAAATACTTTAACCGTTTCATAGATGTTCCTCGGGTATTCTGCTTTTCTTTATATCCATTCAATCAGCTTTGCTATATTCATGTTTTGCACGATCATTGTCAGTCTAATTTGACCAGTCATTTTATTTTAAACATCAGTTAATTACTAATGCCTTTTCAAAAATTATCTTTAAGATGGGTTATTTTCACTCCCAAAAAGGCAATATGGTAAAGCTAATCTACATTTTCTAGTCTTGTGTTTGTATCAACCAAGTAGATGAATGCATATTCTCCTTTCAGAATGCTTGTTGATCCACATTTTCTTGTATTCCTGTTATACTTTACATAGTTCTCTGTGACGTCATACAATTTATTATCTTCAATTTTTCTTTTTTCTCTGTGCTCAGTTGGATCCTCCTTCTCCAGCAAGAACTGGTTCAGGACACTCAAGAAAGGTAAACAATTTCCCTCGCACGGAAGATTCTCTCTGGCACTTAAAAATCTTATCCTATCGGCATCGTTATAGTCTGATTTGATGATTATTTCATATTTTTGCATATGTCCATTTCCTTGATATTTACTTTCTAGGGAGTTTATAAAGTTACATTCTCTTACGGCTAACAATGAGCACAAATTTGGGAGAGAGAATAGGTGCATTATTTTTTGTGGATCATATTCAGATTATAATACACATTATTTTAGAAAAGACCAGATTGTAATACACCTTTATGGCATTCTTTATACTTCACTATATCTAGACAATTGACTTATTGTTATGGAACATCATGTGCAGATGTTGCTAACTGCCAAAGATCTAAGCTTTGTTGGGTATACGTACAAGAACTTTGATGCCATCAAAGGTTTACGCCAATCTCTTGGTATGTATGGCCTTTTAACATGTTATTTATGAGAACAAGAATATTTCAACTTTGAGTCCTGATCTTTTGTTTGAGATCCAATGTAATAAAATGTGCAGACCCTTTTTTTATTCATTCCATTTCATTATTTACTGGAAAGAACCTCTTACTTGCTATATTGGGCATGAGAAATATAGCAGTTATCTTTTTTGTTTCCTAGTCCCTATTGCTTACTGAAAAAATAAACTCCCTTTGCTCAAGAACTTTGCTTTTGATAGAATAAAGTTATTCATAGTTGTGGTTGGCACAGGGCAATGATATGCCTGTCTTTTTAGTTAATTAATTTTTGCATTTACTTGTTTTGATTTATTTCTGTGTACTTATTGTGATGTGGTTTAGTTATGTTACTTGTGGTGCCATATGTACATTATATATTGGCTGGTTGTAATATTATTGCAACCATATTTGGTTAGGCTACTTTGATAACCTTAATCGGAGTATTGGTTTGTTATAACAGAGTAAGCTCATTTGCATTTAGTAACTTTGCCTGGAATCTCAATAATAACCTTATAGGTGTGCAGATAACACTACTTTTAGCATCTGGTTGATTTACTGTAGGTATTGTCATGAAATCCTTAGGATGATCCGCAAGTAGCTCTTTTGTTTACATCTGTAACAGTTCTGAATCTTCTCTCTCTTAAGTGTTCTCTTTTTTCTATTGGCAGGGGATACAATCATGGACTCTTCAAGGAGATTTAATGGAGGGCAAGCTGATGCACATATGGTTTCATCAGACGATGCGATGTCCCCATAAGCTACTTTCCTCTATGGCTTAAAGTTAATTAAAAGATATTATGCCCATGCCCTTTTATGATGTGGCTATGGGAAGGGCCTACTTGTTTTTAATCAGGTCTGCCCTATTTCTTGTTGTGTCTAGCAAGCATTTTGTGGAACCAAACCAGCTTCTAGTTGTATAATAGTTTGTTGAGGACTTATAGAACCCATGGATAAGGGCTCTATCATTCGAAATGCCTATGAGCCGAGGCGGCTGAGTTTGGTAGTATTTGTCCCGACTGCCCAGGTTGGCAGAGCAAAAATGTGCCTTCTCTTGTGGCAGTTTCTGGTGTGGTTACTCTATTGACAATAAGATGATTCCTTTTTAGCCCAGACAAGCTGCAATGTTAATAGCTGTTTAATGTGTATCTGAGCTTTCTTTGTTTTCTCGTGCAGAATGCAGTTATCTGATAGACTCATATATGGGAAATTTATTTTGGGTGCTAAAATCAAATTTATCACTTAATTATGTATTTTTAAAATGGTAGTCAGTATGTAATGGTGGAAGAGGCAAACAGTTCTTCTGTTCCATTACTATTCTGGCATATATCACAAAAAAACTGAAGAACTTTTCTGATCCTCTAAGGATTAGATAAGTTTTGTTAAGGCAACATCCCATCAGAACTGTTACATGTAGAGACATAATTTTCGACTACACGGAGTACCACCTTCCTTCAGTGCATCATCGTAAATAATTAAGTCATATTTGTAATTGTAATTTTGTCCCAGGACGTATTGGTCATAAAACAATATAATAGATAAAAAAGAAAAATTGAACAGCGGGATGAGGGAGACGACGGGTCTTTTCAGCTTTTTTTATTAACAATAATAAACTAATAAATTTTAGTGTTCATATTATATGCAAATGCGTGCATTTAATTATAACAAAATATGAATCAACCAGAGTTGCGGCGCCATTGGAAGGCTTCGAAGCTGATGTGAGGAAGGGCAAGGAAGTGTTTTTGGAGGAGAAATCAGATGGGTCAGGGTCTTTTGATGCTGGTAACCCATTGATGTTAAATACACCTAAACTTAATTCTTCTCTTGTTGTGCGAACAAAATTTTTTTTTTCCCTCTCTAGCTGTATGTTTATGTGATTTATGCATCTCTTCGATTTATTGCATTCTGATGTGCTAAGCAATAACTAAACCAACAGAAGTCCTAAATCATGGAAGTCTGCTTCATGGATACTAACCTCCTATATGAATTCATCTGGCATCATGCATGAGTAGGACAAGGTTTGATTTCAGAACTTGATTATGATATATTACTCGATTCTACAATTATTGGGATGTGTACAGAGTTCTTATTTTTTTCTAGATTATGATGTATTGTTCCGAGAGCCAATCTTAATGTCTCCAATCTCTTTTGAACTTTAATTTTGTCGGGCATATGAGTTGTGCAAAGAAATGGTATGCCTACTTTTGGTGACCTTCAAGTGTTTGATAGAAGTTTTATTCCCAGTAAAGGCTGATAGAGCCTTAAAACAGTCCTCTGTTTGTTTTACAAAGTGACGGTAAAGAACAGAGGTAATTCTTTTCACAAAATATTGAAAAAGAGGAGGAGGAGTTTGCATATATGCGGAGGACCAAGACCAACTGACCAAGGGGTTTTCACAATAATCAATAATGCGAGGGGTCATATAGAATAAAGTCGTCTGGTACTGGGACTCTGAGGGAGGGCATATTCGTCATAATGGAGTAAAAATTCGATAACATCTCTCGACTTGGTATTAATACTAGAAAATTCATCTATCTGACACGACGAAGACAAGGCGTTGCACGCCTGGGTTTAAGCTTCCCCGTCTCCGAAGGGCGGCACTTTTCCTGTGCTCTTTCCAACTCTCTCTTTCTCTATTTCCTTCGTCTTCGCCGCCCCCCGTTCCCTAAAATCCTCTTTCTCTCTCTCTTCCTGATCACCATGGAATCGATGGGTTCTACATCGGAGACATTGAAGAGGCCGCCGGCCGGAGAAGCATTGGAACCTGAGGCTAAGAAGCAGAAGAGGAACTGCCAGGATTTCGAGCCGAGAAGGTAATTTCCTGCATTCTTGTTGGTTTAGAGTTTCTTTTTGATGGATTTTTGTTGGAATTTCGTTTTGATCAGCTACCAAGTGGCGGTCTTCGAGGTGGCATTGCGGCGTAACACGATCGCGGTGCTCGAGACGGGGGCTGGGAAGACGATGATAGCGGTGATGCTCATCAAGCAGATCACGAAGGACATCAAGATGAGCGGCGAACAGCGTCGGCACATCGTCTTCCTCGCGCCGACCGTTCATCTCGTTGCCCAGGTTGGTTTATGGTGACCTTCAAGTTTCTGCCCCCTTTTGGTTTCACGAACTTCGTTTTGTCCTCCGTCTTGCAGCAATATGAGGTGATAAAGATTCATACGGATCTTGAAGTGGAACATTATTACGGTTCGAAGGGAGTCGATTCATGGACAGCTGAATGCTGGCAGAAAGAAGTCTCTGCAAACCAAGTTAGTGTGTTTTCTGTTCCTTTTGAAATGGGTATGCAATTACTAGAGGTTGGAAATAGGCATTGCATCTGTGGAGGATTTACTTGTTGTTATTTGGTAATTAGAGAAATAAAAACAAATAACTACCGTTATTATCTCTAAAACGTAGTAGCTTGACATAAATGGGTCTTAAAGGATACTTGTCTTTATAAACCTGTTATTTATGACAGCATTCTACTCTTCCCTTAACAACAATAAGGGTCTCCTAAGCGTACCCCTTTTGTAAGAAGGCCATGCAAGTAGGAGACTCCCAAGAATGTCACCATTTTGAGGGGGTGGAAGTAGCTTCGAGACTAATGGAGGTTATGAAGGGTTTGATTTTTGGATGTTGGTTCACCGACCATAGAAGGAAAACAGCATAACTGCCACCATTGGCTGGTTATTTGTGCCATACCATATTGTAAATATTATTGGGACTTGTTATTACTGACTTGATCCCTCTGACTTGAACAAAACAAAAAAAAAGGAAAAACAAAAAAACAAAAAAACAAATCCAGTACCTGTTTAGGACCTTCATAAATGTCCTTGACTCCTTTTGTGTTTCCTCCTATCCTCTCTCTCTCTCTCTCCCCCCCTCTCTCAAGGCATCTAATCTTTCCTTCAGACTTTAAATTCTTAGAGTAGAGACCTCTATGGCTTTAGAGATTATGTTGTATTGCGATCACAATGTTTTCCTCTATTTATTATTCCCTCAATACTTGTTGAAGTCCTCTTCATCAACTTAAGCTTTGACTGTGAGGCTGATCATATAAACCATGTGTGGACATAGGTTCAAGGGCAGGATTTATCTGACATCTGATATGAATTGTGTTGAGACTTGAGATATCATCTTTCTTGACTTGGTTTCTGCTGTATCAGTGAAAAAGGATGTCTAAATGTTGAGTGCTAGATCTATGCTTCATGTTGTATATATAAATGAATCAATGCACATGCAATCTTAATGCATCTGCAGCTAACATTTTCATACTTTGTTCTTTTATTATTTACTTACCTGTATTCACCATTCTTCTTAGTTTATGACCTTCCAATTAACTGCAAATGATAGGTCATGGTAATGACACCACAAATAATGTTGGATGCTTTGAGGAAAGCTTTCTTAACAATGGATATGATACGTCTAATCATCCTTGATGAGTGCCATCGAGCCACTGGTAACCATCCTTATACTAGAATAATGAAGGTATTTTAGAACAAGTGCTTACGGCACATTGCTGTTACTACTCTTGTTTTCACTAGTTCTATTTACCAATTAACATCTTTGTTTATTTTGAAATAGGAATTCTATCACAAATCTACACTTAAACCAAATATACTTGGGCTAACTGCATCACCAGTTGTAAGGAAAGGCAAGTACTTTTGTTTTACTTACCAGTTTTCCTTTCCAGATCACTTGATGTAGTCTTGCTATTCATCAGAATTTGGAAAGTTAGTTTGTCCAACAACTTATTTGGAAGATATTTTTTGTTTACTTTTCTCCTATGAGTTTTACAAATTGATATTTTTTATAGGAACCCAACTATATTAATTGAACAAACTCCCTTTGTTCTTACTGTGAACATGGATCAAATGAATTGCAATAGCATTGACTTCACTTTGATATAACTGATGATGGATGAAAAGGCAGATAGAAGCAAAGGCAAGGACAAATAGACATATATTTGATACTTGTTTATCACATGGAAAATGGATGTTAGTGAATGATAAGAAATTAAGAAATTAAGAAATTGAGCTAGCTGGCTTGTTCATGTACTTCATAGGAAAAGCATTTTTAAATTTGACCTCTATATTGACTACTGGTAAATAACTAAATATGGATGTATGCATTGGTTGTAAGCTTGCAGTCCGTCTATACATGCATTTGGTTGTTTATTTGGCTTTCCAGTGAGCCCTGGAATAGCATAAGTGCATAACATTGCTTTATTACATAACAGAAAGTTGCATTGTTGTCCTTTTTGGCCTTCTGGTTTTCCTTCTATTGTTCATTAAGTTTTCCCAGGAACTTTATCTCTTCTATGCATTATCCACTTGTTGGACTCAAGCGTACTATACACTTAATAAAATTGTCATGAAGTAGTTGGACCATTAGATGCATATTCTCTATTTTATTATTGGACATCTTTGTGCAGGTGTCTCATCAGCTACAGATTGTGAAGATCAGCTTACTGAGCTTGAAAGTCTCCTAGATTCTAAAGTATAGTCGTAACTCCTTGTCTCCTTATAATCTGAACTTGCAAATTTTAAGCTTTGTACTTCTCTTTGATAAAATATGTTCCTCCTTTCATTAGACTGAACTACACAATATTCAATTGTTGGTAACTCTGCACAGTATTCGAACTTTGGATTTTATTGTCTGATGGTAGACCCCCTCTTGCTCTGTTCTACACTAAATCCTTCAATGGAGGCTTCATAATGTGACCTCAAATTCTTCTTTATGGTGGACCCATACTTTTGGGTCTTGAAAGGCTTGAGCAGATCAATGATGATGCCGGTGTTCTTTTCAAGAGATGCATGTCATTTTTGGTTATCAAGGTTGAGTAAATTATTATTTAATTTTTGTTCTTTTGATTGATTCTTTTCAGATTTATGCATTGGGAGACAGGAGCGAGATAGACCTATTTGTTCCTTCAGCTATAGAAGTCAATAGATACTATGACCCGAAGCTTGTTGTTCATGAAGACCTGAAGGAAAAACTGGGATTACTATGTTCTAAGGTGCTGCATTTGTTTTCCCATTGTCCCTTAGTAGTTGTCTCTGTATCTTGGTCTTACAGTTGCTATGTGGAAACTGGAAAGAATTGTGTAACTGTAAGTTGTGTAATATGATGGGTTTCCTCTTTGTACAGTATGACAAGCTACTATTGCAGTTACTGAAGTCACCATCATATCAGTACAGAGATGCCGATGAAATAATTAAAGCATCAAGAAAGCGTCTGTCTAGTTGTCATGCAAAGATCTGCCATTGCCTAGATGATGTTGGTCTTATTTGTGCTTGTGAGGTATATCACTAGTCGCATTTTTGACATGCTGAAGTTGCCATGTTCTGTTTGATTTGAAATGGACAATTTTTTTTCCTCTTTTCCTTCTGCTTTCTGATTAACATCACAGGCTGCTAAAATATGCATGGAAGCTGTTCATCTGCCATATGCTGCAGATGGAAGTGGCTCTCCCAAGGAGATCGTGCTGCACCATAAACATTTCCTCGAGGAAGTACTGCACACAATTGAGGAGAACTTGCCAGACAGTATGATGCCTACTTAGTATTTCTTCACAATAATATCTCCCTTCAATATCCAATTACTACAAATTTATAGGATTTCTCTGTAAATACATTTATCTCTGCTGTTATTCTGGTCAGTTATTTGCATTGACGCTTCCCTTGTAGAAGATTATGTCTTCCAATACGATATTAATTATATGCGTGTGTAGTATATACATAAGGTGCCTTAGTGATCTGTTTGTATATTCCAGTATCTATGTTGGTTGATGTAAAACAGTGATGAGCTGAAGAGTGTGGACTGGTTCATTAACCAATAACCAGCATGTGTATCAGTTTATGACAATTATGATACCTAAGGTCATCATATTCAGTTTATCAAGTAACCAAGTTTATGAAAAAATAGATAGAGATGAAGAACCAGAGTTGCTCCAGTAAAGCGCAGTTTCCAATATACCGATCAATAATTTTTGTGTTCGGGTTTGGTTATGTAATTAGTATATATTTCTTGATAGAAAAAGTATGTATTAGAGTTTCAGTGATGATACCAAACCTGTTTGAGAAGCTCTTGGTACTTTACTGTGGGCACTTATATATGTTATTATGTTGTGTTATTGCAGAAAAATGTGAGCACATCTTTGCAAAGCTATTGTAGTGGACTTGGGTTTTGATAATGTTTGAACTCCTAACATCATTTCAGGTCATGAATTTCTTCTGAAATCTGAAGGTGGCTGTTTAGAAGCTGCAAAGACCGGGTATATATCTCCAAAGCTTTATGAATTGACCCAAATATTTCAATCTTTCAGGTAATAGTTAACCCTTGAAACTTTAGTTATCTACTATGCATGCAATTCATGCCATTGTGACATTAATCTGTTAACTCTGGTGGCACTGTGGCAGTGTGTCCAGTCAAGTGCTTTGCCTCATTTTTGTGGAAAGAATTATCAGTGCTAGAGTAATAGAGCGGTTAATGAAGAAAATTGGTTATTTATCGCATTTCGTCATTTCTTATCTAACTGGAGGCAGTTCATCAGTAGATGCTTTGACCCCAAAAATGCAGGAGGAGACTTTGCACTCATTTCGTTCTGGCAAGGTACTAGCACTTTAACTGAAAACATTGAGGGACTATATTCTAATTCCTGAAGGGACTGTTTTGTAGGTGAATTTGTTGTTTACCACTGATGTAGCTGAAGAGGGTATCCACATTCCAGATTGCTCTTGTGTGATACGTTTTGATTTGCCAAAAACAGTTCGCAGCTATGTACAATCACGGGGGCGTGCAAGACAGGCTGGTTCACATTATATAATCATGGTCGAAAGGTACAATTTGCATTTATGATTTATCATCATCAATCTCGTTAGTCCTTAGTTTGTCGATCTAGCATTGCCAGTTGAATGTACTTTTGGTTCTCTTTTCTATTTATATTCATATTTTCCTATTCTAATAAATTGTAGGTTTCACACAGTCTCTGTTTTTATAAATGGGAAGATCCATGTATTTGATGTATCTCCCAATTGCCCAGTTATGTTGGAAAAGCTTTACTTATATGCTATGGTGAAGCAATCTATAATTTTTTTTTGTTGTCTATTTAGCTAAAATCTGATGATACTGCCTGGAAACTCATGCTTATAATAATGTTGTTAACATTTTAAATTTTAGACCAGCATGCCATCATTACTTCACAGAAATCCAAGCAAAGTAGATTCTATTTATATAAGTAAACTTCCTAGACTCTCTCTTTCTGATTAGAGGTGAAATTTAGAATAAAGAAAATACTTAATTCTCAAGTATGGCTTGGTAGTTCACACTTGCAGACATCTCATGCCCTGTTGATTTTCTGCATGTTGCCACATGAAAGCCCCATACAAGGGGCATCCGAGCTGTGACAAGTGTTGGAAGCACCGTAGCAGAGTATGTATTGTATCTGTGTCACTGTTCTACGGCAGGTATGCTTGATCTCAAGAATAACACTAATTGTTCCTAATAGTGCTGAAGAGCTAACTAACACCTTAGCAAAGTTCCCTGCTGCTTCAAACTATGTTAAGCAGACACAAGAGCAAGTTACTGACTTAGAGAATTAGCCTGCAAATTTCAAGCTAGGACCTTTATGTCCTTTCCAGAGGTCAAACTTTTGTGGTTTTGATTCCTTTGAGCTCAAACCTCTAACAAGTAATTAAAACTGAGGTTCTGATTCTTTCCTTAATGAGTTCTTAACTGGACTTAAATCTGATGGCAGATCAATATGTGCAAGTTTGACGATGTAGCTCCCTGAGGGAAGGTTGACATCTTCAAACTTAAAAATATCCATAAACTTCTTGATAAGAAATGTGGTTCATCTATAACTGCTTATACTATTTATATTCTATTCCATGGAACAGATGCTTGCATCTCGATCTTTAGATCTACTATGTACATGTTATGGGCTTATGGCCACTATAGTCTTACACTACAAGGGCAAGAAAGAAGCAAAGATACAATCGATTCCCACATATAGTCAGCACTAGCTTTTGCTTTGCTGAGAATGTTGGCAAGGCAGATATAAATTGGGTGTTTGTGCACTCAGTAAATGCATTTCTTCAATGTTTTCTCATGCAACTAACAATAGCGATGATGTGTGACATTACCAAGCTCACCAATCTACTGTATAATGCAAGTCTTTGTTTATGTTAACCACTCGTGTTTTTTTTTCCTTTCATCGTGTTATCTGGAACTCCATGTACTTGTATGGCCATATAACGGCCTTTTGGCTTCAAATGCTTATAAGGAGATTAGTGTGTTTTACCTATTTCTGTATGATATCTGTACTCATTGCTATAATTTCTTACCAAGCATACATGTTTGCAGGGGAAACATCCAGCATAAAGAGCTATTATTTGATATTATGCGAAGTAAGCATTCTATGATGGACATGGCTTTAAACAGAGATCCAGATGCCTCGACATCTAAAGTGTATAGCAAGGAGGAAATAGATGAATACTATGTTGGCTCAACTGGTGCAAGAGTAACTGCAGATTCATGTGTCAGTCTCATTTACAGATACTGTGAAAAGCTCCCAAGAGATAAGTATGAAAATTTACGTCTGTTACTTTTGTTGCACATGTAGCTGCTATCAGTTATATTTTTCCCCATTTTAGGTACGGTCTTATTTTGGCTTAAATTGTCCTATAATTATTGTAGGTACTTCACTCCAAGACCAGTTTTCCAATTCACTCAATATGGCGGGTCTTACGAATGTACATTAATTTTGCCTCCAAATGCTGCATTTCAAACATTATCTGGTCCGGTTGATAAAAGCTCTCAGAGAGCAAAGCAGCTTTTATGTCTTGATGCTTGTAAAAAGCTGCACCAGCTAGGAGCACTTGATGATCATCTTTGTCCTTGTGTGGGAGAGCAGTTGGAAAATGAGAGTAGCAAAAGCAGTGTAAAAGCTGCTAAAGGTGCTGGTATGATTTTTTTGATACAAGTACATAAATAGGTGATCGATCATTTAGAAGGCTTAAATAAAGTTAATGATAATGAGACTAGAGATGATAATGGTGATGGTGATAGTAATAATATCGAGATTCAATCTAGTGCAGTGATGATGGAGATGAAACATGTATTCTTGTTACACAATTTTCTCAGAGATGTATTATTTTTACAAAAGACTTAAGTCTATAGGTAGCAAAACATCGGGAGAGGTACACCCACAGAATAATATGAGTTCATCATAATTATTATCATATCAATCACACCCACAGTGGCCAGAACACACTTATTATACTCTATATCCGCAATCTGTATATGCTTATGGTGTGTCTGTGCTTATTCAGTACTGTTCATTATTGTGCATATTCAATATATATATATATATATTATATTATAGGAGAATTACAAAATTTCTATTTGTATGAAAATCATGTGAGACGTTACGAGTAATACTATTAGTGAATATGTTTTAAAGAATATTGATAGTATTCAATGCGACATTCTCATGTTATTCTTATGCCGGCAAATGAAGTCTTTGATCTTCGTTATTTTACGTTCAACTAGATATTAATTTTAATTATTAAACTATTATCAATTAATATTATGTCTTCAATTATATTATGGAGTATTTAATTATATGATAGAGTGCTCAATCATTAATATTCGTCTTAATGAATGTCTTCAATCATAGTATGTGTTGAATAATATCTTTATTTAACTATTGCTTTTTTTTAAAAGATAATGGTAACCTTACCATTAACTAGTTCATTTTTATTTATTAATTAATTATTAATTTTATAGTAATAGAAATACATGTCCTACTGAGATAAAATTTATAACTTAATATCCTCTTGCCTAACAAGTAAGATCTATCTCTGATCTTACTTACATTGGACCTAGTGCTCATATAATTTGTCTAATAGTAAGTCAAGAAATATTGAACGATGATGTGGTTGGGAGTTTCCGAGGAATACAAGTAACCTCCGATTTTTTTTCTAAAATAGATTATTTATAAAAATAATCGAAAGATAAAGCATTATAATATAAGTTTTAAACTTTTAATACATACATTTAAACGAAAACCTAAAAATATCTTTAAATATCTTAAAATTTTTATTAAAAGTATAATTAATGCATGCCAGTGGCACGTAGGGGCGCGTCGCTCGGCACACCCAGTGCCGACCGACATGTGCCGTGCTGATGGTGGCATGGCATAGTTATCATTGCATTGAATATTAGTGACTTGCAAGCTTTCAGTTTCTACTTCTAGCAGATCTATGTTCTTTGAAACTACTCCCGAATGTAACATAAATATCTTGTCGATTAGAAGATAGTTTTAATATGCTATAATAAAGACATTAGCTTTGTGTCTGTTCTTATCACCTGAATCCTCCTTTAATCACTGCATAGTATGTATGAACTTGTATGGTCTTTGACCTTTGAATAAGAGCCTTGACCTTGGCCTCACTGGAACATGTCTAAGGTTAGTTCGGAACATGAATTTCTGTTCTGGTTTTGTCTGTACTATGCCGATTTATCACATGTATGCCAATCAAAACAAGTATCGACCTATCATGTGCACAATGACAAGTGTTGTACCGAATAGCCCATACCAACGTGCCTTGTAAAGTAAATAAATGAAATGGAAAAGGTCAGGAAATCAGATAGACTAAAGAGTCACTTTATGTGTGTTTATCACAGTTGGAATTAGAAGGCTATTTATTCAGCAATGATTTATGAATTTGAAGGTATAGAAAGAAAATCTGTCTTGTTGTTTTATTGACCAGTAGCAATCTTGTCATTTTTCTATAGGAACAACAAAAAGAAAGGAACTACATGGGACAACCACCATTTCTGCTATGTCAGGGACTTGGGCACACCACCAGAAGGCTGGTATCATACTACAGGGATATAAGTTGGAGTTTGCATGTGATCAAGTTGCCCGCAGTTACTCAAATTTTGTTCTCTTGATTGATGCAACACTAGACAAAGATGTCGCTTCTTTGGAAGTGAATCTTTACTTAGTTGACAAGATGGTGAAAGCATCTGTTTCTCCATGTGGGCCAATTGAGCTAGACATGGGACAGGTGTATGTTGCCTACCTGGTTCTTTATTCTGTATTGTTAGTCCGCATGTTTCATTTTATATGCTTTCTTCATCTCGTCATTTTTATCAGGTGGAGCAAGCAAAACTATTTCAGCAACTTTTCTTTAATGGATTGTTTGGCAAATTATTTGTCGGATCAAAATCATCTGGAAAGACCAGGGAATTCTTGCTCAAGGAAGATGATACATCGCTCTGGAGCACTTTTAACATGTATTTACTTTTACCATTGAAATTTTCATGTGTAAAAAGTCATGGAGCTGTAAGCATCAACTGGGAGGGAATTGATGCAAGTGCTTCGGTTGTTAGATTTATGAGAAATAATAGTTTACCTAGAGCTAAAATGGATATAATTAGTGAGTCAACCTACAGTTCCTCAAACATGGAATGTTGTAAAGCGGATATGATTCACTTGGCTAATAAGTCTGCAAAGCTTCAGAGCCTTCAAGATATGGTAGTTCTGGCTATCCATACAGGAAAAATTTATTCTATTCTTGACATAATAATTGATTTATCTGCTGATAGTCCATTTGATGGGATTTCCGATAAGTCAGCATCAGAATTTCAGACATTCTCAAAATACTTTAACAAGAAGTAGGTGATTTATTAATCTCATTTGATTAAATGTCTACTCACAAATCCATTAATATCCTTTTGATTTAACTGTATATATTTACTATACAGGTATGGAATTGTGCTTCAGCATCCTGAACAGCCTTTACTGTTGGTAAAGCATAGCCACAATCCATACAACCTTCTATCCTCCAAGTCCAAGGATGAAGGTATGCTTTTGAAAGCGAAATATGATTACAACTTTTTAAATGATAGTCCCTCCTGGAAAATAATATTATATATATATGTTGTTCATGTGGTTTCATTGCAATTTGATTTAATCTTTGAGGAAAACTCTAAAATTAATTTTACTTGTGTAAATTCTATGTTTGCTAGTCTTGATTTTATCAACCATAGAGCTGACTGTGCCCTATTGTAAGTCCAGCTATTTGAGATTTTTGTTGGTACAGCATTCTACTTGACAATATGTTACCACTTACCAGTATAATATACAGGGCAATTTGCCAACGTCAAATTGTTGGGCTTTCAGCTGGGTGCTATGTAATTGCAGTCCGGGAGAATATTCCTTATACACATACAAGTTTTGCCTCTTCTTGATGTATACATGCTCTACCTTGCAGACATTCATTTTAATATTGTTATATTAATATTTATTCCTTTCTCACAGATGATGCCACGGGAAGAAAAACAATTAATGGTAGCAAGCCTGTGAAAAAATCAGAAAATCATGTCCACATGCCTCCAGAGCTTCTAGCTCACATTAATATACCAATGGATGTTTTAAGATCTTTCTACCTGTTACCTTCTTTAATGCATCGACTGGAATCATTGATGCTAGCCAGTCAACTAAGAAGAGAAGTAGCATTTTGCCCTAATGATTCTTGTATACCTAGTTCTCTGGTATGATGTCGACTGGATTACTCTCTATTTTTACAATTTTATACTGCTCATGTAATTGACTTATGATGGAATTTTCATTATTAGATTTTGGAAGCACTTACAACACTAAGATGCTGTGAGGACTTCTCTTTGGAGCGTCTAGAACTATTAGGGGACTCTGTATTAAAGTATGCAGTCAGCTGCTCTCTCTTTCTAAAATTTCCTGAGAAGCATGAGGGGCAGTTATCCTCTCAAAGGTCACAAATAATCAGCAATGCCACACTTCATAGAGTGGGAATTGAACGTGGCATACAGGTAATTTACCGTCTTCAGATTCTTACTTGTTCAACAGAATTATGCTCATAATTATATTGGTTACAATTTGTGGATACTATTTACAAAAGTGTTTCTTTCTAATATAGGTTACTTTACACTGCTAATTGCTGTTTGCTTATTTGCAGGGTTACATACGTGATGCTGCTTTTGAGCCCCGCCGTTGGCTTGCTCCTGGACAGCTTTCCATACGTCCTTCTCCATGCAAGTGTGGAGTGGAAGATTCTGAAGTGCCAAAGGACATTTATGTGACTGATGATACCTCTATTGTAATTGGGAAGGCTTGTGACAGAGGGCACAGATGGATCTGTTCTAAAACAATATCTGATTGTGTCGAGGCTCTTATTGGAGCATATTATGTTGGAGGTGGGCTAAATGCAGCAATTGCAATTTTGAAATGGCTAGGCATCGACGTTGAACTTGATGAGGCAATAATTGTTGAGGCCATAAGGAGTGCAACAATCTGGAATTATCTTCCCAAGATAGACGAAATTGAAGTACTGGAAGCAAAACTTGATTATAGATTTTCTGTGAAAGGCCTCTTGTTGGAGGCTATAACACATGCATCTCAGCAGGAATTAGGAGTCTGCTACTGCTATCAGGTACTGCAATGTTTATCAGATTTCTTACTTTCTGGATTGCCACTTTTCCCTTTACTTTATTATGTGCCTATTGTACCCATGAACAATGCACATAAATGTAACTTCTTTCCAGCGGCTTGAATTTCTGGGGGATGCAGTATTGGACCTGCTGATTACATCTCAACTCTTCGATAGACATAAAGACATCGATCCTGGAGAATTAACTGACCTACGATCGGCATCAGTAAACAACGAGAATTTTGCACAAGTTGCGGTTAAGCATAAGCTTCACCATCATCTCCAACATGGTTCTGGATTGTTGTTGGAGCAAATAACAAATTATGTAAAAGAGCTAGAAGACTCAACAGAGGAGAAATGCTTGGTCTTATCAAAGAGTCCATCCAATGGCCCTAAAGTAAGTTGAGATATTTCAGTGATAGTGAATAATTTTGGCACTTGAATAAAAGATTGTAAGTTCATCCAATGAAAAAAAAAAATCGTTAGTGCAATATGTGATTGTTTTGTTAATTAGTTATTGCATCACTAAACAAAACTTTTCTTCCAATACATGTAATATTGTTATATACTTATATCTTATAATATACTAATTTTATTTTATTTCTTCTTTTCCTGCGCTAGGTTCTTGGAGACATCATAGAAAGTATTGCAGGAGCAATATTGATAGATACAGAACTCAACTTGACTAAAGTATGGGAAATTTTTGAACCATTGCTTTCTCCCATTGTGACACCTGAGAACCTTGAGTTGCCCCCCCTACGAGAGCTCATTGAGTTGTGCAGCCACCATGGTTACTTTTTAAAGACAAATTGCACGAATCAAGGGGAAATGGTAATTGCTATTCTGGAGGTACAACTCAAGGATATCCTATTGGTAAGGAAAGGCTGTGAAAGGAATAAAAAGGCTGCAAAAGGGCAAGCAGCTTTCCTACTGTTGAAGGACATGGAGGTTTGTTTATGTGTCTTTTGTTGCTTGTGATAACTTTCAGTTATCATATAACTTGAGCAGTTAGCATTTTTAGACAATGAGTAAACTTTTCCATTTTCTGTGAGCTATACTTAATCTATTTGTAATCATTGGTGGTCTTATTTAAGAAATGAAGTTTCTTTACTTTACAGGAAAGAGGATTATTGCACTCTAGGTATGCCTCCAAAAGGAAGCAACCTGCAGATATAATTGTTGGAACAAATAGTTTTGAAGATGTGCATCATGTCGCTAGGGATATGGACATACCATCTCCACCAAGGGAGAATGAGTGTTCTGAATCAAAGAAGATTAGTGCATCAGAGCTGAATGCACCAGGTATCACACACTCTATTCTAAAATTCAATTAGTATAATAGTTTATAGGTAGTTTGAGTATATGTATATATTATACCTTGAATTTTATGTTTTCAATCTTGTTGCTGTAAGCAGAGTAAACTGCACGAGCACATATGCGATAGAAGGCCTAAGATATACAAATTTGTTTGTGTTTGTGTCATCCATTAATACATGTGACATCTCCTATTCTCCGTCATAATTTTTTTGATAAGAATTTCAGTGCAGATCCTTAGTGGGGTAAATGTACTCCCATACACTAAGAAATAAGAAAATTTCACTTTTCTTTTTTGTTGTATTCTATTTCTTCTTAGGTATTGGAAAAGAAAAAAACATGTGCTCCAAGTCCTTGGCTGTTGAACTACTTTTTACTTTCAAGTGTGCTAATACTCTTATTCTTGCAGCACATTTGACTGTTAAAATGCAGAAAGGAGGACCTCGAACTGCACTGTATGAGCTCTGCAAAAGATCACAGTGGCCAATGCCTAGCTTTGAATCAACGCAAGAAAAGCCAAGGTATTATTGGGCATTCTTAGCGCTGAAATATTATGTTTTTGTACATGTCATGAGGAGTCCGATTGAAAGAATTTGTATATTGTTGAGAATTTGGACTACGCACCCAGTTTCTTTTAATTTTTATGACTCAAGAATTATGACCAACAACAGAAGATTTATTGGATCAACTATCTCTCGACAAAATTGTGATTTTAGAAGTGAATTTCTGATCAAATCTATCAGTGCTTGAAACCCGAGGCTGTGAAAACTATACAGGGGGTTAGCTTTAAATTTGACCTGTAATGTTTCCTAAGTTTACATTTTTTTTTTGTCTTTGGAACAGTGGACCGAATACACCATGCACTGGTTCCAAGGGCAGAAATGAGCTACAAAGCTTTGTGTCAAGAATTACATTGCATCTACCTAATTCCATCGTCATAAACCTCGTAGGAGAACAGCGTGCTGACAAGAAGAGTTCACAAGACTCTGCCGCGATATTCATGCTTTATGAGCTTGAGAAACAAGGTAGATGCCTCGTCAAGGAAATATAACAGGATCAGAGAGCTACATGTTTATGTTCTAGTTTGTTATATTCTGTTAAGAGGGTAAAATTGTGCATTTACAATCTTCGATATGCGAAGTAGGCAGTCATTCACCTTGGGCTCCAAGATTTCAAATCTTGCCTCTTGAGGGTTGTCTCCTGTGTATTTATAGGGGTAAATTGCTGCAGCCTTGGAATCTCTCTTTATTTGTAGATATATGGAACAACGTCAGTTACAATTAATTATTCTAGGTTTGAGGTATTCAGGATTATTCCGTTCTGCATATGCACATCTCCTGCAACGTGTGAGAACACTCTACGTACATTTAAGTGCATGATCGTTTGTATCAGTGACTTGGATCTATGCCATGAGTGTAACAATGACGAAACCCCGGGCTACGCACATTTAAGTGTTTGTCACTCATATACATCCATTGAAACGATTGTATCTACCTGCAAGATTTTTTACTCCACGGACTGGAATAAAGAAATAAAGCATAATCTTCTTGCATGCCTTTTGGAGAGGCTTATGACTAGAATCATCCAAACAATAGATTTCATAAAGCTTGTTTCAAAAGAATACAGGGTTGATCTAATAACCCTCGTTGCGGATGATTGAGTTCAAACTGGAGCAGCCGAATATGAGCCATACCTGTATTTATTTAAGTATTTATTTAAGATCTGATCCATTTTCGTATGTGAAAATTATCATTTAATTATGAATTTATATTAACACTAACATAGGGTATTCTAATAAAACATAGGGTTTCATTTATAAATAGTAAAAGGCTTATAGGAAGCAAGAGAGAAGTATTATATAACACTAGCTATATAGCTATTATTATGACAAAGAGGGAGTTAACCAGATGGGAGGAGGCCAACGCAAGTGTGGACCGCCGGATTCGAGCGGCACCACACTCCTTTTCTTCAAATCGAAGATTCCTACGTCGCGCTTTTCATCATGCTCGTCCATGATATCCAATAAGCCCTCTGTGAAGTATACGCAATTCCCTCGCAGCTCCGGAAACTCCGAGGAGGAGAGGCACATCGAGCGGTTAAGACCGGTGAATATGGCAACCTCGCCAATGTCGGTCAACTCGGTCCATTCAAGCTTCCTCTCGTCAAGCAGGAGGACTCTGAACCCCGTGGTCGACTCGGTCCCATCAAGCTCGCCCATTTCCCTCAGCACAAGCATCAACTCGCCAACGGGAGATGCCACCAAGGACTTAAAGTAGAAATCCTCGGCATCGTAATGCGGCGGAAGCGTCATGATCGCGCGGCGCTTGAAGGAGGAGAAGCCGTCGGGGTCCCAAGCTTCAACAATTCCGCTGGTGGTCACAGTGTAGACCTGACCCTCGTGGTGGATAATGTCCATAATGCCTTCGACGGATATGAGACAAGTCCATCCTTTGTCTCCGGCCCTGGCGAAAGACAAACTACTTCCGGGCTCATGGATCAGGAAAACGGTGAATTCGCTGCCGTTGACTATCAGTACGGCCTTCTGAAACATATAGCGGCGCATCTCCTCGAGGGATAGTGCCATCGGCGGTCTCCGCTTCCCCTCGCTGTCGACACCGTAATCTGTCGTTCCCTGGTCCCATAGGAAGGTTACATCGTCCACCAGGAACCCGGAGGCGGTCTTCTCTACGAAGTAGAAGGTTGACAAGGGCGGGAGGGCGATCTGCTCGCGAGTGATGGGGTTGAGGAGGTGCACCTCGCATGCCTCGTCGTGGGTGACGAGCCATCCGTCGGAGGAGCCCATGCAGACTCTGCTGCGGATTTTGGGCTCCGGGAGGGGGATCGACCGCAACTTCCCGTCGGAGAGGGAGAAGAAGCTTGCCGTGTCCTCGGTGCCTCCGGGAACCATCAGCCATGGGGATTGGGGCTTCGGCCGGACATTGAGGTGGATTGCTTTTCTCGAGGCCAACCTCCACGAGACGCAGACGCCTGAGAAGACGAAGTATTCGGTGATGGTGAGCCTCTCGACTATTGTAATAAGGAGATCCGAGGGAAGCCCAGACCAATCCGCCATTGGATATATCGGCAACTTTTGGATTCGAAAACAGGGGAGGATAGCAGCATATATAATACATACATATATATATATATAGGTATTCCACAGTTTGGGAATTTGTTGGCATCGGACTCGGTTTATAGCAGTCTGGAGAAAGGACACGGCCTAAACCAAACTGGGTCCGATTAGGATTAGGCAGGGGTAACAACGTAATAATCTAATAACGGTTTTACTTAATATCAGAACTAATCCAATCCGGATATGTCTCTGTACGTAATTATGTTTAAGATAAAAGATAAATGCAGTTTATTTTTATCTTTTCAAATAGATCTGCAATATATTACGCTTTGATAGATTTACAAATCAAAGTTTTCGTACGAATTACCACCCATATTATACACCAACATAATTCATGCTAAGTAGTGGGACACTGTTATTTATTAAAAAAGATATTACTTTTTTCTACTCGATTAGAAAGTAGTAGAATTACACATCATTAAATCTTTAAAGTTTACATATCTTGGCCTGTGGATGAAGGACTAAAAGGCTTATACTAATTTGGCTAGGGAAAGAGATCAATATGGTCGATATCTTCCTCCCCTGCCATTGCCATTGTTTTGGCGGTTTCCGCTGTAAATTTAAATTATTAAAACACATAAGCATTTGCAAACAAACAGAATAAAAGACCAGAGCATATCAAGTCAGAAGCAAAGCATCCATCCAGTTCATACCCTTAAAATGCACGAAACCATATCTGTTCTCGCGTCCAGATTTGGCAGAAGGAAGAACCACTTACAGTATTTGTCCATGGTGTTGGAATAGCTTTTTCAGCTGATCTTCTGTCGCATTCTTGGGCAAAATTTTCACATAAAGGACCTTAACCTGTAATAAAAGCAGTCAACTGTGAGAAGAAAAGTGGACAGGTGCAGAAAATTATGTGAAGTGGAAAGCCAATGGAACATTGTTCTATTCATAAACCTGAGAAGTTGAGGCAGAATCACCACTCTTAGGACCTGCCCAGCTCACAGTAGGAGCTTTAGTATCCAATTTAAACTTTGGTGTGGGCATCCTCTTTCTTGAGTACTCCGCACAAGCATGATTGTAGTACTCAATGAAAGTGAAGCCACCGATTATGGCTGGAGTTCTTTGAATCCTGTTATAGGAAAAAAAAAATACATGGAAGGGAAGATCAGCAACTCTAATACACATGTTTGCAATCCAACCTCCCAAACAACCCCAAAAGTCAATAGTTTGTTCAAAGCCTGCATGCATCTTTGCAAGTGAGCTAAGAGCAGTAGAGGTTTCCTACCCTCATTAGTTCAACTTTGATTACTCCTGACCAATCTTTGTCACTGCTTTCTTCAAATCATCATCTGTCCAGTTATGTGGAACATTACCCCATGCTAGGTACTTTTGTTTGCCATTCATATACATCGATTGAAACGATTGTATCTACCTGCAAGAATTTTTCTCCATTCTATGAAAGTTGTGAGTTATGCATGATCTTCCGGTCAAGGGACTGGAAGAAAAAAAATGCATCATCTTCCTGCATGCCTTTTGAGAGATTTATGACTAGAATCATCCAAACAATAGGTTTCATAAAACTTAGTTTCAGAAGAATACAGTGTTGATCTAATAATGCCCTTGCAGACGGTTGAGTTCAAACCGGAGCAGCTGAATACGTAGCAAGCTCTTTTGGGAAGAAAAAAAAAGACCATTATACAAGCCTCAAGAATAAATGGGAAGCAATAAGAAAGAGAGCTTCTATTTCTTTTTGAATAGGTAAAGTGCAACCATCCATTCCTCGCCATTGTTGTATCCAAAGAGCTCTGCCACCGAGATGAAAAATGTCCGCCAGTATGCAATCCATTTGGTGGCAGAATCCTTGCCATAAGTAGACTCAAAAGTAGGCCTTATGGAAGCAATGTTCTGGTCCATCCGTTTAAGCCACTCTTCACTACCAAAAAAAAAGCAGAACACTTTCAAGTACTTGTCAAAATTTGAAAACTAAGAAGAATGGACGAGAAGTTAATTCACAGTGAAAGGAATTTCCCACAGCATGTAGAAGTCAAAAGAAAAATAATGTTTAGCGAAAATATTGAATTCCCAAATTTTGACAATCAAGCATCATGTCACTAACTAAATGTCAACCAACTAAATACAGTCCAAGTTTCTTCATTAAAAAAGTTGACTAAGGGTCTTGAATATATCACTTCTCAAGTGCATGATTATAAGCTCAGAGAGTAAATGGTACATGCCAAAAATAAATAAATGCTCAGATGTTATCTGTAACCTGATACAAGCCCCAATCGACATAATTATTCTCAAATATAAGTCAAGATCATTCTCTATGCAGGAATTTGCCCGGTAAATTGTCAAAACAAGAAATTAAATGCATAATAAAAATACCACATAATTCCAAGTAATTCTAACTTGGGCTGCATTACGAGTATATTTTGCAATTTCTAGATTTTTCTTCTTATTGAGAACATACCTTGTCCTTGAATAATGTGTTCCATTTACAAGCCAATGGTCGACTACTGCAACATCTTCCTACACAATGATACTCAAACATCAGCAAAGGAAACATAAACTAGCTAATATTCTTAAAGTGCATCTGACTTAGGGCCAAAAAGCAGAGCCAGATTTTCATAAGTCAGTATTTTTGAAATAAGATATCCTCAGAACAGTAACATAGTATCTTTATCAGTAAAATAATTCCTAGATATTAATTCCTCTTTCAATTATGAAGCCACTGTAAACATTGCCAGAACTTTAACAAAGGCTTGTAGCAATTTACGATCATCACATCAAAAGAATCAAACTCTTCCAAGGGACAGTATTTGCTTTTTCTGTTTTCTATCAGCAGCATGACATAATTCAACTACAAAAAGAGCCTGATTTCTGTATTGTTGTTGACAGCATATTAAGCTGAAATAAGATATGAAGAATATAAATATTAGAGACTTAGAGACCTAACTCTCAATAAGTAGGCATCAGAAATAGGGAACACATTATCAATTCACAGCTGTGATGTTATGCAATGGCAGGTGACAATTGCATATAAGCATAAACTTCTAACCTGAAAGTACAGAAGAAGGTCTGCAGACGGCATTGTCCCGCCACTGAAGAAATATCTTGTAATCCAGTCATCTTCATTGTTGTCCTGAATGAGGGAGATTGACAGCAAATGTGAGGTTATGACATGGGAAGGTAAATTCGAACAGTAGTTCCAGTAGAACATTCTAAGTGGAATTACACAAGTAAAATCATCCCATCATTTACATCTAAACTCAGAAGAAACCAAGGACACTAGCAAGTCAGGATACTTTCTGCATTTAATTTGTCAATAAATCATCGAGCAGTACAATACTAGTGGAGGAATCGAACCATACCTCAAAGTGGTAAGCAAATGTTTTATGACAAAAGTGATGAATGAATAGTAAACTATCCTGCTTCATCCACATTGATAGCTTTTTAAGAAGTTCCTTATAGTTCTTCATGTGCTGTGGAAGGAAAGAATTCACATTAAAAAATGCTGTTCATGATAAGTACCACTCATGAAGCCACAAAAGAATTACAAACCTCAAACATCTCTATAGAGATGATTCGGTCAAAAGAAGCCTCCATTTGCAATTTGCTAATGTCTGCAACAATTATCTGCACATTCAATAGCTCAAGGTCCCTGAGAGGAAATGTGGTAGAGCAAAATGATATCTCATCTCCGTCATGCATCCTCCAACAAAAACAATAATGATAATAAAACGATAAAAAAAAATCATTTGCAGCACAAACAAATCCACTATGCTATGAGTAGATGTGCTTCTATGCAGTTTGAATTGAAATTTTGCAAAAAGCACATGTTAGCCATCAGTACAGGACGATGCTTCAATTTCCAAGCCCATCTTCCAAGGCAAAACAGGTACATGTAGGTAGAACTATTTTCGACAATGCTCCAGTATGTTTGTTCTATGGTTTACGTTCAGATGTTCAATATGGATTTGTCATTTGACAGTTCTTGGAAGAACCATCTATTTCAAACAGTCCCTGCATAGAAGCTTGGTACAAATAATGATTATTGGTTTGGTTGATTGAGATAAAATATAGCTATTTAATGCATCTACATGAGCACAAATATTTACATAAAGAGAAATAATTATTAAATGTGCAGAACAATATTATGAACTGCTTATTAAGAATAAGTCATTAAAGCATATTTATTACTGAGCATTAGCACATTAAACAAGCAAACTTACCGACATTGTTCCTCGATAAAAGCTTTTTGTGTTTTTGAATTACATATCCCTGTGACGCTGCAATTTCTATATTTCTTTGCTATGTGCAAAGAAAGGGATCCCCACCCACATCCCACATCAAGGACTTTTTGACCATCTTTTATTTGTGCCCTCTCACAATACACCTCCATCATTGCATCCTCAGCATCCTCCAGGGTGCTTGACATGTCTTTGAAGTAACAGCAACTAAATAGAGTTGGAATATTTGCAGTTCAGAATACTAAGATATGGAATCTAATATCAATAAGAAAGTGCAAAATTTTCACACAATAATAACATGACCCAGTAATATAATTCAAGCCTTTAAAGTTGAAAATTCATGCAAAGACTAGAGATCAAATCTATATCAAATTTTACAGAGGTAACTGCTGAATATATATTGATAATGCAAAATTGCAAATTCAACTCTTTCAATTACTTGCAGTTGATATGATCTAATAAACATAAACAGCACAACTAACAAAAAAGGACTAGACATCCAGTTCATCTCAGATTCTTTTTATCAACAATACTATGGGCAACCAGATAAGCAATGAACAATTTATCATACCAAAGCCATTGGTTCTTGTTCCTGGTTAATATAATCGGTAACCAGAACCAGGCATCTTACACTAGAGGAATTGGTACTTGCTTCTAGGGGTGGCAACTCCAAACCTCAAATAATTAGACCACCTGAAACAGGCTGACATAAGTTGGTACTTTCACTAATTGATGAGCTAATGAATTAGAGGTATTTCGATGATACAACAAAAAAACTAAACCCCTTAACGCCAATTATTTGGGATATATCATATGGATATTCTTCTCCATTTAGTATTTCGTGAAAAGCGTTGTTTTAACATCATGTTTGCCTAGGCGATTGTCAGGATTGAGCTTTTCCCAGTTGACTAGTGTAAGAAAATTTCAAGTTAGTGATTCTTCATAAATATCAATCCATAAGATCGAGTTTATTAATAGCTAAATGCCTGTAGAATCCATGAGGCAGGCTAATAAATTACTTTTCTTATGACTGATAAAAAAAGACCGAGTGAAACTATAGGTATACATAACTCTCTTACAGTCAATGAATAATAAAATTGAGCATAAGAAGTGCTGCAAGGCAGTATCTAATGCTAAAATCATCAGTAATACTGACTCCAACAGTAAGTAAAGGTGAAGAACTCAGTTCATCACTTTACAGGCTCATAATTGATGTCATGCCAAAGGAAATGATATTTGGACACTGCCATACAAAATTATGTCATAATAAAGCATAATCCTGATCAACAACATATATGTATTTTCTGGATTATATGAAGCTTTGCACCTGTATTTGAGTTTCTTCCCGAGCACCAGCTTGAAAAATGAGGTTGGCACTTCGTAATGCTGGGTTTTGGCCTTATCAGTCTCCACAGCTATAGGCATCTCTTCAAGTGCTGTAAAAGGAGCAAAAGCAATAAGCACAATTCAACTTTCTTAAACAGAATGATGGATCTCAGAAGATACATCCTGGTTGGGCCTGAGGTAAATATTTTTAAGTTTATATGGCATAAAGATTAAAAAGTAGAGGGCTGTGAGTTGTGACTGATAGAAATTCAATGAGTTAGTATCTTCAGGATACAAACTAAAAGCTTCATTAGCTATTTAAATCTATTATCAGAACAGCACTAAGTATGGAGAATTATGGTTTTACCACAATAAAGAAATTTCCAAAGACAAGATCAATATTTTAAAGTTTTAAACATGACATGCTATTAAAATCTCGTAGGATTCAATACTAATTAAGGAGCTAAGTCGCTTTGGGGACAAAAGGCTATGACTAATCAGATCAACAGGAATATGCAACCGCATTACTGTGTTACGAGAGCAAATAATAAGACTCAATCTACTTGTTGAAACCTAAATCCACTAACACCACTTGGTTTTGCACGAATATCACCGCATAACTATAGAATTCTAATCAAAATCTACTTCTTCAAGGGCAATAATAGCACGCTCCACCGAACAAGAAATTAAAATCAAGGAGTCTCACAGTGCTTGAAGTGGAGGAGATGGGAGAGCTGGAGTTCGGCGGTGGGGAGATACCCGAGGCGGAGACGCGAGGCGAGCAGCACTCGCGTCAGCCGCCGGACCACCGCGTCGGGGAGCACATTCCGCTCCAGCGCCGCCAGAACCGTCCGCACCGCCGCCTCGTACGGCCGCTGCACCAAACCCTCCATTCTTACTCTCTCTCTCTCTCTCTCACACACACACGCCCTATGCGATAGCGGCGGGAATAGCGGCAAAAGAGTAACAGAGAGATGGGATCTCCATTTTTATATTATTTTGAAATAATAAAATACCAATATACCTTCGGGCTATGGTGAATAAGCTATCCACGTCTCTTGTCCCTCTCGACTGATCCGGACCGTCCATTCTACTTTGGACTGTAACTACTAACTACCACTTGCCTTATCCGATCGAAATTTAATTCAGTTGATTACTCCTTACTAGTAGTTTTATTTTATCTATCTATTTATTTATTTAGTTGAACCAAGTTGATGTATATTAGATGCATTACTTAATATATCATGCATTTTCCATATAAACATTAAATTCAAAATAGTTGTACCTACTCTCAAATAAGCACTCCATTGTTAAAGGTAGCAACATTTTCCAACAATCTGGGTATATGTCAGGCTATAAATGTTAGTGTCTTTAATCATAGGTTTCAATTCACTACCGGGGCCCAAAATCTATCAAAATTGGATACCACTTCGATCTCCATTATATTTGGGTTTCTATTAAAAATCTTTTTTTTTTTTTTTTTTTTGTGTGTGCCTTAATTCAAATGCAATGTGAATTTACCATCCTTAGTTGGATTACTTTCCAGCTTTAAAACAACGGATGGAATTCTACCATGTTGTGAAGAATTTATAACAACGTCAAAGCTTGAAGAATTTATGCTCTTAAATTTTGTTCATCCCTAGCTCAATTATGCGATTTGACTGCATCCCTTGTGCAAAAAATAAATAAATTCTCAGTTGGGAATCAAATTGGCTGGCATCACCATGCTTGCTCATAGCCCACTCTTGCAAGTGAAAGAATTATTCACCCTTTTTCCCATGCAAATTCTTTGAAAAGCGATGAGCTTTTTCGCATAAAAACAATAGAATAGAAACAAAAGCAACCTCCCACTAATGGTAAAACGACAACACTTGCATGTCCACCCCCATGCCTCTTGTCACTTCCCTTTTTTAGATCTAGAAGCACGTCTATTATAACCTGGTCTCAAACTAAAATAAGGTGCATATTTATGAATGGAGGTAACAATTGTGGTATCATGAATGGAGGTAACGTTTATAGCAAGTGGGTTTCTTCTTTTATTTATTTTTGAGTAATTGGGCTCACTTTTTCGAAAGAAAAAGATATATATCAGCAATAAAAATAGCTTTTTCTTTTTCTTTTTGTTTACTCTTAACTATTTTTAACTCATATTTGACTAGATTTGGGATATCCTTTTGAGCTGTACTGATATAAGAAGAGGCATATAAAGAACTCAAATCTTTCTTGGCTCCATCTTCATCATTACCATCTGCTTGGCTTCTTCTTTCCCTATAAACTATTTACATGACAGTGTGTGGTTTGGTGAACGAGCAATATAGTATGTCAACTAGTCGTGTGATGGAGGTTATTTCAAGATAATATTCCTGTTCCATTGAGAGTGAGAGAGAGAGAGAGAGAGAGAGAGAGAGAGTTGATTGGATGGAGAGGGAGGTGATGCATTGGAAAGTGGTGCCCAAGAGTAATGATAGGAGATAGGAACAAACTCGAAATGATTATTTTATTCAATGGAGGTTTGTACAATTTATTCCATTCAAACGGGAAAGAGTACTACAAGACTCCACTCCTTGCCCCCTTTCTATTTATAGCCCCTCACCCCTTCCCTTCCTCTCCATCCAAGTAAACAGTAATCTATATTATCTACTCTTATCATTATAATCTCTCTCCCCATGCAGATATGTGCATATAAATATGATAATATTTTGTTGGTTAATTCTTTTGTGTGGGGGTGAATGGAGGTTGACAGAAGAGAGTGAGCACCCATGGTGTTTTCTTGCATGTACTCATGCTTGAAGCTATGTGTGCTCACTTCTCTATCTGTCAGCCATTAGCCAACCCCATGTTTCCATTTTTACTATGTTATATTCATTACCTGCTGATTACTTTGTTAGATGTAGAGGTGGGTTGGGTGGAGTTTGACAGAAGAGAGTGAGCACAGATGGTGCTTTTCTTGCATGAAAGATCGATGAGGCCATGCTTGAAGCCATTTGTGCTCACTTCTCTATCTGTCAGCCACCAACTAAGCCCACTTCTCGGGCTTTGTGTGTGAAATTTTATTACGGGGAGTTGGGTTGCGAGGAGGTTGACAGAAGAGAGTGAGCACACATGGTGCTTTCTTTGCATGAGAGAGAGAGAGAGAGATAGAGAGAGAGAGAGAGAGAGAAAGCTTCATGCTTGGAGCTATGCGTGCTCATTTCTCTATCTGTCAGCCATCACCAACCCTAGCTTTTGATCTTTTTCTATTTGTTGTTGGTATTGCTTAATTAATTTCCTCTTTTTATTCATGTAGATCTTTGCTAACTGTAGAAGGAGCACTGCTGAACTCTTCTCTGGTATTCACCTGGGAAACCCTATGTGAAGGAACTACGTGCATGGCTAAGTCGTTGTCATCCCAAGTTCCAAAGCTAGCTAAGACTAATCATGGACACACAACGATTGGACTACTTCATTGTTTTTTGAAAAAATTTCTTGTTGAAAATATTTTATGTTCATCTGTATTTGTTCTTACTGCAGATAGATAAATGTCCAATCTCTGCAACTACAAGCAGCAACAAATTTACATTAACTCCTGGAGAGGAATCTTGCGACCTTGATCAAATCATTCTCTTTTCTTTGCAATTGTATCAGATGAACTATATCTCAACAATCGAAAGTACTCCGAAGTGCAATGAATGATCAGATTATCTATATTTGATTGAGCTATATATGGATCTAGTTCTTCTTGTGATCTTCTATTTGGCTTGTTTCAAGATCTAGTTAATTCATGAGTATACTTACTTTTGGAAGTTTGAAAATAATAATAATGATAATAACAACATTAATACCCACAACGAGTTGCTAAATTTCTCTTCAGCATTCAAACAAAGAACACTGAAATTAGAGTTGTTACAGTTTCCATACATGAAATATGCATACAATGCCACTGAAGAAGTCTCTCGGGCTGAAGAAAGCAATAAAGTTTACTCCTGAGATCTAATTTTTGAGAACATGAGTATGACATTCGAGAGTAAAAAAGAGCATTTTTTATTAGCAAACATCAAAACCTGGCATATGGCATATAACCATTTTCGAGGGAAATTTGCATATGCAAGCTAGATGAAATAGAAACATCACAGTTCTATGAGAGATTAATTTGTGGAGTTGGATGACAGCTGAGTATAAATTGCTTATTGTAATGAAGTACTATAAGAAAAACATTTAATGACTATAAAAATTTAAGATTTCCTGTACAGTCATTTTGATGGATGAATTTGTAAAACAAAGTAGGTGTAAGATCACCTCATTTATGAATTATTTTTTATAATAAAGTAAGTCCCTGAAGATTGAGACTCAAATGTAAGCCCCTGAAGATTGAGTTCTTCTTTCCGTTGATTCCACATCAGAAGATGTGGTAGATGACTTGTTATACAGGAGTTTGCAAAAGGCCAAAAAGTTTTTGACACTCCTGTTTGTTGATATAGATGGATATATATATATATATATATATATATATATATATATATATATATATATATGATTGCTAAGTGTTCGGAATAAATTCTCGAGTTTTCTCATGCAATTTGGACAAGTAGATCTCCAAATAAACGAGTCGAACTCATGCAACTTAATTTCAGAAAGAGACATCCTATTCTGAAGGATGAATAGATGACACCTTTTAAATTTGAAGTGAAAATGACAATATTTAATCTGAAACTTGTCCCTCTCTCTCTAAGTTGAAAGATTCAGTTAACATAGTCTTTTCTGAGTGAAACTTTTGGCGAGAACTTATTCACAAATAGTCAACTCATCACCCCATGCATCCCGAAAAGACTTGACTCATTGCCGACATAACAATGCATGCGGAATCTACTGCCCACTTTGTTTCCAGAATAGGAAAGAATGCCCCAACTTTGCCATAAAAATATTCTGAAAGTGGATGGATAGGATAAGATGGCAAAGCTAGCAACGGCAATGCACCTTGCAGCACGCAGAGCTTGGGAAGACCACTGATCCGACACGTGTCTTAACCCCATGCGTCCGTCCTGTTCATCTTTGAATAGCTACTAGATCTAGAAGAGCAATGATCGAAAGAGATAAAGACAAGGACTCATGTTCTTTGGCACTTGCAGCCATGTGCTCAAACCGATACTTTGAAAGAAAGATAACGAATATTATAGTTCTCACGTAAGAGATGATGTTTTAACCTTTCTCATGCCTTTTTCTTTTTCTTTTTCTGTAATCTCTAGTTAATATACTCTGATAGAGACTGCTTTATTGAAGTTAAGCAATTCCTTTTAACTTATTCGAGACTACTCTAGTAATTAAACTTTAAAGTAATTAATTCCTAGGATGCAAGGAATTTAAGATATTTGCTTTCTTTTGGTGTGAAGGGGAATTTGGTTCTTCTTCAATACAAAGAAGCTATCTTTTCACTTTGTGGAATTACACTACTTTCACTGGATATATAACTTCTTGACGCAACCTACGAATCTGGACGAGAGAAGAGAAAAATAAAAATAGCAGGTTAATGTCGAGCATAAATTGATTCTCTTTGTAATTGATTCCAGTGTTCCACTTCTAGAATAAATTTATGAATTTGAATTTCAACGATAGTATTTACTAACTACAGATGTTATTTGTCCATTGACTATTTTTCTATAACATCAGACCAAAGATCCCACTGATCTATAAAGATTACAAGTAATAATTGTCTAATAATTGTTATGAGATCCTTTCTCACGAAATAAATATTAATCTGTCATCATATCTATAGAATTGGATCCTAAATACATATCAGATTCTTTGTACAATCACCGCAATGCCTTTCGTTACGAATCTGATCCATTTGCTGGAGATAATAATATTCCTAACTAAAGTTGCATGCGTATGCATTAGTGTACATACATGTGCTAACACCAGAGACAAAGATGCAGAGAGAGAGAGTGAGGGAGAAAAAGTGCACAGGATAACGACAGTGCTCACTGAAATAGTTCATATAGGAGCATAACGTAGTATATTATATTAAATTGCGGCTTGATTCCTTTCAAACTGTATACCTTCTTCTCCTCACCTCGTCTCTTCTCACTTCCTACCTCAAAGCAATGAGCAATATACGTTTCTTCACTTGGAATCATAACTCTGTTTTTATGTATTATACGAGTGAGGTAAGATGAATGGTTGTGTGCAATTGTATTACGTAGAAGGAATGGAATTGATCAGAATTCTTTCTTAATAAACGCATTGCCCCCTTTATTTGAATTATTTTTATTCTCTTCAAAGCAGTGGATTAGTGAAAATTAATGGAAGAAAGGTTATGACATAAAAGACATCACCATACTCCATCTTTAAAATAGTTTTAGAGTGGAATAATGGGAAAGCTGGAAGCATAACTATTCACCCTGGAATTATTTATTCCCCAGTTACTACGAAGAAAATTATTCGTGTTCTGGGTTTGGGCCGTAATGGCCCATTATAACAACGTGGGCCGATGCCCTAGGCTTTGCCATCCGTTAAAAGGAAACTTCCATTTCAGTCCATATCCTTTCACCAAATTATGATTAACACCCTATATCTTCAAGTTATCTCATTTAGTTACCCAAAATACCCTTTAGATTAGAAGCGGCATCGTGAGGTTTACTATCACTAAACAAATCAAAAATATCTCACTTACTTTTTCCCTTCCACGCCATCGAACACCAGATTTCCATATAAACCCCCTTTAAAGAAGGAATTCAAAGTGGAAATTTATAATTAATTATTCTGTTCGTTCGGATAAGTCGGGTCCAAAAGCAGCTCATTGACGAATCTTCAAATAAGATCTCATGCAAATGACAAGCTAACAGCCGAGAATAAAATCGTGGAGGTTTGTTTATCCCGACAGTGATATAATCCAAGAATGTAAGGAAGTAAAGCAGAATGGTTAATTATAAGAATATAATGATATAAGACGGCATTAAACATGAGAGTGGCCTGGTCCTCTTAGCTCGGAGCATACAGAACTGAATGAATGAGCTAGCTCGAGCTACACTCTTGGGTCTTCAATTTTGAAACAACTAGGAAGTTGACATGCATTAAGGCGTACAGCTAGCTAATAAACGAAAAGATTAGGTGCAACTTATTAATATATCTTACTATCGACAAGTTTCTGATCAGCATCCACACCGAAAGGCAAAAAATTAAAACAGCAATACAATAAGAAAGATGATGAGTGTGACTGCATCCTAAAAAGCTAAATGAACCTTTTATTTTAATCAATATCTCCACATCCATTCTTCTTCCGTTCTAAGAAGATATTGATTGACCCACAAAATCATTATTAGATAATAAAACCCAGCCCATTGCTGTCCCCAATAGCATCTTAATAATTAGTAGCCCCCCTCCCCAACAGCTTAATTTATTAGATGAAAAATAAAGATTAACGTGCATCCGTTAAACCTGAATTAGCATTTAATTCATCTCCTCTTTCACGAGCCAGGAGGCCCAATGCCAAGAAGATCTCCTCTCTGGCTCTCTCTCTATCTCTCTCTCTCTCTATCATAAGCCCCCACCTACCCACGATATTGGGAAGATCTAGGCCGTTTGTTCCGAATCATGGAGCAGTTTTTAATTGGACCGACGGCTAAAGAGGTGCCACGTAGGCGTACCGGCTTCGGTCTGGTGTCCCTGTGTCGCGTCGGTTTCTTTGGTTTTGCTTTTCCCCAATTCTCTCTCTCTCTCTCTATCTCTCTCTCTCTCGCAGCCACTCCGACGTTGGCTCTCGCCTGGTGCCACGGAGGCTTCTCCCCGTGTTCGTCTCCCCGCACGCGCTGAGCGGATGGTTTTATTTTATAAGTTGGCCCCTGGGAATTAGAGGAAATACCGATAGGTCCCTCGTCCCATCTCCTCAAGATCGGAGCCCCTTCGTCGCTCATTAGGGTTTCCCTTCGGTCTGATGAGTCTCTCCTCCCTCCTTCCATGGCGTCGTCATCTCCTCCTCCTCCTCCTCTCCTCGTCGTCGCCTTCGCCTTCGCCTTCATGCTGCTCTTCGGGATCCCGAGCCGTGACCCTAGCGCTAACCCTAGGTTTGCGTCCGCTTTCGAGGAGGAGAGGGACGGATCGGATCGAGGCGGCGGGGGGCGGTATTCGATCTTGAACTACGAGTCTTTCTGGCACGACTACTCCCCGCCGACTCCGCCGCCTCCGCCGGCGGTGCCGGAGGCTCCTTCCGCTTCTTGTGAAGCGGACGTCGGCGGGGAAGGCGACTTCGACACACGATGTGAGCTCCTATCGAGCGTGGAGCTCTCTGGGGATGTCTATATCAAGGGGAGAGGCAGCCTCGTCCTTCTTGCTGGTGCTGTGCTCAGTTGTCCCCTCGCCGGGTGTGAGATCGTTGCTAATCTTTCAGGTGAGGTGCGGCTGGGGAAGAACGCGGGGATTGTTGCCGGGAGGGTGCTGCTTGCCGCGTCGAACATTAGCTTTGCCGAGGGGACGAGGATTAATACCACGGCGTTGGCCGGGGAGCCGCCGGAGCGGACCAGTGGGGTCCCATCCGGAATACATGGGGATGGCGGGGGTCATGGGGGAAGGGGCGCTAGCTGCTATGTGAAGGATGGGCAGACGCAGGAGGATTCTTGGGGCGGGGATACATATGCTTGGTCATCGCTGATGGGGCCGGATAGTTATGGCAGCAAGGGCGGATCGACCAGCGTGGAGAAGGATTATGGAGGAGGAGGCGGCGGGAGGATCTGGGTGGATGTAAAGGATTTTTTGGAGTTCGAGGGAGCGATATTTGCTGATGGCGGTGATGGTGGTGATAAGGGCGGAGGAGGTTCTGGTGGAAGCATCTATATAAAAGCTTCAAAGATGTGAGTTTTTTTCCTTTGTTTTTTCAATCAAACCCAGGATGCATGTTTAGTACCTCTTTACCTTATTCATGCTCTGAAGTTTTTCTCCTTTGCCAATCGTCATCTGGATATTTCTGATTTACATAGATGTCTATTGGCATATACAGTTTGTTCACTATAAATAATTTTGCCTCTGAACTTGGGGTAAGACCCCAGCATTTAAGTCTCCTTTGATTATGGGCAATTCATGTCATACATCATTCTCCTGCATACTTTGACAGATTCTTATATTTCACATCTGTGAATTAGTTTGTTGTGCTTGATGTAGAAGGACATTAGTTCAAGTCTTTCAGACTCAGTAGAAACTAGAAACCTATTTAACTTGTCCAAAACTATCCTCAAACATAGAAATTTCCTTGAGTGGATGGCTCTTATATCAGTTTCGCTGGAGATCATGATTTTATTCTACTTCTAACATCAACTTGCTAGTTTATGACGATCTGAACAAGCAAGCTGGCCATTTATTTGGAGATGAAATTGTAAGCAGCAAGAACTACCTAAACTGTTTCATTTCCCAACCTTATCTAGAAAGTACTACTTTTACAAGTATAGAAACTCATGAATTACAGAAATTAACAGCACGTAGTAGTTATTACTTTACACTTGGGGCCATATGACCTTACATAAGTAACTTTAGAAATTAAATACCCACTAAAATATATTTATCTAATTTTTTCCTTAAAGAGTCTTAGTGGATAAGTACTTTTTGCATGTCCTGCAATGTGCCTATGCTCCTTGCCATATAAACCATTTTAGTGATTTACTGATATGGCTAAAGAGGTAATATGAGCAACCTTGACTTTAATAATGCAATACTATCATGTTGTAGTTTATAATTTCTTAATACAGCTACACATTAACTGTCAGAAAATTTTGGATAATGTAGTTAAACAATTTTTTAGGATGCTCTTTTTTCTGCTGGTAGCATTCTATCCTGTTTAATTGTTTATTCTTTCACTTGCTTAAGATTTGAACATGGAAACCTCTTATCTCTCTCTTTCTGTTTTTTTTTTCCTTTACAAAGTTGTTTCATCTCTTTGTTCGCATAAATGCAGTTGCATTACTAGCATCACATTAAGGACACATTACATATGTCACAACTCACAAGTATCTGTATTCTTATTCTTATAATCGATGCTGTTTTTAAGCATTTTTTTCTTTGCATTTGTGTTATTATCACTGTGGACTTCAGTTAGGTCTCATGCAAATTGTGGATGAAATAAGAATAATCCACCCTTTTGTTGATGCACATGTACCACAAACTTGCTTCCTTTACACAAGTGTGGGTCTATATAATGAAGCTGTGGTACCACAAATGTAAAATTTTAACCTGGTAAGCTAATTTGCTGATATATATAAACAGATCCTATACACAAGGTGTCTTCTTTACTTGCAGATAAATGGAGCAGATTGGCTAATGCCTGCATTATAGTCTGTCCTGGAATCTAGATATATCTCTATTTGAGTTTTTCTTTTTGGTGAGCTGAATCTTGTAAGGCTAATTGCTATATGTACTTGTAGGGTGTGATGCTAATTTAAGTTCGGATTGATATTTTTTGTATATGCGATCTGCCTAACTGCTGTGATTCCTCTTTGTTTTGTCTAGATGCATATTTAACATTTCCCATACTATTGATTTTTCTATCTAATGCTTGTTTTGAGAATCAGGAAGGGTAGTGGCACGATAAGTGCTTCTGGAGGCAATGGTTTGGCTGGGGGAGGTGGTGGCCGTGTTTCTATTGATGTTTTCAGCAGGCATGATGATGCACAAATTTTTGTTCATGGTAATTTATTTTCTTTCCTTCATATTTTTTGATGGTTTACACAAAATCGCTCTAACCACGATTATTTGTAGATCTGTGACCTATACCTAGTGTTAGATCATTCTGTTTTGCATGTCCTTTCATTCCTTTTCTATATCTGAAGTTATTGATGTTGTTATGGTGGACTTTGGTCTCTTGTATACAGGTGGAAGGAGTTTTGGCTGTCCGGAAAATGCTGGAGCTGCAGGAACTCTTTATGATGCAGTTCCAAAGAGTCTTACTGTTTCCAACCACAACTTGACTACACAAACTGATACTCTTCTTTTAGAATTTCCTAATCAGCCACTTTGGACAAATGTTTTTGTTAGAAATTGTGCCAAAGCTGCTGTTCCCTTACTCTGGAGTCGTGTACAGGTAAGGATTTTGTTTGGATTACTTATGAATGATTGTATAGCTATGGCAAAAGGAAAGAAAGTACTGAATGTTGCTCTTTCTGTTGTACAATCCAATGTTAGTGAAATAGGATTTTATTGTTATACTGTGACAGTAATACAGTATGTCCACAAGTTTGCTGTTTTTTCTCGATGTATTCAAGCTATCATTTGGTTTGTTACTTTGCAAATCTTTGCTTCTCTATTTGTATAGAAAACAAAAGCATCATAGTATCATACAACTTGTATTTGTTGTATTTGCTGACTTGTTCAGCTTCCGAGATGTTCCAATCTCGAGTATTAGATCTTGATATTTTCCTATATTGAGGGTTTGGTTCAAGTTAATACCTCTCCTCTTTGTAGTAACATCTTTCAGAGAACCATTTTTGTAGATTTCTTTCTGAAATGGCCTATTGCATTGTTCAGGTTCAAGGGCAACTTAGTCTACTGTCTAGTGGTATCTTAACTTTTGGCCTGGCTCATTATCCTTACTCGGAGTTCGAACTTATGGCTGAAGAACTTCTGATGAGTGACTCAATAATCAAGGTGATCACATAGATTTTAGCTCTTTTTTCTTTCTTTTTTTTTGGGTCTTTCTATGCACTTTTGTTATTAGTTTCTCATTTATCATGTGATATGGCAACTTGGGCAAGTATAGAGTATGGGCAACCATCATTTTGCTTCTATAGTCCTATGCACTACAAATTGTGCATTATAGTTTTCTGTAGTATGAAGGATACAGATGTAACTAATAAGAGCAACCTATTCATATGTATAGATCTTAGTTGTAATTTCTTCGTACTATATAAGTTGCATTGGTTGCATTATGTGTCAATTTTTTATCTATTATATCCAGCCATCTATTAAATCCTATACTTAATTATACCAATTCTGATTAATTTAGGTATTTGGGGCCTTGCGGATGTCTGTAAAGATGCTCTTGATGTGGAATTCTAGAATGCTAATAAATGGGGGCGGAGATTCAATAGTGCAAACATCTTTACTTGAGGCAAGTAATTTGGTGGTTTTGAAGGTACGCTACTTTTTCACAGCTTTTGAATATTGGCTTTTGTTCTGTCAGTTTTTTCTCTGTTACAGGTGTATTTGCTCCATTTCAGGAATCATCTATGATACATTCTAATGCTAATCTTGGAGTTCATGGTCAAGGCCTGCTGAATTTGTCTGGACCAGGAGATATTATTGAAGCACAACGTCTAATTTTGTCACTGTTCTACAGTATTCATGTAAGCTCAAATACCTGTTATTTTCTTGAATCTTCATGTTGTAAACCATAGTTATCTTTTTATAGGCAATGCTTTTTTTTTTTTGTTCATCACACAGTGATGCGATAAATACACGTTAGCTATGATTTTCTTAGCTCTCGTTATTTATCACAATTTCTCTCCTCTAAAAAGTAATTCAATTATTCTTGCATGGCCAGAATCATGGATTCCCTCTATTATCTTTTCTTCATTGCCTATCAGCCTGTACCCTTCTCTTTTATCTCATCTAGTTTCTTCATTTGGTTTCTTTAGAATTGTTCTAATTATTTCATTATTCACGTGAAGAGTGTTTGGTTTTATTTATGTAGGTTGGGCCTGGCTCTGTTTTACGTGGGCCATTAATAAATGCAACTGATGATGATATGTAAGTAGAACGAGATATCATTTGCATTTCCAAGTTTTTATTTGTTTTTTCACTGTTGATGTTTGAATTGCTGATTATCAGCTCTATATCATGCTTGATTTAGGGCTCCAAAGCTTAATTGTGAACTAGAGAATTGCCCCATGGAATTAATTCATCCACCTGAGGATTGCAATGTGAATTCGTCACTGTCTTTCACGCTTCAGGTTTTTATTCTTGCTTCCTATAATTCTAAACTTTTATTGAAGTACTTAGTAGTGTTTGACTCTAATATACTGTTTTAGCTTGTCCTTTAAGATACTAATATCTGGCAGTTCGTTTAACAGATTTGTCGAGTTGAAGATATTGATGTTGAAGGGCTTCTAGAGGGAACTGTTGTTCATTTTCATAGGGCAAGAAATGTCGTTGTGCAACCTTCTGGAACAATTAGTGCCACTGGATTGGGTATAGCTAATGAACTTTCTTTCAAGTTAAACTGATTTGCGTATGTTATTGCTTCATTAATTTATCAATCTGAATGTTCTCGATTTTGTTGCTGTGTGCCTTATTTTTTAAAGATCTAGTGGAACTAGAGAAGGCATCCAAGTGGAAATATAGGGACTTGTGCCAAATAAAATATTAATCAGTTCTTAATTGAGTCAATTCTCTCTAATTAAACTCTTATTTGATTTCCTAATTGAACACCCAAATTGGGCTATAAATAAATGCATGCGACAACCCTAAAGAACTAGAGAAGGCATCCAAGTGGAAATATAGGGACTCATGCCAAGTTGATTATTAATCAGTTTCTAATTGAGTCGATTATCTCTAATTAAACTCTTAGTTGATTTCCTAATTGAACACCCAAATTAGGCTATAAATAAATGCATGCGACAACCCTAAAGGATGCAGAAGTGGACCCATTCTACAGAAATAGCATGTTGCCTGTGATAAGCCTGGTGGAAGGCGCCAAAAGAAGGGTGGAGACCTATAAACCGCCTCTTGTTGTAGGTCATCTCCTATGATGGAGATTGGCAGAGGAAGAATATTTCATTTGTCAGTTCATATATGGATTGCATAGAGGGCTTCAGTAGTACGTACAGAAAGAAGAATGTGGCAGAGAATAAGGAGGCCTTGGAGTGAAAAGAACAAATTGAGTAGTAGTTAACAGTTAACACCATTATGAGGTTATAATATGGACAGATTATCTTAATGTGCTCTCACCCTCTGCCTAATCTCCAATCATTTGTGAGTCTTATCTCCTCACAGTCAATGAGATAAAGGAAATGAATATTTGGCACATTTTACCCCAGGAATTTGTCCATTTATCTAGTATAAAAAAAGTGGTTTTCTGTACAATATAAATCAGATGCAAGATCTTTCAACTTTTGGAGATATTATCTTGGCACTTGCTCTAATTGCCTTGGATGACAATTTTATGTAATTTTCTGTTTGATTACGAATGAGTAAAAGAGTTTTTTATATATCAAAAGGATAAGTTGGTGAGCTTAAAGTTTCTTTTTTTTTTTTTACCTTTTTGTGATTAAGTATTAGTCTAAAGGAAGTTCCGTCAGTGATTTTATTTCTTACCATCTTAATAATTATCTTCTAAAAAGATGAGTCTTTTTCTGACATCTTCTACGCAAATAAAGAAATTTTGGCAGTAATCTCTGGTATAACTACTTTGTGACCAATCATGGATTGTTTATTCATTGAAATTATGTTTAATCCTATATTAATCCTGCTGTGTCATGAGAATTCGGTGCACCCTTTTCTGAATACAGGATGCAAAGGTGGAATTGGAAGGGGAAGTGTTTTAAGCAGTGGTCTCAGTGGTGGCGGCGGGCATGGCGGTAAAGGGGGAGATGGTTTTTATAATGGCAGTCACGCTGAGGGTGGCCTTGCATATGGGAATGCTGATTTACCCTGCGAGCTTGGTAGCGGTAGCGGTAATGACAGCATAGCAACTTCAACAGCTGGTGGTGGTATAATAGGTATCCCTGAATATTATTGGTTATATCCTACCAAGTTGTCTGTCTTGTAATTTTGAGAAACATGATATTTATGGTGCTGTTTTCTTGCTATTAAAGATCATAGAATTGTTTCAAATTGCTGTTTAACAATGATGCTTACTTTGTCTTTTTTTTTGTTGCATTACTCGTGCAGTTATGGGTTCATGGGAGCATTCTCTGTTAAGTTTGTCCGTCTTTGGCTCTGTCGAGGCGAATGGTGAAAGTTTCATGGGTTCTGCTATTAATGTCTCAAATGGGGGGCTTGGTGGTGGTTCTGGGGGCACTATTCTTCTCTTCTTGCGTACTTTAACTCTTGGTGAGACCTCTGTCCTATCAAGTGTTGGTGGGTACGGAAACCATAATGGTGGTGGTGGAGGCGGTGGAAGGATTCACTTCCATTGGTCTGACATCCCTACAGGAGATGAATATCTTCCAGTAGCAAGTGTGGAAGGATCCATAAATACGAGGTCTGGTCAAATTTCTTAGTTAAGTTATTTTCTTGGATACATTGAGTGCTTGAAGAGATTCTTTAAAGTGTTACACCATGCTCAACTATTCCCATACTCTGTCTCTTGTAAGACAACCAGGTTGTGCATATTTTCTGTTATTTTTCTTAATACATTTTTTGTGAATCTACTCTTCATTGCACAAAGCATTTGCAACCAGAAACTTTTGGATCACCTTCTGGAGTAATTTGATGCACTATGTAGTTGGAATAATCTTCTTTTATTTATGAAAATGAGCTGATAATGAGAAATCAGATATAGGGTGGTGATTGGTTTTCTGAATTTATTGTGGTTCTTGTAACATTATTTAAGCGGTCATTTTCTCTCACAGGGGAGGCATGAGTAAGGGTCAAGGCTTTGCTGGGGGAAATGGAACTCTCACAGGAAAAGCTTGTCCTAGAGGTCTTTATGGAATATTTTGCAAGGTGCTTATATACTGTTTAAATTAATTCTAAGAATATACTCCAAAATGTATGCTTTTTTGGGTTTATAATATGCTTTTTATGCAGCAAAGTTGGTAGCTTTTTTAATCAGTTATATTGTACTTAGTAGTCTATATATGTAAGTGTTGGATTTATAATGTTTTGAAAAAAATGCAGGAATGCCCTTTGGGAACTTTCAAGAATGTCACTGGATCTGATGAAGCTCTTTGTTATCAGTGCCCCTCTGATGAACTCCCTCATCGTGCTGTGTATACAAGTGTTCGAGGTAACTCTCAGTAGGCTGCTTCTTATATGATTATACAGGTGACGAGACATAGGCGGAGAATATCTTTTATTGTAGACTACTATGAATTCATTACTTGGTAATCTTACGTTACAGTATTTAAAGAGATGTTGGAACAGATCTTTGATTATTCACATATGCCCCTTTAATTTGTTTAATCTGATTTTATTTTTACTTGTTTATGATTGATTCTATTGTATTGCTGTAGAAATTTTTAAAACTTCAAAATTTTTTTAACAGGAGGTGTTGCTGAAACTCCATGCCCATACAAGTGTGTCTCTGATAGATATCACATGCCACACTGCTATACTGCTCTTGAAGAGTTAATATATACTTTTGGTGGACCCTGGCTATTTGGTCTTCTTCTTTCTGGGCTTCTTGTCTTGTTAGCTCTGGTTCTAAGTGTTGCACGGATGAAATTTGTTGGCACTGATGAATTGCCAGGGCCAGCGCCAACACAACGCGGGTCTCAAATTGACCACTCCTTCCCCTTTCTAGAATCGCTGAATGAGGTCCTCTATAACTTTAGTGCCTGTCTTAGTACAAAAATTTGTTCTTCTTTGCAAGTCTTGAGTGAAATTTTTTTGGCAACTCTTGCTTTGCACACAGGTTCTGGAAACAAGTAGGGCAGAGGAGTCCCAAACTCATGTGCATAGAATGTATTTCATGGGTCCAAACACCTTCAGTGAACCTTGGCATCTTCCCCACTCTCCACCTGAACAAATTACAGAGATTGTGTATGTTGGCATGTTCTGTAGTGGACTTAGATTAGTAGCATATTCAACTTATGTTGCACCTTCTTGTCTTATTTCCCTTTTTCTGCCTGTATTTTTTATTTTCTTTTCTTAGCTATCTTATGACCTTTCTTAATGTTTGTCATGTTGCATGTTCTAATTATTTACAATCTTTTTTATACTCTTCCATTGGCAGATACGAGGACGCATTTAACAGGTTTGTTGATGAGATAAATGCTCTTGCCGCTTATCAGTGGTGGGAGGGATCAATTTATAGCATTCTTTGTATACTCGCATACCCTCTTGCATGGTCATGGCAGCAATGGCGGAGGAGAAAGAAGCTACAGCGATTGCGTGAATTTGTTCGATCTGAGTATGACCATTCATGCTTACGTTCTTGCCGTTCACGTGCTCTTTATGAAGGCCTGAAGGTTTGCATTAGATTAACTTTTAAAGTAGGAAATTATCCTTATTTAATATGGATCGTCTGTCATGGTTCTTTTCTCTAGTGAGAATTTCTGCATTTCAATTTATTAGAATGTATATAAATAGTCACTTCCTACCCATTTCTTTTTGCATATCTTTTTTGTATTCTTTTAATTGAAAATGCCATTTCTGGAATATACTAGAATGGTGCAAATAAATATTTCTCACCAGCTTTTCGGTCAGATATTTTTCTGTTGCTGTTGCTCAGTTTTTGCTAATGTGAAATTTTCCTGCTTGATTACATAGTTCTCTTGTAAACTTAGGTGGCTGCAAACCCAGATCTAATGCTAGGATTTGTGGACTTCTTTCTTGGTGGAGATGAAAAAAGGCCCGATCTTCCTCCTCGTCTTCATCAAAGATTTCCCATGCGTTTAATCTTTGGAGGTGATGGAAGTTACATGGCTCCTTTTTCCCTCCACAGTGACAATGTGCTCACCAGTCTCATGAGTCAGGTATACTTTCCACTTTTGGACATGAAATGCATTTTTGATAGATTTTAAAATTTAGAACCTGCTTCTCTTGATCTGATATATCAACTTTTTGTGCAGTCTGTACCACCAACAATATGGTACCGCCTTGTGGCTGGATTGAATGCACAGCTGCGCTTGGTTCGCCGTGGGCACCTCAAAGTAACATTTCTGCCAGTTCTCAACTGGCTTGAAACTCATGCAAATCCTGCTTTGAACCTGCATGGGGTGTGTGTTGATCTTGCCTGGTTTCAAGCTACAAAAGTAGGCTATTGCCAACTTGGTCTGGTAGTATATGCTGCGGAAGGAGAATCTGGGTCTACTACAATTGATGGTGATTCTAGAAATTCAACAGTTGAACAACCCTCTCGGTGAGATATCATTGCTCGTTGCTTGTTTTTTTTAGCAGTTTTGTGTTTTAAATGTTCTTTTGGTCAGAATCTACTAAGTCACCATGCCTTTACACTGCAGAGCGAATAACACACACGGAGATACTCAATCTGGCCATTTGAGGAACAGGGAAGCTGTTATGCGGAAAAGGATAAGTGGGGGGATTTTAGATAATTACAGCCTTCGGATGCTTGAAGACAAGAAAGATTTATTTTACCCATTATCTCTTATACTACATAATACCAAGCCAGTTGGCCATCAGGTGACTTATGCTTGAATAAACTTAATTATACTATAGGCTTTTTAAAATGTCTTTAAGGTTGATGTTGATCTTTGTACTTATATACTTATCATAGCTTTTACCGTTTTTCTTTCAACTGCAGGATCTTGTCGGTTTGGTTGTCTCAATATTACTCTTAGCAGATTTCAGCTTAGTGTTGCTTACATTGCTCCAGCTTTATTCATTTTCTATGGCAGACATCTTCTTAGTTTTGTTTGTTCTTCCTCTGGGTATACTTTCACCATTTCCTGCTGGAATAAATGCTCTTTTTAGCCATGGACCTCGGCGATCTGCTGGCCTTGCTCGTGTATATGCATTATGGAACATTACATCGTTGGTCAATGTTGTAAGTCCCTTCACATGCACTTTTCATTGTTATATGACTTTGTTTGCTTTGCTTCTATGTTTGTTCAAGTATTATGGACATCCATTTCTAATTGAATATTATTTGAAATACTATTACCGTAATATTGTATTACTTTTGTTGCTCTCAGTTGATATGTTGTGCTTAACCAGGCTAATTATAGTAGATCTTGTTTTACATGAGAGGTAGGACCTGTCCAAAGAACAGTCCTTTTCAGTAAAAGTAAAGATTGAAAATAGTGCTTTGTCTAGAATTGCTGCAACAAGGTTCTATTGGTAAGATATGATACATATTGGATGGGGATGTATATTAGCACATATATTGCTATTTCCAAAGATAACATTTTGCTGTAAATGCTAACTAAATGCTAGTCTTTTTCTTTGGAATTAAGTTATCTCTGCTGGTCGGAAATTTGAACTTTCGTACTCAGCGATTCCTTAAAATTTTTGCACTTTCCCCAGAGAATATGGCCCCCTGCTTTTTAATGCAGGGTTATTTTCATGGTTTCGCGGATTGCATGCTCATTTCATTTATTCTACAGGTTGTAGCCTTTATATGTGGATTTGTGCATTACAAGTCATCAAGCCAAAAACATCCAAACCTACAACCTTGGAATTTGGGCACGTAAGCAATTTCTCGATGCCTTCCGAAAGAAAAAGAACTCTCAATTATTTTCCCTTATGCATGAGAAAGAGTTTTGCATGTTTTGACAAGTTAGTTAATTGAGAACGCTTTGCTAACTACTTGGTGTTACTTTCTGAATGCATTAATCTTCGTAGTGATGAAAGCGGTTGGTGGTTGTTCCCTGCTGGATTATTGTTGTGTAAATGCGTCCAAGCAAGACTGGTCGATTGGCATGTCGCTAATTTGGAGATCCAGGACCGCTCATTGTACAGTAACGACCCAAATCTATTCTGGCAGGCTTGACACAATTGAGTTACTACTAGAGCAATTAGATTATTTTGGAGTAAAAGGAGGGAAATGTGGGCCTCTTTTATTCATCGGGCCCAATTAGCATTTGTCATGCCGAATTCACACACCCTCGTTGATCTTTGTGCAGTTACAGTTTTTGCCTTATTGTAAATATAAAGGTGTACTTCATTCATTCTTTGTAGAATTTTAGTTACGATAGAATTATACCTGAAACGTTTGCTAATGACCAAAAGTAGGGAATTTTCCTTGTATCTTTAATTTTGTTATCAAGCCTTTTATGGCGTTGAAATGTGAATTCTCTAATTTCCTGGCTGAATAATATACCAGCAGGGATTTTATTTTTTATCCTTCAAATGCTTATTGTCATTTTTCATAATCATGATCTCTACGTAAGTCTTAGTTTCCCATCCTGAGGTGGAAGGATAATAAGTTGGTGAGCTTCCACTGAGTTTGCGATGATTTTACCAAGCGAACAGTTTTGCAAAATTACCAGCAGTTAAGCCAAGCAGTGCCGTCGACAACTGAGTGCAGCCGTGCTTCACAAGTGCTCCTCCTGTGGTAAAATTGATGGACTATCCATCCCCATACGTAAACAAACAAATTTGGCAGATTTAAAATAGTCAAAACTCCTCCTCCTCCTCCTATGTTATAACTTAGTCAACAATACATCATTTTAACAATTAAATATTGCCACATCAGCACTATAGATCACAACAAGACGAATTATTTCTACTCTTTTATCAAAGAACAAGACAAATTATTGTTGCAAGAATAACGAGTTTCCTTTTCGTTCACAAGTGCTGGTAGCCGTAGTAGTAGTAAGCAGCACAGTTGCACGAATCTGGTTGGGAGAAAAGAGAGGAGTTTGCCGTTTGGAGACGCGAGGTGGTCGGGTGAGACGAATTCGCGGTGCAACTCCTTCGCCGGTCCATCCACCGTTCTCTAATCGTAAAGCTACCAAAATTCAATCTTCTTTTCTCTTATATTTTCTGGTGGATACCAGGCGGAATCGAAGCTGTGTAACAAGCCCTGTGAAGCTTAGAAGCAAGGAATTATCAGTAGGAATAAAAGGGTACCTATAAGAGAATCCCTCCTCCCAATTCCTTTCTTCTTCGTGTCTCTGTCGATATATTTCTGCGTAGATTCCAATTCAAGTGTTTGGATGCATATTAGAAGGGGGAAGGGGTTGACGGGTTGTGATCTGTTGCTCTTCTCGCCCTCTTGTACCTGAAGATGGAAATGGAGAAGCCGGCGGTAGGGTTTGAATCGGAGGGTAGTGGGAGAGGTGGGGAGATGGTTTTGGTGGTGAGAGGGAGGAGAGAAGTGAAGCCACTACTTCTCAAGGTTGGAGTTGCTCTTGCTCTTTCCTTTGCCGGATTCCTCTTTTCCCAACTCCGATCTCGGTCTCAGCCTCGGCCTCGCCCTCTTCCGCCACCGTCTTCAGGTGATTATTACCCCTTTCCTTGATACTTTATTCACGTTTCGGTTACTTCTTTTTGATCTCTATCTTGTTCTTACTATTAGTAGGTTGCGAGCCGGAGCCCAGTGGAAAGCCTAGCAGTGGCCTCAAAGAAGAACTCGTCGTCCTTAAGAATGTAAGGATTTGAACTCAATTTCCAATTTTGATGCTGAATTGAGAGATTTACGTGATGATTTGATACTCTTTGTAAAAATTGTTCATTTAATTGTTTGTGGATTGGGTTTCAATTTTCTTAAAGGAACAAGCATTGACTAAGATTGTAAATGGCACCTCAACCACCGCCACCAGAACAGCTGCAACGACCGCCACCACCTTCCTGGGCCTGTCTCCAATAAGTAAGAGGTCCATTATCGAAGAGGGGTTCCTCCTGCCAGAATTTAATGACTTGGTGATGAAAGGATTTGAGGTCACCAGGCCAGACCCTGAAACATCCCCACCAACCCCCACAGCAAAGCATTCGGAGACAAACGAGGAGGCAGTTATGGAGCAAGAGATTGCACAACTCAGGAACTTGGTGTGGTCTCTGCGGGAGAGGGAGAGGAGTCTTGAACTTGAACTGCTCGAGTATTATGGTATGCAAGAGCAAGAGGCTGCAATGACAGAGCTCGAGAACCAGTTAAAGATTAACAATGTTGAGGCTAAGTTGTACAATTTGAAAATTGAGTCTTTGCAATCTGAAAACCGGAGGCTTCAGGGGCAGGTTTCAGTTCATTCAAGGGCAATTTCTGAGCTTGATGCAGCTAGAGCGAACATTAGGCTTCTGAAAAAGAAGTTAAAGTCAGATGCTGAGCAGGCAAAGGAGAAAATAGCTTCGCTTCATCAGAGGGTTAGGGTGTTACAATGTAGGGTGCAGAATGATGAGAACAATGAGCAGGAACTTAAAAATAAGTTGAAGAGGTTGAAGGAGTTGGTAATTGAAGCTGCAGGACTCAAAATGGTGAATTCAAAGCTAGCACAAGAGAACTCAGACTTGATGCAGAAATTGGAGAAGATGGAGATGTCTGCCTCTTCCATTCACAAGGGTCCACAGGTGAATATATATATCTTTAGTTGCCTTGTTTGCGCTATCTGTAGAAAGGGTCTGAATTGATACCAAAATTAAGCAAATGCTCCACAAAAGGAATTGCATGGTTCGCCTTGTAGAATGGAACAACCACATTGGTGCTTTCTAGTGTGGTATGCTAGAATATATCAACGCACACACTATGCTAGAATAGATCATGCAAACCGTAAGAATCAACCTTAATAAATTGTGCTTCTGAGAAAATTGACCTTGCCACACTTTTTATAAGCATTCTGACTTGTATATTAATGTATCCTTGTCTCTTCTATCTTGTGTACATCTGTGTCAACTACCAAAAGGTAGTACTCATGTCCTGCTTGTCATTCTTACACATGAATATTGAATGGTGATCTTTTTATTTTATTTTATGTCAGTGTACTTTACTGTATTCTGTTCATTTTCTCGATCTTGAATATTCTCTCAGCAATCAAAACACTTTTGCAGGTAAAAGAATTGGAGGAAGTGGACAGCTTGAGACGAGAAAATAACAAGTTGACTAAGGATATTGAGCAGCTCCAAACTGACAGATGCACTGATGTTGAGGAATTGGTATACCTAAGATGGGTCAATGCTTGCCTGCGGTATGAGCTGAGAAATTACCAACCTCCTCAGGGAAAGACTGCTGCAAGGGATCTAAGCAAGACCTTAAGTCCTAAGTCAGAAGAGAAGGCCAAGCAGCTGATACTGGAATATGCTAATTCTGGTGCAGATGAGAAAAGCTTAGGTCTCTTGGAATTTGATTCTGAGTATTCTTCTTCTTCACAGGCATCTACAGTAGAAAACGATGACACTTCTGTTGAGATCTCCAGCACAAAAAATAGCAACTTGAGCAAATCAAAGTTTTTTGGCAAGCTGAAGAAGCTGGTACTGGGAAAAGAAATCCACAGTAATACAACTGGTAGAACTTCAACAAACTGTAGTAATTCTGAGAGAAGGATGTCTAGCTGTTCTTTTGATGACACCATTGGAAGAGAATCATACCGTAGCTGTTCTTCATGCATGACAGAAGAACTGACACCAGCCAATCAGTTGTCTTGGATGGAAGTGGAACCTGATGAACAGCGGCCAAGTAAAGATCCTGGTTTGCATAATTATGCTAGACACTCTTTGGATATCCAAAGATTTAGGAGGCTCAATGTAGAGGATGTTGTTCATGAAAAAGGTGAACATAATAGGGCTGGTGATGGGACACCCTTTAGATACAAGACTATGGTGACTAGTGCTGGAATAAATCAGAATAACCTCCTTGATGGTGATGAAAGTTACATACCCGACAAGGGTGAGCTGAAAAAATTTGCTGATGCTTTGAGAAAATCGAGAGCTGACCGTAGGTCAAGCAGGAGATCAGCATCCTTCAGTAACTGATGCTTTCCAGTAGGATACATGTATTGCTAATTGTTGAGAACCCATTCGGGGCTGTATATATTTTGCCATTGGCAGCAGTCAATAGGTGACTATCATCAAAGATGCTTGTAATTCTAGTAAGTTATACCATGAAGTGATTGCAATCTAAATTTTGTCAATGCTTGTTAACCATACACTAAAATTTTTAGACCAACATGATGCAATGCTTTTATTTTTTTTTTTCTGTCATCGTGATGTAAAATAATTGAGATGCCTAAGACTATGTAAATCAAATATACTTTGGAATCTTCTTGATATATAATGATGGGGTTGAATGCAAACTTTCTCATCTGTCTGCTATGTGTCTTGAAGATTACAGAAGCAGGCGGCCTCTGCAAATAATAGAGTTGGGTTTTTCTTTAACTACATGGACTCCTCAGATTACTTGGATCATAGCCAGTTTGGACAATAATTTTCTCACATTATTACAAGAGGAACGTATCAAAGAAAGGTACCTTTGGTCAGGTATACTCGTAGCTCGAATATCTCACATGCCTCGTAGCTCAAATATCTTGTTATAAGGGCCAAGCGAGAATGTAAATTTAAGACTATTTTGACTAAACAATTTCATTGTATTTATATTACATGGGAGCTTTTTTAAAAATTAAAGTAGTTTAAGTAGAAACCAAATACCAATAAAAAAAATTCCTGTTTATTTACAATGTAGTATTATACTATTATTAGTGAGAGAAGATTTTAAAATGAGAGGGAGGATGCATTCAGCTTAAAAAAGCTGATATTAATTTTATATTCTAAAAAAATATCTTATAGTGTTTTCTGAAAATATTCACTAAACTATATGCTTTGATTATAAATAATAAAAATGTAGGATGTAAATCATAATTTTATATGAGAAAATAGAAAAAAAAAATTAATTTGCATTTCTCTTATCCAAATAGAAATTAATATTTTCTATAATTTAAATTAGTATAACATGATAAATCTCTCTAGATTATCTCTAATTTATCTAAGTAATAGGTAAATATAAATTAAGGAATAATTTTCTTTTTCTTTCTATAAATTTAATAGAATAAAACATGGATGAGTTCATTGGTTTACTTTATTTAGGATAAAATGCTGAACTCATATAAAATACTAATAAATTTAGCATTTTTTATTCATAATTTTTAGTATTAACTTTGAGGTATCTGGACAAAAATTCCTGCTGTCCATACTTAAATATTTTATATCCTTTTGTCTCTGTCTCGTTATCTGTAGGTTGGAGAAATAAATGCTAAACCTCTAGTAAGTTTCAAGGCTGATTGATGGAGTAATAAATAATCTATCATCTTATTAGTTGCTAATATAGAGAGTACATAGTACATGGTTTTTTAGATTGGCACTATCCTCGTTAAAGCTTGTTTGCATTTCAGAGCTTCATAATGGATTCAGGCTACAAATTTCTATAAGAAAAATATCTAATGGATCCTATCACATATTATATATATAACTTCTGCATATTGGATATTATAAAGGGAAACACTGTGCACTTGTTCAGATACTTTAATGCATTACCCACTTGCCTAGTTGCCTCTGTCTCCTTGGAAATGGAACTCTTTTGTGGAAGACTTTCAATTTTTCCATGATCTGATATCTACCTCAAATCTCGTGCTAGAAAATGTTCAGGTTCCAGATCTTGCAGCTACATAATATTGCAACCATTTTACCATAGAAATTATAATTGTCTGATTTCATCTTTCTGGAGGAATAGACGTGGACCCAGGTGGACAATTTTGCTGTCAGTTCTTAATAATTTGAGAGATTCTTCCTGTGGAATTAATTATTGATTAATAGGCTTGATAAAGATTTAACATTTAAGATTCTTAATGATATAATAATTCAAAAAATTAAAAGATTTGAGGGTTTAATAGTTAATTATTTATTTTAAAAATATATTATCTTGCAAATTATTTTTTTGACAATTATATTATCTTAATAATATATCAAATAAAAGACACATATCCTTAATTAAGAGAAATGTATATATTAGAATAATGATATTGGTGTCTTTTTATAATTAACTTGATGAAAGTTTAATTAAATATTATTAATTTAAAATTGATTTAAACTAAAATTTAACAATAGATAGATTAAACGAAGTCTACCGCTATAGAATCAAATTTAAATTATTTAGTATTAAGTGACATATTCTATAATTAAGGTATAATCATATTTATCACAATTATATGAGATAGAAATCTTAATACAAGAAAAGAAAAGAATATACAACCCCATAATTTAATGTTCTTAACTAACACTTCATTTTTTTTTACGTGATTTGATTTTGAAACCCGTACCGAGAAATCTGAATATAAAAACTGACAGTTATAACTATTAAATTATCGTTATAAATTTTAGAAGAGCATATTGAAGTAATTGTCTCCAACCGAGGAAGTTAGATATCTACCAGTAGAAGATGTCTCTTGTTTAGAACGTCGAGCACGAGTTTTGTTTGCTGATGAGCTTGGTAGATGACAGACAGTAAAGATAAGATTGCAAACAGGAGGAAAAACCTATCTACTAAGTTAACCAACTTTTTAAGAGTGCTTATGTCCAAAAAAGTAATAAAATAATAATTGATACAGAATAGTAATTCCCGGGGCCCAGGGGTAGGAGATCTTATCCCATCTCATGTGAAGTTCATCTATCTTTGTTTGCTTATAATGTAAAGATATTTTAAGTGTGTTCATGTGCAATTATCTTTACGTAAGAAACTCTAATAAGTAAAAACCATTGGCAACTATAATTAAACAGCTCAACAAACAAATTTATATCATCACCTCCTCTCCTCTCCTCTCCTCTCGCTCCTTTCCACTCCTCACCACCATGACTACACCCAAGACAACCACCGAAGAGCTCTCCCCTTCCGGTCTGCCCGTGAAGCCGATCCCGGGCAGCTACGGGCTCCCCTTCTTCTCCTCACTCCGCAGCCGCCTCGACTTCTACTACTTCCAAGGCCACCACCTCTTCTTCTCCTCCCGCATCTCCCGCTACTCCTCCACCGTCTTCCGCGTCAATATGCCCCCCGGCCCATTCCTCGCCTCCGACTCCCGCGTCGTCGCCGTCCTCGACGCCCACAGCTTCAGCATCCTCCTCGACTCCTCCAAGGTCGACAAATCCGACACCCTCACCGGCACGTACCTCCCTTCCCTCTCCCTCTACGCCGGCTACCGCCCTCTTGCCTACCTCGACACCTCCGAGCAGCGCCACACCACCCTTAAAAACCTCATCTTTGCCCTCCTCGCCTCTCGCAAATCCCACTTCGTCTCCTCCTTCCGAGACAACTTCTCCTCCCTCTTCGACAAGGTTGACTCCGGCCTCGCCTCCTCCGGCCCCGTCCAACTTAACGAGCTAAACGAGTCGGCGTCGTTCGACTTCATGTGCGAGGCCTTCTTCGGCGCCAAGCCCAGCTCCGCCATCGGCCCGAACGCCCATAAGATGGCTTTGAAATGGCTCTTCTTCCAACTCCACCCCCTCATCACTCTCAACGTGCTCCCAAAGTTCCTCGAAGACTTGCTCCTCCACACCTTCCACCTCCCGGCCTTCTTAGTCGCCTCCGACTACAAGGCGCTCAACGCCTTCTTCTCCCAATCCGCAACCCAAATCCTCGACCAGGCTCAAGAGATGGGCCTCTCGCGCGACGAGGCATTGCATAATATTATCTTCGCCACGATTTTTAATGCATACGGCGGGGTTAAAATATTCTTACCCGTGATCTTTAAATGGCTCGCGAAAGCCGGACCCAACTTGCACGCGAGGTTGGCTCGCGAGGTCCGGTCGGTGGTCCGGTCCGATAACGGCTCGCTAACGCCGGCCGGATTGGACCGGATGGATCTGGTCAAGTCGGTGGTGTGGGAGTCGCTCCGCATGGACCCACCCGTCGAGTACCAATACGGTCGCGCCAGGTCGGATCTAATAATCGAGAGCCATGACGTGGCGTTCCGGGTCAAGAAGGGGGAGATGATCTTCGGGTACCAGCCGTTCGCGACGCGGGACGAGAGGGTGTTCGTAAACGGCCGGGAGTTCGTAGCTGACAGGTTTGTCGGGAAGGAGGGGAGGAAGCTGCTACGATACGTGGTGTGGTCGAACGGGGCCGAGACGGACGAGCCCAGCGTTACCAACAAGCAGTGCCCTGGGAAGGAGATGGTGGTGACGGTGGGGAGGTTGCTGGTGGCGGAGATCTTCCTCCGTTACGATACGTTCACGGCGGATGTCGGGGTGCTACCATTGGAGCCTAAGATCACCATCACGTCCGTCAACAAGGCAACGGACGGCTAGCTGATGATTGTTAAAGATGACGTTGATGAATCCTTGTTACTCTCGATCGTTTCTTTATATGTACGCATGATTGCATTATGAGATGCGTGTGTGTGTTTGTGTGTGTGTGTTTCTCGTAACTTTCCGTATTATATCTTTCTCAGATCTAAGAGTATTTTTTTTCCTTCTTTTTAAATATCTCAGATCTACGAGCTGGTAGCAGTGTATCCAATTTGATCATAATCTATTTGCTTTCTAATATAATATGGAATTATTGGAATACATTAAATCGTTGTGCTTCCTGTTCCATCTTCCTTTCCTCCATTAATTGTCTTGTTTCTATTGAAAAAAGAAGAAGAAAGGTACACTGACTATCATTCTGACATCCTCACTGGTAGAAAGATCATGTTGGGAATTGCACTAGTCCCATATATCCATCTAATAATTGTATCCGTTCGGTTGAGGAATAAAAGTTTCCTATTTATTAATTAAGAATTGTTTATTCATAATTTATAGCTAAATATTATTTAAAATTAGTATAATGAATATCATGGTTTAATATTCTCGTAGTATTACTTAATATCATGAACACCAGGCTCTTTATCTTTTTATTTTGTTCCAACTTAAAATTGAAATAAAAGAGAAAACACTTAAATCATGTTTAAAGTTAACATATACATTTATTAAAATACTGGTTAAAAGAGTATTTCTTCCGTACAATAGAGTTAATTATTTATCAATCAATTTGATAAAGATCTAACGGTTAAGATCTTTAAGGGTATAATAGGAATGAAAAATATTACCGGTTCAATAGGTAATTTCTTTTAGATATATCATCTTGCATATTATTTTTTAACAATTATATTATCTTAATATTTTATTAAGTAAAAGACATATATATCATTAAGTGATGTCTTTTATAATTAACTTGATGAAAATTTAATAATATTTTATCTTTTTTAAAGGTGCATTGAAGTATTAACATTATTATTATTATTATTTATCCATGACACCCTCTATTCTAGTATTATAATCAAACACACACAAAACAAAAAGAAACATAATTACGATAATTCATGGAGAGGAGAGTAAGATTGTTTTGTTACTTTTGTATTTGGTTACCGTACTAGAATAAAAGGACCTGCTGTTATTCCAACTCTAAAGTTAAAGTAGGAAAATAAGAATAGAATGTCCAGTATTCATGGTATTAGTAATGCTGTGAGAATGTTACAATGATATTAATTTTATCATATCTGGTGGTATTTGATTAGAAACCATAAAATATGAATTCTTAATTCATACTTAATCCCTTATTCTTCCACCAAATAGGAGCATAAAAAGAGTATAACACTATTCATGACTACCTTATTCCGCTCTTATTTTCATATTGTAGTCTGATAAACGATATCCACCTAACATGCTAGTCTATGGGAAAGAATTACACAGTAAGAAAATGAGTGTAATAACTTTATTACACACCCCCTCACTTACGGTAGAAAAATATACGTAACTTAAAATTATATACATTGACCATACCTTAGCACATTAAAACAACAGTATTTAAATATTATTATAAATATGAGTATGGGCCAACTAATAATCACTGCCTTGCTCTTTTATCCGACTTACAAGTAGTCAAAAGAATCGGCAAATTATTAAATAAGACTTTCTTTCTCTCGCCCTCCTCCTATCTTATCTTTGGGAGCTAGGAAACTGACAAATATTAGATAAAAAAGATAACGTCTAACATGATTAAAATACTAAAAGGAGATTTCTTTAGTCCTTCAATAGGTGTTATTTTGCCATAAAATAAATAAAAACGTGTAACACCCAACTACTGGAAGGACGCATCTCGAAGAATAAAGGGAAACGTTCAGAGCTTATCACACTGAGTATGTGCATAAAAGCCAACTTATACCAAATCATTATATATTAGACGGCAGTAGATTGAGACGATAACATGTAATCTTCTGCAGAATTTGCATTTCAAGAAAGAAGCCGCTTTCGGTAATTTGAAAACAGTAGAACTAAAAGAATCGTACACCCTCCCTATTCAGACGTCATAAAATGAGTCTTACACTAAAAAATAGTTGGCGAAGTAAACTAACATCATGGCACAATCAAGAGAATTACCTTTTAAAGTTCACAAAATTCGTCGAATGAAAAACCCTTGTGAACACAATAATGTGCTGCTTGGAATGCTTAAGTTGATAACCAGGTTGAAATTAGCAGCAACAGAATCATTGTTCCCAAACCATACATTACAAGAGTGTCAGAGTTCTCATCCTCCAACCTATCTTGTAAAAGCTTTGTCCACTCATGGAAAGTGGAATGGACCCCCTGCATATGTCAAGAGTATTAGTTTTGTAAAACCCTTGAAACAATGTAGACACTAACACTTACTTTCATATCCTGGATGTTTGGTTTGTCCTCGTGAGTTTCACTTTCTAACAGAATTCGGTCAGCCTCTCTTTGTTCCGAAACCAATGGTTCTTCAATGCCAGATGCAACTGAGAAGCCTGTGTAGGCAGAATCCATGTGGATTGTTTTCATGACTGAACCAAAGAAGTTCGTGACAGGTACCTGATCACACCCAAAATGGGATTAGATTTTGCTACGGTCCTGAATCAGTAAAGCATAAACATATCTTCAGCTCAGGTCATCTGGCCTATTGGATGATTTGAGAAATCATTTGGAAAGTAGAACATGTCTTTGTCATCGTTGCCCATACCTTGTTTAAAGGTCGTTCATAAAGGTCCATTCGGTAGTATGCAGTAGACATCAACATATTAGGATTGTATGACTTGAAAAGACTGCAAACATTCACATGCTTAGCAATGTATAATTTTTTATGATACATTTATGGAAGGTTCCACAGTTATGCATACAGAAAGATCAGAAAAGTCTATTCAAAGAAGTTCCCAAAGACTGTAGAAATTTATAGCATACCTGTCCAATGAGGCATTGCTGTACATGTTCAACCTCTCAAAAAAAGCAAGAGTGTAGAAAGTGAACCTATCCACAACAGACACACCAATCTACAATGATAAAGCATGATTAACATAATAGTTATTGACATCAAAGGATATGGATGAATACACATGAGGCAGAAATATCAATATTATTAATGAGGTCAACAAGGAAAATTATACAAGGATACATGACAGTGAACATAATCTTACGTCAGAGTCAAGATGATGAGAATATGAATTTTCTCCTTTCATACTACTTCCAATTGCTAGTACACCAGGTGAGTGAAGCTGCAGGTTTCCAGACATGCATCAAAATATTGCAAAAGCAAAATAAACTGATTGTACTAGTCTCACTAATGCACTAGGAAATTAAACAGATGAACTAAACTAGTCGAGCTCTAACTTCTGAGAGAACTATATTATGCAAAAAAAAAATTTGAATTAAGGAAACGTCCAAAAATCTCATTTTGTTTCAGGTCAAGAGATTTTTTGAACTCTTAGAGAAGCATTCTGCACTAATTGTCTTCACTTATCATGTCAAATACAAAACAAACCTGAGAGAATAGAGTTGCAGCTTGACAAGTATCGACCATTATCAGCAGCTCCTTGAATCTAAAGGAATCAAAAGAAGCCAAATGAGCTTGTTCCTTCTCAACATGCCTAAAGCAATAACTAAAATAAAGACAAATTTAAACAGCAAAAAATCCCACCGATGCTTCTCCTTCATTTGCTTTACTGCATCAGCTAAATCATGGCTCTGAAGTTCTTCAGAATCTTGAAATTTTAAAAATTCATCCCCTCCGTGCCCAGTCATGTACAAGAGAATGTGGCTACCTTCATCACTTAATAACCGCTTCGATCTTGGAACAGCATTCTCATGCCTTCCAGTCAAAACCCGTAAAAAGTTTTCAACAGTTACTTCATAACCTCGATAATCAACCTGTTAGTTGAAGGCAGACTGGCAGTCTCTCAGAAATAAGTGCAGCGGTTATACGAAATATGAATTAAGAGAAGAAAAGGTTCTCCCTAACTCTATTAGGATTTAAGATGTGCTATTATTCAGCTATAGTTGGATCGGTATTTTCAACAGTCCATAGATTCTTACAAGTTAACATTGTTTCAATTGCGACATTATCGAACATTAGTGCCCTCCTAAGCAAGTCATATATCATCTTCTCTTGTAAAATATAACAGAACAGACAAACTCACTTCAACATTATCTCCATACAAGTTGAGCTGGTGGTTCTCATTGTTGAAAACCTGAGCTGGATAATTATTCCTAGCATTGCACGCCATATCATCTGCCAACATAAGTATTATCCGCTCATCAGGTATCCCAAGTCTCTTCACAGTCCTGGTGACAAAATTGGCTACTAAGCTCGAGCAGTTTTGAACATCCAAGATAGAAAAAACCCCGAAATAAGGCTATTATCCTGCTTACCTATATAAAGATAGAGTATTTGCCATATGTCTGTAATTAAACCTGGTTGAAGATAGGAAACATAAGCACACAACCAACATACTAAATTGAAGAGAAAAAAAAAATAGCATAAGACCTGCATACAAACAAAATTCTTCGGAAAAAAACATCAAATTTTAAAAATTGATTAGTTGAGTCGGTGATATAAATACACATCGACCAATGGAAAAGCAGGGAGAATCCAAGAAATTATGGTCTACTCCTTCCTCGAGGTATGTTAAGCAAAGCGGAATCAAACACGACGAGAAGAGAGGAGTAGAGTAGATTACCAGAAGCGGGAGGTGCAGACCAAGACGGCCCAGTTGTTATTATGCATCGTGGAGGAAGACGAAGGAGATGGAGCGCAAACCAAGAGCAAGAAGACCACAAAAAACCCACGGGATCCAGACGAATCATGCCACAAAGGCACCGATCTCGACGCCATGAATGCTCCCCTCCTCCGCCTTCCTCAAGCTAGAGCTCGGATCCGAAATGGAGGGTTTCGAGATCGAAAGGGCTCGGAGAAAGCGAGTGAGACGAGCTCTCAGATCGAGCAATTCTGGGGAAGAAAGAGTTGGGCTAACGGATCCATCATAAAATTCTTGGGCTTAAAGGGCACAATAGAAGAAAAAAAAAATTGGGCTCATTTAGTTTCGCCAGTAAACTATTTGATTAAATGCCTGTGTATGGCCCAACCTAGTTAGCTAAATCCACTAGGCCTTTTTTGGCGCAGAAATTCCAATAGACTATTTTTACTAGTTGATGGGCCGCCGGCCCGGAGAAAGGCCCGCCAAACCAAAGACGAATTGGGCTTCGCCTTAGTCTCCCATGGCATATGATATGAGGATCCAAGTTGGCACAAATCCTACTTTATATATATATATATATATATGCTGATAATATTTTGGTAAATTTTGTGTCTATTTTCATTCCCCTTCTTTTTACCTTGGGAGGGAAAACCCCAAAATGTTCGTACCAACTCTTGTCGTCTAGATGCATTGAAGCACATGTCCTATCCCTACGAGAACAGGATCTTTCTTTTTTGTCTGTTTTTCTTTTTTCTTTTTCTTTTCTTTTGGGAATGGAAAAGTCCATAGACTGCACGACAACAGGATAAGAGACCTCTTTTTCCACAAAAAATCTATGAAACTTTCAATGCAGATGACCTACCACATGATACGAGGACGATCATACATGCATGGTACGTCTTTGTCCACATCTTACATCACAAACACTGTATCTATGTATGTAATTCGGTAACTTGTCTCATGTTGACCGTGGGGCTAAGTTAGAAGATGCATGATGCCATGCCATGCCATGCCATGCCATGCAAAAGCAGAATCCGATAAGTGGGGCCCGTAGTCCAAGGTACTATTACATATATATATATATATCTCTCTCTCTGTGTTCCTTTTCCTTAGATGCGATCGGATACGATGCTTTGGGAGAGAGTGTGGGGCCGAATCGAATCCCTAGAAGGATATCGCGTATCCCAGTCGTCTCTCAAGTGTCTCGTCTCTTCCTCTTCTTACGTCCACCATCTCGTGAAAATCTTTTGGGAGAGCGACACGACGATGCGACGTGCGACTCGACTCTCTCGTGGTGGTTGGCCGATTCCATGCACGTTGCCAGCCCCATGCAACGCCTGCAATATATTCTTCCAAAGTCTCCTTATAAGATGGTCGGTCTTTTTTACATTACTATCTTTTTGGCAAACCATCTTTGTTACGTAGATCTTGTTACTACTACTACTACTCTTTCCCTTAGCCGCCCATTGTAGCCACGTGGTCGCTTCAATGGTCAACTAACTTGTCCGTTATGTGGACTAATAAGATATCAAAGAATCCAAAGTGATTTTGGGGTTGGAGATAGACAGGAAGGACATAGCTAGCTGCCCATGTTGGGGTTTGTTCGACGAAATTGCACATTGAAAAGATTGGCGTTCAATCACGAGATGTACTGGAAACGAATCCGCCCGGTCTCTAACATCCATCACTTTATAGATGCATCCAGTGATAAATCCTGGAATTATATACACCATATCAAAGAGAGAGATTTGTTTACGATCCAAGCTTATCACTTCAAATCCTTATCTTCTCGTATAATGCCAACATCTCTCGAGCTTAGTCTATGACTTGTAGTTGGCCCCAGATCCGCTAATGACGTAGGAGATAATTCGATCGATCCCCATGATTACAGAGGAAAATTGGTAGTGGTTGTTGTTAACCCGATACCATTAATCAATCAGATGGTTATTGACTTACATATACATACGCAACGTCTATTGGCTATATATCTTTGACCGAGAGGGATAGATAGCTAAGCATATCAACAATGGAAGATATGAAAAGCCCATGCCATCATGGGAACGATTCCTATACTAGAAGGAAATTGTACGTCCAGACACATAAAAGTTAGATAAAAACAAACAAAAAAAGAAGGAAATTTATTTATTTTGGGGGTACTTGCTAGTCAACTTTGTTCAGCTACGTGACACAAGGATCTCGTTTGATAGATATCCTTAGATACTCTAGAGGTCGATCTACGGACGTTAATTCTCTTTTCTTTTTCTTTCTTCCAATTATTATTTGAAAAGGAACATCTACTAAAAGCTGCCTCTTTTACGTTTCCCTCTATAAAACATGGATGATGCCTAAGTTAAATATGCAACCTACTTCTTGCAGCAGCTAGCCATGTAGACTAATACTTTTAAGGGACACATATACTTCCCTCCCATAATTAGGCTATAAAGTAAATATATAGAGCTCAGGATCTAGTATTGGTGTCTCTCCTTACTACTACTAGCGTGAAGCCAAGTGGTCATCCTATGCCTTAAGAGGATCTAACACGCCCTAAATTCTTTTAATCCGTAGAACTCTATCGTCTCCATTAATAATTAAAAGTAAACATTAAGTTCCCGGCAGAAAGTGACCGAAACACACCTAACTTCTTGTTTCCCTTTGTAAAACATGACTAATGCCTATATAGATCGTGCTTGAAACGAGGGTATCTCTAATATTTTTTTTACTATCAATTCCCAATGTAGATTCTTGTTAATTGGTTGCCTCGGACCTATAATTTTAATTTATTATTCTTGTTTTATAGGAGTCTGCACAAAAGTCAAGCAATATGGACTAATAATTGATCACAAATCTAACCACCTGTGCTGGAAGATCACAGCTCCTCAGATATCATCACAGTGTCCAAGACCCAATTGAGAATCTCCTCTGCCGTTGGTTGTTGGTACAACTCCGCTGTGCTATAGATTTGGTTCTATCCAACCCCAAGGAAGATATATGCTCAAGCCCTGTACATTTTGCACTTTGGAGGTCCTGTTCTTTTAGAGAGACAAATGACTAGCCTATCATGGCGACAAGTTGCAAGGATCGTTCTTTTATTATTTCCAAACAGAAGAAAAGAAAAGTTGCAAAGAGTGCACTGGATTTATTACTACAGCGAGTCTATGGGCTTGATGTTACCACTGGTTTGCTTACCAACTTGTACTACCGATGGGCCATGCCATCCTTCATTGCAGGGATTCCCACCATACGTGAGCATATGGGTTGTCTAACGAGCTCTTAGTAAGTGCATGACAATGAACTAAAAGCTTTGCAAAACTATAGGCCGGTATGGAATAACTCATATATTGTGCTTGTCGATCACCTACTAGATCTAGTTTACTGTGCTTGGTTGGGCTCACTTTGTTACCAAATGATTCTCTATCTAAGAACCTATTAAGCTCGATCCTTTAATGTGATTAGCAGTTCACATGTATGATAGCAGATCGTGAGGATGTCATTTAAGTAATTATCACGCCTAATACTCTAGATTATAACATCAATGGGAATTAAGTCCACCTTTGCTTTTATTTAATAAATCTCTTTTGGGTCATATCTTATTCCAGTCATGGAAACATCTATTTCGCCCACAGTTTTTGAACCTTATTATCAGTATTATTTATATAGCCTCTGGTGTTTTGTCCCTGTTAGAGCAGGTCGTATTTATTTACATGACAAGAAGAATAAGTAGACCAAATCTTAGTCTATAGCAAGACAAGTTCGTTGGAATATCTTTTTTTTTATTATTTTAAAAAAATAACTGGGAAATTTATGGTGTGCTAATTAGGTTAGTAGGTGCTGATGTTGGAATTGACCTTAGGAATACTCTTATAAAATGACCCCTTCTAGCTATCCTTTTATTTCTTTCCAATATTCATGATATATATGTATGAACGTAAGGGGGAATTATTATCGTTATAACCTATAAAACTTTGCCCACTTGAATTGATATTACCTTCTAGTTTACCATGGGAATCAAAGCAATCCACTCACCAGCACTTTAAATTTTGGTATGTTAGTGAAAGTATAACTGTATAAGTTAGGTGGTCTAAGGCAAAATCTAGCAACAGGATTGTGGTTCCGAGCTGAAAGGACTGATGATCTTTTTCTTCGATTCGTCACCAATTGGCTTGTCTCAAAAGTGGATCTACAATTGCCACGTTGGGTATTTGTTACTTCCATCAAATAAAGATCCGATGACTTTTTGGTGGGTACTCGAATTGAAATCTCTCGAATTCGTCTATGGTTGATTTAGACAATTAGACGTGGATCTCCTCAATCCCTACTAACTATTTTAAAATAACAACAGTCGAATAATTTACTTGGTTCTAGAAATATATATATATATATATATATTGATCTTTTAAATAAGTGCCGGAGAAAAATAACTAACGTATTCGTGCGTCGCAATCTAGTGCATTTAATAACCTTTAAACCCTCGGTTATACCAACGGAAGAGTGTACGATAATTATTTGTCAAAATATCATCTATATATTTTTTAAATATATATATATATATATGTATTCAAAAGAATTTGAATAATTAAAATTTTGAATTGTGAATGAAACGTGCTGCATGTTTGAAAATTGTACATGGTCCACAACTCGGTGTTGGATCCGCATCCTGTGACTGTGATCTTATGACATGATTAAATTCCAGTCTGAAATATGTCATATTCACGTAGTCATGGAGATTGTAGCTATAGATACGTTCATAACCACTAGTACATCACTGCATATAGAGATATGCACACAACTTGAGTTCACACGTTCATTAAGCAATTAATTCTTTCTTCATTGCTACGAGAGTGTGACTTATATGAACTTGACCCTTCAATAAATCGAGTACACATAGATTATCCAACTAGATCGGATCTACTTTTAGTGATTAATATTCCTCTTGATAGCAATCTCTCTGTCTTCAAGATACCATATCTTGGAGGCATTTGGTTAGGGAATACCTTTCAAATTAGTTTAGCTATATTTATTTCTTAAATTTGTAAAAAAAATATAAAAGTGGATAACTATGGTGTTTAATTGTAAACTAATATAGTTGGATAATAATTATATTAGATGTGACGTGAAAGATAATAACTTTAAAAAATATTTTAGCAAATGATCAAGATGCCATTTATAATGAATAGACTAGCAGTCTAGGACACCAGAGAGGAGAGACTGAGGGAGATAATAATTGAAATTATAATTGTTTAAAGTGAATTTTTTTCTAGGGAAAAATAATAATTAGGTTTTATTGTAAATAGAAAATATTGGATGGAAGACGAGGAGAGAAAGAGAAATAATAGACATTAATATCGAATTAAGTTGTTATTTAGTTAATATACTAAAATAAGCTCATGCTTAATTCACAATTAAACGGGTTAACGTGAGAGTGTTGTTAAAGTTTTTTTTTTCTCCTTGTTTTCTAACTTTAAGGTATGATTTGGATGACTAAGTTTTCAATATGCATGAGTGCATGGGTTAACGTGAGTGCAAGGGTTAACTTAACCCCTTTTCCAATATCAAACATGCATATATGTTAAAAGTTCTTTTCTTCACTTAAACTCCCAGCTGTTGAAACTGTCATCAATTATACAACCAACACACAAAGGTTGTATGGAATTTACTTCTTTTATTTTTTAATTTTTATTCCGACGTCGAAATTTATTTTCCTACAGGACAAAACAACTAGTACGTAGTACTATTATTATGTTTGATGGTCCACTTATTCTAATTAACCTCTCCCTTCCCACATAGGGATAAAATCTTGGCTCTTGTCCTCCGTATCTTTGAAAACTTGGATGAGCTTGGCCCAGAACAACCTCCTCATGCCACCCTCTTGGATCTCTCTGCGCCCTCCTAAAGATCTCTTGCTCCCTCCCTTTTATAAATCACCCCCTAGCTAGCTCCGAGAATTGTGAATTGTGAATTGTGAAACCATTCCACATGGAGCTATCAATGGCTTATCCTTTGCTAAGAGCCAAGCCCTTCTCATCCTTTCTCATAGTTGTCTCCCTTATAGCTAGCTTTGGCCAGCTAAAGTCATGGCCTGACGCACTCCCGCAAGAACTCCTCACCCTCGACATCGCTGAGAAAATCTTCCCAGATTCTAACGCTACTACTTTAGCCTCCACCGACTTCGGGAACCTAACACAAGCCCGGCCGGCGGCCGTGCTGTACCCGTCGTCTTCCCACGACATCGCGGCCCTCGTGCGCTTCTCTTATTCATCTTCCAGACCTTTTCCGATATCTCCACGTGGCCACGGCCACTCTATTTGGGGCCAGGCGTTCGCTCCTGAAGGAATTGTGGTCGAGATGGCGGCGCTAGGCCACGGCGGTGCCGGTCGGATTAATGTGACGCCGGCGTACGTGGACGCCGGAGGGGAGCAGCTGTGGATCGACGTGCTGCATGCGACGCTAGAGCATGGGCTCGCGCCACGGTCGTGGACAGATTATTTGTACCTCACTGTCGGCGGTACGCTTTCCAATGCAGGGATCAGCGGACAGGTCTTCCGGCACGGACCGCAGATCGCCAACGTCTACGAACTAGACGTTATCACAGGTATTCGGACATTACCGGAGACATTTTAGTCGGAGTGTTAACATGATTTCAGCGCAGAAGTCCTAAATTTTTATATAAATTATAAACATATCCTGAATCTATTTTTAAGGCTTGTGAAATATATCTCAAGCCAAGAGAAATGAGAAAAGTTTTAAGAATATGCAAAATATCATTTAAAAATAAAATAAAATAATAATAATAGCTTAAATTTTTATAATAGTGGGTGAGTTAACTAACGTGTCATTTGAGTTAAAAAGCTCAGAACCTCTAATCCGATGTTAACTCATGTGAGACATGTCTATACATGAATAAACTGTGCACGTCGACCCACGTTTTAGTAAAAATTATTGCTAACCACATTGACGTGGAGCAGGTAAAGGAGAGGCGATGACGTGTTCGAAGAACTCCAACTCCGACTTATTCCATGCAGTATTAGGCGGTTTGGGGCAATTCGGGATAATAACTCGGGCTCGGATAGCGTTACAACCGGCTCCAAAGATGGCTCGATGGGTCCGGCTCATGTACACGGACGTGGGGTTATTCACGAGGGACCAGGAGCGCGTGATATCGAGGGATCCCGATAAGCTATTCGCGTTGAATTACTTGGAGGGGTCGCTTCTGGTTGATAACAGCCTGATAGGGAGTTGGAGGTCGTCGTCCTTCTTCTCGAGGGCGGATATCGATCGGATAAGTGGGCTCGCGGCGAGGAGTGGGATACGTGCCCTCTACTGCCTCGAAGGTGCTGTCTACTACAACGAGGCCACCAAAGCTGACATGGATCAGGTCAGCAATCATAACAATAATAATAATAATAATAACAACAACAATAATAATACTAACTATAGTACCCAACAACTCCCCCTGAACTACCCCACTAGTATCCCATACCATCGAGTTTCTATTTTCGGAAAAGGCGTTGGGTAGTTATTTGGTTGTGTTTGATGGATGAGTAGGATCATAAGCTCTTGTCTCTCAGGCAACAGAGGTTCTTTGCTGGGCCAGGCCTAAGTTTGTGGTCCATATCATTGTGTGGTGATTAAAAATAGCAGCCTTTATACTACTGTGACATCGATTTCGTACTTGATCCTACTTCACAACCCCTCATCATCACTTCTCTTTCATATCCTTTGCTACGTAGAGCTGTAGAGACTCTCTAATATATATATAATTATATTTTCCTGTCCTTAAACCCATCTCTTTCTCTCACTTTCTTGGTTGGCCTTTCGGCGATAGTGTCGTATAAGCCAATCTCAAGGAATAGTGACATATAGTACTACAAATCACAGCCCTTGCTTACGTTAGATGAGCTTTCTTATATACGCACAACCATGCAATTTTGGACATGAGAGAGTTATGGTTACTTGTTGGAGTTTGTGCCGCAATAAATTCAAAGATCTTACTGGTGATCAACAGTGATGTTATTGTTTTGAATTTTGAGGCATGCAATAATAGTGGAGATACTTTTTAAGGTCACACTCTGCATTCAATTATGTATAAGAACAGATGTATACATATAGAGTACAACATTTCACATTATAGTTGACTTGTAACCTTATGGACAGGGACTCAGGCTGTTGCTTGAGGAGCTCAACTTTGTGCCAGGGTTTGCTTTCATGCAAGACATCTCATACCTCCATTTCCTCGATAGAGTTCACGACGGCGAGCTAAAACTCCGGTCGGCCGGCATGTGGGATGTTCCTCATCCATGGCTAAACATCTTCTTGCCCAAGTCTAGAATTCTAGATTTTGATCTTGGAGTATTCAAGGGGATCCTTAAGAACAACAAGGCCATGGGTCCTGTACTAATCTACCCCATGAACAAAACCAAGTATGTATACAACTTAAGTTCATTCACTCAGTGATCATTGTTTGAGTATATTCGATCTTCATCTAAGATATATATAATATAGATATAATAAAAAAATAAAAAATGGCAGGTGGGACGACGAGATGTCTGCTGTGATCCCAGACGAAGAAGTGTTCTACACTGTTGGATTACTGAGATCAGCCCTGGAGGGAGACTTGGACTACTTGGAGAGCCAAAACAATGAGATACTTCGCTTCTGTGATCAAGAAGGCATCGTTGTTAAGCAGTATCTACCTCACTATACTACTCGAGGCGATTGGATGAAGCATTTTGGCCCCAAATGGAATAAATTTCTCAAGATGAAGATGAAGTATGACCCAAAGGCACTCTTATCTCCAGGGCAAAAAATATTCACCTTCTTAGAAAAGAATCGCCTATATGGTTAGCAAAGTCCTAGGTTAAGTCATTCAGCTAGTGTACGATTAAAAGTTGTAATATAGTTCATGTTGAAGATCTTAGTATGTACTATATTAAATGATAGTTTGTGGTGAGGATTGTTATTGGTATGAATATAATAATTAATTTACTAAGAATAAGCTGCCGTCTTTTTTTATTTACTTATCATTGCATCTCATTATCATTAAAAGCTTATTATTTGAACATTAACATCAAACAAAGGGCCATTCTGCATACGAACAAAATAAGTGTGGGAAACATAATACGTCTAAAAGACGAGGGGTTATATACAAAAATTCCCTTAATTTTAGTGGTTTTATTTATTAAAATACCCTTCTCCACTCGACATTCCCGACGCCCCCTTCTCCGGGGATCGAAAAGAAACAAATCCCATGGTGATGGAGTTCCTCTACGACCACCGCCACCACCACCACCACCTCGTTCCTCCCCTCCTCCGCCGCGAGAACCGCGCCAAGCTGTTATTCTCTGCCGCCTTCCTCTCCCTCCTCCTCATGCTTGTCACCCCGAGAATCCCCCACTCCCCTTCCCTCCACCTCTTCGCCGACATGCGCAACTTCTTGGGTTCGTCTCTCCCAACCCCACGCAAACCCCACATTTTTCTCTCTCTATCTCTCTAACCGATTCCTTTCTGGTCTTGTTCCTCTTCCTCAGGCGTGCCCAATACCCTCAACGTCCTCACCACTTTCCCCTTCTTGCTCGTGGGGGTCCCCGGCCTCGTGCTCTGCCTCTCCGGTAGCTGTTTTGGTATAAGGTTGGTTAGTTGCTATTCGTTTGTCGTATCTTTCTTTGTTTTTATTAGGTTAATATTGGTGATGTGCTGTGGTGGTAGCTTGAAGGGAGAGGTTTTTGGATGGGCTCTGTTCTATGCTGGGAATGCTGCTGTAGCATTTGGTTCGGCTTATTACCACCTGAAGCCGGATGATGATCGCATTGTTTGGGACAGGTTACCGGTACATATGTGTGTTCAATTTGATTTCTATGCTAATATGTTCTGCATTGATTTTGCCAAGTATTTATCTTTGGTTTTGGGTCTGTTGGATATCGCATGTGAACAAAAGCATTGGATTGACATCCTTATAGTGTCTCTGCATTGCATTTAGTTGTTTAGAACGCACTAGTACTTGCTGGATATATGATGTAACTATGGAATGCTTGAATTTGATACTTAAAGTCTCAGTCGCAATTAGTGTCTGGCTGATTTTTGCTTCCTATGCCTGTGATATGAATATCCTGAAGACTTGTAATTTTTGGTGCAGATGATGATTTCGGCCTCTTCTGTCTTATCTATATTAGTTATAGAAAGGGTCGATGAGCGAATTGGAATATCATGTTTGTTTTCGCTCTTACTTCTTGTACTTGTCAGCATTGCATGTGAAAGGTCATTAATCCATTTCTCTTACTTATGTCCAAGTTTCTCTGACATTTTCTGAATGCTTAAAATATTATCTGACATTGTTTCTCTTGCTGTGCTGTCTTGGTTGCAGAACATTCGATGATCTTCGATTATGCATGATGTTCCATTTAATTCCATGCATTGCTATTCCTGCATTGGTTTTCTTGTTCCCACCAAAGTATACCCATTCAAGATTTTGGATTTTGGCATCAGGTTTACTCTAAACTGCAATTTTGCAATTTCCTCAATAAGTAGTGTGTCTGATAAAGCCCAAAACTTCAAATTGTTTTTTTACATATAATATGTACATATGCCTGATCTCCATCAATTACTACAGCACTGTCTTACTTGAATGTTATGCTTTGTGAGAAACTTGTCCTACACTTTGGCATATTGAAACCTATGTTTTTTGTCGAAGTATTCTTTTACTTTCGAGACTTGTGATACTTAATTTTTCATGTAATCACCTCTTTGCCAGTTCAGGGAAGATACATTGCCAATATTTTAGTACCAAGAAAAGATCTTCTAGGTCTTCTATTAGCATTCTCTTGCTAATGAAATTCCATGTAGGCTAGAACCTTCAATTATTCAATAGAATCTACATAGCATGAACTATGGAGGAAAATCATATCCAAGTGGTGGAGTGGAAAACTGTTCCCAAGGACACAAATCTAGTAGTAAATTATTGGATGTGGGATTGTTTGTTGGTTTTGAATAGTGAGTACTAGTTTGCAGTCCTGGATTCTTCAAACTATAAAAAATTTAATTAAGGTGATAATTTTGTTACATGAACTTCCATTTGGATCAAATGTCAGACAGAGTGCTAGACCACTTATTCTGCAGAAACTATGCATTTGGGCTATGAATACATAGGCTACTTTTCTTTCTATATCAACTGTGCTTCTTTGTCAGATTTTACAATTAAACGGATTCACAATAGGAAAAAAATTAACATAAGAAGTGATTTAATGGAAGACAATATCTAAATTCTTCTAACTTGAAACTGTGATATGGTCATTTCCTGTACATATCTGGATTTCTTTGTGCAACTTTAATTAAAAGGTGACATAATGGACTAAAATTTCATTATTTATTTGTTATTTACAAATTTTGGAGATCTTCCTGATGTGTCAAGTTTCATCACAGATATTTGGTGGTTTACTGTCAATGTCTGTGTGAGAATGATGCTTCATCAAATTGAAATGATCCTTGCAACATACATGTTTTCTCTTCCTATATTTTTGATGTTGTCAATTCATAGGTTTCTATCTTCTGGCAAGATTTGAAGGCATTGCTGATAAAAAAGTTTACAGCGTAAATCGATATTTTATCAGTGGCCACTCTTTGGAACACCTCTGTTTAGCAATGGTCTCCATTATACTCACTGTGATGCTGTGTTTCAGAAACATTAAGATCGCCAGGTATTAGCATCACCAACTTCATGTTACATATTTAATGTGTGAGTTTTTCTGAAATCATATCGCTTTTATTAAGATTTTGCTTAGAGATTATGCTGTCGGTTCTATATTGGTGTTTGTGTATGTCAAACAGAGAAATAGGTATGATCAGCGCAGGGCAATTTTACTACTGCCAGGGAATTCTTAATATTGACAGAGCAACCACCACCTCTTCTTGTCTTTCCTCTTTAGAGTGGTATTGTTGTCATTTTCAGAGTAATTGCCCTGGCAATGTCAACTCCCAATTCATGCACTTGCTCCTGGTGAAATAGGAATAGAACTTGCACATATACTACTGCTTTGGTTCATTGATTGTCTAAGCCATCTCAAGATGGATCCACTTGAATATAGGCTTCATCTTCTATGTTTGGTGAGCGAAGGGCTTCCTTGTGATGAAGCAACTTTTAAAGATTAACATGGCATATGTTTATAAATGGTACTTGCACGAATTAGTTGTCATCTGGACTATGCTCTATTGACTTTTAAGATGGAGTTTGATGCTGTAGCTATATATTCTTTTGATTAGCTAAACTGGTCTTCAATTCATTAGGTTATTTGTACTTAGCAAGGGTTTCATGTGGGTGATTTTTCCTTTACACTTCTCTTCATTATGCTCCAGTAATTTCAGATTCTATTAATAAGTTCTCGGTTGCAAAATTGAGTTAGTGTCACTTACTTAATATTAGGACTAAAAAACTAAAGATTTGAATAAGTAAAAGTAGAAAATAATCATGATAAGCAATGTGTGATTTTCTTTACATGATTGATGCTGTACGTACTTAAGTATTTCTGTACTGGTACTTTAGACACTCATTCCTCTATCTGTTGCTTACAAGCTATAACTATTTTAGCAAGTTAAACATTTCTTTTAGCTTATGATATGTAATTATAGACTCTGTGGGCATGTAATAGTTTCTTAATTTGTGAGCTGTGTATCGGATATATTGTGGATGCGTCTTTTGTCAATTGAACTCAGGCTGCTATATTTTCTCTTTTGTGCTTGCAGAGACTGCTAAAGATGATCCAAGCTTAACAAGGCCATGAGGTGGTGACTTAACTTGATTGCCAGATATTTTATAGCTAACCAAGAAACAAAATGACTACATCCATCAGGAGCTGCTATCGACCATGGATTAGGTTCATTCTACAATTGGTGGTGGCTGCTTCAGGATCCCCCTTCCTTTTTATCCTTATGCTAGTGACCAAGGGGGCAGTGCTCTCTTGCTCTTATGATATTGTTAGAAGATGTATATAAGCTTATGACATTGGCTATTTCCTTTGGTATAAACTGATCATGAGATTAATTTGAGATTCTGCAATTTTTCTTTCTTTTTCTCGGAGCAAGCTGATCAGGTTTTGAAAGCACTCAGCAGTGCTTCTTTTATTGCATATGTTTCCTCTACTTACACCAAATGAGGGTTGTAACTCAGATACTTGGAAGAATCCGGGCATAACCTTTATGTAATTGGATCCGATATACCAGAAAACGATCCGATTTAATTCGGATTCGGATCCAATTACAAACTAGATATTGAGCAATACGGGCCCATGGACCCTTTAGCTGGGCCGGATCCAAAGCGGAAGGAAGGGGCAATCTCGGAATCAAAGTTTCGCAGTTAAAAAAAACCCAATTGGCCATTTACGGTTTGACCTCATCTTTAGAACCCTAATAACTTCTTCCTTTTCCAGGGCTCTTCTCTGGTCGTATCAGGCGCGTTTCGTCGCTTGCGGAACTCGAATTCCATTGGTGCGTTGTTGATTCCCCCAACCCCCACCCCCCCCCCCCCCCCCTCTTGTTTTGCATTCCTTGATCTTTTCTTCATTCTCTCTTCCCCGGATGCAGTGAAATCTATTCATACTGAGAAGTAGAATAATGCAGCAGCTCGAGCTCAGCTGGGCTGGCTAAGTTTCAGCTTAAAATTATATTAGCCTTGATAACAGGCCGACTCACTCAAGCTATATATATAGTCACTTACATAGCATACTCCCATTAACTCGTTAGAATTAAAATGAAATAAGGCATTACATAGAAACTGAAATTCAGAATTTTCCTAAGAAATAAAATTCAAAATCCCATAAAAAGACCTATATAAAATGCACCAAGGCATTACATGGAAAATGAAATCTCAAAGATCTAAGAGTTGCGTAATTGACAAGCCTGTTCCAAATCACAAAGAATGGAAAAAAAGAAAAAGAATATTTAACTAGCAGTACAAAATAATTCCTGTCCCCTCTTTTCCATGAATTAGATAAAATGGCCAGCAGGGGAGAAATATATTCAACCCAGAAACTAGAAACAGATATCGCAAACCAACTCTAAATGATTAGGATGTTTCCTTGAAAATTGTGTTATTAGCTCACTGCTGCTTGTTCACAAACCAACTCTAAAAGAATAGGATGTCTCCTTGAAAAGTATGTTATTAGCTCACTGCTGCTTGCACTCAGCTGGCTGGTCGACTTGTCGTCCTTCCACTCCACTTTTCTGCAGTTATGAAGGACATAAGTTATAAATTTGAAAATGATACAGAAGTAATGTTCACATAAACCCAACACATGTGCTTTGATTAAGACTAGGAAACTAGAGTTAACTTTTGGTCCACCAGCAGATTAAACTATATATATATTTATTATTATTTTTTAAATTAAAAAATTCGTAGTGTATGTATACAATCTGAAAAAACCTTCTTCCTGGTCTTGCCTTCCTCTTCAACATCATTATCATCCTCAGCTTCATCTTCATCTTCATCATCATCTTCATCGTCATTGTCTCCATCCTCTTCTACCATGAAATCATCTTCTTGAAGAGCCTCACCCGTAAACCATGAGACAGCATGAGGTATTATATTGTCCCTAATAGTGGACCTACAGGACAAAGAATGGCATACCTAATGTAAAAGGTTCTCATCCATCTCCATAGACTACACTAGGGACTAGACGAAGATGCAGCACAGTATTATACTAGCAAAGTGCTTTCTGATGGACTACCGGCAAAAGAAATGCAAATTTTCAGTGACGTGCTTACCCAACTTCGTAATCTTGCTCCATTTGACTCTGTAGCTCATCTGCCTGTCTCAAAAATAGAAAAGATAAGCCAAATATATATACACTTTACTTCTCTATTTTCTTATTTATTTGGATCAGTAGACTATTGCAAACTCACAGTATCTTCATCAATATCATCATCATCATTAGATACTTGTGGCGGATTGAAAAAGTTGAAGAAACTTTCACAATTTTCAGTTTTCATTACGGGCTTGGCATTCTGTGAACCCTTCTTTGGTTTCTTTTTCAGAAGCTTCTGAGTCAGGCATTTCCCTGGATACCACTCTATTTCAGTCCTAAATATGAAAACCACAAACAATGTAAGATTTGACATAAATTGGAATATCTAATCTAATTAGAACACATATTAGTATAGAATGTACCCTAATGCTTTCTCTAAGACTGGCTCGTCTTCATCAATCATGTGATACGTCTTTGTCAAAACAGAGTTTTTGAAGTAAGGGTTAGCATCAAAGAAGAATTCAAGCTTGAAACCCTTAGGACTATCAATTCTGCACCACTTAATATCTTTAAGATATTTGAGAGCCTCCTCATCGCGCTCTTGGATCTGATGGGAAAGATGTCAGAAGCTTCAACAGAATGTATCTGTAAGAAATAAAAAGAGGCTGTAAAAGAAAATTTATTCATACTACATTACCTCCTCAGCCAGCACTTCATTTGTTTTCATAGCAGTGAGCCAAAAATCTGGCACACCCTTTCCTGCATCACAGGAAAAATGAGAAACTAATGAATCAAACATTTAAATAAATAACATTCTATCCTCCAAGTTCTGCCATAGACCTTCACTATCTTTATCTTCAGCAGTGGCTTCCTCAGTGCTTGCATTTGTTGCACCTTCAACTTCCACCATGCCGTTCACAATTTCATATCTCTGCACGATTCATAATGCTAGTTATGTATTATGCAACAGTCAATTCAATAGAGTAATGATATGAAATGGGCAGTTTAAGAGCTAATGGTGCCAATAAAGAATATCCAATATGCCTCCCAAACCTTGGTGTATAGAGGTTCATAAAGCTTCTGATATTTAGCTTCAAGTGCAGCTCTCTCCTCAAAAAATTTCGCCTCGAGCTCATCATGTTGGCTCTAGAAGATATTATCAATAAAATCATTACTCATTAAATTCCAAAACCTGGACTACGGTAAAAACAGATAACAAGCAAATTCTCTGTACTGTTGGTACATACATCCTTATATAATTAAATGTGAAAGTATTTCGTAGTAAGATAAGGAACAGAATATAAGCAGATAACCAATCTTTATCGCTTTCATTAATGTAACAGAGTAGAAATTTGAGAAATGGAATCTAATAACCTGACAAGAGAACGTCAAAAAGACTCGAACCCTACTAAAGAAAAAAAAAAAACCGTTAAATCCCAACAGGGAATACCAAAAGAAGAACCATATTAGAACTGACAAAGGAAAAAATCTATACGAACAAGATATTTGCAGGACACTCTAATTCAAACAAGAAAGCAAGTAAACAAGAGGGAACATAACAGAAAGGGTTATAGAGCAAAAAGGAACAAACCTGGATCTCCCTCAGCACTTCGACGCGCTTCCTCACATTCGGTGAGAGGGTCTCGAGCACATCCGAGTGCTGCCCTGCCAAGCTCTGCAGCTTGTCCTGCAATTCAAGGAGGCATATTCCCAATAAATCACCCAGAATTTCAACGAATAGAAGTAAGCCGGAACAATATCACGAACAAAAACAAAGAAATCATCCACAGTACACAACAGAAAGAGATCCAAAAGCCACCTTTAGGGCACTCAGAAGGTCCGCCCGATCATCAGCGCTGAAACCTACAGAATTCAAACACTTTCACGATCAGAACAAAGAACGAGGTATCGATCACGAGATAGATAGAGCGAGAAAGAGAGAGAGAGAGAGAGAAACCTGCGGTGAGATTGTCCAGTTGCTTGTTGTTGCTCATGGTCGCGCCGCCACGGCCCTAAAAGTTCTTGTCCTTTTCGAGGAGAGGATAGAGAAACCCTTGGGCGAGCAGGCAATGGACGAGGAGCGTAAGGAGACGTATAGGGTGGAATAGGAGAGAGGCGGAAGGGATTTTATACCGGGGGATTCGCGCGGTTTTAGGGTTTACTTGCTTGTTTGATAGTTTACTCGCGGAGCGGCGCGACTTGCGAGGTAGGATAAAACATCCGCCGCCAAAGTTACGGATTTATGCAATAACGACCCCGCGCGTTTTCAAATTTTTGTAGGCCACGATTTAACCTCTCTACCTGGAAAGTATCTAAATGTTTCCTGAATTCCTAACACGACTTTTCTAATCCAACTCAGGAAGAAAACACTCAATACCTCTTTAACAAAAATGCTAATTTCTGCGTTCATTTCACATATTTTAGATATAAATCTATCGTAGCAATACCAACAATCACCACATGAAACAAGTCTCATAGAAGAGTCTCAAACCTTCACAAGCCAAACTGGCACCATTAAATGAATAACATATGTGACTTGTAACTTTCTATAGGATTTTATAATACAGCCCATTTGCACAGCACTGGCAATAAAATGATTCATATCCACTTGAACCATACAAATAAAAAGGACTGTTGAAAGAATCCAAGCATCATTGGTTCAGGATCATTTCTATGTGAAGTTGTATAGTAAGTACAAATGTTTGGGTATAAATGTCATTTCTGAGCATCTCTCACAGATCAGATGTGTTATCCATCAGTGAATTAGTATTTCGACAAACAAGTTTAAATACAAAAACTCAAAGAACAACAGCTCAGCAGTAAAGGTAAAATGAAGGAAAATTCCTGCTACAACAAAAGCTCCTCCAGCTGCGGTTTGTGCATGGCTCCGTTAATAATATTATTTGTTAACTTGCAAATGTCCTTAGCTTTCCATTTCTTTGCCTGAAAGAAAGGTGGGGAGAACGGTTAAGAGGACGTACACAAAAAATACTACTCACTAGTTAGACTCAAGATCTGATAATTACCAGAATGAATCCTTCTTTTCCTGTGCTAATAACTCTTCAAAAGAGATGTCAGGAAGTTCTGCAGCTTGCTCTGATGGAGCCTTCATCTCCATGCTTGCACCAACCTCGAGCATCTATTATGACAGATACGGAAACCTGTAATTTTGTAAAACTATGTGATGATGTTTACTAAAGGCAATAGCAGGTAGAGTACCGTCTTGTATGCAGGTGACAACTTAAGCTGCTCTTGAAGAAGATTATAAACAGCCGCATCCTCCTCTAATCTCTTATGTTCTGCTTCTAACTTGTAAATCTATATAGTTTTGCGAAGAATTATCAGAGGTGATACACAAATTAATCTGAAATATGAGCAGACTAGCAATAGTGCGACAAACCTGTTGGCAAAGACGATCAAATGAAGATCTATCTGCCTTGAATAACAATGCCTTCTTTATTTTAAAACTCCGCTGGATGATCTCAGACCTGTGAAAAAATGAAAATGTCTTGCAAGTGTAAGATATAAGATGATCGTACTATATAAGATCAACAATGAATGAAGCTTTCTGCAAAGAACAATGCATACTTGCGCTGCAATTCATTTCTTGCCTCAACCAGGCAGTTGATAAACTGGCCAACCTGCAAATCAGATTACTAAAGTCAAAGTTTGAAAATCCAACACCACGAATGAAATAAAGACTAGAAATAATCCATTAGGTGTACGGAGTGCTGAGATATACCATTCTGTACAGACAAGATCATTTTAAGGACAGTGGTTGCCTTACAGAATAATTAGAGAAATATATCAAGATGCCTTAAATTTATATCAGGGAGACGACATGCTAAGTTTGTATAAGAAATAGGACTGCCAATGAGAACATGAGAAAATTAAATGGTCTTATGGAGAATATCACATCAGAGAGACTGAGGACTTGATCAGCAATTATTTTTAAAAAAAAGCTAATTAAATCCTGCCATAGCTCAAGTGCCGGACAAACAACATATTTATCTAAGATGAAGAATAAGAAGAGGGACTATGCCGCAGATGCATAAATGATCACTTCATTGTCAAGTGTTGCTAAAATCACATTTAATGATGCAGATGAAACAGAACTGTTAGCTTCTTTTATTGAGTCAAAACAAAAATATCCGCAAACCTTTCAGCAAAAGTTCAATAGCTGCAATCACTCACAGATCACAAATAAATTCACCTTATGCACATATTTGCTTAAATTAACTTATAGTATATAGTAATCATGTTTCCTACATTCTTTGACGATCATCATTTGGAGAATATTCTTTCTAAGCCAAATGAAAATTTGTTTTGGATGAGGATGATCGTCTCAGAGTAGGCACACAACCTTAAGTTTCTGATAACAGCTTTATCCAAGATTAAAGTTTGAAGTACTGAATGGCTCGAGTAAATTGTACCAAATAGTAACTCTAACCTTTCAGCATTCACCACTAGTAGATACAACAATCATATAATGAAGCATCTGCAAACATATTCGTTAAAAAATCCAATATGCTCATAAGCTTACAAATATATGCGCTGGAAACCTATAACATTAATATTTCATACAACCAGGTTCTGCTTCCACAGTCATCTAAACCGTGCACGTTAGCTTATCAGAACAAAAGTGTATACTATAATTTACACAGTTTTCATTAGAATTTGTAAATATCAATTTTCGTAGCTCCTCTATATGTCTCCCCCCTTGACCGAATCATCATGTGGATCCACGCATAATTTGGGTATTGTGGATAATTGTGCCCACGAAAAGAAATAGTGAAGGCCCAGAGGCAAGATATTCATTCTACTTCACCTCTGATATGTGCCAACTAACCAAAAAACAACAACTTCCTGGGCTACACCTTGCGAAGTCCCTTCACATCAATTGCCACTTTTATGGATTCAAAAGATTTGCACCTTCTTTATAATTCTCATCCCGGATCCATTCTAGACAAAGAAGCTTAATTCCAGGATTTCATAATAGTATACCACTGTAAACTACAAGGAAACTCGAAACCCTAAAAACCCCATAACTACAAAATCTACAGATAACTAGACGGCTTTTCATGATGTAAATGCACATCACATCAAATTCATGGATCTTGGTCTAAAGCTCAAACTCATTACTAATGCAACAGTCTCTCAAATAGGGCAAACAAAAAAGTATAAGGAGAGATGAACCTGCGCCATGGTCAATCCCTTGGCCTGGTTAGACTTAACAAGCTCATCGTACTGCAGCTTAATCCTCCTCTGCATCGCACTAGCAAACGATGAGAAAGGAAAGGGGCAATCCACACCCTTCCCTCCCCCTCCTCCTCCTCCTCTCTCCTTTCCCATCCCATCACCGCCGTCCACCGTTGAAGCCCCACCCTTCGTCTCCTCCCCTCCACAGTCCGATCCCCCGCGCTTCTTCTTTCCTCTCTTCTTCCGCCTCTTCTCCTCCCCCTTCCGCTGCTCTCCCTCCTCCTCCCCTCCGCCGGCGGCGATCGTCGCCTCCCCGTCGGTCTCCGCCGGCTTCGGCGCCGTCCTATCGTCGACGGTCCACTCGGGGAAGATTTTGGGATTGTCTAGGGTTTGGTGGGTGGTATCCTTCTTGTTCCTGTGGGCCTTGAGGTAGATGAGGAAGAAGGAGAGGGAGGAGACAAGGAAGACGAGGAGGACTAACGAGAGTGGTGGTTGCGATAGCGCCGCCATGGATGGGAGCTCTTCATCCCCAAGAGAGAGAGAGATAAAGAGGAGGTCTTTGACGGTGCGGAGTAGAGTCGCAAAGGGGGCAAGAGACGGCGATTCCCTTATTCTGTCAAATGCTTTGTATTTTAGGAATACGTGTTGGGGAAGGGAGGGGCGGAGCTGGCGATTGCCTTTTGCTAATTTACAGAAACGTCCACTAAAATAGGAAATTGCATAATGGATCCTGCTCTCTTCCTCTTTTTGCATAACAAACCCTGTGAAGAATGAATTCTTTCGAATGCTCCATTTTCTTTTCTCTTCTGCGATCAGTTTGAATTAAACAACGAGGATATGTTGGTTGACTTCAGACATCTCTTATTATAACTTTAATTTAAAAAAATAATAATAATAAACTTAAGCTAGACAAGATATTTAAAAAGAGAACGACTTCTATGAGCTCCCCCTATCAGTATTGATGAGTGAAGTCTTCATGGTTGATATTAACCATTTATTTTCTACGGCACCACCAGCTCTATCCAACTGGACTTGCAAGTTGAAATCCTTAGCTCTTCAGCAGCAAGTTTTGACCTCAAAAACTTTCAAAATGTTTCAATGTCTTGTTAAAAAATTGGGATTGCTAACTTTAAGACTCAAGTCCATGTCAATGTTGAGCTACTTGGTCGAGTTGGCTTTTACTGGAGAAATCCTAAATATTAAGAAGCAGAGGAAGTTTTTTGTAAGATGTATAAAATATAGGAGGTTATTTGCAGAAAGGTCCCCCCCTCTCTCCTTCGCGAAGCCACCCAAGTCGTCACACCCGATATATATGAATCTTAAACTAATGATCGCACTCCTTCTGTCGCCCTCGCTTCTTCTACACTAAAATCGCAGGAGCGCTTCTTCTTCCTCCTAGGGGCCGGAGGAGGTGATACCAAACACTAAACCCTAGCCCCGTGGGAAGGAGAAAATTGTTGAGTTTTTTTTTTTGACCTTGTTCTTTCTCTTCTTCTGGTTTCAGCGATGGTGCTCGGATCCATGGAAGGGGGTTTGGAGTCCTCGGGAAGAGGGATATCGCCGTCGAAGTATCCTCAGGTTCCTCTCTCTCTTTTCTTTAGTTCTTCTTGTTTCCTTGTTGGATTTAGGTGCTATATGTGAAAATTTTAGGCATAATCTTTGGTCATTCTCCAACACATTGGTAATTTCTAAAAAGATGAGATGAAGTATCATGTTCCTGTCGTTAAAAGGTGGTCTAGTTAATATCTTTGTTGTGTCTTCCAACTTGGATGATTCCTCATGTAGTCCAAGGCTCAGATTACAGTTAATTCGTGAGGATAGTAGTAGGATGAATTGGAAGTTGGTCAATAGAGAGAAATTTTGTTGATGAAATTTAATTTGCAGTGGATGAAGAAGATGATAAATTAGAACAAGGAGAAGAGAAAATAGATAAAGGAAGAAAAATATTAAATCATGATTTTCTTCAATCTTTTCGATAAATCATATAAAAGCGGTGTGTTTATTGAATGAACCTTGTTTATTTCAATCATGCATGATCCTGTTACAGATGCATTTGCAGAAATATGAGTGGATAAAAACATAAGATCCTTCAAAGAAGTTCTCTAGTGTGGCAATTTCACAGAAGGCTTCTCTGAAAGGGGACTTTGGGTCTAAGCAAAAGTTGTCTAAGAAAAGTTCATAAATTTCCAACTTTGATTTGTCTAACCATCAATGCTAGTCAATATTCTACCATAGAGTTTTGATTGTTAATGCATTTGAGATGCTTGGGCATCTAGGATCTAGATAATAGCTCTTACATATTTGTCACTTATATTGACTTGAAATGTTGATACACAAATAAGAGAAAGATTTAAAGAAAAATTTAAGCTGAAGTTGGACCTTTCTAAAAAAAACCTGACATACCAGTCCCATCTGTTATTCAATCGTTTGTATGCCTGGCAGGAAAGAAAATTAACTCAGTGTATTATCTTTGACCAACATCAAAGCAATTTTTTATTTCGCATGACTGGTATCAAAGCCAGATAATCGACAAAGATAGCATCGAGAACGTGAAAATTTTGAGCCGCCAGAACTTCAATTTGCGTAGCCTACCAGCCATTGTTCCCAAAGATTACTAGATTAGTATGCTGGTTGATTATGTAAAGCAGTAGATGGACGCTGGTTTTGATATTTAATGCTGCCCATTAAAGAATTAACATCTTGTAATGAGTTCATAGTACTATATAACCAATTGCAGTTTGAAAATGAGTTTCTGTAGAAGAAAAAGAATGATAAAGTTAAAAAAAAATTTCTTTTTACATATTTTAAGTGAAGTCTATTTCTTTTAATTAGTTAGAGTTCCTCTGACTGAGTTTTAATTGTGTATGGAAAAGTGAAAAGAGTTCTGATAGGAATCTGCTTGTTCACTGTGTTGAAATGTAGAATATTCTCGAAGACATCTGATCTACTTGCTTTATCTTGATTTGGTAGTGTTGTCAAGTGCTCCCTTGGAAAGGAATACCTGATTTTTCATATTTCAAGTATATATCTATCCTGATGAGACTGAATTTAGGAAACAATCTGAAATTATTATCTGTAAATCAGGTGGCCTGTTGATTTCTTGAAGTTGCACTCTAAAGGCTGTATAAGGTATTTGAATTGATGGTGGTGTTATGTATTAAATTGTATCATAGTTGTTTCTTTATTATTCTGCGTTAGATCCTTCCAGATTCTCAAATCTCTTCTCTGTACTGCTACTTGGCAAAAGGAGTAACAAATCTAGCATGTCAGTTATGCTACAATTCTTTTGTGGAAATGTTGTGATTAAGCTAGGATTTGCAGGTGATTTTTTGGCATATATGATATTATCATCTATACAATATCTGACAAAATGAATCCTGCCATGATACAGGTGACTATTGATTCTATTGACTTGAAATTTGATCGTGCTTCTCATCAGATTTAGATATTGCATAATAGAGAAAGTAGGAGTCCAATTTTCATTTATAATGTTGCTGGACATTGCAGAATCTGCTTATAAACTTTTTCTGTTATTTATTGTCAGATAGTCAAGCTGCTGGATATTTAATTTGATGGTACTGTATTGTAATATCATTGGACAACAAAATGGGATGCAGGCATCTAACCAGATCTCAAGACAGACAGATTGTTGGCTTTCCAATCCATGTTGATAAGAGATAAGCCTACATGGGCTGGGTTCTCTCCAAGGTTATATTTAGGTATCTTTCCCCTATGAAGGATAAATATAGGGAAGGATGCACTATAGGTGTTCAACTAGGACTTCTTTTGATCTTTAGAGGACTTAAAGTGAATACTTGATCGTCATTTGCTGAGTGAAGCTGAGCAGGGAGCCAATGTCTGCATTTGGTTGTTGTTATCCTCATCCCTCTACATATTTGTATTCCTTGTAACTGGCCCCTTTTTGGACTCTTGCAATTCTGAATCCTGATAAACAGAGCCTATACTTTTGCTAATCCATGGTGATTGCTCGATATAATAACCTGACCAACCTATCAATGCCATGCTGTATAACTGGCTAAATCTGGGCATATCTTCCTTCCATCTTTAGGGGGCTATCAAATGTGAACAAGTTTAACGAGATATCTTGCATCCTTCACTAAAGACTAACTTTGAGGAATTGATGAACTATGCGATTATTTTTGGCTAGTGGATTTTGGTTTGCCTTATATAGTGATAACTAATCAATGTTAATATCTTAACTCGGATCTTTAGATTATGGGCTTAGCTAAACTTTCTGTAATTGACAAGTCATGAAGAATTTTGTGACTGGGCAGCTCATGGAGCTGATATATTAATTTTTGGGTAAACACTGCACTATTGGTTCTACCAACTTTTGTCTTATCAAGGGTTTGGCTAATCAGTACTCTGGTAAAAGCATCCTACAGCCAGTTAAGATTAGTGAGACACGAGCATTGACTTCAATGTTTTGTGGAATACTTTGAACACTAACATTGTAATGTATGTGACATGTTTGGGTGAAAAGATAGCAATTATAAGTGTAAATCTCATAGCTGAACTTGATATAAAATCATATTCACAAATAAATGGCTTGAACTTTCTCATATACTGTTACACTTTTAATGCGAGAATGAACACTATGCTCTCCTAGATGTATGCATGAGCGTGCATTGTCTTATTTATTTGCAGCCTTCTCCAGCAAGCTGGTCAAATTTTGGACTGGAACTGCTTCAAATACTGGTGTCACAGTCCCTCTTGGTGCTGCTAAGGATTTGGTTTGGCTGGTTCTGTTCAATTTCACTGTATGTTGAATGTCGTGGTCTGACAGGTATATAATTAGTTCCAGAGTATCTGATTAGATTCCGAATTCTTCTTTCTGAAGCGTACAGGAAGATTTCTTGGGTTACTCCTTACTTTATTTTCAACATTGCTCTGAATTAAATGATCTCAACTTCTTTTATATCCTATCTTGCTTTGTGTATGAAATAATTTAGGTAACAGTAAAAACTGAAAGTGTTATTATATTGTTATTAATTTTTTCTTGAAACTATGAATCTGTTGTGGTTGATTACTGGTTCTTATGGATACACTTTTTTGCGGTGGATGTGATTGATACATTATTGTTACTGCTATGATATCCTTTTCTCTAGAAGTTCCTCAGGTTTACATGGATCCAATAATTGGTAGTGCACAATGCAAACTTTATTAGCTTGCAATCAGGAAGCTTTAACCAATTGTCCTTTGAAGCCTACCATGCTAGAAGAGATGGCCCAAGGGTTCTCGGGTCCTTTTGTCTGTTGCCAATTTATTGATGACTAGTTTTGAGTCTTACAGGTCTCTTTAGCTTATTATCCATTCAATATTATCCTGACAATGGGATGCTAAGGAAGTTACAGATAATCAATTCCTGGCTAAAGTCCATCTCATACAAGCAAGTTGGACAAGTAAATGATTTGTTGAGTTGGTTCCTTGAGTAATTTGTGTGGGGGCACTGTCTTGCAAGCAGGTCAACTTAGAGATTAGAATTTTCTTTTCTGTTTTTCTTTTCTTTGGGATTTTTACATAATTGCTAGTAATAACTTTCAAAATATTATAATTACTACTACATTCTTCAGCATATCATAATTGGCATTGAAATCATTGTGCTCTTTCTGAAAGATCATTCCGTTAGTTAAATCTAACTAATCAAAGATTATTTTGTCCTTGCATAAATTATTTAACATGATTTAAAAACTATCCAATATTTTACCTAATACCATAGATTCATAGCACAACAGGAAATACCTTTTTTTTTTATGTTAGACAATATCAGTAATAAATAGTTTACATACTAAACAAGGATATTTTTGTTGTTTACATATATTAATTCTAACAATGATATGTGAGAAATATTATATTAAGTACTAATCATAATGACAATTCTGAAAGAGTTGAAAGATTTTATTGACAATTATGACATTTTAATGATTTTCTAAAGAATGTAACGGCAATTATAATAATTTGAAAGTTTCCAGTGGCAATTATGTGAAAAACTCTTTTTTGGTTGAGAAATCTTGAGATTAGTGTTTCTTACAGTTCTAACCACCCAAGTCCTCCCAAATAAAATTCGGTGTGGCCAGAAATACAATATATATTTTGAAGCTCTATTCTATCTACCTTTCTTCCTTTGTTTGATGTTGTAACTATCATTTGATAGACAAATCATGTTACCTTCTGTAGGGACCCATTTGATGCACATGGTACAACTTGCTAGATCCTTTGAGCAGGGAAGGTATGTCAGTACAACTGCTTGGACATAGTCACAGCCTACCAGGATCCTTGGAACAGGGGAAAAGTATAACCACACTAGTCACCTCCTCACTATTATCCAACCCTTTTCATTTTGTGCTCTGCCTAGTTCTGTAGGGCCACAATAGAACAAAACATGCTTCAAAAATGTGAGTTTTACCACTGATAGTCAACCTGATATTAACACTCATATATTGGTGATTAATTTCCAGTTAAAGTAGAGCAATTTGATACAGGAACTTGTCAGATAGGTTGCCAGGTAGAACAATCTACCTTGTTGTTTGGTATTTGTAAACCCTTTTAAACCTTTCTTCATCACTGTAAAAACCTAACTGGGTCTCCTTTCTTGCTCGGCATGAAGCTCTACTATTTTAGTTCTTAGAAAAAGACTATATTTAAGCAACGGTATTTGATCGTTCAAGCTATAGATGATTAGATGTAGTTGTTATTTCCCTATCACTTTATGCTACGTTAATATTACTATACTTGCTTGAAAGTGGTACCCTTTTTGCAGGAATCTTAAGCTTCCTGAGAGGACACACTCGTTACAACTTGTGAGAACCATATATCTCTTATGGGCCATATGGTAAAGTGACAAATTGCCCCTGTCAGCATCTTGAATGTTTTCCCGAAGAGGAAGATGCCTTGTGAGACTTTTCAATAGACACTATACAAACATACAACATGTCAAATGGCCAACCTCGCGGGGGAGTGTTTAATTGGACCATGAGTTCACCACTTGACCCGGGCAACTATTAGAGCAAAAGGTAGATGTCTCTTCTTTTTTTTTTTGTGATGAACCATGGACTTGTTAGGGGGGGGGGGGGGGGGGTCCGACCCACTTTAACACTGAGCTCTGTTCATTCTAATCTGAATCCTCTTTCTTTTTTAAAAGGTTGGGTCTACTTGTCTGCACTGCACCAATTAGTGAGGAGGACCTGGATGTTTCCATAGTTGGTGCATGATCTCAGTAAGGTATTGTCATATGGCTATTGTTTGGTCATCAACGTTGGCTAGTCAGACTGGGAGTATGCTTACATCCAAGTGTTTATCCTTATCCACACTTCGTATCAGGTATGAACTTCGAAATAGATTCTTACTGTTGTCAGCAGTGCTTTTTGATGCCTGTTTCTAAGCTATCATTCTACTGAACTTCACAATAGGTCATACTAACCTTTATTACAATTTACAATATTCAGCTTTACGAAAAACACCCTCTCTAAACACATTTGTAATTTTGTATACATGCCATAATGATAATGAAGAAACAACCCTACTTCTGATAGGGGGGATAATGAAGCTCTGAGTCTTCCACATCCTCCTGTTCATACGGCAACTTGATCCAAATTGTCCCTCCTCCACCACTGGGACAGCCCTATAGCTGTTGTAGCCTTCTCTAGGCCCTCCGTACAGGATGCTACCCCCCACACAGCCCAAACTCCACACTGCTCAATATGAGCTGCTGTGTCTGGTCAAAGTCTCAGAACCCCATTGACCCAAATCCCTCTCCCCCCACTCCCCCTCAACCCCACCTAATTCTAGTTGCTTCTTGGAGGTTGTGAAGCCATGTCTCTGTGTGCCACGCCATAACTCTAAGTTACATTTATATACTGTAGCTTCCTATTTACAGACCCGTCTTCTTTATGTCTATATATGTATGATATTAATAGTAACCATTGATGGGGCAAACTCAGTATTGACAGGGTGTTTGGCAGTGGGGCTGTGAAACCCTGCACGGTGCTCTACTTCCTCTTTCATGCCCCTGAGTCAACAGGGGTGAATGTTTGGCTTCCTTGTTATTCGGATGGGCATTCTTCCTTTCATTCTTACCGTGGGAAAGTTTACGACGTGGTCCTCCTCGGCCACCCACCTGTCGCAACAAGTCATGAGGGTTCCTAATCATTCATGATATGGCACCACACCCATCAACAAAAACTACTCATCCATATGATTATTGCAACATACCAAAAGATGATAGGAACAAAGCGACCACAAAGCTAAACACTAATAAGTTAAAAATGAATAAATCATGCCATTTTGTTTGTATATATTATTGCTATATATGGTTTGATTTCGAGTTCTTGGGAGAGTTTGTGGTGGCATCATGTAACATGGTGAGTAAGTGCAAATGGTTATATTATAGTCTTTAATAAGTAGGTAAAGACATGTGATCTATCTTTAATATGGATATTTGTAGGGGTGTTTGCATGTTTAATTGAAAGCAAAGTTTGGGAGACAGGACGACACCAAGTGGCTGCAATTTGTAGAGGTGCCCAAAGAGAAAAAAAAAAAAAAAAGAAACACATGGAAACTAGGCGCTAGTTAATTGTGTGTACCACCATAGCAAAGGCATGGTAGTACGATGGCCATGTGAGGTTGCCTGACATGATGAGGCGAGGCGAGGCGAGGCCCCCAAACATATCCCACTTGGCGTATGACACATGCAAATCTATGAATCTCGTGCACACGTGCGGGTCAGTGCAAGTGCCCACGTACGTACTCTCTGGCCTAAACGGATATGTCGGATGGAATTGGCGGATGCACACATGTGCTCCATGACCCTACCTGTGAGAGCATGATGCTTGCACATATATGGTACGCAATACAAAAAGGAATACACCAACCAGAACCAGAGGTAGTTAAATGGAGAGATAGGATGATGGGCTACATTACACTATCCCCTTACGTGAAGTTTGTGACCAAGTGGTGGAGAAAGATGGAAGCTTCCAGCCTGGCCAGATCCAGCCCCGGGCATAGCCTCTGCCCTCCTCCAAAAGGTGTAAAGCTACAAGTACTCGTGTCCTTCGCCTGTGGTTGGGGTTTACTAGTTAATGACAATAATAACCAGATGATAATGATGATGATAATAACACTTTTAGTTAAACAATTACAAACTAGATGAAGAGCTAACCAAAGACATTTTTTTGCATGAAGTTTGACTACAACTACTTTCTTTCTTTCTTTCTTTCTCTTTCTTTTTATGTATGTTGCGCCCATGATTTGTATATATATATATATATATATTTAACTCTTTCTTTCTTTCTTACCTTCCATCTCCATGGATTGAACTTGTAGGCATCCCTATAAATATTATCGTCGAGGTGGACAGATCGAAAGTATGTGAAAACACACCATCCTTTAGGGATGAAATGCCCCTTGATCTCAACGTCCTTCACAGCTTTGCGCATTATGCCACTAATGATGTTCCCCATACGTAAAGTCTCCGTAATGACCTGCGCAGAGTTGTGATATTTCTGTAGTTAAAGAGTGATTTTAGTGGTAATCTCGTGTATGATATTTGTAGAATATAAAGTAAAATAAAGGCGGCCTACGTGTTGTGTGAACGATAAAGACATGTAGTCCGTCCATTGCAAGGTTTCTCCCGTCATTGACTTTCGCCTCTTCAATTCCATGTTTTCCTCCTGGAGAGTCACGAGTTTAGTGTTATATATGTACACGATGAAATCAATAGGGCCCAAAAGTCCAACAGTATCACTGGCTTTTGCTTCATGTACTCAAGACAGCAGAGTTAAAATGTTGGCAAATCATCTTCGCATAAGTGTTTGTTTGCAGATACAATGAATGAATCAATCCCTTATGTCAGGTTGTGTGTTCCCGTGCAAGATGCAAGGAGATATAGTTAATTAGATAAATAAGTTTATCGTATGAAACAGACTGGTACTGATCTGATAATGACCGTGGCATGTAAGTCATAAGAATTATTCTGTAAAGACAAATCATCATTGTCATGGCCAACAACTATTAGGTGACTCGATAACTATGTTTAATACTACCTGATTAATTATCTAGTATGACTTTTCTAGTGGAGTTAAAAGAGGAGGATTGACTAAGTCTTGACAAGTACTAGTAACTTTTATTATTATAATATCTCATTTCGAAGGTACACCAATTTCTGTCCTTATAATCATCTATAAATTAGTTTGATAGAATTAAGAAACATACAAAACCTTAATTAGCAGGGCATGGCATGGTTGTTACCTCTAATTGTTGGAGAGCAAGTGGGCACTCGCTGAGGTACTTGACTGATAAAGTGACAAGAACGGGGACGGAATCCTCCGCCGGTATCATCAGGTCGATCATGTTATCGGATATCAGATCGTCGGTCAATTGGTGGCTACTATCGTTGATCAAGACATCGATGGCGTCTCGGGGGGCGCGTCCATTGTTCTTGCTCCTCTTCTCCTTGATGATCTTTTGTACTAGCATAGCCATCCTCTTCTTTGCCTACATGTACACATGCCTCTACTAAGTTGGAAATGAATGAGAATTTTATTGTCATGCAATCTTAGGCATTAATGGAGTAGCACTGGACTTGCCTTTAGTGATCTATAAAGCCTACTCCCTGGTAGCTTAACTGGTAAGGACATCAACCCAGCAATAAATTCCTGGAACTGTTGCTTTAGGAATTGCATTTCCTTCCCTGGCTCTAAACCAATCAATCCTTTCACTAGTATTTGGAACACAATCTGGTGACATAACCAAAATTAGCTCATCAAATGCTTTTCTTTTTTTTATTTATTTTTTTTTGGTGAGAGAGAAAGAGAGAGAGAGAGAGAGAGAGAGAGAGAGAGAGAGAGAATTGAGGACTTAAATGTGTCCTTATTAAATACCAATTGCCGCTGGGATTCAAACTCAAAAAAAAAACTTTTAACCAACTGAGTAGTACTATCCCATCGGCGATTGACTTGTTATTTTCATCACAATTTTGAAACTATCAAACTTTCCAAAAGGTTATTGTGTTATTTGCTTGTGAGGCATCCACAAATTAATGATGAAAACAATAGGTAGGCATAAGCAGTGTCCAACCCCAAGTGCATTAAATTCTCCAACTGTGCCCATTCTTAGACCTCACATGTGGTGACTCTAGTGTGTGACATAGAATGGAAGAAGGAGGAGGAGGAGAAGAAGAAGAAACTGACCAATTTGGCCTCATCTTGGATGTAGATGATCTGACCACCATCCTTCCAATCCCTCATCGACGACGAGACGTACCGCTGCATGTCGCTAGTGATCTGACATTTAAGCTGGGAGGACTTGAAGAAGGCGCCAATGAGACCGTGAACTCTCCTCTGTAAGCTTCCATTGATCAGCAAAATGGAGGATTTCCCCATCAATTCAGTGAGCGATTTCGGATACCAGGGCACGAAGGCCTTGGCGTCACTTTGCAAGACAAACCGGCTGACCTCGGCGTCCGTAGACACGATGGTCGGGCTACCGAAGATGTGCGACTTGAACACCTTCCCATACCTACAAGCATTTGATCAAACACTTGTTGCACATACATGAAATCATAACATATTAATACATATACCGTACTTAAAAACACTTTCACGTCGTAAGAAATCAAACGACGACGACTCACAATAGCCGACGCTTCTCCATGAAGCTCTCAGGGCGAGGGGAGTAAGCGCATGAGACGAAGTCGAGGGTCTCGCCAATGAGAGGCCACCCAAGAGTTCCTTTGGGCAGTTGGGCTCTTGATCTCCTCCTCTTCTTTATCTTCCAATTGCTATAGAGGTGGAGGACTGATCCTTGTAGCAACACGAGGATGGCTATGGCGACCCACATGACCAACAACCAAATGGTCATCCTGCAACCTATGCTTTCGAGGTGGCCTGCGGGAGGAGATGGTCTTACAATTTAATCTACGGAGAGATTAGTGAGAGAGGGGCAAAGGAGGAGAGGAAGGCGAGTGGAAATTTTGTTGTTCGAGAAGCCAAAGTACAAAGACCCATTTCAAAGGGGGCTATGCCAAAAGTCCCTACAATTTAATGGTTGCATAGTCCCCTCGTGCCACAGTCCTCTCTCTCTCTCTCTAAACAAATTCTTTCTTTCTTTTTTCTTTCTTTTTTTTCTCCCCCGCAGCTGCTTACCTCGTGCACACATGTGAGGCCCATTCATCCCTCACCGGATCCCCTGCTTGCAATCCCAGGATGCACCAATTTACTGCTGCGCCCGTCTCATTATCCATTATTGGGGCCACTACAATTTGTACATCATTTTATTTTCTCCCCCCCCCTTCGACTTTCATTTTAAAATAAAACGTTTAAATTTTTTAACAATTATTTTAACCTACCCTAACCACATACATAATTATAATTTCTCTACTTCAATAAGAATCTAAGTATCTAATTATCAGATCATCTCAGCCAACCAGTTAGCTTCTTAGTTTGAAAGGCTTCACATGTGGCAGCAGCAAAGGCATGGGCTTAATTTAGAACACCATTCCTTTGGCTTTCCTTTTAGCTATGGCTATTAAGTCTTTTTCTGCATACATTTCTTATCAACTCCCCCTTACCATCTCCTTGCTTTGGAAAATTCCTTTTGCTTTGACACATGCCCACTTTTAGCCGGTCACTTATTCCCGATTGACTGGAGTGGCGCTCCCTGTAACCCGGGATGTGCGAACTCTTCATGCACCCAATCAGACTGCGCCACATTCGTCCGGGTTAGCAAGTAGACACTCTACCTAAGTTGTGGAGAATCTAGTGTATCCCCCCCTTCACATGCTTGTACTCCCCCCACTTGTAGAAATTCTAGTGGAAGAATAATATAGCCAATTAATTAATTGTCTCTATACACAGCATCAAAAATAGTGAGAAATTCTTATGAAAAATTAAATGTCTCAACTGCATAGAAGAAGAAAAAGATAGTCTTATTCCCATCATTAAAAAGTTTAATCTTGTGATCAAGACCCAAAGCTGACATTAACAATGTACCTATCATGTCTCAATCTTTGTAGTATTGTGGTAGTTAGATGCTCTTTCTTTTCTTCTAGCAGAGACTTTTAATTAGCCCCCAACCAATCCTGCCATATACTTGTAACACTTGTTGTGTGTATATATATATATATATATATATTAAAAGAAATTTTGGCCAATGGATTAACTTTTGTTGTCATAATTGAGATTAATTAGTCTACTACTGCCTAGGTACCACCCCACTAGTATTCAATTAATCCCTCTCTCGTGTAACCTTTCTCTTTCAAAGTTAGATAACCCTTGGATTGGTACTAGTTGTACAAAAGTTAGGTGGGATATCAAACCCCATGATGTGACCATTTCAATTCCCCTCCATACTCCTCTATTTTAATTTTTTTAATCTAATTTTTTTATCATTTATTTTGTTTTTATTTATCACATCCTCCTCTCTTTAATCAATGGCCTGACACACTAAAGATAGATGCTCTTAATGACTCGATTTGATTGGCTACCAGCCAAAGATATCCATGATGTGATCATTATTTTATGGGAAAATTTGGAGGATTATGCTAACTATTTTGGTACTAAACAATGGCAATTTGACAGCCCCAATGGGCTACCTAGTGACTACACTTTGGAGCTGGTGATCATGCCTAATCTTTGATTAATTTATTCATTAATTAAATTAAGCATTCCACTTAAGGCAATTAGAGTGATGATAAAACTGGTGATGGAGTATTGTGTTAGCTGAATAAATTAACTATTATACCCGTGCTCTATCTCGTTTTTAACTTATAGTGCCCCAAACTTATACTCTAAAGTTTCCAAGTACTTAAATGGGCCAAGATACTGGATCCAGTTACTACAGGCCCATTTACTTATATGGGAGTGGATCCTCAGCAATTCGTATGTATGTAGGGATATCTTACTACCAGACAAAAATAGGTTTGCACCAACGTATTGATCGCACGTATCTGATACCTTTAAGACCGTTGGATTGATTGGCACGCTAAGGGAAGGAGAAAAGGAAAGGAATTAATCTGAGCCAAATGGTGAAATGGAGACAAAGAGTGAATTGACTCTAATTCTTCCTAGGTGTGGCATTTGCTAACTCCACAAGTTGACCAAATAATAATCCAAGAATTGTCTCTGGAAACACATACATCTGGGCAAATTGGAACCGAGGATTAAAATCAAGTATTTTAACCAAGCATTTGGAATCAACTTGCATAGTCTAGTCAGGATAGAAGAAGAAGAGCACTGTCCATGAGCCCAAATGGAGACAAAGATCACCCTGAGAAGCCCAAACATCTACAGCTATCTATCTACTTCTCTCAATTTGACAATTTTCAAATAATAGTTCCTTCTTCTTCTTTTTGTGTGGGTTTGTTGGATATCTTATCATGTCGTGTCAATTTCATTGGATCAGGATGATTCATGGCTCCAAAGTATATCTTGAGTTTGAGTTTTGACTCTTCTAAAGTATTTGTGGGGTCTGAGTTTTTTTTTCCCAATTTCTTATCAGAAAATAGATATTTTAGTAGACAAGGCTTCTGCCATTTTAGGGTTTATAGTACAAATGATGTACCTGTATATTAAATTATATAACTTTGTTATATATATATATATAAAAGTAGCAACAATGTAGTGATTATAGTATGATATAAGCCCATTACTTTGGTTATGGGTCATATATAGATATAGATATAGATGTTGGAGAACATCTTTCTGAAGATAATAGCACTAGAAACTTACTGGACTTATGTCATGTTACTCGACAAACATTGCAATGCTAGTCGACAAACATTTCTTGGAATCATGATTTAATGGGGTATGCATCTGGACTTCATTTCCCAACAAATAGCTTCTGCATTAGCTACTAGTGTACAAAACTTATAATTCACCAGATGTTAAGTTACAACAGAAGGAAAGGAATCATGCATTGATGATGATCAATAAGAAGCTTAAGAACATTACACATTAATCGATCACTCTACAAACTCTACTACAAAAACCAACAAAAGAACACAATAATAGGAATCACTCTACTACATGAACTTAAAAAAGAAGAAGAAGAAGAAGAAGAAGAAAAATCTCTTCTCTCATCATTTAACTCTCTCAGTTTATTCCTCCTACTTCCTATCACACCACAAGCATATTATTAATTAGTACACTCATAAGTCATAACGAAAGGACTACCTCAGCTATGAAACCGGTCCACAAGATAAAGCCATCAGCAGGATGGCTGCATCTCTTTCGTCTTGCGGGAAAACGCGATGGAAAGCCGGATTCTTGCTCAAATTTATCGTCACGTCGTCGGCGAAACAAGCATTAGTTTGATCAGAATTACTACGATCAGGAAAGTTCTTGCACCGTTTCTTGAATGGAACAGTGCGATCCACACCATGATCTGCTCTCTTCTCCTTCTTCACCTTGCTGTGTGTATCACTACGAATCAATCCGCCATTAGCAGCAGCAGCAGCTGCTGCTGCTGCCAAGGCTCTTCGCGCCTTCCTTTGCCTTATCCCGCAAGCGTTGCAAAGAGACTGCAACCATGGATATGTTAAGATGGAGGAGCAGTTGAGGTTATAAGTAACTAGAAATGAACAAGATGATTTGCATGCGTCGGAAAATTTTCCATACCTTGGGGCCTCGAGGGCCACTTCTCCATAGAGGAGTCTTCGTCGTGTTGCAATCTGAGCACACTCTAATGATACCAATCGGAGAATTATTGTTGTTATTGTTCTTATCGTTGTTTATGCTTCCATTGCGACCGAGTACTTCACCTTCTTCATCCTGAACTAGTACTTGCATACTTCTTCGCGGTTTAAATTCCATCATCTTCTTGATAAATCTCATCTTGGAAGACATCCACTTATTGCTGCCATGCAGATCTTTGTCTACAACATATAGATCACCCAAAGATTGCTTCACTATATCGTTGCTGCTACTGCTCTCATTGGTAGGGAACAACACTAGCCCATCACTTGATCCACTCACCATCATATGCTGCTCTCCAGGCTACAAGGAGTTAGACGAACAGATCGTGCACTTATCATTACTTTTTTTCTTTTCATATCACTTATTGTAAGAACTAAGGGCGAAAGAAATATTAGATCGGTTACCTCCTTTTGTAGTACTCCATCATTTGCTTCTTGGTAGAAGAAGTTATATGGCAATGGAGGAGTATGAGTTTGACGATCATATTGATCTCCCTCTACTAGAGGGATAGTATAAATATGGCTCATATAGAATCTAGAGAAGGAGAGTTGAAAAGGGCAACTAACAAAAAGGACTAGGATTTTGATCAAAGTAGTGTCATAAAGAGAGAGAACTCCCTTTTTATAAGAGAAAAATAACCACACACACACACACAAAAAAAAAACCCAATGAGGGGGGGTCTTCAGAAAGGAATTCACGTGATCCCTTTTACTAGCACGAGAGAGACATCACATAGCACAAAAGGAATGGCTAAAAAGTTAAAAGGGAAAAGTTTAATGTATTCCACTGTACATTAAATTCCAACTTGGTCATCAACCCCCCCCCCCCCCGCCTGCAGGTGTCTCTGAAAATTATTATGGGGTTTTGCTTGAAGCCATCTCTCTCTCTCTCTAGCCAAAAGGGCATTAAATGCTAGGGCAGGCTAAGAGACAGGACTAGCCCTTCATCCAACCAAGCTAAATCTAACTTTAGATTTTGCCATTCACTGGGAAAGGAGAAGACCCAAGAAAAAGAAAAACGGCTAGATGTCTTCTGCCTGGTTACTTGAAAGAGATATATCATCCATTAAACTCATATACCTCCATTCAGATGAGCCCATACAACTGGGGTTATTTGCTTACACTCGTGACCTCTTTGCGTAGAGACTTTTATCTATCCCACTCGACTGCCTTTGGGATTTTACCTCGTTGTTATTGATATGGATTGATGAACATATATCTACTTCATGCTTTTTAGATGGACAGTACCTAGATAACATTGTCCCCTTAATTTGAGGGGAAGTGTGATGGATTTGAATGATATCTAGGATGGATACGTATAAGGTGTTTGAATCACTCTTGGGCATAGAGAGATGATGATGATGGTGAAAGTTTTCAATGCCAAAATATTTTAAGGCATAGGGATCAATTGTGGAGTGAGTCCAAGAAAGTGTAACTTTCAGAAGGGTCTGCAAATCCAAAGTGGCATTGGTTGGTGCTACAAGACATTCCTCTCCATGCTACATGGACCCTCTCTCTCTCTCTCTAGATCTTTCTCCCTTGAGATCTCTCTATCTATCTCATAATTAAAAACAATCCATTTTCTATAGTAGAGAAGGAAAGTAACTATTACAAACATTTTAAAGATATTCTACAAACAGCATGACTTATCAATTTATTAATCTTTAATAACTTCTATCTCAGATAAAGTGTTTGTGGCCATAATATTATTCAAAAAGAATAGTAGCCATCAAATAACTCGAGTTCACTTTTAAATGCTAGCATGCAAAAGAATCTAAACCTAGGAATCTTACAAGTTAATAGGCAGAGAGATGCAATAATAACCACCACCACAGAAATAGAATAAAAATAAAGATGTGGAAATTTTCTCAATTGTTTATGCACCCTTACATTGTAGATAAATGAGGACAAACTTAATTGTTTTAGGTGATCAATGTCTTAATCCAGTACTATTTTGGCACAGGAGCAAAAATACGTGGTCCAGGAGGACACACGCCTCCAAGGATTCTCTTCAATTTTTTTTTTCAAATACTAGATAGATAGATAGATAGATAGATAGATAGATAGATAGATTTGTGTGACTAGACTTATGGTTCAACTAAGGCCACATTTTTCTACGTTACACCCCATAATTTTGAGGATTTTTTAAGGCTTCTTGTTATCTTATTTTACTTCTCTCCGAGGGTGTGTTTAGTTAACTTAACACCATTTCACTGTACTGAAAAACATAGGAAAGGGCATAGATAGATGCAATGCCAGAGAAGCAAGAGGTAATGGAGCATAAGATGAGGTCCAAGATTGACCTAAATGGAAGCTATGTTCTAGTTGACATAACCTGAGAAGTGGCAGATTTGACTGTCTTCTAGTAAATATCTCATATCAGAAGCTATGCAGAGCAGCAGAGAGAAGACAACATCAATTCAATGACCAACAAACTCAGAAAACCAATCAGCACTCCTGAGATGCCATAGCTTTATCAGAAACCATCTTTACATGATACAAAAACAAAACTTCCCCTGAGGTTTGATCCATTTCAGATCCTGTCATATGGAACTCAATCCCAATTAAGCAAATAAAACTTCTAATGCTAAGTTCAGAAGAAAGAGAGATTTTATTTTTTATTTTTTATTTTTGTCAGATGGTCTCTCAATGTAGTAATCAGACCTTGGACCACTTGGTAGTCTGATTTGATTGAATTCCCTTTATCTCTAGATATCGAAGTTAGTAGAATTTAAATTGAGAATAGAAAGGACGAAAGTACATTATAAATCCCCACAAAGGAGCCCTTTCAAAGCACCTAGATCACAAGTCACATGATCAAGAAACTCGCACTAAACATGGACATAGTGGATGAGCTGCTAAAACTTTATCATCTACATCAGCTTACAAGGACCACCATAATGCAAGATTGTCTTCATGCGTAGGCCGTTCTGTTTACTGTCATTTTACCGATCATACATACCGTCTCTCCACATAATAAATCTACTGGCATCTTGCAAGATTAGTAGTTCAGATGATTAAAAAAACAGACATTTAATTTGTTTGGCTAAACATTGAAATTGGAAGGAAAGTGGAAGGAGAAGAGAAGGGGGGGGGCCATGCAAGATGCCAAATTAGGAAAGGGACCAAGAAGAAAGTTGGCCCTACTGGATTCTGTGGATTCGATGGCCCCCCTGTCTGTGTGATCTTGTTATTATTATCTTTTTTCTTTCAGTTATGACAACTGATCATTTACACAATCAAGTGAGATCTAGACACATGTTGTTTATATCCTTTGCTTATGTATAATAAGCTTAGGCCTAGCTCATTGTGAGAGATCTTGTTGTTCTTCATTTTTATCTTATTTGATCTCATTTCAACCTGAGTACAAGAAACTTGCTCAATGTCTAGATTAACTAGTACTTTAAGATCACTTGTTAGGCATTTGTCTTCTAATGCGATATCCCGCGAACTTTGATCGGTAGACTGGTATCGGAGTTGATGAAGGGGGCGCTCATTGGATAGTCAGGCTCTGCAAGCATCCCAGTCGTCATACTTCAGTGCCATCTTCAACCTTGTAATCTCTTCCTCTGGGCATAGGTTTAATCCTTCACCAAGAGGCATGAGGTTATTTGTCTTCTTTAGGCCAGCTGAGTTCTGCACAACAGAGCATCAAGTGGTGTAAAATTCATCAAGTTGATCACTACAACTAGTTCAATCTGACATACTGAGTTCTAAAACTCACAAGCCATCTCCAAGGATTGAAATGATGAGGGTCCTCAAACGAGGAAGGATCCAGCTGCACTGCTTGGAAGTAGGCCATGACATTAAATTCTTTTGGAACAACATACCCTGAACAAGGTAATCACAAAGCCATATGCCAGTTCATGCCTACAATTTCTCTGAATTCTCCAACAGCACAGTCCAGTGACACCATACAGATATTTTAGTCCATAACTTTGGATATGACTAACAACATTACCGAGTTGCAAAGTCTGATCGATGATAAGCCTTAATAACAGTAGATACATAACATTTACACAGCTGGTTTAAGTGATAAAGAGTCTGTCGGATGTACTATAATTAAGCCTATGATAGATTCAAAGGTAGTCATGCTTACACAGTTTGTAAATTCCTTAGACTTGTATTCATCTAAAGTGAGTTTGGTCTCCTCTGTTTTGCTTCTTTATGTTAACAACCTCTTGGTGTTCTTCCTGCAAAAGACAACCAAATTCAAGTGCAGTAATTATGAAAGAGAACAAGTTTTATGTTCTTACCGGCAATTGTCCGATTGTCTTAGGACAGCCTTTCATGTTCTTCATATTCCAACCAAGAAGGTACTTATGTCGGTTCTTACGGTGTTATCTCCCTTCTTTGGCATATTCTTATCCATGTTTTTTTAAAACATTTTAATAACATTCTCCCTCAACTTTGTTACAATATTTAGGAAGTTACTAATTTCTTCCTCACCGAAAATGACAACATCAAAATTTAGAAGATGACTGGTGGACTTAGTTTCAGAGGCAGTTTTCAGAAAGTTTCATATAGTTTCAGAGGCTGTTTTCAGAAAGTTTCAAGTACTAGTATGTTATTATGCTTTACATACACATGAACAACCTGGAGAGCATTCCTGCATGAAGTTTCAGGCAGACTCAGAGGAACAGAAAAAAGACCTCTCGTGAAAGAGAGACCTCCCTGCCATAATAACTTGAAGATGGAATATGCAAACACTGAATTATAACCATGAAGTGAAAATATAAATGGCGACTTTAACATCCTAATATCCTATGAACCACTAACCTGGTAATTCCTAATAACTAACCACATGATTCAGTATTCAAGTCAATATTATCTGCATCATTCTTTACATTCTGTACATATATGAACTTTTGAACACAAAAATCCAAGTCATATGGAGGATTGCTCAGAGCCATAAAATTTCAGTGTGCAGGTTCCATGGAGGACAGGAACAAAATTAAGATGAAGCAGACTTGTCTTAGTGTGAGCCATTCTACTTACAGTAAGTCTCATCTCTGTATCAGAAGAAATTGCATCATTGAATATAATTCACAACCACCAGCAAGGAGAAGAAAGGCAGAAAAATATTCCATTTTTCCTGCATATACAGTAAGTCTCATCTCTTTATCAGAAGAAATTGCATCATTGAATACAATTCACAACCACCAGCAAGGAGAAGAAAGGCAGAAAAATATTCCATTTTTCCTGCATATATAGTAAATTGATTTACTCTGAATGAATATTCCTAATGTTTTCAAATCAAAACAACGGTTTTATCATATATCAGTATGATGGACCAGATATATTCATCATTCAGATGCTTATAACCCAATAGTGATGTAGATTTATTATATATTTTTTTTGACCAAAAGGCCGCAGCCCTGTTTCATTGAAGTTGCTGATGTTAGATTACGACCTGCATCTCACCTGTGGCCTGTCATAAGAAGCTTATGAAAAAGGCTAGAACTTTTCTTTGATGTCTTCGACACACAAGCAAAATCATAGCACTATGCTTAATTTTAAAACATTAGCTAACAAGAAATTCAACTACGAATTTATATTTGTATCTGAAGAAGATACAATTGCATTGCTTTAGTTGCAAATATTACCAAGAGAAATGAATAAGTTAAAAAAACACAATGAAACCAAATGATCATGTTGAAAAAAGACAGTACCTATAAGGTGACTTTGGACAATACAGGGGCCTTCATTGTCCCACATATTAAAGACACCACAGAAACAACAAATTAGAGGAGATATTAGACAATATACCAACATAAAGAGAATACTTTCTAAAATCATGGCCAGATAACATAAATGAATCTTACATGTCCAATGGCAACAAGAAGTATTTGTTTCAACCGGAAATTATATCAGTTTCTATAATAGCTCTGATAGACAAGAGAAGCATCTCAAGATATTCTGAGAACAATCAATAGCATGAAGAACAGTGGGTAGGCTATCACGATATAATGGGTCACAGACTCACAGCAGAGCAGCTCCAATATATGTCTCACATAAGAACATGCAAGGCAGCGCAAGATAGATTAGATGCCTCTCAGAACCCTCTGGTCAGATAGTTGAAGCCCTCTGTGTTATTACTGACATCAGCAGTCTCAATGGTGCAATCAAATGCTATAATCATTTCTCTTATTACTGAATTCTGGACCCTGATATTGGGAATTATTCCTGACATTTGTAGAACTCTACAGCTATACCATGTTGATGGTCGAAGTGGTCTATTCTCCATTCAGGTTACCCCTCATTTTATGCATTAAGCACTTGATAGCAGAATTGAACCAGGAAATGAAGCCGAACCATTGTTTGGAGCTCCATCTAACTTAAGAATGGAAGCAATCAAATTGTATATCTCCACGTTCTCAAAAGATGGCACTTTCCTGCCTCTCTCAAACTGAGGTCCATGGGCTATAAAGATAGTCCTCATTGAGAAGAACTTGTTGTCATAACCATGAGCTCCTCCGCATTCATTTCTCTTCGTCCTCTTCAACTCCACCTTGTAACCTTCTTCCAACATTCCAATGACCGGAGGAATCCTATAACTTGCAGAGTAATGCAGACGACCGGGCAAATCCTCTTTAAGGAAGATTTTAAGATAATTCCCATTCTCAACCTTCCCTGAGCTCAATCCTTCATTCATCTTGGCTACAACTTCAGACGTTGAGATACCATCTGGAGGCCGAATTGCAAGCAACGGGGTAGTAGATTGAACCCAATCATGTGGAATTTTTATCCATGGAGATAAATCATCAAGAAAAATCAGTTTTTTATCACAAGTACCTACCATTCCATGATCCCCTAACAAGATTATACTCACATCCTCAAAAATTCCTCTCTTTTCCAATCCCCCAATCAATCTACCAATCATGTCATCGATCCGGGATACTGCGGCTGTGATCTCGGGATCATCGGGACCGACTTGATGGCCCTGGTGATCTGGGTCCTCAAAATAAAGAGTGAAAAACACAGGGATTTCATCACTTGGTAGATCGAAGTAGCTCAAAACAGTATCTACTCTTTGCTCAAATGGCACAGAGCCATCATAATGGCGACAATACTTAGGAGGGCAATTCCAAGAACCTTTGCTTACCTCGGAGCCGGGCCAAAAGTAAGTGGCGGCAATGAATCCCTGGTCCACAACCGTCTCCCAAAGCGGTTCTCCAAGCCACCACTTCGGCTGGTGGCTGGACATAGTGAACACCTCCCCAGTCTCCGGATCAACGAAGTGGTTGTTGATGATGCCATGGAACGAAGGGTAGAGGCCTGTGACGATGGAGTAGTGGTTGGGAAACGTAAGAGTGGGGAAAACTGGGATTAGACCCATCTCAGCTTCGGTCCCATTCGCGATCAACCGATGGATACTGGGCGTTTGGGTCTTAAACTGGTACCCAAATCGAAACCCATCAGAAGAAACGAGGATTACAACCGGGCGCTTGAGCTTGGCCAGGGGACGAGCGGTCGGTTTCGCCGGTTGGGGTTGCAAAGGTGGATCAGAGACGGCGTTAGAGCTGGCTCCGGATAAGTCGGGCGAATGATTCGAGGAGGAGTTGAAGAAGAGGAAAGCGAATCCGGCGGCGGTGGCAATGGCGATGCATGTGGTGATCACGAGGAAGGAGAAGAGGAGAGCGGAAGGGGAGCGAGAAGACGAAGTGGACTTAACGGAAGATGCGGAGAGGAGAGCCGTGGTGGGGTTCGGGTGGTCTTCTTCGACGTTGGTAGAGGTGGGTTCTTTGGGAGAAGGTGTGGAGACGGATAACGTGAAGGAAGCCATTAAAGGTGGCTCCTTTTTGGTTTCTCAACTCTCAAGGATCGTACTGGGGTCTTGGTTGCAGAAGAGAGAAAGTATATTGGGATCTGGAAAGACGGACTGTGAGGCGTGAGCTGTGGGTGGAATAGAGTAGTTGACTCGTAGTTGTTGGTGGGAATAGTCGTACAATGAGAGGAATATCGCCCGATATTGGAATAGTTTCAGGAATATCCCGCAACCGATCTCCTATCCCATGTTTTTATTCGCGATAGGTCGAATAAAGCGAGGTTTCTCCTACCCAACTCCATCTGAAACGTACAGTGCGTCGCACGAGCACTCCCATTAGAAGTGCAGCTGATCCTCTGCAGTGCCTAAATCTTTTGTACCATCTGGGAGCCAATCGAAAGCTGCCACCAAGTAGCAAGTTCCTGCCCTCCGTGCCGTTGATGGATCTGCTCCAGTTCGGTCGCTCTCGCTTTCTAATAATTGTTGAATTTAAACATACTAGTTTATAGTTTGCATCAGAAAGACATCGTGCAATGTCTTAGATTCAATTTTCTCAATCATTGAATGAAATACTTAGTGTAGATCTAGAATAAGATTAGATGGCGACGAGATTCTAATAATAGAATAGAAACAATTAAAAAAAAAGATGGAAGAAAAAACGGACATTTTCTCACGTGCTAATGATGTCTTTCTTTGCAACCTCGCAGGGATTTGAAATCTTTCGAGCACGTGCTAATCGGGCCACTTGTTTTATCGAACGAAGTTTCTAGTATCGGCGACGTGTTCAGGAGATTTGCCGACTTCAGTGCCTAAAAAACTGGGCCGTGGACTACCATTAAATGGGCCGGGCTTAGAGCCATGGGCTCTATTTATTTCATCTTGACCTATGTAGCTATTTAGCTAGTTACAGAATTGACCTTCAAGCTGACCTCATGGAACAATGTAAAGAAAGATTGGTCACGGTTTCAGATTTTTTTTAGTCGGCAGAGAGAGAGAGAGAGAGAGACGCATTAATATAGCATTATCTCAACTAAATTGACAAATTGAATACTACCTGTGACTGAATCAAGATCAGAAGACAAATTAAAAAGGGCTTTCTTTCTTTCTTTCTTTCATTTTTTTTTCTTTATAGAAAGATCTCTTTTTTTCTTTCTTAATAGCAAAGTAACTTGATTTATGGTATTATCCTTGGCTACTAATACTCATTCTCACCTAAAAATTAAAATACTTTGGCTTCCATAAATTTTTTTTTCTTTAAGTATATTCCAGTGAGAAGTTGAGATGATATTTTTCTAGTTATATCTTAGGGCTTGATATTATGTTTTTATTATAGTGTTGTTTTACTCTTATAACCAAGTGTTGAACTTGTGCCGTTCAACTTTCCTCTCAATTTATAATTTGTAGTAGCCGGCACTATTACGGGCTAATGAAGTGAGTTTTGCTATTGGTGAAACCAAGTTGAGGTGGGTTATGGTGATGGTGATGGTTGAGGTAAGGGAGATGACTGCTAGTAGGGCTTGAGGTCGAAGAGGGTCTCGATTGGATAATAATTGAGAAAATTTGGAGGGAGATAAATTGGGGTGGCTACAATGATAGCACAGTGAAGATGGTGAAGGGGTAGTGTGAGAAAGTTAAGAGTAAGGATTGCAGTTAAGGAGATATCGAAGGTGCATCACTAAGGGGGAGAGAAAGAAAATTAGCATAGTTTTTCTTGATGTTTTAGGGTGCTCACCACACCTCATTTATAATGGCTACTTTATTTTAGATGACTTGCCTTCCAAGCAACTCTGACTAGATTCAACTAGTTAAACCAACCCATCAAGTGAGTTCATGACTCCGACAAACCCAATCATAACTCAACTTGACCGCCCAGCTCTAACCTATCCACAACATATTTCAAGCCATTTTCAAATGTTTTAATGAGCTTTAAAAAGGGACATGCTTGATCAATTTTTTCCACAAACTTTTTAGCAAATAAATAGATTTGATCCATCCGTAGAACAATTGATCTACTTAATCAACATATTATTTGAAAACTATTATGTGTCTAAATATCCTCTAACACTAGCTAAGCTCAAATTAGACTCAATTGAAACTCGACCAAATTGAGATAAAGATTGTCAGTTTGAAGGTAGATTTAAGATCATCTTGTTGTAACGCGCGGTTGACTCGAAGCAAAATAGGCTCAAAATTAGAATAAACTATTGATCATAGATGGGGGGGGTTGGTTACGCTTACAAACCCCAGTGGTTAATGGTTGGTTATAACTTACAAGGGAGGACGGGGGACAATCCTGGGGATAGTATAAATTTGGTTTCCCTTTGCATTACGTCGCAAGGACATATCTCTATCTGGACCTCGTGCCGGCCCCTTCTCTACTATATAAATATATCTTACCCCTAACCAATAATGTACCAATAACTTCCCCACCTAATCCTCCAAATGATTTAATCCCTAACCCTCTCTTCTTCCCCTTTTGAGAGAGAGAGAGAGAGAGAGAGAGAGAGAGAGAGAGAGAGAGAGAGAGACCTAAAAAGTCCAACCTTTTCTCGAACCAATCGGATCTCCTTCTTGAATTTCTCTCAGATCTTGCTTGCCATGACGACCTATGGTACGATTCCGACCTCCTCTTCTCCGGCGCCGTCGTCCTCCCTCGACTTCATCTCTCGCGCGAAGGAGCGAGGCCGCTCTGCCCTCGCCACTCGGCGCCCGTGGCGGGAGCTCGTCGATCGCCATGCTTTTGGGCTCCCGCTGAGCCTCGGCGAGGCCTACCTCCGGATCCGGACGAACATGGACTACTTCGCCATGAACTACGCCATCGTCGTCCTCCTCGTCGTTTTCGTCAGCCTCATCTGGCACCCCATCTCCCTCATCGTCTTCATCGCCACCATGGTCGCCTGGCTCTTCCTCTACTTCCTCCGTGACGAGCCCCTCGTCGTCTTCGGGCGCGTGATCGGTGATCGCATCGTGCTCATCGTCCTCTCGGTGGTAACCCTCGTGTTGCTCTTGCTCACGAATGCCACGGTCAACATCTTGGTATCGCTTCTGGTCGGGTTGGTGCTCGTGGCGGTGCACGCGGCGATGAGGAAGACGGAGGACTTGTATATGGATGAGGAGACCGCAGGGCCGGGGAGGTGGTATGTGCCTGTTGGGGAAGTGCGCGCGGGTTCTCCGTTATCGAAATCGTAATAAGGTTCTGTCTAGTTGACGTTTATTTCTATGGATTTGATTGCATACCAGATGTTTGTGGTTATGTCTCTATGGTTTCTGTTCGTGTGATTGTTTTGGGCAAAGTTCTTGTTCCCTTTCCTTTCTCTTTGAGGACTCAAAACAGATTAGCAGCACGAAACTCGTCTGTTTTTTTTTTTTTGTTCTCTCCTTTCCTTTTGTGCATGATGAAATCTTCAAATTGTTAGATTGCTCTTCTTTTATTCTCCAATTATGGAGAGAGAGGAACAAGTCATTGGTAAAGGATGAAGCAATCCTTCAATTGATTCATTGAACGAACTGTGAAGTTTTTTTGTTCTTGTTTTTTATTATTCAATAGTAGGCCGTCCTTCTTTACATATAAATACACTTAGCTTTATCAAATTTTAATTAATATACTAAGTCTTTTACGCTAGACTTTAAATATGTTGAATTAAGTCACTAAATTATAAATACTTTTTTCTCCGAATAGTTATTTAAAGTTAAAATTTTAATATTTAAGAGACTGAGCGGTAGATATAGGCCGAATAAAAAGCTAATTATCCCTCAATACAAAAGCACTAAGATTTATTAAGTTTTAATTATTATATTAAGTCATCTAATTTTAAGCCATGTATGTCGTTAAATAAATACTATTGAGATGTTATTTTAAGTCGTCACGTTGTTGAATTACTTCTCTAAGCCAATCGCACCACTAAATTATTAATCAAGCTAAGCCATCACTAACCATCAAATAATTTTTTCGATAATAATTATTTAGAGTTAAGAGTTAATTTTATGACCTTCTTGATAAAGAAATCTACTAATTCAACCAAAATTTATTTTTTATTAAAAAATAATTATTTGAGATCGGGAGTTGATGAGGCTCATTTTGATGAGAGGCATGAAGGGCTTAAAACAGTCTCGAATGTGTCGGCAGGAAATTCTTGCAGTTAGTCACTTAGCAATCGTCAACTGGACTCAGATCGTCTTCTATGTACTCCTCTGGTAAGTCCTTTATTGTGTTATAACTCCCAGGAGCTTAATTAACAGGGATGACGGCTTGTGATTGGAAAAAGAAACCTGTCAAAAAAAATTTAATTTTGAAACTAGCTGATGTGGCAGCAGATCAAAGTCTGGCAAGGATCTCGAGTGTTGGAATTTCCTGCAAACAGGGGTGCAGGCAATTAGCTCATTTTGTCGTTTGGAATGGAGCGGTCGACAATGGACCACGTGGTATTTGACTGGAAGCGGACACATGGCTGGCTGAGCTCTTTGTCTACTCACGTATTTATTGAAAACAAAATAATATGAAAAAGGCTTTGATAATTTATAATTACGTATTTATTTGCAAACAGAGGGCATTTTAGTCCACTTGCATCAAAAGTCTAGCTGAGCCCAGATACGCTTGAGTCGGTCCCGAATTAAGCCTATCATGGCCTGGCCCATCTCCATTCGGCCAGCAAACGAAGCCCAAACGTTTGCTTAACTTCCCAAATAACGGCGTTGTGGTCGAGGTCGGTGGGCATTTAACGTCGTTAAGTTATTCCACTCCTCTCTCTCTCTCTCTCTCTTTCTCCTCTTCCGATAGCGATACGGTTTCGCGCAACGCCTCTCCTTCCCCATCCCCATCCCCACCTTATTCCCACAAGCTTGGGAGATTAGATTTCCACCACCGCTTGCCTCGAGAAAGGAAAGGAAACGCTCCCCGTGTACTTCTTGGATGATTCGAGCGGAGGAGGAGGCGAATAAAGGAAGAAGGCGTGGTGGTGGTCGCGTTCTCCGCGGTTAGTAATGGCCGATGCCCTCCTCTGCTGCGGCCCTCTCGCCCCTTCTTATCGCGATTCCCCGCCCTTATCCCAGCTTTATCCGACTTCTCCTTGGATAAGGCTATCTCGCAGGCCGAGAGTGGAAGCCACAGCGGCCGCTCTTCCGCGTCACCGGCCCAAGCGATTGGCTCGTCTCAAGGTATGCTTATAATCTTGCCAGCTACACGATCCTCGGATGAGAAATTTAGGATTTTTAGGGGTTCTGTTGGATTCTTTGCTGGATTTTGCTAAATTTTCAGTGGGATTTGAGAATTGCGGTCAGTTCAGCAACGGAAGGTGAAAGAGGTTGAGGATTTAATAACACTTTGATATCTTGCACTTTATTTTTTGCTTATTCTTCTTCGTCCTCTTTTTCCCGCTCCCGTGCGCCGGCCGAAGTGATTGGCTCATCTCAAGCTATGAATCGCGCTTTTTTAATTCTACACCACCTGATGAGAAAAAGGAAAGCATTTTAGGTATTTTGGGGGCGTTTCTTTTCTGCTTTATGCGAAATTTCTAGTGGGGGTGCCGCTGATGGTTTGTTGTCTTGAGATTGGTGAACTAATTAGCCATGGAAGGGAGGATTTAATTGAAGATTATGGAATTAGAGAGAAGATATCATTCTTCATATTATTGAAAGCTTATTCCTGAGAACTTTATGATTCGGCATTTGTGTTTGTTGTCTGGATCGCATGCTCTTTGTTAGTGAGACTGATTACTTCTTGAGAAGAATTTAGTGCTTTAATTTCTTGCACTACTATTTTGAATTCTCTTCATGACCTTTTTTCTCCACTGATATGTGGTTTAGGTGCATGCAGTTGTTGCAGAGAATGATGGACCAAAGTGGTGGGAAAAGAATGCAGGACCAAATATGATCGACATCCATTCTACGCAAGAGTTCTTGGATGCATTGATGCAAGCTGGGGAGAGGCTTGTCATTGTTGAGTTCTATGGCACTTGGTGTGGTTCTTGTCGAGCTCTGTTTCCCAAGGTGGTTTCTCGCCATCTGTCTCCTATATAACAAGCAGCTCTCTTCTTGTCTGCATTATTTTCATTCTTCAACAAACTGAGCAAGTGAATCATTTTCCAGAGATTCACTCAACTAAGCAGGTTGAATAATTTCTGGTTCTTGTTTATCACTTATCACACCTAACTCGTGGAGACAATATTCACAAAATTTAGAAGATTTATAGACCAGTTCCCCCCCCCCCCCCCCCCCCCCCCCCCCCCCTTTTTCTGAGTGTTTTGTGCTCTTCCGTTGATAAGAAATAATCTTATCAGATGCTGGTTATTCATTTTTTTCAAGTTACGTTATAGACAGCATAAGAACTCGATTTCTTAAGCAATTTAAGTCCTTGGAAGCTACTTAGGCGCACATATGCATTGTGTTATTTAAATCATATGTGGCTGGTCTTAAAAGCAGGTTTTTCATTGGCATTATAATATATATGGCATACAATCATTTTCTTTTGATAACGGCAGGTTTTCTAGCACAGATGCTATGCACACAAATGTCCTTTTGCTGTATTAATGTAAGCATCCTTTATGTGGGAAACATCTTGGCTTGTCTTTATGCCTTATCTATATACGCATATTCAATTTAAAAGACATGCTTCGAATTTTAGTAGTCATAGATTTCAATCAAAGAACCTTCTGAGCATATGCAGAGTAGTTTTACCGGAGTCCATGAATCATTTGATCAAATTATTCGTCCACTATTTTTCGTGCGTTTATTTTAAAGATATAGCTGTTACAGTAATTCCCCCATTATGTTGTTAGTAGTTTTCTCACTTTGAAGTTCATTATCCTTTGGGAGCGATTTCAGCACATAATAGGTGTGTGGTGTCACAGAAATGTCAAACTCCTGAGACATTGGATCTAAACTCTCTGGTGAGTAGTGATGTGACTATAAAGAGATGGAGTGTGAGAGAAAAGAAGAATAGATAAATCTTGTTCGCATCTTGGGAAACTTTCTTTATCTGCGGACGTGCCTTTGACATATCCATATAAATTAGGTTAAGTTTTTTATTTACACATTTTGAGTAGGATGTCCTATCTTTACAGAATTTTGATTATAAACTGGTACCTTTTTAGTCAACATTTATAGTATACGAACCTCTGTTCTAAGTTCTATTTATCAGATTTACACCATGCAATTATAGAATTTTGAATAAGAATTCACAATTTTGCATAGTCAAATTTTGCATTGGGTGAACTGTTAAACTGTAACTTCCATGTTAATTATGCAAGTATTTTTTGTGCAATGTCTTACTCGCCCTTTCTCCTGGGTGTTTATTCTTTCTATGTCTTTCTCTTTGAAACATTGTAAATAGATATACAACCTCGGTTTTTAATTTGGGAGTTTCCTATCCATTTGGTTTGTTTAAGAATGCTCTTTCTATTATCTTTCAGCTCTGTAGGACAGCTCAGGAACACCCTGATATCTTATTCCTGAAAATAAATTTTGACGAAAACAAGCCTATGTGCAAAAGATTGAATGTGAGAGTGCTTCCGTATTTTCATTTCTATCGTGGAGCTGATGGACAATTGGAGTGTTTCTCCTGTTCCTTGGCTAAGGTAAGCGTATTTGTAAGTACTTCTTTTTAATGTTTAATTGTTTTGGGAAGTTCAGTTCATTAAACCTGAATATGCTTTGTAGCTGACATAGATGTACTGCAGCTCGAGATTTGGTTATATGCAGTATTAGAAACTTCCATGAGTAAATTAATCTTTCATAATCTGCCATCAATTCCCTTTATTTCTTCGGTCATCTCAATGCCAAATTGATTTTGCTCTAATCTCTGTTGTGCATCCCTGCAGTTTCAGAAAATAAAGGAAGCTATAGCAACACATAACACTGCTCGTTGTAGCATCGGTCCGCCTGCAGGAATCGGTGATCTTAACCTTCTGGAAAACTCAAACCCACAGGAGAAGCCTGCAGAAGCCAGTCCCAGATAGTTATTTCCTCTTTATTTTCTAAATATGGGCTGTTCTTTTTTCTCTTCGGTTTTCTTTGCAGATTGTTATAAGCAGTTCAAATGAACATTTTCCTTAGGTAGGAGCAAATGCCCAGGTCTCTTGTAACATCTCTCTTTCACGTGGCATCACAAAAAAGTTTGTATTAAAATTCTTTTATCATCACTATATGAAGTGTGTGTGTGTGTGTGTGTTATATTTTCTATGTCCATTATTACTATGTGAGTGTCTGGAAATGAATTCTGATGAACAGCACATAACTCTCTAATTGTGGCTATTCATTTACAAATGGAGAGCAAGAATACATCTGAGAAGTTAAACTACTGGCATTTCTTGTTTTCTACCAGTAACTATTGCAGGAGTTAAGATGTCGATTACAGAGTAGAGTCTCTCATTCAAATCCCTCAATTAGTATAAAGAGTGATGTTATGTACACGAACACTGCTCCAAATTTTTTACAAATAGAATTACATCTATACTGTTTGTAGAATGTTTGCAGAGTGTTTCTGAGTAAGACTAGTTAATCTGGCTTAATGATTAATTCTTTAGCCAAAGCTTAACTGCTTGTGACGAGTTCTCCATTCAAACTCAAATGACCATCGCTTCTTTCTTAAGCTCTTCCCAGACTTTGAATAGAGTTGGACGCCATGCATTCTCTTTCTTGTAGCTCCAAGTACTTCCTATCAAAATTGAGTTAGTAGTCAATCACACCCCGGCGGCAACCCGGGATTGCCGGCTTCTTCTAGCGCGGCCGCCACCGCGTCCTTGACGACCTTCGCCATGGCTTCCTTAAACGACTCCTCGTCCCAGTCCCTGGTCTATGAACGATCAAGGACACCAATACAACGCATTACTTCTACGTAAAAATGATCATATATATCACATCTAAGGCTAAGAAATCAATTACGTATAAGCTCAATACCTTCACTTGTAACGTTAATCTCGCTCGTGCAAACATGCTTGTTTGACCCACAGTACTACTTGCATCTACTGACATCAAGCTAAAACATCCAAATTGCCTCAAGCACTCAAGAATGTGAACAAGAACACCAGCCATTTCGCATTCTACTCTTAGTATTACTCTCAAATTTATTTGCATGGATTCCGATATCGAGTCGAAATCACTGGTTATATGAACTTCTACTCTTCTGCTCGAATCGCCGACGTCTTTCACTTCGCCTGGTGGATAAAGTTGCATTTCTAGCATTCGATTTTTCTCCTCCAGCTCAGATATTTGAGCTTTCAAAGCTCCCAGATACTCCTTTGCCTTTATAAGAACTGAAGCCTTGTCCGTCTGCAGTCACATTACAAATCCATAATCAAAGTCAAGCCTCTCTCTGTATGTGTGTGTGTGTGTGTAAGTTTGTTATGGAATTAACTGTGTTGCAAAGGCATGAACTCATACCTTAGACCCTTGTGGAAGTAGCATTCTAAGAGCATCAAAACTCTCGTTCAGCTTCTCTCTTCTCTTGCGCTCGGCGAGAACATGGTGCAACTGGTTGCTCGCCGTCAGCTCCTGAGTTCGATCTCCGAACCGCGTCGTCATCTTACGCACCTTTCTCAACATCAAAATGGCCATCTTAAACATCTTCTGGCTATGAACGCCTCCCCTTGGCTGGAAATTCGGTGCAAGTGCTGAGTTGTAGGACTTGAAAGCCCTCAAAAGGCGGTAGTTTCCGCTACTTTGGGCCTTCTCTTGTTGTCTATACTGACTTAGCAACGGAGAAGAGGAAGAAGAGGGAGTCGAAGAGATGACGTCCAGCATCGCTCTCGCCATTGCTGCGTCATCGCTTTCCGGCGTCGGAAATCGGATATTCCGGGTTCGACCATAGGCCTGCATTGTAATCTGGTGCTGGAATTGTCTGTCATTCTTTCGCATGTTGGTGTCCCGATGACTCCCTAGCTATCAAATTCATGAAGAATAGTGGATATATCTATGTGTGATCGACTTCATCACCAATATAAACATCCTCAATTTCTCATATGATCTCTTCGTTTCAACATCCCCTAAATAACTATCTTCCATCTCTGAAACAATGATGATACAGTGTCTTTGGAAGCGCAAAACAAAAACGATATAACACCAAAAACCCATCAATCTAAATGAAAGCCATATGCTTTACCTTCGAACGGCGAGAGATTTTAAGTTGCCCAAGAATAATTGATCATATTTGTCTCGTAGGAGATGAGATTGGTGGTGGTGGGGGAGAGAGAGACCATAAAGTGGATAGATATAAGTGCTTGCATTAGACGAAGTCAATGAGTTTAAACGGGGTTTAGAGATGTTAACTTGTTAAGACTGGTATATCATAGTGTTGTTTGCAATGAGTGGGTCTAATTAATGCAAGTTGAGACGAATAGAGAGTTGGTGAGAGATGGACAGTAGAAAAGCAGGAAATCTCATGCATTGACCAAGAAAAGTATTCTTTCAAAGTCCTCGGTTAGGTCAAAGGAGGACACAAGCTGAAGAAAATAATAGATTGGGACTTAGATTTGGATTCTTTTCCAAGCTGTTGGTGACGAGGGTGTCATAAAATATTGCTGCAAAGCATAGTGATTTATACTGATGTACTCATCCAAACAACTCTAATTATATTTGAAAATAAAATATATAAAAGAATCATATATGGAAACTGCAAGGCTATGCGTATATATTAATCCTTCATCCTATCAATCCATGCCAATTTACGTGACTGGAGAAATATTCTCAATTCCCACACAACGTTAGGATCAAGTAGTTCAATAAATATAACTGTAGCTGACTCAGAAGAAGAAAAACTATAGAATATTCAATACCATCAATCCGTTCTAATAAATTAGTCCATGGTTTTGGAATTAAGACCCTGTTTAGATACTCAGAATAACATCGTCTTTTAAGTGGCCTCGCAATATTCTGGACTCCATAGTGGATGTATAACATCAATATGAACATAGGAATAAAGATGTTAAACTAAGTTTAGAACATCTATCTAATTTGTTAATCTTAAGTACGTGCATGAATTAGTCAATAAGTTGAACAAGGCGTGCATTCATACTTACTGCTTCCTAAAATGACGCTTTTAATTTAGTAATACTTATTTCTTCATTTATTTGTATTCTATAAAAGATATGAAACAAGTCTTTTATTTTTTTTTTTATAAATTATAATAAATTGTTTTTGACTTGATATATACTAAATTGATAGTTAGAATATTTTATATATATATATATATATAATAAAATTATTATAATATTTAGTTGTTATTTTGAAATAACAAATTATATTTCATAATAAGAAAAATTATTCAAGTGAATACACGAGAGATTTTTACTTTTTCTTTGGTGTGTGTGTGGATATTTGACAGTCATATAGGAGATTAATAAATATTAATGGGAAAACAATAGATAACCATGGGTTATTCTTTTAGCAAGGTTAAGGTTTCACACAATTTTTAATCGATGACCAGAAGTCTACCAGAACTAATTTGGTGGGCCAATTCAAGTAGGACCTACTCATTGTCTGCTAATTATTCTAACTGGACGTGAGAAAATGAACCTCTCTACCTATTTACTTGATATTTTGCTTCATAATCTGTGCTACTAATTATTGTTTAAATTTTATTAGGATTCTTTCTAATTAATTTCTCATATATATATATATATAATTAAATATTTTTTTATCTTTTTTCATATTTAATTAAGTTTATTCTAAGATTAACTAATTGAGTTTGGAGCTTAGTCATAGAAGCCTTGAATTTTTTTTTTACATAAAAAACCTTTTAAATTGACTAACAATTACAAAATAATCTAAAAGATATCTATTACCATTGTAAGATTTATAAGAGTATGCACGCAAATAAAAATATTTCAAGGGATAAACATGTAAAAAAAACCTTAGAATTAGTCCATATACACGCAAATAATGAACCTCTTAGGGCTAAACATGCACACACAAAAAAATAACCTCTTAAATTAACTTATAATTGGGTCTTTAGAGGGGTAATTTGTAAACTTGGGCCATGAATGATATGGGCCTAAGGCCCAATACTGAGTCCATACCCTTTGCGAGGAGGCACGAACTCAAACACTAGATCGATACCGAGCTCCCCATTTCATCGCTGCCATCTCCGACCGAAGGCAAGAAGAGCTCCCATCTCTCCGTCTTTAAATCATCTCTATAGTTTGTTATGCATGATCTCGTAATCTTTTCTTGGTTCATATGAAGCAAAGCTAGCTAAGATTTCTTTTCCTCCCATCTGGAGGTTAAATTGGTTTATACGATGGTTGATTTGTAGCTGCTCGCAATCTTGATCTGAAACCCTAATTTTTTTTCTTTTACTTGAAAGATTTGTGAATATTGATGTTTCATGGATGTTGTAGCCCCGATTAGAGTAGATAGCTTTCAGTTTGTTTTGAACTGTTAAAATCACTCGGACCTCAGGATGAAGTAGACTAATGTGAAAGATTAATCGGAAAAAAATCTGGAAGAATTTGTGATAGAAGTGTGTTTCTATATGGCGATTTGTTATCGCCCTTATTTTATTCCTGTTTTTCCTTCGAGAAGGCAAGTTATATAGAAAATGAGATAGAAATTATTGTTGTTCTTCGCCATTCTACTGTCGAAGACCATTTTTTTTTATTGTTCACACATATAGAACTAGTTGTTATTTTATATTTGACATTAAGTGTTCTTGAATGATCTGTTCATCGTAGTGTTTTAGATTTCCATTACCTGAACCTGAAAAGGCAGTAGGCACTTCTAAACAAATCTGTGATTTTGTATCCTTTTCGGTCATTCTATTCTAAGGGTTAGTATCCTTGTTTGGCCTTAGGCCCTTAATGTGTCTATCGTAGAATGCTTCGAGTTCCATCATCCATGATTGAGCCAATGAGCCTACACAATATATGTTTGTCATACTGATACGTGAATAAAAGACTTCCAAGCATCTAGATTTTACAATGATGCAGTTTGATCAGAGTGATTTCTAGGTAAAAGAGGGGGGGGGGGGGGGGGGGGGGGCATTAGGAGAAGATGTCTTCAAGTATTATAGATTATCCTTTCAGCAGCTCTATGCTCATCTGTGGATTTAATAGCTTAGTGAAATGGACTGAACTGAATGCTGCATAGGAAGAATTTTTAGGTGCAGGAGTGAAAAATCGAAGTTCCAGAAAGATATTCTATTTAGTTATGTAAGAAGTGACTAAAAGTAATACCATCAAAGAGTCACCAGTCAGTCACCATTCAATATTTTTAAAGCATCAATATAGGGCTCTGAATGATGCTGGTTTATTGCACTACAAATAATTCTTCTGGGGAGTACTGCTGGTAATAGAATAAGTCTATTACTTGTTATTGCTTAGTGATAAAAGAATAACAGAAGATTACAAATGTCCCATTCCAATAACCACAAGTAATGTAACAAAAAATAACTTCCTTCAGCTATCTTTTGTGGTACAGGGAAGTTATGGACCTGAAACCAACAGTGGCTCTCCGGGCTATCCTTGTAGGTGGCATTGCAGCATTCGCTAAGGTGGCTGGGGCATTGAAGGCTGCAGGAGGGGTGAAAGTGGGCGCAGCGGCAGCTGCTATGACAGCCGCTGCAACTGCAGCCATCTCAGGAAACAAAGGGACAGACGACAATACTTCCAAGCAGGAAGTTAAGTGAGAAAATATCAATTAGCCACCTACCACATTTCATTTTTCTTGTAGTTTCCAAGAGTTATAAAGAATGGCAGGAACCGATTCCGCCCTTTGTTTCAGATTTTATGCAAATATGAAAAGAATGTGTAATTTGTAGCTACATGCAGAGAAGGAAGGGGGTCCTTATGTTTAACTCCTGTTCTCGTGAGAATGGAATCTGATCTTTACAGTAGAAAATTACTCTCTGTGCTTTTATTTCTGAAACAGAGGACACAGTGGCTTGCAACTCTACTGAATTACTCGCATATGAGCTATTATTTTCTGTTAATTGCATAATTAATTCCTTGTTTCATAGGATTTTTTGATTCAGATCACACAGATGCCATCAATCGTCAGAAAATAGAAATAAGTTTGTCTCTAATTGATGCACTGCATTCACACAGACACTGAATTACTTTTTCAAACAGTTGCTGGAGCATACAACGAGAAAAATAATCTGCATGGAGATTAATCTTCGTTCCTTTTCATTGTTTCTTTGCATCTACTTTTTGGTATCTGCTGTCAATCACGCAGTCTAGCATGTTTCAATTCAGCTTCTTCCTTCCCCAAACATCATTCTGGCATCTCACTAAAATTTTGCTACAAGAAATCATTATAAGCCCATAACCATAAATTATGTAAACTAATTCAGTCTATGTTCTCTGGATCCATGGACTTAATTAGCTTCATCTTCTCCAGCTAAAGTTGGTGATTCTTTTACCAAAGCTTGACGGCGAGAAACCTCCTCCTTGGCTTCTGGTTCTAAGATCTTCTCTCGTATACGAGTAAAAGAAAGTATTATAAGATAATAGAAGGTCTAGAGTTTGAATGCCATCACGTCTACTTACATTATTTACCTGGAGATTTTGCGAAGAACTTCTAAGGAGTTGGATTTGGCGAAGCGCTACTTCGAGCTCTCTCTGCGCGGCGTCAATCTGGGCGGAGAGGGCGCGGATGACGCCGATGCAGCCGTGGACAGGGTCGCGTCGCCGCGTCTCGGCCTCGAAGATCATGGCCCGCATGGCTTGGTCGCGAAGGTGCGGCGGCACGCCGTTGTAGATCCTCATGAGGTTGCTCACCCCGAAGAGGCGGCGTACGCTCCTGAACTCCCGGCCGCGCTCCCCTGCGAAGTAGCGCGCGAGCACGCATCTGGCCGGGTCGCACTTCCGCCGCTGGTGCTTGCACGCCGCGCACGCGTGCGTATTATTTTTGGACGACGACGACGACGACGAAGAAGAAGGAGGCAAGCTCATCTCTAGATATCTTATTCCATTTCTTATTCTCTCTCCATAGATGTTATATTAGTTTCACTTTAACTACGTAGGTCTCGTTATAGATATGGTCTTGTACTATCCGTTCATGGAGGGATGGAGGGAGAGGGGTAAGAGGAGTGGGGGAGGATTGATTTTATTGCCGTTCTGGGTCTCTTTTGCACGTCACTCACGTAGACGCATATGGAATGGAATGGAATGTTGTAGATCCAGTACGGATCTCGTTACGTTGGTTTCGGTAATAAGGTTGATTTAATTGTGACGATATTAGGAAAAATAATCGAATGGTTAATATCTATATAATAAGATATGATTTTAATTTTTCTTAATTTTTCATTATAAAGACTTATTTAAATTAACCCTGCACCTAATGAAAATAGACTCAAGGCCAAACATACGTTGTACAACACCATCATTTCTAACTTTCTTTTTATTGTTTGTTGTATCACTGACGATCCAACGGTCCTTATGCTGAAGTACGTTCGATCTCGCTCAATCCAACGGTGCCGACCACGCGTGGACCAACCATCGAGATTAAATAAAACTACGTCTCCTACTTCTTATTCGCCAATCGCAAAACCCATTCAGCAACCACCACGCATATAAGAAGGGCCCCGCGAGCTCTCTCACGAAGTCTAGCTGCTAGTCATATTTTCTGGGTCCTGCAAAGATCACCCCCTCATAATTCTGTTTTATTTATTATGATTAATTATAGCCACCTCGTTTCGTCCTTTGCACTCTTCTCCCTTCTTCTTGACTTCATATATCAGACTCATCGCCCCCCCACCCCTCTCTCTCTCTCTCTCTCTCTCTCTCTCTCTCTCGATGGTCGAGATGAGGAACTCCGGCGAGATTTCGTTGCTGCTCCTCACTTGTCTCTTCCTCTTCTTGGCTCCGGCGAACTCCTTCTACCTCCCCGGTGTCGCTCCCCGCGATTTCCAGAAGGTAATATTTTTGGGGATTCGAAATATATAGCTGTAGATCCGAGCTAGGGATCAGCCTCCATTTATTCTTCTGCTCAATTCGTTCGTTTCCTCGTTCCATCACGTCGGATCTGGGCTTTGATGGCGCGTATTTGCGATTCGCTTCTTATAGGCTTCGTTTCGCGGATCGATGCACGATGGGGGCGATTAACGGATAGATTGAATCTATTGTTGTTGGTCTTTAATCTAATTTGTGGTATTAGACTTGCTTTTGATAGATTTGTAGCTATTGCATTCGTGTCCGAGCGATGCAAATGTTCTCGAAACCCTTAATAAGGGATTTTGCTTGATGTTTCGAGTAGTTTGGAGTTAATCCTTGTGAGTCCAAGAAATAGGTTCGACTAAGGTTGAGATCTATAGATAACGAGTGGAGATAAGGTTTTCTGTAGGAGATGTGGTAGAGTCAGGAGGTTAAGTGTTGGCATTGTGGTTATTTGGGATCAATGGTTGTGATGTACTCATTGCTAGTTAGAGCCGGACAGTTGGTTCTGTTGAGGGAAGGACCTGAAAATATACTATTTCAGCATTTCAGATGAAAAATGGTTTGCTAAAACATCAGTTCAATAGAAGTAGAGATCTAGAAGAAAATTCATTTTAATTGGAAGTGTCTAACAGTAGTAATTTCTATATATAAGTATTTGTATCTTATGTTGGCACACTGGTGTGACCAACTTCATTAAGGACATAATGCATGCACAGTTTGGTGCAGCAGATTGTCGGAATAAATATTGGCCACATGCAGGTTGAAGGGTTGAACATAGATGCCAGCTGTAGCATCCATTGGTTGCGAGCAATTTAGGCTCTTCTAGCACTCATTGGTTAGTGCTAGTCTATGATGGTCACATGGCCTTCACATAGTTGGAAAACCACAAATAGGTGTACGCAGAAGAATCTCTACTTATGTAGCTTTTATGATTGGATAAACATGACATTTATAATATTTTCATCTAAACTTTTCTCTTGATGCCTAAGAGGTAAATGGTGGTCTTAGATAACAATTTGAGTTGTAAAACTGATTGGGCACGATTTTGTTTTGCTTCTGCATTTCACTTTGAATTCCTATAACCTTTCATATCTAATTTATTGCTTAAAAATTTATCATGTTTCTCATACTTATAGCAAGTTTCTTATTTTCATTATGCACCGTTCCATTTGTTGAACTTGGTAATCTTCCTACATCTGTCTCCAAATCACTTTTACCTCTTCACTTTGCGATTCTCAAGGTGATTTATTTGTATAATTGCTATTTTTCTTGGTCAATGATCATTCTTCTTTTTGGCACAGGGTGATGAACTCCAGGTGAAAGTGAACAAACTTTCATCTACAAAGACACAACTTCCATATGATTACTATTTCTTGGATTATTGCAAGCCTCCCAAGATTATGAATAACGCTGAGAATTTGGGAGAGGTCCTTCGTGGTGACCGCATTGAAAATTCTATATATGCAGTTAGTATTCACCATCCTCATTGTTTTATCTAATATCTTCGGATGATACTCCTATTTAACCCTTGATTATTTTTGATAGTAAGAGAAAATATGGCTTTAAGGATTGTATCATTGTTGGTTTATTAGCCATGTTTTGTTACTTTTGACGTGTATGATTTGTAATGCAGTTCAAAATGAGAGGCGATGAGACGTGTAAAATAGCTTGTCGTACAAAGCTTACCCAAGAAGCTGCAAAGAATTTCAAGGAAAAGATTGATGATGAATACCGAGTGAACATGTAAGCTGTTATATTGTGGCTCCTTTTTTCCCCTTCAAGTTTAAAGTACTTACATTACTTAAAAGTGGACTCTTGTGCTCTTCTGGTCTATTTTATGTTTTATTCAAAAGATTCATATAACCTTTTTCATATAATAATTTAGGTGTTGCTTTATGGGTTAACCTATTATTAAGACTTGATGTGCATTAACACTGTTCTCTATCTGTTGTATCTTTTAGGATCTTGGACAACCTTCCTGTTGCAGTTCCTAGACAAAGAAGCGATGGAAGCCAAGCACCAAGCTACGAACATGGTTTCAGAGTTGGTTATAAAGTAAGCTAGCTTTCTGGTTTTGGCAGCAATTAAATTTTCTATAATGGATTGATTTCTTCAGTTACACTTTTCTTTTTTCTTTTCACCAGAGCAAGGATAACAAATTTTTCATAAACAACCACCTGAGTTTTAAAGTCATGTACCATAAAGACCTAGAGACTGATGATGCTCGTATTGTTGGTTTTGAGGTGATTCCAAGCAGGTGTGGATCTTTTTTTTTCTTTACAGTGCAGCTTTAAATATTCTTTTTCTTCATAGTAGATGTTATGCTGCCATTTATTTCTCTATTTTTAGCTATAATTCTTTGTACAGAAGCAAATCCAGGAGTGTCAAAATTATTCATTTGCTGGTCTTTATTTCAATCTTTAGAAAAGGCTAACTAGTTTAGAGTTATAATAGTAATAATTCCAGTAGATTGTTAAGCCGTGTTAATGGGGTGTACTAATTTTAAGGTGAAGGTTTTGTATTGCTTCTCAATTGCAGATGTTGGTTTTGTATTGCTGTGATTTCAAATTTGTCATTTGTGTTGCATAATATAATGATGGTGTTGTTATTCCCTACTTGATTTTGTTTCATTCGTTTTGGTTTTCACAGAGAACGCAAAAAAGAGAAATAGTATTGACTCAACAATCCTGACATGAACAAATCAGGAATTTGTGCTTCTTCACTAACAAGGTTTTTGAGCATGTTAAACAAGTATCAAGGGCCAGCCACAAGAAATATTGACTGAGATGAACAAGCACATTACTGGTCCTTGATAATATCTAACTAACAAAGAATGATGTTAAATCAACAGTCACTTAATCTGCTATTGTATGCTGATGCAGCTTAAAATTCTTGCATACAATTCATTAGTTTATGGATATCGATAGTGAATATGTTAGGCCATTTGATATTGATTACACTCGATCTGTTTACTAGTGTCTATCACAAATATACTTAGTGAGTTGGCTCATTTGTTTCTTCTATTAATATGTGTTCTTTGCAATCAGTGTAAAGCATGAGTTCAGTGACTGGGACGATAAAAACCCTAAAGTAGTAACATGCAACCCAAGCACTAAGATAACTCCAAGCAGCCATACTTCCCAGGAAGTAGCTCCAGATGCATTTGTTGTATTCTCCTATGATGTTACCTTCCAGGTATATGCTCATTTCTTAATCTTACGTTTATTTTACACTTTGATTCTTAAATTCAATTTCCCTGTTGCAGCCCAGTGAAATCAAATGGGCATCTCGTTGGGACACTTACCTTCTCATGAATGATGACCAAATCCACTGGTTTTCAATTATTAATTCTTTGATGATTGTTCTGTTCCTCTCTGGTATGGTAGCTATGATCATGATGCGGACACTTTATAGGGATATAGCAAATTACAACCAGCTAGATAGCCAGGATGAAGCCCAGGAGGAAACTGGATGGAAACTAGTCCACGGTGATGTCTTTAGGCCACCTATTCACTCTGGGCTGCTTTGTGTCTATGTGGGCACTGGTGTGCAGTTCTTTGGGATGACATTGGTTACTATGATATTTGCACTACTAGGCTTCCTATCCCCCTCCAACCGTGGAGGTCTTATGACTGCTATGGTTCTTCTGTGGGTGTTTATGGGTCTATTTGCCGGATACTCCTCATCTCGTCTCTATAAGATGTTCAAAGGCACAGAGTGGAAGAAGATTACACTGAAAACTGCATTCATGTTCCCTGGTATTGTCTTTGCTATTTTCTTTGTCTTGAATGCTTTAATCTGGGGTGAGAAATCTTCTGGAGCAGTTCCTTTTGGGACTATGTTTGCTTTGGTCCTCTTATGGTTTGGCATATCAGTGCCACTGGTCTTTGTTGGAAGTTACTTAGGTTTCAAGAAGCCAGCAATTGAAGATCCAGTAAAGACAAATAAGATCCCCCGACAAATCCCTGAGCAGGCCTGGTACATGCAACCAGCTTTCTCTATTCTGATTGGTGGTATTCTTCCATTTGGTGCTGTCTTTATCGAGCTTTTCTTCATTCTGACTTCCATCTGGCTCAACCAGTTTTACTACATCTTTGGCTTCCTGTTCATAGTTTTCGTCATCCTCCTCATAACATGTGCCGAGATCACAATCGTTCTTTGCTACTTCCAGCTCTGCAGTGAGGATTACTACTGGTGGTGGAGGGCATATTTGACTGCAGGTTCTTCTGCACTCTACCTTTTTGCCTATGCAGTCTTCTATTTCTTCACCAAGTTGGAGATAACAAAGTTTGTATCTGGTATCCTTTACTTTGGTTACATGCTGATTGGGTCTTATGCTTTCTTCGTTCTGACGGGGACTATCGGCTTCTATGCCTGCTTTTGGTTTGTCCGAAAAATCTATTCGTCTGTCAAAATAGATTGATCTGATTTCACGATGGTAGAGAAGCGACTTTTATGATATGGTCTACTTCAGAATTCGGACAAGGTGGATCTCCCTGCAGTAGAGGGTTAATACAAGAGATGAATCGGGAAAAGAGCATCTCAAGCTTGCCGGTTAAATACATAGAGATCAGTAGTTTTGTGCGGAAGTAAGATAGTGTGGTAGGACTTTTAATGTGCCACTCATTATATGTCTCTATTTGTGGTAATTCTACAACTGAACCTGTTATCTTTAATGTAATCTGGATGGATATTCATACTTTAAAGGTGGCAAGCTTTGGAAGGGAAGATATATGCATGTGGAAACACAGAAGGTAGGAAATTATTTTTTTCCTTGCATTCTTGTATTAAAGTGAAAGGTTACTACGTGTACGAAACCAGGTATATTTACCGTTCTAATCAAGACTATCATAGTGATTAGTTTGTCGTCTCTTTAATGAAGGCTAACTTGACCGGATGTATACGTTTGGTTTATGACGGGGATCTCGGCCGGCACTGTTATAAATATGATTGCTGGAGTTCAGAACCATCATAAATAATGGCTTCAACTTATCTTAACTCTGCTATGCAGCTTCTGAACGTAAGTTGGAAGTTCGAATGTCTTGAGTTGGCTGATGCCTTTGCCTTTACTCGTCCTTTTATGAAAACGAACACTAAGCCACACTTAGATTTGTATCTTAAAAAGTCATTGATAAACTAATATGTCGAGTAAGTAACAAATTTTAATTTTAGTCCCGAGTTACGTAGGAATGGAATCATCAATAATTTCATAAATATTTAGGGAATCAGAACTCACAAGTATCCCGACCATTATTAATTTATTTGTTCACAAGCAAAGTCACCAACGAATTCGTCCGCGAGGCTTCAACGGAAATTGGCGCCCTTGGGACTTTCCCGCGCTTCCTCTCTTAGTGACCATTTTGCCCCCCGAAAACTTCCTGCCATTTACGAAATCAACCTTCGAGTTTGGTAGGCGACTCAGAGACGAGAGAGGGGGCCCCACTTCATCGGATCGCCCCATTCGGAGAACGATGACGACGAGTCGCCCGCGCCGCGCCCAGGGTTTAGGGTTTCGGACTCTACGCTTTCTCTTACATGCCTAGAAAACTGAGAGGTTGTGCTTCTCCTTTTACTCTCCTCGCCTTCTAGTCCATGCTTCCGTTTGAATCAATCGTTCCATTCCTAGGTAATTGCGCGCTTATCGAATTCTGGTCACTTTTTTAATGGTACCCGCTTTAATACAGTCAAGGGGTTGCAATCAGTTGATCCGAGTGTTGATCGATATTCTTGAGAGATCCAACCCTCATTGTGATCGAAATATTACTTCCTTTGTCTCCTTTAATTTGTTTTCCTTTTGGCAGGGTTTCTTTTCTGGTACCTTCTGTTCAGTTATGTTCACTTGTTGCTAAGAAGTTTTGTTCGCTTTCTGTCAAAACTGAAATGTTAATACCTTTTAAATACACCAAAAATTCCTAAGAACTATTCTCGCCAAATTACCTCTCAAACGTTTCATTTAGTTTACTAGGGTTTAAGGCCTTTTCTAGTGGTCGAATTATATTAGTAGTAAAAGATTTAAGAGGAACTTAAAGTACATTGTTTTTGGTTGCTTTAGGGTTATTCTTTTTGGAAGATTGAAAAATAACTGTAAATTGGATTAAAAAGTCTAAGTTTGCACCTTTCTGCACTAGGAATAGAATAATGTTTTTTCACTAATAATCATATATTAATATGGCTATCTTAACTTTATGTATTATTAGCAGTTGTTTGACTATTAGATACGGAGTATTCTATTTGATAATTAGTAGAGTATGTTAAACAAATTGTGAATCATTTAAACTATATTACACTCAAGATCATTTAAATGAAGAATAATCTATAACTTCTTTTGTTAAATGTCTAGACATGTGTGACTGCACTTGATATACTTCAGATTACATTACAATGCTTTTCTTCCTGTTGCAGAAATTACTAACACTTTTTATCCTTCTGTGTTGCATATGTTATCATTTGGTTTCTCTCTTTTCAATAAAAGTTAATAATTGCAAAGATATTTTCTGCTAACACTCTATTTCTTAACTTGGGCTACTGCTGATCATGCTACATAGTACAAGAATTAAAGCAAGAAATCAAAATTACTGATGGAAAGTTGTCCCTGGTGGCTTTTGTCTTTAGAAGGATACAACATTAACACAGTAGCCTGTCCGCTTAATTGGAATTTAGAAGATAAACTAGAAAATGCTACTTTATCTCTTAGGGGTGGTTGTTCATCAGCATCTTGCTAGTCATCCCACAAGCTAATGCTTCATTTGGAATCTTGCCAACAAGTTCAACACCTTCTGCTAAGATTACGCCCATGCCCATGTGTAGATGTGGCTCTATATGGCAATGGAATGCCCAAGCACCTGGATTGTCTGCTACAAACCTTATGGCTGTCCATCCATATGGAAAGATCACTACCGTATTCCTCAATGGTGGATTCTTCAGATTGAACTTTGACACATCTTTGTTAGTGAACCTCCCATCTCCATATCCCAACACCCAGAAGTCATGTCCATGTAAATGCCATGGATGTATCTCACTCACGTTATCTGCCAGTGCATTTGCATTCTGAAGAATTACATCATATGTTCTGTTGAAATCAAGAATGTATGCATTACTTCCTTGGGTCGAGTTAGGATTTATGGGAGGTCTCATAACATCATAGTTTGCTGCAAATTGTTCAGGTGGTTTTTTAGCATCAAATGCATTTTTTAAACGATACTTCATGGATCCAAGGTAGGGTGTGGCTGGAAGAGCCAAGGAGATGTTGTTTATAGACCACTTAATGTAGCCGTCAATCTTGTTCTGGGTGTTGAGTAGCGCAATCTGCCTATCAGAATTTACTGGTGGCCTTAGAGTGCCTTGTCGGGCGAGGATTTTGTAGGTAAAGGATTTGCTATGGGCATAGTCATTCCATGTTGGCGTTATAGGAGGTGCAATCTTAGGTAACTTAGATGGTGAATTGGGAAGGTAGTTTATGATAGCAAGAGCAGGTGGTGTTTTGGGAAGTCTTCCTCTAACGCCAACAGTGAGCCAGTAATTTGATGATGGGTCTTGGTCAGTAGTTACGAGGACAGAGTAACTTTCACCTGAGTAGATGTCCATATCATCCACAAGAAATGGCTCCACATAATTTCCATCTGCTTCTACGACCATCATCTTGTGCTTCTGGAAAGACAATCAAACTTTGAACTTTTAGCCTGAAATGTTTTGGTTTATATCATGATGCCCTATTTGTTGAAGATCAGCAAATAAGGGAGACTAAATACACTAAGTGAAAAATCAAAAATATCTTGACTAAAAAATGTTGTGTGTGTGTTTGTTGGAAAAATTACAGTGCATGCATCTATGCATATGTATATGTCTGTGTATAAGATTCAGTCTGAGATTTGAAATTCAGCATAATAATGCAGTTCCGAGTTGAAATATGATCATCAAGATCCATCAATTTCTACTTTCAACAGCTAAAAATATTGATTTTATATTGTCCTATGTACTCTGCTCTACGAGGAAAAATTGATGCTGATGGCCAAGTGGGCATGGATGTCTGTGTCTTAGTAAGTGCCTTGCAGTCAAGATGATTTCCAACAAAGATAATTAATTGCCTTTTCGGTACAACAGAACACTAATCAGAAATAGTTGCTTTTGTGTTCCATTGTAAATATTTAAGATGTAAAATTCAAAATGATTTCAGTAGTAAAATAAGGGGTAAGAGAATGAAGGAAAAGAACTACCATGGAATGTCTTTTAAGATAAGTTTGTTCTCTGTATCTTATGTATCAATGCTTCTAGTAAACAAGTAGTGACATATTTTTGATGAATTTATTAGTCTATCTTGAAATAAATTGAAGTTATCCAAAGTAATTTGTTTGGCAGTAGTATAACATTATTGTGAGTTTATAATGCGTTTGCTTTTGAGCGATACTAGTTGAAAGAAAACATATCTTCATGTAGCAGTTAACAGGATGGAGCGAAAGGAATTTATCTGCAGGCATATTCATTGATAAAAGGAAGCTACAATTACGTCTTTATTTGGTTTGCATACTTACCCCGATGGCCAAATTGAGGGAAGATAATGAAGTGGTGCTAGCAATCCTCAGCCGGTACGTCTTATTTGGATGCAATCGGAGTACGGTAGGAGCACACTGACTCGTATTCGTCTTGCAGGTAGTGCTGCCGTGGATAACATGTGCTGCCAGCGAGCAATCGTACTGCCCTCTCCCATTGATCAACAGTGTCTGCACCCAACATGAACAAAATGAATTCCAGATGATTACCAAGCATGAAGATCTAATCAACTAAGCATAAAAAGATTTTTCCAGTACACTCAGCAGAAAAAAAACAAGGTAGTTCTTCATGACTATTTTATGATTATTTGCTTGCTTTATCTTTAGAGATTCTTTCGTATCACCACTTGCATTTTAGTCTTATTGCAAAGCGTTTTAGTTATGTTTGCAAAAAAGTGTTTCTGGTTCATGATTGGCAGACCATCTCTTTTTTAGTCTTTTCTTTTTCTATCTTTTTGCAAAGCTGAAAAAGTGGCGAAGGAAAATATACCTTAAGAAAGAGATGATTTTCCCTGTCCTGACCTATGATCCTACCCATTGGGCTTGATGGCGTTACTCTAGCCTAGCCTCTATTTGGTTGTAAGTTATTTTTTTCTCTATTCTAGACTAGGGACATCACTTTAGATTTATAATCTAATATTACATTAACCCTACTCGAGACTAAAAATATTATTTTAATTATTCCATATATAAACTCATTATAATTTATTCTTAATTTAAAATTTATTTCAAAAATACTCTCTCCTTTCTTCTGCCACCCACCTATTTTATTTCACTCAATTTCCCACCTATCTCCTCCATCATATTAGCTATCTATCTCATTTTTAATTTAAATATGCATTACATACTTAAAAAAAACAATTTAATTTAAATTTATATATCAAATCAAGGATATTTGAGTTAGTTTTTACTTCTTATTTGCACTTTTATCTCAATTTATGTCACATCAAAGTATTTATTATATTTTATTTATAGTTTATAATCAAACATCAAAATGTTCTACTCTAGATTAGAAGGATACTTTTAAGAGTAAAAAACTAGAATAACTATTCTATATTTTTCTTAACCAGAAACTAGAAGGAGCCAGTTAATTGGCATGTGGCCTTTCTTTTGTTTACGTCTCTTCTTTTGTACTGCTCTTGTCTGTAACCTTGTTGATAGCAACCTTGTCAAATTGGTTGCATCCTTACAGCTCCCTGATAGATGCCCCCACCTCACAGTTCTCTGTTAGTGTGTTGGAGCATCTGGATATATGCACAGGTCAAAGAACTGAGCAATCTTGCAATACCATGACCAATTGCCATCCATTTGTGTTTCGGTACACTCGTGAAGCACAGATCTGGAATCTTGAACCCCACACTGCATTGGCTTTTTTGTTTATGAAGCCAATGTGGAAACGTTGTGTTAGCCTTTTGACCAATTCACAACTTTTATCTTTGGACCATAGAAAACGCCACAAGTTGCATGAAATTGTGGTGAACTTTATTTTACTTTGCCATGAGATCGTTGGAAACTTACATCTTTCGAGAAAGGTCACCGGTATAACTCAAATTGAAACGAGTAACTAGGTTTTCTTTTTCTTTTGCATAAAGTTTCTATAGCTTCATCACAGTTTCTCTTAGTATTAATGGTATAATACTAACATGTAGAATATGATTGAAATAAGAATAGTAATTTTTATTTGTTATTATTAAAATTAGAGATTTATTCTAGCAGTAATTATTTTTATGCTCACTAATATTCTAGAGTAATAGTATAATAATTATTTTTGATGTGATATAAAATAAAATAAAAAATATTATTTTTTTATAAAATTATGAAAAATATATTTTGATTTGATATAGAGTAGATAGATAAAATAAATATTAAAGATAGATAATATATGATATAAGATATAATTTTGATAAATAATATTTATATTTTAGAATATAACTATTATAATATTTTATTATTCTAGAATAAGATGTCGCATTTTAGAATTTAAAAAGTATTCTGAAAAAGTGAACGGAGCTTTAATTATTTAGTGGGAAAAAAGTTCCTATTGTGTAAGGGACCTGATCCACTTGTGCTTGAAATGACTAATGTTAGCAGTAGCACTGACCTTTCCTTTCCGTTATACTAAGAGAAGTAGCAGTGCACATAGTCAACACATATTTGATTTATAATGAAATACAGCTATCATTCACTTGAGCTAATAAAAGAAAAAAAGGTAAGGCATTTGGAAAAATATTCTACGTTGCAACACGACAATGGAGATGACTACATCTATCTATCTGCCTGTCTATTTGATATAGAAAGTTGTCCGTAATATTTGGATTACCAGTTTCACCCTTATAATGTTTAGTTTAGTAATTGCTCAAGTAATCAGAGATTTTAATTTTGCAAAATAATGTCATAGTAATGTATGAGTTATCCTACCTGGGGTTCACCAATCCAGCGAAAAGGTTTGGAAGAAAGGCCAACCATCTGGGCGTATATATTCTTGTGATACCAATCACTCAACAATAAGGTGAGATCACTATCATAGTGGAATGGCTCCTGCTCCCCATCAGCTACATCCACTATAAGAGACCCATACAACCCTGCTGCCCTCTGCATACCGTAATGCCCATGATAAAAGTATGTCCCAGCCTGCTCATTAACCATTAATTATAGTTAGTATGCAGCACTTAGTTTGATTCTTACTGCATAATAAATCTTTTTTAACTGAAGAAATTACCTTGTCAACTTTAAATCTGTAAGTGAAAGTCTCTTCGGGATTGATTGCGCACTGCGAGATTGACGCAGTCCCGTCGGCCCACGGGGTTCCAATCTTGCATGCCATCATCCAAACATTCTCCAGGTTAGGAAGAAAAGAAAACCAAATGTATACATGTTTATTCTATGTTAGATTGGTAGCTTCATGGCAAAATCATGGTCCCTTCACTCTGAAGAAAGAGAGATGGAGGAGAGGCACCATTTGTGTCTGAGGGAGCAGGTATTACTACACAACCTTGCCAAAGAAATGAAGCACAAGTGTGTGTGTGTGTGTATGTGTGTGAATGTTGTTTTGAGTACTATAGAGTACCTGTCTGATACCATGCCAATGAATAACAACTCCTTCAGTAGGGAGGCTGTTCTTTAGCTCGATGACAATGGTGTCACCAGCCTTTGCTCTGATAGTCGGGCCGGGAAACTTGCCGTTTATCCCGATCATAACGTTCTCCAGGCAGTCTGGAGACCAGAAAACGTATCCCACCTCCCATTTGAAATGCCTGGCCTTCGAGGCAAAGGACAGTGGCACAAAAAGAAGCAAGAAAATGAAGGGGATGGAGAGCAGAGGAGACCTCATGGTCTTCTAGTTAATAGCTATGGGGATATTGAAAGTTGTTATATGAGAAAGAGATAGCAGACCAGTGAGGTGAAGAACCGGAGCATGAAAGAAGACAGAGAGAGAAGTGAAAGAGTTTGATTGGTAATGGTTGGTAGATACTGGGGTTCCTTTATAGGAGAAATTTTTATGAAGTGGTGGCTGTCTGCATATATTCTGTGCTTGCTCAATTAAATTATATAAAACTAGTGCAATAAAAATAGAATAATGTTTGTTTTTATCTTTTTAAGTGAATCTCTAATATCTTTTTATTATATATTATACTATATTTGAGTAGTCCCATCTTTTTCAGTGATTTACAAATCTTATTTGTATCCAAATTGTTTTCATTTCCAAACTACATTGATATATATACGGTTTATGATTAGGATGGGATAATCTGATGCAGATACAATTGACATATGAACGGTTAGACAAATTAAAATTTATATCCGGTATTATGTATCGGGTCAGATCGGATCGGATATTATCTGACCCATTTTTACCTATTGCTTTGTGTCGGCATAAAAAAAAAATTGTCACATTTGTTTATTGTGTACTGTTCTTTATTTTGTCCAGCATATTTGTCCAAAAAGCGTCCAGGGCAAGCCAGGAGCCCTTCAGACTGAATATTTGAAGACTTATACATGTGATCGATTGATGCTATTTATCTCCATAAATGGTCCAGCTTTAAAACTATTTATTCATGTGGATTTTCTCTACTGCTAAATATGTTATTAGTTTCTGGTTTAAGAGCACTCGATTTGCAATTAGCAGTTTGATGTGGGTGCTAGCATATTGGTTGAAAAGAATAATGACTTGATATAGATACATTCATCATCATACCACCAACCTTAGTTTGAGACATTATATGCATTGCATTTGCAAATGGGATATATTGTGCTCTATGTACTATAGAACCTTCCTCTATCTGTATTATACTTAAACATACGAAAGATTCTTTTCTTTTCTTTTTCCTTTTCTCCAGCAGGAATGATAACATGCAAAAAATCTTGCAGGTTCACAAACGTTTTACATGTACCTACATATTCAGGCATGCAAAGCGCTGTGATGATCAGAAAAGGTGTGTGAACCTAGGGCAATAATTTAAAGCAACAGTCTGACATACAAGGTAAAACTATATATTCATATTCGTGATGCTCCACTATTCATCTTAAAGCTTAAGCTGATCCAGAATATGGACCCACTAGACCTATTCATGAAGACTGTTGCAGTATAAACAATATAAATACCTTTTTACAACTTACAAGCTTTTAAGAGTATATGGATACTTAGAAAGGTTTTTTTTTTTAAAAAAAGAACTGTTCCAATCCAAAAGTGAATGAATGAATAGCATATTCTATGAGATATTATACATGTTGCTTCATGTGTACATACATAAAGTGGCATGATATCGCATCCAGTAGAATTAGCTATCTGGTTGCTTTGATAAATAGATTTTTTCATCCGTCTGACTCAAAAGCTACATTGACAGGCACTATCTTCCAGGATACAATATGTATGTCCCTTATCTTACTATTTTCTTACTTTTGGAATGGTGGGTCCTCGAACAACGAATAATTGCACGATCTTTTTGGTTGCCACTGCACTCCTCCAGAGACGAGCTATGTCCTGTTCGTGGATCTGGCTCTCTCTATTATGCCGATTAAAAGTAAGTGTTTGACAAAAGCGTTGCTACAGTAACTTTTCCCCCAGAGTAGAGCACTGTTTAAATTATTTCTTAAATTACTACCACAGTTAGATAACTGTAAGAAGATAACGGTTTTTAAGTAAATTAATTAGTCTTTTAATAGACTAAAATATAAAAATATAATTAGATTATCGTATTTCTGCATTGAATTATTTATTTTAGTCATAAAAATATCTTGTTGGAAAAATTTATAAAATGGAACAATGTAGTGATTTCTCTCAATCTAATCTACTCAGAATTGCAAAATAAAGATAGTAACTCTTCCAAAATTTTAATTTTAAATTTATTATATAATGTTTATAAATTATTTTCTCTAAAAGAATTTCATATAGAAACTGCTTTCTCTGAAAGCAGTTTATATAAAAACAATAGTGAAAAAAAAATTATTGTATGAGACAATAATTTTCCTAACAGTTTTTTAATGTATTAAAAAATTAATTAATCTACTAAAAATGTTGAACTAGTTTGAATAGAAAATATTGTTTACTGTAGCAATACTTTGGTCAAAAACTCAGTTGATCAATATTGAAAAGCATCTTCCTAGTTCGAGGAGAATAGTGGAATGAGATGAGTGTCATTAGGGTTGTCAAAATAATGATTCAGCTTGAGTTTGGCTCAATAAGATTGGGTAAGTTAATGATTCAGAAGTGAGTCAAGATTTAAGCCAAAGTTGATCAAGTTTGGCTTGAATTAATTCAGGCTTAAAATTACTTATTGATTGGGTTTCTTAGGCTTGAGCACTCAGCTCCAAATTGACTTATATTAAATAATTTTTAATCCAAACATAATTTATATAATTAGATTTGAAATTTTTTAATTGAAAGTTTGATCAGACTAGGGAGAGGAGCATGATCCTTGTCGTAATCTCTGTGACCAAATGAGAGATCTAATCTAAAACATGTACGTCCAAGATAAGCAATATAATATTTTTGTGGACGATGCATATAGGGGCACGGAGGCCAGAGCCAAGGAGAGGAATTATTTTTAATGTTACTTAATTATATCTAATAATCTAAAACTTGTACATCCAAGATGAGCAATAGAATATTTTAATTGCTCAATTTTGTCCTTGAACTAAGCTGAGGACAACGGTGGAGCCACATAGAGAGGCATAGATAGAATCAAGCTGAGGTACATGGCACCTTTGAGCTCGGAAAATTATTATTATTTTATAGAGATATTGATTAAAAATATTGTCTTATGCTTTTAATATTGTTTACACTCAATATTATGTGATTTATTATTCGACTCGTGCATTTTAAATTTAATCATAAAAAATATCGTGGGTTAAATTTAACTTGATAGAACACGACAGAGAATCTTTTGTTAACTTTAAAATTAAAAACTAAAATTTCTGAATTATTCCTCATTTAAGAATAAAAATAAATTTATTCTTATATTTAATATAGAACCATACTATTCACATCAAAATAACATGTCGAATTTATAAGCCATTCACAAAACTATCGAGAAACCTTCTACCACCTTTCATGATGAGCTTGAATCTAGCATCAAATAAATCAAAATAATAATAAGCCAATCTAATTAACTAGTTCACCAAGTTCCACCACCATTCCACATCGAGCTCTTCCTTGTTTCCCACATTAGGCCTCACTTCTTCGTCAACCTAAATCCATCGGTAGGCTAGATTTGAGTTATGAGATAGATTCGATCTAGAAGGGGAGGATACGGAAGAGGATTAGGGTTTGCGGGCCTTGAGATGGAAGCACTTGAATAGGAGGTCAAGGTCAGACTCAAGGGCTTCATTATGTGTGTTTAAGAGAGTGGGGGACAAAGATGGTGACGTTGTGGCTTTCAACAGTATCTCTAGGGTTCCACGCGGAGCTCTCATAGTGGAAGATAGAGAAGGGTTTTTCATGTCACATAGAAAGTTAGAGAGACATTAACTTATTCAAGTGTACTTCAATCATTTTGCATATATACAGTTATCTTAACATTCAGTTAAGTAAACTAAAGTTTGGACATCTTTTATAATTAAACCCAAAATGTAGGGTTAAATAATAAATGTCTATAAGGCAGGGTATAAATACTAATAAAAGCAAGATGCATTTCCCTTTTTGTCAATTTGTCAATTTGTCTAAATAATTAATAGGAGCATATTCAAGTTAGGTAATAACCCATTAAGATATGGGCTCTACTTTTTAGTAGACTGGGCCTTGTAGTAGAGTATTTAAAAACTAATTTATATTTTCGCATACAACCCCCCTCCCCTCGCCCGGAGTACCCGCGAAGAATCACAAATTCTCCCTCCTAAATAGGAATTATTGTTCGCTTTTATGTTTCAAGGACTGGATATGATATTAAGTTTATAATAGAGGGTTGAATTGCAATTTAGCTTTTCCTCTCCCGTCCTTGTTTACAACTCCGCGCTCTCTCTCTCTCTCTGCCCCCCTCCCCCAAGAACGCTTCCTCTCCTTGCGCTTCGAGGTAATTATCAGATCTTTCGTCTAATCTTTGTTCTCTTTTCCCTTTCTGATTGCTTTTGGTCGCGATTGGAGACAGAGAGATGAGCATTTGATTGTTTCCTCGATGTGGGTTTTCTTTTTGACGCTATGATTTTAGTTTGGATACCGCGAGGATGTCTGGCAATTCGGGATTTGGGTGATCTGAGTTGAGAATTTTAATTGGTTCTTTAGATCCACTTCGTCGAGGTATACTCTGGGTTTGAGGGATCAGGAAGATGTGGATAGAACTCGAAGAATAAGAAGAGTTTGTTGTGCTTCTGATTGGAAACTTCCTCTTGAGGGAGTGGATTTTGTTCTTCTTCCTCTTGTGGTTCTAAATGTTCGTTCTTGTTTCGTAGTTTCTTCTGTCGGTATGATCTTTTTCTAGTTGTTTGGTCAGTTGATCAATTAATTTTGCTCTGCTTGCTATTCAATTCATGGATTCGTATATGGTTTCTAGGAGCATGATACCAATGCGGAGAAGGTTAGGGTTTCAAATAAATTGCTAGTTGTGGTTGAATCGTGTTTTACTTATTTCTTTCTTCCACATCTAATCAAATAAAGAAGTAGCTCGTAAGGCATGCAATTTAGCATCTGAGTTAGTTTTTCACCTCTTGCAAGTACGATATTACTACAAAAATCTTCCTGTTTGCAGGCATGGCAGGAATGACACCAGAGGGATCTCAATTCGATGCACGTCAATATGATTCGAAAATGAATGATCTGTACGCGTGATCTGACTTTTCCTCTTATTGTTTTCTCATATCTTTTTTTTTGTAACTTTTCCTTTGAAAAGCATAAGATTTTTACTTATGTTTTACATGCTTTTGTATGGGTGAGTAGCCTTACACAAGATGGGGAGGAGTTCTTTACATCGTACGATGAGGTTTATGATAGTTTTGATGCTATGGGTCTCCAAGAAAATCTTTTGAGGGGCATATATGCATATGGTACGGCCTCCTATTTCATTGGTTCATATCTTGGTCATTGATGACTGGTTTTAATCTGATGCTTTCTTTGCGGTGTTGGGGGGGGGGGGAATAAAACTTTAGGTTTTGAAAAGCCTTCTGCAATCCAGCAAAGAGGAATTGTTCCTTTCTGTAAGGGTCTTGATGTCATCCAGCAGGCGCAATCTGGAACAGGAAAAACTGCAACATTCTGTTCTGGAATTTTGCAGCAGCTTGAATATGGGTTGGTTGAGTGTCAAGCTTTGGTTCTTGCTCCAACTAGAGAGTTAGCACAGCAGATAGAAAAGGTTATGCGAGCACTTGGTGATTATCTTGGTGTAAAAGTTCATGCTTGTGTGGGAGGAACTAGTGTCCGCGAGGATCAACGTATTCTTTCAAGTGGGGTTCACGTCGTTGTAGGTACACCAGGTCGTGTGTTTGACATGTTAAGAAGGCAATCTCTTCGCCCTGACTACATTAAGATGTTTGTGCTGGATGAAGCAGATGAAATGCTGTCACGCGGTTTCAAGGATCAGGTTCCCTCTGTCTTGTCCTCTATATTTGGTGTTATTCTTTGTTTGCAACCAATAACTTCTCATGTTTGTAGTTTTATCATATAATACAACATGCTGCAATGTTTGATGAATTACAAAATTTATTAACATTTCTACATCGTACATTCGTTCAAAGTTGAAGGTTCCTTGACAAGGAGGGGAAGATCAAAACTGGTGTGAAAGGAAGTAGAGAGAAGTATATGATTATAAAATGGAGCTGCATGAAGGGAAGAGATAGATACAGTCAGGCCCTATTAGTTTTAGACTAAAGAGTTCTTCACTGTTGTTGCTGAAATTAACTTTTCCAGTAAAAAATATAAAGTTTTAGATAGCATAAGGTTAAGTTTAAGGTAAATTCTAAGATGTATCAGGTCTGTGATAACAGTTACTTATATCAGAGAACCCACTCACATTAAATGTCGCTCATCTTTTTGCATGCTTAATGGATAACACTTGGATAATGATTTTGTTGCACTGCCTGCCAGAAGTGAAGTCGAGATACTTTGTCTTTAAGGTGCACCAATATTTGGCAGACAGGTGGTATTTGGGTTCATGATCTTATGGTTTAGTTCTTTACATACTCTCCCTGCCTAAAGGTAGTTACTAGTAGTACATTTTGATGGTAGACCACTTTGTAATATTATCTTAATCTCTCTTCTAATTTTTCTTTCTTTTTCTCCACAGATCTATGATATCTTCCAGCTTCTTCCTTCCAAAATTCAGGTTGGTGTTTTCTCTGCAACAATGCCTCCTGAAGCTCTTGAGATCACTCGCAAATTCATGAATAAGCCTGTGAGGATCCTTGTAAAACGAGATGAGCTCACCTTGGAGGGTATTAAACAATTCTATGTCAATGTTGAGAAGGAAGACTGGAAGCTTGAGACGCTCTGTGACTTGTATGAGACATTGGCCATTACACAGAGTGTGATCTTTGTCAACACCCGGCGCAAGGTGGACTGGCTAACTGACAATATGAGAAGCAGGGATCACACAGTCTCTGCCACTCATGGTGATATGGATCAAAACACTAGGGACATTATAATGCGGGAGTTCCGTTCTGGTTCCTCTCGTGTACTTATCACCACAGATCTCCTTGCTCGTGGTATTGATGTCCAGCAGGTTTCTCTTGTTATAAATTATGATCTGCCAACCCAACCAGAGAACTATCTACATAGAATTGGACGAGGTGGACGATTTGGAAGGAAGGGTGTAGCAATCAACTTCATCACTCGTGATGATGAAAGAATGATGTTTGATATCCAAAGATTCTACAATGTCGTGATCGAGGAGCTACCATCCAATGTTGCTGATCTTCTCTGAATGATTTTTTTTATTATTAAATAGTAGTAGGTCATTAAATAATTTTGCCATTTGTGGTCATCAACTACGAAGAGTGATATATATGATTGTCTATGAGGAAGTCTTCTGAAGGGTATGTCATGATGGTGGTGGGTCAAAAATATAATTTTTTGTGCCATCTTTGCAAACTTGTAGCTGCTGTGACGAGTTTAAGTGGCTGTAAAGGTGGCTGCCTATATGATATGCTTCACTTCTATCGTTCTATGAACCTGGTGATTGTTTTCTTGTATGCATTATGTTATGACTTCTGCACATCTCATTCTGATGTGCAGTTCGTTTATTTGTCCTCTGGTTGATATTTTGGTAAACAGTATGGTCTGCACATTGTAACATATTTTCAAGTAATAGAAAATTTTCAACCTGTTTAGATTAATTCATTTGATGAGATTTCTTGGATTCTCTGAACTAGTCTTAATTATACTTGCCTCGACATTATCTCTTATTACTAATTTACTATTGATTTTTCATGATTGTGGTCTAATTCATTCATCCAAGTTACCATTGACTTCAATGTAAAATGATATTTTAGTTCTTTCTTTTACGTGCACATCCAGAACTTTTTCTTGGAAAAGGCAATAATTCTATTCAAAATAGACAATTACTATCACTCTATTAAAAATGTTGTTAGTTCACAAATCACAACTGAACTATGACCTAATCATCAAAAACACGAGTACCTCGTCTCAAATTCTTTAATCTGAATACCGATTCTTACTTTTAAAATTACACACACAAAAGAAAAGCAACTTAAACTGAATGTCAGAGAAAAGCAAAGAATAAATGATGCTCCTCCAACAACACATCAGGCGGATATACAACTCTATCTTAATAAGTATCAAAATCACATAAGAAGCTAGAATTCAACCATCCGAATAAGCAAAAATTTGGAACTACAGAATTCCCTCCAATTTTACTCCTGCAGTGTCCTCTGTTTTAATCTAATCATACTGAGCAGTAACACTCGATGGGCTACAGGACTGCTTGTCGCAAAGCTTAAAACTCTCATGCTCCCAAAAGCCGTAATACAGATTAAAAATAGTACATTATGAGTAAAGAAAATAATGTTCCTACATTCATGGTGAACTGAAGGGGTAAATACTTCTGGTATCAAACATAAACACCAGTCACGAGGAGCAGGAAAAGAGATCCAAAACCCTGAAGACAAGCAAAAAGGCAACAACTTAACTCTGCAACAAAAACGAAATATCCAAAGAAAAATTGCTAGAAGCAATGAGTAATTGCATAGTTACCAAGAAAATTGATGCCACAGCTGCAGTGCCTGTCTCTTTATATAAGCTGCGGCTCCGCATGGATGAAGTGGCTTCATAGCTGCAATATGACACGTCTTAGCAGGGAAAAAAAAAATCTAAGCCTATCAAGATAGCCCACAAGTTTATTCAGTGTTCTTGACAAAACATAGTGCCTCACTTTATAACTGAAGAGCAATAAAAAAAGCCACATTAGCAAGAAAAGGTTCAATCCAATCAATAACCCACATGCTTATTCATTGTTCCTGATGAAAAAAATGCCTCACTTTACAACTAAGATTAACGGCAGTCTTCAGAAAAGCCCATGCCAATCAGTGATGTAGTGAAATCGATCAAGGCAAGCCAGTGAGCCACTCAACCAAAGTTCAAACAGTACTGAATTGATCAACATTAGAAAGCAACAAGGCCCATCAACTCCTCAACTGCTACCTTCCAGTAAAAGATTTCGAGATTTTTTGGATGGTATATCTAATGTACATGGTGCAATATGGAGCATAGGATTGACTAGATGAACTAAAAATGCAAAGATTAAAATCTTAAAAGGAGTGTTTGCTCAAACTGCTCAGGAGCTTCATGCAGATTAATCTCTCACAATTCATGAAGAATTTCGTAATTAATAGTAGCAAAATATGTTGTTTAATTTCTTCTAAAAAAAAAATATTTTGAAGTATATACTTCATTCTGGAGAAGATGGAAAAGTGTTCACCTTTGACAGGGAACCCTTGGATATAGAAGCATGGCAAAAACATAAAAATCTAGATCATTTTGAATTTACAGTCAAATGAACTTGAAAATAAAAGGTAATCTGAGTATAAAATATTAGAAATTTGAGAACACACACACGCTGAATAAGCAACAACAAAATCTCAGAATTGTCACTGTAGAAAGGTTGTATATAGCATCAATGCTCACATTTCAACATGGTTTACAAACACGAAATGTGCTGAATTGACAAGATACCATATATGAATGTGATACCAAGACTTAGAAAACCCAGGCTCAATATTGTAGTTGAGAATATAAGATAGGACAGCATTGGGGAAGCATGCAGGTGAAAATAAAGGAAAGGAGATGACTAATTTTAAACTTCATTAACCTAAACTCCTATCCACTATTTGAGTTATTGGCTCCTGACCGCATTTTCCAAATAAATTTGATGATACACTTATCAGCAATTCTACTAACGCAACTGGAACATTCTCAATATGAAAAGTTTTAAAAACAACTTACCTATGCACTTGCATAATGCATATATAAACAACTTGCCAGTAGACAGCCACATTATAGTTAAAATACTTAAATAAAGGTGGGCTAGGCATGATATACAATAGCTTACTTCCTATGACTACACATCAAATAGCATTCATATATTAGTGTAATCTTATTGCAATTATTCGGCGTTTTCGATGCTAGATGTTACATTTGTTACTTGCATCAACTAACAGGAATATTTAGCGTGTACGGATCTCTGTTGATAGACTAGTGTTGCCTTAACATGTATAGTGACTGAAACAGTTAGATAAATAAATGTATACATAGAAAAAAAGAGAATACGCGAACCATTTAAATCATACGACCTATTCTTATGGTGACCATTGTGACAACCGATTCATCTACGAACAGAACTGAAACATTACTATTTAGGGTTTTTCTACCTTTTCTACGATTTTAGGTAGTAGTTATTAGGGAAAGCCTTTCAATCAATCAAATCTCGAATTCCGCATATCGAACCCTAATTCTAGCAAAATGAACACAATGCCTGATCTTTTTTCCCATATTCAAAGCAGAAATAGGAATCGCTATAAAGAGAATCAGAAAATTAGCGCAATCGATCGCTTACATGAAAAATGAGGCAGTGACGAGGAGACCAATTGATACCATCACAACAGCCAAGGAGGGGTACCACTCCACGGGGACAGGGCTCGATATAGGCTTCGGTGCCTGCAGCGTTCCATCGCAATCAAAGATCTCGAAACCCTAAAATGGAGATCGAAAGGAGAAAGAGAAGGGAAGTCATTTCTGTTACCATTTGACGACAGACCGGAGACGGGGACGAGAGCGTTCGATCGAGCAATTGAATCCTCCGCTTCACGACGAATAAAACCCATCGGGCGGACTCAGCCGGTAATCGGATCAAAACCCGTCCGAGAAGAAAGGGAATGGATCCGATATTCCGATCTACGTGCATCATCAGACCATGCACGCACAAATCTCAATGCGCACGGGTGTGTTAAGTTAACACGAACCAACTGCGGCTCTTAATTACGAAACGAAAGCATCGTAATTCGTGTATGATAAACCGGTTCGAGTTCGAGTAGGTACAATAAAAGATTTCTTTACGAGTTAATTAAAAAGTGGCTGTCGGTTCGAGCAGCCTATCTTTTTCGTGAGTTGTTAGGATTTGATAAAAAAAAACATTAATAAGACATGATTGAACCCCATCCACCCGTCGTAGGCCCTATTAGTAGAACCCACGTATTATAAGATTATAGCACATGCATCTTAAATAAAGTCTGCCCCATTTCATGCCAATGCTTTGTTGCTATTAGTATATATTTATATATGAGAGGGATTGAGAGATTTCGATTAGTGGTTGGTCGGATGCGTGTTACTCAAAATTAATGTTCGCTAAATTGATGTAGTAATACAAGTATCACATATCAATCAAAGCATAAACTTTCTACAAGTTGCTTTCATTAGCAGCCAATAATTGAGGTATTGATTTTATAAGACTCGTTTCGAATTAAATGTAACCAACTACAATGTAGACTTGCGAATTATCATAGATAAATGAAGAAAGCTTCTTAGTGATCACTAATTCCTATCCGATTAGTCTCCCGCTTATTCCCACTTTATTCATTTAATTGGAACCATTAGTGTTAGGTGGAGGGCAACCATCTCAATAAGGTGGAGCGTTCCTTTCCCCTCCTCTTCTCGCTTCTCCCCTCCACTATAGATCTCTCGCTTCTTCTTCCCCTTCCCTCACCAAACCCTATTATCTTTAGCGCTTAAGCTTTGGAGGCGGCGGCGGCGGCAATGGCTGATAGAGTCTACCCTGCCTCCAAGCCTAACCCCGCCCCACCGCGAGCCGTCAACGGCGCGGCCTCCTTCCCGGCGACGAAGGCGCAGTCGTTTCAACGCCCTGCTTACCGCCCTCAGCCGCCGAAGTCTCGACGGAGCCGCCGGGGACTCTGCTGCTCTATCCTCCTCTGGCTAATCCTCATCATCGTCGCGCTCGTCTTCCTCGCGACCATTGCCGCCGGCGTCCTCTACTTGATCTACCGCCCCCACCGCCCCACCTTCTCCGTATCCTCCCTCCGCCTGTCCGCCTTCAACGTCTCCACCACCGGCAACCTCCTCACCTCCTCCCTCGACATCTCCGTCACCGCGCGGAACCCTAATAGCAAGATCGTCTTTCTCTACGATCCGACATCGATCGCCGTCTCCACCAGCGGCGGGGTCGGAATCGGCGACGGATCGTTCCCGGCGTTCGTACACGAAGCGAAGAACACGACCTTGCTCAAGACGACGGTGAAAGCTACCGGCGAGAGCGTAGACTCCTCAGCGGCGGCGGATCTGAAGAAGAGTAGTAACTTGAAGCTGGAGATAGATCTAGAGACGAAGGCCGGGGTAAAGATCGGGAAGTTAAAGACTAAGAAGGTTGGAATTAGGGTTCGGTGTGATGGGATCCAAGTCGCTGTCCCGAAAGGGAAGACGGCGGTCGCCGCCGCTACGCCGGACGCCGTTTGCAAAGTCAAACTTCGAGTCAAGATCTGGAAATGGACTCTGTAAACTATGAGGTGTGTAAAGTTGCATGAGAACTTGGGGGTAAAAAGGAAGGGTCTTATAGTCTTTTTGTTAATTTCTAGTTAATATTATTTGGGATTGGTGTTATGTTTTCACTTTCCATTGTCATAGAATTAAGGTGCATTCCATATATTTATGTTCATTTCATGTGGGATTGATGTAAGATTTGTGTAATAATAGTGGATACTAGAAGGATGAGATTTCTTTCTTTTTTGTATTCTGTGTTGGTATTTCAAAACAAAATGTTGCTGTTGTCATATTACTGGCCGTAGAAAGAAATTTTTTATTTTTTCAGTGAGATGATAGTGTTTGAGTTTGAATTTTGATGACAGAAAAAACTCAAGATTGTTTAAGCTCTCTGTAGATCCAGCAAAGTGGTGAAGGTGACAAATAGAGAGGTATGCACAGAAGTTGATGTACCGGAGAAGATTAAGGATGGGTCGAGTGGTTAATGAAGAGGACTCCAAGGGAAAGAGAGAAGAATTCAAGGCAACAAAGTCATTAGCTGTTCTTGGTCGTCTTGGAACGAGAACTGAGACGGCCCGTTAGTGAAGAATCTATACAGCTAAGCAGTGTGCTCTGGACTCTGGACTTCCCTTAATTACCCCTTCCCCCAATAATATTCCAGAAGTAAATGCCATCAACTTTCTTTTTTCCATCGTCTCTTGGAAATACCTTGGAAACTTGACGGAGAATTCATCCGAATGTCATTATTGCCCATTTGACGTCTAGGAACTTGTTAAAGTCTGGGTATTTACTTGGCAGCCCATGATTGGATGCCAACTGCTCCACCGTACTCAAACAAACTCATTACGTGGCGTTACCTGCTGCTGGATGGAGCGAAGTCGTCCAACCCAATTCATGCCCCACCGCCCGTGAAGCCGTACATGCGTAGGTACCCGAGGTGCCACGTGGGAACGAGGGGTGGCCACGTTGGCACTAAACGACGATATTACGGACCCGCTATCCGAGACGGATACCGAGGCCGCTCCTTTAGGCAACCCCTTGTCGATATTACCTTCCTACCCCTGGAAACATTGCCGTGCGTCTTCCTTCGCTTTATCCTTTTGCCGCTCTCCATTTTACTTATCTTTGCTTTTCTCGATGAGTGGGATCGAGCCCAAAACAGATGGTTAAAAATGCGCAGTCTTGGGCTACAAGTCACCGGATCGAAGGGTCCAACTTGGGCAAAACCCAAAAGGGAAAGCGAGCACTTGCTGGAATACGAGAACACTACTACTGGAAACTGGAAACTGGAAACTAAAGCATGCTCACTATGTAGTGAACCAGGGCTAAAAAGGTAAATCTCTCTCTCTCTCTCCCTCTCTCTCTCCCTCTCTCTCTCTCTCTCTCTCTCGGGATGCTAAAAGATATCCCCCCAGAAACGAAACGGAAGCCTTCGTAACGATTTATGCCCTCGCTGCTCCTCTCAGTTGCCATACGTACTCCCGCCATTATTGTCCGCTTCCTTCCCTCGAAACCCACTTCCCTTATACGCCCTCCTCGAGATAGCCACACAGAGCATACGTGGACGGTGACAGATCATCTCGCATATTAATAAAATATGCGGTCTTTGGTACTCAATTTTGGCTCCGCATTATGCCAGCTCAACCGCTCCTCGTCCTACGTGTCATCCCATACTTACCTTTTTAGGCTCCCTCCCCCCCCCCCCAACCCAAAACCCCAATCCCCCCTCTTATATAAAGCCCGGTCTTAGTCCTTCTCTCTCTCACTCGCGTATAAAATGGAAGGGGAGGATAAGTCGAAGAGGAAGGAATGCGAAAGCGAAGGAGAAGAAGTTATCCGTAAAATAGCGAGGATGAGTGACTCATCCGAGGGGGAAGAGGAGGATAAGCTAGAGATTGGAGAGCATACCTTATCCGAGGTCATGATGTGGCTCGAGCAAGAGGTCGAGTCGTCTTCCTCCTCGTACTCCTCGCCGGCTTCCAACTACCGCCAGGAGACGCAGTTCGTGACCATCAATGGCAACGAGGAGAGCTGCGGGCCCTCCTTCTCCGGCTCTGCCTCCACCGTCATGGCGTCGGTCGACACCCGTGGCGTCCCCGTGGTTCCATACCTCGTCGGCGGCCCCACCGACCGGTCCTCCGCGTGGCACGCCCCGGATCCGCTGAGCTGGCCGTGGGCCGGCTGCACCGCGGCCAGCGAGGAGGAGGACGAGGACGCGTGGGTGGCACGTGTGCTTTGTGGGGTGGGGCTGGAGTTAGATGGGATACTGATGTAGAGGGAGAGAGGTTTAGTTCCTTTTGTCTTATGTAGATAGGGGCATTTTTGTCTTTTTCGGCGCTAGACTTTTTAGTCTGGCGTAAGGAGCAGGAAAAAGAATTTACATTTTCCTTGTTGTTTTTAAAAAAAAAGTGGTACACCTGTTTAATTTCCTTTATCCTTTGTGGGATTAGTAGACATTTGCAAAACACTCCCCAACCTTTGCCTTTATTTACAACAAGCCTTACCTACCTGAAAAGAAAAGGCGTTAGTTTTGCAATAAATATCATAACAAGAGGAGGTTTTCTGCAATAAGACCTTAAACCCCAAAAATAAGGCCAGTTTGGAGTGGACAGTACTGCCGCCTGCGGCAGATTGGAATAAGGACAAAGGAAACGGAGAGGGAAATTGACTTGAAAGGACGGAGGATTAAGTAATATTAACGGGTATGCCATGGAGGTGCGCAGGATATGCAGTAGCAGTAGTCAATTGCACCTTTTCAAGGTGCGCCAGAGAATCCCAACTACCGCAAGGATTTCAATTTGGACTTAAGACTAATATAAATACCAAAGCTAATTCCCCAACTTTAATTACTGATACTAATATCCCCTAGTATATTATATTATATTTTTCACAATAAATTAAATAAATTTCTAAGATTTCTTTTTGTTACTATGATGTTTTATAATGTTCCAGTTAAACCGATATGATTAGAAAAAAAAAATTTAAAGAAAAGGACTTATTATTATATAATGGTGTTTAATAATGAGGATGTGGGGATATATATGGATAGATTAAAAGGGTTTCTGGTGAAGCTGGTGGATATGGACATGCGAGCAGCGCCGGAGAAAGCCTCTTTTGCCAAGTTGCCAATTAGGCGAATCATGCTGCCAGACCTTAAATGATACAAGATATATGATAGAGATCTCTCTAGATTGGTTGTAAGTCCCAAGTTGCCAATTTGCCGATTTCTTTCATGAGCTATCCAAGCCTTTTCATCCATAATTTTAATCTGCCTCGACCGGTAGCCTGAAAACCTTCTTCGGCAGTAGAATTGCAACAACTTAGGATTTGGATTTCTTAGTTTATTTTGATATCCTTATATCTAAGTTAGACAACTTTATTATTGGAAAAAATAATAATAATAAATAAATAAGGTCCATGTTTGTTGGGCTTGATAGTTCTGGCTTGAGTCAATGAGTTACTTGGGCCTTTGGAAGGTCCATCTCTGGGCATGCATGCCATCATGGACCAGGCCCTCCTCCCCATTGGGTTACAGAAGAACGAACCCATGTTTTGCATGGTTCAGGAACCTAGCTTGATAGCTGGGTTCTAACATCCAACTTATGCAAGGAGTTGATTCAAAGCAACAAGAAGTTTGTCTTCAGATTTGTTGAGAGGTAGGTCAATGTCATTGTTACTAGATGGCACTTGGCATAGACTATGGATGCAGCTCAAGTTGAAGAAGTTGTTCAGTTAATAAATGACTCAGAATTTAAAGCAAGATAGGCACTACTCCTAATTATGGCTAAGCCCATCTGCCCATGCATAAGTTGCATAAGTTGTAGTAGTAGTAGTAGTACAAATGAGAGTTTGATCATTCCCCCTTTACTCTAGGAGAAGATTAGCATCTCATTGCAAATGAGCATATGAAAGAAAGGTTTAAGGTATTAGATGATCCATAAGTATCACTCCCATTCAAAGTTCCAGTCATCTCCTGGGCCCTAGAAAGGTTACAGATGAATGATGAGTTGCTTTCCCTTTGAAGAGCCGGCTTTTGACTGGCATTTTCCAGAGGAAAAAGAAGCCACTTCTTTGGCTGCTCCCCTCCCTAAATGAAGGAGCAATTATTTTTGTGTAGTTGTTGCAAATAGTACAATGCCACGTATGACATATATATATATATATAAATATGGGAGATGCCTTGAGAGAGAGGTCATGGAAGGCTATGAGATATGAGCAATAGATTAAAGGGGGGGGGGGTATGACTTATGAGCACAGTCTTTTTGTCCCCCCAATATATTTTTCACCAAAAGAAATCAAGCTCTCATGGCAAAAGAGCCAAAGAAGAAAAGAGATGCATTTGCACATGGCTGCCAGGTTGCAGGGCATCCCCCTCCCCCCTTCTCCTTTTTTGGTGGTCCATTTGCAAATCCAACTCCCATTCATCTTCCACTTCATCCATTGAACAGTAGTTCATCAATCAAATGTTTGGCTGCAATTAATTAGCAAGAAACATAGACAAAGTAGAAGTCCTAAGTTTTTTTTTACTTTTTTTTGGAGTGGATGTAGAAGTCCTAAGTTGAGATAGACATGGGAGTGAAAGGATTGGCAGTACAGTGCAAAAGAAATGGGCCAGACCACATGTAATGAGTCCTTTTTAACAGTACAGTAGAGGACTGCATGGTTTTTCAGACAAACATACCACACAAGCTCTCAGATTCTAGTAATCATGGAGTAGGTGCATGTTACTCTGATAGTGCCTTTCCAATGTAAGAATCTCATTCCCAAATACACATGATAAAGTTAAGCAAGCACCTCTTCCAGGAGGAGAAAAGAAGCTACTTAAGATCAAAACCACATTGCTTATAGAATTAGTGATGTACTAAGTGAAGCTTCATGGAGATGTAATTTAGTCCTCTATACTTTGACATAGATGACAATCCAAAGCATCTACATGTTAGTAATTTTGCAACTCAAGCAAGCTCTTTAGATACCTTGGCATTTACTCAGTTCTAGTGGGGGGACCAGGAGACACATTGTCTGGGAACAAAAGGTGGAAAATATTTTGACACAATCTAGAGTAGGTGGACATCTAGTAATGTCTTTTACTAGCCAAAATTTTATTTTTCCTACCTATTAAACTCATGCCCTCCAGTTTCACCTGCCGACAGCGTATGTTGCTTAGTTTTTGAAATGAGAACTCCTCCAACCCCAAAATTGCCATTTGAATGAGCTAAATATACTAGGAGCATGTACTGGTACATATCATAGATATGTACAATTATATATTTTATGGTGTCTTCCTGGTGCCAACTCTCATTTGTTATTTTGCTTGCAGGACAATGTCTGATTGCTACTTGGTCTGAAGTTTAAGCCTGACAGTGAGAAAACTTAGTTGTCAGATAAGTGGGATGGTGATCTTGCAACCTCACCCCATAGAGATGTGATTAATAATAGAAACCAATGCTTGGCTTAATATAGACTACAAACTAGGATTAAATGTCTCTTTTTACCCTAATACTTTTTTTTTTCGTATCACTTAAATTTCTACGCTTATAATTAAAAATGAAATTATTAGAATTTTCATCTGAATCGATTAGCTATTTTTCTTTCTATTATCACATGTAAACTAAGGAATAAATTAAAACCTAGCTCTAATCAAGTGTTAAAAGAAAATTTGAAGGGCGTTGTTGTTTAAACAATAATCCTTCTCCGCTAATATATTATTATCTAATACAAATAACGGGGATACTTAGTAATTTCAAATATTATGTTAACATCGTCATTAATTGTACTTTAATTATTAGTACAAAGAGATAAGTGATAAAATGTATTCAACCCTATAAACTAATACTTTGTTTGAAGCTTGATATTAGAATTTCTAACTTGGGTAGGGTAACATTGTAACCCATGGACCCGGAGACAGATGAACATTACTTAAAATAGAAGCAAATGAAAATGTAGCATGCTCTCAAAATTGGGTGCTAAAAATGGTAAGTCAGTAAATGTGGGAGCTTAGAGACAAGAAGGGTAGTAACTAGCATGTCACTCGCTAATTGAAGTGATGCTTCCTGCTCCAGACAACCGTCCAAATGTTATCAACCAGAAAGCTTACAATAATCCACAGTTTGCACACTCATGACCAGTCTGTCAAACATAGCAAGCTTAAAATAATGATCCAATTTCCCAAATCCAAAGCCATTATAATTTATCCCCTATAATTTTTAACACCTCTACTTGACTACTACTACTTGTCCCGAGTGACAGTAGTCCTACAGATGCAAACAAAGAATCTAATGAGGATTGCTACTTAACAAAACTTCCCATGGCCTTGTATAAAATCTTCTGTGTTATCTCAGAATCTTTTTCCTCCCACCCTTCCTGCTTGCCCAAGGAAGAGTAAGTAACCACACTACTTACAGCTTCCTTTGCTTCTCATCCATTTCATCCCTTTTTTGGGTAGTCCTATCTGCTATGAGAGGAAGAACCATCCGTCTTGATTGCAATTTGCAATTTCTAGCAAAAAGATACAATCTTTTCTCCCACATCTAAGAGCCCACATTTGAGTTTTTAAGCCAAAGCTCTCTCCTTTCTTCTGATATCTGTACTCTCATGGTGTTTTCTGACACATGCATTCATCTCTCCAATATGGGCTTTGGTTAAATTTGTCTCCTTTGGCACCGCCAATGCCTTATTCCAGATGGGTCGCTCGGTTTCACCCTTTTTGTTGGTTCTCAAGTCTGGTGCAAGGTGAGGGGTTTGCTCTGTAAGAGAAGGTTTCAGTGCCCTGTGGGCTGTTAGTTGTCAGATTTGTGCTTATAAAGGGGAAGCATCATGGTGGATCGGCAAGAGAGGATTGTTCTCGGGTTGCTTCTTTCTTGCGTACATGTTCTTCTTCACCCTCATGGATCCAGAGGTAACTAGCTTCCGGCATTGATGCTTTTTTCTACTGTGATTTCGGTATTTACTTTATTTAACTCTGGTTTATGATGCATTTGGAAATTAGGGTTTATAGTACTGTTAGTCCGAGAGATCATGTGAAATTTTAGAGGAAATTTTGGCTGTGGTTAGATTTGCAATTCGCAGATCTCAGTTTACAACAATCCATCAGTACTTCAATCAGACAATCTCTCATATATTGTTGAAGAAGTGACGCCAAAAAAATAAAATAAAATGTTTGTTTTATGTGAATTAGTATCATGCTCTAAACAACTGCCTTCAATCAGTGTATGACCTCCTCATCGGAAATGTGTCATGCTTCAGCCACATATCAGCATTGTGAAATGTGGACGAAGAAGATTCAGATGACACTTATTGAGAATTTATTAGTTCCTAGAGAGATTGCATTTGGTGAATGTTTGGCATTCTTTTTCATACTGCTTAATCCAAGTAGAGAAGGACAAAAACTTCTTGCAGTCATTATCACCCTAAATTATGTCTGGAAAAAACCAAGAAGGGTTACCTACCTCTACCAGACTGGAAGGGTTCATGAACTCTAATTAGGGAGGAGATATATGTAGCAATAGCATGAGTATGCTCGGGTTTTATTTATGTTCTTAGTGCCTCTCTCTCTCTTGCAGGGCTTGATTTAGCTCCATCTCCTGCTTTATCTACTGGTTCTCTGCCTGATCATGTAAATACACCAACAATATCTTCACCTAGTCCAGCAGCTCTCCTTAAAGGTAGCTGTAATGCAATCATAGATTGGATAGGCATTTCAATTCTCAGGATCATTTGATAAGTTATCATGCTTGTATATCTTACCAGGCCCTGGTTCACATCCTCCACTTGTATCACCACCTGCTTTCAAGGCTATGTCGCCCAGTATCTATGCAGGAACACCAGCTGTGCAACCTTCTCTTCCAAGAGTGATATCTCCCTCTATAAATAGACAACCGAATAGGCCCATTGGTTCAGGTAAATCATCTTGCCATATTAATAACTAAGAAAGACTAGTTGTTGGGATACTAATAGCGGAAATTTTATTTGGAATACAGCTCACAACCTTTCTCCATCTTATACGTCCCCTCCACAAAAAGGTGACACACGTTTGAGTGCACCTACAAGAAATTCTCCTGTCGTACTGCCACATGCTCCAGGTAAATGATCAACTAGCAACAGCTTATGTAAACATTTACTTGCGTAGATATCCTATAATATTTCTCATTTCCTATTGTTTCTTCCTTGGCAGATTCTCCAAGAATTTTTGTTAACCCACCCAGCGCACTGCCAATTAGTGGGAGAATAACTCCATCAAGATCGCCTGCTCCACGTGCAACAGATTACCACGATGATAACAAGAGTAACTTTTTCATGCCTTACAATCTCTTGTTTAACGCATGTTCTTCTACTTCTGTTTTCCAGAGCTCTGATCTTCTTAACGATCTTGCTCATATAATGTTCAGGACCTTCGCTTTCCCCAATGAGTGCTTCTCCTAGTTTCAAACATGGAAATTATGGCATTCCTGTTGCTTCACCCCGAGAGGACACAAGCAAGCATATATCCCCAAGGACCCCGACAATCGAGTCTTCAACAAAAGGTAACTCAGGTTTGTTTTCAGTTATGTCTACTTAAATGTGAAGATACATTTCACATACATATTTATGACTAGCATTGTTGTCAGGTTCTTCCCCTATGATAAGCCCTGTTCCACATAAAACTGAATTGCCCCCAGATACAACCGCGGCCGCTCCTTCGACTTCAAATGTCGAATCTCCATCAGTAGGAATATCTCTTGGCCCCACAACTGCACCTAAAGTTCAAACCCACCATAGGACAAAGAAAAGAGAAGCAAGACCTGCATTAGCTCCATCTCATCCGCCATCACATCTTCCAGGTTGGATTATTTGGAAATTTTAATCAGATAAGTTCTTGTTAATATTCAGTACTGACACAATTTTGTATATCCATATCTGTAAGGTCCTGTGATATCTCATAAGGGAAGACATCATGTTCCTCTATCACACGATCAAGGTACCAAATATTTTGACAACTGAAAGTTAAAAGGTTGATAATATCACTCAATTTTAGACATATTCATTTTGCAGGGCCTTCACCCTCGTCCGTTCAATCTCCATCTTCAAAATCATCACAAATTCCATCTAGCTCGAATGAATGTAGTTTTCTAGGCTTTTCTGTTTGCTTTTCCTTATTCTTTTAAACTTCTCAAGGTAATTCTTGTTTCTCGGTATATTTATGTGCAGGGACCGATCAATCTCCTATTATTTCTCCGTCAGGGTCTGTTTCTACAAAGCCAAGGGCGCCATTGGCTCCACCTGTTTGGGCATTACCACCTCCGCCTCCTAATTTGGGTACAGATACGCTTTAATGGATATGCCAGTCATTCTGTTATGATTCTGGCATTCACATTTCACCATCTTGCATAGCATATTATAAGATTCTTACATTCTAATCTTGCATGAAAATTAACATCCAAGTTTTGCTCGGATGCAGATTGTAGATCATTAACATGTACAGAGCCTCTAACAGACCCCCCTTCAGGATCACTTTGTATCTGTGTATTACCAATCAAAGTTGGAATTCGTTTAAATGTTGCAATATACACATTCTTTCCCTTGGTCTCTGGCTTTGCCCAAGAAATTGCATCTGGAGTTAATATGAAGCCAAGACAGGTTCGTGTGATGGGGGCGAATGTTGGTAGTGAACAGCCTGAGAAGACGGTTATTCTTATCGATCTGGTACCACTTCAAGAAAAATTTGACAATGCTACAGCTTTTTCAACATATGAAAGTTTCTGGCATAAGCAAGTTGCCATAAAAAAATCGCTTTTTGGAGACTATGATGTTCTATATGTTCTGTATCCAGGTTAGTAATCTTGTTTCACTTTCTTGCGCTTGGTCACATATATCTTAGAGTGCTAGGCTACTAGCTAGTGCAATCAAAATTCTTTACCACTCTTTCTGCACTACAATTCTTCCCTTGAGTTGATGGATGATTTGAAGTTTTGAACCATAAAAGAATGCCTTTTATGGAATAAACAGTTATTATGCAGTTGATTCACTTGTATTTTATGCAATAACACTACGAAATCCATCAGTGGTGTAGGAAACTAGGAATCGCAGTTACTTCTGTCTGTGCTATATAGTCAATTGAGCATGGGGTTCTTGTGTGTAAGTTTGACAGAATGGTTATTTGCCTGGGAGTGGGAACTTTCCTCTACATTTTTTTTCTTCTATTTTGTGCAGGGCTTCCTTCATCTCCTCCTGCGGTACCAGTGAATATTAATGTTGACGACGGGACATTTGGTAACAACAATAATGCAAGGACTATGAAACCTCTTGGGGTTGATGTTGGAAGGCTAAAAAGGAAAGTCAGTGGCAGCTTGATTGCTATTATAGTCCTGTCATCTACTATAGCATTCATTTTATGCACTGGAGTTGCATTGTTGCTGTTATTAAAACGAAGAAATAATATCGATCTGCCTGAGAGATTTCCACATATTCTTCTACCAAAGTTTGCAAAGTCATCAGGTACAATAAATCTGACACATGTTGCATGAAGGAAAATGGAAAAATCATTTGAATTAAATATTCACTCAACAGAATGTAACATGATTCTTCTTTGAGCGATTTGGGTATTAAAAACTTAAAATTACTTGTAAACCTTTGATTCTTGTGAAGAACCCACACGTGCTGTTTATCATCTTCTAATGCAGTATTTTGAACTCGGGAGGAGCTCAACATTTGTAAGAAAAATATCACCTAAGCATAACAATCAAGCACTTTGCCAGCTGTATTTGATTTACACAGTGACTCCTTACTAGCCAAGCATTCCTATAGAGAGCTATTTTTGGTGCTATGGAAGCTTTCATGTCATTTGTGTCCTCTACATTCTTCTGTACTATCCCTGCTATCTGTGACAATCATTCACAATAGAAATAAAAAAATCTTATCTAAGCCTCTTTAGATATTTGCAAGATTTGAAATCCTATGAAATTTCTTTCAATGTTACTTATGTCCTTCCTATCCTAGATTGATCCTAACAGATTGGACAACCATTTGTACTAGAGCCTCATTAGATATTGGATAAAAGAAGAATAAGAAATATCAGAATTATGTCTGTTTCTTTCTTGTAAAAATACTTCCTACTTAAGTGATATAAACAATAATGGTACTTGCATCCATTTTTCTGTAGTTTGCTTTTGGAAAGTATATCTCTAACAAAATCATATGATGTTCGGTGCCCAACATATTTCAGCATCAGGTTCTTTCAGCTCCAGTATTGCAACATATACAGGACAAGCAAAAACTTTTAGACTAGCTGAGCTCCAAAGAGCTACAAACAGATTCGATGATTCAAGAATACTTGGAGAAGGTGGTTTTGGATGTGTCTATAGCGGCACACTTGAAGATGGAACCACTGTAGCAATAAAGGTCCTTAAGAGATATGATTACCAGGGTGAGCGGGAATTCTTGGCAGAGGTTGAGATGCTAAGCCGCTTGCATCACCGGAATTTGGTCAAGTTGATCGGTATTTGTGCAGAGGAGCATGCTCGCTGCCTAATTTATGAGCTCATTCCAAATGGCAGTGTGGAATCTCACTTGCATGGTAAGCAATAGAGCAAGACTGCTCAGCTATTTTTCCATGTTCCTGCTTTATTACATAATAAGGTGGCTTCTGATATATCAGTATCTTCTCTATTGTTCATGACTAATCTAGTAACGAATATTTTGAGAAAATAATTGATAAGAAGCTGACAAATAAGTTGACGGTTGTCCAACTTGATTAACATAAATTCTTTTTCCTGGTCAAATAGTCTAGTTTGCTAATCAGCATAAAGTTTGTGCGTTATCCTGGTGATTTGGTGGTTTTTTATTTGAATTTGTAGAGCCTAATAAGTTACAATGAGTTGACTGGTTAAAGTCAAATTAACTGACCTACCTTAAATAATTAGCCTCAAATTAAAAAAAGTGCTCTCTTAAATAATTAGCCCACTTATTGGCACTCAAAGCTATCCACAGTTACAATGAGTTCACTGCAATGTCTTAACTGTGATGTCTCCCCAGGAGTGGATAAGGAGACTGCTCCTCTTGACTGGAATGCCCGAATGAAGATTGCATTTGGTGCTGCACGTGGACTTGCCTATCTGCATGAGGACTCAAGCCCTAGTGTAATACATCGGGATTTCAAATCTAGCAATATCTTGTTGGAGCATGATTTTACACCAAAAGTTTCTGATTTTGGCCTGGCAAGAACTGCTATGGATGAAGGGAATCAGCATATCTCCACCCGTGTCATGGGAACTTTTGGGTGAATTTCCCATCATATTATCTTCTTTGATATAACTACTCTGTACCCTGAAGTGCTTGAGATGCTAATCTATTTTGGTATATTTATTTCAGTTATGTGGCGCCTGAATATGCAATGACTGGGCATCTTCTTGTCAAGAGCGATGTTTACAGCTATGGTGTCGTACTTCTTGAGCTCCTCACCGGAAGGAAGCCAGTGGATATGTCGCAACCCCCAGGGCAAGAAAATCTGGTCACATGGGCTCGCCCGCTTCTCACTAGCATAGATGGTTTAGAGGAAATAATCGATCCAGCTCTTGGAGTAAACATTTCATTTGACAATGTGGCAAAAGTAGCAGCGATTGCATCAATGTGTGTGCAGCCCGAAGTATCACATCGTCCTTTTATGGGAGAAGTAGTTCAAGCCTTAAAATTAGTATGCAGTGAGTATAATGAGTGCAGAGGATCTGAAAGGCAGGAGGAGTTATCAGCTCATTCCAAGGCGATTCACAATAGAATGGGTCTAGACGCAGAGAGAGTGTTGTTATCTGATATGTTTGGTACATCACCGCTATTTAGTGGTGATGAAACTAGTTCTTCTCATAGGCACTCTAGTTCTGGCCCTTTGATGATTGGCAGGAGTAGGCAGTTTTGGCAGAGACTAAGAAGTTTGCCGACAGGAAGCATGAGTGAGCATGGGTTTTCACTTGGATTTGAGACACGATCCGAGGGTAGTGCATAATGACCTGAGTGGCCTTAGATTAATGTTGTCAATTCTTCTAATAAATCCATAGGATTTAGGTGATATCTACTGATGGAGTCAGGCAGGGTATCATCACCTAGTTAAAGGGCTCCAAGTGTTTTGGCTGTGGATAGCTTTGAGTGGCAATAAGTGGGCTATAATTGCTTCAAGATGAGGATGCGGATGTTGAGGTATATATTGTTCGAGATCATTAGATGTATTATTGGAGCTTGGGGGCGTTGGTTCAGAAAGCTTCAATAAAGTGCTCTCTTAGAGCTGCTGAGTTAGAATTTTCTGCTTTGTCCTAGTTTTAGATTCCAGATTTTATTTCAGCTGATTTGTTGTTCTTTGAGTTGGTGTGTAGGGAAACTGTTTCTTATTTTTGGATTCACAAGTCCTTTCTCTTTGTAAATTTATGTCTGATGAAGAATAACAGGTTTCTTTGGGTTTTCCTTTTCTTTTACGTGTAAACCTCTCCCAAGTTTCTTATTTGCATGTATACTCTTCAAAAATTTTATATTTGTGTATATATCCATTGAGAATGGATAATTCTTAAGTTACTCTTCGACAACTATAAATTAAGAATCTTTGCAAATAAATAGACAAAAAGAGAGATATCATTAACTAAAAACTTAAATATGCAAATAGGGAGAAAATTATTATCTTTTGTTAGCTCGATGAAACCTATCGGTTTACTTATGTTTAAGAAAAATTAATATAAAAAATTAGTTTTGAAATGCAACATCACCTAGCAGCACGCCAACATCCTTATTTAGGTGGGCACATCATTATGCAACTTGAATCATCCTATCACAGCATAAAATATATCTAAATTCAAGTATAACAGTTACCAAACAAATTATATTGAAAACATATAAAAGAAGCAACAGTTGTACTGCAGAGTTAGGAATGATGCTTTAATGTTCCTGTGAAAATAAGGTCCAATTGACTGAAAACAGGAAAAATTCTCGGTAGTACATTGAACAACAAATCCTTTCGGCATGACCCAATATGGCACTCATTTTCCATAGGGATGGTATCTGCTGCCATATCCCCGGCCACCGCCGTAACTACCATATGCTCCACCATATCCACCTGGGACACCATATGCACCACCACCAACACCGCTGCCCCCACCATATCCACCATATCCACCACCTCCATACATGTTCCCTCCAAAACCAGAGCCATAACCTCCAACAAAGCCAGCAGCGCCATATTCATAACCTCTGCCATATCCATAGCCTGCACTTCCACCATAATAGTCTCCTCCACCAGACCGGTAACCACCTCCATACCCATATGCGCCACCTCTATAAGCTCCTCGGGAGCTACCAGTTCCATAAGTATTCCTCCCACTAAAACCTGAATCTGCACCAGGTTTTTTTGGTTCAGCCTTCTTGATTTCAACCTGCAATGACCAGTTAGTAGTTACAAATCTCTCTCCATAAATCTATAATCCACATTGATCTCTACTATACATATACACACACAATCCCTACACACCAACAGAATAAAGCAAACTCAACAAGACAAAAATCTCAGTGCGCGAACATGTGTTCTGCCACTGAGGCAGTGCATCAGTGGATTGAACTCTTAATATTTCAAATTGCACACCTTACTCTTGCACTATACATTTACTGCATTATCTTAAACATTCCAAATAGTAAAATAAAGGGCCACAACTTCCCCTTTCCATTTTCCCTGATATGAGCTAGACTCATTAAGAAAGGTCAAGAAAAGGGAGAATGGCATTGAACAATTTCCACATCCCATTGCACCATGGTTTCACAAGGACAAGATGTGTAATCATACTGGAATACTGACAATAATTTTAATTATATGAAGGGGGGAAAAGGAAATACTATACCATTCTACCGCAAGGATTCAATATAACCTAGAGCTGCAAGGAAACTAAACTGACTGTTCAGGAATAAGAATGTTGCTGGGATCAGGTTTTATAATAGTTGAATTATATGCAAAAAGCAGTGTTCAGGCATAAGATTAGAATGCATGTTTAGGCTGTGGCTTATTTATAACTTGAACCTATATTTTATCATGTCAATCCAGGGCCCCTTTTCTTTTTTTCTTTTTCCACGATGCTCAATTCTTGACTGTTCAAACCTGTGTTAGTACAATGTATACTGCAAGCCTCAAACTGATGTTCAGACCTGGCATGTTAAGGAACAAGCCAGAATTCCACTTCCTAGAGCATCAGTTGATAGAAAATGTTAACAATAACACATAAGCAGTACCCACTTTAAGCCCAAATCATATACTCCAGAACAATGACAAAATATTGGCAATATGTTAAAAGTACTTCAGACCAACTAACCTGCTTCCCTCCAAGATCATGCATTCTACCCTCTGAGATGACTTTCTCAACTGCCTCTTCATCTGCAAAAGTAACAAAGCCAAAGCCTCGAGACCGCCCAGTGCTGTGGTCAAGCATTATCTGGTGCTCAACTACCTCACCATAGGAGGAAAAATGCTCCTTCAACTCATCTGAGAAGTTCTAAAGTTCAGTATATTGAAGTGGGTGCATCATGAGGCCGGAAAGTGCAAGTTCTACCTTCTGTTAGAGATGGGGCAATCCCCCCTACGAAGATCTTCCTTGACTTGGGGCCGGCTTTTGATGATATGTCTTCTCTTGGGACTGTCCTCTTAACTTCTACCTGAATTAAGCCAGCAATATACATAGCATTCCAGGATGTTATTTGTTTTTGTAAGGATAACAGCAATTTGGTATTACTACTCCTACGTCAACAAGTATCAGGGAAAAAAATTAGACCAGCCCTACCGTTCTTCCATCTATGACATGTTCTTCTTCCAAAATCTTGTCAATAACAGATGGATCAACAAATGTAACAAATCCAAATCCCCGTGGCAAATGTGTGTGTTTGTCCTTCATAATCACAGAGTCAGTGATTGCTCCATACTTCTCAAAATGCTTGGTGAAGGTGTCTGAAGCAAAAGTATAAAAAAAGGCAATACAGTGGAATAAGTCCAACTTACCAAAGTAGCTACCAGACTTAAAGGGCAAATGACGAAAGACAAGCTTAAGAAGATTTAAAGTGAAAACCAAAATGAATCCTAGAATTGGTAAATCATAGTTTGTGAGATTTGAATTCACTATTTTCTATAAATCTCCTTAAAGTGACATGGAGAAGAACATGATAGAATGTAACTCACTGTATTTATCTTATGTCATAAACAGAACCTCTCAATTTCCTAGTAATTAGCAAAAAGTTTACATTTACAAATTTTCCACAATAATAACTCTTATGCCAGCCCAAACCTGTTTTCCATGCCATACTCCTAGGAAAAGCTCGAACAACCTTCAACAAAAGGGTACCCATACCCAAAACCGACACAAGAAGGTAGGTAGAGAATACCTAGGGGAACTTGGCAAAATAGCCCCCTAATTTCAGAGGACTGCCTTCTCACAAAGGGGCGGCAGCGACCATGTTTGGTCGACTGTTTATCAAAAACTCAGGTCTTCATAAAGTCATAAGACCATGTATAGGGGCTGATGCCCGACTCAATTCACTTTTCCTATCTAATCCTTGACCACTTAATCTCTTGCATCAACCTCATAACAAACTGGTATACCCATCAATATTAGCCATGGAGAATTACTGGATATCATCTGGCTCTCTGCATTTATCTTATGCCATAAACAGAAACTAGTAATTAGCAAATCTTTACTTTAAGCATCTGCGACCACAGGACACCACAATAAAAAAATTTAAGCCAGCCAGTTGTGTTTTCTCATTTCAGGTTTTCCCATCTAATCCTCAAGTAATTAGGTCCCTTGCATCACTCCAGTTGTAAACTGGAATACCATCAAATTTCTTGTATGTGTATTTTGTTGATCATCAATACAGCATACTAAAGGAGAAGTAACCAATTTAGCAAAACTCTGTAGTATTGGGACATTTGATGCAACCAAGTTGATATGGACCTTTAGCTATCATCTCAACAACTATTTTGATTGTTTTTATATAGATTCAACAATGCAATTGGGTGTGGTTATCAGAATCACAATAGAAATTCTCAGGGTATACGATCATCTGAATAAAGGAAACACATTTGGAGATAGAATATTGCCACAAATAGTTCATTGTTGCTGTTTGGATGTTAAAGGGAAAGATTGAAAGCAAAGATACAAGTTCTAGACAATTTAAGACGTAGGCACAGGTATATACATCTCCATATGTTTCCCATTTTGTTGAGTACTAAGATTAATGGCTGATTACACTAAAAGAAAGAAAAATAAAAGCTGTATCCAGAGAAGCATTTCAGTACAGCTTTGCCTGTGAAATTGACAAATGCAATAGTGTGATGCATGGTCAAGGATATGGTCAAACTCAAGATGGAATCCTGTTAAGATGACCCAAATCTTCAGTTGTTCATGTTAACAAGAGAAACATGGCTTAAAAGGTTGACCAATATTTTCAGGTATGATCTCACTATTGCAGGAACAAAAGTATCATTATGATTGTTCTTTGTGTAGCCATGATTGTCTTATGGTTGATGTACATCGACCAAAATATCTAGTATGGTTTCAAAATGACTAAATGTGAGCTATCCCGCACAGGAGCCAACAAGAATTCTGAGTCCACCCAGACAGAAGATTTATATGAAACTTATGTCTTTAGATGAAGAACACTAACAGCAAAGGTTCCACACAATACTGATGTAAGGACAGCTCGTGTTACTAACATAATGCATTGCACATAAGTAAAAACCTTGCATAGTTCAAAGGTTGAGTCTGCAATGATTGCAACTAACAGAGAACAGAATTATGCACTAATCATGCCCAGCAATCTAAAACAAATTCCCATGACAAAATTCAAACATATTCAGCTAACGGGGACCTCCAATAACAGTAGAAAAAGGTGATAGTTAAGCATGATAAGTGTACACCATTCAGTTCCCACTATTATACAAATCAAAAGTTATTTATAAAAGAAACCTTCTTATTCCTACAAAAGAAAATAAAAGGCCAACCAAAACATTAACTGGAATAGCAGCCATACCTTCAGTTGTGTCCCACGCAACACCTCCAACAAAGATTTTTCTACCAAACAAGAAAAAGAAAGAATTAGGGTAACATCTTCCATTTTCCCCCAAATCGTCTCCCCCATTTGATATGGCCAACATATCAAACCAATCAACAACTAAATAAATCTACATCAAACCCTAAGACCAAACTACTAACCCTGAAGAAGACGAATCGCTAACAGATTGCTTCATCTCCTCGCCGGTACTATCTACGTTATCTACTCCCATCCCCTTATCCTCGTCCCCACACCTTTCTCCTCCATCACCATCACCTCCTCCCTCCTCCTCCTCCTCCTCCTCTTCCTCCTCCACCTCCTCTTCCACCTCCTCTTCCACTTCCTCCTCCACCTCTTCTTCCTCTTCTACCTCCTCGTAACCATTAACGGCCTTCTCGTTATCCTCCGCAAACCCCTCCATGTTAAACCTTTTCCTTTCTCCTACCTACCAGAAAGCCTGCAAAGGATCAAACTGTTAACCTACCTCTCGATTCAGGGCTTGAAGGAGATCGAAACCGAAACCCTAGGGGGAGATTACCTTCCTCTTTTCCTACCTAAGGTTAGGAAAGATTGCAAGATTGGGAGGAAAGGAGATCGAATTCGAAAGCGATTTACTCTTTTTTTTCCCTTTGAGGAGAATAAAGAAACCCTAGAGCGAGCTACAGTGCGCCGCTTCGTAGGTGGAGAGAGAGAGGGAGAGAGAGAGAGGACGACGTAAGGCAGCAGACGGAGGCCGCTTTGGTTTTAAGCGCAAGAAAAGGAATGTAACATGAACCGTTAGCGCAATTTAAGTAAGCTGCACCAGCACAAGTTATGGGTAATAATTATCTATTACTTTACTAATCCCATAAAATAAATAGCTATTTCCTTTCTAATTAATTTTAATTTTTTTTTTCTTCTTCGTTGGACTTGGACATAGACTCCCTTTCATACAAACTTTGGTGCTTAAGCTGAGCCTTTGATGCATGCACCCAAAGGCGGCGGCGAATTCGCCGGCGATGGAGTCCTAAAAGGAAAGCTAGGGTTTCATGATTCACCCCCACAGAGGTGTTGTTCCCCAACATTGACATTAGTTTCTAGACGGATTAGTGATTCCTTCGAAGAGATAAACTTTAAATCTTTCCCTCTTTTTATCGTTCTCTTTCGCTCCAAAGAATGCTTCTTCTTTTTTTCGTTTCCAGAAATCATGACTAATAGTTTGTTAAGTTTATCTCTGGTACTCATGGCACTGCTCATTTTAGCTAGAATTACAGCAAGGTTCGCTTAGAAAATTTACGATGGGGTTTTTAGTACACTCGAATTCCTATGTTGAATGAGGAAATGGTGTGATTGCTTTTAATGGCTTGGATTTATTGTAAAAAGGATATTGCGTGTAAAAGTATAGATTGAGGGATTAAAATGGAGAGCTTCTTGGTCCTGTGATTGCAATGCATCCCTTAAAGGAAGAGAAAGTTACAGGATGAGTATACAAGCAGAATGCTTTAATTTTCAGGATGTCAAGCAAGCAGTTCAAAAGAAAAGGTTCAGATTTTGAGCTTGATGACCTGAATTGGCATTTCCAATTGAGTTGAGATCAACTTTGCTTGGGTTGTTCGCAACTCTAGGGGTGTCTTTACTATGATTGATTCTAGGCATACACTGTCACATGAGTTCAAAACATATAGTTGGAGAAATGTGGCATCAACATCAGGATGAGTCTTGGTGGACAGATTTAGCCATGACATGATAATCCTAATTATAAGTACACTTTGCAGTACATGCAATAGAGTCAGTGACAGTGCATAACAAAATATCACCGCAGAGTGGCATTTCCTAACCACATTGTTGTTGCACTGGTTTAAGTTGACAAATTGAATGGAATTTCCTTATGATTCTCTGGCTAGAGAAGGATGGGCTTTTATCGACCATCATCCATTTAGCTGTTTAGTATTCCTTTCTTACGCTAACTTTTGTTAGACATCCAAGTAAATTCTTTTAAACTCTGCTGCGGTATCCATGATGACTAGAGTAAGACAGCAAGGTGTCATGACCAGTTTTGGTTCTTCCTGGAATATCTGTTATGCAGAGGAATTAAATGGAAGTAAGTCCTAGGTGCATCTTTTCCTTTCTGAAGCGATGTCATTCATCTCAAATTAGTTTGTCCAATGTTCGCATTAGTTCTTTCTTTTTTCCTTTTTTTTTTGGCTCTATATTTCTTCAAATATATGTGAGTAGTTGGCATTCCTCTTCCTAAGGTTGAATTTTCTTCCTTATCTTTTTGTGATCATTTTATCTATTATCCTGACCAAAGTATTATGGCTACTGTGGACCACTGGTGGTCTAAAAGTTGGATTTACAGTTAACATGCTTGATGCATGCTCTGCATTCTGATGTTTTGAGCACATGCCTTCCATAATGTCAAATGTTATGGTTGCCAAACTCCTCTTATAGTCTAAATCGTGCTGAAGATGAGCAAGTTGGGCCTTTACATATTGTGCTTCATGATCCATCTTGTGTTTATTCAGTTTAGTCATTGGGCCAGCCTCATGTTGAGCTGAGATCAACAGGTTGTTCACGACTTCGTTCAACAGCCTCTCTGCTGATCAAAAGAGATGTCGTAGTGTCTGATTTATTCACTTAGTCAATACAATGAAACATACTTGGTGCGTATTGGTGCTCTTTGTACTTATTCACTTACTCATTTCAAGGATCTCATTATCACTTGTTTGTTGTGTCAAAGTTCCCAATATGAGCTATGACTGACTTTTTAATTGTAAATTTGCCACACTGTTCCCATCAAAGGTTCTTTGTAAGTTAAAAACTTTCTTATGATAGTTCTGTAAGTCTTAATTTGATTAATTCTATCGGAAAATAACACAAGAAAAGGAACTCTGATTTTTCCCCCTCTTAACTGTGAAGATTTTAATAGATATCTTTTCTAATCTTGAAATAAATTAGGTAGATTTCATAATTCCTCATTTCATTTGTGGATTTTGTTGACAGTTTTACTTCTGTGAGAATCTTTCAGTGGATCAGTTGACTGCAAAATTACGACAAAGTTGATCAGGATGCTTCTTAGGATTCTGATGAATCAATGAAGTCATCTGCTACTCTGCTACGAGTCATTGGTAGACTTCTCAATCTTGATCAGATGTGGGATTTAGCTCAACCTTGGCAAGTTCTTTTCCAGCTTCTTAATTTCGCGAAGACTGGACTAAAACCTGCAAACCATTCATCTCCATCCATCTGAGAACTACTACTGAAGAAATCAACAAGCTCATCAGTCATCATATGGTACTGCAGGTAACTGTTAACCATCTTACAGTAGATGTAAAAGTTTCATTAGTTCTACTCTAGATCTGAATTTATGTAAGCATTACGGTCGTGCTCTTAATCTTTCTGGTCTTTGGTGAGCAAAGTTCATCTATCTCTGCCTCGTTATCCGTGCAGAGTGTACAGTACATGTGGGTGTCTACGTGTCTGAGGACAGACGCATGCATGGTCTCATCCCGTGTCCCGACTTCCCATCCCATGCATGCACATGCACTTGATGATCATGGCCCAGCATTACGCTCTGATCAAGAAAAAAGTGTGACCCTGCTCCTTGTAATGGAATAACACGAGGCCATCACATGCCATGTTGATAGAGTTAGCCATCCCATCTCAATTCTCAACCATGGCCATAGCCCATGACCACGTAAAGGGCAAAAGACCTCTCAGCTTTCCTCATGTCTTTCTACTATTGTCTCCTTTCTAATGGTTAACACTTCAAAGAGAGAGAGAGAGAGAGAGAGAGAGAGAGAGAGAGAGAGAGAGTTCACGTGAAGAGCATCAGAAGTGATCAGTGAGGTACATTTGGTCCTATATACATATATTTTATGCTTGATCTCATGATGGGTATCTATAAACTATTACCTCTTATTCTTAGTTTAGAAAGAAAAATTAAAGATAAGATAGTCTTCATTTATTAATGTTCCATTAGCACCGCTACGGGATTAACCTCTACACTATAATTTGATTTGTTTTGAGTTTAATGCACAACTCGCATGTTTAGAATATTTTCTAATGTCCTGATCAAAGGGTAGCTTTATTTAAGCAATTCGTTTACGTGCTTCATTTGAAGATACCTAATTGTTCTTTGTTTTTAAAAGAAAAAGATAGGATATTTGATTAACTTCTTTGTTTCTTTTCACCTAATGGTCCACCACACAACGACGAAAGGGAGAAGCAACACAGTGTCGTCATATTCTTTTATCCATCCAGCATCACTGTGATATCTTGAGAAATTTATTATTAAAAAAATATCTTATATTTTATTTTATTTGTATCGTTCACACTCTACTATATAAATAATTATTATTCAACCGGTGCATTTTACTTGGGGCTAATTTTACCCTAATAATAACTGACAAAATAGAAATATTTCTTCGAAGTAATGAGACTATTCCAATTATGATATTCCCACATTGAAGGATTTGAACCAAAATTTTCAAATGGATTGGATGGGGTATTAGTATATCAACGAATGGATTCGGTCTTAAACATAGGCGAGGATGGTAGAAGATGGGTTATTCTTTTAAAAATAAAAAATTTAAAACACATATAATACTTCTCATTTGGTTTTAAAATATAGTCAATTTTATTTATTTTACCTTAATACAGTTATAGAGGCAAGAGTTGGGGTGTTTTCTTTTAAGATGAAGATTTCTTTTAGCCTTTGTTTGTAAATTACCCATGGAATTAGCTCATGCATATAAACCCATTTTTGTCCAAAGTAGAAGAAAAGCAACTCATGCTTGCTTGCTGTCACCAACATATAACTTTTTGCAAAGTAAAAGAGAGAAAGAAAAAATTCTCTCTTTTCATCTTTTAGCTCGCCGGGGTCAGCCATGTCAACGGCTAAACTTTAGATCTCCCCCAGCCTAAAACCTCTTGCCTTTTCTCTCTCAACACTAGCTTTCTTGAGATACCCCATGGCGAGCTCACAGTTAACGATGAAGGAAGAGAAGCAATGCCTCGTAATGGCTGCTCCTTTAGCCCTCTCTCTCTCTCTCTCTCTCTCTCTCTCTCTCTATATATATATATATATATGATCTATATATGGAAGAGAGGTGACAAGAAGTTAACAATGGAGTAGTACATTGTAGCAAAGCCTGCATGATAGTATAGGAGATTCTTTCACAACTTTTTATTATATTTGCTCCTCTCTCTCTCTCTATCCCTCTGGATAGTACTGCATGCATGTATATATATATATATATATATATATGTGTGTGTGTGTGTATATATATGTGTGTGTGTATGATCTCTGAAAGCTTGTGTTTGACCGAGAAAGTTCTCTTGTCTTAATCAGTGGGCCGTTGACATATTAAACAACAAACAAAAAGCTGGCCTAATTTGATCAAAAGGGTCATGTCCATTTGTTCCTTTAGACATCTCCATCTCTCTCTCTCTCTCCCTCTCTCTGTCTCATGAGCTCCTAAGCTTTGAAATGCTCAACATTTTATGATTCTTTAGCATTGTGACAAGACTGTCAATTACATGGAATTTTGATGAAGAAAATTTAGGTTATACTGCACATACTTTAAGGCCAGTTAATGAATAGTCAACTCTGACCCATTTGCTAGCAAAAAGATAGTAAGGGTCAAATGCTAGAGTTCTGAATTACTCTTGATATTTTTCTCAGATATTTCAAATTTCAAGAATCTAAGGAAAATTTATAATTAGCATCCTTTGGTGTTGTTCATACCCTATCCTTTTTGCTTCTATGAGGTGATCTAGTAGGATGAAAATAGAAATAGAAATTCTATGATAGATGAAAGAAGGCTCTAACATATCATTCTTGCAGCTCATGAAATACAACTTTAATTTACATTGGCCAACCTTATAAAGTTTTGTGGGAAAATAAACTTAAAGCTAGACCATTTTTGTTTTTGTTTTGTAGAAGCATATATCCAGCATTCTTTCTGTCCATTCTTAAGATAAAATAAACCATTATTAACAATCTTTGCAGGTTGACACCTCCCTTTCTCAGATATTGGCAAAAATAATCCATCATTACTTTAGAAAATTATTTTCAGAATATTATTGTATTCTGACTAAAATAGCCTCAAATACCCTACAGATGTGTCGACTGCCGGAAAGTCTACGATGAAGGCCGGCCAGCCACCGGCATTGTGCTGATCATCAGGCTCTGCCATGTCACTTGTAGCTCCCAACCATCACCTATAATCTCAATTTTAAAAGGGCATTTTAGTCAAATATAAATAGTCTGATAATATTCCACATATCTGAAAAAAAAAGGGAAAAGTATATATTTTTTTTCCAAAGAAAGACTTATTCTACTATTTTATTCCAATATTTTTTAAGTTTAAACAACAGTTTCCATTATTAAGAGTTATTACAAAAGAGACCACCTACATTACTAGATTGATTAATTTCAAAGGATTATTACAAATATTTTAAGAAAAACTGGGGGGTGGAAGATGCCATAGCAAGTTTAAGATTATTTAAAAAAAAGAAAAAGAAAGAAACTTCAAGATTATGACTGAAACCTATATCAGTTCAGAAAGAAAGTGACTAGATAAAGAGAATTGTAAACACTAAATACCATTGGATTTTTCCTATCAAAATTTGAGACACAGATGGAAACCATGCATTCTTACCAGATCCCGGCAGTAGCTAACCATGCCATGCCTTCTTGTTCTGTTGGTTTTGCTCGTAGGAGGAGGAACTCATGCAAGGATTCAAGCCAGCCATGTTAAGTATATCCCTGTGGGAAAATGCCCTTAGACCTAAGAAGTCTCTTGTTAGCCCATCATTTCCACCACCACCACCACCACTTCCTCCTTCCTCCTTCCTCCCTTGGATTCTAGCAATGACATCCTCAAAAGACCCACCAAAGCCAGGAGCTGAGGAGAGAGTGTTAACCATCATGTCCTGCAGAAGAGGAGATGCTGAATTATGTCCAAACTGCTCACCAGCAGTAGCCATCTCTTGGGGTGAAGACAAGCCAAGACCAAACCCAGTAGTCCTATTGGCTACAGCAGCATTAGTACTGCTAGTGTGAGTTGCCATCTGCCCTTGGCTTGTGGGTCTGCTCAAGGTTGCACCCATCTGAGCTGCCTTCTGCAGCAAAGCAGTGGCAGACATGTGAGGGGAGGCTGTAGAGCCCTGGTAAGCAGTGGAGAAAGCTGGAGCTGGATTCTCATGGCTGTACTCCTGCTCTCCTAACCTTGTATTGTTGTAGATAGCAGGAGGGAGGAGGTCTAAGTGGTGGCTAAGAGATGCTGGGCCCTGGCAATTGAGCCATGAGGGGACATCTTGTCTCATGCTGAATGGTTGCTGCTCTCTTCTGAGTGAGAGCTCTTGTAGACCATGGCTGCCTACTACTACCATGTTAGTGCTGGCTTCTGTAGGCGTCATCAGGTGAGGGAATTGGGCTTGTAAGCTTGCATTTGGAAGTGAGGAGGGGTCATGGGATGATGTGGGTTGAGCGAATAGGAGGGCCTGCTGGTGATTAGCAGCCAAGGGGTTTGCTGTTATGGCTCTTGCACTCTCTTCTGCCAATGCATCACAGAAGGCTCTGTGGGTGATAAAGCTATCCCTCCTGTGACCAAACAGCCAGTAGGCAGCAAGCAGTGAGCAACAAGGAAAAAGGCAAACATGCAAGACAAAGGTACAGCAATCACAAGGGCAAGTCATGATTCAAAAAAAAAAAAGCACAGAAAACTCCAAAAAGAAACCAAGGGCAAGAATATAAATTTTTTTGTTGAAAGAATTGTGAATTTTTTTTTTCTTCTTCTTCTTCTCTATTTTTATTGTTCTCCCCTCCATGACCAAAACCAGATTGAACTTGGCCATGGCTACTACCATAGGTAGCTTTGTTATCTAAGGAATATAATATTTACTGAAGCTTTACTATAGTTTCCACTCACCAAAAAAGAATGCAACTTTGGGAGTTCCTAGTGAACATATATACTTTAAATGCTTGTTTGTTCCAAAGTATTTTGGTTATTTACCTTGAGAATAGGGTTCCACAGTCACATCTGTATTCCCTTGTGCCACAGATCTTGGAGTGGGCTTTCCAATCAGATTGCACAGCATACTTCTTGGAGCACTTGTCACACTTCCACTTCTTCTCCCCATGCTTCCTGCTGAAGTGCTTCTTGATCCCAGTGAGGTCCCCAAGTGCCCTGGAAGGGTGGTTGTGCACACAGCTCACCTCTGGGCAGATGTACACCTTCTTCCTCACCTCCTTGCTACTCCTTTGCTTCAGCTTCCATGGCAGGTTGTGGCCTCTCCTGTGAAGCTGCAGGTTCTGATCCCTTTGGAACCCCTTGTTGCAGATCTCACACACAAACCTGTTGGTGGCCATCAGTGTCTTGGGTGATAGTGCTATCACCTCAGCATCTGGGTCTGATAGATCCAAACCAAACAAGGAGGAAAAAGATTGGATCTTTTTCTTTTTCTTTTTTTGAGAAGAATTTATTTTGTTTGGTTAAGAATTGTACCTGGATTTCCTGGGAGGTTCCTCTTTTTCTTCACTGGGTTTGGGTTTGGGTTTGGGGAGACAAAGGAGGATTGCTGGTTGGAAGAGACACTTGCTTCCCCAGAGGCAGAGGTGAGATTAGACATATTCTCCTCCACAGGCTGCGGCGGCTGCTTCTGCTGCTGCTGCTGCTGCTGAATTATGAACCCTTTCATCATTAGACTGCTCTTATGTTTGATTTCTCCTACTCTTAATTTTTTTTCTCTCCTTATTTTTTAGTGGAAGGCACCACAAAAAGAAAAAAAGATAAAAATCGAAGGCCAAGGATTGATGGGTTCTCAGCTACGAGCTACCCAAAGCAGATCTGGAAAGTTTATGGATTCCTAAGCTAACCAAAAAGAAAAAGAGAAGCCTCTCTAAGGATATTCCTACATACTTCTACATAAAAGTAGCACCTTGATCAAGAAAGAATTCTCTTTACTTTTGCAAGAGGAAAGAAAGATAGATTTCCAATCATTAACACAAGAAAGAAGAAGCAATTATATCAAACAAGACGAAGAACAAGGGACAACATCAATAGCTCCGTATGCTTTCCTCCATAAAAGCATCAAGAACTTAGTACCCAAAAGAGATTAAAATTTGGAAATTATGAAAACAATAACCCCACCTAAGAAGTGCTAAGAACACAAGCGAAGATGAAAAATATAAAGTCACCAAAAAAAAGAAAAGCTTCAAAGGAAGGAAGGCAGATAGAGAAGTAGAGAGAGAAGAGAAAAGGAGAGAGAGAGAGAGAGAGAGAGAGAGAGAGAGAGAGAGAGAGAGAGAGAGAGAGAGGTGAATGTGGAATGTGGGTAATGTGGATGAGGGAAGCAAAGGAAGTGAGTAATCCTCCACCCATTTCACCCTACTGCCTACTCTGACGTATTGCACTTTCTGTCTTTTTCCTTTGGTTCCTACGCATTTTTCTAGAAATTCCTTCTTCGCTCTTCATCAACCTCCTTTTTAACACACACACACACACACACACACACACACACACACACACACACACACACACACACACATATATATATATATATATATATACCTTTTTAACATCTCAAATGCGCCTTATATAACTTTGAGGCTATGTTCACATACTTTACAACACTCATGAGAGAAATAATGGCCTTTCACACAGTAGCTTTTCATACAATCATGCAATGGTTATAGATGAAATTTTTATGATCATCAAACTTATAACCTTGAGAACGTTAAATTATTAAAGAAGAAACAAGTACATTGTTGTGGAGGACCAGCATCTCTTTGCTGCTGCTGCTGCTGCTGCTGGGTTTTGGTATCAGCTGAATGTACCATTTTTTAGGTAAGGCATTAAATTAGTGTTCATAACTTTGTCTTAAAAGGGCAGTATGATTTCAGAGGAATGATGGGCTCTTGATTTTCTCACGGGGATAAAGAAAGGTAAAGCAAAGGGACAGCTTTTAGCATTTACATTAAAATGATTGGTCATTGATGGAATTCACAGCTGACAACCTCATGTCTTGTTTGGATCTCTCTTTCTTCATTTCTTTTCTCTTTTATTGCAATTTATGGTGTAAACTCTTTAATATTTTATATTAGAATAAATTGATGGTTACATCAAAGGATTTTATTTATTTATTTTTTTAAAAAAACATGGTGTCGAGGGGAAAGAAAAGAATAAAGTATGCGGACATCGAAGTGACTTCATAGGGGTGGCCTTCTTTCCTTGCAACCCAAGGAAGGAATGTTATACATTAAGGTTCTATTTATTTTGTCATTTTCAATCTCATTCTTCTTCCACTTTTGTTTTTATTATTGTTCCTCATAATGGGGTGTGTAATCTAACCACAACGTAATTTATAAACGAATCCTTTCGTGGTGATAATTAAATTTTTTTTTTTGGGGGGGGGGGGGGATAAATTATTACGGGAGAATACACGACTAGGTAGTAAAAGAAATTTAGGTATCCTTGGATTGAATCCAAAGGTTGGTATTGTGATTCCATTCCCCCAAAAATGCCATTAACTTACTTGAAGGAATTGATTTCCTGGTGGGTGTACAACTATAAAAATTCTTCTCGACTCAGAATCTTGTCACTTGTGGAGAAGAGATATATCTTAATTAGACAAAAAATAGTACGATTTTTATTATTATAACTGAATAGAATTTTCTACCAAGCACTAGAATATTCTTTCCAATCACGTATATGACATCTTGAATCATGTCAATTTACCTGATCACATCACTGGTAAAAGGTATAACATGAATAATTGAAAGACCCTTTGACCTTTACAAAGCTGATAAGAATAAACAGCAGTGATATTGTTGAACTCCCAGAGATTTAGAAGCAGGAGGGATGGTATTAGAGAACCAAAATTAGTTCATTGGTGCAGAACTTACATGTAAACTCATTTGAAGATTCAAAACTTGGTTCTATCAACTCAGCAGCCCTGTTTCAGAATGCTATGATACATAGATTTCAGCTACCCAAACAAGCAACAAAAGTTTCTCAGCAATCTGGATCCTTGCTTTTATTTAGTATTTCAAGTGCTTCAAGGAACTCTGCATTTTATCATGTGGTACAAAAATAAAATGGAGTTGCATCATAACTAGCAATATTTCAGCAAGAAAGAATCTAATCTAGGTCACCTACCTAAATTCCTGCACATAAGGCTTATGTTACAGTACAAAATGTCTGGAATAGGAACAAAAACTGTCAACTCTTGAAGAAAACAACGCTTTACAATAGTTAGATGCACATTATATTGTTGGAAAAGCATGTTATCTAGCAGTTAAGAAATCAAATTGGATTTGCAGAATATGAGCTAAGAGGAAGAGAAAATTTTACATCCACGGCACCTCTGCACAATCAATTGTTTTACTCATCACTCTGGTTTAGATGGATTCCAACTTTCGGAAGCAAACTGCATGCTGAAATTTGAGGGATATGGGAATACAAATGTTCTTGGAAATGTATTTGCCATTGCAACATTCAGTCCAATATAAGGTATAATCTACAACCATGAGAAAATCCTTTATATTATAAGGAATACTAAAAGTCTAAACTAAACTAGGAGTACATTCGAGTTTTCAATAATTTCAAGTTTAGCTTCGGAATGCACACTTATGAACCAGGCTCTTCCACTAAAGAAATAAAAAAAATTATTTAACCAATGAATAATCCCAATCATCTTAAAGTACAAGAATGCATGACACTAGCTCAGGAAAATATAATAAAAACCAAGCTTATTTGCTTTATTTGGAGCAAAACAAGAATGAATAAAGGTATCTTGAAAGAACTAGAGGGAGACACTACCATATATGAAGATGAAGCCAATACGAAGACACCTCTGATGTGAATTGAGTATCAGAAAACCTCCAAGACAGGTTGAACTGATCGAGTTTCTTTTGTCTTTTAATTGTCTTTTTCTGGAAGCCAGACTGTTCACCATATCCAGAACACCGTATAGAACACGGTATAGAATTCAAGGTCATCTCTTTGTCTAAAATCATTATGCTTCTCAGGGTTGCTACAGAGCCAACAGCCAAAAAAACCCAAGTGCTGGTTTCCTTCAACCACCACTGAGTGGGAGTATTAAGCTTTTCATCTATTGTGGCAGGACATGTTCTCTTGACCGCCATCAGATCAAAATTAGTATCACTCTAATGAAAAAAAAAGAAAAAGAAAAAGTAGCACTGGGTAAAATGAGTTACTATATGTGAGGACAAACACTTACCTTAACCATGATCCGTATTTCTTCTTAAATACAAATGTAATCTTTTGTTACATCCCTGTGTACTCCATACTCTGTATAGTCAATAAGAAATATGTAAAATAAATATGGAAGTACATCTAAACATCACCTCAGAAAAGAAAAAGGGGTAAGTTCATCAAACTTAAATTTAGAGGATCATCGTCTGAAACCAAATTTTCTATTACCAAATGCCCTTATTCTGGAAGCTACAGGAATATTTTATTCAGTTCCTGTGCAATATATAATAGCCAAAGCCCAAAACAACCTATCTTATTGTCAATGCATCAGGAGAACAGCAAAATGTGAAAAAAGGCCCTTTTATTTGGAAAACCAACAAGAAGCTACATATATGACTGTACAGACTGTACAAGGCTGGATGTGTAATTTCTATAATTAGGAGGATAATGAAGACTTACACACATAAAAAATAAGAAAAAAATAGGTAGAAAGGTGTAAAAAGGAAATAGAACTTAAACTACTAATGAGGCCGCAATAAAAAAAAGAGTAGGATAATAACAACTCTTATCTTATACCCAACACATATGTTATCTTGCTGTGCGAATGCTTAGAGACGACACTTTCTTCTGCAACTTTCCCCTCAGCTGCCTGATCTTAGCATCCACCCTTGCTGTAAGACCAATCTTAGTCTCCTGCCTGGCCTTAGAGCTCTCCCTCCTCCACATATGCTGGTCCTCTGCATCCTTCTTATAATACTTAATCTCCTGAATTACATGATGGTCATGTGGATTCCGTGCTCTCTGAAAGGAGATATGGGCTAAATATGGGGTATTGCAAGCAGCAGTAACTAGAAGTGTCACGGCCCAGTATACTGGTGCTGGTCCAAGGGCCTCCAGTAGAATCTTATAGTTGTTCCCGGATATTAATGGTGATGACATTCCATAACCAGCCAAGAAAAGATACCATGCGGCAATGCTGACCCAAACAAAAACATGCTGGATCCACGTGAAATGGCTCATTGTAAGCATGATTTGCACATTGACAGCCCAGATTATGCAGGTGAACATGGTGGTTCCAACAGCAGCCATGTCAGCTGTCTGTCCCCCTGCACGGAAGGCTTGATCATTGAAAATGTTTGTGTTGAGGAAGAATATCATGATGGATGTGTAGAGACCATTTCCCATCCACCCAAAAATCCTGTACCAGTCAAAGAAAAGGTTCCTTGGTCCTTGCTGATATAAAGCTGGGAACTGCAGAGTAGAGGTTGCTCTATCATATTAACCGACCAAGATAGAAGGTTATGCTATACAAAATAACTGATTTAAGGTCTCTATCAGATGCATTCAAACAAAAATAACTGTTTGATTGATAAACTACTGAGCTAGTAAAGAAGATGCTGCAATATAGACCCAGATGTCAATCTTGAGGAGACTGAAGTTTAAGTAGCACACCTGCAAACAGACTTCAGAAGAAACATCTTGCTCAAAGACTCCCAGTGATATCACAGGCAAAGAAGTGAGAACAACGTTGAAAAGTAGCATGTACCAATCATCATATATTGATTGCCCAGAGAAGCCAGTATAAGCCTCAAAATAGAATATTGTGAGGCCAAAGGCTATGTTCTTGTAGAAAAAATAGCAGATCTGAATGCCATGCAATCAAAGAAAGATGTAATAGTAAGAATACATCACAGATATATCTACGCCCTACAGGTACATGCTTTACTTTAGCACGACGCAAATGAGAAGAACATATAAACTAGAACTGCTCCAAAGTTATACCATCTGGGCAATCCTCTTGTAGCACCAGTGCCCATGTACAACAAGAAGCCGCTCAAGAAACCGAAATTGAGAAATAGAAAAATCACTAGCCATCACAGCCTGCAGAAAGTACAGCTATAAGTATGCTAGTTCTATCTACATGATGTCTCTGTCGGGCAACAAACCTTCAGAAACAGACTAAACAATAATAGATTCAGATGTCAAGGAATATTAAGAACAGCTGACCAGAAGGCACTAACTCTACCAACCTGCATTCCCTCCACTCCGCTGATACCAACACCAATATCAGCTTCTTGAATCATGCCCACATCGTTTGCTCCATCACCTATTGCTAAAGTGGTTTTTCCTGTACCTTCTCTTACTAGCCGAGTAACCTGAAGCCAAGAAAGATTTGATTGACCTAAAAATAATGTGGAGTTCAGGAGATTGTTTGGCACGTAACAACAATCATACCAGTGCTTTCTGCTTTGGAGAGACTCGGCAGCAAATGACAGAAGCACAATCAATTGCTAGGTTCAAAAGCTGATTCTTTATATCATCCTCCAGGGCAACTGTCAAAGTTTTTCCATCAATAATTAAAGCAAATGCTGCATAAGGATCCTTTTCCAGCTTGACCATTTGTGAGGCATTAGTTATTTGCATCAAAATATTCTCCTTTGCAGCCTGATCATTGGCCAAAGATAAAAGCAAAGCCTACCAGAAAAAGGCTTACTGTACAGATCATGCCTGGTGTAGCAATTGAAATTATATGGCTTTCACAAAATTTACCTTCTTTGCATCTTCTGATGTCAAGTCACTGTTCGTTGTGGACAGACAGATCTGTTTCATACCTTGCCTAAGTAAGCTGCATGCAAATCTGCAAAAGATAAAATGGCCTATCATTTGATACTTGATTTAGCATCTAGCAAGAAGAATACACCATTTATGTCCACAAGCTTCTCTGCAAAGCTAATGGCGATCATACCCTATGTTGATGGCAGTTTCCATCTTATCACCTGTCAGAACCCAGATCTTGAGACCAGCTTGAGCCAATTTATCTATGCATTGAGGAACCTGAAGATGAAAGAAGAAATAACCAAAGGACCATGAAAGACCATTGGTTCAGTACTAGGAGGCAACATCTTACTCCTTTTTGTAGTTTGTCTTCCACAGCAGTTGCACCAACAAGAATCAGTTCCCTCTCTATCCAATCAGAGAGTCGCTCGAGCTGGGCTTCTCTGTCAGGCCCTATAGTTGTCTTTGCTTTAAGAAACTCAATGTTCCATGTTGTGTATTCAGATTCCTCAAGCTCTCTGTATGCCAGTGCCAATGTTCTTAAGCCAGCTTCCCCATATTCATTCAGATGCTTAGTAGTATCATCCTCATACATTCTTCCATTTTTTGATAGTCTATCAAATATGATGCTGCGTACAGTAAGAAATTCTTCAGCCATTGAAACATGGGAAGTAAAGCAAGATTGATCACATATAAAATGCTATTCCTCAGATGATCCAGGGAATTAATAGCAGAATTGGTTAGAAATGAAGCAGATTTATCAGTGAAGACAATTACTGCAGACAACTGATATGGAAATTACAGAATCGTACCTATCCGCTCCTTTGCACAGAAGAACAATTTGCCCAGCTTCATCCCGCACAATTACCGACATTCTCTTCCTTTTGCTGCTAAATTCCAATAGATTGAGAATCTTGAACTCCCTATAGACAAATCATCTCAAAAGTTAAAGTCTTGCTACTCTGAAGAGCATGAAGTACGAGTAATCGTGATTCTATGGTGATTGTTCTATGACCTTTCTACTGGTTTCTCAGGCAAAGAATATCTTTCTCGGACTAAGACACTTGATTGAGTTCTCTTACAGAACTCGAATCCGAATTCCCTGGCTGCAACTAGGAAAGCCCCTTCATCGGGTGATTCTGCTTCATAACTAATGCCACCAGTTTGCTTGTTTAGTTCTGGAATTGCCGTATGACAAAGAGAGAGTATTCTGAAGAACATTAGAATGGTAGCAGCATTGGGCTCCTTTGTCCAGTTTCCTTGCATGAGGCGGTCATCTTCAAAGCTGAAACCTTTAATCATTGTCTTTCGTGCTTTCTCAACAGCGAAAGTAATCCCACCATCCAATTCAATTTCTGCTGACTCAAAATCACCCCCATTATTCTCCAACAGATAATGATTGATGCTATTTTCATCTGGAAATGTAGAAGCCATCTGCTTCGCTGCAGCTATTTCAACTTCACTAGCCCGGAGACCGTATGTAACTCCTGCAATAGAACACTTCAAGAAATCCATCTGATTGCATGTCAGGGTGCCTGTTTTATCAGACAATATTGTATGGACTTGGCCAAGTTCCTCGTTTAAGTTTGAGGTCCGGGCTTCAGCAGGAATTCCTGTGTCCCCGTCATACATATGGAGATCATGGTTGATAAACATGGCTTGCAAAACTTTGACCACTTCAATTGAGACATAGAGTGAGATAGGTATCAGATATCCATAAAGAATTAGCGCTGTGACCAGATGGAAAATGCCAGAAGTCGTAGGCTTTGATGGGTCATACAAGTTTGTGGTGTTCTCTGGTTGCAAATACCACCAGTCTGGCATCTCCAAGTCCGTCCGCGCTGCAAAACAAATGGAGCTGAGAAGCGACATTAACACAAGAAGAGTAAAGAGAATGTATATTATCCGGTCCATCTTCCTTTCAATTCTGCTTCTCTTAGACGGTGATTTGGTCGCATTCTGCATAACTTTGCTGTCATGACCAGTGAAGATAACCGCTCCATAGACATAAGAAGTGTTCCTGAGCTTTGAATCTCTGAGGAGTATCTGGTTCGGGTCGAGGGCGTAAACCTGCCGATCGTACTCAAAATTTCCGACAAAAGTATAAAGATCAGGATTCGGGTCTTCACAACGTATGGTGGCCGTAAAATCCCTGAAAGCCTCGTCTTCATCTAAAGGCAGGGTTATCTCCAGTGATCTCTTGACCTTCAAGTTCGTCTCACCATCCAAATTCATCGTCTCGACATAGCAAATCCCATCCTCATAGCTCGAGGACAAAAGAAGCAAATCAGCAGGAAAGAAATGATCTTTCTCCACTTTCACCACATTCCCCACGCGAATCTTATGCCAATGCTTGTAACCAAACCTTCCGTCACCTTTATGAACGCCAACCTTCCGGGCATTGACCTTCATATCCTGCACAAACCTCCGCCAATCCTCCAACGCCTCCTTCGCCATACTGAGCCCAATGACGAACGCCAGAGGGGCGATCATGCTCACCGCAGAGAATGGCGCGACCGGGGTCAGCGAAAGGATGGCGGTTAGCAGAAAGTAGAGATTGGCGACGCGCCGGAATTGCTCAAAGATGGCTTTGGGGAGGAAGGTGATGATGTTGTACTTGGTTGTGGAGATGTAATTGGAGGGGTAATTGAGGGACTTCTTGGTATGGGCTTTGGGTTGATTGCAGTGGACGAGGCGGGAGAAGCCCGGACCGCTGAGGGAGTTGGGGGCCTCGGTGTCCAAGACGACGCTAGGTTTGATACAAGAGAAGGAGTAGAGCTTGCTCCACCGCAGCCGCTCCCTTCTCCTCCCGTCACGTACCATCTCTCTCTCTCTCTCGCTCTCTCCTCTCTTGTATTAGGGTTTCTTGATCTCTAGATGAGAATATCACCACCTACTCCATCATCGAATCGATGGAAGAATCAAGCTTCGAACACAAATGCACTGTGTTATCTAATCAAGAATTCAAGAGCTTATCTGCAAAATGGTAGATAAATTGGGATTGCGATACTTGAGCTGAATCCATGAGGCATTGTAGGAAAAACCTCCAGAAATCGAGAAGCTAAAACTAAATCGATATTAAGGAAAAAAAAAAAAACTCGAAGAAGAGGACGACAAGGAGGAATCCCGAGGGACCGTCCGATCACCGTCAAGATTTGCGCACGGGAGAAGGCTTCTCCTTGATTTGCCGCAGACGAGAGAGAGAGAAGAACGACAGTAATTTGCGGGCTTCCTCTCGGTTTTTAAATGCTCGGTGTTGGACGCCAAATACTTGATCGGTTCCCGGTTCCCGGTTCCTAACTTGGTGTGCTAAACTAACGTGGCACGTGGCAGCACAGGGGGAGTGAGCCAGCGGTCGGACCGCCCTCTGACAACTGTCCGTCAAACTACAGGCGTGAACGGTTATTCATTTTTGCACATCACCGCCTACATTTAACCCTTATACTAAAATAGTAAAATACTTCCTCCCTTTTACGTATTTGGAGAAAGGTAGGCGTTGATATGTAAATGTGTTAAAGCGAGTAGGTTTCTGATGCAATAATCCGGAATGTAGGTGGTAATATGCAAAAAATCCCATTAGTTGGCGCCTGATTCAGAATTTTTTAATACGTGAGGTAGATTTGAGAGCTCCTGGAAAGATTAACGTCACACCATTGATGCTCTTTGCCTTGGTGCAGTCACTTCTCATGTCAATTAAATTTGGTCACTTTCAGATCCTTGTTGCCGAGGTGAGGCAAAAGGACACTCTGTAATCCACAGGTCAATACAACGGAAAGTTATTGGAACTAGCCCTGCTACAGAACTCAGTATAAACTACTAGATTCTTGTGAAATTTTTCACTTGGGTCACCAGAGTTAATCACCTTTTAAGTTTCTAAATCAAGCCAAGATAGAGTGAGAGACAATGTCAGTGATGATGAAGATAGGTGTGAATTTAATACTCCGCAAAAGTTGTTGGGAATTGAGGTGAGTGACTGACTGACTGCTAAGTAAATAATACATGTGGCTCCAAACCAACCAGATGTTCTCAGGTTTCCATGCATGAACTTCTGATGGGTTCATTTGGGAGGTTTCCTCCCCCCTCTGCCAGAGCTGGAAATTTCTGTTTGAGGTAGCTCTGCAGTCTAGGGAGACAGCCTAAGAATTGCTACTTCTTAAATTCCCCAAGCACCCATGCATGAAAACAGGGCCATATTGTGTGAGAGTACTAAGGCTTTGCTTGTGGTAACAAACAAAAAGAGGCAGAAGGAATGGACTAATCATAAGCCTTGAGTGTGAGTTGACAAGCACTTTGGACTGCTGAAGGAGTAGGGAGTAAGCCATGAACATCAAGGAAGAATCTTTGTACAAAAGAACCAAAGACGACATTTTGGAGATACGCCACACAAAGCTAGCTATAAGGAGTACCAGCGGGCTTCCCTTCGTTTGGGATCACTCTCGCATCTCTCAGTGCCTTCCATCATAGCCATCATCATGTGGGCTGTGTTCTTTGGACAACACAGGAGGGTCTTGCTCATTCTACTACTTATAGCCATGTTCCAGGTAACTAGTATAGCAGGAAGAGTACTTCTCCCAAATGAATCTCAAGGTAATTAAAGTCCTTTGGAATCTTTCCTCCTTTTGTTTCTCTTGTATCAAAACCCTGTCTCCCTTCTTTAATCTTGTCTTCAATCTCATACAGACCAACTTCGCCATTTGAAATCATCAAAGGTCCTCTCTCTCTCTCTCTCTCTCTCTCTCTCTCTCTCTCTCTCTCTCTCTCTCTCTCTCTCTCTCTCTCTCTCTCTCTCTCGTTATATATTTATATATATGAGACAAAGTTTGAGCTGATGACATGAAGATGAACAGGAAATGAAGGGAGCGAAGAGAGGAGAAGGTGACCAGGAGCATGGAGATGGGTTAGAAGGATTAACCACGTTGGGTTCTAGGCCACCGAGCTGCGAGCACAAGTGCGGTGGATGCGTGCCATGCGTCGCCATTCAGGTTCCCACTACTACGGATCGTATCGGAGTGCAATATGCAAATTACGAACCCGAGGGTTGGAAGTGCAAATGTGGCTCCGCCTTCTTTAACCCTTAGTTTCATGCACGACTCCATTTTTTGTTGGTAGATTGAAGGACTCGTGGGTGTTAAAAGTAATTTTCTTTTATTTCCATGCAGAGTAAGTTTCCTTCTCTAGTACTAGTATAACTCAAGGAGCTAGCTATGTGGTCTCCTAACCTTTGTAAGTGTAACACTAATATGCTTCTGTTGATAAGAAACTTGGTGGCCACTGTTGGAAAAAAAAGTATTGCAAACAAATTATTTTACTTCTAGCTTCTTTTTATATATATAGACAATGAGCCTGATAGGTAGACAGGGAAACGAACTCCACCACTGAATAATAGAATTATAGTGCATGGCCTGTGTAATTGGACAGTTTTCTATCTGTCATACATTCTATGCCACAATTTCTTGCGTCCAGTAGGGAGACACCCATGCATGGACAATTAAGATGGTCCTCAAACAAGTACTTGCTAAGCAAGAAACTCAAGGACATCAAAATTTTATCTGGTCAATATATAGTATATGTTTAACCTTATCTATTCCAAGAGACTCTTAGACAAAATAGAGTTCTTCATATGACTTTCATTTATTACTCTGGACCAACGACTGTCTAACTCAGAGCTCGACTAAAGATGCCAAGCCGAGCTTGAGCCATCATGGCTTAGCCAAAGTTGCAAAAATTATAAATGAATATTTAGTCAAGAGTGAGATCAGGTCGAAGTGGGTGATTATCTCATCGCTGGCCAATAAAATTGTGCGAGTATTGAGATGATTAGGTAGGTGATTAGGTAACTAGGAAGAATTTGTTACCGAGAAAGTTTGAGAAATCTAGAGAGTGACAGAGTGTAATAACCTCTTATGTCATCCAGTCATAACTTGTTACACTTCTTAGTCAAATTGCCAAAAAGAAAAGAGAAAACACCGAAAAATTGACTGGTCTTTGGTCAAGGCACAACTCCTCTACGTAAGCATTAGAATTTCTTGGCAAATAAATTATTTGACTGCCCTTTTTTGGTCCAATGGCCGCCCAACTCTCTCTGTCTCTCTGTCTCTCTCTCTCTCTCTCTCTCTCTCTCTCTCTCTCTCTCTCTCTCCCCCCCCCCCCCCCCCCCCCCCCCACTTGATGGGTGGAACCGTGGAAGTGGTTAGTTTGAACCCTTTCGAAGGTCCAAAAGCTCGTGTGGGTGTGTAGTTAGCCCACCATGAAAGCGACCACTTTAGCAGCCCCTCCAATTGGGCACATGGTGTCTTGGAGAGGGATGGGAGTCGACCGATGTGTTGTTAGGTATATTAGCCAGGCTGATGGTCTATGTCGTCCGTGGTTGAAGGGACGAGAAGACTTCTCTCCTCATGCGTTACGTGTTTCGACAGCCCCCACCCTAAGGATATGCTGTACAAATAAGAAGTTGTCACCTGGGGAGGGAATGCCGAATGCGTCCAGTTGCTTTCCGATTTGCTAAATCTACCACTTGAGAGCGTCCCCCGTCAGCTGTTGGGTTTCTCTCACTGGGTTTGTTTTTTGCCAGGTAAGGAGGGGAACTGATACGGTTTGCCAAATGTTTTTGGCTTCCCGAGAGATTTGATCTTTGGACCTTTTTTACCACCTGGCTATGGTTCTGTCCATGTAATGGGTATCAAAGGTTGCTCCTTTTTCGGTTTCTTCCGATCTTATCTATTCTATCCTAGGTTTCTTCTTCGTTTTTCTCTATTTCTGGCGTGGCTCGTCAGAGATGTTTGAGTTCATTATGGTCGTATTCTTGAAGGAAGAGTTGTTTGAACCGCTCCCCTGTTGTTATGGAAACAATTCGAATAGATTGCGGTGGATAGTTTCGGTATCTTCTTCTTCTTCTTCTTCTTCTTCTTCTTTTTCTTTTTTGTTGATGACTCCGAGGGATGGGGATGTATGCTCATATTTGAGAACGAATTCTTTGCATAAAACATCGATTCCGACCTTTAAATTTCGTTGGCTAATCTGTGTTATAATTCATTTTCCAAATGCAGGTTTAAATTTGTATCTTTTCCGAGAGTTCGTATGGTTGGGTGACTCTAATGTGTGGTTCAATTTTGCAGGAAAATATTTGCTTTCGAGTTCATAAAGCCAATCTTGCTGCGGTTTCATGGGTTTATCTCTCTCCTTGCTTCCTTGGTCGTGGGTTGTAGGCGTGGGAAGCAAGATGCTTGGTTTGACTGAAGAAGTTGAAGATGGAGCACTAGAGCCTTCTTGCTTTTGCAATGAAGATGCAAAGTTGACTTTGAGATCAGTCAATTTCAAGGGTGCTAATAGAGGAATCAAGACGACATACATTGATTCCTTCGTAGGGTCCATCAAGGGATCATCAAACTTCAAACCTTGGGAAACAGAACAGATTAAACCTGAAACTAATGGTAGGGTCGGTGGCGGAGATGAAGCAGTTCCTGAACTTAACCTTGCAAGATGTCTCCAAGCTACCCCAATGTCAACGACTGAGCTCCACGCAGCTGCTGTCAAGCTGCAAAAAGTCTACAAAAGTTATCGGACTAGAAGAAACCTTGCAGATTGCGCAGTTGTTGTTGAGGAATTATGGTCTGTTCTAGATCTCTGCTTCTTGAGCATTGGATTAATATGAATTATTATAACCAACTTCCTGACATTTTGAATGTTTTGCTTTGGCGAGTTTTGAAGGTGGAAAGCGTTAGATTTTGCATCACTCGAACACAGTTCGGTCTCATTTTTCAATGGCGAAAAACATGAGACTGCTTCTTCACGTTGGGCAAGGGCAGGGACAAGGGCCGCCAAGGTAATCATATTGTTTGCTCACTTATCTTTATGTTGAAAATTGTAAAAAAAATTAATCTAGTGGTGCACATAATCAGTCATTCTGAAGGTTGAAATCAGTAGTAACATAGTTTTTGTTTAATTTTTGTAGGTTGGCAAGGGTTTGTCGAAAAATGCCAAGGCTCAAAAGCTGGCACTGCAGCACTGGCTTGAAGCTGTATGTTATACATTGATCATTTTCTTTGTGCAAAATATCAAATTCTCAAAATCATTATAATTGCTGATACCTACTTAGAACAATGCATCGGATACAATGTTCACAGTAGATGAAAAAATAAATTTGAAAGAAAAAAAGTAGACGCAGATGGGCCTTTTTGAGTGTCTCATCAAAAATTTATTTAGAAGTTATACTTTACAGCTTTATCAAGTATAGAATGGCATTCATAGAGACTAACAGTTGATGCCACATGCTTAATATTTCTCTTCTCTTGTCTGTTTTGCAGATTGATCCACGCCATAGATATGGGCATAATCTGCATCTCTATTATGATGTTTGGTTTGAGAGTGAGAGTGCACAACCATTCTTTTACTGGTAAATATAAGAGTATCCTATCATCATTATTCTGTTATTTGGTAGGTAATTGAAAATATTGAAAAACTTTGCTGCATTTCTGTTTTTCTTTCATGACACAAAGGTTGGATATCGGTGAAGGCAAAGAAGTGAATCTTGACAGGTGCTCAAGGAATAAACTTCATCAGCAATGTATCAAGTATCTTGGACCGGTACGCTTCTTAATTGATAGTGTGTATTAATTTGACTTAGAGCTATTAAAAGATAAGTTGTTTACGATTTGGCGTATAGATATTGAATTATTGTATATTGATATACATGTCCATTTTCTCTTCATACAGAAGGAGAGAAAGGCATATGAAGTAATTGTGGATAATGGATACTTTGTCTTTAGACAGAGTGGGACTGTTGTGAACACCATTCAAGGTTCTAAGTGGATTTTTGTTCTCAGCACGACAAAGGCATTATACATGGGGCAGGTAGTTTAGCTCCCTTAGCTCATAACTTTGATCACACCATTCATTATTTGGAACGCCACTGGATTAAATCTGCTTCATGACTTCTTAGTAAATTTATTATATTTGGTCATTACAGGAAGTGTGCATTAGGAGATTTCATTTCCATCTTGCTGCAAGTGATGGCCTTTATTCTTAATCCTTGATTTCTCTTTTAACTATGAGCAGAAGAAGAAAGGATCATTTCAGCATTCAAGTTTTCTAGCTGGAGGAGCCATAATATCTGCAGGGAGATTGGTTGTTAAAGAAGGAGTTCTGAAGGTATATGTCAATAGTTTCTTGTTCTTTGTGCTGTTGCAGACTAGAATTGCTTATTATCCTTTCATAAGTTGATTATTCTCTTTGGTATAGTATTATTGATTTACAAACTCCACATGAACTTATACTAAAAGAAAAGATAGCTACTCATGTTCCTTTTCAACTTTCATGCAATTTACAAAGTTCCCTATTCAGGCTATATGGCCATACAGTGGTCATTATCTTCCAACTGAAGAGAATTTCCAAGAGTTCATCAAATTCCTTCGTGACAACAATGTAGACCTTACTGATGTCAAGGTAAATATTTTCTTTTATAGTGCTGCTGATTAACGTATCGATAAGCTAGAAAAAGACTATATATATAGCCTCTGTATTTGACTGGGCTCTATGATATTATCCTCAGCGATGTCCAATTGATCAAGATGATGAATACCCGTCTTTCAAAAAGGCCAACGACAAACACATTGAAAGTGAAGATCATTCAACAGTTGAAGAAGGATACTTGAGTGAAACTGAGGCAGGCGAAACTCCTATTGAGTCTGCTGATGCTGAAGAAGGAAATGGTGTTGAAGAACCAACAAAGGTTGCACCACAGAATCAGTTGTCTCGCAAATGGTCATGTGGGGTTGGCCCTCGCATCAGTTGCTTGCGCGACTACCCTGGCGATCTCCAGTTTAAGGCGCTGGAGCACGTAAACCTTTCACCAAGGGTTGCCACCTCACCGGTCGGAAACAAGGGACCTATCCCTTCTCCTCGACCAAGTCCTGAAGTGAGACTTTCACCTAGGCTCACCTGCTTGGGCTTCCGCATCCAGCAGGGTTTCTACATCCCAACCATCTTTCTTACACTTCCTAAATGCAAGAAGAGATGACCTTGTCTGTGGCATTGAGGGACATTGATTCCAGGGGATGTGAAGTACCTCTCTTGCGGCATATATTGTGCTCATTTGCACAATTCTGCGGCATGCCGAGCTTTTTCAAGCCATTCACAACAGACCAAAGGCTTATTAGGAAAGTAAATCACAGGAGGATCAGTGGTGACTGCAACTAGCAACTGTAACATTTCTCATTTTTTGGTTTTCATACTTCCTTGATTCTCTTTTCCTATTTTTTCCCCCTGACAAGTAGCCAATTCTTTTTTCTTTCATGTATACAAATGAATGAAGGATACATGTCATTTGCTAATTCTCAATAAACAGAATGAGAAGATTTCACCCATTCATTTTGTAAGTTTTTTTTAATCTCTTGAATAAAGAGAATTGGGAGTTGCAAACTTTTAGATAATTGAGAAACTTCCCAAAGATTTTTCTGAAGCAACATGCAAGAAAATATCTCCAGGTCTATTTAAGAACTCTAGAAGTGTTGGAATGGATCTCTTTTTATAATCGCAGCAAAATATTTTTTACTCAAAACATACCTATTTGTAGATGGAATAAGATAATCATACTATCTCTTATATAATTCCTAGAAACTTTGACAAGAAATTCCAAATTACAAAGTTCTATCCACTTATGGGCATAACTAGTGTGAATCCTTTCACAGATCCTCTGATAGCAAGCAAGTTAATAACTAGAAGAAATTTTGGGACAGGGGATTCCATTGGGAAAAAATATTTTTAATTTATTATTATTATTTTTAAATGGAGGAATATAAATATTTTTTTTTAAATAAGTTAATAGTAAAAAAAATTCTAAAAATAGCTAAAATGTGAATTGGGTCGAATGATTGGTGGGTCGGCCGGTCCACCCCGACCGGCTAACTCGACTCTCACGGGTCGACGAGCGGTAACGGACTAGACTATTCTAGCCTGGCCCAAATCCAACTCAAGTGATTGGTGGGTCGGACCGTGAACAAATTCTTAAGTCCGGTTGGCCCAAAAAGCTCGGCCCGGCCCACCCGATGGTTATATCTAGTTATAACAAGATAGAGGTTCAAAAGATGGCCAAAGTATTAGTAATACTATAAATATATTAATTATACTAATTTGTTACTATTTCGACTATATAAGATCTATTTTTTTTTTAAATTTAAAGATAACATGTGAATGTCACATGATTATCGATTTTTATTTTAGATAAAAGATAAGTAAAAGTTGAGATTTTCATTTATACGTCAAATAAAGAGTGATAGTCAACGCGTACTTAGAAAATTATATGCGTCGAAATAGGCAATATTTCTGGGGTTAATAGCGTAACAATCCCTGTTAGAGTGTTAGAAACTCCACCACAATCCGTGTCAGTTTGTACAAAAAGGACCAAAATTTTGCCGCCAGAGGATATGTGAATAAGAGGTTTGATGAATAATTAATTTCCACCCCCACTAAGACACAAAAGACAAGCAGGCTCAAATAAAACAAGGCAATAATTTTGTCATTAACTTTTAATCCGATCATGCCAAGCCCAAAAGCTTCGCTTCTTTCTCTGTACATTAGGAGAGAATAAAGCATAGTTGTAGCTAAATGCAGCAATAATTATGGACATGTACAAGATCCTAGTTGCAGTCTCCAATAATTATCGACATATCTGGTCGTCTACTTTGGCTCTAATTTCGAGAGTCAAGACGCCACCTTTTCCCAGAATGTAAAAAGTTTTAAAAAATCCTTTCTTGCACTGCTTCTTTTTTAACTCTCCTTTTCCCGCAGCATCTCAGACGTCGTTATTATAAAGCAACCAACCCGTGGTATAATTGCAGTCCACTCCCCAACAAAGATAGAAAAGGATCCAAGGAGCCCACTAAAGATCCCTCTGTCTCCCCCCTCTCTGTTCTTGCTTCTTATTAGTTTACCATCTTCGCCGCCCTCCTTTTTTGAATTTCAAATTCGGAACGGCTACAATCTCCCACGTCCCCACCAGTTAAAAAAAAGGCTAAAGTTTCAGCCCTACGGCTTCCCCCTCCCCATCCCAAGAAGGCGCCATTGCTGGTTCTTCTTCTTCTCAGGTTCTTAAAACGCTTCAAAGTTGGGATTTTTCTGCTGAAATAGGAGGGGAGGTTTCAAGAGATGGGCGGCGGCTCGGGGAAATGGATAAAATCGCTCATAGGCATCAAGAAACAAGAAAAGGACGAGAATGTAAGCAGCTGAACAGAAACCCATTTCGAATGTTTTTTTTTCTGGACAGTTGATACTTTAGTGTTGCTGAAATGGGTATTTTCTGTCCCTCCAAGGGAAAGTTTAGTGATGGTCGTGGTAGTGGTGGGAAGAGCCGAAAGTGGAAGCTATGGAGGAGCTCTTCTGGGGATCATGGGTCCGTCGCGGCGGCGTCGGAAGCGTCGGATATCTCGTCGATGGCCGACGCTTTTACCGTCGCGGTGGCTACGGTGGTTCGAGCTCCTACCAAAGATTTCATGGCGGTGAGGCAGGAGTGGGCCGCAATCCGGATACAAACTGCATTCCGTGGCTTCTTGGTATGATAAAAATGTCTCCTTTTTTCCTTTCTTTTCTCTTTTAACATGTCCTCCTTTCCATGTTTACTTCACTTGGTTCTCATATAGTTCTGGATTCAAGCATCAACTTCTTCATTCATTCCTCTTTATCTCTCCCTATCTAACAACTAAAGACAATGGGGCTGGGGGTTTATACTAACTTTTCCTAGAGCTGGAATTTGCTATTATTGTAGGCTAGAAGAGCATTGAGAGCTTTGAAAGGATTGGTAAGGCTTCAGGCGATAGTCCGAGGCCGGCAGGTGAGAAAGCAGGCGGCAGTGACGCTACGGTGCATGCAGGCCCTCGTCAGAGTCCAAGCGCGAATCCGGGCTCGCCGCGTTCGGATGTCGACCGAGGGCCAGGCTGTGCAGCAGATGCTCGAAGCCCATCGAAGCAAGATGGATCTACTCAGAGAAGCTGAGGTATGGTTTGCTTTTCAATATCTCGGTACTCAATGAGTTACATTGCACTATTACCATTCCTTATCACAATGTCTATGTCTAGAAAGATGTTAGCCCTAGTTTGTAGCAATTGGTAGACATGACAATCTTCGGCATCTTGCGATCTTCAGGAAGGATGGTGTGACAGTCAGGGCACGCTCGAAGAAGTGAGAGCAAAATTACAGATGAGGCAAGAGGGAGCAATGAAGAGAGAGCGAGCTATAGCTTATGCTCTTTCTCAGCAGGTGCACATATATTAGAAATGTAGCACGGCATTACATACCTTCCTCTACTTACTGCTAATCTGAATGAGATCCATGTCTTTATTCTTGCAGCAATCCAAGTGTACATTTACTGGAAGGTTAAACCAATCCACTGTATCTGGTAAAAATCAGAGTCTTGACAAGAACAATGGTAATTGGAGCTGGCTAGAGAGGTGGATGGCTGCAAGACCTTGGGAAAATAGGTTGATGGAACAACAAGCGGCGCATACCGATGCTTTGGAGGTTCGATCTTCTAAAAATTGCAATGATTCTTATGGAATCCCTTTGAATGATTCAGAGCCTAGTTCAGTGAGAATCAGAAGGAACAATGTAAGTAAAAGGGTCTCAGCTAAGCCCCCGATTATGCTAAGCAACCAGCGCTGCAGAGCTCGGTCTACTTCATCTCCGAGTACTGAATTGCATTACGATGAGAGCTCTGTGTCGTCGTCGTCCTTCTTTACGTCCACGCCTATATCCGGTACTACCTTCGTAGCATCAGAAAGAACTGAGGACAGCACTAAGACCTGGCCGAGCTACATGAACCTGACTGAATCAATCAAGGCAAAGCAGAAAAGTTACAGTACTCAGAGAACAATGATGCATAAACAATCACCAGGGGAGGTTCATCTTCACAGGAGGGCCTTATCGATTTCACTTGAAGAGCACTGAAGTTTCAACTTCATTCTTTTTTTCTTTCTTCCAAGCTGGAAATTGCAATAGCCCAAAGCTTAAGAGGTCAGTGGGGGAAGTATGGAGAACAACTACTGTTATGAAGAGCGGCCAACTTTCGTATTTGAGTCTTGTATGGCATGTTACTCCCCTAAAACTTCATTGTGAGGTGTTCTATGTTTCTTTTCTTGTTCAACATCTTGTTGCCAGCCAGAAGTAGCTACCTGTTCCTTTCCTGAGATCTGATGCCTACTTCTGAGGTTGTTCTCTGTAACATAATTTTTCAAATTAAAGTACTTGCTTGTTGGATTGCATAATGTAGAAAATCTTACTACTTTACAATATGCTTGGTCAAAATAACACAATCAGAAAGTGAGTTTGATCCACCTTCAGGTTCACCTTCGGAGATCAATGCACTGAAAAGCAGACTGTTAACTTGGTATTGACCAAAAAGATGCTTAAACTATTCAAAGAGACAGCCTCTAAACCCTTAGTTGTCGATATAGACATCTACACTAGTTTCAAATCACTTTGTTAAGTCAACAAACGTTGACAGAATATCCTGAGCTAGTTGGTAATGGTGAATTTACCTAGGACAGTTAAAATTTGATTTCTGCTGAAGAATCTTTGCCCACCAAGTGGCGGCTTTTAAAGTCCTTCCACATAGGGCCTACATCTGACTTCTGAACTTTCTGGGGTGATTGATTCTTTGTAATGAAGTATATTAATGGCATTACAGAGCCCCACCAGATATTCAAGTGATGTCTGACAAACTGTATTGCTAGCAAGTAATGAGATTTTTCAGTGCTGATGTTTGATAAGGACATCGATTCAGGAAAGCCACTTGCGTGAATTTATAGCATGCCGTTGCAACTTAATGGATGGTGTTCTTCTTCTGTTGCCCAACATTTATTTCTGCATCCATCTCTTGTCTTGAACTGACAAAAATTTATAGCTATCCAATTCTACAACTAGCTTTATTTCTTGATTGTTAGGACCTCTGACCAAGTATACCCTCTAAATCAATCACAATTAAATTTAAGGCAGTCAGACTCACAATTTAACTTGTTTCACCATAACAGCCAAATGATGCTAGAATTATGCACCACAGTTTCAGATTATTTTTTTACCAGCTTATATTACAGAAGAAAGGGCTGCATATGTTAGGTAGTGCATCTCTTGATAACCTGAAGCTTAACACCATGCTTAAAATTAAGAATAATGCCATACTGGAATTCTAGAGGGGATTCCATCTTAGGGGAATGCTTGAAAACGTAATTACGGTAAAGATGTATGGTAGATAACTTAATCTCCTGCACTGAGAACTTCTGTCCAATGCATGCTCTTGGACCAATTCCAAATGGTATGTGAGCATAGGGATGCCTCTGTTTTTCTTCTTCACACGTAGGGTTGAACCTCTCGGGCCGAAACACATGAGGATCTGGGAAGTGCTTGGGATCTTTAGCAAGGACCCCTGGTGCTAGCCAAACCCATGTGCCCTGCAAGGTGAATAAAAAGAGTATCACATATCATAGATCCATTCATTTGCGTAAATGTATAGTATTTGATGTGCCTTCCATAATATGATTATTATGGTAAGGTCAGAGTAACAATGAATGCTTTAAGATCCTTAGACTTGTTGGATTTATTTGAAGTTGATCTATCAGATAGCAAAAACCATGATATGGCTTTTAACAAGTCAAATGAAATGAATCTCATTCCTCCCAAGTATAACTGAATGAATAAGTGTTACATATCTATCCCATAGCTTGTGCAATCACATAGTTCAGTTCATATATATATGTATATATATACCTTTGGAAGGAGATAGCCACCAACTTCGACGTCCTGAGATGTCACTCTTGCAATTAATGGTGAAGCCATGTAAAACCTCATTGTTTCTTTTATCACCTGCAATTGATGATAAGTGTTCATCAGTTGATGGAATTAAGTTGCATTGGATTATATATTCCTTCTAACCAGACACTAGATGCACTATAATCTTTTAGTTCAGTTGATGTTCTGTTTTGTTGAGGTTGCAAGAAGAACATTCATACAAACAACACAATAAACTGTACCATTAACAGATTATACATTTATCTTTTATGACATAATTAACAATCGAAGAAGGTCATTGAACTAGAAGTCACTCTCATTTTTCTTTCTTTGGAGATTATCTTATAGGACAGCAGCTTTTCATTGTTGACTAATCGTCAGTAGAAACATCTAAATAGCTATATGCATATTTATCACATAGTTTTAAATTTATTAAGAATTATCTTGCATGCCTAAGATGAACTCAGATCAGAACTAGATGAACTAGACTAGTAGGTTCGGGAGGGGCTTGCCTGATCAAGATAAGGGAACTTGTGTTGCAAATCATCAGCATCTGGAATCAAATTATGTGGACCATAACCATCAATTTCCTGAAGTAGCTTCTTTTCCACTTCTGGATGTTTGGAGACCAAGTAAAGAAGTGATGACAGAGTAAAGGAAGTTGTTGTCGAGCCAGCCAGAAGTTGTTCATAAGTAAGAGCACTGATATAGTCGAAAGTGAAGAGGTCCCTCGATGCTTTGTTTTCCTCCCTCGCGTTCAATATGGCAGATAAGAAGTCCCTGCGACCTCTTCCCTTCTCGCGCTCTCTCTTTGCAACTATTTCATTCACTCTCTTGCTAAGCTTAATGTTGGTTTTCTCTATCTTCCAATCTGCAGTTCCTGGAATTCGCTTAAAGAGTTGTTTGAATGGCTCTTGGAGGAATGGAACGATTAGGCCAACTATGATTGAGAATGAACCAGAGAGATCCATCTTAAGAGAGGTAGTGGAATACATGTGTTCTTCGATTAAAGCTGAGACTTCTTCATCAATCTCAGACTTATTAGCTGAGCCTTCTTTAGAAAGGCCAAAGTCAATGCCAAAAGCAGCTTGGCCAATGACATCTGTTGCAAGTTTGAGAGAGAAGTTGGAGAAGGTGATGTCCTCCTCTTGGTGTTTGGAGAGGCTTTCAGTTGCAGAGTCTATATAGGATTGCATGATAGGAATGAGGTTGGCTAAATGGGAAGGTTGGTAAAGAGAAATTATAGTATTTCTCATAGCTGACCACCTTGAATCCCTGGAAACATACATGCAAAAACTTTGTTCATTTAATAACAAGCAGAGGAGAGCAGGAATAGCTAGAATTAGTGTGTATAGTTATGAGTACCATGTGAAGAAGAGGCCCTTTTGGTGGATAGGTGATCCAGCAATGGGAGAAGGCAAGCTTCGATTGGTGATGCTCTTAAACTTTTTAATTGCAACTTCTTTGCAAAGCTCTGGGTCTGCAACAACTACTATTGGCTGCCTTCCCATATGGAACCTGAGTAGAAAATAATGGTGTAATTGAGTAAAACTGCTCGGAGAAAAAAAGAAGGAATATGATTTGCTGCATGGCAGTATTATTAAATAGGACAAAAAAGATTAGGAAGTCTTGAAGTGCATACATACTCAAAAATTACTTGTAATATTTCAACTATTTAGGAATGGTACTAATCTAAGCTTACCTAAAGATTGGACCATAAGTCTCAGCCATAGTACTTAACACATCTGGCCCATACTTGGCAAGCAAGTGCAAATGCCCTACAAATGGAGCAGCGGGACGTCCAGGCACCTTCCTCACTCCCAAATAGGGTGCATAGAAGTATACCAAGAAGCCCAAAACCAAGGCCACCAAGGTGAACAAGTAGGGTACCCATGTCTCCACTCCTACTACTCCTCCCATGCTCATCTCCATTCGATACAACCTCTTTGATTCAAAGCCTTCAAAAGTCTTCAAACATATATATATATATATATACATAGAGAGAGAGAGAGAGAGGAGGGAAAGACTGATCAAACAGAGCTAGATAAGATTCCAAGACCTTCCCTGGAATAAACTTTTTGGGAACATGACAAGCCAGTGGTGGGCTCTGCTTGTTTATTTTAACCCTCCATTATAGACCATGGTGCTCCATATTTACCAAAGAGGATAACTTGTAGCATCAAATGATCAAAAGTTGGACTAGTTTGTATATTTTGGACACGCACTTGGGTTAGATAACAAGGATGGTATATTTTGCTGTTGCAATAGGAATGTATTTGTCTGCACAACTGCAACCCATGATGAATGTGGTGGCAAACACTAAGATTTTTGTCATCATACTCTATCTAATGCATGTTGGGTCACTAGCAAAACCTTGAGGAATAAAGCCGAAGAAGAAATGGAGATGCCAAGGGTATTAGCTCCTAGTCACTATTCTGAGATTCCAATGTAGAACAATCCATTAATTAGCTTGTTAACATCATGCTTCAAAATTTATTATATATATATTCTTTATGATTAGGATGTCCTATTTATAACTTGTATATATAGCTTACCTAGCAACCATTACCGTCTAATATATTATAGTTTTTCTCTCTAAACGAGATGTTAAAGGACCCATAAAACTACTAAATTTAGCACATTTCAGTTAACCACCAATAACTACATTTATCCACGACCACAAAAGTGGGATAAAATTTTACATGCACTGTTCTCCAACATTCTCTCCCGTGCATCCTCCTCAAACAGAGATCGAAGATCATTTACGAAGAACACACAAATCCAATGCTCTTGTAACCACTCCCCTTTGATCCTTCACAATGGCAAGGAGGATGCCACCTTCTTCTCCTGCATCATCCGTGCATCCCTTGCTGCACCATGCCATTACCCTTACGTTCCTGGCTGCATGGGTCGCTGCAGCCATCACCATCATAATCTCCCTCTGCTCCTCATGCCATCGCAAGTCATCGTCAAAAACAAGATCCCCTCCATCACCACCACGACCGCCCAACGAATCCATTTCGAAACAAGAACAAGAACAAGACACCACACCGACAACAACCGGACAAGTCTGGGAACACCAAGAAGGAACCGAAAGGACGACCGAGGAAGAGGTGACGATGATTGACGTGGCGACGCACGGCCCGATCCTGCCCACGCCACCTCCAGCCTTGTCGTCTTCGAGGCGGAAACTTTCCATTAGTCTGAGCAACAGACTCCCGGAAAAGATGCGGACGAGCAGGAAAGAGCAGAAGGACAAAGAAGAGGCAACAGCAAGCGAGGAAACGCTATGGAAGAAGACGATCATTCTTGGAGAGAAGTGTAGAGTTCCAAGCGGCGAGAAGAAAGAGGAGGAAGAAGAGAAGAGCACGAATAGGACCACGAACTACTGCCCGAGGACACCGAGGTCGCGGCCCACGTCTCGGACCAACTCGTTTGCATACTCGGATGGTGTACAATCTTGACGATGACTCGTAACAAGATTCTTTTTTATTCTCATTTCCTTTTTCTTTTTTTGATCCAGAAATTCCTGGCAACTAATAGGATAAAATTAAAGACCATATGTTATTAGATTAATTCTAGAACCATAAAAAGCTGTAGATCAGAGAAGTCAAAATATGTTTATTGGATCTAACAATTCAATTCTACTAGAAATTCATGAATAGAATCAAGGTAAGACGCAGGTAAAAAAGAAGGATATGGCTTCACACAGTTTTTATGAATGAGGTAACTGTACACAATACAATATCAGGACATAAATATTTTACTCAAGACTAGAATCCATACCCTCTGACAGTCTAGAAGATAAATTAATACCAAAGATACAGACAGCTGGAAAATGTTTCCCACGATAGATAGCAAAGACACCTTATTCTATTTCATCCTGCTAGACAATGAAAAGTCGAGAGAGTACGATTAAGTGACATGGATACCCAAGAAAAATGAAAGTGGAGGCAGGGGAGACAAAAAGTCAGCAAACATATAGCATAGCCTTGCCACAGATCTGTGCATGGTGTTGCATACCTGGCTTCTCAGATCCCTTTCCTCTTTTAATCTTTTTAAATCAGGGGTTGTTGTCCTTGAAGCATTCAAGTCTGGTGCTAGTGACTTCTGTAGGTGTTCTTCAAGCAAACTCAAATAAGGATGAAAAAAGATAATTAAAAGGGTACTTCATATTCCACGTAACCATTGCTCCTGGGGTTGACAAAGCATATACGGTGAATAGCGCACCCCTTTAGGGAAAAGCTAATACTTTGGCATCTCGTCACCGTCAAATTTTAGGGATTCAATGCCTTTAATAGCAGACTCGTAATTCTTGATGCTAGATTGATGTCTGCCAGAAGAAATTCTTGGGAAAGATCCCTGGCTAGCTTCTGCTGTGCGAGGGCGTGATATTTCTGCCTCACTGCCTAGTATCGCATCTCGGCTAGAAACAGCAGCTCGCCTTGAGGATCCGCTTGGCCGGCCCAAAAAAGTTGAACTGGACAACTACAAGGTACGTGCCTTTATGGTCAGAAGTTGAACGGAAAAGAAAAAATATGTAATGGTTATGGTTTTTCTCGGTATATTTATGCATACGGATGCTAATGACAGATTCACAGAATGATACACGAATTGAGCAAAAATGTTTTCAAAAGAATTAAGAACTGCCAGGACATCCATATTAGCTTCAAGTCTTCACACACGTATAAATTCATATAAAGCCAATGCATAATATTTATTATGATACACATAACTGAAGAGTGACAATAAAACTGACATCACTTATGTAGCTAACCAGACTGCTAGGCATAAATTAAGCATAAGGATGAATGATCAGAATGACATATTACAGGGCATCCTTTCCAAAAATAGAAAGAGAAAGAAACCTCAGGCTGCCAAAATGTGCTTAAGCTCAGGCTGCCAATATCTTAAGGGGGTTTCACCAAAATGTGCTTAAGCTCTGTGTCATGTTGATTATGTATGTTGAGATCAAAGATGATGTCCCAGCTACCACAATTTTAAGTGTAGATACAGATGATCTTACTATATTCATAATTGAAAGATATCATTGCAAAAAAAAATTATTTATTTTCTATTAATATGCTCAGACCATATAGAAATCTTGATATGATGTTTTAAAACTACTCACCATGTTTTCCTTAGTAACAGCTGTATCATTTCTTACTGAGTTCTTCTGCTTTAATAAGCCAACAGAATTCACTGCAGGTGCAGATACTCGCAGACGCGAAGGATCAGTTACGGACCAACCACTAGTCCTTCTATCTTCAACACCTGGAACATAGTTAAAACATACAATCAGGCATTTGCTGCTAGATGCTAGAAGTAGTGGGAAGTAAATTCATTCAGGAGAGTAGCATTCCTTCAATTGGTATGAGCAATTTCATATTTCATATAAACATTGATATAACATGGTCAGGATTACTATTTATAATACTACTACTTCTAATCGATTAATGCTATTAATCCAACAATACAGAATTTTATGGATAGAAATAGAATCAACTTGCTAAATGAGAAAAACAGAAAACAAATCAGAACTTATCTCCTAAGACAAGCCACGACACAGAAGAAGCTAAAAGCATTACCAGACTGCCCATCAGCATTGGCAATGGCAGGGGCCAGTCCTTGACTAGGTCCAGCACCAGATCCCTAACAAAACAGAAAAAAAAAAAAAAAGCTTAACCTTAGAGAAAGCAAAAGGAAATGTATAAAAGCTGACAAGGCAATCTGTAATTTTCTTATTGGATTACTAACTGACAGCTCACACCGACTCAGGTACTTCCATAAGTGATGGAGCAACAAAATACTTCACAAAGTTCACATAGCTACAAAACCTTCTTCTGTGATCTCAATTGTTACACATTACTCTAGCAGAGACACCATGACTCTTGTACAACTTACAATAGCTCGTGGAGGAGTACTTGAAATTTGTGATTGCTGATACTTTAGAATAGTCCAATCGAACACATAATCAAACTGAAAACCTGGAAACATCAGCATGAAGAATTGTTACCTCATTAACCACTGAAACACAAAAACTCAAATAAATACAGAAATATTTAACAATTCATCTTTCTAAAATTTCCAGCAAATTTTGATAAGCATGACACACCTTCTCTAATAAAAAGATCACGGAAGATTCTCTTAAGATAACCATAATCGGGCTTATCATCGAAACGTAGTGAACGACAATAGTGAAAATATGATGCGAACTCCGTGGGATAACCACGAGACAAAGCCTGGAAATATCACCAATCAGTACATAAAAACTACCAATAGCAAAACTTCTGCTTTACAATAAGTGCTTACCTCAATTGATGTGGAAACTTTCTTTTCACTAATCTTTTCATATTTCTGCTTCTTAGTCCCAGCTTTTAGACCCTGCCACGGAAGGCTGAAGAGAAGGCCGAAAATGAAGATGGAACAGAATAAACTAACATTCAATATTTCCAGCAGAAAAGTTGAAAACAAACCTTCCTCTTAAGAAGTACATGAGAACATAACCCAAGGACTCCAAATCATCCCTCCTGCTTTGTTCTTACCAGCAAAAACAGAAAAAGAGAAGAAGGAAAAGAATTAGAAGAGGATGCGATCAACATTTACAAAAAGGAAGTACATAATATAAATGAAATTATGATAACTTATAAGAAAATGGTGCATGAAATATTGTACTTAAGAAAGATAGAAAATGTAAAGTTAAGAATGAATCCAAATGGATGGATGGCATGCTATCAGCTAAGGACAATAGCATTCATGGAAATATCCCATAGAAAAGCAGAAACGGAGTATATTTAAGTACCAATGCCCAGATGTGTATTCATGCTTGCATATCTCGCTGTCCCAGTCAAATTCTTGTTCTCTCTGCAACACCAGTAAATGCATGAGAATGTCGAGCAGAAGGATTTCTATATAACATGTTATCCTGATCAAGATTACAATGAAATGCAAACTTCACAAAACTAAGGAAAGAGAAATTGATTCCAAAGAAAAGGTGGCCAGTTGACTGTACAGGTCCAGGTAAGTCCAGTTGCCTCTGCCTACAGGCCTTTCAATAGAAAATAAAAGAAATATGTTCATCTGACTCAATGGCAACATAAGAATGAAATCTTGCAATTAGCCATAATGTAAATCTAGAGCAATCATTTATCATAGCCAACAATGATGAGCTCGAAATCAGGCATGTCATCTTGATACAACCAAAACCTAAGCACACAAATCCTTTTACTATGGCAAACAATGAGACTTCCAACTTAAAATCAATTTATATATGTAACTTTTGATTTATTAATATTAGTTCTGCTTCCACTTCCTTTTATTATTGTAGTAAGAGTTAGTTCAGTTTAGAAGGCCGCATAGTATGATCATGATGTACTTTAAAAGGCACGTCTCGGTTATCTATTGGGATATATCATTGGCTTTAGTGGTAGCATCATTAGGGTATCTAGGCACACTCACTTGTGTCATAATTGGCTCATTCCACATTGATTGAGCATTGTGAGTTTTGAAGAAAGCAACAACACAAGGAGGAAAAAAAGAATAGGATCTTGGAATCACCTTCACATTTGTATCCATTAAATGACTTACCTATATGGAATGTGCTGGTGAGTTGAAGTATCCCTGTATTTCTTGGCAAGCCCAAAGTCAATCATATACACCTAAATATATCAGTGAAGAAACCATCACATGATTTCAATCCTACTTCATAGCTACAAAAATTCCAAAAGAACCTTAGGAGGATTCAAGGCAAACCTGATTTGCTCGCCTGCCCAAGCCCATCAAAAAATTATCAGGTTTAATATCTCGATGTAGAAAAGATTTGGCATGAACAAACTCTACTCTGTTGATCTGAACATACAAGATAGGGTAAAAGTCAACCAACAGGGAAGGCGTCTAATATAAAAGTGCATGACAGGTAAAGCCATACCATCTGATCTGCTAGCATAAGTACAGACTTCAGAGAAAGCTTTCGGCTGCAGAAGTTGAACAAATCTTCAAGACTTGGTCCCAATAGATCCATAACAAGAACATTATAGTCTCCCTCAACACCAAACCATCGCACATTTGGAATGCCAGCTGTTAAAATCAGCAGCAAAAGAAGAATAAATAACGAAGGGTAAGGGTTAAAGAAAAATTCAAAAGCTATTTCCAACCACAGCTGGAAACATCTTTTCCAAGGCAAGAAGATATGTATGGAAGTATGGAACGAGAACAAAACGACAGGCTAGACAGTATCAGATGCAGCCTAACACCAGAACTACAGGACTGTGACCTCAGCTACAACAAAGAAAAGGGAAAAAAAAAAAGGGAAAGAAGTTCGACATTACTTCCTCCTTGCAAAATTCTGTACAACTTTGATTCATATAGCAACTGAGGATGCTTTGTCTTGACGTTTTCCTGATAGAATAAGAAAAAAAACATCATTATCTCACTGTAATAGTGACCAAGATATAACCAACTAAAAGTTAACTATAATACAATTTCAACTTGCAGTAACTAGTATATAAAATTGGTATTTAGAATGCAGATATAATTTCTCCAGGGAGCAATTGTACAAAGTTCATTGTGATAAATTCAACCAGCCAAAAACTAAGTCCATTAGATGAAGCCCAAGAATGTCAACATTGTAGAGACATTAAAAGGCAGAGTCTGCAGATAAAATAGCTTCAGAAGCAACAAACATAAAGCTCATTAGAACAATATAAAGACAAATTTCTTTTAGAGGAGAAGTCTGAGATTTATTGGCACCAAAGACACAAAATAGACAACTAGGATGGATCCATATACAAAGAATAGGCATATTATAACTTACATAGATGAAGTCTGCACTACAAGTTCTGACGGATATTTCCCAATAAAATTGTTACAGTTTCAAATAACTCCATCCAAGTTGCTGAGTTTATGATACACACTCAAAAACTTTAGCTGTGCCCACAAATCGACCTATCTAGATCATAATATAAAAATGGCATACAATGCTCGGCAAGATCCACTACCCTAAACTTTGACTAGCCATCAGATTGGATGTTATTGCGCCCAGTACGACAAAAAGCAAACCTTCGAATTCGTAGGAAAAATCGATTAAGCATTGCATAATGCCAACTCGCAATTGTGACAAAATCAAAATAACAATAATGGACAGCCACTTACAAGCTTAACGGCGACTTCTTCATTGGTTTGTATATTAGTACCTAAACAACATAGAAACCAACCAATAAGACCCCATCAACAAAATTTTCATAACAAAATAACGAGAATGAGATGCTGACAAACCTAAATAAATCTCCCCAAACGATCCGCTCCCAATCTTGCGACCGAGCCGGAACTTATTCCCCACTCGAGGCTCCATCCCCCACAATCAAAGAACGCCAAAACCCTAACCCACAAGAGCCAAAAGAGGGTAACAACCGACGGAAATAAGAGATCCCCCCCCAAACCCTAGGTCGATTCACCCGCGACCGAAAGAGAATACAGAGAATCGAATAATTTGCACGCCGGAGCTGCGATTGCCGGCCATTGATCCCGGCGACGCGGTCGATCTCGGCGGAGGCGGATAAATAAGGATTAAGGGGGGACGAATTCGAGTTAGGGTTTGGTTTGGGGATAAAGAGGATTAATTAGAGGGGAAAGAGGAGGAAGGGGAAAGAGGAAGAAGGGGAGGATGAAGGGGGAGAGGAGGATAGGATATCGTATTCCCCACGCAGGCTTTGGTAGCACCGATGCCGATAGCGGACAGATATAAGAATAACATTTATCCGTATTCCATGCTACTTTTTATTATTCGTCTTCACCTATTCACCTATTCACCTATTCACCTTCCTCTCCTTTTAGTTTATCCCACCTTCTTTTCTGGTTTATCTACTTATCTTTGCCTCGGAAACCATCGTTGATAGCGAGAGGGCGTTCGCCAAACCAGTAGCTGTTGGAATAGTAAGTAATTCGACAACTGAGCTATTGTACCTTTATTTTTTTTACATAGGCCCCTCATTTTATTATAATTATTTTTTGTATTGTATTTTCTCTCTCTTAATATATATTTATTTATTTAATAAAAGTATAATCTATTAAATTATTATTTTATCTCTTTTAATAATATTTATATTTACAGTTTAATCAAAGGTATAGGCTGTTAGAAAATAGGAAAAGAAATTACTTGCTTTTATAAATATCATTTATATCTTTTAATAAGCAATTAAATATACGCTTATAATAATGAAGATATTAAAGATTTTACGTAGTTAAAAAAGTGAGTAAGCCACGAAAAATAACGAGCATGTTTAGGTATAATATTATTTTGTTAGACTATAATTATCCTCACATATAATTTTAATTAACTTCAAAATTAAGAGTAAATAATGATGGAAAAGGGAGTTTGGTATTAGCACTTTTGAACCTTTGACTTATGGTCTCTATTTTATCCGACCCATGTTCCTATAAGTAATGATTACTTAAGAATGGAAACATTATTAAGCAATTATTAACTGGGCCTGGCCCAAAAAGATATATACTATTAAGCAATTATAATATCCCTTATATTTTTTTAAGTGAGTATCAACATATTAAATTTAGCCTTAGTTCTAACCAACTAAACTTAAATTTAAGTAAGTTGGGTCCCAGAGGGAGGATAAATTAAAGTGCTCATTAATGCATTGGGAAATGGTACATACTCGTATATGAATGCTTTCCCTAATAAGTTGAGAGTCACAACGATCACACTGTAGACGAATAAGTTGATTTGGATAACAATTCATAATTATTCTCTTTTTTTTAGAATTTTACAAGTTACGCCCTATTTTTTTATTTATTTTATGATTTATAAAATTTTAAGTATTTTATAATCGATTCTTCTTTTTTTCTTCTATAATTTTTATTTAATACTCTGAATTAATTTGGACGGTATTAGTAAAAAAATATTACATTATAATTTACTGAATAATTTATAAAAATTAATCATGTCTTCTTCATTCTATCATTTCTCTTTTTTTGCTCATTTTTTGTATTATTCTCACCATCTCATAGTGCCCAAGTTAAAGATTTTAATTCTCAAATCGGAGTTAATTAATGTGCTTGGCTAGCTCCATATTCCTCGACGAACTCTTGATTGGAACGATAATTGGTAGAAGAAGTAGAAGAGGAGAAAGAGCAAGAAGAGAGGAAAGACGAGAGAAACTGATAGCGGCAACGATGAGGGAAGAAGGGTGGTCGAGGAAAATGTGGTTGAGGGGTATAGAGGAATGGAGGGAGCAAACAGAGATATTTTAATAATTTAATTAATATTAGTTAGTTAAAATAATATCAATATTACATAAATATTATAAGAAAAAATGAGGTGGTCAAGTTATAAAATTCTTAAAAACAGAATTTGAATTATAAAATAGACAAAATGTAAGATATGATTTATAAATTTTTTAAAATTTTTAATAGTAAAATTACTATAGATGTAAAATAATTTAATTTCATTGTGTAAACTTTTTTTTAATATCAACTCTAAAAGAAATGTGAATATTTCAAGGTCAAACAAGGAGTATTTAACATAATATTTAAGTCAAAGTTAATTCTTTGTGTGTTAAAACCATTAAAAGAATTAGACTTTAATTTCTCGAAATAGATATTGTTTTTAATAAATTTCTCAAAATTCTATCTAAAGAATAAAATAGACTTTATCTTAACCAACTTGTTATTGGATGTAAGTCATCATTTTAGGTCCTTGGTATTGATGTCTAAGAAGTTTGGGCAGCTTTCAAATGGATCTGGTGCAACTAACACCCATCATAATAATTAGTTAATGAACAGTAGATTTGTCAAAGCTCTACATGGGGGAATTCTGAAGCTTAATTAATTTCACTCTTCTTTTTTTATTTGGGTAGTTTGATAGTTAACACTAGAAACCCAACCACTTGTTCATCTCTTCTTCTCTTTCTCGCCACCTTCCAGTCTCCCAAGGCATTTATGATGGATGGCCTTTGCGACTTCAACAAAACAAAACATTTGACCCACTTTTCTTCTTCTATCCACTGTAGCCATTGAAAAAGTTGGAGGCTCGGAGCACACTAACAAAGAAAAGAAAAGGAAAGAAGGTTGGAATAGTAAAAGTAAAGCCCACCACCATCTGGGTCTCCAGGTCTCCATGGAGGAATTGAGATCGAGATCTTTTGGAGATGGGAGGATGGAGGTGTATGGAAGCAGAGCAGGGCCTTCCTCATCTGGGCTCCAAGACATGAGGTGTTACAGTACTTCCTATGCCTCCTCTCTTGGGAGCAATCAAGCCCCAAGAGAGATGAAGCTCAAGAAGGGGAAGACCACTGCTGGGTCTTCTTCATCTAAACGAGGGTGGAGTCTTAGTGACCCAGAGTTGCAGAGGAAGAAGAGGGTTGCAGGATACAAGGTGTACTCTGTGGAGGGGAAGGTGAAGGGGTCACTGAGGAAGAGCTTTAGATGGCTCAAGGATCGATACACCCAGGTGGTCTATGGCTGGTGATGGTTCCTAACTCTATAAGGTAAAATTCCCTATTTTGCTTGTCAAAGATAGAGTCTTTCTCACAAAAATAAAAAAAGTTCCCTTCATTTCATATACTCTGGGCAGTCTTCATGATGATGTTAATTTTGATTGGTAGATTATAGGAAATAGATCTTGTAGATCTGATTGGTAGATTTGGTAAATTAAACTTTGGAAGAGGGAGGGTAGTGTAAATGATTGGGGGGGGGGGGGGGCGGTGTGAGATGAATGAGCATATATCATCAAGCACTTTCGAGTTGCAGGTATATGGGATTCAAAATCTTGAGCTCAATCTTACAGTGATGCGATGTCAAATGTTCTAACAAGTCATGAGAAAATTACTTGCAGTTTCATTTGTACTAACTACCATATAGAATCAGATAGCAAAGATATATCTTCTACTAGTTCTAGGAATTAGACAATTTTGTTGCCACGAATGAGAACTTTCATCTCTATTGCTTTCTAAGTCAAGAATTGTGTCTGATAAATTAACATGCTTTAATGCTTCACTAATTTTGAACTTTTGGGTTTCTGTTCATTTTTACTGGAAGAGATATGAAATATAGTTTGACATTGCGATGCCTATTTGCAGGTTCTGAATCTGAAATGGTGAAGATTCCCAGTCATAATCCTGCTCACAGCTTGCTTATACGGAAAGAGGAAAATGACCAAGAACGCAGTTAGTAGTCTGTCTGATATTTATGTACTTTTGTTGTTATCCAAGCAGAAATTATATTCCTAATGCTTCAATTAGATCCATCCACCATTCCAACTTCATTTTGAAAAATGAATTTAATTTACAAAGCAACTGAAAGTTTTTCCCTCATTTATTGAGTGTACTTCTTTTGCAGTAATTTATTGTTTTTGAGCTGAAATAAATCTCTATCAGACCTAGCAAGCTTAACTTGCGCACAGTTGTCTCCACACTTCCAGTTAGAAATTTCGTACTGGTATTTGAGGTGAATTGATTTCGATCGCCAGATTCCAACTCCTCGAATCATTCAGCTATGCCACTGCAAAGCGATGGTAGGAGAAATGGACTATTGTATTTGTAAGGAACTGTGAGGGGCCACGATCCGTCAAGCTTCAGGATGATTTTTTTTTTTTTTCTTAAAAAATATAATAATAGTAAGCACTGCATCTCTAGAAAAGCAAACGTTATAACTATCCTGATTTTTTTATTATTATTCCTAATGTAAGTGCCGATGCAAAAGAGCATGCTGCAGAATTGTAGTTCCTGTGTGGTATGTAAAATTCCTTTAATTTCATATAAATTAAAAATTAACATAACAGCCACCGCAGGAAGTAATAAATTTCTTAAGGAAATGCAACAAAAATTGAATAGCATCCTATTTCTCAGAAGAGAGAGAGAGAGAGAGAGAGAGGAAAGGTAATCGTCATTCTTAAGATTAGAATGAGCCAGATGACATCAACGCTTGTGCAATTTAATTAAGATTTAGTTTCTGAAAATGAGTATATATTCTTTATAGTTGATGCATATTTTACTAGTGTATATTAGAGTCTTATTGCTAGTCAAAAATAGAAAATGCAACTAAGCTGCAAAAGGCCCCGCAATCATCGGACCGATACCTGCTGTATCTGGTTGGTCAAACACCTCAAATACAAGCATACATGAATAACGGAAGATGCTTGCACACCTGTATTTTTTTAAGCTTGCATTTCATACACAAGTCACTCTAAAAGAAAATCCCAAAATTGAGACTTTAAGTCTTCTTGTGATTATTATTTTTATTTTTGTACTGTAAGAATGACCAAAATTTATACATGTACAAACTGTGTTTATCTCAGAAGAACAACCAAACCAGGAGTAAAATTGTGCTCCTCATGTTCACACAAAATATAAAGTACAATGGGTTGGGAATTATGTCACAGATGACTCCAAGTATGTTAGGAAGAAAAGGCCTACCTTGATTCAGCCCGAGATTTACATCACCAATGGTAAATAGTGGCACCACTAACCACCTGCAACATGCATGTCAAAGAAGTTCTCTGAGTTCACATCTTCGGCGTCAGAGGAGAGCTTTATGTTCTTCCGGATCTCAATGCTACATATGCTGGAACATCTGTTTTACTAGAAGGATGAGCTACACCAAGATGTCGTTGGATTGAGTGTACAATTGTGTCATCGGTGGCATACTCAATTGTGTGGCCATGATGGTACTCATTTAATCTGTCCTCGCTTTCCGGTTCATTACATCATGGTAATACAGGAGAACACACATGGGCTGTCCAAGAATGCTGAAGAAGATCCAAAATATCATGTTGCCCACCTGCCCAGGCTTAAGATAGTTCAGCTGCAATTTACACCCTCCTAGATTTTAAAAAGTCGAATTTTTGAACATTGCATGTATTTAACCAAACCGGAATAAAAATAAGTAGCACTAGCTCGTTGGTTGTTGCAGAGCACAGGTATCAAAGGAACAAACAATAACAGAAAAACATACCATTGTATTTCTGAATTTATTCTGGAGGTACTTCGTTAAGATGACCAGGGGAATCTGGAAAAGATTAAATATAAGCACAATTAGACCCAAAAAAAAAAAAGTATAGAGATTAACAAATGACAGATTGCTATTACCATGACATTGCAATTTTACTTGAATGTGCTTGTAATAAATGAAAACATAGGAAATAGCCCATTCAAAAGGGAAGATAAACCGGCGACCTTGTTTAACTCGGAGACCACAGCAAATAACACATTGTTGGCATATGCACCTATCACAGCCTCAACTTTTGGGTGGTCGATGGGCTAAGAAGTCCATTTGAAATTAAGTCCTTTGTATGAAATCAATCTATACCCTCCAAAGAAGCTCAGGACTGGCCTAACTTCATAGCATTCAATTATACTTCATCTCATTTAGGTAACTCAACAACAGCCTAATATGAAAATCTGACCAGCAAATGGCCTTGTAAATTTCATTACCTTTCATGGTTTTCCTTTGCTTGGAATTAGCAATGGTTTCCAGAGAGTAAAAGTTGGATTATAGTTGAATCCATCAACCTCTGAGTCTCGAATTTAAGCTCTAGTAAATCTTCTATAGTTAACTAAGGTAAAATTCAATAAGACCAAAAATTAAAATTCATCATCGTAATCGACTGCCTTCGATCTTCTATCTTACTATCACAGGTTTCTATAAATCAACCAACCATAGCAAGCTCGAAACACAGCATAAATAAAATAGAATGTTGATCATTAAGTTGCTGCTTTCCCAATGAGCTAATAGGGGAAAAAAAGAGAAATATCTGCACTAGAGAGAAGAGGTCCATAGGGTTTTACTAGAAAGAACTTGTATGATGCTTGTAATTTGTAATTTACCTGAAACATGATCCCAATGAATGCCCAAAATTTGAAGATGTGGCAGGGAACGGCAACGCAGAGCTGCAAAGCACAATTTGTAGATGATATGCATTAGAACAAAATTACATATGATTTTTTTTTTTTGGAACTAACTGTGAGCATAACAATGAAAAAGAGAAGTAGAGAAATTCTGGCACATCTGTAGGGAATACAACCAGATATGATGACAAAAATATTTCATGAACTTCAATGCTTCACAAAAAATAATGATTACTGCATAGATGGTAATACAAATATTAAATAGCAGATCAGAGAACTTGTTGGCAACTACAAAATTAGCTCGAACATCGTTAACATGTTTGATATTGCTGACCAGATTTTGTTCAAAGGAAAATAAGTGAAAAGTTACAAGAAAAAGAATAAAGTAAAGAGCAGTCAACATAAAGAATACCTCGTGGAACACAGCTGAAACAAAGAAGGAAATCAGAACAGCAAATCCCTGCAATCCAAATGAAATATGAGGCCTAATTTTGAGAGAAAATAGAATGATTGGCAATATTATTATAACAGAAAATTCTTGCCCTGATTATCTATCATCTAAATTATAGAAATATAGCATACTGCACTTATCTTCTATAATGAGGTTACAGTCCTTAAGATGATACTTCTTACAAGAAACCTTACGTTGGATTACTGTTAGTGAAGTCAGCATGTGAAGAATGTGAGTACTTGGTGCCTACTTCAAACCTCTAAAAATTAAAGAAATATACATAAAACTTATACAACAAAAAACACATCTAGAACAGAGAAACAAATGCATGTGCAACCATATGGGGGTTGAGAGTGGCAAGGCAAGGCCAAAGAATATTTTCTATTTAAAACATTAAGAAACCTTCTAGAGAGAAGTAAGAAAAATACCTTTGATATACCATTCCTTATGCATGGAGAATATATATGCCGGATCACCCATTTATGAACAGGCTGTCAACAAATGATATTTGTTAGTCGCCAGCAATCCAATACCATATGACCAATCAAACACACCCAGCAAAGCAACTATTAGTGGAAAGTTGAGAGAATTGATTAAAAGAAACTTACCATGTTCCACATTCTCCAATACTGTGAGATCCAGCAAAGCAACATGTGAACAAAATGCAATGTCAGCTGAATTAACTTCAGAGAGAGAGAGAGAGAGAGAGAGAGAGAGAGCAATACACATGGCATACTTTATATCTCAACCTACCTCTTCAACAGTCTTTGCATTCCACCAATCTTTGTAGAATTCACGGTCACCAAATCGAAGGAGCTCAGCAAGGATGTTTAGCCTATAGTATACAGAAATAACTCAAACCTGTAAATCTATAGGTAATTTTATGTACTATTCCAAAATTTAATAACTTCAAATAGACATCAACAGGTTGGATAGTAAAAATGTCCAGTCTGAGATTAAGAGGACTGAGGACTCATTTCAATGAATCATATGAAAAATACATCATAATTTTCTCACTGTAGTTCTGTATTTCTTAATGAATGCAATGGAGATTCGTGACACCTTTATTATGTATGAATATACGAATACATCTTTGCACCTTCATTTGTAGTACAAATATATGCTTTTATTTACAGGCATTTTAATTTTGTAGCATGCAAGAAAAATTTATCAAGTGAAATATGGAAGATAGGATTGGACCATTAACGCGTTATATAAATAAACACAATGAGACTGTAATACTAAGCCTTCCCACATCCAGATGTAGTAAAATTTTGCTATTTAAATAAAGACAGCTTCACAATATGAAAGTTACCCACTTACCATAGATGGAAAAAGCAGTAGAACATGCACAGCCACACATACAAAGTTGGCACTGATAGTTTCAAGACTCTCTCTATAGCATTCAGAAGGTTTCCCTTCAGTGGGTGTTGAGAATTCTTCACAATTGGATTAATATACTGCATTCAACAATCCACATTACAAATATTGGTCAAGTAATAATATCTTAAAAGCAACTTACTTGTTCAATCATGAAGCCCATCAAACCAGTAAACAATAAGCACTTAATAAGTTGGCGGATCACCCAACCCTTTCGAATGCATGTTGTCCGAGGATAACTTGGCTGCATATCAAACAAAAGTTCAAGAAGCTCATTAATAGTGTATAAACAAATAATCATCAAAAACAGCAAAGTGAAATTATAGAAGCTTTAACAGAGATTAGAGCAACAAATTTTGTAGCTGCAAAAACAACAAAACTGTGGAAACTGTAAACGAGGATGAAAGATGACAAATGAATTTAAACCAACAAACTTGAAATTCTTAGCTTGCTGCTTTCTCATGACTACTTATCTTGACTATAGACATTGCTCTTATAACCCACAAGGACCTCCCCACCCTCAATTGTTTAAAATGAGATCTATATAACTTCAGTGTGTGCAGACACAGAACAAATGTTAGACAACGATACTGCGCAAGATGAGCATACAAAATTTGTCAAAGGAAAAGATAAGCACAAGGAGATTTCAAGTTGATGTCTAACTTTTCCTAGCCATGTAATGAATGATTTCGAGTTGATGACTAACAGCCACACTTCCTTGACTAGCAAGAATTAAAGAAAGATAAAGCAATAAAAGCAATAAGAGAAATACCTGGTAACAAAGAGTGGGAGCCACCATGAAGTATACTAGACTTTTCAAACTTACGCTTTTCAAATTATCCAGATCAATAGAAGAGGAACACATATCATCCTAATATAAAGAGAAAACAATTAACAAACAAGATGAATCAAAATAGTCAGTTGATTAAAAGAGGGACTAGATGAAGTCATTAATCATAAAAAAATTTGTAAAGAAGGCACCAAACTAACTTGTCTTTGAAAACAATCTGTAGACATTTATAAGCTTGATTCATATTAAAATTTCTGACTGTCATTTTTGATATAGAAATTAAACAAATGCATCTGCATCATATCTATGATTCTAATAAATGATCTTCTTCATTTTCTCCTCATCTGAAGATGACTCTCTCTTTGGTTAAAACAGAACTTTCTTTATATGACCATATCAACCAACTATGTGAAGAACTTGTTTCACCACATCAAATAAAATAACTCTGACAAGACCAAAACTCATCATAATTTGCCATGTTGAATCTGGTTATAAAAAATAAAAAATAAAAAAACCTAGAGGAACTAATTACCTTATTGATAGTCTTGGACAATGTCCTTATATCATAATTTGTGTGGGCGTAAGATACAAGCTTCAACCAAACAATGCTGGCAAGGAACATTAATGTGAAGCCAGATAAAACTGCAGAGTCAAACCTGTGAGGCAATAAAAATAAACAACCAAACATGTGAATATCAGATCTTTTGAGGAAAATGAAGTAACTACCAGTGCATTTGTCCTACCAAGTATTGAGTGAAACATGTATAAGATAACAAAAAAAAGTTCATACACAAAATCTAACTCGGGGATTTTAAATCTGGTAAACCAAAATACAGTTAAAACTCTACAGTCTACACTATGCAATGAAATATGGACAAATTAGTATATATAATCTCAACTTTGCATGTTCTTATTTGTCTTATTAAAGAATACCATTAGAGATCTAAATCTAACTATCTATATAGAAAATTGTGCAAACTGAATTTACCAATAAATTAGAAGAAAAAGGAGAGGACCAAGTCTGCAAGATTTGGAGCATTAGACAGATTTATCTGAGTGTTATCACAAACAGAACTGTACAAAACTTCTTAGAAAAGTAACACGTAGCAAATCAACCTTAAACCAAAGAAAAGACAATGAAATAAGGAATACTTACTTAAGAATCACAAAAACTGGATATATAATTGCAGCTGTTGTGAGAAGGACATGAAGAAAGATAACAAGCTGCAATAAAACGAATGTGCACATTATAACAAGTTATAAGACATAGGGGAATTAAAATTGCAAACAGTAAAAATAGTCCCATGACCAAAAGACGGGCCATCAATTTTGCACGTTGAAAAGGAAATGTAATTATAAGTCTGAAAATAAATCGTTATTTGAACCATGGAGACTACCATGCACAAGTAACAGTCTGTGAGAGCATATTGTCTTTTAGAGTTATTGCTGCAAAATGAGCATCACACTAACTAATTTGATTAACGATAAATAACTCAGAGGTTGCCTATCATTAGTCAAAGCTCTTGAGTGAAAAATTGAACCAGTAAAACAAAATGATTAGGAAGTGGAAATGGCAAGACCAGAACTAAATGGGGAATTACTTTCAAGGTTCACTTCAGTAACATATGGAGACACAGAAAGAAAAAACATAAATGAATTCACAAGTATTATAAAATAAGCTGTCGACAAATCACTATAAAGAAAGCTTCTATAAAACCTCCAGTGATGATACAAATTGTAACTCTGCCAACTTTACTATTGCAAAAGATGGTCCACAAAAAATATCAAAGCAAAAGACTGTTCAATGGATTAATACAGTTAAAGCTTCTGAGTTAGCTCTTCTATTCTCTGGTTGATATTAAATCAGAATGTAAGATCAACATCTTTTGGTCATGCTTGTGTCCATAACTCAAAATAAGGGACTTAACAGCCGCATATATAGTTAGTTGCCTAAATTATGCTCTTGATATTCAAATTTCTAAAGTACGAGTATGTAAAAGAGCATAGGCAGACAAATTTAATGCTTGTGTTAGCACTCCAGCTATCTTACTTAAAGATAACTTAAGATAGGATATAGACCCCACTACGATATGTATCTTCGTCAATATTGAGACAGCAAAAGATAAAGACATATTAATACTCAACTTACTGGTTCAGTAATAAACTTGTGTTGAGCTAACTTTTCAACCGCGAATGCACCAAATGGAAAAGCAGGTAAACTGAGGCTGTGATTTAGATAACAATGGCACAGATTAGTTCTCCGCCTGGAATTCAAAAACTACTATAAGGCAGAAGCATTACCAACACATCAGGAGGGGCCAATCCCTCATTGATCTTGAGCTAAACCAAAAGCCAGCTCTAATTAATAGGCCATACTGCAATTAGAAAAATGAGATGGAGTTACTTGAAATTTCAGTCCTAATTTAAACTTATGCATGTGCTCATATGTCTAGTATAATAAGAGGAAAAAAATGTTGTTTGCTTAGCAAAAAAGCTATATATGGAGAAGACCTTCATTAAGTTCTCAATCATGAGCCTGCCATTCACAGCAATCAGCACTACTATACAGAGATTGAAGAGTCCTGCATGGCTCTGTCATGAAGCATTACCATTATTAGGACAAACAAATGAAGATATCAGCACAACTATATTGCTAATAAAGCAAGAAAAACTTTAATGGCGTCTTATAATACAAGTCCAAGTTACTTATACAATAAAATCAGTGTGCCAAAATTATTTAATCCCATCTATTATTAGGGCATAAGCACTTCATGAATGTTAAGAAGAAATCAGGCAGCAGTGCCCTCCTGTTACTGCAGTCTAAAGCACTTCATTAATTTGTTTATGCCGCTGCATTTCAGATACCCTAGCAGAATGACAGTTAGATGTTAAACTTGGGGCTAGTAAAACATTATTTATGTTGCCCTAGGAAATAGCAACCGGCAAAATTATGAATAAATATCAGAAATATGGTTTGTGAGTAGAAATCAAAGATTCTCAATTTGCTTGCACAGGATCCACAGATTGCCCAATCAAATCAACTAACATCACATGAATAAAGATAACAAGCAGAAAATCATTCTCTTGGCCTATCACAAAGCTAGCCAGTTTTGTCTGTTTTCCCCCAAAGAAGGAAAGATTCTCAATGTCAAATCTTGTTATTTTGAGATTAAGATTCTAATTACGTAATTAAATTAACAGGCCAAACTATTTCATTGAACCAAGTGTTAATGTCAAAGAAATCCCGATTGCTGGATGAGCTAGTGAGATTAGAAGCCAAAAATGCATGATTTTTTTATAATTTTATCAACCTACAGAAATTTCATAGACTTCAAAACGTACCTGTTGTTGTCGTTCTCTCTAATTGGCCAGATAAATAGACTTCAAAAGATATTCGCTTTTGCATTGCCAAACTGTATTTCTTTACACAAGAAATGTCATAGACTTCAAAAGGTACTTCTTGTTGTCATTCTCTCTAATTGGCCAGATAAATAAACTTCAAAAGATACTCGCTTTTGTGTTGGTAAACTTTATTTCTTTACACAAGATACCGACTTTATTTCTTTACGCAAGATACCGACAAGCAGACATTATCAGTTACTTGTGTGAAGAATATTTGGGGGACAGAAAATACTTGATCAAAAACCTAAGCAAAAGATCGTTTCCTTAAGTTGCACATGCAATAAGAACTGAGTTACTGGATCTAGCCTTTTATTCATGTCAACAACATTTTGGAGTTCTTATCCTTCTGTTTTAAGTGTTAAAATCCATGCAGAGGACCTTTTCCTTAAGCTGCACCATGCAATAAGAATTAGTTACTTATCCGCACATCCTGCTTTTTATCCATGTAGACAACATTATTGCAGTTCTTATCCTTCTGTTTTATGTGTTATCTTTCCCTTCAGATAACCCTCTGATCTGTCTCAATACTTTCTCAGAAACTCGGATACATGCAATTGCCTAACAACACCCCAATTTCCCAACAATAACACGAAATAAATAAATAAATAACATGTAAATGAAAAAGGCAAAGATTACGACAATTTCCCTACTCCACTATTCTTTACCGCCATCAAAAGCTAAAAACTCATATAATCGTAGTCTCCGTGTCATAAAAAATTCGTTCTAACAAGAAAAATTCCTGATCACAGCAAATCTAGATAGAGCAAAGAAATCTAAACCACAAGATTTAACCAGAAAATTGCATCGAATAGCCTGTACCATCGCCAGATTCACCGGAACAAGTAACAAACTAATCGAGGACAAGAACCTCTCACCTGCTTAAAGATCTCATCCGAACTAAGCGGGCTCTCCCTCACTTTCCAGTGCGCCGGAGCTGACGCGCGATACAAGAACGACGCCGGTAGCGCAACTCCGGCCCCTTTCCCCTCGTCCCGAGCGACCCCTTCCCTGCACTCCACGCCGTCCTCCGCCGCAGCCTTCATCTCTTCCTCCGCCTCGCCCCGATTCCTCATGCCGGCGTCGAAGCTCCTATCCACGCCGGAATCCTCGCCGCAGTCGGTGGCCGAGTTCTGGTCACTCGTCAAGCTCGTCTTGGAAGATGCCGTTGCGGCAGAGTTGGGCCGGTGCCGGAGAAATGAGACGGAGTCCGAGGACGGAACTAGGGTTTCTTGCTCGCTTGGATTCGCCATGAACAAAGACTTTGCTCGGCTAAAGAAAGTGGAGATCGATTTATATATATATATATATAGGAGGAGAGAAGGTCGAAACGGAACGAAGAAAAGGAGCTTTCTAGATTGGAAGGAAGAGCGCTTGAAATCTCGAGTTGAGGGGCAAAATGGGAAATAAACTACAAACTTATTTGATGGCACTTATATCTACAAGGGTAATTTCGTACTTTCGGGGGAGGGGGGGGGGGGAGTCACCGGTTTCTTTAATATACATCCAGGCCCGAGAATATTTTCATTATTAGTACAATTTCTTTTGCAAATAATTACCCACATTTCAAATTTATTCGTAAAACCTCCTCCCAATTTGCCATCATCGGATCTAAATCCGACTTGAAGCTAATTTTTGTTAATATTAATTAACATTTTTTTATCAATAAAACATAAGAAAGACTTCTTTTATAAGGCTTCTTATGAAAAGTATTTCGTATCTACTTGCAATACCAATTGGTAGGCAGATCATTGATCCCTTTCTAGAGATTAAAGAATATTCTGCCATCAATTAAATAAAACTTAGTCTCAAATTCTTTTATTATAAGATATTACGTGAATAATTTTTGGTGCTTGGAGAACTGTTTTACTCTTCTTTAGAGAGAAGTTAAAAAGGTAACTTAATTATTTTAATTTTTTTTATAGAAATGAGCAATATTTAGGGGTCTAGATGTAAATAGTCATTTTTTTTCGTTTGACCCACGGTTTTTAAGGAGTCCTTGATTATAATTAAACAACTTTTCAAGGGAAAGATGAATACAGTTAGAGGCTTTGTTTTATTAATCTGGATCCTCTGATGTAGTCAAACAGAGAATAATTAATTGTTTAGCTTCTTTAAATGAGATTAATTGGCGAAAGGAACTAGTTGGGAAGTTATAATCTCAAATATTATATGATATGAAATCATAACACCTATTGATTGGAGAGTCCAACCTAATGCATGATTCTTGAATAATAAATGCTAATCGTAACCACCTTTAAAGACAAATCTGTCACGAGTTAGGAGAAGAATTGACTTGCTAGTTCGAACGTTGTGGATTCATTGCAACTGGTTGATGGAATTGGAAGCCACTCTTCTCTTCTCTTCTCTCCATCCAACAATGGTCAAATCGAGTTACTTAATCAAAGCAAATAAACTGACGCTAAAAATTCATACTAAAGGAGATGTATTAAAAACACAAAAGAAAATAGTTTTAATTTATGAATCTCATGGAATTTATTTTGCTTTCTCATTTCACACCTTAAAACACATAAAATTAGAATTTTGTCTTTATTATCCTCTCAGGTAAACATTAGATATTTTATTTATTTTTAAAATAATAAAGTATTTTTTATTTTTTAAATCACTATCAAGACAATTTAATATCTGTATATATATATATACATAAATATATTATTACTATTATTATTTCTGACAATGAGGACCACTATTACAACCCAATCTACTGCACAATCCCCCACTCCATATTATTTAGCTTCCCAAAGTGAGCAGTCCTTTTCCATGGAAAAGAAAGAAAGCATGCTTTAAAACATTTTCTTTTGGGAAGCTATAAATATAGCATGCTTTATTTTTCAGCTATAAATGCTTCAAATTTTAACATATAGTTATCAGATAGTAACTAAAAGGGCATCATAATTTACAAAATATAGGATATAATATTAAAATGTTTTAAAAAAAGAGTGCGAATATTACCCTGTTGCAAGCTATCTAGAAGTATTTAACTTAATGCATGATATAATGGAAGTTCTGTTGGAAGAGTAGCTACCAGAAGAGAAGATATCCAAAGATTTGGCATGTGCAGAGACGTCAAGCTATCGTACTGCAGGAGTTTTTGCCAATAACTTCACAACTAAGGTGGGAGACATATCTTAGATTCTTGACACGTCCACCTTTGACCTTCTTACGCCAAGGATTTCCTATCATTTGCCGGTCCTTTTATGGTAAGAAAAAGTCACGGCCAATGATCACATATACATACCAATGGGATATAAGAAACACGTAATAGAGCTATCTTATTTCTAGAGAGATTTATTTTTACTCGTCTTCATCTAGATTTTATTTCTCCGAGTGACCGCGTGGACGCGGTTATCTTAACGCACGTGAGACTGGAAATACCCCGCGTAACGTATCGAGGAGAAGCAAACTAGCAAAGAAGAAGGGAGACTTGTCGAAGCTGTCAACCTTGGCTTCCTATTTAGTAGTCCAATCCCTCTCGCCGACTCGGAATAAAGTCCTCGAATAAGATAACGTAGGAATAAGAGAAGCGAATAGAAGAGGAATAGAAGAGGAGAAGACGATGGTAGCGAAGAAGGCGATGCGTTTCTCCCCATGGTGGGCTCCTCCTTCTCCTCCTCCGAAGGCGGAGGCGGAGGAGGAGGAGAAGGAGAAGGAGAAGGAGAAGTTTAAGGTGCGAGTGGCGGTGACCAGACTCGAGGGATTACCCTGCGTGGAGGAGAGGGGAGGGGAAAGGGAAACGCGGGTCGCGGCGGTGGAGGTGAGGTGGAAACGGGCGGCGAGGGGTGGCGCGCTCTCGATCCTCCATAGGAAGGGGAGGCGCGACCGGAGCGTTTCCAGCGTAAAGCAAGTGGGAATCGACGGAGCGGTCGAATGGGCGGAGGAGGAGGAAGCGGGCAGGTTCGAGAAAGCCGTTTCCGATTCCGCTGGCGTTTCCTTCTCCGTGCTATACGTGAGTTCCGTTAATTTATGCTATTCAAATCCAAATTAAAGTTTGCTTAAACTCAATTTTGTGATCGATTTCATGGTGTAATTTGACCGCTAGCGTGGTTTAAGGAAATAGAGAACGTTGACTAATAGGAACTGGTTGGGTTTAGACCCGGCCAAGTCAACACGTGGCGACTAGTCAATGGCCGTGTTAAGATGAGTAGATGACGAATGGGCAAAGACATCGGATAAACTATGTATTAGCCTTGATAGGTATTTAACGGAATAAGTATCAAATACTTTTGCACATTCCACAGCAACTAGATAAGAATATTTACAGCTAGTCTTTCTTCAGACAAGCTTATATAGTTGTCTTAAGCTGCAGGGATTCCAAGAACAAGGCAAAGAGAATAAACTCAAGAAGATAGGGACAGCAATGCTAAGCCTAGCAGAATGGGCTACGGCTTCCCAAGCTCAGGAAAAGAGTGAGGACGTAAGAGAGAAGAAGCCCAAGCTCTTCCATGTGCAAAGAAAGCTAGTTCCTCTCACCATAAGGAAGCAGGGGTGGACAAAGGACATGACGCTCTATGTAAGCACACCATTTCGGTTTCATTATAAAACTATGGCTAGAAAGGCTCAATAACCATAATAATCCTATACTACTACTACTACCACTATTGCAGGTCAATGTTGAATTCATGGAGGTAATGCCATCTCTCGGAGAGGAGCAGTCGAGTGATGACTCGGGCACCTTTGCTCCAGAGGTATTTGATTTGGAGCAGCTTCTTCGATTAGCAGATGAAGAGGAGAAGTCGGTGGTTTATAGAAGAAGAAGTAGAAATTGTCCACCCAGTAGCAGCAGCAGTGGAAGATCGAGTCCGGAATTGGGATCTGTCCCAAAAAGAAGGTTCCTTTATTGGACAAAGAGGGGTGAGAACAATGATAGGGTCAAAGATGACAAGGAGATTGAAGGCACTGTAAGTACTATTTAGTTAACCATTAGTATCACTCTTAAGGCTCTGCTTGGTTGCTGGATGAAATAAACATCTATAGTGGATCAAGGGATAATTTATCCATGTAATCGGATAATTATCCTTTATCCCTATCTGCAGGGGTTACCTAAGAAGTTGGATAGGAAAATTCTGAAAAAAAACGAGTCTGATGATCTGATTGATTATTCATCCATTCCATGGCAGGGAGATGATGATTCTTCTGGACCAGGCAAGGAGGAGGATCCAATAGGCAGTTGGGAAACCAAAGAATTTATCAGCAGAGACACAGAAACCAAGCTTAAAACCCAAATCTTCTGCGCGTCCATCGACCAACGAGACGAGAGCGCCGGCGGAGAGAGCGCCTGCACAGCCCTCGTCGCCGTCATCGCAAACGCCCTCCATTCTAACCAACTGACCACCCCTACCAAACCAGAGTTTGATGCACTCATCAGAGAAGGCTCCTCGGAGTGGAGAAAGCTATGCGACAACATCTCCTACAACAGCCTATTCCCAAACAAACACTTCGATCTTGACACAATCTTAGAAGCCAACATAAGACCCATATCAGTTCTACACGAGAAGTCATTCGTCGGATTCTTCCAGCCGGAGAGATTCGCATCCCTATCCGGCGCGATGTCCTTCGACGACATATGGAATGAGATCAGCAGCAATGCAGGAGAGGGTAACAATCAGAAGGTGTATATAGTGAGCTGGAATGACCACTTCTTTGTTCTAAAGGTGGAAGATGATGCATACTACGTCATGGATACATTGGGCGAAAGATTGCATGAAGGATGCAGCAAAGCTTACATACTGAAGTTTGACGACACGACGGAGATGTACAGATTGCCGGAGAAGAAGAGTTGCAAGGATGGCATGGAGGAGCTGATCTGCAGAGGAAAGGAGTGCTGCAGAGAGTTCATTACTAGATTCTTAGCTGCCATACCACTGAGGGAAGAGTTGGAGATGGAAAAGAAGGGTGCAGGGAATACTAGTGCAGCCCCACATCAGAGATTACAGATAGAGTTCCACTTCACAGCCCTAAGGAGAGAAGATTAAATGAAATTGAAGGGAGAACCAATTTCCTACACAGTTGATATCTACTGGTGATTCTAATCAAATAGTGACTAACCACATAAGTACACATGAAAGACTTAGCGAGCTTTTGGTTTTGAGATTGATTGGATGCAGTGTTGTGATATCATACATGGATTTGTACATTACAGCAGCATAAAGAAGTTTATAATTCAAAAGAAAAGAGACATTTTTGTGTACGCTCAGATCGAATTCTTTTGGATTGCAAAAGTAAAAAAGGTCAAATTTTGCCTCATATTCCATCTTTAAGTATTGTAGAAGAACAGAGGAACATTGCATCAAAACTCAAAAGTACAAATATTACTGTTAAGAAAAAAAAGCTAATAATCATCCCAAATCCTCAAAGACACCAACTTTATCAACCAACAAACTTCCTACTTCTCGGACGAGTTGGGCCCCCTCTTCTTGCCGAATCCGACGACGGCGGTGACGAACCGGCGGTTGTACTGCATCCGCTTGTGCGCCCTGCCCCTCGGCTTCTTCTTCTTGTCCTGCTTCGCCACCTTCGGGGTTTGTCCCCTCACCTTACCGGCACGAGCAAGAGATCCGTGCACCTTCCCTGCGATCGAGAGATAAAAACTCTTAACCTCATATAACTAGATCTAAGAGATCGAGGTAGAATTTACCCATGAGCGCGCCTAACTTCTTTCGAGCGAGGGACGAAGAGAGTGGAGATGATGCAAAGCGCTAACCCTAATTTTCTCCCCCTTCAGCTTTTATAGGAACTAGCACTACGAGATCAAAGGGTTGAATAGTTGTTTTACCAAAATACCCCTGACTAAGCCCAGGCCCAGGCCCATCTTGAGAAATTTAATGAGTACTTGTAAACCACTCTTTCGGATAGCACTGACAAGCTCCCGCTCTCATGGCCGCCTCCGCCGCCGCAGCTTTCCCGGGATGCGGCGTGCGCCGCCTAAATTTAAATCCCCGCCCGTGGCTCCTAGCCGTCCGGTGCTCCGCATCCTCTCCTTGCCCCTCTCCTTCTCCCTCTTTTGATACTGATTCCTTGGAAACCCCACCCACTTCTACTACTTCTGCCCCTCGCCCTTTCTTCCCCAAGCGCGGCCAGACCCTAGAGCTCGTCTGCGAAACCCTAGCATTCAAGGGAAAAGGCGTATGCAAGACCACCGACACCAACTTCGTCCTCATGTGCGACCGTGCCCTCCCCGGCGAGCGCTTCCTCGGCCGCGTCTCCCGCAAGAAGCCCACCTACGCCGAGGTGTCCTTACAAATTCCTCATATTTATCGCCGTTCTTACGTTTATTGATCACTTCTTGGCTTATTTCTACTTCTCAGGTGACGAAATTGAAGACCATAACTCCACATCACGACTTCGTCGAGGCGCCATGTGAGTACGCTTCGCACTGCGGCGGTTGCAAGACTCAGAATCTTCTCTACGAGGCGCAGATTAGAGCCAAGGAGCAGCAAGTTCGCGACTTGATCGTTAACTTTGGGAGGTTTAACGACAGGGATCCGGAGTTTGCTGATGTTCTGAAGCCCATCGTGCCGTGTGAGGAGGAGTTCCACTACCGGAACAAGGTTTGATTGGCGTCGTTTATGGTCGCGTTTGAAGTGTTTTGAGTGGTAAGAGCGACTCCTTTTTTAGTTTAGTTGTTCTTGTAGATGGAGTTCTCGTTTGGAGCTCAGAAATGGGTGCCACGAGATGAGTTGGCATATGGAAAGGAGAAGTGTGAGAGTGATTTTGCGTTGGGATTGCATGCCCCGGGGTTCTTCGATAAGGTCGTCCACATTGAGAAATGCTTGTTGCAGAGTAAAGTCGCTAATAAGGTAGTCCAGATCAAAGTTATAGTTGGTTTGATAATTGCTTGGATTTGACTTGTTGTTTAATCGAGCTAAACAACATAAGGACGTTCCTTTCTGGCATTTTTCCTGTTGTTATTCTTTAAATAAAAGAAAATTCTCTATCAGGAGTTGCATATTTAGTAACTTGATTCTTTGCTAATTTTATAGGTTCTTGCAGTTATTCAAGAGAATTGGATGGATCCGGCTCTCAGTCTTTCTCCTTATGATGTCCACAAGCATACTGGATTTCTCAAACATCTTATGCTCAGAAGTGGAAGGTACATGTCCCTGTGCATCACCGTCACTAAATGAAATTTCCATTTGAGCTGTACAACTCAGTATAGAACTATTCCAGTTCATATTCCATTAGATCCTTGAAAAATTTAATGTCCACATATGCATTTGGCATAGGATAAGCACTTTTTTCTATCTTTTTCCTTAATACTTCCTTTTCTTCTTATTTAGCATCAATCTGTGACTTTGAGACAGGTTTAAAATTTCTATATTAAATCAATGTTGACTCGTTTCTAACTTTGTACCTGATATGTCAACTGAATTAAATATATTTCCTTACACAAATCAGTTCATTAACTTCAATTATCTTATTAAATATATTCTTGAAATCTGCCTAGTTGCAATTCCAACAATAAAGGTTATGCTGGCCTCATACATTAATTTTTTATGTTCTGCCTGTATTTTCGTTGTCTAATAAGAATGTCTTCACATTGTGACATCATTTAATTTCCCTATTCCTTCATTGTCGAGAAAATGCCACTTATCATTGTATTATCTTATTGTTCTTATTATTTTTTCTTTGTTGCAGAAATGTAAAGACTGGACTTCCAGAAGTGATGGTTAACTTTGTGACATCATCTTTTAAACCAAAGCTGTTGGAGCCTCTTGTTGACAAGATCAGGCACATACCTGAAGTGGTTTGAACAAGAAGCGCCTTTATCTCTTTAATGTTTTCAGGATTTAGATCACAACACTTTTAACTTTCCGTAACCTATTCTTTACTGGAAAATATCTAGTATCGATTCTCTCAGTTAACTTCAAATGCTAAATGTTGGTAAATTTATATTCCTTTATTCCCTTTCAATAAGCATTTCCTTAGATAAGCTTTGAGCCATCATGATTAAATTGCTTTTTCACTTTACTGACAACAACAGGTCAGTGTTGTGAATAATGTGAACACGTCTGTTGGCAATACATCTGTAGGGGAGGAAGAGTATACTCTGTATGGAAAGTCAACTATCACGGAGATGTTAAGAGGACTTACCTTCCAAATATCAGCCAATTCCTTTTTCCAGACTAATTCTAAACAGGTTTGCTACTTGATTTTGATTTGAATGGAAATGATCTCTGCCTATCTTGCCAGTGCCCATTTTTTCCTAATATATTAATAGGTACAATCCAGGCAGAGGTGCTCTATAAACTTATTGAGAGTTGCGCTGGGCTTAGAGGAGATGGCTCAGAGATCATTCTTGATCTGTTCTGTGGAACTGGAACTATTGGTTTGTCGCTTGCCCGGAGGTAATATTTTCTTCATTATGTTTGTTTGCATTTACTTAATCTCTTTCCCATATAAAATTCTATATATGATCATGCATATCTTTTTCCACACAAAAAAAAAAGAAGAAAAAAGAGAGCTTTTAAGGAAATTCTCTTGTTATCCAGGGTAAAGCATGTTTATGGTTATGAAGTAGTGCCTGAAGCCATCTCAGATGCTCGAATTAATGCTGAGCTGAATGGCATTCATAATGCTACATTTGTTCCAGGAGATCTGAATAAAATCAATGACAGTTTTGGAAATGACTTTCCAAAACCTGACATCATCATTTCAGGTTCTCTGCTGAAACTTGCTTCTATGGTTCATTTTCGTTGGCATTCTCTATACTCTTTTCGGTTATAAATCTTCATACATGAACTCCTAACTTACAACAGCTTATAAATTAAAAAGTTTTGGACATGGATTTATGTATGGGAATGATGATAACATGTAGGTTGTTTTATCATGAACTATTTAAATTTTCATTAGTTCTCTAGATACATTAGTTAGTGATTCATTGTGCTTCTGAGATGGGTAAAGTACCTTTTATTCTTTTAATGATGAGGAAGAAGTTTTAACTTTTAAAGTTGTCTTATGACTTGTTTCTTCAATGCAGGACTTGTGGAATAGTCAGTATGTTACAGAAAATCTCCTTAGATACAGAAAATTTAATTATTGCTTCTATACCAAATTCCTAAGAAAAAATATTCTATCCTTTTCTTCAGAGCACCATGTTCCCTCGCCTCTAGCTGCATTTGCAAAAGCTCCTCCCACTACTGATCCTGCTTCATGGCACTAAGTTACATCCATTGCTTATTCTAATTAACAAGTAACTTCTAAGGTTTTTGGATAATCTAATTTCCTAGACTTTTATTTGGTTTTGTTGAAGATATCCTTATGAAAGTGATACTCCTTTGATTCGGAAATCTCATTAACCATTGTTTTGGAACCATGTTTTTCATGCTGATTGGAGGTGATTGCACGATTTTTTGGTATTGTTTGATTTTGATGGTACTCAAAATTCTACAGATCCAAATCGCCCGGGCATGCATATGAAGCTAATCAAGTATCTACTTAAAATTCAAGCTCCTCGTATAGTCTATGTCTCCTGTAATCCAGCCACCTGTGCACGGGATCTTGATTACCTCTGTCATGGTGTGGTATGTATTTTAAAAATAATGCACTTAAGTGAGTTTATAGATTCCTAATAATGTCATCTTTTTATTTCCTGAAATGTGTTATTGATTTGTGCAGGCTGAAAAAAGTATAAGAGGATGCTACCGACTGAAAAGTGTAATACCTGTAGACATGTTCCCTCACACGCCTCACATTGAGTGTGTCTGCTTACTAGAGCTTTGCTGATTTTTTTTGGTCCAGCTTTCTCCTCTACTACAAGGTCTGGAAGGTTATCACTATATATTTTTTGTTGCATGTGCCATGGGTCGACACGTGAATCTTCCTTTTCATAATCAGGCAGTAGGTGATAGTTAGTCCTTTTCATAATCAGGCAGTAGGCGATAGTTGGGCCATTGACCTTTCCTATGGTATTCTATCTCCATCTCTACCTTGATTTCCCGATTCACTATAGTTTAAAAGACAGCTCTGTCGGAAGGTTTATTTAATGGAGATGGTGGAGGGTCTGAATGCATTTGATACATTCATTTCTCAAGTTTCATGTTGCATGTTTTGCAGTTGTCAACATTTAGATACATGACAAGTTGCCTTAATGGTTGATAAACTTGGACAGATGCTATGTCTTATTTCTCTTATGGTTTTGCACATTTTGTTTTGGAAAGTTGGTTGAAGACAAAATGGAAGATTTAAACTCACATCCCAACTTTTTATATGAAATATTCACTAGTTATCTTTGCAGGTACAAGCTTTTCAAACACCGGAGATCCTTATTTTATTTAACTTAGAGGCATCTATCCTCAGAAGAGATCTGGAGAACAGTGAGAAGGAAATAGGTTTGAGGTGGACATCCAAGCATCTAGCTATGATCCTTCCAACACCTATTTTTCTTGGAAGTTGCTTTTTGTTGCCTAATGAGCTATCATATGTTTATACATTTCTTGTACAAGTAAGTTCCAGTAGCACTCCTGATTTTATATTGTCACTAGTTGATGATTACTTTTCTTATCTCAGCATCAACCTTGTTTGCAGTTGAGTGTACGGGGGATCCGCCTTGGTGATGGAAAAAAAGGAGATTTGACCACAGAATTTAGAGCCACTTCGAGATTCTTCTTGGAGAATGGTTGTATCATTGGATCACTATTGTCTTGTTTAATACTGATATTTCGATGAACTGTATATACTTATGCAGATATTTGTTTTGTCTATGATTATATTTCAGATATTCCTCGATATAAACCAGATGGAATATATAAGACAAATAATCTGGGGTTTATGGGAAGATACAAGTTTGGTAAGCACAAGCGGATGAATGTATGAATCGAAATATTGATAAAATACTTAAATACTCGATACTCCTGATATTATTAAATCATTAATCTGTATGCAGATTTATCTCCAGTTTCAAAGATGGATCCATCCCATTTCTTCCCTTATATGATTCCAGTGTTCTTTTATGTGTGTATCTCGAACGATACTTATAGTAGACAAATGGTGTTGGTTCATTGACCTTTAATTGTGGTTCTATGATGCCGCTAGTGGAGCTGTTTAGAAGAGATCAATCTTAATCAGGTAAACATATCCAACTGTTCGGTTGGAGAAATTTTTTCCAGAACAAAAGTCAGAGTCTGGCAAATGTGGTTAGCAGTATGTACATAGTTACCAAGTGGAAGTCGCAACTGGCTTGTCTTTGTCGCCTATTTGTTTTCCAGGTTACAAAGTCTATGGGAAAAATGTTGGATAATCTCAAACCAGACGCATGATTCATTGACAAATGCTCATATTGAAACTGTGTTCTAAAACCGCATATCAAGCGTTACTGTTTCCCTCTGGAAGTCTTTAGCTGCATTTTCATGTGGGCTGCCAATCTACCGGCTCATGTTTATTTTATATCATCTTGTCAATTGCAAGCCTATATTTTCTTATTTGCAAATTTCTAGTCTATGTGGTTAGGTCAGGGGATGTCAATTGATAACTAGTTTTATTTTCTTATCCAGTTAGGGATATGTGCTTTTTAATGGAGAAAACGAAGTCAAGAACGTTAATTGATCCCTAGTTTATTCTTTAAAAGTTTTTTAGGTGTTCCATGAGATTTGCTCTAATTACGTAGCTTACCGTGTCTCATGGTGCATAACCAACCCCAACGTTTGCATGATGTTTGGGCGACTGGTCTACCCTTTCTCTTTCACTTATCCTTTTCGTGGGTCATCCTCTTTGCCAATAATTTAAGGGCTATCTCATTAAGTAATTGTATGTGGTTGCAAGGCTGATGAGAGAGAAAGAGGGAGATATTGAGATTGAGAGACTCTTCTTGTCAGCTATTTGTCTAATTGGCCTTCTGTTGACCTGATTCTGATGGTATATATATATCATTTAATTTGTCAAACATCTTGTGCACTTGACCCACATTAGTTTTAGTTTCTTGGTCCCACTGGTTGATCCAGTTACAATGCATCCATAGTTTCACAGACTGACTATTTATAATTCTAAAAAAGTTTTTTTTTTTATTTTTTACAAGAAGAAACTTTAACTGCTGTATGATTTGGCAGCCAATCAAGGGCTGCTAAGTGTAAAGTTCTGATGCTTTACTCTTCTTCTTTCTCATTATAAAGTTGTCAGGTTCTACTCCTGTCCTCTTCTACTCTTCTACTGCAGCCTCAAGTCATCACAATCCAATCACATACTGTTGGTTTTTTTTATTCTTATAAAAGAAAGACCCTTCCTTATTTTTGGCCTTCCCACTGAGGTGGGTCACAAGAATAAACAAACCGGCTTTGTTTACCATGCATTATTGATTGGTTCTTGGTCCACTCCTATATTTTTATGCATGACATGTGCAGCTCCTAGTACCTTTTGGTGCTAATCGCCCCCTTCTCTTTTAAGGATCTGATCATTGGCAGAGCTCTTTGTACAGCTACAGAGGAAGGAAGGAAGCGGTCAAGCAGGGTCTCTCTCTCTCTTCTCTCCTTTCTCCTCTCTCCTCTCTCTCCTGAAGAGATAGAGAAGCATGGGGATTTGCCTTTCTTGTGAATATGCAGAGAAGCTCGAGAGTGATGAGGACATAGTATATGTAGTGGAAGAGGGTGGTTTGAATTCTGACGAGGATGGAGCCAGGAGGATTGCTTCCTTGTACTCTCAACAAGGGAAGAAAGGTCCGAACCAGGATACTGCCATTCTCTGCCAGGTTTGTGTCATAACTGGTACTTGTTCTATTAGATCTCAGACCTTCATTTTGGATCAAATTTTTTTTAGTAAAGAGTCGTTTGTGTCATATGGGTTTAGTTTGATCAGGGATGAGAAGTGAATCCAAATAAAAAGGCTAATTCATGGCATCTGATTCATGATAGAATTTAGATAAACCCTTTTTTTGTCCCTTTTGCTTTCCTAGTTCTACTTGCTCAGTTTAATTTCTGAGGAATAACATCCAGGAAGGAACTTCTCTAGATTATATACATCCCCTCAATTCTTTGCTACTTTCATCACAAGTCAACGTTCCCTTTTGTCCCTAAAGCAAACACTATTTCTAGAATTTACTTCTTACATTCTGTTTTTCTTGAAAAGAATAATGTTCGAACGTTGTGTATAATAACCCATCAGAAGGAAAAGAAGAAGTTTGGGTATACAAAATTATACTTTTTCCTCTGAATTCTCCTTTTCTCCAATGTACTAAAGTTGCTTCTCACCAAAATTAGGGATATGGGATGGAAGACGGACTGTTGTGTGGTGTATTTGATGGCCATGGAAGAAGTGGTCACGTAGTGAGTAGAATGGTTAGAGATTACCTCCCTTCGTTGCTCCTCAGCGAACGCAACGCCATCCTACTAGCCGGCGAAGGCTACATGTTCAGTGACGGCGATGACACGAGCTCGATCGACGACGACGACTCCCCGGTCTCATCTCCAGATATGTTTGATGAGTGGAAGGAGGCCTGCATCAATGCTTTCAGAGCCATGGACAAGGAACTCAAGCACCAGAACAATTTCGACTGCACATTTAGTGGGACCACAGCAGTGTCAATAATTAAGCAGGTAGATTAAACTAGAAGCTAGATTTTTTTTTTGTTCTCTTGTATTAATAGTTCAGGGCTCATATTGTTTACAGGGAAAGGATCTAATCATTGCTAACCTTGGAGATTCTAGAGCAATTATGGGAGCCATCTCAGAAGATGGTCACCTGGAGGCTATACAACTTACAACTGACTTGAAACCTAATTTACCTAGTATGGCTTCTCTTTACGTTGCCATCTCAACACTCTGAACTCACTGTGAACTTATACAAACACCTTTATTGCAGAGGAAGCAGAGAGGATAAGGAAGAGCAACGGTCGAATTTTCGCGCTGCGAGATGAGCCTAACATTCAGCGAGTATGGTTGCCCGATGAGAACTACCCGGGCCTCGCCATGGCTCGTTCTTTCGGTGATTTCCAGCTCAAACACTACGGTGTGATCTCCGTTCCTGAGGTCTCGTATCGTCGCCTAACGAATCGAGATCAGTTCATAATCCTAGCATCTGATGGGGTAGTGATGAACATCTTGTTTCAAACAATGCATTTGTAGCTAAGACTGCGAGTCTTTTAGTCTTATTTCTGATGTCATTATGTGGGCAAGTGCAGGTGTGGGATGTTCTCAGCAACAAAGAGGTGGTGTCAATTGTGTGGTCAGTGGGGAGCAAAGAGAAGGCATCAAAAGCAGTGGTGGAAGCAGCAGTTCGTGCATGGAAGTGGAAATATCCTTCATCAAGGATAGATGATTGTTCTGCTGCTTGCCTTTTCCTGCAAGACACTTCAACAGTCAACAAATGTTGACAAGATCTGAATAAGGCTTCAGTGTTCTCTTTCTTGTCCATTCGGATTAGGTGCACTGTATGCAAAGATATGAGTAGTAGATGAGAAGAGTGAGTTCATGCTAGTAGTGTATCTCTCCTTCCCTCCAGATGTATTAGCTCCTTGAATGGTTGAAGTTTTTGTGGCATAAATGGTTGAAGGGGTTAAACCGAAAAACATACATTATATAGTGTGACATTAAAAAGAAAAATCCTTTTCCTAATTCCTATACATATATAGCTATATAAGCTTACTATGGGTCACCTCCTCGACATCCTGAGTCAACTCACCGATTCAACCGACCTCGCTCACTGCTGCCTCGCATCCTACACCCTCCGATCCTTCTCCTACCAAATCCTAGCCGTCAAAAATCCTCGGCCCCAACCAACGATATCTCCGATTTCGCGACATGGCGACTCGGGAACATACACTCCCCTTCAAAACCCATGTCGTCAACCTCGTCTCCCTCCTCACCAGTCGAGAATGTGGTCGGTCCCCGGTCGGCTCGCAGAGGATTCGGACTCCGATAATCTCCAACTCACCGCCGTTGATTTCCTGGAGCGACGGGTTCCGCTTTTCGGCGGACGAGTGAGATCGGTCGTGGTGCCGGATTACTCGGCGCAGTCGTGGAGGCGACGGTCGGAGGCGTTGGGTCTCATCTTGGATCTTTGTGAGTCCTTCTCGATTCCCCTTGATCTTATTCGACTCCCGCACTCCGCAGCTAGATAATTAACTGATTTAGTAGGTATATAGTTGCTATTTCAATTCCTGAGCATGTGGGAAAATAGGAGTATATGAAAGATTTAAGCTCTTCTTGCTTGTGTAATTGTTTTTAACTTATTATTTCGACCATTTGGATTGGTGATATCGATTTCGAAAGGTTGAGATATTTCCAATATAATATTCAACTGGTTTTGGACCTGGTGTCTTCATTATTGAGGCTTTTAAATTAGAATAGTAGATTGTTCTTGATAACCAACAAAAGGTGGGACATTTGAGGGAAGTTTCTTTGGTAACATTCAGGGATATTGTCGTTGTAATGGTCGTGTTTATTTAGGTAGCACTCCGTAGAGACGAAAGAGCCATTTAGATTCACGATGTAGGGTCTTGATATGCATCTATATCGATATTATATATGCGAGATATGAGCAATTATAATCTGAGGCCCAAAGGATCTTTCTTTCTTTCTGTCTCTCCTAACCCCAAAACCGACCAGCCAAGTGTGCTTTATTCCAAATATTAGATATGTCTTGCTAATGCTTTGGTGATGAACACAATTGACGATTTTATTGAGCTCGTCCAAGAGAAAACTTGTTTATTTTATTAATTTTCTAGGACTACATATATGTTCTTCCGTTGCTGGTGTCCTCGATACCTTGTCCTTTGAAGGGAAGGTTTGATAGTGATGGAACTGGTTTTATTTTGGAGGATAGGTATCATAGTTCCTACTTTCGGCTGACCCGCGTGCGATTGACCAAAACATATGGTTGATCCCACCCGAAACTGGCGGAAACGGGTGGGACCCGACCCTGACCCCACCCCTCCACCCGCCTCTCTTCGTCTCTTTTCTCTCTGTCATTTTCTTTCTCCTTTTCTCTTCTTTCTCACTTCTTCCACTAGCGACCGATTAGATCTCCGGCGATCTCAACCTCCGATGATATTTTCTAACGAAGATCCGACTACCTCGACCTCCGGTGACTCCAGATGAATTTTTTTATTACTTTTTTTTTAAGTTTTTAATTCCTTTCATTCCCTCTCTTTTTCTCTTCCAGCATCTAGTAGTTCCGACAACCTCTGATGTTGCTGCTGCGGTGAAGCAGCCATCACAAATTGCTAAGAGCCTGGAGAGAGGGGGAAAGGGAGAGAGAAGGGGGAAGAAGTAAAGAAAAAATGGAAACCTTATTTGTGTGAGTAAATTTTGAATTTTGAGAGGAGGGAGGGGAAAGAGATAGCTCAATATTCATCAAAATTTTAAATTTTAAGTAAGTTAATACATTTTTTAAAAGTTTTTAGGTTTCATAGGTGAGTAATTTTTATTTTCTTATTTTCCTCTAATTTTTTTTAAAAAATTTTAAAAAAAATTCTGTATTTTTAAATAATATTTAAAATTTTACGTAATTAAAAAATAGTCCGATCCGATATGAGCGGTCCATATTGCCGATACGGTCAATACGTATCATTTTTCCGGACGGCCGATACCGATTTCGATTCTGGAAACCTTGGTAGGTATGTAACTATATTTAATTTGATGATGTCCGCAATTTAAAAATTTATTGAGGATGGTGCGGAGAGAACTTGTTATTTGAGAAAAGCCTAGGACTACATTTAGGGCTTTCATTTCATAGTGTCTTTGTACCTTGGCACCTTACTCCATTTTGGCATAATACAAAGTCTCTTTATGCAATACCAAAGTTGCTTATTGGGGGTTTCTTATTTTGTAAGGAGGAAGAATACCGGAGCGGCTTGTGCAGAAAAGGTTAATAAATCATGCTAAAGAAAAAAAACCAGTAAGATACTATAAAATTACATATAGCCTCAGTGGTAAGATTATGAGAGACATACTACACTTGGTTCTAAACTAGCCTTTTCATATTCTGATTTAAAAAATTCCAACTTGTCTTAAATTTAAATGTTATGTTTATCTTGTATGGCAACATTCTATTTTTTTAGGAATGCCCTTTAGAGGTGAGAAATTCTTTGCTATCAAGAGACAGGCTGTTATGCCAATACTAGCTAGTCTAACACTTGAAATCATTAGATTTGACGATGAGGACCTCAACAAGTTAAATGAGTATTTTCCTTCCCTTCAAGTTCGTAACTTAATATATGTTGTGGGGGCTTATGGAACCTAAAATTTATCTTCTTCATCTTAGGATCTGCCATTGAACTGCATTGAGCGTGAGCTTCCCACATTCTTTATCCATAAAGTCTTGTTGAATTGTATTAATCCAAAGATTCTATCTAGTCTCAATCTTGTGGTCATTGAACCTAGTGTTGCCATCAACGCAGACAGATTCCCAACCTCAGGAAAATTGGGATAGAATCCCTAGATATAGATAGCCTCGTACGAGTTTCTGGAATCCAGATGTGGTAACTGATAGTGCCAACAAAGAAAATTTTCTGATGGATGATGTAATCAGTACCTTTACCGATATGGAAGACCCGAAGTTGGAGCCAAGGGGCTTGCTAGGAACTGCAAAAATCTTTTGCCCACTGTGCTTGCATTGGATGTCGGAGGTGTTTAAAAAAGCTTACAGTGCATCTCAATATTTCATTTTTATCTATTTTGCGAACTTATGCACTCCTTCATGTGAAGTAGCCATTCTTTTTCGTCCTGAATCCACTGCTACAACTAGGAAAAGAATTTTCTCCAAAATGTGCCTGCAAATTTTCAAAGTTCAGATGGAAATGGGGTGTACATTATACTTGCTTGGATTTGTAAGAAGGTGATGTGGCATCAATTTCAATTAGATTATTCACTTGTTTTATTTGAGCAATTATAATATTAACCTAATATGCAAGAGATGTTTGAATCTTTTTGATTGATCATTGGATCAATTATTAGATTAGGTAGTCATTTCGGTTAGGTTAGATTAGTGGGCTGCTTCAATCTTATGGGAATTCGTAACAAAACTGTTAAACTTCTTCTCAATCTTGGGACTTCCGAACATAACTCTTTAGTTTCTCGATTTTTGGACCTCCCAAAAAAACTTTGGACTTTCCAACATAATTTTTTAACTTTTCAATCTTTAGACCTCGCAAAAAAGAAACTTCGGTCTTCCCCTTCTCATTGTAAAACCCTATGCAGCTCCTAGAAGGCAATCATCTTTGAAAGGTTATCAACACTTTTCTTCTCCGTATAAATCTCTCCTCTCCTCTCCTCTCCTCTCCATTCTACACTACTCGCTCCCACAGTCATTGTGGATTTTCACCCTTTATTTCTCGCTAAAATCCTCCATAACTCTTGTATGCTTTTTGTCAATCTACCTTATCACGTAGCTCTGTCTTATATATTTACTATTGTTTTAGGATTTTCTTTAATAGATCGAGGACTATTAGTGAGGACTATTGGTGCCCAGAGTTGATAATGAAGTCAAAGATTAAGGTTAAACACTATCCTTCGTATCAGGTGAGATCCAATAATATTTTGCTATCATTTACACCTTAGTTTGTCTAAATTCTGCAGCCATCTATGAGTTTTTAAAGTCTAGACCTATCTTTAGCTTGCTTTTAATTTATCTAAGTTTAGTAGTCGATCCATTGTTCTCGTTGGTCACATATTTTAATTATAATTTCAGATTTATTAGTCTGTTACATTTAAGCGGAACTAGATTTAATCTTGCCTATATTATAATAGAAGGCTTTATAATCATTTGCTGCTTCTGTTTTCTATATTGCTGAATTTATTTAGCTTACTTGATCATATATTTTTTGACATTTGTTTGCAATTTTGTGGATGTTGCAGTTCTTCAGCTGCTGTGCACGCAGTGAATAGATTTTCATCTTTTGGCAGGTCAATTTGTCGTTGTGTTCAACTCAAGAGTGGTTAACATTACCATCTTGTTTGATTAGTTGTTGGGAAGTGTTTGATATTTAAGCGTAATGTTGTATATTTGCCCATAAACTTTCATATGTTAAGATACATGGATGACAACATTCCATGCCGTTGCTCAATTCTATTTTCTCTGTGTATAAGCTACCATCCAGTTTTCTATATTCTATCATTTCATTATTTGTTCTTCTCTTGTTTGTTATCTGTACAAACTTTCTGAGTTCGATATTGTACTTGCCAGAATGTAATTGTTTGATTATAAGTTAATTGTTTATTTTTGTACCTTCATGTATGTTACGATCATTTGTTGTTGTCAGATCATCCTATGTAAATATTTAAGATCACACTGGTCTTTTTTGTCTAGTTCAATCCAAGCATCATCCTAGCATGCCATGCAATCTGCTGGATTTGTGATATCAAACTATAGACTCATGGAGTGAGCTATGTTGATTTGAGTTTACTTGACTCATGTCATTTGAGTTTGGTGGGTGACATATATAAAGAGAGGGACTTAAAAGGTTCTCTCTGGGTTTTCTAGTCTAAGGTCTCCAAGCTTGATTAGAGATGATAATTAGGACATGATTATTTAAGTGAGGGTCAAGCAAGAAGAACTTCTATTGAAATGTTGTTGTATACCATTCTCTACTTGTGTTCCATATTCTTAATAGTGAATTTGTTTATTTCCGTGCCCATGGATGTAGTCCCATGTTGAATGAATCACTGTGTATTCTTGCGTTATAGTTATGGTTCTTGTGTTTTTAATCTTGGGTCTTACTTTTCTCTATATATTCTTAAACGATTTGAACGTGAGTATTGCTACAGCAAATGGTTTGGTGTTTGGAATATTTTAGTTTTAATAAGGTATAGAAAAGGGCATGCTCTGTTTTTCCTACACAAGCTTCATTGCCTGGAGCGTAAAGGTTAAGGCATGCGAGTGTGCACAAGCATTGAGATCATTCCGGTTCGAGTGCCCTCAAGGCATGATAGCAGGCATGCTGAGTTTACTTTTCTTTTATTTTAATTTGGGGGAAAATAGACATGCTGATATTTTAGTACGGTTTCTTAAATTCTATAAGTTGGAAATAGGGCAGTATGATGAGTGGTTCCATAATTTAATAAGATCACATCAAAGCATATATGCATATCGTATGTCCGCGTCAAAAGAACAGTCTAGTTACAAGAAAATAACTTGGGTGCAAGGAACATAGAACTAAGAGAACAAGCAGGTAATAGGAACAAGGATAACATTCCACTAGTTTATCGTCAACACCAATTGAGACAGGGAATAAGGAATTTCCACGTCATCTCCAACCAATAACTTAGGACTATTAGCATATATTGCAACAGATTTTGCCCGTTGTTTCTAGCATTGCAAAAGAAAAGGAAAGGAAAGAAAGAACTTTAAAATGAGAAGGAAGAAAAGAAGACCCATAAGATGCTATAATATTTAGTAAAATGTAATCCCAGCATTACATATACCATCCTGCCAAAACTTATAATTCCATCTCCTCGTGAGTCGTGACAGGGTCAAACAACGAAAACTACTACGCTATATTAATACCAACACTCCATTCCTACCTCTCTCAATCGAAGCTCAAGCTTGAATTATAGATAACGAGATCACTCCAACCCGCATCCCAACTTCCGGAATCTCCACGCAGGCCCAGAAAGTTGTCCAACATAGGCGGCTCCTGCATTGGCTTCTCAGTCGCAGTACTATCCACAGAGCTCTCCAGGAAATTCCCAAACTGCCCATTCGACGCGAGAAGCGAGCTGAAGCTCCCGTTCATGTCGAGCAATTTGTAGTCCGAGTCGATCGCGGGGCACGCGAATGAGACGGTCTCGGCCTCGTGCTTGGCGTTGGAGGACGACGACGACGACGTAGGGAGGCGCTTGGAGGACGCGGCGACGCGCTTGGAGTTCTTGCGCGAGCCGCCGCCGACGGGGATGTTGCGGAGCGCGCCGCCTTTGGTCCAGTAGCGGCGGCAGGACTTGCAGTAGTGACGGGGCTGGGAGAGGTTGTAGTTGTTGAAGTAGCAGAACTTGGTGTTGGTGGAATCGCATCTTGGGCATTTGAGATGCTGCTCCTGCTCTGGTATTTGCTGGGTGGCGTTGGAGGATTGGATTGGCTTTGGGTCTTGCATCTTTCGGAAGAAGAGGAGGAGCAAAGAAAGAGATCTTCTCAATTGGGTCTCCCTCGGCTTTTGTTGATTAGATAGAGTGTGGGAGAGATAAAAGAGTGGTAAGAGGTGGGGTTTTATGATTCCAAGGACAGCGGCAGAGACAGGAAAATAACTAGTTTGACTGTTTTGGAGCAGAGAGGATTACTCCTGTTCTAAGGAATAGGAATCATCCAGGACAAGTAGATGGCAGAATTAATTCTCTTTCTGGGTCAAAGGTAAGCAGCATGCCATGCAGGCTTATCAGACTTCCAGATTGCAGGATTCTGGAGAAGGACAAAGGAAATAGGAGCTGCAAAGAGACAAGAAGAGAGAGAGAGAGAGAGAAAATCTTTTTTCTCAGGTTTGGAAATATTTGCTGCTGTGCTAGTGTGATCTTATGGCAGGTGCCTCAGCATAAGTACTTGTGGTTATCCTAATTAATATATATATATGAAGATTACTTTGGTCTAACATGACTTATGGTTCTTATAATATATCATGTAATTATTACCAGTATAAATAATTATCGGGGAACTAGCATAAACAATTAGAATTGATCCGATTGTCTCGAACTGTATATCGAATAAGAAAACTAGATGCGAGGGGTGAGGGCAATTTAGGGAAACGGCGCTAGTGGGCCCCACAAGGAGACGTGGCGTCCCATCGTGTCGCGCCCCCAGGCGACCACTGCGGTGGAGGCGTGGCGCGTGTGGGGTCCAGTCGCCATCAACCGGAAAACGACGACGGGAACTGCTCATGGCGTACAGTTTCCGAGTTTGCGTAATAAGTGCGAGCCTTATGCGAGAATAGTGTCCTGCCTAATCTGTGCGAGATTAGGATAACTTCTCAATTCTCCCTTCACTATTCCTGATTTACAGCGGTAGACCGGATAACAGCAGCAGCCAGATCCGGATAGCACGAATTAGCAAGCACGTTTTATTTCCGGTATCGAACCAAACAGGCGACAAATAGGAAGAGGGGAAAAGGCGTACGAGAACAAAAGACAAGAGACAAATTCCTGCAGTCTTTTCATTTGGAACAAGACGTCGCCATAAATTGCAAGCGTCCGAATTCAACTGGGAGCTTATTCTTGTTCAAGGATTTATTCTGATGATATCGGATAGCTATCTGCATTTGGATTCGTTACAGGATGGGCTCACATTTCCTACTATTCAAGTCCAAGGTCTGTTAGGTGACTTATCCAATGGATCCAAAATGGGCCCAAAGATAAGATCACTGAAGGCCCAATTGACCCTCTTTATTTTGCATCTCTATATATGAATAAAGTAATAATCTAATTGTTGGGTGACTTCATTATATTTGTGTGATTATATAGATGCACGCATCTCATGTTATAAAGAGATAGAAATCACAGACTATAAATCTTGATAAACAAAAAAATAAATCAAACAGAAGATCTCTATTTGGTTTGATTCCCAATCATAAGAGGAAGCAGTTTCATGATTAACTCGAAGAATGTCCGGTTCTAAGGAGATATTTGATTATGAAGCTAAATTTTCACAAAGGCTGCACAAAATAATCCAAAGTTTATCTGATACATAGAAACATATATATAAACAAAGTCTCGTAATTCCAGCGAGCACATAAAAAACTGCTCTCGTGGATCATGCAGAGCTTATTAAAATGGCTTCAGGGTTTGCTATCTGTGACTTGGGTTTCTTTAATTTGTTGCCTTTTACCTATTTGCTCCCATGACGGTACCAGCTCTTCTCCTCCATGAAGAGCTAAAGAATGAAATCTTTGTGCCAATCCACAGAAATATTCTTCTGGGACAATCTACAATGTCTTTTAAGTTCATGGTGAATCTTTCTGCCACAATGTTAGGCTTAATCTGGACCACTACAGTCTTTTGAACTATGCCTTACAACTGGGCTTTGATCCGAATAGAAAATGGGAAAAAAATGGAGATAATTGCATACACCAATGCCATCAACCACCACGCTTATATATATAAATAGGCTTTCTTGAAATGAGGATATAGGAAGTTTCTATGAGATGAGAGGGATGGCATCATAAAACAGCCTGTCTAAAATTCATTTAAGTGGGAGATTTAATTTGATGTTGTTGTTGCGAGACAGAACCAATCATTAGCTGTCTTGAACTTTTATATCATCTTCATGCGACTAGGAGTTTGGTCTTATAAATGTGGCTTCTTTTGGAGAGGCTTTGGATTGCAAATTTCAACAGTTTCTTGCATTCTTCCCCTGTTCGAAACTCACTGCTTCTATTCATGGGATTGGTGTTTGAACCTAGTGTTCCATTGTCTAAGATCGCAACTTCTGATACACACGGAGAAGACTCCCCTTACTTTGCTGGTTGGAAAGCTTATGACGAAGACCCATATGATCCTATCATTAACCCCTCGGGAGTGATTCAGATGGGATTGGCAGAGAACCAAGTGAGCTATCAGTTTTGCATGCAAATTGACAACTCGACCTTTATGGATTTCATCACTTTTATTCAACTTATTGGCGGTGTTGGTTAACTTGAACAGGTTTCATTTGATCTGCTGGAGAATTACTTAGAGGAACACCCAGAGGCATCAAAGTGGGGGAATGGAATCTCTAGCTTCAGAGAGAATGCCTTGTTTCAAGACTATCATGGGCTCAAAACTTTTAGAAAGGTAGCATCTTTATCTGAATTTCGAGCCTCAACTATTCATACAACTTTATTTTATCTAGAAATGATACATAGCCATCAATATGTTCAGGCAATGGCAAGTTTTATGGAACAAATAAGAGGAGGAAGGACTAAATTCGACTCCGATCGGATTGTTCTTACCGCTGGTGCTACCGCGGCAAATGAGCTATTAACTTTCATCTTAGCAGACCCAGGAGATGCTTTACTAATTCCAACTCCTTATTACCCAGGGTAAGAGCTATAAGCTAGCATCTAGTTTTCATTCTGTACAACTTTTAAGTCCCTCACAAAATTCTTTCTCAGGTTTGATAGAGACTTGAGATGGAGAACAGGAGTTAACATCATTCCAGTCCGCTGCAACAGCTCAAATGGATTTCAGATTACCCTCCAAGCCTTAGAAGATGCCTATGCTGAAGCAGAAGCGGCGAAGATAAGAGTAAGAGGGATTCAATTGACAAATCCTTCAAATCCGTTGGGCACCGCAATCACAAGATCTGTGCTTGAAGTGATCCTAGACTTCGCCACGCGAAAGAACATACACTTGATATCAGATGAGATCTACTCAGGTTCAGTATTCTCACAGCCTGAATTCGTCAGCATTGCAGAAATTGTGGAAGCGCAAGATTGTCGGAGCTCCTCCGAGAGGGTTCACATTGTCTATAGCCTTTCCAAGGATCTTGGCCTGCCTGGATTTAGAGTTGGCACAATCTACTCATATAACAATGAGGTGGTGACAACTGCAAGAAGGATGTCAAGCTTCACACTCGTGTCATCACAGACCCAAAGGATGTTGGCTTCAATGCTGTCTGATGAGGAATTCACCAAGAATTACATAAGGACTAATAGAGAAAGGCTGAGAAAGAGGTATGAGTACATAATTGAAGAGCTAAAGGCAGCTGGAATTGAGTGTTTACAAGGGAATGGTGGCCTCTTTTGCTGGATGAACTTGGGACCCTTGCTTGAAGTGCCCACAAGAGAAGGAGAAGTGAAACTTTGGAACTTGATACTAAATGAGGTGAAGCTTAACATATCCCCAGGCTCTTCAAGCCATTGTTCTGATGCTGGCTGGTTTAGGGTGTGCTTTGCTAATATGAATCTACAAACACTAGAAGTTGCATTGAGGAGGATAAATTCTTTCATGCAGAAGAGAAGAGGAACAAGTCAAGGGCTCTCTTAATTAGTACTTTTAGATCTTTTTCCTGGCATCCTTTTGATTCTTTTTTATAATAACATCATTATGTGAAGCTTGGTTATCTCCTAAAAGGATTAAAAACCTTGTAACTTTTTTCTTTTTGGTCTCTTTTTATTTTTGTGAGGAGGTTTTGTCATATGTTGATAAATAATCTCTTGCAGACAAGCTTGTCGCCTTGACCTTAGCAAATATATCTTGCAAGTTTGTTCGACAAGGAAAAATAACAGCGAATGCACGACTATTGAGGAGTTAAGGATGGCTTGGCTAAACCATGGCTTCATAAGCAGAGGAAAAGAGCAGGGCATCAAAGAACTGCCATTATATGTGGCATGCTTGCATGATACTTTGGAATCATAGAAGTTGGGGGTATGATACTTAGGATCATATTGGTTCCTAAGATCAATCATTAGTCAACTGTGGATCCCTTCATCAAGAGACTTGCCATTAAACTCTCTACGAGACTGGAGGTGATGAGAGTTGGCAATTGCTAAATCTTTAGAGAAATATAACTCTCCACGAGATTGAAGATTGCTCTTCGCTCATTGGACAGCTAAGAATTGTTATCGGTAAGAAACAAAACTACCAGCCTGTGGCTTTCAGTTGTCAAATGTGGTGACGTGGCAGGCTGGTGGGTTTGACTTTCTATAGAGTCAAACATCTGCCCTCCGTTGACTAGGATTTTCAAATTTTTTAAACCCTCCGTTGACTTAGCTTCTTAGCTTTTTTATTTTATTTTATTACGAGCTGAAAAAGGGTAAATTCTTCCTAGATATAGAGTCCCATATGTTTCACCAAATTTTTGTTAAAAAGTCTAGGTTTTAAGTCGTGTGTGTTGTTGAACTATTACTTTAAATTATATATCGTTGATACCTACTTTGGATCGTTGCACTATCGAGATGTTCTTCTACGCCAACCACACCGCCGAGCTATCAACTTAATCAAGCTATTGAGCTAAGCTATTAACCATCAAATAATTTTCTCCATAATAATTATTTGGGTTAGAATAGATCTCATAGTCTTTTTTTATCATTTATGAATTTGAAGGCTAGATATGGACTGAAAAAAATCAACCCTCTATATATACAGAGGCATTTAAGCCTCACTAAGATTTTAACCAATATAGTAAGCTGCATAATCTAGGCTTTTAAGTCATATACGTCGTCGAACAATTACTCTGAACTAAATACCGCTGAGACCTGCTTTAAGCATTCGTGCTGCTGAGTTATTTCTCTAAGCCAATTACACTGCTGAGCTATCAACCAAGTCAAGTTACCAAACCACCAAATAATTTTCTCCGTACAATATTTTTTAGAATTAGAGTCGAAACTATAATCATAAAAAAGTATCTACCAACTCTAGCTAGAGTTGGTTGGTTAGATCTCATATTTTTTTTTGATTGTCAATGAGCTATACCCAGCTATGGATTAATTGACTGTCGATACGTAACCGCGTCGACAACGATAAGGTTACAAAGTTCTGGGGGTGCGTTGCTTGGCCGCTCGAAAGAGCTGAAGCCAGAGGCCACGCTAGCCTTAGCAGCTGCCCAGTCAGCAACTTTATTTGGTTCTCTACCTACGTAAGTAAGCCTTACATCCAAACATTCATTCGCGAGCTCAACACACTCCTGCACCAGGTTACGAACGCACCAAGGGCTGTGCTCTATCTGCTGCATGCATCTGATGGCCTCGAGGCAATCCGTTTCGATCTCCAACCTCCATGATCGCAGGGAATGACTACCAATACTCTGAGTGATCCGTTTCTTCCTGGGTTGGATGAAAAATTTTCTACCCATTGGGCCCTTATAATTTGGATAGCCGGCCCGTTTAGCCAACGTATCACTGTACTTAAACTAGTGCCATTTGCGACGCAACGCCCAAGCGAGGTCTGTTCCCGGTTTCTCTCATGGCTCCTTCTTCGCTATCTCCTCCGGAGATCCCCATGGAGCTCTTCTCCCACAACCGAGAGAAGCTTCTCGGAGCCCTTCGCGATCACCTCGCCGCCTCCTCTCGTCCCCTTGCCGGTTTCGTTCTTCTCCAGGTAGCAACCCATTTAACCACCCCCTTTGGTCCATTCGATCAATTCACCACGTTCTTGATTCGATCTTTTTCTCAGGGAGGGGAGGAGCAGACGAGATATTGCACGGATCATGTAGAGCTTTTCAGGTATTCGCCTATCTCGATCTTCGCGGCACGGGATAGATCGTGTGTTCGTTAAGGATTTTGGTTAAAGATTTATGTTTGATCTTTTCTGTAAATGCTTATCCTGAAGTTTATTTTCTATAATTTATGCTAAAACCTGCAGGCAAGAGAGTTATTTTGCTTATTTATTTGGAGTAACAGAACCAGGTTTCTATGGTGCCATTGTAAGTTTACTCGTCGAGCTTCTGCTTGCTTACTGGCATTTATCTTGGCTAATTTATCTCGGCTTTAGAAAGTTATTTTAAATAAGTTGGGGTTTCTTCTCCACCATGGAGCTATTAATTCGTATGGGATAGTTTAGGAGATGATGATTAATTTTTCCTTAGCTTATTTGTGGATAAGGGAAGATGACAACTCATTAAGTCAAATTTGAAATCCTATGATTTTCCTCTGCAATATTTGCCTCCTAGTACATAAAGCTTGCATGCATGAAATCTGAAATAAAGCCTAGTACATTTGATCATTCTTTCTTATGTTTCCTGGTTGTTGTTTATCATTTTTTATGTTCTTATGATGGCTCAAGCTGGCATTCTTTAATTTTTTATATTTGGCTAAGAGAAGGTTTGTTGTTCCTGAAGGACATTACGTCTGGGCAGTCTCTTCTGTTTGCTCCAAGGTTACCTGCTGATTATGCTGTTTGGTTGGGTGAGATCAAACCATTATCTTACTTCAAGGTGATTCATTTATAAGAACTTCTCTATAACACTAACTATTTCCCTGGTTATTATCATGTGAAACTGCTCGAACTTTTTTATTTGTATTTCAGGAAAAGTACATGGTTGACGTGGTTTTCTATGTTGATGAGATGGTTCAAGTTTTACATGATCGTTGTGAAAAATTAGGGAAACCTTTACTTTTTCTCTTGTATGGGATGAACACAGACAGCAGCAAGTTCTCAAAGCCTGCTGGATTTGAGGTACATGAACTTGGCAGTTCTTGCCATCTCTTTGCCAAGTAAAAGAATGGATGATGTTCTTCTTCTTTTTTTCCCTCTAAAAGCTGCTGAACCTTATGGGATCACTCTGAGATTCTTGTACTTATATATATAACAATCAGATTTTAGACACCACATCAACTTTTACTTTGCATTTGGTGAATGAGAGTTTTATTTGTGAAAGAATCTTCTTTTGAACAGGCCAAGCATGCCACTCTAACCTACCATCTCGCTTTCCAGTTCACTGTAGATTATTGATCGTGCTTGATCATCAGATGCATTACACACAATATTGATGTGGTTACTTCATAAAGGGCAAGTCACACTGTTAAGTAACTTTCATAATTTTGTAGGAGCTGGAGAAGTTTGATTCTGATCTAAGCACCCTTCATCCTATTTTGACCGAATCCCGTGTTTTTAAATCTGGAATGGAACTAGCCATTATTCAGTATGCCAATGATGTGAGCTCAGAAGCACATATTGAGGTATGCACATTCTTGTAAGTTTCTTGTATTTGTGTTATGATACTGCTGAATGTATGCCAATGATGTGAGCTCAGAAGCACATATTGAGGTATGCACATTCTTGTAAGTTTCTCGTATTTGTGTTATGCTACTGCTGAATGTATTCTTTTGATTGTTGCTATATGTATATCTTGCATGGTATACTAGTTCTGCATAGCGATTTATATGTTCTAGGACATGTCATCTCATTACCACAACAATGCAGGCAATTCTAAATTCTAATCAATATATAGAAATGTAGTTTAGTCCTCCAAACTTAATATCTTTTGGGGTTAGAAAGCAGAACAGTTATATCAGATAAGCAAATACATTGAAAATAGTAGGTCTAAAGCAGAACAGCCACCTCAACTTTGTCTGCTTTCTTTTCACTTTCAAGGATGTCACCGAGTTAGTTGTAATCAGAAACAAGAAAGACGATCCTGACTAAGAGACTCTTTGGTTGTTTTTCTACTTTTCCAGTAATAATTTAAGTTTAGCTATGCTAGCAATTTTTTTATTTATTTAAACTCAACCTTAAAATCTTGGAACTGTGATGGTGCAATTTGTTCTTTGATTAAATTGATAGAATTATATGTGGCTTCAAATGGAGTTCTTTATTTTTTATATGTTGTTGGAAATTGAGTTTGCGAACCCAAAAGGTTACTTCATTTTGATCTCTGATTCATGTTGCATTTTACTAGGTCATGAGAAAAGTGAAAGCAGGAATGAAGGAATATCAGTTGGAAAGTACCTTCCTTCATCACATCTATATGTATGGTGGCTGCAGGCATTGCTCATATACATGTATATGTGCTACTGGTGAAAACAGGTAATCTCTTAGCCATGCGCAGGACAATCATATGCTTTTGGGAGCTTAAAAAAGCAAAAGTCTTATTACTCAGTGACAGTATATATCGCCACAGCTGTAGTCCAAATTCCAAAGTGCTGATCATGATGTTTATATTTGTTTCATCTTTTACCATCAGTTTGATAGGTAGAAGCTGTTTTGCTAAAATGACCTGACCCTAACATTTTTCTTCTAAGCTACACCTATTACCTTGTCAAAGTAAGATTACTTGCCCAAAATCATGAGCGGTGTTCAATTTCTGTCATATTCCTATTGATGCTATATTGACGTTGGGCTTGATTCACAGCTCTGTTCTACATTATGGCCATGCGGCTGCTCCAAACGATCGAGTATGATTCTTTTTTTGGTCTTATCTGCATTATTACATTATGTTGCTTCTCATTTTTATTTCTTTCCACCTAAAAGAGGCATGCATGTCTATGCACATACACTGTTCCCGGAAATCTCATTGGCCCTGGTGCTATCTGCTTCTATCCAATTTTCATTTGATTCTAGGTCAGAGTTATGCTACTAAGTATCAATTATTAACCGATGTTAAAGATGATCTTTTCTCGCTATTAGATGGTATTTAGATTCTGCATAAAAACCCTCGGGACTTTTAGGTTCTTTGCTATAAGAATTGGTGGCTTGGTTAGCATTATCTGCATTACTGGACAGGATGACCTGAATGTGAGATTTTAGGCCCAGCCTGGCTTCTCTGGAAGTTATTAAAATCAGTCGGGCTTGGGCTTAGGTTTGTGTGAAAAGTTTGCTGGGAAAAGATTTGGCTAGATTGGAAAAAATGGCTGGTAAACACTGTTGCATGTCATATGTTTTATCTGACTTGACCGACTTATTTGACCTTTAGGTTAGAAGATGCATGAAAGTGATAACAGTACATTAGATGTTAAAAAATTAAAATGCTAAAAGGATTACTTGATTTAGCTAAAAAGACATGTTCTTAAGTTGTTTAAGATGCACAAATGTTTCATAGAAATGCTATGTTCTTCTTGGTTCATATACAATATTTCTAATTAGAAGTTGATCCCACATTTAACAAGCAAGTGCTTTTGAATATTACCGCCAAACAAGTTCATGTTGACTGCAGAGTTTATTTACTACCTCACATTTAACATATTCTATCAAGAATCAATTTTGAAAAGATTAGCACTTATATTTCTTATGTTTGTGATCACTCGTCCTTTAGAAATAAAGTAGAACTCATTGATACAAATTGTGGTTCATGGTGTACCATTGCCATCATATGATCTATCTGTTTCAGACCCTGAAAGATGGAGACATGGCGTTGTTGGATATGGGAGCTGAGTATCACTTTTATGGTTCTGACATAACATGTTCCTTTCCTGTGAGTGGAATTGGTTAGCTGTTCTATTGTTATTATTATTATTATAATTATTATTATTTTGCTTTTTATCTAGGTTTTTATGCTTAATTAGTATCACATGATTATTTACTACTCTTAAGTCCAATCTTGTAGACTATACTGTAATTTGCTATACTTTGGCTAATATCAACAATGGCAATGAACCATATGCATCAGAGGTGATGACATGACCCTTTTGGGATAGTTTTGCATTGCATCATTGCATGTAATCTATAAACTAGTTTGAGTGATATAGTAAAAATGACAAAGATTGGTGTATTATTCACGAGAGAGGGAGGGAGGGAAGCTTCAATGTGAGTATAGGACTAAGAATAGCACCAGATGAATAAAATATTGAATATTACCTATTTTTTAATGTAAGAACTCGCTTGTTTGGAAATGCTACTCTTTTGTGTACAACTCTTAAATCTAAACTGTTTTCATCTGGATGAGCTTATTCCTTGTTAGGTTAATGGCAAATTCACGGAGGATCAGATTGTAGTCTACAATGTGAGTACTTTATCTTCAAATTATGATGTTCTTAATAGAATAGATTCTTCTTGCAATTGAACTTACTTGCCAAGGTTCTGAGACTTTGTGCTTCTTCTTGAATTTGTATTGTTGACTGTTGATAAACTCTTGGAATATTCTGAATAATGCATTCAGTTGCCCTGCAGGCTGTTCTTAAGGCTCACAATGGTGTTATATTAGCAATGCGACCTGGAGTTAGCTGGGTAGATATGCACAAGTAAGGGTGGATAGTTAACTAAAAAGTTTAAGTGAGACACATCTCTACTTTCAATTTGCATTCTATTATTTTTCACTCTCTGGTTAATAGAGCTTGTTTTTTTACAGAATATGTTGCAAAGTAGTTTATGATTCCATATGTAATTTATATGCCAATAATAGGCATCTGATCTTAGCATGTAGACATTTTTATTTTGGATGAAAAATTCCATCCTTAAAATTCTTATCTTGTAAGATGCATGATTTCCAGCATTATCCAGCTGCTTTGGCATGTCAGTTACCTTGGTAATATAGCAGATGGTTACTGCAGTGATTAATTAGGTTTCTAAGTTCTAATCATAAGATCTAATGAGTCGGTTGGGCTTATTCAATGTTTATAAATTATAACTTTTTTTCCACATTTATTTTCTCATATCATTGTCAACATTTACATATGCTATCTACTAATGGCTTGCCTAATGATATATTATGCCACAGGCTAGCAGAAAAGACTATCCTTGAGTCATTGAAGCAAGAAGGGTTAATCCTGGGGTATGTAGAACAGAATTTTCTCAATACTATATTGTACAGAAAACATACTAAGCTAAAAGACTTTTTGTTTCAGTGATGTTGATGACATGATGTCCAAAAGGTTAGGTGCCATATTTATGCCTCATGGTCTTGGACACTTTCTTGGAATTGACACCCATGATCCAGGAGGCTATGCTAAGGTCAGTGAATCCTCTGGTGATAATTAAGATATTTCATGTAGTTCAATGTTGGTTTATCCCTTTTCTTCCTTCACAATGACATCAATATTTATCCTAAATGCAGGGAATGGAAAGACCTAAAGAACCAGGATTAAGTGCCTTGCGGTCCGTAAGAGAACTTCAAGAAGGCATGGTTAGTAATCATTTATTGGTTTACTGTTGAAAATTGAATAAAATTACAGCAAAGCGATGACATTGAGACTAATTAAACCTAGATTGGTTCAAAAAAAAAAAAACTACTTATTACTTAATCAAATTTAAAAAAGCTAGGTACCTTGCCCATGTTGATTATAAGATGTGTTTCCTGAGAATCTTGACTATCTCTTATCCAAAGAATCTTTATCTAGACAATTTAAGAAAAATAAATTATTTGCTTGTAGCTTGTATTTTTTCATCACACATCATCTTCTTCTTTACATCTACACAGCATGAAATCATGTGACCATGTCATTCTTGAGAACATCTTGAGATTATATCATCTCTTTTATAGGTAATCACAGTGGAGCCAGGATGCTATTTTATTGATGCTCTGCTGGTTCCAGCAATGGAAAATTCTGTTACTTCAAAGTTCTTTAACCATGAAGAACTTGAAAGATTTAGAAACTTTGGTGGAGTCCGGATTGAAAGCAATGTGGTATGTCCCTCAATCAGACTTGGTTTTCTAACTTGTGCACCATCCATGTTGTCAATATCTCCAAGTTATTTAAAATGCTAGATTTTATAACATGTATGACTATCTTGAAAGAAGTAAAAGCAGCTGGATCCATATGGTAGTCATATACATGGGTGTTCATGCATCCATACCAAATGTTCATGCATCCATACCAACATCAGTACACTTCGGCAGTCTCCAAAACTTGGATTTTCTAGTCAGGTTACTGATATTACACTTACATATATTTGTGCAAGACTCTGGATTCTCTTAATAGATATTGTGCTTCTGAAATCAATTCAGAAATAAGTTCTACTCTATTGTGTTAATAGGATCTGCGCAAGAAACATCTCATTTCTCAGCTACCTAGTTCTTGCAGCGGTGTGTAAAAACCGTGTACCTTCCACAGTAGCTTCCTTTTAGTGCAAAGTTGTCTTATAAGAAAGAAAGGAAAAGAAAAGCTAGTACTTCATGAAGATTTAAGATGCTTGTGGTGTGCCTACATGATCTATTATTCTGATAAGGCTTTGTTTATTGACCTCCAAGTGGGTACACCTAGAATTTACCGAAGCTAGAAAATAAAATGATTGTTGAAGCATTCAGAAGATGAACAAATGTCTATTATTTATGTTTCTTGCTAATGTGCTTCACTTTGCAGTACGTCACGGCCGAAGGCTGCAAGAATCTTACAAATTGCCCTCGAGAAACTTGGGAAATTGAAGCAGTAATGGCAGGTGCACCATGGCCAGACTCTGGTTCGATCAGGAGAGCAACTGAAACTGGCTAAATGTCTCTATTTTACGGACGAAGTGTATCATATTTAAGACACGTCAATAATGTTTGGAAGAGTTATCCAGCTGTGGTTTATGCTAATGATGATTAAACTTGGGGCTGAGCATTTTCCGTTGTTGTTTCTCGAATAGGTGGTTAAAAGTTATATACATGGCTAATCTCCTTGTGAAAAGGCTGCCTTCGATAAGAAACTTTTTAACCTTCGTCCCAATTATTCAGGAGGAATAAGGGTGTTAATGCTGACGAATTTATTCAGAGAATATTGTTGTGGTATCTACTCTAGTAAAAAGGAGGGAAAAAAAGTTTATAAAGTTTGTAATCTGTACTTCTAAGTCATAAATCACGGATGATACAAGTCGAATATTCAAAATTGTTCGTAATCATGGTTTCCACTAATTTTCACTCTTTACAGGAAAATTCTGCTGCTAACAACTTCAAACCAATCTAATGACTTGCTTGCTTACTCGTAAAGATCCAAACGAAGTTCTCTAAGTTTTGGCGTGGGCTGTGCCCACAACCCAAAAATGCGACTCAAGCAAATTAAGCTCATTATGTTCCTAAATTTGGGGTTATAAATTAATGCAATGAAGTTTCATGAGCCAGTCTCAGAATGAACGGATCTTTGGTCTTCAAAGCTCATTTTTCCCAGTTTTTGACGACACTGGAGTTGTTTTCTTTCCCTGCCACCATTTCTTAAACTTTTGTGATACATTATTTACTTGCCTTTTCATTTGCTTTGTAGTCTTAGTGACTCCTTCCAGGATCTTCTGCTTCAAGTCTCTCTTTCGTGAATCTTTGTCTTTCAAAACTTTACCCTGAAATTGAACAGAGGATAAGTAATTTAATATTGAAGTACAGAAATAATTGATTTTTTTCTTTTGTGAAGAAGAGCATAGTAAATATTACCAATTTCTTGGGGAAGTCCTCTACATCATCATCATCATCATCATCTTCATCATCTTCATCAGCATTAAAATTGTTGTTCATCAGATCATCTCGGGAGAACATTTTCATATTTGGAGCTCCTGGGAGACCCTGTGAATTATAACAGCTTAAGATATTTTATCAAATTAGAAGGTATTAAGCTTCTCTGTTAATCTCCGGAAGAAAAGGCTACCTCCATTGATCTCAAGATCTTTTCCATTTCAGCATCTTTAGATGGCTTTGCAAGAAAGGGTTCTCCTGGAATCCTATCCTGCAGACCACGAGAGAATTCAGGGACAGAACAAAGCTTAGAAAGATGTACGTAAATGCATAATCATGATAGTCTCAGGTCCATTGAAACGATTATCCAGATTATATCTTTTCTTTGTTCAAATAATTGCCCAATTAATACAAAAGGATATTATCCAGTATGAAGTAATGTTATATTCTTGCAGGCAATATATGCGGAGCATGAGTTTAAGCATATATACACTAGTAAGAATTGGACCCTTTATATGACACAGCAATGATAAAAGAAAGCACCGTCTCATCTCCTCATCTAAGTGTCAATAAATCCACTTTAGCCGTGATTTATGTAATCTTTTTCAAAGAATTTGTACAGGTATGCAATACTATAAGACGTAAACAGATACAAAAAGGAAAGGTCTGATATTAACCTGTGGAACTGGTGGTGGCACAACTGAGCACGCTTTAGAAAGGTCATTGCAGAGAAAATTCACCAGCAATTTGATGGAAGGCTTTGTTTTATAGAAAAATTCAGCAACATCAGTATCAGCATAACCTATCACCTGCAAGGAATAATCAAAAGCACAGAGTTTGAATGTCAGATTGGTGAATCTAATATAATAGGAAAATGAAGAGTCAAAAACAGCATAATTACAAGAAAGATTTATGTACTTTGTGAGGCCACAAATATCGCAAAGACACAAACTAGTTATCAGTGGTAGATTGAGAGCTATTTCATGCAACTGTCCATCAATCATTACTCATTAAGCCATCATATTTTTTTATTTTCCATTTAACTTTTCTTTATTGTAGGTGTATACCTTTGGTGTGACATAGGCTCGATATCTCAGCATCAAGTGAAGTTTATTTGCTATGGGAACTTATGGGTTAGTGAAGTAGGGGCAATCCGCAGTTCATGCCATAACTATATTAAAAAAATGCTATATTCAAGTAAGCTCTAAATTAAACATGACATGCAGCAGCAGTATGAGTGGAATTCAAATGCATTGGAAGAATGAGTCTTCACCTCTTGGCACGCACGCTCAATAGTCTTACATTCTGAATTACATTGTCCTTCCACACCTTGCTCAACTAACTGCAAAGCAATTTCATAGGGTTAGATTTAATTCAACCCGCATACCCGATCGACTCCAATGCATTAAAAACGACATTTTGATGTATCTTACAAGCTATTCTCTTTCCTATTTTTGAGGAAAAAAGTGCATCTTACAAATTTCCAACTAGATTTAGAAGACCATGCTCATGGAAACACTGAAATGCTAAGAAATTTACTCAGTTACCTCCAATTTATCTCCTTTCTCTACTATATCGATCTGGAGGATCCAATCAGCCTCTTGCTTCTTCAAATTGCATACGTTCTCCGCGATCTCGATGATCTGGAACTCCGAAACCTAATCCCAATCCAACGCAACCCAGCAATCTAAGAACACAAAAGAGAAGATACAAGAAGAGAGATGTGGTTATCAGAAGCTACCTTCTTGGGAGAAATCTCCGCCTCCTTCTTCTGGACCTGGTAATAGATCTGGTGCGCGATCTTCTCGCACACCTGGCATTTGATGAAAGGGATGTCTTCCCTCCTCGCCGAAGCCGATGGCTTCTTAGGCGCCGCGATCGACAAGGGAAGAGACAAGAAGAGTACTAGTAGGGGTAGAAGAAGAAGGAGATCTCTCGCCATTTCTTTCTCTCTCGTTAGCTTCGGGTTCGGAGTCCGTATACTTATGGTTTAGCTTCACGGAGTTTTTTTTTTCTCACGTACGAATAAACCGCGTAGGAGTTTCTATGCATATTTATCAGTAACCGTCCAGCACCAAATAGATTATGATCTGTTGTCCACCGCATGCGGACTATTCCGCAAATATTGAGATTTGAATACTCGATGACACGTAAGCTCTCGCTTGGAACTTTGAGCCAGTAAAAAATTTACACGTTGGATGCGTGACGTGTTCGTTAACGGACGGGAGTGGTACTTTGGATTTGGGCCGAATGAGTGATGAAACCCAACCAAGCAATAGTCTGGGCTTTTAATGGGCCTAATATGTATTAAGGCCTTTGAATTGGCTAATATATAAATAAATATATGCTAGATAATTGAGCCAAAAAAAAACTATTCCAATAAATAAGCTATGCGCATATAAGTAAAGTACATAACACTCTAGTGATTTTTCTTTTTATATCAATCCTAACGCCCACTGGGGAATTTGGACTACGACCTCTCGTAATGAGATAATACAACCTAATTACCGAACTTGATCCTTGTAATTAGTAATTATGTTTTGGATGAGAAATGTCAAATGGTTGTGAAGTACTAATCCCAACGAAAGCAGTGGCCTAATCTTACCTACCCAAAAGATTAAGCAGTCCTGTGATCAGTAGTTATAGGCCCTTATCAAATGCCAACTCCAGAATGACCTATTGATAGATTTGTTAGAAGGCAACTGTGTCAATTCCTCACTACAAACAAGTCTTTTCAACTACTACCCTGGTCTGTTTCTTCAGAGGAAAGCATCATGGTATCCCCATCCTCCTCCATGGGTAGCTGGACACATCGTTAATTCTTTCTTCCTTCCAGTTTTTTATGCTTGTGATGGAGAAATTGTCACATATTCTGGGCCCAATCTCCTTTTCACAATAGACGAGCAAACCGTGGAGTAATCTGGAGGTTACGATAGTAGTAAGATTAGTGGGGGAGGAGTCTGGATTTACTCATAAAAATTATTTAATGCATTAATTTATCTAATACCAAATCTTGACTACAAAATATTAATAGCAATATAATCTACAAAATTAATGGGATTCATGACTTGATAATATTCTTGCGCATAACATTACATAAGAATTTCCCCAAATTTAAAGGAAAAAAAATAAATACACGCACATTTTATTTTAATAGCTGCGCATGATTTACAGCCAACCATAGGCTGCCAAGTACCATGAAGTCAAAGATTCTAAACTCTTCTACGTGTATTCTACGTCAGGCGGCTCATGCGTAACGTGACGAGGTTCCACCAAAATCTCCGAAACTAAAAAAAAACTATTATAATATTATTAGATGCTAACTTATACCCACATTAATTAGTTAAGAGTAATTAAAATACATTATAAAAGTTGGACACTACTTGATACCTTCTTCATACCCCCTATGATTTAAAAAAATAAAAATAAAAATCTACCAAACTAAATATAAATGTATAGTTTTTCTAAGGAGTGGAGTTCTTGTCTCTTTCACACTCAGGCCCAAGCCGGCAAATCTAAACGTGGTTGTTGTAAGACTGCAAGTATAATTCTTCTATTTTTTTTTTAATTTAGAGGAAATAAAAGTTAATCTTAATGCTTAGTGTTATTAAGTGGACATATGTTTAAAAAGGAGGTGTAGATGGGCTCTCATGATTAGAGAGAAAGTAGAAAACATTGATAGAGATTGAATTACTCTGTTGTCTCCTCTGTATTAACTAGTCTTTGTCTCAATCCGGCCTAATAAATTTTATGTTTTATTTTAAATTTACCCTAAGATTAAAAAAGAAAGGAATATACGTCTAAATTTTATCTGATATAAGCGTGTGTTACTGCAAAAAGGACGTGTCAACCCAAATATTCCAGCAATATATTATGATTCCAAACTAGGTGGATTTACGAGGATACCCTTATTTATGCCCATTTATTTCATAAGGTAAGCATGGCGTGATCAGTGAGCCCAGGCCCCACCTGGACCGTCCATCAGGTGCATGGCATGATCCCAGTCGGTCCTCCCTGCCGACGCCTGGCAGAGATCTTGACCGTCGGTTCGATCTTAGCGGATCCTGGTCAAACTAGGATGACTCCGAGATCGAACGGTGATGAGCCGCGCATCGCGGGAATAATGGTGCTTTGGTAAATCTGGTTACATTCGGAGGTTATGTTCGGGACACGCGGTTGATCTGGCAAGTGTCGGTACGCTTACCCGCGGTTAAGCTCACCGTCGGTGGCGTCGGTGGGGTGGAAATTTGGGGGGGGGGTTAATTTGGGCTACGCGAGAGTTTATCGAGGGAATAAGCTTGTGATATAAATATATAAGCAAGGGAAGCGAGAAAGATGGGAAAAAGAGAGGGATAGAGAGAGAAGGGGAGAGGGGAAGAGGGAGGGAGAGAGAGAAAGGGGGAGAGAGAGAGACAGAGGAGTTCTCGTTCTCGATAGGACGAGAGACTCCTCGAGGTAATGGGAGAATCAAGCGGCTCGGTATCGATTGATGTGGAGAGGATCTCGTTCGGGGGAAAGGTTAGGGTTTTCTCGATCGATTAGGGTGTTGGATTTTTAATGTACTTGTTTCGCTTATTTTGTTGTTGGAGTATGTGAAATCTTGGATCCGATGTAACTGTGTAAACGAGACGTTTCCTTGTACTTTTCTTGCTTTGAGGTCATCAAAGGGCTCTCTTTTATGTATGGGATTGTAAGCATTGATCATTGAGCTGACCAATGATCAATGGTTTCTTCAGGCTCCAAAATGGTGCCTTTTCTCTTCATTTAACTTGATTTTAATACCAAAATCTTGTTTTTCTAAACATCATGTTAGTTTTGGTTTATCTGTTGCTTTATTGGTTTCCTTGTGTTGCTTTGCTCCTTGCATTGTGACTCTTCTTTTTTATTTTCTTGCTTACTTTGGTGTACTACGGATTGTTTTAGCGATTTCTTTTCGTGGGGTAAAGTGATGTAATGAATGAGTTTCGCTTTTGGGCCATCTTTTCCTGTCCCTCTTTTTGATTAGGTGATATTGTATCTAAGTCATCAATTACTTGGGTCATACCCTTTTGATTCATTAAGGAGGTAGTCTTTTCTTCAAGCATCGGCATGGTCCTATTAACTCTTAAGTCATCAATAGAGAAGGCGTCAATTTATAACTATGAAGAAACTGTGGTGATTGCACTTAATTCGTTCAAGAAGATATGGCGTTTGCTTGTTTCTTAGCTACAAGCTCTAAATTTTCTAGAGCTTGGTAGGTTTTTTGATTTAGGTTGAAGCCTTTTCTTTTTTGGTTTGCCTCATGCGTTTTGTTAATCTCTCTAATCTGTTTTGCTAGCATATAACCTGTATGAAAAATCTTGAAACCCTTTATTCCTTCTCTATTCTTATCGATTTTACACCTGATGGTGTTTATAAGTATAATACAAAATTATCTTTCTTTACTTTATCTTCTTGGTTGCTCAATGGCATAATTTTTTTCGCATTCTGCAGGAACATCACATACAGACAAACCATGGTGCTGTATCTGTTGCTGTTTATGGGGATCAAGATAAGCCTGCACTAATTACCTATCCAGACATAGCTTTAAACTGTAAGTTTGACAATTGTGAGTCTTATATGCTATAAAAATTAGTTGTTGCTGTGGTTATACTCTTCAAACTATATGATTTCCAGATAAATACATCAGTGAATAATTATAATTGCAAATTCCCTTTATTATGTTCATGATTATCCACCTCTCTTTCAATTCAGAATCATCTCAGTCTTTAAGTTGTTAATGAGTGTCCACCTCTCTCTTGTTTTATTTTCACATATTATGCTTATCTGTCAAACTGCAGCTGATTTAGAATTGATGCTTAAGTTACATGTAGTCTTAGTTGTATTTTACAAGTTATATTGGTCAGATTTAAGTGGATACAATAGGCAACAACTTCTGTGTTATAGTTATTACAGAAGTCCAGAATTTCTGCAACTTATGATGCCTCATCTTATTGGTTGGTCAGATATGTCTTGCTTCCAAGGATTATTCTTTTGTCCGGAAGCTGCCTCTTTGCTACTTCATAATTTCTGCATATATCATATCAGTCCTCCAGGGCATGAGGTCGGTAATTTGATTGTTTTTTCCAATTGCAATCTATCTTGTATATTATTGGTGCTCATGTGATTGTCCCCGTGATTTTGTAAGAACCTTGCAGTTGGGAGCAGCTCCGATTTCTTTAAGAGATCCGGTGCTTTCTGTTGAGGAGTTGGCAGATCAAGTTGCAGATGTTCTTGATTTCTTTGGGTAATGCAACATCATACAGTGATTGATTAACTCAAGAAGAGATATTAGAGAGAAAGCACATCATTGCAATTGTAAGCAAATTATTAACACTTGTTTTCAATTATGCTCTTTCCAGGTTAGGCTCAGTGATGTGCTTGGGGGTGACAGCTGGTGCTTACATTCTTACTCTTTTCGCTGTAGGTGCCCTTCTGTGAGTACTGGGGAGTTCCATTTATAAATTATTTTTGATTTATGCATCTATACATTGTTGCAGACAAAGTATAGGGAGCGTGTTCTTGGTCTAATACTCGTATCCCCTTTATGTAAAGCTCCCTCATGGACAGAATGGTTTTATAATAAGGTACCAGTCTATATGCACTGATTTTGATTATTGCATTTTATTTTATGAAATATTGAGTCTGTGCTGACAAACAGATTGGAATTCTTAGGTTATGTTGAATTTGCTATACTTTTATGGCATGTGTGGCTTGGTCAAGGAAAGCCTACTTCAGCGCTACTTTAGCAAGGTATAGTAGGCTAGGATCACTCTTTTTCTGCTATTTGCTTACCAGACTCTTTGCTGTGCACCTCACAGTATTCTCTTTCTTGGCAGGAAGTTCGTGGAAGCCCACAAGTTCCTGAATCAGATCTCGTACAAGCCTGTAGAACTGTTAGTATTCTATTCTCTGTGCACAACTGGCATGGGAAAACTCACATAATGCTCTTCTCTGCAAATTGTTTGGTAGAATGAAAATTCATTAATTTGATATGCAGTTGCTGGATGAGAAGCAGAGCACAAATGTGTGGCGGTTTCTTCAATCGATTAATGGGTACGATCAGTACTTTTTTTTTCATCAAATGTGAAATATACTAAAAGGTAGGGTACATGGAGCTGACAAGAACTTAAACAGGAGGCATGACTTGACGGAATCACTGAAGAAATTGCAGTGCCGAACGCTAATTTTTGTGGGCGAGAACTCTCCATTCCACTCGGAAGCCATTCATATGACCTCAAAGCTTGACAGAAGATATAGCGCACTGGTTGAGGTAACTTAGGAATTAGTAATTTGTAATCGAGTTTGTGTTTTAGTGAAGATTGGTCTGAATATATTGGATCATGTCTGAGATCTGTCTCTCATCAAGTAGCATTTTGGTTTCTTGGTGGTGGGGAACCTCTGTCGAACCAATTGCAGGTCCAAGCGTGTGGGTCAGTTGTGACAGAAGAGCAGCCCCATGCCATGCTGATACCAATGGAGTACTTCCTCATGGGGTATGGACTGTACAGGCCATGCCAGCTCAGCTGCAGCCCACGGAGTCCCCTTAGCCCATCATGCATTTCGCCAGAGCTGCTCTCACCTGAGAGCATGGGAGTGAAGCTGAAGCCCATCAAGACTCGGATCTCTCTCGAAGTTTGAAGAAGGCTTTGAATCATATTTTGTTATATAGATGTGGTTTTGATGGCCGTTTTTGGTTTTGATAATTGAATTACTGGGCTGTAGATAAAAGGAATTTAGATGATCACTAAGGACAGGCAGATATGAGAAAGAAGAGTGGGGGCTAGGGGGACACTATTCTATTTATTTGTTGTCATAACACCTGTAAATGTTTCATTATTTACAACTGAAGAATAAATAACAAGGCTGCTGTGCTGTCCTCAATCATTGGAGATGTGCTCTTTATCTTCTTTCAGTTATTCCACTTAAATTATGCCATTGTTGTGGAGGAAGGTTAATGATGATGATGCTCTCCCTTTAGCTGTGTGGCGGACAGTAGTCATGTTTAAGGATATGATAGAATACAGCATCATATGTAATTGCTATTAGATTAAAGGTGGTGCTGATGCTTTTGTATTGCTTATCTACTAGACGGTGTCGCATTCCTGGTGGATGGATGGGTGGTAAGGGCTGGTGGAATGGGATATAATAGGTACAGCTGCTGGTTTTATATGTGAGAATAGCAATTGCTTGGAATCTTATGAGAATAATTATAAACTCTTCATTAGAAAACAAAGATGTATACCTTTAGTTTAGGACAGCTCCATCTCTATCAGAGAAGGTGAGCCATTTCTATCAGGCTAAACGTGCAGGATTTTTGCCAGGAGAGGTACGTGTGCGGTGTACCTAATGCTAATTAATTCTTGGATAGTGAATAGTATGTAATCTTTTTTTATCCAAAAAAATTGAAGAAAGAAAAGTATGTGATCTTTTAGATCTGTCACCCACTCACCCTGATTCAATAAAATTTAGGAGTCAATGGTTCTTTATTGAATCATCATTACTAGCTTTGCTGAATTGTTTTAAGAATCGCTTTCCAATTTTATTGCTCTAAGAAAGAAACTGATATTATGGCTGCACAAGAACAGATAATTTCACGAATAATAATTCATGTCTGAAAGAAACTCGATTTCGTTGCAAAACAAGATGAGCTTAAGCCCCATCTTAAAGCTTGGTATCTAACCAAATTTAATATTAAAAGTTGTACTTGTAGAAAACGTATTGAGCTTGTATCAAAAAACTTGAACTCGAGTTTGGCTAAAGTATGAATATCCTACTTTGTTACCATAACAAGTCTTGAGTACTTCATGAACTCATCAAGGTTACAAGTCGGACTGTTCTAGTTTGGAGTTGTCAGTCAAGGAAGTTGATGAGAAAAGTAGGCCCAAATAACCAAGATGTTCACATTTCGATCAACCATGTCCAGTCCAAGAAATTTTGGGCTGTGATTAAACTTGTCTCCTTGCTTAACTGTTCATGCCTTATGTGGTACTTACAGGACTTCATGAATTACTAACAAGCATGCAAGTAGATGCTCTTCCCCTTTGCACACATTGCAACAGATGCTATAACTGAAACAAAAGCTAACCAAGTTCCCTTTGCTTGGCCGTCAAGGTAAAGCTATGGGAACTTCTTATTCTGAAGTCAAATACAAGAAAGCCGAATAATGTAATTCTACAATAAGGACCATGTTCAACATCATCAACGAGGAACGGGGAGGGCCTTAAGCAAAGTCTCATGGGAGGACACTGGAATTGTATGGAATTTGCAATCGTTCGACTGATTCACTGATAAGCTGAAGAAGGACTCTCCCAAGCTTCTCTGCATCACTCCACTCATGTATCTCAGCTTTGATGACCTCACTGTTGATATGTATAAGCTCCCATAAGGGGTAGTCTTTTCTAGGCATCAAATAGTCCATTTCACTTAGCTTAAATGAAGGACAGTAGTCTCCTTTCCCATCACCAATGTAGATGAACTTCTTCTCCTCTGTGAAAGCCGATGCTCTAATCTTTTCGATGATCACGCCCTATATATATGGCAAAGTAATGCCGTGAACCATAACGTCATACATTACTATCAAAGCGACATTCTAAGCTATGGAGTTACCTTGCACATATTTGGAGGGCAGAATCTGCAATCATGAGAAGAGGTAGTAAAATCATGATAAGAGAAAATCCTGAGCCTCCCCTCCTCGTATCTACATAGCTTGGATTTGTGTTGATCTCAGAGAAGTATTCTAATATTCCATGGTGTTTGAGGATGGTCTCAATGAAGAAGGTGTTGGCATCACTAACTATCCTTAACTCACACCTGAGAAAACCATCATATGTACATATCAAATGCATGACAAAAGAAAGTGGGACAACAAATATATATATATATATATATATATACCCAAGAGCAGAAGCAGATTTGATTGCTGCAATAGTGTTAGGGGACAATGGAGCTCTCTCTATGATGTTTGCAATCTCATCAGTAGATATCCGTTGTGAATGCCACTCACTCATCATTCTGTCCTGTAACATTTGGAATCTTTGTTATCTCGAGGACCCAAAATGATAAAAAGAATACATAAGAAGTCACGAAGAGGTCTAATGTAATGCATATACTATAGCAGAGTTCCATGACATGGATTCAAGAAGCTCTTGGAATAACTTGGCGCCTCCAAGATTGTCGACAACCCAGTTATCACTATCGCAGTCGATTATAGTCTTGTCAAAGTCGAAGATTACAACTATTCCAGCCATTTGTATTTATAGAGAAGGATTAATCTCACTGCAACTATCTAATGCAATGAGAAACAGTTTGCAGAACAGATAAGTATGTTTATATATATATATATATATATATTCGTTCCCGACTTCGGACAAGATTATGATCTCAAGATCAATCTAATTTAACCCAAAACCAGATAAAGCTGATTGGAGAAATTGCAACCTTAGCAAAAAAGAAAGAGTTCAGATGGTGGAAGCTTTCAAGCAAGGATTTAGGGAATTTGATCCAGCTCGATAATCACATACAAACATTGCTTTCTTACTGATGGTTTATGTGATTGTACTCGAGGACGAAAATTAAGCATGATGATGCATTAATATCTGAAACACCTAAACCTCCAAATACATATGTAAACTGTGTGGGTAAATCCCCCCACGCGGTATGATATGGGCATCACATGACATGTCAGTACAAAGATTTCACAAGGCACACAACGCACAAATTTACCATAATTAAACTCAACCATAAGAGTCCAGATACAAGTTCCACAGACCATAACAAGCCTTCCAAATATACATCCAAAATACAATGCTAAAGTCCAAAATACATCATCAATCATAACGCCCTCATATGGACTTAATACAACTAATAGACATACTAAAAAAGAAAGACAACTACTCATCGTTACTCGCACCTGCGTCCCCTAGCTCTGAAATAATGTCACCAAGAGGTGGTGAGCTTACAGCCCAGCGAGTAGGATCCAAACCATCTAAAATAATGAAATCGCATGTGTATATACATTGTATGCCTATATTTGCTAGCAATAACAATATGCTTGTTGAGATGGCTTAACATGAGTTACTAAATCAATGCAATTGATAAAAGTTATCAATCACTATCTTGGAACATATTAGTTCCTAACGTATCAAGATAAGTCCACATAGATATAAAGCTTGATATAATCTCTTATTCGTACACATCTCAATCATAGTGTTTACATGTTATGTATAGCAATAAAAAAACAGTTTAGTCATCTCATGCCTACCAAAGCATTAATTATACTTATCATCGCTCACCGAGCTATTCACCACACAGGGTAAATACTCTCAAAAAATAATCATCCATCACATAACCATCCATCATTTCATACATCGAGGGGGATATATACACATCTAGCGGTAATGCCACCTGCACGTGTATGGCGACAACCGATTATCTGTGGCCATCAGATTAAGGATCCCGATCGTAAGCCCATATCTCACTCTCTCTAAATCATCACCGCCCTCAGCGGGAAAATCGGGAGCCCTCGGCTCATCAACAGACGCCTTAACCCTACGTCGTCGGGTACCGCTAGAGTTATATCCCCGCCTCACAATCATGTTCTTCTATTATCATAATCTAGTCCTGACTATGCAGTATAACTACCTGAATGCCACATAGGCTCCCGACCTCAGGTGTAGGCCGCTAATAGTATAGTCATATAAAATACACTCTACCCTTAACCCTGAGCTAAGTGAGTAAGGGTACTACCTAGTCAGAATCTGACTACTAATGATAGGTGGAAGTGGTGCAGTGTCTATGAGTGTATAAAGCATATGATAGTCATCATGATTGTTACATTTGATATTCACAACAGATATACATATATGCAAGGGTATATCATACAAGATACATGTAAAGCATCATCACACTAATGTTTATGCTATATTAACATTCTCATAATATCATGGTGAGCAAATTATCAATAACTGCATATGTAAAGGTATAACATGGTATACTAAATGCATATATTAATACCGACACTTCCTATAGTGTCATAACAGGTATAATGACTGTAACTACATTATTTATACTAAATCTCGTCAGCTAGTCTGCTTCTCCAGAATCTCAAATCCTCCTCACGTGTGTTGTCAATCCTATTAATTCACGAAAGTAATGCTATAAGTAAGATTAGTGAACTAATATAATTAATTATCTTTATTAGAGAATTTATGTTTAGACATATACATGAGTAGGGTTATCTTAGGGTGAGTCCTATGTTATTCTAAAATTCACATGATAATAAATTGTCATTACGGAGATTAGGCTAATTAAATCGGATGGAAATAGTTAAACATGGTTATAGGGTCCAATTGGCCCCAAATAAGCTAGGCTGGGGGTATTGGGTTGGGCTCGACCCTAACCCAATAGGCAAGAGGGCCTAGGCACAAGGTTGCAAGAGGTGGGCTGTGGTTGACCCAATAGGCAAGAGGGCCTAGGCATAAGGTTGCAAGAGGTGGGCTGGGGTCCAACCACAGCCCACCAAGGCTTGCTGTGGGTTGCAGTCTAACTGCAGCCCACCAAAACTAGCTTAGTAGGCTGCAGACCAGTGCAACCCATTAAGGGGGATGGGTGGGGGTTAAACTAACCCCCACCCTCCTACACCATCTCCTCCCGAGGGAAGGAGATCGAGGCGGAGAGAGGAGGTCCACGGGGTTGCGGGGCTACGGGCGGCGCAGCACGAGGCCAGCGACATGGCCATGAGGCCGGCGGCGCAGCACAAAGCCGTCGGGTAAGTAGGGGGGAAAGAAAACGAAAGAGGGGAAAGAAAAGAAAGAGGGGAGGAGGAGGGCCGACGGCGATGGGGCTTCTCTCCCTCCACCGGGGCTTCTCAGATCGGTGGCTAGACGCGAGGTCATTGGCCGCCGAGGACTCCGACGACGGCGAGGGAGGGGGAGGTTACACTGCTGAAAATAATGGCAGGGGTAGGAGGGCTTACCGAGGGGGGTTGGTTGGCAAGCTCGACGGCTCTGGGTCTGGGCTTCGTCGGCTCCTGCGTCGGCAACCCGAGAGAGAGGTAATGAGGTGGAGAAAATGGGGGGTGTTGCAAGGGAAAGGGAAGAAGAAGGAGAAGAGAGGACGGGGGTGTATAGGCTTCCGGGGAAAACTTTTTTTAATAAATTGGGGTGTTATAATATCAATGTTCTTACATGCGAGAAACTCTGGATCTGGGTCCAGACATGTTGTTGTAGCATGGGTTGGCAATTGTTATAGCTGGTTGTTTTGGCTGATGAGTAGTTATTTCCATGATCTGTATTGTCTATTCAGTGCTGATGCAAATGCTGCAGCAAGCTCCAATACCTGGTACTACGGATTGAAGCGATAGTTGTTGTATAGATTTTGTAGTCCAATGATGAAAGATGTACCTGTAGTGGCTATGTGATTTCAACTAGTGGATCGCGATGGAGTAGCAAGTTAACTTAGTATTATATTCTTTTGTATAACACAGATTATGATCTTATTTTCGCACTACTTCAAAAAAAGAAAAGAGGATGGATTTGAAGTTATGCATCTAAAACTGGGACACAAAAGAGTAGTAGTAGCTTCACCCCGGCTGTCACCTGAGTCGGATTTTCCTCCGGCTCAGATTTTCTTTAAAGCTCTTGACCTTAACTTCTCCAACTGCTCGATCGGAAGGTGCTCGAGGGTTGGACCGACATGTGTTGGGCCGAGTTGGGACTCATGTTGCAATCTCTAGAGCTTGAGGAGATGTTGATTTGTGCAATGGTCGACATGATAAGGCAAGTTATACTAAAGTGACGAGTGTTCGAGGCACAGGGTTCGGAGTTTAGCGAGTTTAAGAAGATGGTGGTGGAGCTGATGATTGTAGTTGGGCTCATCAATGTCGGAGACTACTTGCTAGCGGTGGTGTAGATGGAACTGAAAGGGTTGGAGAGGAGGATGTGACGGTTGCATAAGAGGTCTGATAAGCTGGATGTTTGCATATCACGGGCGTCAGCCAAGGAAAGTGGAAAGACATTGTATCAAAATAAAATTTAGTTCTCTTCCCTCTAACAAACGCTCATTTTGTAGTTGATGAATTCTAAAATTTAGGGGTGATAATAGGAGGACTCAAAACCAGATATATATAGACGAGTAGAATAATAAGAGGAAATGTAAGGTCTAATTATAAAATTGTCTTCGTTTTATATTTATCGTAAATTGTGGGGCTTCGCCATAACCTTAGCGGGTCCACTTAGAAGCGGATCTCGCCGGCAGTTGCAGTCGCCCAATATTTAGCGAGAGCGACGCATAAAAATCCAAGAATGCGAGGTCGAAATCCGAGCTCCAGAGAGCGAAGGAGTGATGGGAGGCATAGCGAAGAAGGGATGGGAGCAGTACATGCTTCAACTCCAACTCCATCCCTTAAGAACCAAGGTGGTGCTCCTCTCTCCTCTCCTCTTTTGGGTTCCTTCCCTTCTCTCTAATGGTGGTGGTGGTGGCTGGTTTCTCTCTGGTTCTTTTTCCTCTGGAGACAGGCGATTACTGCGGGAGTACTTGCAGGGATAAGCGACTCGACGGCTCAGAAGCTTTCCGGTATCCCGAGGATTCAGTTGAGGCGGCTGCTTCTCAAAGTGGTATTTTATGCTTCTGTTTGAAGTGGTGAAATGATTAGTACTGCTCTTATTATTATTATTATTATTATTGGGTTTTCAAGACCTTGAATTGGGTTTTGTTTGGAATGTAAGATTGGTAGCTATAAGTCGGTCTTCATGATGGCCAGTGACCAAAATTTGTGTGGGTGTGATATGGTTTTGTGTATTTATATATGCCAATCTATAGACTCAAATTTTCAGTAGTGCTATGTAAATTCAATCCATGTTCAGATTATTTGACTAATTACCAAGTCCTTTAGGTGATCATTTTTCTCTAGCAATACCATTTAAAACTTCGAGTACCTATCCGGTGCCAATTGTTCAGCTTTTTGGGTTTGCGTATGGTGGACCTTTCGGGCACTTCCTGCATAAATTGTTGGATATCATCTTCAAAGGAAAGAGAGACACGAAGACAGTTGCTAAGAAGGTAAACTACTTTCATATTTTAGAGTAGTGGGTTTTATATGCATCTAAATTTCTTCAAAGGTTATATTATCATCCAAAAATAAGAAGATATAGCAACAAAGGCATGTCATCAAGACAATGAAGAAGAAATTTCTGAAAAGCAAAATAACCATCATAAGAAACCTAGAAGATGCATGACATGAAGTAGTGCAAATTAGGTCCTTGTTTTCAGCAACCAGATCGATATATATATGTCAATCATGGAAATCTTCTCGTTAAAATGAGCAGATCAGGTAAAACTTTTCAATGTTTTTCTTTTCAGGTTCTATTGGAACAGTTGACATCTTCTCCTTGGAACAATTTGCTCTTTTTGTTCTACTTTGGTTTGGTTGTTGAGAGTAAGTCCGTTGCTATTATAAGTTAAGTGCATTCATAGAAATTGGTGGAGTTTTGTTGATATATCGATTGGAGATCTTCAGTCCTTACGGTTACGAGAAAATATAGGTACATGTGGCAAGATACCGTATACTTTTATCTACAGTATGGAGTACTTGATTTTTTTTTTTTTTTTTTGAGTACTTGATATTTAATTCTCCATCAGTGTCTCTTGTGTACTTTCTAATTGTCTGTAGGGAAGCCTACCCTCATGTTATTTCATTGAAGTTGGAATACCTGTTTTTATCAATATTTCTGTCTGATAGAATAGCAAATTATCATATGATTGTCTAACAAAGATATGTGGTTGTGAAGAAATCCTTTCTTCTGTCGGCATGGTAGAAAGATCAAAGAGATAATGAGCTTGCTTATCACTCTTTTATTCAGTTTGAAGTGCATTCTGCAGAATTGTACGGTATCAAGACTTTTATGTTTATTGACTTCTACACATTTATGTGATGTAGGGAGACCCTGGCCACAGGTTAAGAATAAAATCAAGAAAGAGTATCCCTCAGTGTAATTGACATCATGGATGGTATACAGTTGCTCTAGTATGCGAGATAATTTCGTTAGCATTCACTTCAACTATCTCACATAATTACCTAAATATGCAGTCCTGGCCAGTAGTAGGATGGATAAACCATCGATATATGCCGCTGCAATTTCGCGTCGTATTTCACAGTTTTGTTGCTTGTTCTTGGTATAGTTCTTGCCTGGAATTAGGGTTTTCTTCCTATTTTGTTTAATGATATGTGACATATTTTGGTGGTTATATTTTCTCATGCTTCAGGGGAATATTTTTGAACCTTCGGGCAAGGACTATTGCTTCGAGTAAATGATGGCTAAAATCAATGGCATGGGCTGTCTCTGGATTCGACCTGGTAGTATAATATTCAAATTTATCCATTACTCAGTAATGGCGTCTTGTATTTCTGATGCTCTAGTCAAGGTCTTCTTGTTAGTATACTTGCCTCATATCTCATTGGATTTTTTTGTTTCTTCTTCCTTTAAATGGTTAAATGCAAACCGCTCTAAATGTAAGTGAAATTAATTTTATGCCACCATTTTCTTGTTAATTATATCTTAATTTTCTAGCAACAATACTCGATTTGCTGATTTCACATAGCATGAAATTCGGAAATGTCGGAGAGAGATTATTGAAGTTTCTGTTTATAATGTGCTTGAGATGCTCAAACATCTTCTCATTTTACAGCAAGAGAAAAGATCACAACTTGATGGGAAAAAAAAAATTTCCTATTTAAAGTCACTTTACAAAAGAATCAGTTAGTCCTTTAGTTGCAGGATGTACATCATGAACTTTTTTTTTGGAAGAGTGATTAGAATCAGAACAGCTTCCCGGCAAACTCTTTTATCTCTTCTTGTCTGCATGATGGAGAGGCATAGGAAGCTAACTTCTTAAGCTCGGAAAGACTCCTCCCAAGCTTCAATGCCACCTTCATCTGAAACAACTCCCCGTTCTCTCTCTTCCCCACTTCCCTCTCCTCCAAATTGCCCTCAATCTCCTCCTCCAACTGCCTGTAGAAGCCGCCGCAGTTGCGAAACAACTCAAACACCATCCCAATCTGGCCTCCATGCTCCAATGAGTTCACCGCGGCCGCGAGCACCCCTCCGATGATTGCGACCAATGGCCCGTGAGCCGACGAGCCGATGAAGCCAGTGCCGATCGCCGCTAGGCCGGCTAGCAGAGGACCTGAGACTGCAAGTGTCTTGTTAATGTTCAACACCAACTTGCCCAATCTCACATACTGTTCTTCATCTTTCTCCTTTAGTACATTTAGAACACCCTTCATCTCCTCTTCCAGTTCCTTGCTCCAACCATTACTCCCCATTCCTTTGACTTGTTTCTTATGTTGCATCCTTGGCCACCAACATGTAGATTCCACTGTCTCCGGGAACTTCTCAAGCATGCCAGGTAGCAGAGGAAGTGGATAAGCCTTCTCAAGAGCAATAACCTTTTCCATGGCATTCTTTACATCCAACTCTGTAGGTGTTTGATGCCCTAGAATGTGATCAATCTCTCTTCCGAGCTGCTTCCACAACCGGGTTGCATTTCTCTGCTCCTCTGCTAGCTGAGATGGCTGTATCTTGTTGACGATCAGCATCATGCCGGCCGCGGCGGTGAACAGGAGCATGGAGGAGAGCTTGAAGGCTAAGGCATGTGGCGCGGAGGCGTCACCCAGTGTGATGGATGATACGCCAGCCATGAGCGACGCGGCGAGGGTCATGGAGTTGATGGAGTGGAGGAAGAGGTGATTCCAGTTGTTCCGCTGCGCGCCGATGATGGCGTGCATCTCCGCCCGGTCCGCGACGGTGTCGGCTATGGCGTAGAGCTTGGAGAGCAAAAGCCTGTCTTGGCTCTGTGGTGTCTTGGGTAGTAGCTGGATTTGCTTGGTGGCTGTCTTCTCTCCTCTCTGGATCAAGTCATCCTCGGGGAGTCTTCTTGGTAGAGTTGGGAAAGAAATGCCATTGCTTCTAATGTTACTGGGTAATTGGAGAATGGCGTGGGATTTCCGGCAATACGCCGCCGGCTTTCTTATTATTGCTGCTGCTGATGATGATGAGAACAAGTTACTAGTCCGTAGAGTAGCCATTTCTGGTAGTGTCTCTCTTCAAATCTCTTAGATTTCTTTCCTCTTTGGCTTTTGGGATTGCTGAAAGTTGTCTTCCTGGTGGAATGCTATGGATATGTCTTTGTGTGATATATATATATATATATATATTCAAGGTTTGGAAGAGGTCGTTGTTGACTGGTTCTGGTTTCAATTGTTGCTTCAAAGTAGTTGAATTCGGAGAAAGACCAGGGAAGGAAGTGGTTAGTGGTCAATAGTATTGAGCTGGGTTCGAATTTTGGATCGGGCAAACTGTGACCTGGTCTAATTAATATAAAACGTCCAAGTTGGGATTTAAATTTAAACGCTCCTCCGAACCCTTTTTAACTTGTATGTGACGTCGGCTGCAAGAAATTCCTAGAGATGGGGCAGCAGGCAATCCAACGCCTCGGAAACCAAAGCCACACGAGTGGCATATAAAGTATGGAACTATATAAGCGCACGATCCCAACTACCACGGGGATGTCAATATCGACAATTCCAGGGGCATTTCTTGGAAAAAAAAATTCCTTCCTATCAACTTGCTTCGTTTGCGTTTCCAATTTCGCTTTCCCTTCTCTCTTTTGTCTCAACCAACAGGCAACATAAACAAATCATTACCGTTATTCCTAACATACCCTTCCGTTTGCTCGTTCTCGTCGTCTTTTCTCTTCATCTCGGTCGTCTTCGTCAGCGTCCAAGCACTCCTCTCTCTCTTTCTCCAATGGTCTCTTCCTCTTCTTCTCCTCCTGCTCCTCCTTATACTCGGTAACCATGGAGGAGAAGAGAAGAGGAGAGGAAGGGAGAGGAGGAGTTCCTCATGGGATCGAGGGGTCGATGCCCCTCTTCCTGAAGGAGCTCGTGGCGGGAGGAGTCGCGGGTGGGATCGCAAAGTCCGCCGTCGCCCCGCTCGAGCGAGTCAAGATCCTCTTCCAGGTGCCTAATTCTTAGCTTTTCGGTACATTTTTGTAGTGGGTTCGCGTTTCTTCATAGAAAGTTGGGAGTTTTCGTCTGGGTTTGTTGGGAATACGGTCGGTGCTACGATTTGTTTGGTTTCTTGGATTGTTCTGCAAATCTTCTTGTTGATAAATGGGTATGCTTGAAACTGGGGAATAATTGGTTTTCCCCTCCTTAGTCGGCTTCTCAAAGGGATCAAAGTTTAGGTTTCTTTCTTGAATTCTGTTATTACAACTGGTCGTAGAAAGAATGGTAAACCTTGAGTTCTCGCCGTGGTGATTATTGTGCGTTTTCTTGGCAAGATTCGGTAACATATAATTATATTCTTAGATCGAACTTAATAATCAAGAAATTGAGTTAATGGGATGCGTATTGATGATAAGATAAATGAAATTTGTTTTTTTTGGGATTGGAAATTGAGCCATTCTTCAGGAGAAAGATATTATGGAGGGACATATGGGTTTCAATTCAAGGTAATGACTGTGATAAAGAGCAAGAAGCAGGCCTGACTGAGGGTGTGGAATATGAGGAAAACCTTGTAAAAGTCATGATCATAAGTATGTTATTAGATATAATGATAAAATAAAATAAGTAAACAGGTTTTCTCTGCTTAATATTTGATCGGGACACTTGAATTTTAAGTTCTCTATTATGTTATTGCAGACAAGAAGAGCAGAATTTCATAGTGTAGGAATAACAGGATCTTTCAGGAAGATCCTACAGACAGAAGGCTTATTAGGGTTCTACAGGTATGAATTTTACACTTACTAATTCAGCAAGCTTTCTAGCAAATGAGTGTAATGTTCTCTCTCTTTCCCAGAAAAATGAGGTGCAGTTGGTGATTCTTTCCTTTCTTGTAGGGGAAATGGAGCCAGTGTTGCTCGAATTGTTCCTTATGCAGCTTTGCATTATATGGCCTATGAACAATATCGCCGGTGGATCATACTTGGTTTTCCTGATGTTGGAAGGGGTCCTGTTCTTGATCTTGTGTCAGGGTCAATAGCTGGAGGAACTGCAGTTATTTTCACTTATCCTCTTGATCTAGTTCGTACAAAATTGGCTTATCAGGTTAAATATTATATCTTATGCTCTTTTGCTTCTCTGCCCTTTTTATGCCTTTTTCTCATCTGTTGTTGGATTGCAACAACTACACTACTACAGCAATGTTAAGAAAGACAAAAGAGATGGTATCGAGTGAAATAATATCAGAAGTGAATGATATGATTAGTTCATTTTGCTAGTAAAAAGGAAAACTATATCAGCTATGGGAAGCCTTTTAGATGTCCCAGTTATAGTTTGTTTTTTTTTTTTTTGAGCAATTGACATACTTGCATAACTTTTAGTTGTTTCTTTATCATTGGAAGCCCATATCCCATAGGAGTATCAAATTTACATTTTGTGCATAGAATTGCCTACTCTTGTTGTATAGTTGATCCAATAATTTTTCTGCAGGTTACAGGATCTTCAAAAATGATGTTCAGAGGACTGTCTCCCACTGAGCAGGTTTATAAAGGGATTCTTGATTGCGTCATAAAGATCTACAGACAAAATGGCTTGAGAGGTCTCTATCGGGGTGTAGGTATGTCTCACTTAATTTAAGTATTGGTGATGAAAATGACTTATCTTCTTGCAGTTGAACAACCTCTTAAATGTTGTCAAACAAGTATTCAATTGCTTGTAATGAACCCTGCTGTGATTATTATGCATGCAGCTTTTGTCAGAGGCCTGAGGCACATAGGCAATTGACAATTAATTATAGAGAGGCTTCTGTTCTCTGTTCCTTGAGAGATTTACATCTTTAATGTTTGAATTCTTTTGGTTCCTTCACTTTACTTTCCTTTTCCTTATAATGAATCCCATCTTTTCTTCCATTTTGGTACTTTGGTAACTGCTTGAAAGCCTTGAATATGTATAGTTGATTTGTTGGCAAGCATACATTCAGAAGATGCAAATAATATTCATAAGGGAAAGTTGCTTAGCTCATACATATACATATGCATAAAATATGCATTGGTTTAGACATGTACACATGCACAAAGATAGAGTGTTACATATATTAATGTGATTATCGAAAGGTCAAGCACCTGAATGTTGGTTGGTTGGTTTGATATACTAAGAAATTTTATTAGGTAATACTTATAGCCACCATCATGATGTTCGAGTTAAAATTTTGTGCATGAGTTTCTTATTTGTTTACTGTGGTTGACTTGTTCCTGGATATATTCACACCAACTTCTTTTACTCAGCTCCATCACTATATGGAATCTTCCCTTACTCTGGTCTTAAGTTCTATTTCTATGAGGAGATGAAGACCCATGTTCCTGAAGAACACAAGAAAGACATTGCCATGAAGCTTGCTTGTGGATCAATTGCTGGTCTATTGGGCCAGACGATAACATATCCACTTGATGTTGTCAGGCGGCAAATGCAGGTATCTCATAATGAATGTTTACTACTCGCTTGCTGTTTATATTACATAAATTGGAACCAAGTGATGCATAATAAAGGGGAAACTATCTCCAGGTACAAAACCTCCCAGCAACTAACCATGCTGTGGTGAAGGGAACATTTGAAAGCCTCGTAAGGATTACTCAGGATCAGGGCTGGAGGCAACTTTTTTCAGGACTTAGCATCAACTATTTGAAGGTGAGTAGGTTTTATAAAGAATTATCATTATTCTTTATAACTTGTCTATTATTCAGGATCGGGGCAGGGGGAATGTTTCCCCGCAATTTCTGAAATGTATGCCTAGGAGTTAGAATATTTATCACAGCCAGATTCACACGATAAAATTATAAAACAATATTTGTAAAGATGCTCATGTTTACTTTTTGTTCATTTTATTCTTCACATAAAATATAGTTTAACAATTTTGCCACCCCCTAGCGGAAGATCTTGACTCTACTACTGGCTGTGAATGTATTATGCATTTTACTGCTCTTTGGATTACTGATGGTTTCATGCTAGAAATTTTTTTTTTTATTGGTCAGCACAAAGCTTTATTTTGCTTCATTTGTATTTAAATTCACTCTCTTAGTATTTAAAGACAACCCTTCTCTCAGGTCATCCCATCTGTGGCAATTGGATTCACAGTGTATGATGTGATGAAGTCATGGCTTAGGGTTCCATCTCGAGATGAAGTAGCCATTACAGTTTTGACAGAAGAAAGGAATAGCCATCCATCTTCCCTTCGCTCTGGTTAGCAATCAACACATGACCGGTGTATATTTTCCCAAACGGCTGATCATTCATTCAATATATAGAACACATTATCCCGCAAAACTGCAGCCCTACAATTTTGGCTCTAATTTCTTTTATTACTTGAGCATGCTGTTTTAACATCAAGCTGCTAACAATCCAGCAAGAAGCCCATGGTGGTCTAAGCGTGAATGGGCAATGAAATATTCTTTATTTCTTCTCCGACACAGGAAGATTGAATAGAGCAATTTCTTGCATCTAAGATGTTAGCCTCAAATTTTATGTACAGGCTGTGTATAATTGACATGTCATTCTTGAACTCAAGTTATGGTACCATTCATTTATTTGCGGTTGTGCTACTGCCATGATTCTTTAACGTCTCGATCTATCTACTGCTGATTGTTTGCAAAACTTTGTAATTATTTCTACACAAAATATAGAATTACTGCTCAAGCTTCAGTGCTTCCATTTATAGTACATGGCAAACATCTTGTTCCTGTAGTTTCCTCCGGTGGGAAAATGACAAGGTTATGTTGTTGGCCTTCCGAGCAAACCATATGGTGTGTCGTGTGCTTGTTTGGGGGAACCAAGATGTATCATATGTCTTACCTCGCCATCATCAGCATCAAAGTTCTATCCTAACTGTATCAGTTCAGCTTGGACCACAATCCAGAGATAAAAAAAATCATTTAACAGATGTGACAGATTCTACTACCCTTAATTGATGCACCTGAGACTATACTTAATGGGCTACAGAGCTGTGTCTGGTTGTGCCAAACGAACAATGTGGAATATGACACTGAAGTGAAGTGGGACTGGGGGAGTTTTCTGATGTTGTCTTGAAAGTGAAAGGCTCAAGTTATACTTTGGGTCAGGTCTTTGTATGATTAGATTTCATCTGTCACTTGTTTTGAGAAAAGCCTGCATTATATATAGATCAGGGCATTTTGGCTACTCAAGTTGGGCAGCTTATGATAGTCATCTATTGAGACTTGTTGATCACAATTCTCAAAGAGTCCCTTCTCTTTTACATTCATCCCCTCTAGAATCAAACTCATTCAAAGGTCCCAGTGCCACAGTATTGCCTCTTGTGAAGAATGGAGATGCACTGCATGTGCTAGCTTACAAATACATGCACTTGAGCAAGGACCTGAACAGTATCAGGTGCAACTGCAGGCCCAGCTTTTTCTTCATTTTCCAAGGCCCCCCCCCCCAATTATGGACTTTCTTGCCTTCATTGCACTGTCTTCTTTACTTGCCTTCAATGCGGTTTGTTTCTATTATGCAACTTTTAGACAGTAGCAAACTGACATGGTAAAGGCTAGTCAGATCAAGACTACACCTTTCAAACCACTGGTTACTATAATGTTCAGCCATAAGGCTATACATTGATCTAAGTAGTATTTTGGACTCGTTCGTTCTCCTCTGTGGTAAGATAGTGTCATCTTGTTTTGAGGTGCTAATGACTGTAAGTATACTGGAAAATGATACGGTATATATGTTGTCCTAATCTCTCCCAACTGTGAGCACCAACTTTCCCTAGAACTGGAAGTCATTGAAGTGTAGCAGGTAAGCAGGGCAGTTGAACAGAGAGTGGATAACTTTGTGTAAATAAGTAACTCCGTGTTTCTGACCCCATTAAGATCTCTCTCAGATCTCCCCGCTAGATTTTGCTGACCTCATCTTGTCCACTTCTTCGTTCCCAATACTGCATTCCTTCTACTGTGGCAGGAAAGAAAAAAGTAGCTCATCCCTCTATACCTTTTCTCTCTGTTTATATAAAATATGTATACCTGTTACATACATATGTATACAAAGGCATAAATCACAAAAGAAATTACTCACCACCAAAAAAAAAAGAAAAAAGAAAAAGAAGCAAAGTACTATGTCTGAATGTAGCTGAGAACAGCTGCCAAGAACAGGAAGCCTGCACAGAGATTCCAGATATTTTGGCTGCCACGATCATTGCAGAGAGAAGCAGGTGGAGATGGGGAAGTCTGAGGAGATGAGAGAGAGAAGGGTAAGGGAGAGATGGGGCCCCAAAAGGCTGCACAAAGAGGTAATGCTCTTCCTTCCCCACCCCCACCTCACACTTGTCTTGTTTCTCCCCCCACTCCTTATATGTGCCTCCTCTTCTCCCAACCTCCTCTTTATTTCCCTTCCCTTCGGTTTTCTCAATAGCATGGTCTTTGATTGATGGGCTAATGTACCTCTTCTGCTAAAGGTTTTTGGACACCCTCCTCTAAATGTTACTCCTTTTCCCTGTTTTGGGTCTCACCTGTTCTTCCTGTGCTTGTGATTGTTCAAGCAAAAGGTTGTAAAAAGGTAAAAAACTTGCTTGGGTTTTTTCGGTGGGATATCTTGGGCTTGGGGTAGAGTTGGAACTGAGAAGAATGCCCTTATAGGGCCGGGTTGATTTGTTGTGTAAAAGGTGGCCTTTGTTACTGTGTTAGATAGAATAGGAGGGGGGAATGATTGGTTTTCTGTTTAGTTTGAACAGCATTCCTTGTCAATTATAGGAGAATGAGAGCCCATCATCTTTTCATGGATGTGTTTTGAATCATGCCTTGGCTTCAGGGTAAAATCTATATAAAATTATATGCTTTGCTTTGTTTTTTGAAGGCAATGGAAAATTCTATTGTTTCTTGGCACTGATCAATCATGAGGAGATAAAACCCATAAATATTTTATGTGCTTAGTAGTCCCTTGCTTTTGTCATTTGGTTTGCACTGTTGAGGAAGGTAAGCCCCACTATTATTATCAATCAGGAACAATCCCATGTCTAACACTCTAACCATAGCCTTTGGTTTGATGCCCTTAGGAGGAGAGGAGCAAGGTATAGTTCTTCTTTAGCCCTGGGACCCATCCTTTTTGATTTTTGTGCTGAGTGAAAAAACCCAATTCCTTGATCACTCAAAAACAAATGGTTACTTCAAGTAGTCATAGAACTGTATGTTTTGATAATGATGGATGCCAGATAAACTCTGTACGCCCTGTTTTCTTGCTTGTTCTTGGGTTATGAGAAATCACTATCATGTAGGCATTCTATAAGGAAATGCACCACTTCCCATTTTAGGAAGAAAGGTAGCAGATCTTTTCATGTAATTTTCTTTCACAACAAAGCTAGAAAGGGTGTGCATTCTACAACCTTGTTCTCAGCTTCATTATTTTGGTTTTGGTTTCAGGATCTCTTCTGGAGGACGTCTTGGTTATCAACTTGGGCCTTTGATGGTCTCAGCAGCCAGCACTCCTTTGAATGCGGCCAGGTTGGTTCCTAAGTTCTTCTTTCATGTGAATGTATATCATTTTGCTTAAATGTGTTAGTCTCTTCACGGGGATGGTTCAAAGTTTCTGCAGTACATGAAGTGGAAATCTCAGCACTTTATCTCACTCTGCATTATTTTGAACTAAACTACCTTTTCATCTCCCTTCTCCATTCCTGCATTTGTTTAATCCATCCATTTTTGCACCGTTTTCGTTCCCTTTATTGGTTCACAGTGGACATTTAAAGGTTACGGATAAACATTATAATGAACCTCTGACCATAGTATGAATTTCATGCAGGTACTTTCGAATCATGATTTTTTTCTTTAAATGTTGTACATCCACATCCCTAGCACACTTTATCTTTATGGTGCCAAAATTACTATCTAATTTGATCGAAATTTCTTTTCTTTAAACTTTCTAATTCCTAATTCATAGATCCAGCTTCTTCTGATGCTCTTTCAGGTCCCGGGTCTAATTTAGGTTTAACAGATCACAATAGCCATAGGCAGACAATGATTGGTGATCAGTTGCTTTCGACATTACAAGTAGAAACCATGAACAACCATTTTGTGACAAATAATGACCTGGACAATGATGAGGTACCATTTTCCTTAGATGTAGCACATAGTGAAAATATCACATTTAGTGGTTCCAATGGAATTAGCGAACCACGAGAACATTTCATGGGAACTTCACTGTCTGCCACTTCGTTGGCCAACCTCTTTTGTGCCACCACTTGTTTACAAGAAAATCTTATCAACATGAACACTGCTTCTGCTTCAATGTTACCTTCAGAAGAGATGAAAACTTCTGTTTCCAGTGATAGCTGTATAAACTCATCACTCACGGCGTCAGTAAATTGTGAATTTGGACCACCAGATAATACAGTTCTTCTGGCAGCCAAAAAAGATGACAAATTGAATAGGGAGTTGGAGTGGGCTTGGAATTATGATGAAGTTTTAGGCAATCAATTTCCTTCACGGAAGACAGTTAGCTCTGTTTGTCCATCCTATCATGTGATAGGAAGCTCAGAGTCTTCTTGGCACCAAAACCGATCGGATTTGAACTTCTGTCAACCTTTCTATAGCTGTCCGCCAAACAATGAGCTGTCTCTGAGTCTTGGGTTTTATGAGCCTTCTTTTATCAGCATGACTAGTATACCTGATCAGTGCTCTGAAGTAAGCTGCTCTGGTGTAAGCCGTGTTACCTCAAAAGATGGTGCATATCCATCTTCAACAGAATTTCAAGCTTGTTCTCCTCTGTTCCAGCATTCTTTTGATGATGTAACACTAGGAATGGGGCTTGGATCATGGCAAAGGCATCTTAACAATGAGGATATTTCTCTACTCCGCGGTTCTTCCAGGTCACTTCAGTTTTCTCATGTGCTAGTAGGATCAAGATATCTTCATGTGGCAAAACAAATACTTGCTGAAGTTGCCAGTTATGCACTTGAGGATTTAAATGTTACCGCTGACTCGCTTTGTGGAAATGAGGGAAGACCAAAGATGTCTTCTGCTTCAGGTTGCACTACAAAGGGAAATTCATCAGTATGTTCTGATGGCCTGCAAATTTCCACTGGAGAAATTAAATCTCAGGACAATATGGATGGTCAAAATTATCAAGATGCCAATACTAAGAAAAATGAGTTACTAACTATGCTCCACATGGTAAGTTGACCCTATTTTATACTCTCTGGAGTACTAGTTGACATTCTAAATGCTTATAGTTTCTATCCACCATGATAAGACTTTCTCTAGTTGCTTGAGAAATGTTATGAAGTCAATAGTATGCAACCGACCTTTTTGCTAGTGCTGCAATCAATTGTCAAAACCTTTACAGTATCTATCTTATTTGTTACCTTGAACTGTTTCCTTGTTCACTGCTTGGTAAACATGTAGAATTTGTAGATGCGTATACCTTGTTCTCTTCACGGTATTGTTATTAAAAACAAAAGTGCTGTGTAGAATCTTCTTTTAGAATGAATGCATGTGTCAAGATACTGGCCTCACTTTGACATTGCAGGTCGACCACAAGTACATTCAGTGTTTGGATCAGATCCGGAATGTCATAAATGAATTTCATAAAGCGACCGAGTTGGGCAGTTCCAACACTCATTTCCGGTTTGCTCATTATGCAATCTCTGGCGTCTATAAGAAGTTGAGAGAGAGGATTACTAGTCAAATTGTCTTAACTGCTCAACAACCAAGCACAGAGTACATGAGTGAGAACGAGAAAAGCTTTGAATCATCGTTTATCCAGAAACAATGGGCTTTGCAGCAGATAAAAAAGAATGAGCAGCAATCTTGGAGACCCCAAAGGGGTCTACCAGAAAAATCTGTCTCCGTTTTACGAGCATGGATGTTCCAGAACTTTCTTCACCCGTGAGTTGGTCAAGAAATTACTAGGATAGTTTTTAATTAAGAGTGAGTAACTAGCTCTTTGATTGTTGCATCTCTCATATGTCTTCAGGTACCCGAAAGACAGCGAGAAGCAGGTTCTTGCAGTAAAAAGTGGATTGACAAGGAGCCAGGTATTCAGAAATCTTGAACACATTCTTCTAAGTTCTAACCGTGGTCTAATTTAGTCAACACTCTTATAAGCACATCAGAGTGTGATTGCCCAGTATTCCTAATGTTCCCTATCACTTCAATAAAATTATGCACGTATGGACTCATATTTTCATGATTAGGTATCTAACTGGTTTATAAATGCTCGAGTACGTCTTTGGAAGCCGATGATTGAGGAGATGTACTCAGAACTCAACAGAAAGAACCGAAGCGAAGATGGATCAAGTGGCGAATGCAGAAGCCATGGAAATACTGGCAACCAGATATTCCAAATGAACTGAAGTGCATAGAATTTGTTCATCAGCATTAGCTCTATATATTTATCATGCTGATCAAGCAACATGATGATCCATGGCTACTTTGTGATCTAATACATTCAAGTGTGCTTTTCCTCCCATGATTAGATCAGTGAGCTGTTTGAGACAGGAGGATCCTTCGATGAGTAGCAGTAGCAATCTGTATGTGATCATCTTTTTTTTTTCTTTTTTTTATCAATAAAAAGCCCTTAGTTTATAAGCTACTCTTCCTCGATATATTTAGGCTAATTCTTTCAAGAAATAAGCTACAATTAGTCTAAATAATATGCATATTGCTCTTTGATAGAAAAAAATAATCTGTCAAATATTAATCTTAATAGTGTCTACCAAATTGCACTAACAAATTACAAATTACATATTACTGGTAAGTTAAGGAAGTATTCACACAATCTATAAGTATTTGTGAGAAGCAGTCTAAGAATTTGCCTTCACAGGAACTTTGTTATCTAAGAAAGGGAAAAAAATCTCTAATGGAAGATGTGAATATAAGGATCTTTTCACTATCTAAACTATCACATTTTTTTTATATCGAACTCATAAACTTTTTTTAATATATAATGACTCTTTAAACTATCAAATATTTTCTACGTCTGCTAGAAAATCATTGCGTACTAGAAAAAAATTTTAAAAATTATTATATACCTAAAAATAAAAAATAAAAAAGTTAAGGAGGTGAAAATAAAATAAAAGTGTGCCTGTGATATAATGATAATAGTACCTATTAGAATCAATGCTTCAATACAGACTGTTCACTGAAAATAAAATACTATCTTTGAGGAAGTTTAACATTGTTATTTTCCCTCTCTCTTCTCCATTTCTTTCCCTTCGATATAAACTAGCTGTTCTGCTGTGATTGCATGCCAAGATTTTTTACTCATAGTTTGACCAGTATTCTGCAACGAGGTTAGAGAAGGCGGAGTTTTTGTTTTCCATCAGATTTGAAGGCTTGTCGTACTCCACAAGTTCCCCTGCAAGCAAGAAAGAAAGCATGAAGTGGTTCAATTTATTTTTTTAAAACAATTTCAATCGAGAAGGCACCAAACGTTTGAGCCTATGTAAGTGGATCTTACCAAAAGACAGGACCATGACCATGTCACTATCAGTGACAGTTGGTACTCTGTGAGCTATGGTTATAACTGTGCAGCTGGAGAATTCCTTCCTGATAACTCTCTGCAGGATAGCATCTGTGGCAGAGTCGATTGAAGCAGTTGCTTCATCAAGAACTAGAATTCTGTTCTTACGGAGGAGAACACGGCCAAGACAAAAGAGCTGGCGCTGCCCCGCGCTCCAGTTTTCGCCGTCGTCGCTCACTGCCATGTGGAACAATCAAAGAGTCATGTACAGAATTATGCAGGCTTTAGAAAATCATGACTTCCATTTTTATCAGATGAACTCACTCACCTGGCGAATCGAGAAGAGCAGGAAGACTGCTAATGGTGCTCTTCAATTGGCACTTCTCTAGAGCCTGTAATTGAAAAAAGAAAAGGGCAATTCACTGGGAAGTTAAATGCATAGAGTAGAAAGTTTTCTATAGAGTAGCACATTTGTATGACCTTCCAATTTGTAATTAACCTCAAGCTTTAATGAAGTTGGATGATCTAGTACTAACCTCCCAAATTGCACTGTCTGTGTACAGGCCCAGCGGATCCAAATTACTGCGAACGCTGCCCCTGAAAAGAGTTGCCTCTTGAGGGATAATACTTAGTTTCGTTCTTAGATCCTTCAAGCCAATGGTGCTTATGTCAAGATTATCAATCAGAATTCTCCCGTCAGCAGGTTCTATCAAACGAAATAAAGTACTAAGTAAAGTCGTTTTTCCGCTTCCAGTTCTTCCAACTACCCCGACCTTCTTCCCTGCTGTAAAAGTGCAAGTGATTCCTTTGAGAACAAAGGGAGCAGTTGGACGATATTTCACCTGATCATCAGCATGCGTATTACCGTGAGTATTAATCAAATAATCAACTACGCAAATATTATCAATTAGCCACTGTATTTTACAGAAATGGTGCAAAATACTTGTATTAGAAGAAGATTGCAGTTGTGGTGTATTATGCACATATGCTATTGCAGAAGTTCAAATAAGCATTTTGTTTCAGTCCTCACTTTCAGATTTTCCAAATCTATCCTTCCTTCAGAAGGCCATGAAGGTGGAGGCCTTCTTCCAGTGAGCACAGCAGCAGGCTCTGGTGGAATATGCATAAATTGTTTGATTCTCTCAACTGAGATTATGTAAGTCTCCAGGTTGGAGTAGAATCGAGTCGCAAAAACTTGCGCAGAGGAAAGTGTTAGAGCATAGGAAAGACAGAGACCTAGAAAACCTGAAACACATCCAAAGAAAATCATGTGATTAAACTTCAAAACAAAGTAGAAGAGCAAAGCAGCAGCACATATGTTAAATCTGATTCTGATATACCTGGAGTAACAACTCCCTTGCCAACAAAAACAAGTAAAATAGATGAAGTAACTATGATAAAAATTTGGAGCACTTCCACTCTTAGGAGCACCCATTCCAATGCAGCAATTGTATGGAAGAACAATGTGGCATCAGTGTCGATGAGCTGCAAGTTGTTTTTGATGAATCTCTCTTTCATTGCATAAGCTCGTATAGTAATCACACCAAGCAATGACTCTGCTGCATAGTTCATAACAGGTGCTTTTGTTGTTCCATTGATTCTTACAAGCTCCCTCGCAGAGGCTAAGTAATACCTCTTTCAAGATACAAATATATTTGAGTGAAATATAGCAGTCATTAGCTTTATTAGTCTAGGAAATGTAACCTATGAGTATATAATCTATTCTGTCACTTACCTGGATGCGCAGAATTATGATTATTGCTGGAACTGCTACAATAAGCACTTGCCATGTAACTGTAACCATAACTATTATACTTGCTGCAATCTCTATAGAACCAGACAGCACAAAGGCAAGGGCGTAAGGTATATCAAAGTCCAAAATACTCATATCAGAAGATGCCTGCAGTGCATAATACTCAAGATGACATATCTAATGTTCAAGCCCTATGAAAAATAAATTCAGGACAGATAACCTAATTTTTTTAGATAGCAACATATAACATAATGTTGTGCTGGTTAATGAGACAAAAGGAAAGAATACCCGAGTTAAAATTCTTCCTGTGGGAGTGGAATCAAAGAATAACATGGGAGCCTTAAACACTGAATCCATGAAACCGGAGAAGAATGCCTTGGAGGCCTTCAATCCAAGATGAGCTGCCAGCAAACTCCTTATATAAGCCAAAAGGCAGCTAGTGGCTGAAGTTATTACATAAACTCCGACCACAACTCCAGCAGCAAAGTGGTGCATCTGAACAGAAGCTGCCAACCAATAGGTTCCTAGAGTTTGCAGAATGACAAAAGAAGACTGTGCACATACAATCAAACCAAGAAGCAATGAACCCCTTGAAACATTGAAATAATCTTTATACGGTTTCAATCCAAGATCTCCTATCTCCCTCCTTTCATCCTCTGTGAGCTGAACTTCTGAGAAGCCCTTAGCTGAAATTTCACCCTCGTTGTTCTGCTTTACAGGCGGCCGCAATTCATCCTGAAACACTTCTTGCGTTTCACTTTGCTTTTCTTGATTTGGAGAATCTAATATTGTTATTGAAGATTTATGAGCATTAACTAGTTGTTCAAATGCTGTCCCAGATTTCAGAAGTTCTTCATAGGTTCCTGCTTGTGTCACTTGTCCATTTTCCATGACCTACAGAAACGTGCCTCTAAACTCAGTCAATATATTATGCTAGTTAATGAATCATTCAAAAGGAAGCTTACTTACCAAAATTTTGTCAGCTTTAGTAAGGAACTCAACTTGATGCGTCACAAGAATGACAGTCTTCTTTTCTAGAGCAGTCATGACACAGTCCTGCAATAAGTTATTGGTCAGTCAACTATCCACACCACTCAAGTTGAGATGAAATTCAGTAACATAAATCCTTCTGTGCATCAGAAAATATGGTTTACACACATGAAAAAGGATTGCAGCAGTATGTGCATCTACTGCACTAAAGGGGTCATCTAGGAGATAGGTGTCTGCATCGTTGTAAACTGCTCTTGCAAGCTGAATTCTTTGCTTCTGTCCTCCACTCATGTTCAGTCCTCTCTGACCTATCTCCATAAGGTCTTCATGGACAAAGGTTTCAATGTCCTTGTCCAAAGCACAAGATTTAATGACCTCCTTGTAGCGTGCCATGTTCATGGGCTTACCAAAAAGTATGTTGTCACGAATTGTTCCGCTTTGGATCCAAGATGTCTGCGCAACATATGCGATAGAGCCAGACACATGAACCTAGAAACACAAGGACATCATATTAAGGTTATCAAAGAAATACATCTAACAACGCACAAGAAAAGAATAATTGAGTGATGAGCATTGCTTATTTATTTTTCTTACAGATCCTGATATTCTAGGTATCTCCCCGAGTATAGCATACAACAATGATGATTTTCCAGCACCAACAGGTCCACAGATAGCAACCTTCTCACCCCTGTTTATGCACAAATTGATATTATCTAAAGTTGGAAGAGATGTGCAAGGCACCCAATTGAAGATACCATTACACACTTCAACACTCAGGTCTGAATCCTGCAGAGGGATCCTTTTAACATCTTCTTCATTAAACTCATCTTCTAACAGGAACATGCCTACACGATCTAGTGATACCTTGGCTTGGATCATTACAGATAATACTTCAGGGAGCATTCTCATCGGCTCTGATATAACTCTTAATGTCGCAAGAATTGTGAAAATAACACTAGCATCCAAAGGAGCAGTACCCATAACTGCTGTTCCAGCAAATATTACAGCTGAAACAAATGTAGGAGCCATCCAATATAAGGCACTTCCGTAGGCCTTCTTAATCTGTGTCTGTCCCAACCACTTCATTTCGGCATCTCTGAGGGTCTCGATTGCTTTTCTGAATTGTTCCTCCCATGACTGCAACTTGATGATCTTCATATTGTTCAAGACTTCAGATGTAGCTCTTTGTCTTTCATCTTGTGCAAACATGAACTTTGATTGGTAATGCTGCAACATCTTTGCAAAGGGAACATTGAGGATTCCGCATATGACAAGAGGAACTAAACCTGGAAGAGCCCCCAAACCCACACTCCAAAAGAGTAGGACTATAGCTAGGATCAATTGCAATGGTTGACTCCATGCAAGGTGAAGCCAGAACGGGAACTCCCCAAGTCTATAGGCATCAACTGCAATGTAGTTAACAATCTCTCCAGTAGAATGATTTCTCCTTCCCTGACTGGAAAGCTTTAACTGCTTCTGAAAGACGGCCGCCATAAGAGCGGAGCGCATCCTCATTCCTAACCTCCTTGAACCAAAAAACCAATGCCTTTGAGACAAGGATTCAACAAGTTTCATAACTACCAAGAAACCTATTAACAAGATACCCATGTTGATCTCTCTCTCCTTGCGATAAGAGTATGACACAAATGAATAAAGCAGTATAGGTGAAGCCCCAAAGGATAACGTCCTTAGCAGTGTATATAGACCTGTCAACAAGAGCTCCTTCATGTAACACTTAGCAAGCACATAGGTAACCAAGTTACTACTACTCCTTGCTTTCTCTTCTCCTTGAAGATCCCATTCTCTTAGAAAGGTTTGACAAGCTTGCAGTGCGCCATCTTCGGTATCCACGGGAGGTATGTCATTGAGATCCAACGGTTTTGAATTACCTAGTCTCAGTAATGGATTTATCCAAGAAAATGTCACGAAACTAAACGAACCGGCTTTGCTAAACCCTGTTTGCTTCGCACTTTGTGTGCTTAACAAGGGTTCAGATAAGCCATCACTTGCAAGGTTCAGATGGAGGAGATTGTTTCTATCCAAAGTGAAAGAGTACAAGGCAAGCAAGAAGCTCATAAGCCATGATATCGTCTCAAGAACCGAAAGGCTATAAGAATTCACCACAATTTCCAAATTATATGCAGAAATGAGAACCAAGAATGAGGCCAACCATAGTCGAACTAAAGCAGCAACCCATTTGGTGGGCTGAAGGTTGAGTGAAACTGATAGAACTACCCAAACCAATCCTCTAATAAAGCATGTCATCCATTCAGCACTATATAAAGTCCATACTCCAACACCAACATATGCAATGCCGATGGCTGCAGTACAAACTGAAGCAATAATATTTCCCCAATAGAGATTCCTACTTCGGTTGATACTATATCCTATTCTGAAAGCAGCTATCACTAAGCTGAAGAAATACACGACAAGAAACAAAAGATTGATGAGATCTATCAAACTTCTCTGGGTGCATAGCGATCCCAAATCGAACTCGCCCTCACATATCCAAAAGGACCAACCTGCCATGTTAAGCAACAAGCAAACAAGATCAAGAATTTTAAGACCCACATCAACGTAATTGAAGAAAACAAAATCCGCACGAGAGATGATGTGGGTAACGGCTACCTCTGTTTCCTTCTTCCATTACTACTGGAACAAAAAGAAAAGAAAATAGAACTGGGTCTCTTGGATCACCTTGCATTTGCTTGAAGGATCTAGTTCTTTTTAAGAGCGTTTTCTCGTCTGTCGTTTTGCATGTCGCCTGATTCGAAGAGCTGGAAAGGCCGTGGAAGATCGCTACTCACTCATTGTCTTCTGTTTCTTTTTTTTTTAATTTTAATTTTAATTTGTGCCGTAGATCGAACTTATTTATTGTTCATCTCACTTGCTCACGATGTATTTGTTTTTTATACCAAGTTGCAGGACAATGTTATGACAAGTGAAGCCGCAGATGGTTGATTTCTTAAAGGAGGTCCTTTTCTTCTTCTCGTTCTTTTTGTCTTGTATGATAGTTTTTCTGACGCATATGCTTTACTTTTTGAGGACTAAGGATACGACTTTGACACCGACCTGTGTCGCTGGGACTTTTGGCTTCTTGGCTATAAAATAATGAGCAGTTAAGATAATTTCGCAGGAGTACTTTATTATAAAATTAGACCGCAAGTAAATAAAGAACGAATAATGACAGGTTTAATACAATTAATTTGCACACGAACAGCTCCCAAGGCACTGCCCTCTCTACGCTTAGCAGTTTCCACGTGTTTGTAAGACATGATAATAAAAAATGGCATATTCGCATGTAGCACATTATTTAGTGGAAATGTGCCCAACTAACTATCTGGGCTCGAAGATTTTACTGTTGTTAGTCGTTTGATTTCTTATTTATGCCTCTAGTAAGGATTTTAGAGTGACTAAAGGGCCTGTTTACTTCTAGAATAGGTTAAATGCTAGTATAAATATGCTAATTTAATTACTTGCGTAAGAGAGTTTGCTTTAGTATATATTACTGTGATTTTTAAAACTAGTTTATTAATATGTAATTAATTACATTTGATATTATAAAATTATAATAATAATTTGGTAAATAATTAAAATATATCTTATAAGGAAAGGACGAGGAAATAAAAAAGAAGAAAGAATATTTAAAATAATGATGAATTAAAATGACATTTTCAAAGGTAAAATAATAAGTATAAAAGAATTGGCAGAAAAATAAAAAAAAAATAGGATACGAAAAATTGGTACATGACTCTTTACACGTTAGTATGATAAGAGTTAATGAGATTTTCTTATTCCGAAACTGTGTTAATTATCTCATTTAATACTCTGCATATTCATAATTTTATATTTCACACCCAAATCTATTTAGTATTCAAACATCATAACTTCTGGTTTTTGTCCTCCAAAACATATATATATATATATGTATATATAAGAAAAATACTATCACAGCATATTAACGAAAAATCGAGTTTGCCTAACCAAGTGAATCTTATTCGGCAGAATGAAGTTCAACACGAGACTCTTAACATTTAAATATAAAAACGGTCGGGTTACTCCTGGAGCAGAGAGTTCTGTTAGATCATTTAATTCTTTAGGCAAAACTGAAAATGGCTTCACAGAGGAAAAATAACATGAAAAAAGGATACTAAAAATGTCCAAAATGAATCCCGTAATCTGGCTACTGCTGCCTTGAACAACGGTAACCAGCAAATAGCATGCTGTAATACATGATTCAAGGTACGAGGAGATAGATGCCACCGCAATCAAGCAAATTCAATCTAGCATATGACAGTAGACAAACATAAATTAGGCAAGTGGATTCGCTTACACATAGGAAGCATGATATAATACGGAATCCTGGCAAGTTTCTTAAACTTAGAAAGATGGAATTTGAAATAAAGGCAGAGGGAGACGGACACAAAGGGTCTGCAGCACAAGTACTCTTCTACTTTCCACCGAGTGTGGGGAATTGACCAGGATCTTCAATTGAAGGAGTAACATAGTTGCCAGTGCTCCCACCACCAAAACCACCTCTGTATGATCCGCGATCACCTCGACCCCTACCACGGCCACGCCCTCCAGGATTGTAATATCTTTCTCCTTCCGCAGGCTTCAGAAACTCATTGATACTCAGAGACTGTAAAGCGAAGAAAAGAAAGTCTATCAATTACAAGTATAATGGGAATAAGGATTTCTATAGACCACTAAGATAGCGTACCTTTTTGGACCGTTCGTCCCTCTCATTGTCTCTTTTCTTCCCAATATCCTTGTCAGAACCCTAATCGGATCATTGTTTTCTTAGAGCAGCATTTAGACCTTACTCCAATAAATAAAAGAATCAACCTGATTGAAAGCTTACTAATTTAATGAAGATCTCATCACTCCCTTTCTTGATGGAAAGCAGCTTCATAGACTCAAACTCCTTGTCTAACTCAACCTTCCTCTCTTCGGCCTTAGTTGCAAGTAATGCCTTCCGTTTTTCCTCTCTTATTTTCTCATACTCTTCTAGAGTCATTTCCTGTTTAAGCCAGTAAGAAATCAATAAAGCATACAAGAAACATCATACTAGAAAACAATAAAAAAGGAACTTTTGAGATGAAAGGAAAGCACAGTCAAGTGAAAATTAACTAGCAGAATGTCAGAATGATTTGATCAAAGCAGCTTAAAATTTTAACTTCTAATAGTTTCTACTCTAGAATCTTTTCCTATAAGCCAATTTATGAAGATGGTAAAGCATGTCTAGAAAACCACCCAAGGAGAAGGAAAGAGAAAAAGGGAACTTGGGGACTGCTCATCAAATAAAAGTAATGTAGAGGCCAAGGAGAATGTCATACTGCTTTAACCTAAGGAATGGATACAAGAAACCTAATAACTTCAAATAATTATAGGAACGATATACAGACTATAAAATAATTTGCTTGGGTGCGCTTTTTATTTGAGAGAAAACAAAGCTCTCATTTTTTGTTGAGTAATCGTTCAAGTCTTGAATGAGCCCTCCAAAGGTTATAGACGATTTTTTGTTTGATGTCTCTGAGCTGTACATCTTGTCTTACTCTGGCCATTGAATCAAATTAAACCTTAATGAATAACTAATTGAATTCTCTCCTTTAAGTCATCGTAGTATAAAAAAAGTACTAGTGAGGAAATGAAAACTATTCACCAAAATTATATCAGACTTAACAGCAAAATGTAATTGCATGAGAAAAAAATGCCTATAAATTTTCAAAGCCCTTCCACCAAGCAACTATTAGGATGCCTAGTTGAAAATGTCAAGACAGGGCTGTTGGAGGAGCTCAATATACGCCTGCAACGGAACCAAGAGTAGCATAAAAGTGCCATCCAGTTCTCTCAAAGGCGACTGAAAAGAACTTGACACCATTCCAGCTCAATAAAATCACAGTGGTGCCTAAATACCGAGTCACAAGTGCCTTCCATACTTTGATTGACAGCTGAAAATTTCTGCCAAAGTTGCAGAAGCTAACTAGTAGGGTAGGCTGATTGGAAAAAAACCATGAACGGACAGTAGTAGCAGAAGAATTTAATACTATCTAGACCAATATTCATTTACCTTAGTCTAGGCGAATTATGACAAATCACCAGTTAAAAATATGAACAAAGCTTAAGAAAACTTAACTAACTACAGGTACAATCAGAGCAAATGCTCAACATGTCCAAGAAACATCATAAAGATAATAAGAATCAAGCAGGCATAGGGAAGATTGTATTCTGTTGACCATAAAGTTGTGAATTTCAGAAAGGCCAGAGGATGAGGGAGAAATTGTAGGGCCAAAATAGGTAAGGTCATCTGTTTGCATTCTCTTAAATAGGAAGGACTGAAGAGCATAGAAAAACCTATTTCTTGCCCTCTAGTGGCGAAAGGTCAACTGGTTTGCTGCTTGCAAGTTTTTCCATTTACATAGTAAATTTAATATATAGGGGACAAGATCACAACATTTTACTAAAATTATTTGTAAGAATCAGTGGCACAGTGATGAGCCATACATATATGTGCAACTGCCCACCTTAACATGCTCTCCTTTATGGTCCAATATTGACTCCATGAAGAAGTTTACGTGCCTATTCATGACAAAGTCACACTAAATCTTCATTGGATTATACTCCTTAGTGTTAGCATCAGACAAGTGGCGAGACACTGGTGATCAGAGTTTTATTCGAGCCACCACATAGAGCAGCCATTATTGAGCAGTTGGTGGAGACAACCATATCCACTTGATAGGAGAGGTGATTAAGATAATTCCAAAGAAAGCACCTACCTTATCCTTAGTAGAAGATGTAGCAACCATTGTAAAAGGGATGAACAAGACCATTAACTGACAAAGTATACCTTTTCCTCTGGTTCTTTCTCCTCTTGTTCATTTCCTTGACCCTCCTTGTCCTTATTCCCTTCAGATTGTGGCACATCTTCTTGCTCTGCCGGCTTTTCAGGGTTCAATGCTTTCTCATTGGTGACCACATTTTCATCAGTTACCCTACTCTCAAACAAATACGGAGATCAGCAAAGAATCGCATCCCAACAAATGCACAAAGCAAACAATACAATGTAAGACGAAGAAAAACTTAACTGAGCAAGAACATCATCATCTGTGGTTCCCCAGTTTCCTCGTCCTGCACCATCACGTTTAACTTCGTATCCACGGCCAGTTCCGCTACGCCTCTCGTACGCCCTCCGTTGGGGGCGTTCTGAGTCACCCCCGGCTTCTCCATTGCCATACCCACCACGCCGACCACCACGGTACGATGGCCTTTGCGAGGCATAACCTCCGCGTTCTCTGTCAGATGGCCGGCGAGCATCTAACTCCTCGCCACCACCTCCTCCACCAAAGTTACCAGTAAATCCATTAGCATCCCCATTTGCAAAATCTCTATTTGGTCCGGTCCCACCTCCTCGCCCACCCCTACCACGAAAAGGGCCACCTCGGCCGCCAACGCCCCGAGCTGGTGCAGCAGTGTTCTTCGCCTCCCTCACTAGAAAACACGTCTCAGCATAAGAATAGCAAATATTACAAGAAAAACAAAGTTAATGCAAGTTTCATCTAAAAACGTCTCTTGAACTAGGGTCCAACATCAATTTTCCATACAATAACTCAAAAAAAAATCTGGGAAACAAATATTCGAACCAGCTTGCTGAGGAGGGACCGGCTTCGCAGGCAGCTTCGCCGCAGTGGCGGCTGGAGCGGCAGCGACAGAATTCTTGGCGGCGATTTTTTGCTGGTGAGTCGCAATAAGATGCGAGGGATCGTCGTTCTCGTCATCTCCGAGGAGATCAAAAGGGTTCACGGTGGCCATCTCCGCGAGGGGAGGGGTCGGAGGTGGGATCGGAAGTGTTTGCGTTAAACTCTAGCAGTAGGCGATTGTACTGGACGAATCGAACTCCATGGAAACCCCAAAGAAGGAAAAGAGTGGAGGAAGCTGTTTTGGAATCGAAGAAAGCTAGGGTTTAGGATGGCTGCGGAAGTGTTGACGAAGAACCCTAATTGCGCTCCCACATATGAATAACGAAACCATATATAAAGAGAAACCTAATCGCCTTGCGGCTACGCCGCGCCCCCAGTAATAACTTGGATAACTGAAATGTCAGTTTGAGACGTCACATAGATTCTTATCTACAGAAATGCCATTAAGATACAGGAATATACTAACCCGGCTGTCCCCTGTTTCGCTAACGAAGAAATAGCTGCACATTATGTGTCGGTGAGTGATACGTGTCGGTTGATCGACTGCCAGATGCCCGCCAGCTTACTGTACGGTCGAACGAACGCCGTCGATTGAAATAGGGTAAAATCAGTTCTTTTCGCTAGAATTTACAGAGTTGTTGGGGAATTACATTTTGTTCCGGGATTAGAGTTTTTGACCTTCTTTAGGGTCTAATTTACTGTAGCCCTAACAAAATTACTAAACTAATCAACAGTTTTAAAAATACCAATAAGTTCAGTATTTTTAGCCCTTAGCAATTTTTTTCTTTAATGACTGAAAAATTAAGTTAAAAAATTTATATACATAAAATACTTATCATTTTAGAACCAGATAAAAATACTGAACTATTATACTTAAAATAAAATACTGATTAATTTAATATTTTTATTATGAATACAATAAATTAGACTATATTTACTAGTAAGTTTGAGAAGTCGACTATTTCCATAAAAATAAATTAGAACGAGTCAAACACTCCCAAGATTAAGCCTAAATTCATTTTATTCAAAATTATGTCTTTCTACCCTTAATACTTAATATTATATCCAAACTGAAATCTTATTTTTTTGTATTATACTTAACTAAATCACACATCTAATTTAAAAATACTTAGAGACAAAGTTGTAAAAAAACTTAATAAACTTTTAAATACATCTAAAATAATATTAATTAAATTCAAATAATAAACATATATTTGTTTAATATATTTATAATATATTTGTCCTCTAAAATTCAACCAGTATTATATTATTTTAGACATGTTATAAAATTTATCTCATCCTCTACAAATTTGTATCTAACAAGTATTTTTAAATTCGACCACCAAATATATTATAATCTAGACTACATGAGAGTAAAATGACAAAAATTAAACTATAGAATACTAAATTAAATTTAAGTCCAGCCAAGAAAGGTAAAATGTAAATTCCCCAAAGTTTCTTGTTTGACTGTTCGTTACCGTTATTGCAAGCAATTCCCAATGGATAGGCCATCTGGGCACAAGGGTCGGTTACCCAATCTTTTAGCAAAGGGCTGATCTTTTAAACTAGTCCAATCTTGATCAACCACCGATGAAACAAGAAATCACACAGCATAACAGCACTAGGTGTAAAAGACAACAAATTGATAGGCGCGGGATATTAGCAACCCTTAGAAGAATGAAGGACAAAAATCATGCCAACCACTAATGATTCCTAAACATGCGAGTTTAAATAAATTCTATATTCGTTGAAATAATAAAAAGGATTTGAAACTTTATACAAGAAAACAACATCAAAATATAAATACCTAGTTAACCATACAGTTGAACTGTGCCAAGTTGATTGGCATGCAATAAGCAGATACCACAGCATGGATCTTCGGAGATAAAATTAACCTTTCCTCATTTTAGACCTTGCATATCTGCAGGAGGCTTGGTCAAGAAAATCTCGAGGCAAAACAAAAGGTATGTTAAAACGGAGTGAAGAAAAATTTGTGATCCAGAGGTGTATATTGATGAGCAGATTAGTAGTGCATGAAAGCTTCACAAGATAAACTATTTTAAGAAGGAGAAATGGCAGGATACTCCAAATGCATTCCACCCCGATCAGAAGAATTCAGCAGAGTCCCTTGGAGCCTATTCATAGCTGTGGTGGAGGACTCAATGTCCTGCCATTCAACTTTCTGCTGTTAGTAGATGATCATTTGAAGTGCAACTATAGGAAGTGGTCAAATTGTGGTCTCTCAATGACCTACAATGATCACAGAATCATAAAACAATTATCATATTTAGGCAAGCTTGACACAGAAAATAAATCAATAAGGACTCATACATCAAGGAATCTGACATGCCATAGATCATTCTGCAATACCGTTTGAAAATTGGACAAGAATTGGCAGAACCTGTAACTTTTAATTCTGTATGAAGCAAGTTTATGAGAAAACAATCAAACAGAATAGGTCCACTGCCTTTATGTACAAAACCAATGTCTACAGTTGATTCCCTACCAGCAAATAAGCTCACCAAAAAGGAAGAAGTCAAACTGAGTACTTAGCCCCTCTACAATCTATTGTCTTTGTGTTCTTTCTAAAATTATGGAAAATTGACTGCAATTCTCATGCATCAGAATTTTCTCAGATCAATTAGATACTTTAGTTACATCTTTAAGTTGAAGCAGGACAAAATGCAAAAACAACACATGATGAACACTACATTCTTAGAGGTCTTAATATATAAGGTGGCAGATTAGCATGCATAAAAAGCAATTGCATCATATTAGCCATGCAAAATAGGTGTCAGTGTGAAGCCTCAAACCAATCCAACATCCTCCCATGGTAACCCTCCAACCACAGTTGCTTACACCCAAATAGAGCAGATGACATGTAGAAGTGGCTGTTCGAGAGGACAGGTAAGTATAAAACTCAAGAGAACATAATGGTAGTGAACGGCATACATACCGTAAAATCAGCAAAAGCAACAGGCATCCCTCCTCTTCCTCGCACTTTAAGTACATGGAAACCAGAGAATCTAGAGACAAGTTCAACAAGTTGTTTGCCAAACGAGCAACTAAAACTCCCCTTCATGAGAAAAGTTAATGAGAAGACCAAACTTACTTCGACAAAACTTGCTTTAGTTCTTCTTCGGTGCAAGTAGGTCCTAGATTTGCAATAAATAAAGTAGAACAAGGTGGAATGCCCTCTGATAAAGATTTCTCTGGCTGCTCCTGTAACATTACCCACAGTAGCAAACATATATAAGGACAATAGAAGAATATTTAAGGTTTTGGTTGGGAAAAACAGAAATTTAACAGTGTAATTAGAAAAGCCAGTTTGTAAAGTTCCATCAGTTATAGTTCATTAGTTGAATAAACATGGCAAGTTTGAGTGTAACTCAGCTACATATATCACAGTGGTTAAGCAATGATTTTACACTCTAGCTGGCAACTTACATTTGAAGTAGCTTGTCTCTTATCCAGCTTAGCACCAGTTTCTCCACTGTTTATCACAAAAGACATGAGATAATTAACAAGTGTAACAGTAAAAAATAAGAAGCTCAAAAGGAGGATAGTTTTCATTTATATCTGTGTGATCACGTAGGACGAGACCATGAAGTTAAACAAAATATCCCAATTAATTAATATGTGCATTCTGAAGTGCATGTCAACCTCTGTTTTGCAGCTAAAGCACCCTTGTCGCTGGGACTATCATTTTCTGTGTCCGATGGTTCATCAGATCCACCATCTCCTGAAGGTGCAGATGTGCCAAAAACATGTGCAAGTGAGATGTAGGTACAATTTCCCGTGATAGTGCCTTTAGTGAACTCAGACTGCGCAATACTCAGTTGAATTCATGTGAACTTCACAACAAAACAAACTAGAAAAACCATTGAATCACACAGTTTTTCCTCAAGGAAACAGATTTATTACATCTACAAAAGTGTGAAGTGATGCTTTTTATCAAACTTTGAGAAATGAACATTACCATCATTGCTCCATGCATCTTCCTCGTCGTTCATCACTTTGGCTCGCTTATCAATCACTATATAGGCTCCACTTCCTATACAAACAAATGTCAACCTTTGCTTACCAGCATTCAGGAAACAATATTTGTCAAAAGGAAAAGTGTATGAACATCTCACTAACATATTCAAAAAGAATAATATTGAATAACATATAATATGGTACCATGTGGTCGTCTCCGAGAATTTGACCTAGCTAGTTCAATATGAAGAGTAGATCCTATCTCGGGGTCAAAAACAACTCCCTGACACCAAAAAGAAAATGATATAAAACAACAGTAAAGATCAATATCAATCATATTCAAAACCTGATTACTTGGCATGCATAAATGCTAAAAATGTTAGAAACAAATGAAGAATCTTTTAGTTGGCTGGTTTATGGTCACAAGCTAAAGGAAAGCTAAAGCCTCCTTTGGTTGAAGAATAAGGTAATTCATGGATAGTGTTATACTCATTTTTTATCCATGATATAGAGAACTATAATTTTTATGTTTGGTTGCAATAGTCGTCACCAGTCATATATTCTTAAATAAAGATCAAGGGTCTCGTATCCATAGTATCAGTAATACTATTGGAATGCTGGTATTAGTTATATTAGATTTGGTGATGTTTGACTACAAACCATGAATAAGGCATCCATAATTTATGGATGAGATTCCCATATTCTTCAATCAAATGGAGCCTAAAGGTTTTGAAGATCAAACACATCAAAGGACAAAGTAATGCCGGAGATAGTTCCTTTTCTTAGTTGCTCCATGCCTTCGCCATGAAGTACTATCTGCAACTAGATTAAAAGCCTATGCACTTGGAAGACAAAGTATGAAAGTACCATTGATTTTTTATCAATGGCAAAGATATTCACCCTAAAAGGAAAAATACAGATGTTCAATTATGCTTTGTTGGTTAGTATCAATGACAACATGTGTTTACCCATATACACTGTTTTGGAAATTACAATTTGGACATGCATGTACAGTGACGTGCTACTTCAACCAAGGAGACAATAGAACTCAGATCAGTTTAGATAAGGTATTGAAGTATATGTGATGCAAACTTGATTTATTCACTATTTGACAATGTAACATTCAGTAGTTTGAAAGAAAAGTGAAGCTAAAAAATGAAAAATATCTCATGCAATTCCATTATTCTACTGTTTAGATATCAATTTGCAAAATATTACTAGATATATAATGATTACAACGAAATAGCTTCCAGTATTAACAAGGTGCAGTAATTAGCATTAAAATATATTTGTAACTCCATAGGGGCATACAGGCACATGTTAACAGTAGGCCAATATGATGTAAGTAAATTGAACCAGGAAAGTAACATTCTCGCTGTAGACATAATAAACGACACGGTGATCGAACTAATTAAAAGCGAGACGCAGAGAAAAATAAAAGAAGAAAAGATTTCAGAAATATAGTAGAGAAGAAAACAACATCATCAAAAGCTGGCGAAGATAATACATCAGAACTCACATTTAACGCGTTCATAGCTGCCATTGCCGCCTGATGATTGAAGAATGTCGCAAAGGCAACGACCTACGATAACAGAAATAAAACCCTAATAGCACGAGATCTTGGGATCCAATCAAAGAGGAAACTCCAAATAACGGATCAAGAACCCTAGCTCTAACACCAAAAGGACGAATAAGGATGAGGGAATCGAGAACCTGGTTACCCCGCCCAGTGTACTTGAGCTGGCAAGAGTCGAAGCCATGGCGGCGGCGGAAAAGGTTGTGGATCTCGCGGGGTTTGACATCGTCGGGTAAGCCGGACAAGAAGAGGGTTTTGATCCTCTGCTGCTCCGGGTCAGGATGGACGACGGGGATCGGCGGCGCCGGCGTCCGTGCCGGCGCCGGAGCGGGGGCTGGTGCGTAGTGGTGATAGGGTTGGAGGTAGTAAGGGTTATGGAAGCCGGAGGACTCGACGAGAACGGTAGCAGGAGGAACTCCGGCAACCGCCGTCGCCGCCGGTGAATGGAGGTGCGGTTGGGGATAGGGAAGAGGATTTAGGGAAGGTGAAGGGTTCATGTCGTAGGAGCGCGAGGGGTGATAGGGTTGCGCCGCCATGGGATACACGGCGAGGTGCACAGGCTGGGTTCGAACCCAATACCGATCTGGGCTTAAAGGTCCTGAGTTAGGATCCGACCCGATTCACCCGCGCCATTAGACTCCGGAATAATGCCAGATACATATGACTTGTTCTTAACAACTGGGCCCAAACGTGGCCCAATAAGGCCTATTAAACTGGAGATGTTATTGGATCAAGAGAGTTCGTGGACCATTTTGGATTTATCCACTTTCCTTTGTAATATTCTATAAAAGTCCTCGTCGATATGCCCATTTGCCCAACTTATCCGTATCCATTTGTCTAGTTCGTAAAAAGAAAAGAAAAGTAGGCGTCCTAACATTTATCTTTTTAGCCCCTACCTTAGTTTGGAATACTATATTAAGTAACCAGTTGATTAAAAAAGAAACCATCTAGCTTCCCATAGTTTACCTTATATTTATAATTATCATGGTAGGATAAGAGAGAATCCGGGATAGCATAAACTAATAAGCCTCGACAAAAATTGTCATCCCATTATTCGCCACACATGAGCCCACGATGCTTCGAGATTAGATTAAGCGATTAAGTACACGATAAACGAGGATTAGTGAACAAAGTTGGTGCTTTTGGAACATGCACGTAGAACTATGTTTGAACTCATATGCCAGCAAACCAACAGGATAAGGATTCCATTGACCGCAATAACTAGTCAAACACAAATTTTAATAAAGTTTGAAACTTATCCGTGGATTTCTTTCTTAAAACCATGTAACTTGGGGCTGCGGAGGATATCATATCGTACGATGTTACGAAGCTTTATGGAGTAGATCATGATGAATAATTTATCTTTTTTATTGGGGTTGGATAAGTATTGAATATTTTTTTAATAAAGGTTTTTCATTTCACACCCTATGTTTTGTGTTAATTACGATTTACACTTTTAAAGTATCAAAATCGGCGACAAAGGATTAGCTTTATCCTACTGAACTTTCAAACGACATACAAAGCTATCAAATTTAAGTTCTAAATTTTCTTTGTTTTATTATTTTATGAGGCTAAAAACTAAATATGAGTCGGAGAAAATGTCAACTCTCCTTAAATACAGAGACACTTAAGTCCCATCGAACTTTAGCCAATATAGTAAGCTATATAGTCTAAACTCTAAATCATGTGTACTGTTAAATAATTACTTCGAACAAAATGCTATTAAAATCTGCTCAAAGTCGTTACACCGTTGAGCTGTTTTTTAAGCAAACCGCATCGTCGAATCATCAACCGAGTCGAGTTGTTAAGCCAAATCACTAAACCACCAAATAATTTTTTTTAATATAATTATTTATGGTTGAAGTTAATTTCATAACCTTCTCAGTTATGGAAAAAGAATACCTACTAACTAACTCTACTAAAGCTGATTAATATTTTAAGGTCTAAGTGATTGAGCTGCTCCTCCGAAGTAAGTTGATCAAATTAAAAGGCGACTAATAACTAAATAATTTAGATGCAACGAAACACTTATGAACAGGAGGGTCACAAGTGTCAACTTTCACGTGCCCCAGTTGAGGAGACAAAAGAAATGGAGTAAATTTAGAAACGGGGATCTTGACATTCCATCTGCTGTCTCTCTTTAATGGTATGCACGTCCTTTGCTTGCAACCCAATCCACCTCAACGTCTTAGTTCTTATCCAAATCGTACCATGATCAATCGCACATTTGGGCTTTTGTGGGCCTTACTGTAACCCCACGTAAATCTCTCCATCTCTGCATCTCTAGATCTCCTCTAGATCTTACACATATCTAACTCAAAATATCTTATACTTACCACGCCCCTCATGATTCATTATGGGCTCCACTCCCCCATCTAAAACATTTTTTATTAGTATGGTCCTCACCGCTTTGGATTAGTTGGAGAATAACTAGCTAATTAGTTAATTTCCTAAATCATAGATTTCTTTTTGTTATTTATAATATTTGAGGAGAAATCAAACTCACCATCTATATCATAAACTAGTACAATCCGACCACTTGTTATGATATTTGTTAAAAACATTCTACCTACCTCCTTTTATATATATATATATTTATATATATATATATATATATATATATATATATTTTAATGTAATTGAAATTACTGAATATATACTATCGATATGGTAATACACATCAAATAATATCTCGGACTTATCGACATTAATCAACCTACCATGTAAATTATTTCTTCGATATATATATATATATATCCGGATTGTCATTTCTAAGTATATAAGAGGGTTAATGTTTCCTAATAATCAAGGAGTTGACAATGTATGAATAATAATATTATAAAAAAAAACTTAGCTTACAGGTTAATCCTGTGTGTTTGGAATAAAGGAGAAATAGATTGTCTCATTCACTTGTGAAACAAGACTAAAACTAATATAGTAATTATATTTAATATATCATAAAATAAAATTTTTATAAATAATTAAAATATTTTTTATAATAAATGGACGAGTATAAGTATAAGAGAGAATGATCGAAATAATAGTCACTTAAAACCATAAAAGAAAGTATAATAATATTGAAAGAGTAGCGGATAGAAATAGATATCGTTGTACTAATATGAATAGTTTTGTATGAGACTAAGCCTATTATTAATCTACAAGTGAGCGGTGGAGTGTGAAGAGAATGTGCATTCTAACTTCTATAGTCTGGATTAAAAGACAAGTGTCACAAACTTTGTCATGTTATGTGCACAGAAGAACTAAATTTATGCGTATTTTAGAACAACTTGCCTCCAAAGTTAGGGGCATGTGGAAAAGGAGCAATGTTAAATTCCAAGTAGATACAACTTTAAACCTTAATTAACTTCCTTTTATCTATGTCCAAGTAAGAAGGTTTTCTCCTTATTTACTCTCTTTTTCATCCTTTAGGGTAACCTAGTACAAACTTCTTCTTTTTTGGGGGGCATAGTACGGCTTACTTTCTTGTTCCTCTACACTACACTAGCTTTATAGTTGTCATGTTAAACTTAATTATCATACAATTTGAAAAAGAGAAAAACTATTACGTACAATTAAATATGTCTGAGATAAATTAAAGAATTATTTATAATAATTAATCGAAATTCGAATATATAAACTTCTTAATTACAGATGAGGTAGCTATCAAACTTTCCTCGAAAGTTGGCTGGAAGATATTTACGATCGATTCTCGACATTCTACGTAGTATATATTTTAATATATATATTAAGTAAGGGTATACCGTACATTTCTTTATTAATGGTGGGGGAGTGTCCCTCACTTGCCGTATACTTCGTCTTTTAATTAGCTACCTGTCTACGTCGTCGCTCTTATCCGAAACAACTATCGGAAGCTAGGTATATATATATATATACACTGCCAACTAAAGCTTAATTCAATGAGTAATGTTACTCAAAAAGATTGTATTAAATAACCAACAATATATATTATATATTAAACTGATAATTTTTTTGTCTGAGAAGTAGAGTGTGCAGTGTAATTTTTAAATATATGAGTAAGTTTCTCATGTACATGTATATCACCTGGATAGTTCAAGTTAATAAAGTTGAGTAGTTCTATCAAGTGTCAGGGGGTAGTGCAGTCGGTCCGTAATATTGCGATGATTTAGACTGAGGGCTGACTGCAACTTGGATAGAGAAGACGAATAAATGTTCTTAAAATGATCTTAAAAAAAGAGAAAAAGGAAAGAGAGAGAGAGAGAGAGATGATTTAAGAATAAAGGTGGGTGCACTGTAGATGCTGCAGTGCTTTGAATCCAACTAGGGATGATGTATGTAGTCAGTCCGTCTCCGAAAGTGGAGGAATGCAACTGCTTGCTTATTGATACCAACAACCAACTCTAAATTAAAAGGAAGTCTACCAATTAATGCCCTAATTAATGCCCTTCACCTTTTGGTGAGACACTTCATCTGCCGACAGCCACAACTCACTCCTAATTTGTTCTCATTCCATAATTACAAGCCAATTTTAATAACAGCAAATATTATTATTAATAAGCTCTTCTGTAGAAAATAGATATAGCTAGTTTTCAAGAGATCTATATATTATAATACCAAGGATATGGTGATATGGAAAATAGAGTTGGGAAAATTAGCATGAACGTTGGAAGAGAAGAAGGGTGAGAGAGAGAGAGAGAGAGAGAGAGAGAATAGAGAGAGGAGAAGAGATTGATCCCCACTATCACAAGTATGAAGTATAGATGCCCCCTTGTTAGTGGGTACGAGATATGACTTGTTGCAATGAAGGGGATCAGTATGACAGGCCAAGGGGATGAAGCACAGCGAAACCCCAGACATGGAACCCCCCAAAAAAGTAAAAGCCATCACGCTAAGTTTCACCGCATCTATTCATACCACTTTATTTCCTTTCTTTCATAGTCTCTGTCATATAGGAACATTCAAAAGCTAGCTTCAAGAAACCCTAAGATATTTATTTATTTTTCTTTTTTATTATTTAAAAAAAGAATACTGTCGTCGGTGTTATATATATATATAGAGAGAGAGAGAGAGCTTTTGATCTTTTGCTGCTCCTAATGCATGAATTTGATGCACATTGGTACAGTAAAGTCCACCCCTACACCTCCCCGAAGATTTTGGATAAGATTATTACAGTACAAAGATAAGCAATAGTACATTTTAACCTTTTCTTTTTCTTCTTAAGAGTGGGGCCACGGCCTTCCTCCGTTACCGGAGCGAGAATAGAAGAAACAAAGATGGTGGGGGTCACGTGTGTCTCCTTAATTGATACTCTGGGATAGCAGGAAATGCATACACCCAGGGTGTGGAGGAGATCCTGGTGCTCAGCGGAGGCCAACTTCAGTCAAATCTCACGGGAATCCCGAGGCTCACCCAACCCACGTGGCGGGATCTGGGTAAGGGCAGCGTCAGAAAAGGCTGGACACTTCATACAGACGTGACAGGGGGGTGCGGGCCAAGTGTACCGCCCCAACTGCGAAGGGAGTCCTTATCCCACCTCGCCTTTGCCGCGTGGATCTACGCCGTACGTCCTGCATTCATAGCCCTCCCTCCTTCCCCACCCCCCCGCGCCCTAACTTAACTTAAACTATTCCCCTCTCTTTTATTTTTAATTTAATTTTTTTTCCCTTTTTTATTTGTTGTTTGTTTAACCTTCTCCTGCCCTGCGGTGGAGACTCGAGAGAGATTTTTGAAAAGAGGACGTGGCAGTTCATAGGTATGGGGATCCATGAGGCGGCAAGCTTACGTGGTCCTTGGACCGTGAACGTAATTATACAAGGCACTGTTCATAGTTATTTGTCACGGATATGTGGCACATCAAAATAGTGGTGTACCACATCGGCATTAGCCAATTGTTCTCTTAGATTCGGACAGAGGTGGTTCCCCTCCATGTGCAAAAAGGATTGAATGGTACCATACTACTACTAATTAACCCTTACTTTGGATAATCACATTTTAACCCCTCCACACTAGGATTTATCATAGATTTTTATTTTTATTTTTTAAATAATAAAAAATAAAAAATAAAAAAGTTTAGGGTTACGAAGGTACGAAATCACCGTGCCAGTCGAGTTTGTCGCTTGTGGCACTAAATAAGGCTTTCAATTGAATGGCACTCAATGTCCATGGGCCACACTAGGAACAGCGACTCAGTATCCGGCGAATAGGAGATGGACGGCCGAGATTAGACCTAACATGGGTTAGCCTCTCCATCACTATTATAAATGTCCTTCTCGTTTTAAATCTTGTTTAAACCGTCTTAATTAATTAAGTAATTAATTAATTTCTGATACGAAGTCAAGCGTTACACCAATACCGAATGATCTAACCGTCATTATGGTCACTAACTTTGCGTCCACTTGCAGAGTAGGTTAAATCGAAAGGCAAGCTTCATGTGATTGGACTAACTCGTTTTAAAATTAGCAGTCTTAAGGCCTCCTCCATATATAGATTGTTACTAGGATAACAAATATGGTATAACCCCACTTATTCACACCTTTAACTACGTCTATACTGAAGAATAAGCAAAGGAGCGCGAATAAGTTTATTCGCGCCAAAGCATAGAGGGGGGGAGGGGGGGGGATGTACGTGTCCACGAAACGGTGCACCCACGGACCACCTCCCCATGCGCATGTCTGACAAAGCCCTCTACGCCCTCCACGTGTCCCACCTCCTCATGCCCCCATACGTTAACCCACCCCCAAACGGCGTCAGTTCCCATTTTCTAGAGATATCTCTTTAAGACCCTTAACCCTAGTTATCCCTAACCGCAGTTACCTTCGCCCCAACCCCGGTTATCCCACCAGTTTATAAGCCCACCGCAGCCATCAAAGAAACACACCAAAAACCAAAGCCCAAGTTCCAGAGGGAGAAAGAGAGAGAAAGAGAAAGATGATGCACAATCCGACGGTTCATGTACCTCCTTGGTCGCCGTTCGACGATGGGATGGGCGGGATGGATGCTTACTCCTACCTGCCGTCGAACGATTCGTATGCGGACTCGGACGAGTCGGACTCGGCGGTCGACGCGTACTCGTGCGACGAGTTCCGCATGTACGAGTTCAAGGTGCGGCGGTGTGCGCGTGGCCGGAGCCACGACTGGACTGAGTGTCCGTATGCACACCCCGGGGAGAAAGCCAGGAGGCGTGACCCGCGTAAATACCATTATGCGGGCACCGCCTGCCCCGACTTCCGCAAGGGGTGCTGCAAGCGCGGCGATGCGTGCGAGTTCGCCCACGGAGTGTTCGAGTGCTGGCTACACCCGGCCCGCTACCGCACGCAGCCGTGTAAGGATGGGAGCTCGTGCCGACGACGTGTTTGCTTCTTTGCCCACACGCCCGAGCAGCTTCGGGTGCTTCCGGAGTCATATGACGGGTCGCCGCTGCGGCAGTTCATGAAGTCGGCGTCGTCGCCCACGTCGACACTGATGCCGTCGTCGCTGATGTCACCGCCGCTGTCTCCCCCGTCGGAATCGCCGCCGGTGTCCCCCGGGGTGGTGCGGAGGGGGCCCTCTTCGGTGAACGAGGTACTGGCCTCGCTGAGGCAGCTGCAGCTCGGGAGGGTGAAGTCGGTGCCGAGTTCCTGGGGGCTCGGGTTGGGCAGCGGCGGGTACGGGTCGCCAAGAGGTGTTTGTGGAAATGGGTTCTTGAGTCTGCCGACGACTCCAACGGGTGGTGCCTTCGGATTTAGTAACAGGGAGTTGGGTTTCGTGGAAGAGGAGGAGAAAGTGGAGAGGGTCGAGTCTGGGAGGGCTCTGAGGGAGAAGATGTTTGAGAGGTTGAGTCGGGAGAGCAGCATGGTGGAGAGGTCGGAGCCCGCTCCGGCGATGTCGACGCCGGACGTGGCGTGGGTATCCGAGCTGGTCAAGTGATGGGCCTGGTCGGTCTTAATTTTTTGTGAATACTAAGTTTTTGTACATATATGTGAAGGAGAAGGTGGCTACGGAAGTGGGCTGGATCCGTTTTGGGAAGAAAGCTAAGGAGGAGGAGGTGGTGGTGGCTTTCTTGTACAGAGATGAAAGAATTAATGCTGCTGAAGAAGATGGCAGCATCAAATGCTGTGCAAATTGCTGATTCCGATTTGTTCTAAGCAATATCTAATGTTGTTTCGTAACTTGTTTTTACCTTCATTTTGGTCTATTTTGTGTATGCCTTTTTAGTTTATGATTTCTACCCTATGTGAATTCTGTATTTAGGACTTGCTTTATATTTATATATATATATATTATATATATATATAAAATATGCCTTTGCTTGACATTAATCTTCATATTTGCAATGTCTGCTCGAAGGGGTGTATGTGTCCAAAGAAATTAATGCTGATGAAGAAGAGTTGATTAGAAGGTTTTAGGGGGGTCAAGTGGTTAAAATATCTTACGCCATGATCAGGACATCCTTTTACATTTTGCTACACAATAGCCTGTGATGACAGAGACGGAATACCGGGCTACTCCCGGCTATAGGAAAAAAATAGAAGATGTCCTTATCGTTGCTCGAGTATCCCGTGAGCTGTGAGCTTACCACACACCGAGTCCACGGAGGAGTTAAAATGGATAAATTTTGGCCTTCTCAGTCTGTGCCTTTGTCTTTGAAGAAAGCACATATACTATGTATACAATGTTTTGCAGGTGGGGTAGTCCTTGCAAAATATCCAAAGATGTTTGATTCAGAGAGACAGGATCCCTTTATTGCTTTTCTACTCTTCTCTCGAACCCCATGAAGTCCTTGGATGTGAAGTAAAGGAAAAAGGGTCATGGCGAATCATGGAAGCTAGCATTAAAATGGCAGTAAGGGGGAACTGTCTTTGTACAGTGCTAGCCATAATATTCCTCCCTCCCTCCTCTCACGCAAACAAGCCTGCTCCCATTAATTTCTTGGACTATGCCGGGGTTGATGAGAGATGGGAAACTTTTAATTAAGGACGGCAGGAGGAGACTGACGAATCCTAACTCCGAAGGTCGCGTCTTTTCACGTGGTTAAAGCGTAGGACCCGTTTCATACTTTCGTGAAGAGGTTGAGGCCTTCTTTACTTTTTCCCTTCTTCTTCTTTTTTATTTTTTATTTTTTATTTTGTTCTTTTGAATTAAAAAGAAAATTCTTCAAAGGGATAAGGCGTCGGATAGCGTAGAAAGAATAGCAAGATCTGTGCCCCTGATAAGGGGGTGATATCGTGCTTAATATTTTCATTATTCTATTGTGTTGATGTTATCCGCTAGTAGGATGTCGCCGTCGGCATCACGTGAGAAAATCTGAAACTAGTGGAGATGGGAATACAAATGGCTTCTCTCGGGGGGCCCAACGGAGCGGGCAGTTGGGGGGCATGACGGGAAATAAAGTGGTGATGAGATGATAGCCCTAGTTATCAGATCTCGATAACTCCGGGCGATAAAAACCGAATGGTAGATCTCACGAGCCTCCTCCCCTCGCTAATATGTGTTATTAAATTTCCACACAAAAAAAACACCTGAATAAAGTAAAATGCTTTTGATAATTCAATAAAAATAAAGGTTGAATTAAAGATATTAAAAATAGAATCAGGTGCTAATGAGGTATACATCAATATGGTCATGACTGCTATTTAACTATATACTCTCACAGTCTATAAGCAATATTAACTAACTTTCCATTTGGTGTAGTAAATTCATCTTAAAACTAATTAAAATACTGAGAAGTGGAAACTATATTCGGCTACAACCTAGGCGTACTACCATGAAATATGCATCATCACATCTAGAGGTCAGGTAAGTGCTCTAATAAATTCAATTTCACCAATGATAAATAGTGCAGATATATATATATATATATATATGTATATCTACAGAAAAATATGTCATCCTTTTTCCCAACAATTAAGTGCGTTTATTGGATTAATAATCAAATCCCACTGTTAGAAAGCTAGCCCTAGGGACTAGGAAAGGAATCTACTGCACTTTCCAATGGCTTAAGTAGACTGTTTTCATCTTCCACCAGTTCTCCCTGATCTCTTCCAATAGTAGGACCAGATAGAGATAAACTGGAGAAACCAATCAAATAATTAGTGAAGTCAATACAAGAGGGCCCAATAAACTCGTACGATCTACAACTTAGTCTAGCGGTTGCTTTCAGGCTCGTCTCCAAATCTAGATTTATATATATATAAAAAAATAACAAGGACGTAAGGTAGGATTACCAGTAGCAAACTATGTTCCTAGTAAGAGGAACACCACCATTGCTCTAAAACGAAAACGCTAATAATAAACAGTGTTCGGGTATCATGGAACGGCATGTTGTGTAGTGAAGTCACCCAGCAACCTCGATGTGGACACCTACGGTGGAAGACAGTAAGAGAGCACAGCGGCACAAAATATGGGACTAGTTTCTACTTTAGTTTTCATTAATAGATCTTGTCAAATCTCAAAACTCTTAAACTAAGACAAATCTACGGCATACTTAGTGAGGATTATATGAAGCTGTCCCTTTCCTTTGTCCGCGGTTTCGGTACTCTTTCCTTGGAGCTAGCTGGGTGTTGGGTTAATTCCTCCAGATTTTGTGCTAGGAAGTGGGTTAGGAGCAGGCGTATTCCAATGATCATATTTTTCCTTGACAAACAAGTCAAGAAATGGGCCAGACTCTATGAGATGTTAACATGTCACCACCCTCTTAGTCTAGGCAATGTAAAACTAGAGCTGCGAGAACGTAGGGTTTGGGCCCGATTTTATTGGATTTAATTAGCTCCGCCAGTAAAATGTTATTGAAGTTTGAGAAAAAAGGAATCATATAATGAAAGCTACTTCAGATAATAATGACACTCATGACACCACAAAGCAGATGGCAGAAAATATATTTATTACTATTGGTAAAAAGTAGGAGATAAAATATTATAACGGAAGTGCGGCTCAGTGCAATAACATCCTGGTATTTACGAATATTATATGATCAAGCGAGATTCACACTCGATCGATCGCTGGAATTATTGAACTTTAAATCCTAATGCAATTTACCAGATTATGATTGGTAATTGGGTTAATCCAATCAACTTATGTGATGTTTCCTTTCACTATTTGAAAACGCTGCACTGCATCCTATCTGTAATATGAATAGATTTTTATTTTTATTTTTGACATATATACTTCTAAAATTTACTTGTATACTATTAATTTCAATTTAGACATAGAAAAACGAACTGAATTTAATCTTCATATTTTTTCTATAAAATTATTAAAACTTAGCTTAAAAAATTAATCGAGTGGACATCTATGCAAATATCAACTTTAGAAGAGCGTACAAAATTAATTAAGAAAATTTTAAGGGTGCACATGCAAAATACCTTATAAAAATCAGATATGATTTGATGAATGTGGAGACTTTCCAAGTGCCGAGCTGATATCGTATGCAGAATCTTGACGGTGTGGAAACATATATCTTAATATTTTGTGAGGAGAAACCAGCAGCGGACCTAAATTTCTTGCCCGGGATGATTTCTCACTTTATCTATAAATAAATGGAACAAATGGCACCTTAAACCCCTGCAACACACTCATAGGCTTACCATCAAGCATACTTGCCTACTTGACATGCATACTTATCTCGAAGGTAGAGACAGATTTAGCCAAACAAAGGAATCTACCATTCGAATTCTAGATAGGTAGATCTATCAAATCACTACAGCTCACACTATTGTGAGATCCTTCTTACTGCCCCTCGTTTATTATGTTCGAAAGATGCTTTGTTTTATATTCCTTACTTTCTGAATGGAGACATGGAAGTACTACAGTTAAAAAGCAGATGTCAACTCATCTATTTATCAGTCATCGAAACAGCATGTATCAACAGTTAGTAATTAGACTTTTCTTTAAGTAGAATTAACAGGGTATAACTGGATAGTGAAAATTGTGTTACCTGCCTTAGAAGTGCATCAATGATAGGTGTTCCTAGATTGCTGCGTTCTCGCTTAAGTTTCCAAGCTATGAACGATCGACCATCTGTAATCATCCATCACCCTATAAATATAATAATCAGAACTGCAGAATGATATATCCATCACTCTATTAAGAGTTACAGAATAGAATAGCTCGTCTAATAAATACGCTGCATAATCAATGTTGCAATGACATAGATGAAACACCGTTAGAAAATAGCTTTGGCTCAGCTAATTGAGACTGGAGCATAAATAAACTGCTTAATAATTCCTATCATATAATGAAAATTCATGTCAAGCAGTTCATTGAAAATAATATCTAGCTTATGGTGACAAACTTAATGTGGAAGAAAATAGTTGATACATCGCAGACTGCCTGTAGAGAGACGAGGAAGGGTCATCATCGGGATTCCTGAAGAGAGGAACTTTGAAAGGGCATAGAATTCTGATTTCCTTCTAAATTGTTGCTGTTTTGGTCATATTGAGAGCAGTATCAAAATAAAGATGCAATACAAAAGTTCTGCCAATAAGTAGGAATCAAGGAAATGAAATCAGTAAACTATTATCCATGATATAACTTCTTCATGCACAAGTGAATTAGAATACTTTGTCAGTGCAGTCCGTAGACTGTAGATAATGTGGTTACTTTCTAATAGATTGAACAACACAGATATAATCAATGCCACTAAAAAATATGAGTCCTAATGGTTATCCTAAAAATGTAATATCACTATCATTATGTCAATGTCATTTTTATATCAGGTCAGCATGGCCTCCATCTCCACCACCGTCAACATCATTCTCCTATGACACCTATCAGTGGGCCTGTAACGTTATATTGAATTAAGAAGGCGACCCAGTATGCTTCATCATAATCATCCTCCTCCTAGGAGACCTAAGATCATGCTATACAACATCCTGCCTTAAGGAGATCACCCAATACGCCATTCTCCGACTGATCCTAAAAAAATTATTCCATGAGCACAACAAACAGAATGGCAAGACCAGACCAGAGGTGCTTCCACAGAGGGTCTCTTTAGTAGCATGTGTTCACACTTCCCAAGCTGCCAAGGACTTACAAAAGGACCCATCCATCGTGGTGAGATGAATAACTAATTTGCTAACATTGAACCAAGCCGGCTATTAATTCTTAACAGTACAAAACAAGAAGGATGAACTGATGAACACAAAAGATCACCCTATAGTCTTTTAAACAGTATAGGTACAATGATCGGTGTTCTTTGATAGTTCAAGCCCCTCATTCATTAAGGCTACATCTATCAATCTATCAATCAGAGTTCATGACTTCATCCTGTGAGCCATCTGATGCAATAATCTGAATCTCCAGCATGTGTGTATATGACTATATTGGCATACTGTATTGGATATAATTCCTTCTCTCCTTTCACTTTTGATCATGCTTCAAATATTAATAAGCTATGTGCAAGGGACCAGGAAAAATTCATATTCTGGTTCTTGGTTACTGGCGACACGAATAACTACCTGTCATATTTACTTTTGACAGTGTTGCAAGAATTGCACAGTTTTCCTCATTGAAACAATATAATGCTCATTACATTGACCAAAAATGTTGCACCTGCTCTGATTTTCTCGTAAATTTTTAGAGCAATTCATGATGGCAATGATCTTCTATATAAGCTTTTCTAACATCTACAATAAAATATGATATTTGATCCTATAAGTAATTTTACAACATAATAACATTTATATTTGAAGAAGTTCATGGCACTTTAAAACAGCAACCATTCTCTAAAATTTAACAGAGGCCTTCTAGTCAATATAGTCCTTGTCCAAGATCTTCCACCAACTTAAAAGAATAATATCAAGCTTCAGAACAGCACTTAGAAAATGTGACTACTTTATCTATAAAGGCGATTGCATCTCTGTTAAATTTTGTTCATTGTTTCCTATAAACTGATGGAATATCATGAAAGAAGATATTGGATCTCTAATCCAGAGCTGAGCAACATGAGGTTTTCAAGTTATGTAAGCCTTATCCAAAAAATCTAACATAGGTATTTTGGAGTCTTACCCACGTCACAATTAAAGGGAAGCAAGATGCATTCTAGAAAGATATCATTGATGAAAAATTCAATGACGTGCATCTATTGTGTATTTCAAGGGGAAGACTTAAGCCCACAAACATTGACAGAAACAGACAATTGCTTATCTTCTTTCCACGGAATATAATCTACTCATTATAATACAGAAGAAAGCCTCCAGCATAAAAGCACTTTGCGAATAAATTAAACACCTCAAAAACTCCTGAAAGATGAGAAGCGGATGAAAGGAAGGAAAAAAAAAAAAAAGGGGTCCAAATTCTGTCTCTCCAAAGATAATGGCATAACCTAACTATAGGATTTGTAGATCAACAAACAGATCTTAAAAGTTAAGACGTAAAAACCTAACTGGCTAACCAAGAAGGAAAGAACATCGTAGGCTAGTTTCACTCAACTAAAACATACCCATTTAATTTCTTCACAATTTAGCTGAATACAGTCAATAAATCAATTCTGAAGATGAGTGCGCTTTGTGAATTTCAAAATGATGCATTCATCGTTTCCATTCATAACTAACTTGAACAAGCATAGGAAGTGAACTGAGATGGCCTGCATGATCCAAACATGTTAAGTTCTGTTTGAGACAAGCTACAACACAAGGCCAAATTTGAATTGGACGAGGTCTGCTAATATCCAGCCTAGGGATGCTAAAAAATTTGAGTTCGAAGCCCGTCTATGTCCAATCCAATAAAATTGGGTCATAATTCATCTCAAGCCCACTTTGGACCTGGCCTGACCTAAAAGTCTATTGAACTAATTCAGGGTCAAGCCATGTCCAAACCAGACCTGGATCAAGCTCAAGGCGCATAGATTATTTCTTGTTTTTTTAGCTCTAGCCTATCTGCCCGCAGTTAGTTTGATCCATATCTATTAAATTTAAATTTAAATTCCTTAAATCCTATTTAATTGCTTATATTTCTTAAACTTTAAATATTTGTTTTTATTACTATGCTCATTAGGGAGTATTAACAACAGTCACAAAATTGATCGTAACTAACTTACCCGAGATTAAAAATAATTATAAAGGTGAGAATATTTTTAAAAAGTTGAAAATAACATTATTTCCGATCATTTAGAAAATTTTCTACCATATAAAAAAATTCTTTCCACACATTTAGATTCAATTAGACATGGTTTGTCCATCAGGCCCGCCCAAAAGCATAGCCATGGATTAGATCGAGTCAGAAAACTTGAACCCAGCCCGAGCCCAGACCATATTCAGTATTAGTCTAGGAATGAACTGAGCCAAGTCTTGTCTAAGCCCGAGCCTGATTTTATTTTGTCGAGCCAGGCTCGACAAAATAAAATTTAGCCACTATTTCTGGTTTATATAAATTGAACGCTTTTCTTCGTCATTGGATGTGCACATGTTCACAGGAACATTGAGAGAATTGCTTTCAAGTTGCATGACGGTAAACTACTGTCGATAACTCTAATTCCAATTTGGCATTCTTGTTCAACTTTGCTTTTACCATAAATCTTAACCACTGTTTACTTAGCGTGCATTAGTCCACCAAAAATTATAAGAGAATTGTTGAGATAATATTTTCAATATTCCTAAAATTGGCGAGAAAATCTTTGCAAACCTGGGAACAATCCTCCTGTGTAAAGTGTGTTACACAAAGCAAATCCAAAGAACTTCACATGATTCGCCCAAAACCTCAAGACTTCTTCAAACTTACTCGATATTTGAAAAATCTACAAGATATAAGATAAAATTTGGAAAAATCACACCTTCGTAAGTACCAATCGTTGCAACTTGCTTGCTTACTCGAGCAATCGAACCAGAAGAAGAGAAGAGAACCCTAGCTCCGGTGAATAGAGAAGGCCAAGATTAGGGCCTGGAAATAGCGGGCGAAGAGGGAAGGGAGCAAGCAAGAGCGGGTTTTTATCCGAGTAGTTTTTTTGGCGGGGATTCGAATTTGAACTCTGAAGAGCTTGGGCTTCTAATCTTAAAAACAGCCTGGCACAATGCAATTTTCGAAAGAGGCCCATTAAAATTTATATAATTGGATCTAGGAAACATTTTTATTTCAACCCCTCCTTTTTGTCTAATTAATATCTAAAGCACCCTTCGTTCGTTTTCTTTATTAAGACTAGCTATAATTTAAACTAATTTGTGGTCCGTAATACTACTGTAGTATTACTAGAGTTATCTTAACAGAGTATCCTATATTTGATACATTTAGAACAGGATAATTTGACGAACTCTTCCTTATTTGTTGCTTTCTTCTCGCCAAACGGCAAAATGGAGATCAGCTCTGAGATCCGTTCCCACCACCATGCGATGTCCCAATCACAGCCGCCCATCTGTCGCCCCACCAGGGAGCCTCCAGTGGTCCCCGCGCCTCCTGTGGGCCCTACTGATCCGACGGCTGAGATCTAATCTCTGGCAACGTTGACCAATATCTCTCTCTCTCTCTCTCTCTCTCTCTCTCTCATCTTCCTCGAGAAGGAAGCAGACAAAGTAAGAGGAAAGGTATTACCACCGGAGTGCATGAAAAAGTATCTTTCTTTTACAATGTATATAGTTCTCGGGTCAGACTCGGTCAATCCTTTCCTTTGAACCCTTTTTTTTTTCTCACCCAGCTTTAATTCTCTCTCTCTCTCTCTCTCTCTCTCTCTCTCTCTCTCTCTCTCGCCCCCTCTCTTAACTCTTTTTAAAGACTTTGTCTTGCAAGATCAAATCTCTTCTTTGCTTGTTCTCGAGATCTACTAGCTAGTGATGGGGAGAGCTCCGTGCTGCGACAAAGCAAATGTCAAGAGAGGACCATGGTCTCCTGAGGAAGATGAGACCCTTCGCAACTATGTCGAGAAGCATGGGAGTGTTGGCAATTGGATCGCTTTGCCTCACAAATCTGGTACCTTTGTTTGTTTCTCCAACGCCCATATGTTAAATTTCTAGCATCTAATTTAATTAACTCTAGCTGTTTATTATTTTCCCAGGGCTTAAAAGATGTGGGAAGAGCTGTCGCTTAAGATGGCTTAATTATCTCAGGCCAGACATCAAACATGGAGGGTTTACCGAGGAAGAGGATAACATCATTTGCACTCTTTATAACAAAATAGGAAGCAAGTGAGTTATTTTCCTATTCTTTTTTTTTTTTATTTTTTTTTTCTAAAATGTTTGTAGACAGAGATTTATAACAACTCCTTCTTTTGTGTGAGATTTAGGTGGTCAGTTATAGCTTCCCAACTTCCTGGAAGAACAGACAACGATGTCAAGAATTACTGGAACACCAAGTTAAAGAAGAGGATGATAGCATCAAAGAATAGCCCTTCAACTACAACCACCGCTTCTTCTAGTAGTCAACTTGTTCGTAATTCTTCACCACCACCATCACTTCTACCTTCTCTAATCATACCAACCATCAAGACTGAGAAGTACACCTATGAAGATTTCATGGCCCCTGCTGGATTAGCACCAAGCTACCAATTCCCGTACGCCGCCTCGCTGCATGAAGACAGCTCGGCTGCTTCGTCTTCCATGAGTATGGATAACAACAGCAGCAATTACATCAATTGGTCGACTACTGGATCTGGTGAGAAAGATGGGTTCTTTTCAGACTTTGCCTTGGGTTCTCCTACTGAGTTCTTAAGTGGTTACTATGCTTCTTAGCTATACCAACAGGCTATTTGCCACTGTTCAAACCTCATGTAAATGGACAGAAGAAACCATTTCTTTAGCTCGAACTGGTACTTAGCTTGTGTTTGATTTAATACGTATAACTAATGTTGAATGAGACCAAGTCTATCTAGTCCATGGCGGAAAGATCCTATTCTTCTTATGTCTTGTTTCCTTCTTCTTCATGCACCTTTTGCTATAAACTTGATACATGGAAGGCTTCAAATTGTATAAAAGCTGAGACAGGGTGGGTCCACTGGGTAAGAAGATAATACCATTTGGGTCCATAAAATAGATAAATATGGTTGCAATAATTTAAGAAGAAAGAGAAAGTTTCATGCACGAGGCACATGAAAGTTTGAACATGTCAAACGAATCAATTTCGAAGAGCCAATCACGCCTGCCACCTCCCTGAGTACAAGTATCTTTTCTGCAACAGCCTCTGACTCGTGGTTCCCTAATTAATTAGTTTAACTTTTCTCTTATGCATCATGTGAATATAGGAATTAAACATACGAGAACTATTGTCGCTTATTCCTACTTATATTGAAAGCCGTGAAATATAGATACTAAACCCACCCCATGTTTATATATATACATCTATAATGCAGTCTCGAGTAATGTTTTCTTTTTCTTATAGTGATTTTGCAGTATTAGATTTAAAGGTCTTTATCTTAAGAGATTTCTTTAAAACTTTCTCCTTGCTCTCTTGTATCAAATCTATAATTTAGGTTGAATAATTAAAAGTTGAGTGGCACTTTTGTAGTACATGCTCCAAAAGGGAGGGGGACCAGACTTTAGTACCAAAATTAAGCCAAGACTAGAGACATAACGATAGCTAAGTTTTATCTTCACATGCTTGTTCCATTCTTTTTTCTCAAAATTCTTTCTGCAACCATGCGAAATTGTCCAACTTCTTTGTTTTATGCTCCCTGTGTCTTCCTTGTTTTCATTGATTCCCATGAGAATACTAAATAAAACAAAACACATGGAAAACAATTTAATCTCTTTTTTCTGTCAATTTGCGAGATATTCTTTAACGATCTGGTCAAAAATATTTTTTATTGAAAAAAATTAAATGGGCAACTAACCAAAAAAATGGGGGGGTGGGGGGGATATCAACGGATAAAAATAAAGAATTCATATGAAATGAGCAATATTTGGAAAGTTCTGGATGTAATTATCACATGTCTCTCTTGCAATGAAATCAATCGAGATGAAAGGTGCGCTCTTGGTTACAATTGCTTAATGATTTACTGTGTTGACCTTGCAAATTGAAGTAGATAGATGATGTTGATGCAAAGTGACAAGACTTGATTGCATCCCAAGATATACAGAACAGGTCTTCTAGATGAATGGCATGTGGAAACTAATCTTTAATTGATTAATAATGTTATCGTGAATACTACTGTAGTGGAGGGCTAGTCATTGAAGAAAAATAAAAATATAACCTTTGCTACAAGATTATTAAATCAGTTTAATTGTGGAGGAAGTTTATAAAGTTATAATATCCTCTATATTCAGGTTTTTGATGATGAAAGCGGAAAGCCTCTATCAGAGGTCAATTTCCATTATATATATATATATATACATCGAAATTTGGACCCAATCTGTAGCCATACTCCTGAGAAGTCCACTTCTATTTTATAAAGAGAAATATTTTATTTATTAAAACCTTTGATGTGGTAGGTGTTGTTTGCACATATTTTTATTTAACCTAATAATTTTTTTTTTCAATTTCACACTTTATAAATATTTTATTTTCAAATAGGGTTATTAATACATATGCGGTCACGTCACCTTGCAGAAAAAAATGACCTCCAAAAGTCTCGTCATTGGATCTTTGACAGTATTTTAGTTGAAACTTCTAGAGAATGGGGATAAAGTCAATTAGCCTCGTATTACAAGGTAATATACTTGGCCATGAACGCGAGTTAATACTAGACGATCAAATTCTTGTTTAGTACATTCTCTTCTAAATTCCACCCCGGTTGATATTTATTACACACAGCAATAATTCCTTTAGACACGCTTGAGCCGTTATAAACATATAAAGTAGGGTGGGGAATGAAAAATTCACTTGATTTTAATTAATTGCCAGTTTGCCACCCAGAAGTCCAGAACACTAGTAAGGCTTATGAACCCAAGCAACAAATTATATTTAATTTTCTTTTCTTTTTTCGTACATGCGACAAAAATATAAATACCACCCTGCCTTTTCTTAAATCGGACGCAATGCTTTATTGTGGTTCACAGCTTTTCTCAACTTGTCCTTAATATGATGTCCGTCACTTTACTAGCACCGAACTCGTCCATCTTTCTCTCTCTCTCTAACCTTTTTCGAAACTCGATCACGTCTCTATCTTTTTTCTCTGTAGATCTGTGCATGCTAAGCAACTTAGGCAATAGGAGGGAGGAGTGGCTACTACCTCACACTAAACACTACTCTCTCACGAACTCTCAACCACATCGTAGTAAAATATTGTGCATGCAAGGTGTTTGTTGGATAGCCTCAAACACAAATGGTTGTACAAACGTATTCAGATGTTATATTCCCGGATGCACTGAAACAAAAGGCAAGCTATCTTGCGGCCGGAGCACTCAACCTAGTGCTCACCCCAGTGATATATCCCACTGCTATCCGACACCACCATCTCAATCCAATCGCTCCGACTTATGCCTACCTCTCCTTCAGCTACACCACGACTTCATAATTGGTTGGCCTCCCGCCTGAGATTCGCAACGTGCACCTCATTGCAATATCCATCACCTTTTGCATCGTACTCACCTTGTAGATTTGCATCAATTATGTACCCATCGAACTACCGACAAGCCTGCGATGATCTTAAAAAAGAACAACGTACGCCAAACCTTCAGCAGCAGCACTTGCAACTCGAAGCCTCTCTATATATCCAGCCTAGCTAAGACCTTACTGTATGTACGTGGCCACTCTTCCCTGTATTGAATATTTAACATGTATTACTAGTGGATCATTGTTCTCTTTTATGCTTTCATGCACTTTTGATTATTAAGTTACAACAGTTATATTTTTAATTATTTGTTTTATATTTATACGTTAATATATAGAGAGGTGTAGTCGATAAAAAATAAAGTTCACGGGATAAAATTAATTTAGTTTAAAGAAAGGGGGTTTAATCACATCAGATGCAAAATTACTAATCATTAAATAACTGGGGCTATTTGCACAAAATGTTTTTATTTTTTTAAATAGTAAAAAATAATATCTTATATCTGGTATAAAAAAAATAAATGTGTTCAGTTTCAATGCCTAATCTTGCTTTTACTAAAGCTTAAGCTTTATTTTTTTACAATTAGCCCAAATAATTATATAAAAAAATCAAGTATCATGTGCTAATATCTATAAACTATAATTCGCTATTCAAATTCGCTATAACCCTTAAAGCAGTCTCGTGCTGGGATACGAGCGACACGTGCCTGTCACATGGGAATCCGACCGTTGCAACTCAATCTGAAAACCCCCGATTCCCCCTTCTTCCCCGTTACCCTTGAATTAACGAATTCTCTCTCATCCAGTCTCTCTCATGGCGATCTCCACGGAAACCCAGGAAGAGAAGGTATCTCCAGGAAATTTGCGCACTTTAGCTTTCTTTGTTGTTGGGGATCTTGTCGTTTTCTAGTGCATTGGACCATCACGGCCGGGGAAAGCTAGGGCTTTCACTCCGCCATGTTATTATCACTAGACATTCTGTTATATGTTCTTGGTATTCGAATTCGTGATCTCCTTCCTATGCGTTCTCTTTGTATTTGGAGATTCTATATCTCACGGGCGAAATTATGGATCCATTAAATGCAAAATAATTTACATTGATTTTTGGGTTATTTATCAGTTGGATTTATCCGCCTTCCAAGGTCTTGCTATTTGAGCTCTCTAAAAATAGGTTCTGCTATATGATAAAAGATAATAATGTTTTTCCCTATTTCTTTCCGGCAGTGTTCATCAAAACCGACGGTTGAGAAGCGCTGGACATTGAATGACTTTGACATTGGAAAGCCTCTTGGAAGGGGGAAGTTTGGTCATGTCTATTTGGCCAGAGAAAAGAGGGTAAAATTACTTCCTGCTATAAAGTTTATGTGTGTGTGTGTGTGTCTTTGTCCTGGGATAAATATTTTCTTCAGCCTTTCACCTTAGGGACTATGTTGTAGTGCAGAGGACTTTATAATCTATAATGTTCTATCAGCTGATATTCTTTACTCTTTAGTGCCTGGTTTGGTTTGATAAATTGCTATCAGCTGACGACCCAAAGAGGTTTTCTTTTTTATTCTTAAACAGCTGATAACTATTAATGTATCTGTCTATTTAGATGGTTAATAGAGAAACCTTGAAACTATATTTGGATATTCACACTTGAATGCATCCAGTACCGCATGCCAGTCTTCTTTTCTTCTTTTTAGTTGCTAACTGAAGAGTTTAAGAATATTGACTCACTGAACTTTTAATCGACAGAGCAATCATATTGTGGCTTTAAAAGTTGTATTTAAGAGCCAACTGAAACAATCCCAAGTGGAGCATCAGCTGCGCCGTGAGGTGGAGATCCAAAGTCACCTCCGGCACCCAAACATACTACGTTTATTTGGCTATTTCTATGATCAGGTTTACAAGCTCCCCTATTAATGTTATCTATATTAGACAAAGGCAATTTGTATATCTCAGTTTAACATCTCTCTCTCTCTTTCTCTCTGTGTTTAACTTGATTGCCGGATTGGCCTTGATACCTCAGACTCGTCTTTATCTGATATTAGAATATGCTGCAAAAGGTGAACTTTATAAGGATTTGCAGAAGTGCAAGTACTTCAGTGAAAGGCGTGCTGCTACGGTGAGCTATGATATGCTCACTTTGATACAGTTTCTTTTCTCGGATTATGTCAATCGATGAATTTACATTATAAAGAATAATCATTGCTAGAATTACCTCATATATTATTGACTTACATAACTTCTCCTTTTATTCTTTTAACTTGTAGCATCATATTACTTATTTGTCAATACTTGAAACTGGCAAGCTAATGTCGTTGGACCTTTGTCTGCAGTGGGTAATATTTTTCTTGTATTCTTGTTTTGCTTTCAGTACATCTCGTCGTTAGCAAGAGCACTGATCTACCTACATGGAAAGCATGTAATCCACAGAGACATCAAGCCGGAAAATCTTCTCATTGGAGTGCAGGTGTCTCTCATCTGGTCTTATCTCTGAACTTGGGGCTTCAATGCTTATATAGGTTCTTCTTTTTGTTAGGGTGAACTAAAAATTGCGGATTTTGGGTGGTCCGTTCATACATTCAACCGAAGGAGGACAATGTGTGGTACACTGGATTATCTTCCTCCTGAGATGGGTATGTTACCACATGATTTTCTTCGAGATTATGTAATAAGATCTTTGGTCCCTTCTTGAGTGGACACTTTTGTTGTAGTGGAAAGTCTAGAACATGATGCCAGTGTTGACATTTGGAGCTTGGGTGTCTTGTGCTATGAGTTCCTCTATGGGGTTCCACCTTTTGAAGCTGAAAAGCATTCTGATACATATAAAAGGTAATATTAAATTTACCATGAATTCTTTAAGTTTGCATGTACTGGCAAGCTTTCTTTTTTTAATAATTGAAATATTATGCACGTCTCTATAAGATTCTTGGGCCTGGTAATGTTGCCATCTAGAATCTTAAAGCCTAAATAAGAGGCTTGCATTAGTATATTTTCTTTGCTAATGTTTTATCTTCTCATATGTGAAATTCAATTAACTATATTTCATGGTACATCTTTGTGCTGATCACTTGTTTTTAAATAGCTGGATTAGTGTTGATTTGTCTTAACTAATCTTCATCTTGATGGGTATTATACTATTATGTCAAGGCCTTTTGTGCATTCTCGAATTTTCATGAAAAAAGCTTATCAAATGCAAGATTTTGTCATAATTTCTCCGAGCATGTATCAAAGTCATATTTTAGTCTGTCACATGTAAGTGTTTTTGTCATGGACTTCAGCAGTGAGTAACAATAGTTTGAATTCACTATTCAAACTGTGTTCTTGATACAGGATAATCAAAGTGGACCTCAAGTTCCCCACGAAACCCGTTGTTTCTTCAGCTGCAAAGGATCTCATTAGCCAGGTCGAACTCTGTCCTTGTACTTTATTCAATCTTTACTTGGAAAGCAAGAATTTATTGAATTATTTGTCCTTCCGATGACTTCCCCGAAATGCAGGGTGTTTGTGAATTTTCCATTCTTGATATGAACTCAAGGTTCTTCAATTTTTTGATCTCAGATGCTTGTAAAGGAAGCTTCACAACGCCTACTCCTTCACAAGCTGCTCGAGCATCCATGGATAGTTCAAAATGCAGACTCGTCAGGAACATATCGAGGGTGATTTTTGGGGTAGGGTTGATGTTATTCTTTGTATAAGAACAAGTTCTTGCCTTCTCTGCAAAGCAGGAGGTTTATGAGTTATCCATGCTTTAGATGAACTCGGGAAAGACTCCTCGACAAAGTCTTCTCCCTCACAAGCTGCCTGAGCATCCATGGATGGTCCAAAATGCAGATCCAGTGTGCATGTATGGGAGATTTCTGGGTGTTATTTTTTCTTCTTTCTTACACTGTAAGCTGAAATAGCTGAAACGAATCACTGTATTATTCAGTTCTTTGTTGTACTTGATATTGAAATGTGCTCGAATGATGCTTTTGAGTGTGGCAATATATTCCAGGAGATTGAAATGAAACCTTCTTCTTAGTTATCTTGATTTGTTTATTACTAATTCAAACACCGTATTGTTCAGTTCTTTGTTGTACTTGATATTGAACTGTGATTGAATGATGCTTGAGTGTGGTAATATATTCGAGAAGATTGAAATGAAACCTTCTTCTTAGTTGTCTTGATTTGTTTATTACTAATTCAAATACGATTCCGAGTTCGACTTACTATTACCTTACCTAGCCATTGAAATTTAAATCAACCTCGGATGGGTTGACTTGTAGTGAGTTGACTAAAATCACGAGTACGTCACCCAGAGAGTTATGGATCGGGTCCTGTCCGGGTTCGGACCCGCAGCCACGTCGGACGACCTTCTTTGGAATAGAATAAGAGCACTTCTCAGCAGGCAGCGGCTCGCTTCCCTCCTTTCTCGAACTCCTGTCAAAGAAATTAGAATTACCTTTCTCGTATAAGCTTCCCGCCTCACCTAAACCCTAAACCCACTGTACTCTTCGTCTTCCTCCTTAATGCTAAAATCCCATCGCCATCTGTATCAAACTCCACCCATGCGATCGCTCCGCAATCTCCTCCACCTCCGCAGAGCTCGTTTCCTCCTCAATTCTCGACCCCTCTCATCGAACCCCTCTCAGAGATGCAGTTCGTTTCAAAAATTCAAACCCGCGATTCATAAACCTAGTGTTTGGTATAGCTCTAGGGTTTGGACATCTTACGATCCCGTATCGAATCGGCTCGTCACGAAGCGAAGTCGATTGGAGAGTTCTGAGGAAGAGGGTGGTGGAGAAGAAGAAGCGGATTCGAGCGATGGAGAAGGTAGGCGTCCTGTTTTGGCGTACTACGATCCTGTGGAGGAAAGGCTCGTGGCGAGGGCGGACGAGGAGGAGATGCCCAGGAAAAGTGATTTGAAGAAAGTGAAGGATTCAAAGGAGGAGGATCCGAGTGGGAATGATGAGGAAAGGAAAGGTTCTTTGGGATCGAAGAAGACGTGGTCGTCTATTGTTAGGAGGAGGACGGGGAAGATGAAACTGTCTTTTGTTTGTGAGAATTGTGGTGCGAGTTTCGGGCAGTGGTGGGGGACTTGCCGGTCTTGCCACACCACAGGATCCGTGAAGGAGTTCTTGGAGCCGGAGGTTAACAAGGCCAGAGGGGTTGATGTTTCGGAGGCGGCTGTGAGGTCATGGCTACCGCAGCAGCAGGGGAGGTTGGTTCCTATGAGTTTGGTAGATATTAACAAGGATAGGGACCAGTCAGAGTGGCGAATTCGGCTGTAAGTTTGCTAGGTCTTACAATGTTTTCTTTTACGTAGATTAAGTGCTAGAGAAGTCCCTTTTTCTTATTCTTTTTTAAGACACATAAGTAGCTCATAAGCTTGTTTTAGTTTAATTATTATTCTGGTACGTATTTGACTCATGGCATCCAATATTGATGACTGCATAATATATAGGGCTGGACTTTTTGGGATGGAGGTTGCTAGGGTGCTTGGAGGCGGTATTGTACCTGGTATGGCTTATGATTACACTCTGATGTTTTTTGTTGGTTAGGATTGGTTAAATGAATTTGTGCAATAATTTAGTTGATGTTTAATTCCACTGTCTGAGAAATTATAATTACATGGTACATGATGTGTGGTTTATTTAACAGCTTTTCTTGTATTATCAACTATTTAGAATTTTCCATTTCTTCACCAGAATGACATGCATATGCAATACTATTAATATCCTTGACACAAATAGATGATTTTGTTAATTTTTTGATGACTTTAGTGTGAGTTGACCAGTCTTTCATATAATCTGGCAGGCTCCTTGGTTTTAGTTGGAGGAGACCCAGGTGTTGGTAAAAGTACATTGTTACTGCAGGTTAGACTGTTATATCTTTGCTCGTGATTCTTTTGTGAATAAAATGTGGTTTTGTGCAGACATAGGTTCTTGTAATGCTATTTTCTATATTTGAATTTTTGATCTAGGTTTGATACAGAACTTTTGTTTTTGGATTTGAAGATTGCTGCTATTATAGCTCAAGATTTCAACTTTAAGGAGCCTGCTTCAGTTGTTTATGTCTCTGGTGAGGAGGTTGGTTCTACTTTTGCAATTTATGCTTTTACTCACACTCATCTTGCTACTGATGATTTTCAAGCATCTGTCATGGTGTTTTTCCTGCATCATAGTGACCACATTTACTTTACTTTATGCAGCTCCCCATCACTTATATTTGTTCTGTGTGATATGTGTAACATCAAGATATGATTCTTATTGTTTAGTTGTTGGACGTATAGATACCATGTATATGGGTCACATAGGTTATTGTTATTATCTTCTTTTTTTTTTGGAAATAACATGGAGAGTAGGTTGTATTGGATCTTAATCTTTTCAAATATGGTAGTTACATCTGTTCAATCTGCTCTGCATTTCGTTTGTTAGACTCTAATACTAGAGCGTGCTCTTCTTACATACCCATCAGTGGCAGTGGACACACAGTATTAAATATTGTGAAAAGTCCAACGTGCATAGATTTTGAACCACTTATTATTTCTAATCTGATGTCCTTTTTCTCTTCTATCAAATCGGGCATTTTCCTTGCATTTTTGCAATTTGAGCTTGCTAATTACAAATATAAAATGCTACGTATATACCACATCAGTGTGGGTAATAGTGTTAAACTCAGTGTTTTCTCTTGGACTGGATAATTGTTTTCTTTTCTTAGCATGCATATGAAAAAATGTTTTTTCCATCTGGACTGGCAGAGCATTGAACAGATAGGGAACAGGGCTGACCGCATGCGGATCACGACAAGGAATCTCTACTTATACTCAAGTACAGATATTGAGGTGCTTTATGTTTATTCTTCATTTCTGTACCTTCCATGACTTGTGTTGTGCTCATGAGGATTTTTGGGGCTGTGTTTCTGACGTACATGTTATTCTGTATCTCTGAGTTATCATTTCCTGTTCTAGTTATTATCTGAAATATATGCCAATGAATTGGGAAAACTGAAGATTACTATGAAAATAAAACTCGATTATGGATCATTTAAGGACTCAGATGGCCCTAGCAATGGGATATTTCCATCTCTTATGATTGCTTCTCAAGCGTCGAAACTCTAGAGCACATCTGTGCCATCTTAGCCCAATCGAGACATATGTTGTGTATTCAAATGAGATCAGAAGAATGAAAGAGAATATCATGGATGAAAATTGTTAGGAGTGAGATTAGACTAGATTTGGCTTTTTTATGATCATGAATTGTGGATATCTGTAATTGTGGAGATATTAAAGTGTTCTATGTTCTGTTGATTCTCATATCACTTTATTAAACTGTTTGTCCTAAACTTGTTCCAACTGCCTTATAGAAATTCTGCATGTGCTTTCTGCTTTCTCTTTTCTTGTTAGGATTAATTTCTAGGTTGTAATGCGAGGCTTGAATTATATATGAAGTTAGATCTTTGGTAATATCCTAAGGAAATTGAGTTTTCGATATCATAATATGGGGATATTTTTGTATAACCATTTCCTTTGGTTTCTTTACTTCTTTTGCAGGACATCTTGGATAAAATACAGCCACTCTCTCCAGCAGCAGTTATCATTGATTCAATTCAGACTGTTTATTTGAGAGGAGTAGTTGGTAGTGCTGGGAATATTATGCAGGTAATGTTTTTTTGATTATGGATGTAATAGGAATTTCTTGATTGGCTTTCTCCAACAACCACTGAACATGATACTCTTCATCTCTGGAGAATCTACTCGTGAGAAATTTATATGTCGCCATTAGCTCCTCTTCTGTAGGTTTTTATCTTCAGGCACAGACCTATTTATAGCACTAAGGTGCCAAATCTTTTAACAAATATAAACAAGGTTTTGAGTATCGGCTTTGGAATTAGGATCGGATGTTTAAAAAAATGATATATATCGGCCGTATCGGTCTTCCGTTTCAGACAATTTGGAGCGAGGATCAACTAAATTGGCCATATCAATTGATCCATTTTGGCGATATAGATAGGGATCAGCTGATATTTGAATTCATGACTATAAGTTTCCACGAATGGACTTGCTGGATTCAATCACATTTATTGGTTTGGTTTTTCTTTGCATGTCCATCCAAAATTTTGCTTTATTAATTATAAGATTCTTATCCATCTGATATGGAATAGTATAAGCTGAGTTTTTGAGCCTGATCCGAGAATAGCGCTTAGGTCAAACCCATTTCGCTTATCCCTTAAAAGGTTTCATGCCCTCTTTTGGTCATAAAGTAAACCATTTTGGCCGATCTGAATATTGCAGCCTTGACCAGTCAATTTACTAGTTCGCCCTGGATCAGATTGGGCCTAATCGATACTGTTAGGAATCAGCAGATATAGGGAGGTATATGCTGACCTTTTTTTTTCCCTGAGAAGTATTTCATATAATGCTAACAGAAGCTAATGCTAACGTCTTTTGTCTATCCAGGTCAAGGAGTGTACTTCAGCCTTGCTGCGTTTTGCTAAACAGACAAATATCCCCATCTTTTTAGTAAGTTAACTATATATTGAATGCTGCATTATGTTTTGCTGGTTCTAAATAGAGACTTAGCACATTTTATAATTTTGGATTGTGCAATTTGAGGGAAATATACATTTGAGAAGCATTTCTTTAACATTTATCCAACTTCTGTTTCTCATCCGGAAGCACTATTATCCTATTATTTTTTTCTCAGATAGGACATGTCACAAAATCTGGAGATATTGCTGGTCCTCGTCTTTTAGAGCACATAGTGGATGCTGTTTTATATATGGAGGTTGGTGCTTTCTACCTTTAGACAGATCTCTCTCTCTCTCTCTCTCTCTCTCTCTCTCTCTCTCTCTCTCTCTTCCCCCCGTCTCTAATTTTGAGGTCAAATTGCTTTACCTATTATATTTGACATGAGAACTGGTCGCACATGATCTCCTTTGTATTTATGAAAATATTGTTGTTCTATATGAGGTCAAGCGTGAGATATGGAGGCCAATATTGTTTGATTGTTTTGACTCTGAAAACTTGCTATGGTGGGCAGGCCTCAACTTGTCATGCATAGGCTTTCAAAGGAAGCCACCTGAATGGGGATATTTGTTTGGATATACATAAGCTAATATAACTCTTGAAGGAAAAGTTTGCAAGGAATGCTTCTCTATTTTTTGTTGTAAGACAACTTTTAGCTTTTTAGGACATATATAGTTGCAAGTGGGATAGCTGTAAGAAAACATTGTGGTTCAACAAGAAAGTCTTCTCCGCTCCTAGACTGCACGACTGTTTGAAATGATTTCCCCTGCCTTGATTTTCTGCTACTTCAATAGATATACTTCTTTTGACTTGCATCTCATCTTAACAACTGACTGAGTAGTGGTAGGATTTGGTTAGATAGTGACAATATCAAGATGATATGATGTCAACAATTTTGAAGGTAACCGTTGAGGAGGACTCAAACAATTAACAAGGGTCATATTTTTTTCTACCATGTTTGACCATGATCCATCATGCTACAAAAGATGTAATGATTAGGATATAAGCTGCAGTTTATATTGCTAATCCATAAAAAAAATTTCTCTTACTGTCATAGAGTTGATGCTGTGTAACATAGTTGGAGCTAATACTAGTTTATCAATATTATTTATTTCTATATAACTATGTATTCTAATTGCATTATTTTACATCATCTCAGTGCATACCAAGTAGTCTTGATAATTTATTCAGTTCTTAAAAATGTTTCCAAGCCATTAGCAAGTTAGTGATGCCCATTTTCTAATAAAATCTATTGCAGTTATAGTTTTTCTGTCTGTCCATGTGTTGGACAATGTTCTTTTATTAGCTTGTGCTTTATTCAATGTGTGGATAACTTTTTCTGAAAGATATGAGCATATGCTAGATTGGAAGAAAAAATTAGCATTACATGGAAATCCCTGCTTAAAGTGGTGGATGTATGTAACTGTCCTAATGTGGAGGGAAAGAAATAGGGGGCAATTGCTTTCTGTTATCGTTTTTTTCATATATGTTAACTGGTTGCTACTCCTTTATAGTAGTCCTGTAGAAAATCATTAGCATATGTACTCTTTCATTACGCATTTGCCTGAGTAATTTGTTCTAATTCTGATAAGTTTTTACTGTTTAGGGTGAGAGGTATTCATCTTATCGTTTATTGCGAGCTGTGAAAAATCGGTTTGGTTCAATAGATGAGGTATCAAATCCTTTCCCCTAATTTAGTCGTTTAATTTTGTTGGTTATCATGGTTGACAGAGGTAAAGTATGAACTTATGTAGTTCCTAACCTCATAACTGTATATCATCTTATGCCCTGTATCTGTTGTTGATCATTTCATTCTGGGAGAACTTTTCCTTAATATTGGTGATGCAATCACTTAAAGTTGGTTTTCTTTATGAGAGTTTGTTCCTCTTTTGGCAGGTTATAGCGGAGATTGTGATTAACAGCCATCATAACATCAAGTTCCCTAACTAGTGGGACAACATGAATATTTTAATATTTTCATCTACCATTAGGCAATATCAAAATATCATTGAACTCTAATTGGGTGCTACTTTGATAAAATGATCCAAACAGAACAGGTTTTGATCTTCTTCCATCAAAGAGCAAAAAGAGCTTTTTACCACATAAGTTACCTCGACATCTAAGTGAAAGATTCAAATGAATTGAAATATTTTTACATAACAACAATCCTCTAGAAGATGTTAGCAAATTTTAGAACAAAGCAAAATCAAATAATAGAGGGACTTGCTGCATAAAATTAATAAGGCCAGTTGGCAGGTAAACTTAACCTATTTTGTTGTTTAGGCTCATGCAACCTTGCAGCACACCCTCTAGGAAGTCCTCTTGATGTGGAAGTTGCAGTCAAGGGTGACAACCTAATCTTTATATTTTGATTGTTATGGGCTTCAATAATTAGAAATCTAGAAAGCCTAAGCTTATGCTTCTATTAGTCTCCCTATTTGCTATTTATGGATGCCAGTTGCGACATGCATTGACTTGGTATAATCTCTACTGTCTTCATTAATGAACACAATAAGTGTTTATATCATAAATTTGTTCAGATATTATTTGTTGCTTTTGTATTTAGTATCTTCCCTAGATTCTTTATGTTTATCTTTGCTGTTAAACATTTTACAAAGTTGTTGATCTCTCTTCCATCAGCTTGGGGTGTTTGAAATGTCAGAGTCCGGCCTGCAAGCTGTTTCAAATCCTAGTGACATATTCTTGAGTGAAAATAACAGTGATTCTGAGATATTAGCTGGACTTGCAGTTGCTGTGGTTGTGGATGGATCTCGGACTTTTCTTATTGAAGTTCAGGTAATTGTTGCTTGGATTTTTGGAAAATGTAATCTAGTGCACTTATTTTTCATTTTGTATTATTTTCTTGTCAAATCGCTTTGGATACAACAATTCAAAAATGATTAGCATTATGCTTTTGTACATGTATTCATCTATTTATTGTTGTATTGCATTTGAAAAAAATACCTTTTCTTCCTTGTGATGTCATGTGTTACGGACTGCAGTCTTTGTAAAGCAGTTCAATTTTCCTTACAACACCCAAGATGATGTTAAGAGACTAGTAGTTCTGTTAAATTGAGAGGATAGGAAAGAGATTGTGTTCTCCCTTTTCTAGAATTTTGTTTCTAGAAAATGACCTGTCCTCTCTTAGACTGATTGCAATCATCATATCCTAATTCATCTTTTGCCAAATGTATTAATGTTCTATGACTAAATAGGAAGCTGGTAATTGGAGAGACTGCAAGCTTGTCATGATATAGGACAATAACGATCAAATATGATTATGCTTTATAGTATTAGCCCTAATATGATATGGAAAATAGATAAATAGACATAGACAATAAGTTTTTGTTTGCAGATTAATAAAAAAGATTAAAACACTTGACAGCTGTTGGTGAAAATTGTATTAGCAATTTGGCAGACATTTTAAAGACATGCTAAACATTTAAAAAAAGTACTTAAATGTAGAGTGGAATTTGATCACAGTTGCACCTACAGACTGAAAAACTATTAAAGAAAAGCATGACTGGTGTTTCTCTAGAGGACAATATGCATATGTGGTTGCATATACTGCATTCTGGAATGCTGTTTCACACCTTATATTTCTTCTGGAATAACAAAAAATATCTTTTGCAGGCATTGTGTGTATCTGGCTCATCAGTTGCAGGACATGTGAATGGAATACAACCAGGCAGGGCTGACATGATAATTTCTGTAAGTGACTAAATAAGAAGCTCAAAGGATGCTGTGAGATGTTCTATGTTTTTACCAAAATTATTGCTTTCATTTCTATACGTTTATATACTGTAACAAAGTTGGAGTTTCTGATAATAGATGTCTTATTAGGGAGAAAAGGAAAGTGGAAGTGGTCAATGACTTCTGATTATGCATCTTATTAATTTGATAGCATAATGTAAACATTGTCTGTCAAATGCCTTTCACTTAGGCCTCGTTTGGTTTGAGATTAAGGAAAAATCTAGATTCTTACTTGTAAAATTGTATCTCCAATCTAGGGTAGGTGATGCAAAACGTAGTGGGGAAAAAAATGAAGTAGGGAAATAAGAAGGAAAAGAATGGGGTTTCACATCTCCACCCTAAGAAAAAGGTTTCACACCAAAATTATCTAGAGAACAAATCACACAAACTTTCATTAAGTTCCAAAGGAAATACAACGGGTCTATATATAGACCTACAATGGAATTAAGCAAAAAAACACCCTACATAGGAAATAAACAAAAGACACCCTAAATAAATAAAAATCAGAACCAGATCCCTATAGGAGGGATCATCAACTGTCGGCGCCTCCTGCGCTGGTTTTCATAATTTCTTGGGATGTGGTTAGGTCTAGACTCCTCTAAGTCTTGAACTAAGCTGTAAGCCTTTTCCAAAGTATTAACATTACGAGCAAAAAGTTCACTTCTCAATTCTTCACGTAGGCCAGCCCTAAATCTGGACAAAATTTGCATAGGGGTTTCTGATTCAATCACGCTACACCGAACAAGCAATTCATCAAAGGCCGCAACGTAATCCTTAGCGGACTTACTCTCTTGGGTAAGTCGGTTCCATCTATCTAGAAGCTTAGGGTAATAGGAAGGCGGGAGGTATTTACGTTTTAGTTCATTTTTCATGTCAACCCAAATTTCAATTGGAAGCTCACCCCTAATCTCACGAAGAGTCTCAACGTTGGTCCAGTATTGATTTGCTTTCCCAGTCAATTTCATGGCAGCAAACCTGACTTTACGGATTTCCGACATATCATACCATTTAAAGTAACGGTCCATGTCTTTGATCCAGTCCAAGAAGTGTTGCGGATCTAGACGACCATCAAACATCGGGGCATCAATTTTGATGCTTCGAAGGTACCGTTCATCAGGATCTCGCTCATTCCCTTGAAAATGTTGACGAGGTAAAGGAGTGGGAGATTCACCACGTTCAAGGTCAGGGCGGTGATTATTTTGAGGAGCGGTGTGCTCACGGGGTCTTTCTACCCTATATAGTCGTTCATCGGTCACCCGTTGATACCCAAGCAAAGTATCTTGAGTATCCCTGACTTGTTGAGCTAAGGTACCTAGTTGTCCCATAATGTCGTCGAGCTTCTTACTAAGTTCGGGATCCATACTGCTACTGCTGGACTCACTAGAATCACTAAGAAGGTAAGCCTTACCTCTACGAGTTGGCATACACTAATATGCAATAAATGAGTTATGAATTGCTTTATATATTTTATTTATATATATATATCCCTTTTTTTTTTTTTAATCTTTTTAAATTTATGCTTGCTAATTTAAATAATGTTCTAACCTAATGGAATGCAGACGTCTCCTATATTTAATCCAAATACAAATGTCTTAATCTAAATGATATGAGACGTTATGCTATGCAATCAGGAAAATTTTAAAATGAATACTTAATTGAATTTAGATTTTCTGTTCAGGAGGTTCAAAGACTAATGTCAAGACTAAATGGTTTTTAAACAAAAGTCACATTAATAAATGCCAAACCCTTTAAATTTCTTTCCAAAAATTAAGATAATGCTAATATTCTATTTGGCACTGTTCATCTCTTAATATCAGGATTAAAGCAGATAAGGTTTCTATGTAGTCTCTCCCTCACTATATGTGGACAACATGAATTGATAACAGTTTAGAGATGATACTAAAAAAGAATGACCCAAAAATATTTAATACATTGAAAAGATCACATACCTGACCATCTGAAAACAAAAAGAATTGAAATTAACTAATTTGTCTTCACCCTTTTCTTCCTCCTCTCACAACGTGTCCCTATTCATGTCCGGGAGGGAGTGGTCAGCAACAGTATTGGCGACGTCGGCGGCAAAGTCCGGGACAGTGGTGGTCGCCGTTGACTACGGCAGGGAACGAGGCACGGGAGATCACGGCGCGGGCGTCGGCGTCGTCAGTGTTGGCTGCAGACGTCAAAGGAATGGCGTCGTCAGGTGGAGTGACGGCGTCAGGTGGCGTCGTCGGGGCGGGGCAGAGCCGGGGCGGCGTCGTCGGGGCGAGGCAGAGTCAGGGCAGCGTCGTCGGGTGGAGCGACGGCGTCGGGTGGCGTCGTCGGAGCTGCGCTAAATCAGGGTGGCGTTGGGGCAGCGCCGGGGCGGCGTCGTCGGATGGAGCGACGGCGTCGGGTGGCGTCGTCGGGGCGGGGCAGAACCGGGGCGGCGTCGTCGGGGCGAGGCAGAGCCGGGGCGGCGGCGTTGGGGCAGCAGCGACGGCGTCGGGTTAGGATTTTGGTGTGAGGTGAGGGGAAGGTTAGGGATGAAGTTGGGTAACGGGTTGGGAGGAAATGATTAAGGGGTTGTGGGTTTAGTCTAATAAAGTTTGGGTTTTGGGCTAATGGGTTTTGGGTTTGGGTTTGATGGGTTTAATGGGGTTGGGTTGGTTTTAAGTTAGGGAGGGAATTTGAAAATTGGAAATATTGGAGGGATGAAAATTAGGATAGATAGGATTTGTTGGGATGTTAGAGAAGAAATAGGAAATTTGGTAGGAGGTTTAGGGGAAGAAGGAATTGGTTGGGATTTAATAAAATTAAAAGCAAAAATGAAAATTTCGAAAATTTGAAACACTGATTTTTTTTTTTTTTTTTTTTTTACAGCAAAAGATACGTGCTGTTTCTTTTTTTTCTTTTTCTTTTTTTTTTCCTTTTTTTTTTTTTTTTTTTCCTAAAAACAAATAAAAATAACGATGGAAATTAGATAATGCAACAACAATCAAATTTTTTAAGGATTTGGAATCTTACACGGTAGCGATTCCTCTATGACAAAAGATTTTCGTTGTTCCTCGTCGATGGTAATTTCTTTGCTCGTTGTACGCCGGATTTCTTGACGTTTCAGTGTTCGTGGAGCGATTGGTCGTGCGAAGAACAAATGTGGAGCGGCGTAGAACCCGGGAGGAGGGGCGTCCATAAACTAGGATCCTTCGCTCTGATACCAAAATGATGCAAAACGTAGTGGGGAAAAAAATGAAGTAGGGAAATAAGAAGGAAAGGAATGGGGTTTCACACCTCCACCCTAAGAAAAAGGTTTCATACCAAAATTCTCTAGAGAACAAATTACACAAACTTTCATTAAGTTCCAAAGGAAATACAACGGGTCTATATATAGACCTACAATGGAATTAAGCAAAAAAACACCCTACATAGGAAATAAACAAAAGACACCCTAAATAAATAAAAATCAGAACCAGATCCCTATAGGAGGGATCATCAACTGTCGGCGCCTCCTGCGCTGGTACACACGCCATCGCGTCCTATCAGTGATGTCCGCATCAGTAGGGTATTCTAATGTTTACTTGTAATATAAAACAGTAGTGTAATAATTACTTTTGGTATGATATAAAGTTGAGATAAAGTACAAATAAGAAGTGAAAATTGACTTAAATGCTCTCACTTGGTGTATAAATTTAAATGAAAGTGTTCTTATTTTTTATAGGTATTTCTTCATACTTGTAGATATGCATTTTATATTTGTAAGTTTGTAATGGGATAGGTGGATAGCAGGGGAGAGAGAAGAGGTTTTTCAAAATAACTCTAGTCAAATTGAATAATATTTCTAATTTAGAGTAGAAATAATTTGATATATCTTTTCTAATATAGAGTACTGTTTCCTAATTGAGAATAGAGAAAAGATAATCTTTAAGGTCTTGTTTACTTTAGGAATAAAGTTAACTTTAGAATATATATTTCTCTTTGTTATTCTCAAATTGAAGAATTATATAAATAATTATTTTTATATTCACTTGTATTCTGGAATAGGAGTGTAATAATTATTTTTGATGTGATATAAAATAAGGAAAAAGATGAGAAAATTATGTTTTATTTTTATAAAATTATTATAAATATCTTTTGATTTGCTATAAGGTAGATTCATGAGATAGATATTAATGATAAATTAGTAATTAAATTAGTATAGAATATAAGATATAATTTTTATAAATAATATTTGTATTATAGAATAATGTTATTGTGATGTTTAGCTGTTATTCCAGAATAAAGAGTTTTATTCCAGAATATGAAAGAAATTATTCCTGAAGTGAACATGCGCTAAGCAAATGGGGCCTTAAAGATTAATAGTAAAATGTTCTACATTTACAAAAGCATCAACTGAAGATGCATGACAAACAAGTCAGAATAGCTTTTCTATGCAATGAGAAAATTATCCACCCTGCAGAAATATCCAGGAATTAGTCTGATAGGATTGTCATTATATATATATATTGCTTTAATTGCTATTTACAGTGTACTAGATAACATATATGAACCTTCAATTTTCTTGCTAATTACAGCTGGAAGTGCAAGGTTTAACCTTGAACTTAGCTATTTGTATTAATCAAAATTATTTGTTCTTTTCATTCTGTAAGCAATTGACAACTAATTTTAAAGCTTTTATGTTGAAGGTTCTTATGAAGCAAGCTGGTCTAAAGCTGCAAGACAATGTAAGTAAATTGTATTCTGGCTCCGCTCCTCTGTCTTTCAGTAATGTGCTCTATCAATTCCTTTATCTTATCTGGTTGTTTAATTGCAAAGAATCCATTTTCTTTTTTCTAGGTCTATGACTTCTGTTGTATTCACACCTGAAGAAATTGTCCAATCCTGATCTTGACATCTTAATTGTTAAGCCTTTCTTAGGTTTTTGTTTTGCTCTGCAGGCCATTTTTCTGAATGTTGTTAGTGGCTTTAAGTTGACAGAGACTGCAGGAGATCTTGCAATAGCAGCAGCAATTTGTAGCAGGTACTGCCACTTCTCTTTTCTTCTAAAGTTTCCTTTTGCACTGGTAAGTCTATTGAAGTACTATTTAGAAAATTTATAGTTTCCTTTTACACTGTTTATGAGTTTATGTTCGTTTACTGACATTCACATAATGCTAGTCTGGAGGTACATTACTTACATGAAAATATTTTATCTTTTGTATATTTTGGGTGTATTGTCTAGGTCAGAGCCTTCTATCATATATAGCATTATTAGGTTCTTGTGTTTTGCTCCTTTGCCATATATGGATTCACTTGTATACATATACACTTCTTCACTTTTTGAAAGAACTTTGTTTGCTCATCTTCAGTTTCTTGGAACTTCCTATTCCAAATGATATTGCATTCATTGGAGAGGTTGGCCTAGGTGGTGAGCTTCGCTCGGTGAGTACACCTCCCTTATGGCTTGTTATTTTCTAAATGTTTGTATAGAACTGTTAACAAGCTTTTGTTGGACATAGCCTTTATGATGAAATTTGGTTGCTCAGATTGTACTCACCTTTGATTCTTAGTAGCATTTAAATTTATCAGATTTTATTTGTATAACGAAGGTTCCAAAATTCGGTATCGAGATCGATATCGGTTGTCCAGATAAATGACATATCGGATTAGACTATTTTTTAATTATAGAAAATTTTAATATCATTTAAAAATATAGAAATTTTTTAAAAAAAATTTAGAAAAAATGATAAGAAAATAAAAAATAATCACTTAAAAAACTTATTTATCTCTTTTCTTTTCTTCCTCTCTTTTTCTCTCTTAGCCTCTCTTTACTCTCCCTCCTACTGCCGCAGCCCAACTCACAAGCATGGTTTTATATTTTTTTTCTCCATGTCTTCTCTTTCCCTTCTCTTTCCTTCTCTCTCTCTTCTTCACTCTCTCGCAGCCTAACTCCTAAGCATGAAATTTTTTTCCCACCATTTCTTCTCTCTCCGTTTCTCTTTGCCCTCCTTTTCTCTCTTTTCTTCCCTCCCTCTTATTCGCAACTAAGCATCGCTTTTTTCCTTTTACATCTCTCTCTCTCCCTTCTGTTCCCCTCTCTTCCTCCCTTTGTCTCTTTTCCTTTCTTTCTCTCTTCCCCCCCATCTCTTTCTCTCTTACCTGTACTTATCTCGGGCGAGATTAGTTGAAACTAGGATCCATGTGTGCAACCATGCAATGTTAGTGAAGTCTGAAATGCTCTAATCATTAACTAGCATAAAAGTAATTTCTTATCACCTTGACTTTTCCCCCCGGTATTTGGCATTGTACCCGGTTGTTGCATCCAATTGTGTAGTTTGTGATCATCCAACTCCTACTGAAAAAATTTAACTGAGGCCTTTGCTTCCATTTGCATTTTCCACTCAAACCTCATTCCCATGTCAATTGCTAGTTGTTGGCATATTCATCTCATATTTGATATAAGTTGGTTTCACCATGGTTTAGTCTTATATGCCAAATGGTAGCACAAATGTTGGGAAGAACAAGTTTCTAGATTTTATGTCGTCCAATAAACTCAATAATTCTTTTTTGTTTGGTAATGCCTACTCTTTTGCATGGATTTCCTTTGAAGGTTCCGAGAATGGATAAGAGGGTGATTGCTGTGTCTAAATTGGGATACAAGAAATGTGTTGTACCTAGGACGGCTGAGAAGTTGCTTGTAGCACTTAATCTAGACATTGCAATTTTGGGTTGTAAGAACTTGAAGGAGGTAATCAATACGGTGTTCAATGAGGGATGGAGCCTTGAAACTCCATAACCTGCTTTATTCAACTATGTATAAATTTGTAGTTTTTGGTATCCTTATAAAATATTCAATTCCTGAAAGATCTAATTGTCAGTAGAATGTTTATTCCTGTGATTAACATATTGATCGCTCTGTTGAGGTGAAGGGCCAGGCTTAGGATAAGTGAGGATTCTAACCATTATGCGGTTGGGCCTGAGAGAGGTTGTATCAAGTAGACGCTCTTGACGTAGTCATTTTCCTGGTGCATGTTATGAAACAAACCATGCTCCAGTATAGTGTGACATTGTTGGTGCCTGCTAGGAAATTACACTCCATGCCTATGTTCTGCTAAACCTCAAATGGTCAATAAAATGATTTTACAAAGCATATCCAGTGGGTATTAACAATCCTGGAAGCAGAGAAAAACAAAATTTCATTTATTTTGCAGATAACAAATTTATTTTATTTTGCAGATAACCTTTACACGATGCACACAAACAGTATTGCATCTCCACAAAAAAAAATTCACAATTAGCACGAACAAAATTAGGTAGACCTTTCTGATCAATAAATCACAGGTCCCCTTCACACCAGTAATTTTACATCCTATGGTTTCAGGCACTACAACCGCTGAACCTGATCTAAACTCAATAATTTATTTACTAAATCTCAAAGAACATCATGATGATCACCGTGCGTAGCGGCAGCAGCTTCTTCTTCCTCTCTTGCATCCTCTACATCTTTATGACTAAGGAAGCTTGGTTGATTAGTTGAAGATAGCAGCCTAGCCCACATCCTGTCAGTTATCACAACTTTGCGCTGTTTCTCTGTGATCCTCTGCATTATTGATAAACCCAAGGGTCAATAATTGAAAGAGAGTTTACTATGAATCTCCAAACTGAAGCATTAGTTGGCAGAAACAGAAGAAAAACTATAAGATTCCGTAAAAGGTATTCTTTTAGTCTATAGCAGGATCTGTTATCGGGGATTCAATAGAAGGATGATCGATAAGGGCACAGGCAGTCACTTGAATTCTCTGCAGGTTATTCTTGGAATGAAAAGGTGGGGGAAAAAAATTACAGAAAAGGCAGTATAAAAAGACACCCATTAGTCACAGATGTCCGCAATGCTGTGCTATGAGAGTGGTGGAAGAACGATAAACCACAAACTTGTCGGAGAGGAATATTGAGCATCTAATTCTCGCCGCCTTTCATCCTTGGTCATCAGGTCAGCAGATATTCAAGTTTAAAGTTGCTCCATTGCTAGTGTTCTATTTTCTAATATGCACTAGAGCATCTTAAGGTAATTTTAAATGCTCTAACCCAAACAGTAATAAAGTGGACAATGAAAGGAATTATTGATGCTCCCTACTCCGTAAACAAGTAGAATCTCGTATGCACCGACAACTCTGTTAAGATTGTCAATGTGCGGTGCAGGTATTCAAGAATCTAGTTTAAAGAAAGCCTGTGCTGGAGAGAGTTTCCTACACCGCTATCAATGGAAAAAAAGTCAGGACGCATGATAACTAGTATTCGGTTGCCTCAGGATGAAAAAGCACAGGCCAATCATATATGGGGATGAAAATGCACCAGCGGATTGGTTAGACCGATGATCAAGTATTTTCTACTTCACATAGCCCCTAATGAACTGGTTGTGTGAGCAAGGGTACATTTACTCTCCTCTCCCAATAGCAGATTAGGTCAATTTTCGTCATTGTAAAATAAGAATGAGCTATGTAATATTAGGAATGAACTTGATGATAAGATGGAACTTACATAGAACGGAATATAAGCATGCCTGCCATTAACAGGTCCAACCGTGAAACCAGTATATCCCGCCATGGCTCCATGGACAGCACTATGAGCCAGTAATGTGCAGTATACGTTGTCAGAAGCATTGCTTGGAACTGCACGTATCATGTATGTAGGATCTGCAATGCGAGTATAGTAAGTTAGGTATTATCACCTCAATGATATAAGCAAATCATGTCAACAAGATTCCTCACCGACCTATATATTTAAGATTCATGGGCATCTTCTGTAGTTTTGCAAAATGCCCCTGCATGATAAGAAAGCCGACGATTAGCTTTAAAAACCAATTGCATCTGATTCCAAAAGTTTAAAAGGTTTTAAGTTAATAACACATCAAATTTAGCATATGATGATATACCATGACAAAAAAAAGGTGTCAGTGGAGTCACCCCCTAGTCATGAGGTAAAAAGTTATATGACTACATTAAACATGATTAAGTATACTCTTTATAGGAGAGCAAGGTGGCTTAGGCAATTAAATTTGAAGGTCAGGCTAAGATGAACCATTCTTTAGGAACAAAGAAAGCCAAATTCAAATGCAAGAGGCGTATAAATCTAACATGTTAAGTTGGGATTATTGACTCACTATTGACCGTAAGCTGGTGTATGAAACAGAGGCAACTTATTTGTTGATACTAACAGTTTGTCCATAGGTCTAACCTTAATCTTTTCAGACAACCAAAGTCCAACATCAAGGAGAAGCTTATTTCCAGAAGGATCTTTATGGTCCATTGACCGCATACTTTCAGCAATAAGCTCCTGTCCTGCACCCTCGGCAACAACAATGACCATATGGCCATTCTCCTTAAGACGCTTCTCTACGAATTCAAAAAGTCCGCCTTTCCCTTCCAGATAGAAGGGGGATTCTGGAATCAAGCAGCAGTCCTGAAAAGAGTAACAGAGAAATTCATTAGTCTAACAAGGAAAAAAAAACATTCACTATTTTCTTGTCAATGACAATCTGAAGCATCTGGGAAGGAGATTTTTAGCTAGAAAACAAGATCATTATGTACGAGGAATGGAAGACTTCAACATACCACGTCTCGACTCGCAAGAGTAGCATACATTGCAATGAAGCCTGCAACAATATAATATATATGGTTATTCACTTAAAGTCAGATAATAAAGACAGTAAGCAAAACATGCTACCTGTAATAATGGAAATTCTCTTAAATATAGTCCTTTATAATGCAGTTTATTCCCTAGAAGTTTGGCTGTGACTTATAACCAATCACTTAATGCAAGAATGAAAATCAATAAACTTATCAACACCAAGAAAGATTCCACCAATTCATCAGAAGAGAAATACGCGGAAAATAGCATATTTCCATGGAAATGTTTCAAAAAGATATTAGAATATGGGAATAACACGGTTTTAGAAGGATATTATCTAAAAGGATAGGAATGGGGTAAAAATTCCATGATGTCTAATCTGATAATAATATAGAATTGATTAACAACAGAGTTTGTATGGACATGATATGCAGATGCAGATATCAAGAAAATCAGAGCAAAAAGGAAATTGCAACTCAGAAGAGAAACTTACCGCTGTAGCGACCCATTAACTTCACAATGCCTATACCATTCTCAACACTTTCGGCCTCCACATGTGCTGCATTTATTGCGCGTTGAGCCTCCTCTACGGCACTATCAAATCCAAATGACTTGTCGATTGCCTGAATCAACAAGTGATGCTAATAGTAAGATGCTCAAGTCTTGAGACATTCTAATATGCTAACCATTCAAAAAGAGCTCAAATGAAAAATATATATGAAGTACCGCTATGTCGTTATCTATAGTCTTTGGGATGCCAGCAACAGCAACTTTGAGACCCCGTCTTCGAATTTCCTACAAAATACACACACCCAACGTTGTCAAAATGAACTGATCTTTATATTATTATGTGATACTGATTATCAATACACTGTTTTACTTTCCATAAAGATTAGGAAGAAGTGATGTCAGAAATAAAGATTGAATAGTACAAAAAAATATTTATCACAACAGTAAACATAATCTAATAGAGAGTATTTCTACATAAAGTTCATCCATAGAATGTTACCTCGAAAATCACTGAGGCACCTTTTTGAGTACCATCTCCTCCAATTATATAGACCTGGAAGACAAATTATAAATAAGTAAAACTAGATCCTAACTGGAGGTATTGTGATTGTGTAAAACTTATTAGATGAAGCTAATAAAAAATTTCAAGCAACAAAATTCTAAAATTATTAAATAAGTAGTGTTGTCACCTGATTGATCCCGCGATCTTGAATGCAATCAACAATCTTTGAAGTGTCATGACCCCCTCGAGATGTTCCAAGGATGGTTCCCCCTCTTTTATGGATATTGTTGACAGTCTTGGGAGTCAAGGCAATGGTATTTCGAGCATAAAATCCTTTGTAACCACCCTAATGATGCAATGATCCAGATTACAAATTAGAAAACACAACCCAAAGTACATCAAAAGAATGGAGTAGTACTAAAAAAGAAGAAGAAAGGAACGTAGCCTGTAGGTCTGCAGTTCTCACCTCTATGCCAAGGATTTTGGTTACCCCATACATATCAGACAAGCCGCATACAATCTCCCTTATCACTGTGTTAAGTCCAGGGCAGAGGCCCCCACACGTTACAATGCAGGCATGCACCTCATCAGACTCAAAATACACCTGTTCATGATGCAACAAAGGTCAAGAGCTTGAGCCTATATCCCGACAGTACTATTTGATGTTTAAAATCATCATGACCAACCTTTTGTCGAGGCCCAGAGCGTCGAAAATGCATTCCTCTGGGGCTGCTCTTGTGAACCACAATCTACAGAACAACCGTAATAGATGATTAGCAAATTATCATTAGCACATATTAGCTCAACAATTGAAGAAGATGAGCAATTATCAGGAACGTTAATCAACGGCCAAGAAAACAATCTTAAATTCGGTAATGAAATCCAAAAAGGGCTCACCTTCTGAGCAACAGTATCATCCGTATTAACGAAATACTGCCTGCAAATTACAAAATACAAGGTTGAAATTAGTGAATAGATTGTCCACTTCCAGAAATAATGGACAAGATAAAAGAACAATAAATTACTGAATTGGGATAGGAGTATAGAAATAGAGGAAAGAGAAGAATCATACTTAACAACCGAGTATGCTGGATTGTCTTGCAGCGGATTGGAATATGTCTGTGAATTCAGAACATCAAAAACGTCAAAAACTTATCGAAATTTATTGCATTAAATTGATAGAGTACTCGTGTGGTCCTATCGCAAGTAAATGATAAGTGATTAAGTTCCAATAATTTGGAATACTGTGTTCAACAAACAAAAATATCGAAGAGGAGTAGAATTAAGAAGAAATCCACTTCAAACAATTTGATGCTTCAAATCACAATCACAACGAAAAACAGCAACAGAAAAAAAGAACGAAGAAACTAAATATATAACTAAAAAATCCATAATAAATCTCTCTCAAATTTCCAACAAACAGAGCAAAATATAAGGTAAACTCACAGGGAGATCAGGGATGTAATCCATGAGATGCGGCACGTCTTCAAGAACATATCCGGCTTCTCCATAAACAATCTTCTTATCAAGTTTCCCCTCGCTCCCCATCTTTCTCAATCCAGTCCTCACCTCGCCGTTGCTCGCCGGAATCTTGACCGCCGAGAGCGAGCTCCTGAGATTGAGGAGATGGTTCGAACTCGTTGAAGCGGAGTTCGGTTCCGTGCGGATGGTCTGAGACACTGGAGGATTAGGCAACGATCCCATTGGAGCAAGGAGAGATGGAGAATGAAATAGTAGTAGTAGTAGTAGTAGTAGTAGAGATTTCGAGGAGAAGAAGAGAGATGATAGAATATTTGGAGGAGCTCTTGGAGAAGCCATCAGTAAATTTATAGCTTTTCGATGTCACTCGGGTTTGACGAAACCTGTGGGTTTCTTTGACGCTTGGTTTTGATGGAGATGGAGGGGAAGAAAGGCGAGAAGAGAGACGAATAAGGAAGGAGGTGAGGGGGTTCCTTTGGTCGTGGGAGAAAGGGGGTGTAGTTGTCAAATGCGGTTTCGTTCGTGTTTATTTGCGATTTTGCCACTAGAGGTTACGAACGGAATGGAATATTCGGACAATTTTGGATTTCATTTGGGCTCTGACGAAAATGAATCGCTGACGTAACTTTCGGTGGTAGAAATGGGGGCAGGCAACGGATCCCCCCCAGCCCAGGGCTCAACAATCTGCTGCAGCCTGGGTTGCTTGGCACTTGCCAGCTCTTGATTTGGCTGCTAAATCAGTAAAATTCTTCACAAAAAAACCTTCCTCTTTTGAGTCTACCTCTTTCCTATCACTTTTCTCATAATGGAACTGAAGTGGAGGAAGGAGTAAGTAATTTACAAAATGAACAGAACCCTAACGAATTTAACTGCCGATTAATCGAGGCTGTAGCAAATTCGTGCATGCTGTGGCTAGCCGCCAGTTGGCGGTTGGATCCCTCGCTGTTCCACGTGAATCGGCACGTGCTTTGAAATCACGTGGTGGGCAAGGTTGGTGTACTCCCGCTGGTCCTTTTTCCCGGAAGACCAGTCTACTGCAGCCATCAAATTGGACAGGGGTATCACCGTAATTTACTGCGGTAGGGCATTTTAGACTTTCGCACAAATGCCGGTAACTCAGCAATGGTAGTTGGGAACGCACGGATCTCTAGACAAAGGAAGTCTTTCTGGGGCACGAAATAGTAACAGAAACGGATGCAGTGCATCCCTCGAGTCCACGAACTGCGTACAGTCGAGACACTTGGCATCTAAGTAAAAGCCCTTCCCAATCCAACGAGTGGGACCCACGCAACCGACCACCTCGTCATGTGCTAGTTTAAAAGTACACGTGGATCCGTGACTGGACTATCACGTTAAAAAACCGACGGCGGAGTGACGGGAGCCAATGATGACTCCGTTTGCTGGTTTTTATGTGTGTGTGTGGGGGGGGGTCAAAGATGGAATTAAGTCTCAGTTTTCACGATAAGCGATTCCTAAGAGAGGTCTTCGTATCAGATTACAATGGGCAAATTAGGACTTTGCTTAAGATTAAGATTCTTCTCGAAGGCTTAGGAGTTTTGAAATTATTTATTGCTTTTAATTATAGGAATAAAAAATAATTTGTGTTTTTGGAAATCGAGGAGGATTATTCATGGGTTCGTCGCATATTCTGTTGTTTTGATCGAATTGCCCTTTTATTAAAACTCCCATATAAGCGTAAAATATTCCATGAAATATTCTACTTTAATCGAGAGGGCGATAAAGTTAATACTAATCCGTGAATAGCACGGCTCTTCTTCTTCTTCTTCTTCTTCTTCTTCTTCTTCAACTCAGGTACCCATCTGAGAGAATTTAGATCCAAGTATTTTTTTGCAAATATTTTATAAAATATAAGTCTCTCATTATATAATAATAACAAAAAATAAAAAGAAAATAAGGACTTGCATTATTTAATCTGTACGTTTTGGCAGTTGATCACTCAAACATGACAAACATAATGCTCTTCATCACGCATCTAAGAGTATTTTTCCCCGTAGCATCTCCACATTGACTTATAAAAGAATTCAAAAATATAAAAAAAGGATTATATATATAAGTTTTGTTGTGGATTTCTTGTGTGAAAAATTGAAACCGTAATGCAAACTGCAAGCCTGCGAGCAGGTGAATGGAGTAAAGAAGATTATATGCTCTTCGTCTGGTTGTCTTGCGCGATGTCAAGAGTATTGTTTATGTACGCCGTACAACTTAGTAATACGTGATTTTAAATAGTTTATTGGTGCTTGAGTTTTGCAATATTGGACGCTGCGAATGGTCGTGGATTGCACCAAAGGGCAACATGGCTTCCCTTAATTTAAAATTCATAAATAGCTCATAATATATATATATATATATATATATATATATATATTAGTGACCTCTAGGATGATAAGTAGAATCTAATCCTAATCCAACCTTGGATTCAATCTGATTACAGGTGCTTAGACTTTTTTTATTGTGCCGATTCTTTTTAGAGCATTTATATATACCTTTAATGTGTAGACTATCTGCACAGAAATCATAGAATATTAATTTTTGAGAGGCATACATGCTAATCAACATTTATATTTTCACCTTGTATTATTTTTCTTTACCAAAATCTTATAGTTTATTTTAATAATTTTTAACTCAAGAATGTCTTTATTGCGGAGAAACGAGACTGTAATCAGTCGTCAGAAATAATAGGGTGGATTTAAAAATAAAATAAAATAAAATAAAATGGTGGTCAAGTGGCATTGACATAGGCAAAGCAAATTGGCTTCTATGACATTAAACTAATGGCAGCACACAAATATCAATTAATCAATCAGATTACTTTCTTGCTGTTCTAATCTATATCCCAAGAGTCACCTACAAAGTTCCTAAAATAACAATGTGACGAGATGAATGATGCAAGTTTGGACACTAGATTTTAATTTATTAGCTTATAGAAAGAATCCTTGCACTGATTTTGCTTTCCTTGCTCATAATTAAATCATAAATATCACCTTCATCTAGTCGTCTATCACCATTATGATTCACGGGAAGTAGTTTACTAATTCGACATAGCATGATTAGCACTTTTCTTAATGCAAGTAGACTTCTTAGATTGCAACCAAAATTTAAACAACTAATTTTGGGCTTGTTAAAGTATTGACATTATGATATAAAGTATTGGCATTCTTAAATATAAATTAAGAATCGAATAGGATAGCAAAGATGGCTAATTGGATGCTACCTCTCAATAACATTGATTAAAACTTAGGTTTACCAAAGACCCATCATTAATTCATTAACTTTCAGAGATTATAACAAAGCAATCTGACACAACATTATAAATGAAAAACAAAATATCAGGAACATAAAATAATTAAAAATGAAGCACGACCCATCCAAGGTCTTTCTCATATTCATGTTACCAAATAACAAAAGTACTACCTTTTCTTTTTATAATCCAATTCGATCAAAAAGAATGATTCGGTTGTCTAGTGTAGGACTATGTGTACTCTTGTACTCCTCTTCTTTTTATGCTGTCAGAATCCATCCATCAATGAGATTGGAGGGAAGTAGAACAATGTAGAGAAGAGAGCCAAAACTGGACTGGAAGGTTGAATTTTCCTGGAATCGTGCGGAGATGTTACTGGTAGCTTAATCTTAGATTGTTACCATTATTCTAGGTCTTTCAACCTGCCAATGGCGAGTTAAACATAAGTTTAATACACAGAAGAAATAAGATCACAGCCCTTGGAACAGGCTCCTTATCAATAATATAATGAAAAAAAAAGAAAGATATAATACAAGGGCAAATCTTAGGAACCAGAAATTTATTTCGTGTTATGTTTCAGTGATTCAGTTTGAGAGAAGTAAGTAGAACTTTCGCTGATCTCAAATGTGAAGGGTATTCTGATCACTTCAGCCTTGGAGCTAACTATGCTTAGATATGTAGTTACGTAACGTCAAGAAACTACGATATGTTTCCATATTTCTCCAGGAAAGAGTTTCCAATCTGCTTGTTGATATCTCAAAGCTGTGGCATGGTAAATTTTGCTGAGAAAGGTGATATATCGTAGATCGATTGCAAGAGATGATCATGATAGCTGTGTTTCTCTCTCTTTGGATTAGATGAGCAAAGAAAGCTGGTGGGCTGGACATCTCCATACATTCCTGGCCCATGGCGTTCGACTTAACTGGGCCTTTCTTATGTACGTTAATGTCACCATATCTCGCATATCCAGTTATGTTGATATTTGTAACTAATTTGTGATTGGAAGGAAGAAATTAAGCACTAGGTGTGATTATTTTTTATTTACTTATTGTCTTTAAGGATTTAAATATGAACGAGATATTTATATGATCATCTCCACACAAAAAAAAAGAAGAAAAAAAGAGAGGAAAAGATCAAAATTATATTAATGAACACCTTGTGTCAGTGAAAGCCTGAACGGTGCACCGTCCATAGAATAAAGCTTTTCTTGTACGCTGTCCCACCGCAGTTTTCTCCGAATCATCCAGTCATTAATTTGACGCAATTGACCGTCCCTCTATCTAAGTTTTTATTTTGTTCTTCCCTTTTTAGAAAAGCAGTAAGTCATCGAGGACAGTATGGTCTATAAATTAAGAGCGAAAATAGGATCATAATTTGTGCAACACTACAATGAAAAATATAATATTAAGTTAATTTGAGACTCCATCGCGATCCGCTAGTTGAAATCACATAGCTGTACAAATATTTGGAAGGCCGAAGAAGGGAGATCCTTAACCTACACTAGAAACATAAATAGAAAATAAATAATCCAGAGGTGCACAATGCAGTAACATGAACTAGATAACTGACGGCACGCTGGCCCGAAGTTGCCCAATAGTTAGACAAGCGGGAGGCTAGAGACAGGCTCTCCTTGACTTGCACCCAATCCATCAGATCCATTATGACCGGGAAACAAGCCAAACTGGACAAAGCAGGCAATTTAGAAAATAAAGAGAGAGAAAGAAAGGAGGACCGCTATGACAGCAAAGGAGAAGTGGATATGAACAGAGGAGACAGTAGGATAGACTCAATGGCGGTGAAGCAGTTAAAGAGAAGGATGGTGACAACAGATGTTGCAAGGGCCAGCGGAGACTGAGAGAGCTATAAACCTGAAGAGACAAGCAATTACTTTATACGGCGACAAGAAGAGGACAACAACAAAAAAAAAGATGGATATAAAAAAAAAAGGAGAAAGAGAATAGATGGCGGCAAAGAGAAAGAAAGATTAGGGCAAATTCCTATGAAAGAGAAGAGCCTGCTAGTTTCCCTTTGCCTAACCACTTGGCTAGAGAGGAGGAAGTCGTGGAACGGTGGAAGGAAGATCCTCAAGAGGATGGAAGAATAAAAAAAATATATTCTAAACCCTAAATTCTAGGAGAGCTCTAATCTAGCAATGATGAGTTGGAAAAAGGAGTTGACTATTTTCTCTTCACTTCTTATATTAATCAAAATATTAGTTTCTGTAGTCGTCTAAATTAGATAAACCTAACCATATCCCACACTCTCCGTCCTCACGGTTGTACCCACTCAAAGACAAAGAGCAAGAAGCTATGTCTAAGATACTACGTTCTAGTTAACCATCTTCACACACAACCTCCCCCACGACGACGACAAGAGTATATTCTCCCCGTGGGTCCAAGCTCATGATGGTTCTATAAAAACTGCATGAGAGATTTGTACTCTATGGAGCTTAAACACGACACTTGTCTATGGTGGGTAAAGTAAATCAGCAGGTAAGCTTCTTTTCTGCATATTGCTATATCGATGTTATTAACCATTTTTAAGAGTAAAATAGTAATATATATATGGTGGTGCGTGCAGTAGAAGTTTGCTCGGGCACGTGGCATTTTATATCTTTTGGTTTAATTTTATTTGGGGCCCATCAAGTGTACTGCTCCTTGCCTTGGGTATGAAGCAACCTATGGATTCACACCCTTCTTCCTCTCTCTCTCTCTCTCTCTCTCTCTCGTTCTCATGCCAAAAAGTATCATCATTTCATCACAATCCCAAAGCCCATGTGAGTTCTGATCACTATAATACTACCCTTCCCTTCTTTTAATTTCCTTTTATTTCTTATTGCACCTCCGTTTACAACTTATTTCATGCAAGAAAATATACGAATCATACGCTACTTCATTAGGGCTTTTATCTTAATACCTTGCCCTTTATGTTAAATTCCAAGTACTAAGTTTTAATGTTTTTTGGTTAAATAGTATCGAGTTTGGGTCTTTGGAATGTGCGGTAACAGCTGGTGATGGCCGTTTCCTACCCTTTTGCTTTACCAACTCTTTCTCTCACTCTCTTATCTCCCTCTAACCGCGTAGAGGAAGCTTAAATTAGCATAGGGTTTAAAGGTGTTCTGTGTGTGTGTGTGTGTGTGTGAGAGAGAGAGAGAGAGAGGGGGGGGGGGGGGGGGGGGGGGGGGGGGGGGTGGAGGGGAGGGGAGGAGGAGAGAGAGTTGTTTTAAGAACCTTTTCCTTTTTCTCATGGGCTTCAGTTAAAGTAGTCAGAGTTCTACTAGTGTCTTGTTTTAATTGTTAAAAAGAAGATATTTATATATATATCAATATCACACTCCACACTCTCTCTCCTTTTCTTCTCTTTCTTTTTATTCCGGCATCTCTCTCTCCTTATCTCCCCCACCTCCTTCCTCTTCTACCTTCTATTTCCTTCTTCTCTGAGTTCCTTATTTTGTCTATCATCCTGATGAGTTCAGTTCTGGAATCAGGCTAGGAGTATTCATGTGCACTTTGATGTTGGATGGAATCAAGCATAAGAGAGTTTCTTAGGAAGTTTTAAGCCCATGCAGAAGCCATGAATAGGAATCAGATAGGATCAGGCAGTAGCTCGAATCTCATCGACGCAAAGCTCGAAGAACATCGGATGTGCGGATCCAAGCAGTGCCCTAGTTGCGGTATCAAGCTCGATCGTAAGCCGGTACGGAAATTTCTATTAACACGGTGATACTATTTTTTTTTTATCTTACTTTTTTGGAGGTTTCACTGTTCTTTGTGTGTGTGTGTGTAATTTATAGGACTGGGTTGGACTACCAGCAGGTGTTAAGTTTGATCCAACAGACCAAGAGTTGATAGAGCACTTGGAGGCAAAGGTTAAAGAAGAGGACTCAAAATCCCACCCTTTGATAGATGAGTTCATACCAACTATTGAAGGAGAAGATGGCATATGTTACACTCATCCTGAGAAGCTACCAGGTGAGAGAAACTACACCTAGAAAGTGAGATACTCTTTGTTTCACAAATTTATTCTTGTCACTTTAGTTTTGGATTGTTATTTGAAAAAAAAAAAGTTGAATAAGGTATAGGATCCATTTCTCTTCCTCCCTCCTGCAGCACTCCACTATACTCCAATTTTTTAATATAAAAAGTAGTACCTTAAAATTTTGAATCTCCGAGTCTCTCTCTCTCTCTACTCTCTTGAAATATGTGCCTCCATCTATCTCATGATGGTAAGATGCTTCTGAAGTTTCCAACTGAGTCTTTCCAAAACCCTCTCGGAGTTTGGTGTTATCTCTCAAGGTTGTTACATCTGACAAGAAAATCTGAGCTTGTGGCCCTATTGGTCACACCTAACCTTGCACAGTTCCTTTTTCCAATCCTTCCATATCTTCTATTTGTTTTTTAGGTGTGACAAGGGATGGCCTCAGCAAACACTTCTTCCACAGGCCATCCAAGGCCTACACCACTGGAACAAGAAAGAGGAGAAAGATACAAACTGAATGTGACCTCCAGAGAGGTGAGACCAGGTGGCACAAGACAGGCAAGACAAGGCCAGTTATGGTCAATGGCAAGCAAAAGGGATGCAAGAAGATACTGGTCTTGTACACCAACTTCGGCAAGCATAGGAAGCCTGAAAAAACTAACTGGGTCATGCACCAATACCACCTTGGAGAGTTGGAGGAGGAGAAGGAAGGAGAACTGGTGGTGTCTAAGATATTTTACCAGACACAACCAAGGCAGTGCAATTGGTCAGACAGGTGTCCTACAGTAGCAACAACAACACCACCACCACCATCACTACAAGTAGGTGGGGATGGAATGGAACACAGAAGGGATAGTGGGAGTGGGAGTTGCTCATCTAAAGAGGTTGTGAATCAAAGGGATGAGCTCTCATCTGGGACTAGGATCTCAGGCTACAGTTCCATTGATATGCAGCAGCACATGAAGCCTGACAACTTCAGTTTTGCTCCATTTAGAGGAACCTTTCCTGAGGTACTTCTATGAACTTATGTTTTGATTGTCAGATTTATCTTTTTTTAATCACTCAGCAAGCAACACATCTGCCGCAGAATTTGTAAACCTTTCTTTTGTCTTTTTTTTTTTTTGGAACCAAAGTATTTCTAAAGTTTTATGGGAAAATAAAGGGCTAGTAATGAAGGATAGTGCTTGATATGTTCATGCATGACAATCAAATGAGAAGTGAAAATAAGGGGCTTACCTAATGCGTGCGTATGAAATACTAATAGTGATGTATTGTTCACACCACTATCTTTCTTCATATGGATGAAGAGAACTTTCTACTAGAAACCGAATATGACACATCTATTTAAGGAAACATCATAAATGGACCCTCTTAGATAAACTCTCACATCATTTTATTTCAATCACAAGCAAAACGTAGGAATCATGTACACATTGATCATCACAAGAAACACCACCAATATTTGACTTATAAACAATAATTACAGAATCTTCTACATTTGGATCACCTACCCCATCAGACCAAGTTTTAAGAAAAAGACAGATAACAAAGAAAACTGAAAGGGAATGGGGAAAAAAAGAAAAACAAAGAATAGAAGAAAAAAAAATTGACTTGCAATTGTTTCATTGTTTTGTAACAGGTTGACATAGGAGAAGTGCCATCCAAGGGGAGGGAGGACCACGAAGAGCATGAGCACCACCACCATAGGCCGCTGCAGCATCATATGAATCAGGAGCAGCAGCACCGGCATGCGGCTTCGACAGCGGCCTTCCACATCAGCAGGCCGACAAACGCCATCTCCACAATCATTCCTCCGCCGCTCCACCAGACCTCAGTTGTTCTTGATGACCCATACCATGTGCCGCCGATCCTTCTCCAAACCAATAAGTTTCAGGTATTTATTGGATTATTCTCATCAATAATGCTAGTCTACATTAATCCAAATTAAGTTTGAATTATGGAAAATCTCGATCGACTCAGCATCAGACCCTGCACAACGTTTGATGATTCATTTTTCTTCTCAAATAAATAAAAGGAGATCATTGCATTACCTTCTCTTATTTATTTTCTTGTGCCATTACTGAATTTATCATCTTTGATGTTTTCTTAATTTTCCTGGGTGCAGCAGCAGCCGCAGCTTGACCGCAGATCTACATCTGGCTTGGAAGAGCTGATTATGGGTTGCACTTCAGCGGGCATAAAAGGAGTAAGTGTTGCTATTTTAAGCAGTAATCTTCATACAACAGCATTTCACTACCCTTTTTCCATTTTTGGGTGTTCCTGGTTTGTTACAGTCTACTTACTGCCTATATAAAATAGAGCACCTGCATTCAATTTTGTAAAAGAAAAGAGATGAAAATAAGCAGTAAATATTATCACTGATGTAATTTATTAATTGTCGTTAATCAAGGGCTACCCGCACCCCACATCCAAATAGATGACTTTCTCATGCAACATATATATATATATACACACAGTATATATATATAATTATCTGCATTTATTTATAAAAGAAGATCTATGTAGTTTTTTACTGGACTTAAGAAGACAAATGTGAACTATAGAAAGGAAAGGTTTACAGCGGTCGAACAGCTAGAAGAGAGAGAGAGAGATCACTTGACCAATAAAAGAAAAGATACTGAAACATCCCTTTCCTTCAAAAGACATAGAAGTGAAATATAATAATTAATATATATGCAGGACCACTCTTCCTTCACTTTTCAAGATCAAAGAAGAGAAGCGCAGTTACCAATACGAACAATATCATCCTTTCTTTCCTTTTAAGACCATAGAAGTGAAAACACAAGCTTTTTTTTTTTCCTTGTAGGCTGTCTTCCTTTCAGACTAGATCCTAAAGGCTATTCTGTTTACTTAATATTTTCTAGAACAATGCATAGGAAAAGAAAAAGGATTCTTTACTTCTTTTACTTTCATGTCTATTGGCATTCCTTTACCATTAAAATATTATTTCCAACAATCATGTTTGATCACTTTTTAATTTTCTCCCCTGTGCATTAGAAGACATAAGTTCCATTCCAATCTTAATTGTAAGCAGTATATTGATATAAGAAAGTGCCACCTTTTTTCTTACTAATCTTCTGCTTTTAAAGAAAGAGGAAACTGAGATATTTTTCAAGTCTAAGCATATGTATATGCACTCTCTAAGCATCTTCATTGGTAGCACAGTGAAATAATCCATAATAAATGGAGAACATAGTTTCTTTTTTTCCATTGAAACTTCTATTATCTTTTAGGCTACTATTTATCATTAACTGGTTCATTAAACTGTTGCACTTCAGTAGTTCCTTTTTAACTCTTTGCCTGCTATTGCAGGAAACATCCATTCCACACTCCCAAGAGACAGAATGGCAGTACCCATACTGGCCGCCTGACAACCCAGATCATCATGGCTAATAGGAGGTGGAAACCAAGAAAACTAACACAACAGTACATCATAACTACCTGGACTTGCACCTGGAGTTGTTTTCCCCAAGGAAGAAGAAGCAAGCTAGGGAAGAACGAAAGGTTCCTTCTCTCTTCCTCTTCAGTCAATGGGGTTTTGCGACAAGAAGCTGAAGGCACTGCAACTAAAAACTAACTATATATTAATGCAAGATAGAAACAACAAGACAAGATGTTGGTGGAAAGAAAAAGAAAAAAAAGGAAATATATTTAAAAAAAAAGAAAAGAAGAGAAGGCAAGGAAAAGAAAAAGAAAGGTACTGCTGTTGCTGACATCAGAAAGAAGGGCAAAAATGCTTAGAGATAATCAATCATACGTCAAAATCAACAATGTAATCATTATCAAATCATCTTTTTCATTGATATTATTTATATTATTCTGTAATAATTAGGTGCTTTCTATGTGTTATAAATTTCTTTACTTCACAGATAGTATTTTTGTTTTATTGTATGCAAGAAAAATGTGAAGAGGAGAAGACAAAACAAGAAGGTTTTGAGTGGTGTTTTGGAAATGATTGGAGGAATGAAAATAATAAATGGTGTTGTTCATTTGCTAGTTAGTTCTTTGTATTCGTATGTGTGATCTCTGATCTTATGATAACAACTACAGATCTGCCCTTATGTATGCGCTATTAGGAAGTGATACTGGTCTTACTTTGCCATTTTTAGACCTGCAGAACTCGGGTTCTTTAAGTCATTAAAATATGTCCACATCCTATTGTTAACCGGAGTAAGAAATTATTCATTCCACTTCTTGTAAAATTCCAAGCAACATATTCTAGAGAATAAATTTCTTTTCATATATATTATTTGCCAAAAGTACATTGCTTTTTTCTTCTTCTTTTAATTGGAAATGGAAACTTTCCTATTTCACAACCAACTCTCTACACACCTTCTGCTCGGTGCCCTAATACCTTTGCATGTGTATATGGCTAACTAAGATTGTTTTAATCAACTCATTTTATGCTCAAAAACAAAATTTCAAACAATGATATCCACTTTGTTAAGTGCTTTATGCTGCATTATTCTATTTGGCTGTGCTCTACTAGATACGAAGCTTCTCAGCACTAATGGATCACCTGGCTTTAGCCATTAATTAGTATCTTTTACTCACTAGAATGAATTGAGAGAGAGAGAGAGAGAGAGAGGAACGTGCATGCTTTGAAGCATCTTTTGCTCACTTAGCTTTGGACGTGCATGCAGAGAGCCTTGCCGAACCTTCTTTGTAGTTTCACAGCGAAAGGAATAAAGTGCGGTAATGGGAGGATTTGACTGAATTATCCTTCTTCTTCTTTTTCTCTTTTTTTCCTCGAAAGTCGTGTACTACTACTCTCTGCCACTCCCACACTATCGATTTCGAAATCCCCTCCTTCCTTCCATATATAACTCCAGATCTTACTCTCCACAATGTTTGATATATATATATATATATATATAATATATTACTTGCAAATGCAAAGACAAGCTGCAGTCCAATTGGTGTAACTTTTCTTTCACTGTATCATTCATGACTCTAGCTTCAAAGATAGCTCGATATCCAGACGATGACTTTTAGCTCAAATAACACAGTGGTTAGATATATGCTGCAGCTAAAAGCAATCGGTGGCATGCTTCCCCTTTTCTCTTGGAAAATTTCTAATGCAGTCGAATGACGGTGGAGATGCTGATGGTAATAGTGTTTGCGTTTGAGGTGGATTAAGAGTCGGTAACTGAATCTAAATTTGACAAGAAAACGGAGCAAAGAATGATGTAATCGACTAAAAATTGGACAAAACTTAGTACATATATTGGAAAACGTAGAAAGAATTAAAAGATGGACCCTTTGGCGGTCATGATGCTTCGTGTTATCTTCGAATTAGCGATTTCACTATTTTAAAATATATATATATATATAAAACTTATATCTTCCTGTGTGCTTGAGTCCAGCCAAGTTAAGTATCTATAAATCCAAGTATCGAAACTTTCTATCTGTAAATAGTTTGTCATTTTTATACGATTAAGGTATTGGATCCTTATACTAGTCTACAAATACTCCTGTTGGCATTTGGCCGAGTTGCTTCATTTTTATAAGATTGTTTATCTTTCTCAACACTTCTCTGCATAAAAATTAATCCTATAATCTAAATCGAAAATAGGTTTCAGGGGGGGGCATGATAGCCATTTTAGAAAATGCCATGCGGGCGAATCCTTGTACAAGGACAAGGGATGGCTTTGGTTCTGAAATCCTCATCCAAATAAATAAAGTAAGAACCAACCAACCCTTCCAAGTGGGCGTTGAGTGGAATGGGATGCAACTGTGCATCTATATGTGCCCCTTTCGACAGGAGATAGAAAGAATGCTGTGTCTTGTTCTCCCTTCCAGAAAGCTTTGATGTTTCATCTCTTTCTCTTTGTGTGGAGATCTTTGATTCTCTTCAAAGGTCTTGGCTTAGCCTTGTTAGGCTCCCATGTGCTGATTCGGTTCCTTAAAGAAGTTGCAAGAGGAATTGTCTAAGTGGGAGAGAGAATAATAGAACATGGCCTTCCTTTTTGGATTCTCACCCAAATGATCTACTTTACTTATCATCTTTAATTCCCAGAGATAGCTCCATTGTTAGTATATCTTATTCTCTTAGGTTAGGCAAATTTAACTTGTAAGATTCGTCTTTGTTAGGTTGCAAATGACAGTGTTGTTTTTATGTAATAGAGATGTATTACATATTATAAAAAGTCCTAGATATCAGAAGTATTAGTTTAACCACCTCTTTGATACCTTAACTATATTATTTCCAACTTAGTGCATGATCACTGATTCGATTCACTCAAAGAAGCTAAAGAATGATGGCTTCCTCTCTATAAATACTCTCATTTTATTGTTGCAACTCCGTTAGGCTTATCCAGTTTGTCGATGTCATAATGAATGTCTCGACTCTTGAGCTCTCATGAGTCATGAGCATCTTTTGGGTTTCTTTTTAAGTTTATTGGGACTCCAAAAGGTAACTAATTAGCTCAGGCAAATAAACAAACAGGAAGCGTGCATGTAGTAAACTTGGCCCAGTAAAGACCCATATCCATGCCAACCTAACAGGTTTTTCTAAAGCCCATTTATGGCCCAATAAAGGAAAAAAGTATTATGGGCCGGGCTTAAACTTCCTTTTCGGTCTTCTATATCCAATTGCAATTATATATATTTTCAACTTTTTTTTATAATAAAAGTCAATGCAGTGCACAACAAAAACTTAATCAACTAAACGTAACATGGATAATTTCACCTGGACTAATTTTGTTTTTTAAAACAATTCCTTTCTAATCCACATTACCTTGGATCCATCATCCATCAATTAGCCTATGTCAACTCTTCAGGTCAGAAAGAGGAACTTACCTTTTTTCTATAACCATTTCGACTCATTGGATTACTAATCACACTTTCAGCATCTTCTTATCCCTGGAGAAGTATATAGTGGAGGTGATCTAAACGTTTTTGGCGTCCTTTCATGTGATACACGTTTCTTTCTTTTATTCTTTCAATCCATAGGATTAAGGGGTTAAGATAAAGTGCATGCCACTATATTCGTGACCTATTTCACGTGAGGCTCTTATATTCGATGCTCATTAGATTTTTATAGATACGTCTATGTTTTATTCGACAAACTATTCAAATCCAATAATTATAATAATCTAAAAGCTGTATAACATATAACGAGAAGTCTTGTTTGACGAAGAAATGAACACCAAGATAATGGCTATTCAAAGTGTGCTCTCCTACTGCATGCAGTAGTTCAATCCATTTCAGACATTCTCTTCTTCTGCTTCTGCCCCTGTTCTTTGTCTTGCATGCTACTGCTGCTTCTTCTTCTCGAACTGATCAACTCAAGTTGAATCACGGAGAAATAGATGCTGGTAGATCTGGCTGCATTAATGACCTCCGTCGCCAAAGTTGGAGGTCTGCCGAGGAGGCCGACGACGAAGAGGACGCCAGAGGAGTGTGTTTGAGTACGTGAAAGAATGTTGAAAATTGGCTCCAAATCGAAAAATTTGTCCGAACGAGTTAAACGCCTTGAATGGCATTCATTGCAGTTTGTTGTTGTTTCAATTTTGTGCACCGGCGTTCGAACGATGTTCATCCGTTCGAATAACTAAGAGTTTGAAAAGACTCAGTGTTCAAAAGGCTCAAACGTTTTATTAGAATTTCACTGTCCATCGGTTCGAACGGCCTGCGATTTTCTTCTCATCCAAGTTACCCCTAATTACTTAATTGGAGTTTTAGGGTTAACTCATCATTAGAAATATTTGAGAGAGAAAATCACTATTGTACTTGGAGTGTTTAAAGTTTTAAAAACTCTTTGTACTTGAATTCAAATAGTAGATTAGAAATTTATACTGCTGTGGATATAGACATATCATCGTACTATGTAAAATTTTACATCTCTTTTTCTGTTACTACTTGTATTTAGAGTTACTTATTTGTAGTTAGATTAATTTCTTAGATTTCTCTAATATTGGCGGCATATTTAAAAAAATTTCTATTTGAATTGCATTTGTACTTTACTATTCCATGGAGATTTGTGTGCGTTTGATTGGCGACTTACTTCCGCTGCCCTATTCTGCACAACAAAAAATAGATAAGTGAAGGCCAATATGGCAAAACGTGTTTGAGACATTCTTCGAAGCCAAGGAATTGATCAATAACATTGCCAAAGCTCATGGAGGCGTATCCGTATAAGGCATTTGAATATGCTAAGCGTATACGAGTTCGTTCACCGCTTTTAATTCGCATAATTTCTGGGACATTTTTTTGCTAAAAACCCCCTATTACTTTTATGATCGATCCATTAATAACAGCAATAGTTCTTGTTTCGCAATTACAAACTGCTAAGAGACCTTGGCTTCCAATATTACTGATCATGATAGAAGAAAATTGCTAATTGTGCTACAAAATTTTTGTAGTTCGCAGCTAATCAGCCTATGTGATGAGAGCCCATCAGAAGCCCACTAGAAGCCCATTATAAGCCCACTAGAAGCCCAGCTCTTCGTTGATACTAGATACATAATTTCGGTTTTTTTTTATATGTACTCTTTTCATATCTCTTATTCATTTATAAACCTCTCAAAGATTAAGTAATTATATGTATATCCCTCGAAATACTTGGTATTTGTATAGATATCTCTTAAAAATCTTATGTTTCTTACGTAGAAACTTGAAGGGCAGTATCGTCAAAAAAAAAAAAAAAACGTTACGGCAGTATCCATCTTCATATGCAAATTTGATTATCAGATTTGAGTGAAAAATTTAACCAACTTTAGCATAACCACATACTTTGACTAGCTCGGGCTTAGTATCAATCATGCTTTATGAAGCAACAACATGCAAATTAACCCACACTTCTCGATCGTTTTGGAATTTCAACTAAAAGACCTGCCTAATCGCATTATTAATCCTCATAAAGGAGCTCCAGAGTACAACAAAGTTTCAGACTAGAAAACATCTGCTAATATATAAGATGCAACTCTAATGCAAATCATTCCATGAAGTATATGGGATTAGGGAGTTTAAACGATCGTAGTGCCATCGGGTAACCCATCAAGTCACTCCATTGATCCCCTGAGCTTCCTCGAAGGATGTATCCTTCATTCCCAAGTTCTTCTCGCTTCTCTGATTTGAACTGCCTCGTAGTCTTCGCGGTGTCAGCCTCATCCCTATGTCGTGCATCATTCATTAACAAATCAATAGCAAATACTTTCTCAAAAATCTTAATGTAGCAGTGAGTACCAACATATATATATGTATCAAACCTTAGAATAAGCCTTGTCCAAGAGTCGTATCCTGCATTCAGTAGCTGACTCACAGTCTCGTTCCTTTGATGCTCGCTTCTCCCAGACAAGATGAACAACTTATAGCCGAGATTCTTGAGCTCATTGTACAGCCATAAACTTGAAGGTATGGCTGATGGTGCATCAGATGATAACTCCTTTGGATCCTTCCATCTACAATGTTAGAAAGAGAAAGCAGGGGATTAAGTTTGCATATCGCCATATACCTTTTGTCTTAACAGGGAAACAGGTACTGACCCAAGTTGCCCAATGTTGGAAAGCAGGGTGTCATCAAGGCCAAAGACCCAGCCATCCATCCCAGTTCCTGAACTCGACTCTAATTTGGCGAAATCAAGAGACTGTTTGGAAATAAGATCGAAGTCTGAGTCATATTGGCCTCCTGTTATGTATTCCTTCACATACTCGGCACATCTCTCTTGTACTCTGTCGGCGTTCCAGTCCTTCAAATTGTTTGTCTCCACTGCAAGCCTCCAACTCTTACAGAGTTGATCTTTGATTTCACCAGCAGAGTGGCCAAAGTTTTCTCCTTTATGGAAGAAGATTTCGACTGGGCTTCGCGAGGAAGCAGAAGAGATGGAGAGCAACAGAAGGAGAGCAAGGAAAGGACCCATAATTAGTTTGCTTTTTTGATGAGTTTAATGGGGAGTTTATAGATATATAGGATGGCTCTGATGCTCTTTATATAGGAGATATTGGGGATGATGCTTTCATCTGGTGGTTATATTGGAATCCCAAGTGCACAAGAATGGTGTGAAGTCATGCACATAAGGAATTAAATATTTGAAATAATTACTTTCAAACTAATCTTACACTCATGAGTCAAGAGTCATGCCTCGATCGGCACTGGATGATATCAAGATAGCAAGCCGTTATCGGAACATTAATGTTTTTTTTTTAAATTTACAACTGCCTCGATTAGTGGAGAAATTAAGTGAACGTTAAGAGTTGACAGAGATATTTTCTGGATTTAAGATCTTGTGAATCTGAGAAGGGAGAAGAAGTCCAGCTCATTTGGTCAACTCGCACTCGTGATTCGTGAAATCTAGTCTAATATTTGAGCTTGTTGACCTTTCGGATGAAAACTTCGAGTGAAAATGTGTTACACACCTGCACGCGATCCACCATGCTTTTCGGAGTGTAGTGGCGAAATAATTAACGTGCATTTATATCTAGTAGTAAGTAAGAACGATCTCAATGATTCCATTACTGTTTTCTTAGTTTCCAATCCCCCAAAAAATTATTTGGATCAGGTTGATAGTGTTTAAAGTCATGTCAAGTGGACAAATTTATATTAACCTTATCCTACTTGATCAGTATAAATTAGCCACTAACCATGCGTTTGCACGTTTCCTTCCATACATGAACCCACCTCAGTAATCCCAAGCTTTCTCGTTTGACTCTTAATTTATTGCGAATCTTAATTTATCCATGTACTATCCTGATCAAGATTAAAGAAAAAAACCTAGGGTGCGTAGATATATTTTATACTCACGTCCAAAATCGAGCTACAAATTTGAATTTCTTATACAGTCCAGTCCATCTAATCCCAAACCATAAGTACCTATAGGCAGAGAGCTTAGAGGTAGGAGATCTCATACTTGGTTCAAACTGGTATTACTCTCCAAATGGCACCTTTCCTTGCTCTTTTCCTCCTCATGCTCTCCCTGATCTCTTCCACTTCCTCTTCTCAAAACCACCTAAAATTACTTCACCAAGAAGGAGATAAAGATGTCTACTGCGAGAGCTGGAGGTTTGCAGCTGAAACTGACGACCTCCTGAAATGGAACACGACTCCAAAAGAGTGCATGGAGTACGTGAAGAGTTATATAAGCATGGGCCAGTACGAGTTGGATTTGTTCTTCGTGGCCAAGCGGGCGTTGGAGTACGCTAAAACTCTACGACTTGCAGGCGGTGGGAAGGACATCTGGATCTTTGACATCGACGAGACGTTGATCTCTACCATTGGCCAACCTGGGTGGGTTCTTATTTTTTGCATTTCACGTCCTATATTATGTGTTAATTCTAGCTAGTTTACACCCTCGTTATATATATCTTGCAGGTCGAAGGTTCCCACGGAGTTCGTAACGGAGTCTAGTGCTGGCTCAGAGATTCCAAGAGCTTTACCGTCTATTCTGTGGCTGTACAATGAGCTCAGAGCTCTCGGATTTGAGATCGTCATTATGTCTATTCGTCTCCAGGATCAGAGGAATGCCACCGTGAATCAGCTATTGAATGCTGGTTATAATAATTCTTGGGCTGCACTTATACTTAGGTACGTTACGTATCGAAGCCTACATTCAAGTGATTTTGCTGTTTGAACCTTGTGTTAATTGTTCTGAGACTTCAAATTTAGCAATCGAATATGTATACATATGTAGCTTGTTGCTTTAATATGTGACAGGGGAAATTATGACTTGGAAAATCCTGTGACCTTCTTCAAAGCGGACATGCGAGGACAGCTTTCAGAGCTTGGTTACATTATCCATGGCAACGTTGGGGATCAGTGGAGTGACATGTGGGGGCCCCCAATGGCGAGACGATCGTTTAAACTCCCAAACCCCATGTACTACGTGTTCTGAGTTCATCTCCCTGGCCATGATGTGTTAGCCAGAAGGATTTAGTCTTAGATTAGACTTAATTATCATGAGGGGAATAATGTAGCATTTATGCTTCTTTTCTGTGTAGTTTAAGTAAGCTTCGTTTCGAGTTGTCATGCCATAGAAATGTGTTCTTTGGAAAAATGCCATCATGCCTATCAAGAATGCTATCATTATCTGTAGGAGAAAACAAGTTCTTTCATTCTAAATGAAATAGCAATAGATAATAATAAACTAAATAAGCTAATAATAACACTGAATAAGAATTTTACACCCAAGATGTTAAAAGTAGAGGTGTGCTCTCTGGCAATGCCCTCTTTCTTGGTACATCCCGTTTCTCTATCTCAATTCCTTAGAAAACAATATAAGGTATTTATAGGCCTGATTCGAGTGCCTGCACTTCCAATACTACTGACTTCAAAGATCTCGGATTGCGATTTCTTTGAATGATCGTAGGCCTATTTTGCTATATGGTATTTCAAGTGTTTTGTGGCCATTTGAACGCCTAAATCTAAATTAAGTTAAAAACTAATAATTCTCTACTTTAGTGAGAATTTTAAGACTTCAAACATGACTATCTTTACTAAGTGCAAAGTGACTGTAAACTCCAAAAATATTCAAACAAATAAATTATTAAAATTAATCAAGTTCAAGTAATTTTGGACCATAATCCTAATCACAACCATAACGCCAGCGTGAACAACTAAAGTGAATATGCCGTCATAACAGTACACTTGGTGAGAATTTCAAGACAACCGAATTATCTCCACTATTGTATCCAAAGATGCTAAATTTAAAGATAAGCAAGTATTTCCTAAAACTTTACATATGACTTAACTAATATATACAACTTTCTCAAGTACTAACTAAAGCCTTACTCCTAATCATCAGACTTTGGGGTAACCCTTGCAGTAAATTATCACGTCCTAAACTATGTGCGTTTATTGTAGGCCAATCTCTCGTCTAAGGCTCAGCATGAGAACCTGGTGTCCTTGGTTGGCTACTGTGCGGAGGACGACCACCTGGCGTTGCTCTATCTGTACATGGCCAAGGGAAGTCTTAAGGACGATCTCTTTGGTACGTAACAATCTAGCCTTTGCATTAGTAAACAAAAAGTACGTTTCCCTCATTTTTTTAAAAGGTCCGTTAGAGAAGGTTATTAGAAGCAAGAGAAAAAACCATGGAACTGCCTAATAAGCGACCCATTTTGTCAAATATTGTTCACCTTGAGTAATTGGAACAGATGGCGGCCGTGAGAAGGTGTTAAGCTGGGCACAGCGGCTCCAAATCGCAGCTGATGCAGCACAAGGTTCTGAGTTAATTAATTTGTTTGCCTCAACTTCACACTTGATTTAACTAATTAGGAGAGACTAATTAATCCTCATACTAACTAAAAACAGGGCTTGAATTTTTGCACACGGGATGCGCAATTCCAATAATTCACAGAGATGTGAAGACCCACAATATCCTCTTGACCGAGAGTTTTGAGGCTAAGATCGCAGACTTTGGTATGTCAAAGCCTTTCCCAATCGATAACACCCAGAGTTTTATCACGGCCTCAAGAGTTGTTGGCACCGATGGTTTTCTGGATACGGAGTAAGTCTGCTGAATAACTAATCTACACACTTTGTCCATCCTTCCAATTTTCAGTTAGATGTTATAGACAGTATAAAACCTCGTTTTGTCTTGGATATATTAATTCTGCAATGGTGATGCATGAACATATAACATGCGGTCTTAATTTCAGGTACTTGGGCAGTGGGCAGCTCCATGAGAAGAGTGATGTGTACAGCTTTGGGATTGTCCTCCTGGAATTGATCACAGGAGTGCCGGCAGTGGAAAGAATGGGAAGAGGTCATATAGTGGAGTGGGTGGGCATGGAGCTCGACAAGCACGAAATTGCAGGCATTGTGGATGCCAAGATACAAGGAGAATATGAGCCCAAATCGATGCGGAATGTTTTGAAGCTAGCAATGAGGTGCACGATGAAAGCGACAAGTGAGAGGCCAGCCATGCGTGAAGTGGTAGCGCAGCTAAAGAAGAGTTTGGAACTAGAGGTTGCAAGAGGAGTTGGTAGCAATGTGTTCATGGAAGTCTCCGAGACGAGTCAGAGTGATTCAATTGAACTAATGCATGTTCAAATGGCCAACATGAGTTCACTAACTGCAAGGTAGTGGTGTCATTTTGCGAGCGTTGCGAGGGATTTTTGTAGATCTTATATGCATGGTGTGCTACTTCATGATGTATTGGTGTACGTTCAAGTGGGTTACGGAGTGATTTTTTTCCTTTTCTCATAGAGTGATTTCTGGTTAATGTTATATCTATCTATTTATCTATCTTTCTAAGGTAGAGAAAATTTTTGACGGTTAATATGCTTAAGGATATAATAAGAACACTGAAAATTAGTGCTTAACATCGGCAACCTTAATAGACCATATCAGGCTATTGATTGGGATAGACATTTTTTTCACATCTTAAACTGTCATATTGTGTCGCGCACAATTTTACAATTCATTTGTACATGTAGAAAAGTGTTTATCATCTATAAGCTAAAAATTCTAAATTTTTACTAGAAGAAGAACACTATTAATGAGATTGAGACTTTTTAAAAATTAAAAGATAAAATATGCAGAAACAACACAACTTTAAGATGGAAAAACCTTTGTCGATGATCGGAGAAAAAAAAAACCATGTACCTCTACTATGAGGTAAAACTATTCATTATGAATTTAGCGGTTACGAGAACATTTACAAATTGATTGCTATTATTTATAATCATCATGATAATATTTTGCTTGACTCCCCCTCAATACATCATTTCTTGTGCTTGGTTCTTAATCTTGTTGAGCATTAAGGTTATAACTCAGCCCTGATGACCCTTGAGGCAATCTCAAGTATCTTCTTCAGTCTTGGACTAAACAAGCGTGAAATGAATCCAATACCTTTAAGCTTCAAAACATCTTCAAGAGCACCTCTCCCTTCTCTTTAGTGCAGCTCATTATAACCTCCAAGTATAATCGTCATCTTTTTAAGCTCTCCTTTTACATCCCTCAGGAAGATAGCCTTAAGGAAGACCTAATTTGGTCTAATAAGAGCCATAATAAAATCATTCAAATTAGATCTAAAGCGTTCAAACGGATTGAAGTTCCACTTTATTGCATTCCAAAATCTCATTCGAATGGGTTTCCAATATTTGAAGTCTTCGGCTAAAAAATCTCATTCGAACACATTTTGCACATTGGATAGTCATTTCTCTCTTGCCGTGCGTATTGAAACACCCACTTCCAAAAATCACGTGTTCCTCACATGAAGAATTTCCACGTGATTCTTACGTGACCTATCAGTGAAATAATATCACAAAGTATCTGGATAAGTCTAGAAATACCATAATAATTCAACAAATAATCCAAAGTTACAATATCACAGGTCTCAACAAGCCTCTAGGAATACAAGTCCAACACAAGTTTTAAAGCATAAATACCCTCGTAGGGGCCAAGTCCAACTTATTAGATTTTTCGTAGACTATTATAGAATTCTTCTTGCCTGGGATATTTCTGGAATTCATTTTACTCTCCTAATCAATCGACTTTTCTTGACTTTCGAGATCCTTCCCGCACAATAATGGATCTAATAATTTATAAATAAAATAAACATAAGATTAATGAACTTATAAGACTAACTATCTTGTTGTATAAATTACATTTGATTTTCTAGGTCCGAATATATTATTTTGTCTTAATTTAAAAAAATGGTCATTTAGAGTCGTTCACATTTGTAAGTGTCGAAGATAATTGAAAAGACTAAAAATTCAGATACCTATTTTAATTATGTATTAATCCTAATTTTATTAATAATATGGTTGAGAAAAATTAAAATAATTACAATTTATGTAGCTAACAGAATTAAGAAGAAAAAAACAGACTAACAATAAATTATTCTATGGATTAAGGTTGGGCTGGGCTCAAGGCCTAGTCAGTATTATGCTGAAGAAGTGGGCTGTGGACTACCCACAACCCACAAGGCTAAAGCAAAAGGTTAACTACAGGTGTGGGCCTTGGCCCACACTGTAGTTGCCCAGGGTTCAGGTGGGCTGGGTTTGAGAGCTCAGCCCATCAAAATAGCTAAATAGAAACAACTTTGGGGTGGACTGGGCTGAGCCCAATCCACCCTTAGTTACAAGTGTGGGCTGCGGCCCACACTGTAAAACTACAGGGTCGGGTGGACTAGGCTCACAAGCCCAACCCACCACTAGCTACTAGCATGGGCCGCGGCCCACCGTAGGCTATAAAAGTTGGGTGGATTGGGCTCACGGGCCCAGTCCACTGCTGGCTACGAGCGTGGGCTACGACCCACCCCGTAGCCAACACAACTAGTGGGGGTTTGATCAGCCCCCACACAGTTCAATCATCAGAGGGGGTTGCTGCCGGTGATCCTCGTCGCCGGCAGGCCCCAGCTCTAGTAACTCCTCCCCAAGTCAACGAGGGTGCAGGAGTGATTTGAACCACCGGCCAATGCGGTCGGTGGGTGAGAATTGAAGAACTCCATGGCCGACGGCCATGGAGTTTCCCAATTCAGTGCAAGATGGGCTTGAAGCCCTCATCTCGAGTACCTACCTCTTCAATGTGAAGAGGTGGGTCAGTCGAGGCTAACGAGCGAAGCCACCACCGCTGGTGGTGGCCGCTAGTGCCTAATAATTTTATTATTATTATTATTATTATTATTATTATTATATACATGAGTGTTACATGTATCACGTTCGAATGAAACAGCATTCCAGAAAAATGTTCGAACGGATTTCTAATTCTTATGAAAATATGCTTCGCAGGAAAGAATCGTTTGAACATATTGATCTCGTTCGAACGAAAAATCTTTTTTTGTCTCCAAGATGTGCTTTTTGTTTTTATAATTAAATCTAATAAGTCACAACTCATAGAGTTCTTATTTTGTCACAAATTAACCAACTACAAGTGCTAACACAAGCATCTATAGGCTAATGAATGAAATGGACATCTTTCTAAGTGTGCGTATATTGTTTCATTGCTAGGATGCGAACTTCCATTTGATATATTCTTTTGATGGCCCTGCTCAATTCATAGTTGATTTGCATTATATACCTTAAAACGTATACTTTTCAGAGTTGGATTGAGTTGATTTGCGTTATATACTTTAGCACGTATACTTTAAAGAGTTTTCGTCGGGACGGTGAGTGAATTCTGCATAAAGCATGCGAATTGTCCTGTGATCACCATCAAAAAGAAGGCTGATGAAGCTCCACAGCATCCCGTTGACGATTGATTGACTCTACCATAGCGAAGACCTGACATGGATGAGTTGTGTGTTGTATCAAATGATCAAATGTGGTCTCGTGTTTTCTATGATGTACTTATATATATATATATATATATATATATATATATGATACCTTTTAAAATCTTAACCTTCTTTTTTCACATAGATACTCTTTGAAACTAACTAACTAGTTATATATACCATTCCTCTGTTCCATGCCTTATCGTTTCTCTTTGGGAAAATAAGAGACGAGACTAGCAATACCATTAGCAAGAGCAAAGCACTAGCATAGATGGCGGCTATTTTTTGTAAGAGGATGGACAGATTTGTAGGATCTGGTGCAAGGAGGTGTTTAAGAGATTGCCTTCCTATCGACCAAAGATGAAGACATCTGCTAACCTTTGGCAGCTTGTGGTTCGCTATGAATGCTGCCAATCATAAACTGCACTGTTCTCAGAATGTACGAAATTCCTATAGTTGGGGATGCAGAAGAAGCAAAAGGGAAGGAAATATTAAACGTCACGCAGCGAGTAGAATGGAGTTAATATTATTCACTCAGGAAATTCAGCAGTGTAGCTAATTCTAGCTAGCTTCTTTGTTTTTCACCTCATTAGGGTACACTTGAATCAAGGAAACGGTAGTGCCTCCCAAGATGTATGTGGAGAAGGAGAAGGTTCTAATAAAATCGGCTTTGGCATGATAAAATATTAGCGAAGGTGCTTTTGTGATTGAATTGTAGGTCTGGTGCATGGTCAGTGCCGAATTAGCTACTAGTTTCGATCCCCTAGCGACCGCCGGCTAACTGAGAATATCCCATGCTTCTCACATCCTATGCATTTGCCAACTCTTTGCGTGTAATTGGTCGTGAAAAATAAGCATAGTGGACTTTGTGGGAGAAGAACTGATGGCCTTGAAAAAATGTCTGGTTAGTGTCTTGCTTACATCTTTGAGGAACATAAGAATCTTTTTTTTATTAAATAGGCAAACTTTAAGGATATTTCAGCACGAGTCCCCGTTTACTTTAAGAATAATAAAAATTCTTATTACAGTATACAATCTCTTATTTTATAATAATAGTTAAATATTAGAATAATCATATTTCAAAATATAAATACTATTTATCAAAATTATATTCTATACACATACTAACTCCGATACTAATTTATACTTAATTTATCTACAACTTCTCTTAAATATTTTATTATAATTTATCATCCATCTCTTATCTCTTTCACATATTTTTCATTTTTTCATTACTTTCTCTTATGTCTCTCAAACATATCATAATCTATCACTCACCTCTACTCTCTCTCCTCTCTTATCATATTTTTTTTTTATTTTACACTAAATAAATAAAATTCAACTTAAACAATATAAATGGCAATAATTTATATTTCATATAAATAAACACATTTTAAAAAGTATTATTATTATTAAATATTATTTTAATTATATATATTTAAGTATAAATATGAATATTATAAAATTCTTAATAATATAGTATTTAATTGATATAATATTTTTTTAAACTATGTTATTATTAAAATAATTTTTGTATGTACTAATAACATCAAAAAATAATATTAATAAATTAATACTTTAACAAATTAAATATTTACTCATAGATAAAATAATATATTTACTATTTAAGTAAACTATATTGACCTAATTAAATCTTTCTTTAAATAATAAAATAATATAATATTATTAATAATCTCATGTTTTAAGCTAAAATAATATTTACCAGGTAGAATAAAATTTAATATTTTTGACTATAAAATATAATAATATTTAGAAAATATTTATGTGGTATGAAAAATATCGTAGCATTGCATAAGTAGATTCCTACATGTGTATTATATACCTACCGACCTAGCTGTGTATATTGAGCTAACTATATTGCATACGTAAATATAGATTACATAAATACTGCCCTACATGCGTGCTGCATATCTATCAGCCTAGTTATGCATATCGAGCTAACTGTATCGTATACAAAAATGTTGAGTTAACCGCATTGCATACATACCGCCCTACATGTGTATTACATGCATTGTATACATAGAATATTTTATTTTACTTACTATATATTCTATTAATCTATTTTAAATCAAATCAAAATGTATTTCAATAATTTGTTCTTCCTTATCTTCACATCAAACATAATTACTTTTATTTCAAAATACAAGTAAATATAAGAAATAGTTATTCATAAAACAAATCCCTTATTTTGGTAATTAACAAAATTTATTTGCTATTCTTATTCCACCTCTATTCTAAATATGAACATGATTAGAACACATTTGTAATAACCAAAAATAAAAAAATATATATAACGACAATAATAAGTATGATAAGGCACTTATCTTATATAGTAATAAAATATATATATAGAGAGAGAGAGAGAGAAGAAAAAACTTTAAATTTTAGAGAGAAAGAGAGTGCGGACTTCGGTCGAGTGCAACAAAGAAAGAAAAAGAAAATAAGAGAGGAAGAAGAAAAGAAAAAGGACAGCTTCTAGATAGTGATTTTTAAAGAAAATTCTAGATATCAGAATTTGTTTAGATTTAGCCCTTGTATGAAGGCAGGGGAAGCTTCGTTGAACTTGATAGCTGATCAGGCCATCTTGGATATTACACCCTACCTATTATTATTGTATTGTATTTCAGTCCAGTTCAGTCATATCCATGTGAAACGTGAAACGGTGAACGTGTGGATGTAGAGATTTCGATGCTTGTGTTCGTAGAGATCGGTCAATGTTGTGAACTGTAAGAGGGAACTTTCTGCCGAATACGATGCAAGTGGGCACCATTGAAAAGAACGTGTTAACAACCTTACCGCATTATTATTCGAATAAAAAAACAAAAATCTTAGCACATTTCCATTTGCTCAAAATATTATTTTCGAAATATGTTGAATAGTCCTCCTCCAAAGAATAAAATATTCTGGGTGAAGCTGAAGCTCCCTTTTATTATTCTACGGTCAAGTCGCCTAACTGTGCTATACATATATTATATAATATCAACAAGCCTATCTATATATGCACTCATATAATCCACACCCTCAGCTGCAAACGTAAATGATGGCTCTCTTTCTTATGCTCGTCTTCTTCGTCTCTACAATGAACCTTTCTGTTCACGGCCAGCAAGGTATGTATAGTGTTTCTTGCATATCATCAATTTGAAGCCACGATACCTAGAAATGAGTGGTATCTGCAACTTGTATTTACTAATTAATTGTCTTCTTATCGTTGCAGGTTTTCTGAGCATTGATTGCGGATACGATGGAGATAGTTATTCTGACAACAAGACCACTGGATTAACGTACGTTTCTGATGCTAATTTCATAGACACAGGAAAAGCCTACAGTGTTCCCAAAGTTCAATCCAGTGATCAACCTACGCAGACACAATACGTAAGAAGTTTTCCGGACGGAGATCGGAATTGTTACACCTTAGATAACATTAATCAAGGAGCCAAGTATCTTATCAGAGCTTCCTTTTTATATGGCAATTATGATGGCGAAGATAGCGTCGATGGGAGTGCGTATATCTCATTTGATCTCTACCTTGGGGTTAATTTTTGGCAAACTGTTGAAATCCATGAACCCGACAAATTATACGAGGCTGAGATCGTCACAGTTGCTTCAGCTAAATATTTCTTTGTTTGTCTCGTAAAAAATAAAAAATCAGGAGTCCCATTCATCTCTGCACTTGAATTGAGGCCTATCGAGAGTACTAATGTGTTCAAGGACGTCAACCAGTCCGTGTCTTTGGTTTACTGGGAACGTTACAACGTGGGAGGTTTTAAAGATGTTGTAGTCAGGTAATGATCATGTTTGTTTCGTTTACATATTAATTATCAATTGTTTTCTCTATTTTTACGGTCGGATGCCTCTTACCATATTTTGATGCTCTTTTTAAACCTTTTGATTATTCTTATCAAGATAAATGGTTTGATAAGATGACTAATTTCTCTCCCCTAATCTAACAACTATAATTATACTATTCGCTAAAATTTTAACATACCAATTAATATGACCTAATTAGTATGGCTCACCCTTTTAATTTGTAAACACAATTTAGTTTTTTTTTTCCCTTTAATTTTTCTCTCCTAGTGGGCCCATTTTTTTTTTTAATGAAAAGTATAAATAATAAATTATTTTACTTAAGAAGATTTTTATTTAACACCCTACTTTTCCATTTTTTTTTAATTTACACCTCTGTGTTGTAATATTTATAATTAGATCCACCCCAAGTTGCAAATATTTAGTCAAACACGGGGCTTAATCTATGGGTCTCGTTTACTTTGACCTACATTACGAATATAGTCAATTTTAGCAATATTTTTGTATTCTTAAAATGGGATCTTTATTATAGAAATAATTATTTTAATGTTGACTTGTATTTTATCATAATGATGTAATAATTATCTTTGATATGATAAAAAGTGAAAGAAAAAATATAGAAAAAAGATATTTTATCTTTTACAAAATTACTATAAATACTTTGTGATTTGATATATAGTAGGTTGCTGGGATAAATATCAAGGGTAAACTAATAATTGGATTATTGTGTGGCATAAAATATAATTTTGATGAATAGTATTTGCATTCTAGAATAGATTTATTATAATGCTTAGTTGTATTTTTTTAATAAGAAAAAAGTTATTCCTAAAATTAATGGGCTTTATGAATAATGTCAATTCTAGGATAGACATTTCTTTTTATAATTCTTAATATAAGATAATTATTCCAAGAATAACTATTCATATGTTCACTTCTATTCTATTCTATTCTAGAATAAAAGTATAATAAAAATTACCATTGATGTGATATAAAGTGGAAAAAAGATGATTTTTTTATTTTTTATGAAATTGTCATAGATACTCTTTGATTTCGTGCTAGTATTAAATTCAAACATATTCAAATGAACCCTAACACGAATTGACCACAACATCAGGCGTTCGAACACTAGTAAATGGGCATTCGAATATTTTGTCAAAATTTGCACTCTCAAATTTTGGTGTTCGAATGCCTCATGACGATATTTGAATGTTACAATAAATATGTTTGACCTAATTGCTCTCTTATTAATTATTATGTCATAAATTAATATGCACAAACGAGATAGACAACGTAAAATTTATAAATCTTATTTTCTAAACGGCTTAAGATTTTAGTTGTAAATTAAGATGCTATCAAAAATAAGATGTGCATGGTATACTTAAGTCTGAGTAGGACTTCTTGGGCATTTCTGTGATTAAATTTATCTTTAACAGCAAATTATTTTTTTTAAAAATAGATTAAGATACACTAGATTGCACTATTATAAAAATAAAAATAAAATAAAACCATACATAATCTTAAGAAACTAAATGCGATGTTTATTGCAGGTATCCGAACGATATGTACGACAGGACGTGGAAAACCTGCTTTGGTAGCCGTTCCTGTAATGGAACGCGTATAAGCACGAGTTCCCTTGTCAAGCAGAGTAATGGAGACTCCTATGATGTGCCATTAAATGTAATGCAAACTGCTGTCGACACATTAAGGTATTACCTGGATGTGTATAGCAATGGGATTATTGATCCTACCTACTACATATATGTCCACTTGGCGGAGTTATTGCTTCTTAATAGCAGTGAGAGTAGGTCATTCATGGTCACATTGACTGGGGAATCCAACGGCTACCGTGTCAGCCCTACGTACCTGTCAGCAACTCACCTAGTCTTCAACGACGCGGCCACAACGGGCGAAACCGTTTCCTTTGACTTGACTCCTTTAAATACCTCCACCCTTCCTCCAATCTTGAATGCTGTAGAGGCTTATGTTGCCATTGAACTCCCCGATTCAGCCACGGATCAAGTAGATGGTATATATGTCATTTCTTACAAGTTGCAACTTATAAAACTCATGCTCTTCTTTTATTTATGCATGTATGGGCTCTCTTTTTTCGGCACCTTAGAAATCCCAACTCCTCCTTGTTTGTAAAGCTATTTTCTCGGCATCTCCTGACAAAATAAACAGAACGACACCTTAGTTTCTGACTAAACTAAAACATGGCATGGAATCACTTGCTAAGTATGATTTGTTAATTTCGTTTTCTTTTACATCTTTAATTACCTTCAGAAATCGTAATTGGGGTTTATTATGCACACGCTACTGACAAATACTCTTGTGCAATAATTAGTTGACGCTATGATGGGGATCAAGAAACTATATCAGATGAAACAATGGCAAGGAGATCCATGTGGCCCTCCCAACTTTAAATGGGTCGGCATAAATTGTACAGCCTCTAATCCTCCAAAAATTGCCTCTCTGTAGGTACCCCAAACTCATATATTTACTTATTTTTATGGTGCAAATTTTAAGACATATATGATATTGGATGATACTCCATATTATGCATTATAAAGTTTGATTTATACAAGTCGTTTATACTAACTATATAACCTTTGTACCATGCAGAAACCTAAGTTCGCATGCATTGACCGGTGAAATACCCAATGCTCTCGTTAATCTCACTGCCATCCAAGAATTGTATGTCTTGAAACGACCCAATACAGATCTATTGTATTGCTACTAAGCTGAATAACTAAATCACTAGACTTTCAGACACACTAAGATGCTGAAACTACTTTACCTAATATATTGTTCTTGCTACTATTTTCTTTTCTTTGGATCGAGAGATTTTTCTGTTAGCAGAGGTTAATTAAGCAACATTGATGAATTTTGTAAACCTTTGTTTCAGGGACTTGTCTAACAACAGTTTAACAGGCACTATACCAGAATTTCTAGCAAACATGTCATCCCTCCGCTTGCTGTAAGTTATTTGGATCAGCTTGCTTTCTTAGTTCCTTTTTCTTTTATTAAATGTTCATTAAGCAATAATGATGGATTTAATGGTCCTCTGTTTCAGGGACTTGCCTAACAACAGTTTAACATGCACTGTACCAGAATTTCTAGCACACTTATCATTCCTCTGCTTGCTGTAGCATCTTATGTGTATTATAACTATGAGATCTATATATCTATGAGGACAAGTTAATTAATATATTGGCTTCGTTTTGCTATACTCAAATTGATTAAAGAGTAACCAACACAACCACTCTATTTTACACGCATAATGTAAAATATCTAATAATAAATAAGGATTTATTAATCAATTAAGATACAATCAATTTAATACTGATAGTCTTACATTGTGTGGATCTTGCAGAAATTTGTCATGTAACCAACTAAGCGGACCAATCCCAGCTGCTCTCCTTGAAAGACAAAATTCTGGAGCACTTTCTCTGGGGTTGTTTCTTTCAGCCAAGTCTTAACTTGATGTTTCAAACTAATTTTCTTGATTCCTTTATTTTCTCTCAATTACTAGTGCGTTAAATCAAGTGCTGTGTATATTTTGTTAGGTTGGAAAATTACGATCATGGCTGCTACTCTAGTGATCCACGTGTGAGTACTGATAGTAATAATAAGAAGCTGTGGATTATTTTGGTTGCTTCAATAGTTCCCGGTGTGGTTATACTACTACTCCTTGCCATTTGGTTAAGAAGAAGAGGTAGAAGACATCAACGTGAGTGTCTCCTCTCTTCTTCTTCTCTCGGCCATGTATAGATGGAGTTTGTATCTATAAAAAGAAATTTAACATAGAAAATCGTAGCCTTCAATAATATTTTCGTGCATGTTCGGAATTCTTGCGGCTCATCCATGTGTGAGTTTTAGCAGCACCTTATCCCGATCTCCGAAGAGGATCGACACATGGAGTAACGCCTAGAGTAGGCATGTCGATGCCATCTGAAATCCGTAGATTCTCGTACTTGGAGGTGAAGGCCATCACAAACAATTTCGAGAGGGTCATTGGGAGAGGTGGATTTGGGATAGTTTACCACGGTGTCTTGGAAGACAACACCACAGAGGTAGCAGTCAAGCTTCGCTCTGATACATCTGCACAAGGGACCAAGGAGTTCAATGCAGAGGTATTCAAGTTTTAATGATATGATAAATATGAGATGGCATAAACTTGAGGATCTCCTACTCTGATACTATACTCGTAACTCATTAATCACTATTTTCTTTAAAAACACTTTTGTGGTTAATTAGAAACATCCCATGCTTATCGCGTCCTAAACTATGTGCGTTTATTGTAGGCCAATCTCTCGTCTAAGGCTCAGCATGAGAACCTGGTGTCCTTGGTTGGCTACTGTGCGGAGGACGACCACCTAGCCTTGCTCTATCCCTACATGGCCAAGGGAAGTCTCAAGGACCATCTCTTTGGTACGCAACAATCTAGCCTTTGCATTAGTAAACAAAAAGTACGTTTCCCTCATTTTTTTTAAAAGGTCCGTTAGAGAAGGTTATTAGAAGCAAGAGAAAAAACCATGGAACTGCCTAATAAGCGACCCATTTTGTCAAATATTGTTCACCTTGAGTAATTGGAACAGATGGCAGCCGTGGGAAGGTGTTAAGTTGGGCACAGCGGCTCCAAATCGCAGCTGATGCAGCACAAGGTTCTGAGTTAATTAATTTGTTTGGCTCAACTTCACACTTGATTTAACTAATTAGGAGACTAGTTAATCCTCATACTAACTTAAAACAGGGCTAGAATTTTTGCACACGGGATGCGCAATTCCGATAATTCACAGAGATGTGAAGACCCACAATATCCTCTTGACCGAGAGTTTTGAGGCTAAGATCGCAGACTTTGGTATGTCAAAGCCTTTCCCAATCGATAACACCCAGAGTTTTATCACGGCCTCAAGAGTTGTTGGCACCGATGGTTTTCTGGATCCGGAGTAAGTCTGCTGAATAACTATCTACACACTTTGTCCATCCTTCCAATTTTCAGTTAGATGTTATAGACAGTATAAAACCTCGTTTTGTCTGATATATTAATTCTGCAATGGTGATGCATGAACATATAACATGCGGTCTTAATTTCAGGTACTTTGGCAGTGGGCAGCTCCATGAGAAGAGTGATGTGTACAGCTTTGGGATTGTCCTCCTGGAATTGATCACAGGAGTGCCGGCAGTGGAAAGATTGGGAAGAGGTCATATAGTCGAGTGGGTGGGCATGGAGCTCGACAAGCACGAAATTGCAGGCATTGTGGATGCCAAGCTACAAGGAGAATATGAGCCCAAATCGATGCGGAATGTTTTGAAGCTCGCAATGAGGTGCACGATGAAATCGACAAGTGAGAGGCCAGCCATGCGTGAAGTGGTAGCGCAGCTAAAGAAGAGTTTGGAACTAGAGGTTGCAAGAGGAATTGGTAGCAATGTGTCCATGGGAGTCTCTATGGAAGTCTCTGAGACGAGTGAGAGTGATTCAATTGAACTGATGCAAGTTCAAAAGGACAGCATTAGTTTCCTAACTACAAGGTAGCGGTGTCATTTTGCGAGCGTTGCAAGGGATTTTTTATATATCTTATATGTAAGTAGGTTACAGACTGATTTATTTTTTTCCCCTTTTCTTATAGAGTGCTTTGTGGATTATGGTTGCATTCACAAATGAATTTATTCGTAATAGATTCAAAAGATATGGTAATATTTGTAATTTTTTCTATTATATACTAAGGTTACTATTTCTTTTGTTTTATTTACGAAAAGACCACCTTGAAATTAGTTGTTTTTTTTAATAAATATATAGCTAAAGGAGGAATCAATTGGTAAATGATGGAGTCCAAGGTTAATTACATTTAGTCATCTTAAATTATTATTGTTTTTCATATACATCCACTAAACTCTTTTTTTACTATATAACTCCTACATAACCCCTTCAATCTAAGAAAATTCTTATTTCAGAAAGTTCATATAAATTTTTTTCTTAATTAATGAGTATATGTATATAATTTTTAAAGTTCAAGAGATCTATGTAATACTATAAAAATTTAGAAAGTGTAATAATAATAATTTAGGAGAGCTAAGTATACTTACCCATAAAAATATCAGGTTACCAGTTTTTCCAAATAAATACATCCCTAACTTTATTTCGGTCCGTCTTTAATTTGGATCTCGAATTGAGGGTTGCTTATTATCCATGTAATAAGATAATATTAATAGACATTCACAGAATTTCTACTATTTTAAGATCTTTAAAAGCATTCAGTATTATAACGAAAATTTAATGGTTTGATGATGGAAATTTCTATGGTCTCCTGTGGTATAGACTAAGTTCCTCTGATATGGTCGGAAAGTGACTTGTGATTTAATTGTTTTTCTAATTTCATTTCATTTTTTTTTATGTTTTGCTTTTCTATCCAAAAAAATGTCAACTTGTCAACCCAAAAAAAAAAAATCTGTCTCAGATGAATCTATTGGCCAATGTTTGGCCCCGTAAGAAACCATTAGACTACATATTTTAATTAGTCCACCATCAATTAAGATATGATTATATATGTAGATATATGTATAGCTAGCCTTAATATACACTTTGTCCATAGCATAATTAGCTGCAAACATAAATGATGGCTTTCTTCCTAATGGTTGTCTTCTTCGCGTCCACAATGGAATTCGCTCATGCCCAGCAAGGTACATCAATTTGTATCCATGATACTTAAAACTGGGTGGTAGAATAAAATAGAGCACAAGAACAACTGATAACCTTACATATTAGCACATTCAATCCCTATAACCAAAATTTGATTGTCGCCAAACTTGTCTTTACTGAGTAATTGTCTTTTATCTTTTTACCAGGCTTCGTGAGCATCGATTGTGGATACGATGGAGATAGTTATTCTGACGACACCACTGGATTAACCTACATTTCTGATACCAAATACATAGACACAGGAAAAGCCTACAGTGTTTCCAAGACTTATACTAGCGACCAACCTATGCAGACACAGTACGTAAGAAGTTTTCCAGAGGGAGGTCGCAATTGTTACACCTTAGATGGCATGAATCAAGGTGACAAATATCTTATCAAAGCCTACTTTCTATATGGTAATTATGATGGCAAAGATAGCACTTGGGGTAGTGATCAGCATATTCGATTCGATCTCTACCTAGGGATTAATTTTTGGCAAACTATTACCATTGATATGACCGATACGCTCTACGTGGCTGAGATTGTCACAGTTGCTTTAGCTAATTATTTCTGGGTTTGTCTAGTAAATACGAGCTCAGGAGTCCCTTTTATCTCTGCACTTGAATTGAGACCTATTGATAATAACAATGTATTCAAGGATGTCGATCAATCCGTCTCTCTGGTGTTTCCGGCACGTTGCAACTTGGGAGCTCTTACCGATGTTGTTATCAGGTAACTAACTTCAGATACTCAATCGAAAAGGTTATAATTCGATCTTCTTTGTAAACCTTTTGCTTATTCTTAGCAATTATTATGTCAAAATAAATATATAGATCAAACCGGATAAAAGCGAGAATAATAGATCCTGTTCCCACTATGTTAGAATATGAAGGATTTAAGAACTATCGTTTGCTAATAGTATCAGAAAAACTGGTATTATGTTTATCAAAAACTTTAAAAAGAAAATCCCTGTATAATAGACTTTTTGAATCCTATCTTATCAGTTTCTTCTAAAAAAAATCCTGTCTTTTACCAGAAAAATAATATATTAACACCATTCTTTACCACTATGAAACAATGGTATTATCACCATAAAACTAGGTACCGTTAATGAGAGAACAATCTGAGTACCATTGACATAAGAATAATTTAATCTAAAAGTAGAAATAGAAAAAAGAAATCACTTTAAATAATCATAGGAGAAACCACTTTGATTATGGTGATATATGATTTTTTTTTAAAGAAGAAAACACTTTGAATAAGATAAAATAATAGTTTCTAAATTCTTACAAAAATAAAATTATCTTTTCTTGCACTCAGGTAACGTTAGATAGCTTCAGAACCTTTTTAAGTAAAACTTAATTTCTTAGCTAGCAAATAAACTGCATGGTTAATTATCGTAGGTATCCCGACGATAAGTACGACCGGACTTGGACACCCTGCAATGTTGTCGGTTTGGAATTAATGGAGACGAGTTCCCCTGTCCAGCAGAAGGAAGGAGACCCCTACGACGTGCCATTGAAAGTAATGCAAACTGCTGGTGCCTCGACTGACGACACACTAACGTATTACTTGGATGCTCCCAACGTTGGAATTGTTCATCCCACCAACTACGTCTATATGCACTTTGCGGAGTTACTCTCCCTTAATAGCACCGAGAGTCGATCATTCCAAGTCAGTTTGGATGGGCAATCCGGTAGCTATAACTGCAGCCCGTCGTACCTCTTGGCAACTCACATACCCTTCAAGTACGTAGTCCGGACAGTCGAAGAACGCAGATACCTCGACTTCACTCGTTCAACTGGCTCCACCCTACCTCCAATGTTCAACGCTATAGAGGTTTATACTGCCATTACTCTCCCCAATCTACCCACCTATCAAGGAGATGGTATGTATGCCAAATTAAACATGACACAGAATCACTAGTTGAATATGATCTGTTTAATTTCTTTCTATGCTGACGAATACGCCTTCTGGAATAATCAGTTGCTGCTATGGAGGAGATCAAAAAATTATATCAGATAAAGCAATGGCAAGGAGATCCATGTGGTCCTACAAATTTTATATGGACTGGCATAAACTGTACAATCGCTGACTCTGGTCCTCCAAGGGTCACCTCTCTGTAGGTTCCCTAAACTCATATATTTGATTGTGTCGAACGGACGGTGGAAATCATACTATATACGTGATACTTGAGAGTATGTATTATGGAATTTGATTTATATAAAGTTGTTTATACTAACTAATATATGTGCCATGCATGCAGAAATCTAAGTTCACATGGATTCACTGGTGAAATTCCCGCTGCTCTCGCAAGACTCACTGCAACCCAAGAATTGTACGCTTTGAAACCTCTCAGTTAAGTGTGAGAAATGAGTCAATGATGAATTTAATGAATCTTTGTTTCAGGGACTTGTCTTACAACAGGTTAACAGGCACTGTACCAGAGTTTCTATCAGGGATGTTATCCCTCCGATTTTTGTAAGTAATTGGGTCGTGCAACTTCCTTTTTACGACTTGCATCTTATGTGGATTATAACTCTGAGATGTATATATCTATATGTGCTTGTTGCAGAGATTTGTCATGGAACAACCTCAGCGGACCAATCCCAGCTGCTCTCCTTGAAAGACAAAAATCTGGAACACTTATTCTGCGGTTTGTTTCTTTCAACCGAGTCCATTATGTTCAAAATTAATTAATTTGCTTAGTTCGCTTTTCTTTTTTCTCAGTTACTAGTGTGATAAATCTAGTACTATCTACATTTTATTAGGTTGGAACATAACAGTCATCTCTGCTACCCCTGGGATCCATGTGGAAAGCAGCAGCAGCAGCAGCAGCAGCAGACGGAGAAGAAGAATAAGCTGAACATTATTTTGGTTGCTTCAATAGTTCCCGGTGTGGTTATACCGGTACTCGTTGCCATCTGGTTAATTAGAAGAGCTAGAAGACAGCAACGTAAGTTTCTCCTTAATTTCTTATTTGCTCCTCTATGTATGATGATGATGGGTCAAGGATTTTATAATCATGAAAATCATTTGGTTTGTATTTATAAATATTTTTATAACATAAAACATCCTAGTCTTCACTAATATTCTGGAGCACATCCCAGTGAATGTAAGATTTAACTGTACTATTTATAATTTAGCCTAGATTTAATTAAATTTAATTGGAATGCTTGTGGCTTATGTGTGAATTCTAGCAGCACCACCTTGTCCTGATCTCCCAGGAGGATCGAGACATGGAGTAACGCCCAGCGTAGGCAAGTCGAACCCGTCTGAAATCCGCAGGTTCTCGTACTTGGAGGTGAAAGCCATCACAAACAATTTCGAGAGGGTCATTGGGGAAGGTGGATTTGGAATAGTTTACCACGGTGTTTTGGAAGACAACACCACAGAAGTAGCAGTTAAGCTTCGCTCCGACGCATCTGAGCAAGGGACCAAGGAGTTTAATGCTGAGGTACCATACATATTTAGATGTAAAATTATTAGATTTTGTTTGTTGTGCATAGTGAAATAAAAACTAGGTGATATTGCAGACTCATCTCTTGTCTACGGCTCGGCATAGGAATTTGTTGTCCTTGGTTGGATACTGTGAGGAGGAGAACCACCTGGCCTTGATCTACCCTTACATGGCCAATGGAAGTCTCAAGGACCATCTCTTTGGTATAACAATCCCTTCGGTATTACAATTATATATAACCTAGTGCTAGCCTTCATGGATAACTGATTTCACTAATGATACTGACACAGATGGCCATGGCAAGCTCTTAAGTTGGGCACAGCGGCTCCAAATTGCAACTGAAGCAGCACGAGGTTAAGTTAATTTGTTTGGCTACTTTACTCTGCACCCGGCTTAGTTTGAAGACTAATATACATATAAGCCTCGTGTTGACTAACAGGGCTACAATTTTTGCACACCGAGTGCGAAACACGAATAATTCACAGAGATGTGAAGACCCACAATATCCTTTTAACCGAAGATTTTGAAGCTAAAATTTCGGATTTTGGGATGTCAAAGCCTTTTCCAATCGATACCACCAAGAGTTTTATCGAGGCCTCCAGAGTTGTTGGCACCGACGGTTTTCTGGATCCGGAGTAAGCCAGATGGATAACTAATCTAGGATTTAACAATAAAGATGAACATATACATAACATATGTTGTTAATTCTTTAGGTACTTGGATAATGGGCAGCTCCATGAGAAGAATGATGTGTACAGCTTTGGAGTCGTCCTCCTGGAATTGATCACCGGCGTGCCGGCGGTGGAAAGAGACGGAAGAGGTCATATAGTTGAGTGGGTGGGCAAAGAGTTCGACAATCATAAAACTACAAGCATTGTGGACGCAAAGCTACAAGGAGAGTATGACCCCCAGTCGGTGCAAGACGTTTTGAAGCTTGCGATGAGGTGCACAATGAGATCGCATAGTCAGAGGCCAACCATGAGCGAGGTTGTAATAGAGCTAAAGAAGAGCTTGGAACGAGAGGTTGCAAGAGAAGACGGAAAGAATGAGATCTCCAGGGTAATCTCTGAGACGAGTCAGAGTGATTCCATTGAGATGGTGCGTATTCAAATGGGCCGCATGAGTTTCCCAACTGCAAGGTAGTAGTGATTAATGCCATCCTCTCAAGGTTGCGATGGATAAATATCATGTACGGTGTGCTAATTCATGATGCATTGGTTAACCTACCACTTACTCCAAGATTAAAAGCTCAGAATAAAATTTTCTTTTCTGATCCCCTATAACTGGCTAGCCACTCTAAAAATTAAATTTTTAGTAACAGTGGTGGAATTCCTTCTTAAGTTCTAACTCCTCCCTTAGCAGCCATTATAGTAAAAAGTAAATTATAAATTTTATATTGTTAATGAGGAGATGGGAAGCCTGCCCCAGGAAAAGGTCCCAGCTAAGCAAGCAATGGATCGGCTAGTTACTGGGCCACTCATCTATGAATGACGTGTCAAGGAACAGGATACAAGTTCCAACACCTCAGCTTAAACTTCTATATTTTCGAAAAAAAATTCCTTGACAGAAAAGAGGAACACCTTATCTGAAATTTTATAACAGCAGAATGCTTTCTTTAGTGGCCAATCTCGTATATTTTTATTGGTAAATGGATTCGTATATAAATATACAATCTTATCTCACGCGTCCATGTACAAGCTACCCAATTGCTTGAACAGTGAACATTAGTGACGACGTTCTTCGTATATATAATTTGCCTCTCCATACTTTGTTCCTTGTGCACGCATCTCGCAGCACCTCACTCGCAAACCAATCAGAATACAAAGACTATAACAACAAATCTACCGTAAAGCACTCATATTCTTATATATATGTAAGCTGCATCCAAAGCTACTTAACAAATCAAAATGTGGCGTTTCCGTTGCCTCCTTTTGTTTCCATTTCTCCTCTTTCTCACCACCAATTCCTCTCAAAACCTCCTCGAAGTCGTCCTTGGGGATGGGGATGATAACTCCGAGCTCTCCGATGGCTACAATGACTTGTTTTGTTCGAGTTGGCGTCTGGCCATGGAGAGAAACGATGCTGGTGTATGGAACAGGGCACAGGAGAGATGCACCGAGTACGTGAAGAGTAATATAAATTTTGGTCAGTATTTATCGGACTCGTTTGTTGTTGCAAAGGAGGCATTGGCTTTTGCAAAGACTGTGAATGTTGCTGATGATGGCATGGATGCATGGATCTTTGACGTCGATGACACGTTGATCTCCAACGTCGGACAAAACGGGTGGGTCATATGGTGGTACAAATTCTATTCATCATCTCTTTGTGTACTTTGAACTAATCACAATTATATATGCTGATTATAAAGTGATTTGCTTATCTTGGATGAGTAATCTTCTAGGTCAAAGGTTGCAGAGCTGTTGTCATTCAACATTTCAGATGCTTCTACGACTCCGGCGGCGTTGCCGGCGAGTATGTGGCTGTACAAAGAGTTAAGAGAACTTGGATTTCAGTTGATATTCTTAAGTGGCCGTGGCGAAGATGAAAGGGTTACCACCGTCGATGATCTCCTAAATGCCGGATATAATTCTTGGACGAGGCTAATTTTGAGGTACATTTTGGATAGATGACAACCATTGGGCTTTTTTTGATGCAAACAGTATACTAACTATGGCAAATGTTTAATGAAACAGGGAAGCTTATGAGACGAAAACAACTGCAACTGAGTACAAATCACAGAGACGAGCAGCATTGATGCATCAAGGTTACAGGATTCGTGGCATCTCAGGAGATCAATGGAGTGACTTGTTGGGTTCACCCATGGCCACACGATCCTTTAAGCTCCCAAATCCAGTGTACTACACTGGATGAATTTTGAAATGTATAAGTATAACATGCACATTGGCCCCATGGGCTGTTGTTTTATGAGTTGCCTATAATTCTCAACATAGCTAACTCCATTGAGCTCTTCAATAGTTAATGTTCTAGATAATTTTCGATGATTTTTTTTTCTCCCTTAAAATACAGGGCCGCTGATATTGTTACGTTTCTCTTTCGTACTATTTCTTAGATCCGAATTCGATTAATGCCCTTATCACCTGTTGCTGAATGAAGAGTTGTCATCTTTGCCTCTGATTCATAACTCCATCATACTCTACTATCCTTTTCTGGATTATCTCAAAAATTAGACAGCAGCATTAGATATGTAAGAGTAACAACAAGGTGGCTGTTCTTTAGCTAGTTGCTCATTTGAAACACTAAAAATAAGAGCACTTATGAAGCCAGCCAAGATAGAAAAGCAAAACAAACTTTGCCTATGCCTGGTAGATTTTGAAGACAGCTTGAATCACTAGTAGATACATGTAGCCTTTCTACTCAAGTTAATGGCCAACTGCCGCCTCCTGACACAAACTTATGGAACAGGAGAAGGCAATGGAAGCGAAGTGGTCAATGTGAATGGTATTTTTGGTATCCCACCTCCCTTTGCCATCGAACCAGCACAAGCCACGGGCCCTGTTGATGGCATTCCAAAGCAGCCAAAGCCACTTCCAGGAATTCCCATGCACTCGGGTGGGGGCCTTTGCATGTCCCTCCCAGGTATGCAATTCCCAGAGAAATCGAAAGCATTCCTGAAGGACAACTTTGAGCAATCCTGGCTGAATCCAGAGAAGAAGTTGAAAGCCACAGTGAGGTTTGCAAGGCTCTTCAAGTCACAGACAATGTCTGGAAGCTGCCCTGTGAACTGGTTGTGCGCTATGTTGAGGACCTCAATCCCAGTGAGGCATGACAAAGTATTGGGCAAGTGGCCAGTGAGGGAATTGAAGCTCAAATCCAAGACCTCTATGTCTGATAAGAACCCAAGTGCATCTGGGATGCAACCTGTGAGCTTGTTGTTGAGGAAAAGAACCTCCTTTATCCGGGAGCTCATGTAGCCAAAGTTGGCCGGGATTGATCCAGAGAGCTTGTTGTTAGCCAAGGTGATCACAGAAGCAGGGGACGCCCAGAGACTCATAGGGATCTGCCCTTCAAATTGGTTGTTGTTGAGGAAGATGGCATCCAATTCCTTCTCAAATACCTCCTCTGGGATCTCACCTGAGAAACCATTGAACCTGAGGTCAAGGTATTTGAGGCTTGGGATGTAGAGTGTGGTGGTGGGAAAAGGCCCTGAGAAGAGGTTGTTGCTGAGGTCTAGTTCAGTGAGGAAGTTAAGATCTCTGAAGGCATCTGGGACCGTGCCTGAGAACCTATTGCTGTTGAGGTGAAGGACATTAAGGTGGGTGAGCAAAGAGAGCTCCTTTACCAAAGACCCCTTGAGGTTCCCACGGTTGAGATCTATGACAGCAACCACACTGGAAGTCGTGGAAATGCCTTCAGGTGGCTCTGAGCAGAAGACACCTTTGTAGGAGCACACATTTGGGCCAACCCAAGAGGCTAAAACTCCATTTGGGTCCTCTGTTATAGCGGATCTCCATGCCTGCAGAACTGCATACTCCTTGCTTGGGTTGCTCTCGGAAGGGTTTGGTGGTGGAGTTTGACTGTTGGGGGTAAAGATCCCCCTCCCATTGATCCAAATACCAACACCACCACCACCACCACCACCAATTCCAATGTATAAGGCTCTGGGGCAGAAGAATTGGAGGGGGAAAAGGACTAAGAAGAACACAATTCTCTGCATCTTTGAGAGAGAGAGAGAGAGAGAGAGAGAGAGAGAGAGAGGGTGTTTGAAGGTTTTGGTTTCTAGCTTCCATCTCTCCTCTCAACTGTTCGCTTTATTTTTGATTAGTACCTTCTCTGACACTTGGCTTCTTGGCATTGGGTAGGTTCTCAAACCAACTGACCACTTGGGTGCATGAGTTGGGTCACTAGTCAAGGGGTTTAAATGTGGTGGGGAATTGGTATTTATGGCTCAAGTCAGCTAGCCTTTCTAGATCTAGTTAAGGCTGGATTGATGTGTGCACCTCTGGTTTAGATAGAACAAGTGTGCCATTTTAGAGGCTTTTCTTTGTTTTAAAAAATCCATGCCAAATATAAGATAAGGTTTTGAAAGATTCCGGAAATCTTTATTCTAAGTTTTCATGGGGATAAACATTTGGAACTAATAACCCACTAATTTTAGTTAAGAGAAGAGCAATAATTTTATTTTTATTCTAATTATCACAATCAATACTCTCACTTATATCCGTTATTTTAAGTATGGCAACCAAACAAGCATACACTTGAGCTTCAATGGCATATAGCTGCATGGATACAGCTGGCTCTACAGCATTATAACATCCAGTGAGTGAGAGGCAACTTGCTGGCTTCCACAACCTTTTGGTAGTACAATTCCTCATGCGCCAATGAACCATTGAGTGGCTGTAGTTGTAATGAGGAGGTTTCAACCACTCCCTGCTCATCTATTCGATAATGGAGTTTGAGTGAATGGTTTACTGCAGCTTGGAAGATTAATAGCTTCTCAACATGCCCTTTTTTGTGCACTTCTTCCCTGTGATTGAAGCAATGGAAAGCTTGATCTATGGCCTATGGGGTAAGTGGTCCCTTCTACACTATCAGGTTGGTTGTGAACTGTGATGTTGTTCTCCACTCCATTATTTCTTCGATGGGTGTAATGATTATGTGCAATGGATTATCCTTTTTTGTTCAAACATTGGTTTAATTATGTTGATACTTTGTGAACAATATCCAATTTTCATGGTGACCCTTTAAATTTTTAAGTTAAAATATCACATCTAAACTTTGGAGCAAAGTGAAATAAATAATAATAGTGACGAAAAACGCATAATAAAAATAATACCTCTAAATAAGTTAATGAGGTTATTAATTTAGCCATAACGAATAAAATAAAATAAAACAATTAAATTAGAAACCATCATCTCCTCCCTAAATACACTGTCATTCCTCCTCCCCAAACCATCGGGCCTCCTCGCTGGCACAGAGGCTGAGGGCATTTACAAGTTGGTGCACATGGCCCTCTCGCCCTCACTACATTCACCCTATCATACTTGTCCTCACCGCCCTCACTCTAACTTTCACCCTTGGTCGTTGCCCTTATTACCTACACCACTATTCTCGCAACCTCCTCCTCTATCCAATCCGATTCCTCCATCGTGCGTGACCTCACCCACACCATGCTGCCGTCCTCGACCAGCCTTGCCCATGTCACGCTTTCCTCGTCCTTACCACCCTTGGCCTTAGCTGCCCTCACCTTCACTACCCGTGGCTGCTCATGACCTCACCTTCTTCGACCCCGCAGGCAAAAACTCCTCCTCAAGGTCAACAGACAGTGCTACAACGCTGCCCCTCAATATCCTAGCTAGCTCATGCCTGCCGATGGTGAGGAGAGGGAAGGGAGAGGAGGGGAGCATAATTCAATCTCATTTAATTATCTTAATTTAATTAAAATATTAAAATAAAAATTATATTTAAATCTCTATTAATTTAATTGAAATGGCATCTAGGTCATTTTAGAAATATATGACTGGCTCGCCTAATTTTTCTCACGGCACATTAACAAAATGATGATATTAAAATTCTTCTAAAGTTTATGGGTGACATTATAACCTAAAAAAATTTAGGGGATCTTCATAAAAAACTATGTATAATTTAGGAGGTGTCGGCGTAATTAACTCGTCAAACGTTTGCCCGTGTTCTCGTGATTTTAGTTAAATTTTTTTTATCAAAAGTATTCTAAGTTTATATAATTACTGATAATTCAATTTTTCTGTTTAATCTCAGCTTATGTGAATTTGAATTAGGAGTAAGGAAGAAGAGGTAAAGAAAAGACACAGAAGGATTTGATGTGCAGGGCCGGATTGGTTCCTAGGCGGGCCGGCATAAATTCTAGACTTGAGTTTTTTGGGCCCCAGGTGGCCAGAACCTAATATTTATGAGGACCTCAAGACCCATGTCGAACGCCCATCCATACGTAGCAGAACAAAAGAATTTGAACAATTAATTCCTACTGTTGAATTTCGCGTAAAAGAAAAGAAAAGAAAAGAAAAACTCATCAACGAAACAATGCGAGGTTTCTCCAATCTAAAATTAGATCCAACTATGGCATCACTGGGTCTTGTGGAGTGGTACAGGAGGTGGTCTGCTACTGTACAGGAGACTGCTGCTACTCCTCCTTGAGACTAGAGAAGCACATGAACCCCTTGAAGGCTTCTTTGATATGGCCTTGCTACAAAGCCCTGGGGTGAAACTTTGCTTGCTGTTTGCATCTAATCCTCCTGCGTAACTCCGGCATGTCTTCATCCTCTTCCCGTAGGGAGTCTCCTTCTTTGCAAGATCTTCTATGCATCTGGCATCAAATAAGCAAGTAAAGGACTGAGACTTCCCTTGGAAGTAATTGGAGAGTCCTTTCCTGTAACACCCACACAATAACTAAATTAGTAAGAAAAGAATATTGAATGTACATCCCAGCAAGAAAAAAAAAAGAAAAGAAAAGAAACAAATCTATGAACTCGAGAAAGATTAAGTCATCTACCTGACAGGGAGATCTGCCATGAGAGAAGATAACTCATAGAGCGGCCCATCTGAATCCAGCTGCAGAGTGTTGGAAGAATGTGACGAGGTTGCGTCGTCGGTGAGATCGGATGTTGTTGATGAGAAGGTCGACTCATTGGAATCACCAGAGAATGATGAAGCTTCAGATAACTCATGACCTGCATCTCCATGGGAATCACCCATATCTTCTCTATTTCTATGTAGCAACCTAGCTAGCTCTGAGATGGCTTGAGAAAGAAAAAAAAAATGAATGTGGACTTAAAAATTTCTTTTTGCCAAAACAACTTGTCCGTTGTATGAGTAGGCAACTCCATCTATATAGCCAACCTTTGGGTGGTCAAGAAGAAGTAAACAAAAGTTAAAAGGGTAGCCAAGTTGATGGATTGGTTAATATTTAGTAATAGACCTCTGCCATCTGTCCCTAATTGATGAGAGAGATTCGATGTTATCATCTTTGTTTGAGATTACTTGTGGGGTAGTAGCATGCAATCAAAAGGGCAGGCAAAAAAGGGAAAGAGGTGGGTCCGGGTGTGGATAAGAACCATTCTTTCTCTCATCCATATCCTACTCACTACCCTTTTAGATTATAATAAGCAACGCATTTTCCTTGCATTATTAAGTTTGTGTCAGGAAAACAAGGGGCTTGTGTTGTGCCGATGGTTTTGGTGAGCTTTTCTATTTTCACTTCATACTCTCTATTATAGCATGTGTTTATTTCTTCTTTAGAGCTTTTTGAAAGCCGAATAAATTTTTTTTATATTATGGATGGTTTTAAAAGGAGTTAATTTAAAACTTAGTGAGAAAAGAGAGTATAAATTACAGTAAATATATAATAGGGAAATTAATTTAAAACGTCATTTTTCTTTTACCTTCTATTATTATTTGTACCCTACTTTATTAATATTTTTATAAATTTAATCATCAAAAATAGCCTTTTAGAATTAGGGTTTTGTCACACCGAAGAAAAGGAAAAAGAAAAGATATCAACGAATCCTTAGCTTTTTGGAGAAAATCTATCAATGATTACACTGAACAAAAGAGATCATCAACGATTAACACTGAGTTTTAGTAAGAAGAAAGGAATTTTAGAGAGTGATTTTTTAATATTTTAGGTCGAAAATATTTTGAGAGTTTAGTTAGCAGAAAAAAAATTATTGAATGACAATTTAGACTTTTTGTACTTATAGTTAAATCAACTAATATATATAATAATCTTCGGATAAAAAAACTAAATATTAGCGTATTTTGTAGGATTAAATACATAATGGACGGATCGAGTGGTAAATATTAATAAGGTAAAATAGAAGTTATAATAAAAACAAAAGACAAAATATTTTAAATAAATTTATCTATATAATATTTACTGCAATAGAAAAACAACGGATGAAGATTAATTTAGAGCACTTCTAGAATAATATGATAGTACTAATAAGAGATATCTGTGGTGGGGTCTAATAAGATTTCACTTGTCCCAGAATTAATTTACACGGTCAGTTATGTCTACAGATGGCAAGCGGCAAGCAACATCTATTCCTTTCTTTATAGTTTGAAGGCTGGAAAAGAAACAAATGGTACCATGGAAACTACTAGTCTATGTGGACTTCACCGAACTCCAAAACCCAACCCAGGTCCCAGGACAAGCTGGCCCCCCTGAAACCTACTAGTCATTTCAACCTTGGCAAAAGAATTCGACAAAAACCTAATAAAGCTTTATGCCAAAAGTTGCCTCCTTTGGGCTTTGGAGGACTACAACTAAGATAAATCCTTAATTAACTCGTTGCCTCAACTTTAGGGGTGGTGAATTATTCTTTAATCCACTCTCCACTCGCTTTTTTGATCTAATCCCTCGAGGGGGGCTCCGATAAGGATGACACGATCCGGATAGAAGAGGGAATTGATGGTAACCACGATTTATGAATGGCGTAATATTATGAGCTTTTAATGGATTTCTATGCTGACCTTCCAACATCCACTGCGTTAAAGAGAACCACTCGTTTTATTCTTATCTCCAAAAACGTGCACGTACCAAGAATAATAACTTTTCTTATCCGTGAAGTGCACGGATAATATTTCTTTTTCATTGTATTAAAGGGAATAATCTTATTCCGGAGTTGGCCCATAGATATGAAACCCAAGCCCAGATCATACGGTGTGGCTTGGCTTGGCCCATCAATAATGGGCCTCTTGGGCCGGGCTTTATATCTCCCCTGATAATAGAAAGTATTCAGAACCGTCGGATCAAAATATCCAACGGTCAGTACCGTTTCGCCACGTCACTAGTATACAGATAAGAGGATAGCCGTACGATGTCAATCAGAAGGCTCCCGTGCTTTCTCTCGTCAATCCGGCGGCTACCCTCTATTAATTCTTTAATACTTCTCGGCTCCTCAAGAAGCTTCTTCTTGTTCGCTAAGCTTCATCTTCTGACCTCCACCCCTCGCGAGAGATCAACTACAGCGATTGCTCGTGATTTCAAGTTCTAGTGATGTCTTCTCCCAGGGAGTGAGTTTCAATTCTCTTCTCCATCAATTTGAATCCGTTTTCGAGGTTTAAATTTAACGCTTTTGTGGGGGGGTTGATCTGATTACTTTGTACAGATGGGTTGTTGTAGGTACTTGCGTTTGTATGAATAGTTCGGTCTTGAGGTTCATAGTCAATGTAGTAGATTTAGCTTTGCAAGTATGGCCTAGATATTATCCTGATCGATTCTATCGATTCTAGGTCAAAGATTTAAACCCGAAACTTTTAGATTGGATCCATAAAATTTTGTCCAAGATTCACACTCCAAGTAAATTGTACCAGGCCTTTCAAGTTTAGGCTTTTTAAGTTCTCGACTCTAGTTTTTTGTTTATTTCATCGCATGCAAAATGGGTAAACTTGAGTAGAAGATATTAAGGTTTAAGCTTGAATATAGGTCAAAATTATGATCTGTCGGAATAATTTTGGTTCCATATATATCTATTAGTGTCAGAGGTAATCTTGAGGAGGTCATTCTGTTAAGGACCTGAAAAGGTGGCATGGTTATGGAATTCTGAGGTAATTTCTTACAGATGTGATCACACATTGGCCTCATTGCCAAGTGTGTGTGTGTTTCTGTTATGAACATGTATGCCTGTTTGTATATACCGATTGGTTTATTTTGTAGAAAGAAAAATAATATCTCAAAATGCATTCTACCAAGTTGTTGTTATTCATCACTAGTCTCATTAAATCTGTTTTCCTTCTTTCAGATACTATAATTCACTTCCACCAGTGAGCAAGGCCTATGGTACAGCTTGCTTGTTGACCACGACAGCTTGCCAGTTGGGTCTATTGAGTCAATTGCATATTGCTCTACTATATGAGCTAGTATTTCAGCGCTTTCAGGTATTATTTCTGTTAACAATGCCTTCCTGATTTTTATTTTTTTATTATTTTCTAGGAGCTAACTTTTGGTTTGGGATGGAAATGAAGGATAGTAATATTTCATGATTGTTGTAATTTATTAATTAATGAAATACTTAAATTTGATGATTAATTCTTGACAGTGAGGAATGGGAGTTTAAATATGGAGTTTTGCATTGGTGTGGATTTGTTAGAGATAAACAAAAAGGGGAACATGTGATAGTTTTGGTTGCTCAAAAGTGTTAAACATTAAGAATATGAAGCATTAAAGAATTGGCTAACAAAGGGGCAGATTAGTAGGTACCTTTTTGAAAATAACTTAGTTAACAGGTTAAGAAAAATGCTTAGGCTGTCTACTTGGTTTTACAGTGCGAGTAAATCACAGATAATAACTATAATTTGAATATGTATCATTTATCAAGTTTAGGTTTCCATGGCAGTAGAAAGCTATTACTTGTATATAGGGTTGAAAACATATCGGGTACGAATTGAATAGTGCTCAAATTACATCTCCGATTCATATTTTGGGTTGAGATACAAATTCGGATATAGATAGCAAAATTTAAAATTATATCCTAACTAAACAAATACGAGTAATTTTTAAATATAGATCAGATTATTTTTGGATAGAAGATCGAATTTTAATTGGATGTGGATCGAATTTTAAATAAATTATGACATTTACTTTTGGAGAAAATTAACATAAAATATTAAGATTTTCAAAAAAAAAATTTACATGTCAAATACATATAAATTTAGTAAAATCAATTTCTAGAAATAATATAGAACACATTATTAGTAACAATATCAATATTCACTATTTAAATAAGTAAACTAAAAATTATAAATCATTTAAAAAATGTACAGTTAAACAGATATTTGATATCGTATCCATGTTTAAAAAATTATATTCGTATTTGAGTTTTTTACTCGTATCTAAATTTGTATTTTAGTTTTTTAAAAATCTTACTAGTATCTTAATCCGTATCAAGATCGGATAGAAATTTTTTATCTGAATTGGATCTAGTCGGGTCGGGTCAGAGTTAATTAGACCCATTTTCACCCCTACTTGTATAGGTTCATGGGTTCTTCGTATCATCATATGCTTACAAGTACTTATAACAAAATAAGATATGAGACATCAAATCGATGACGATTTTAAATTTGGCTTATGAAATTATAGAAGTTAGTATGGTTTCTTACCATAATTGGAAAGCTGGAAGATCAGTATAAAGTTGGCAGCCAACTAGGAGCCATAATAGAACTATAGAAGGTTACAAAATTTTAAATTATAATGTTAGACAGATAATGGTTGAAGCCTTCATAATAGAGCAATGTTATTGGTAAATATCAACATAAACTTAGTCTTTATACATCATTCATCTCAAAAGGACTGCTTATAAAATCAACTAGAATTATTGCAGTGGACCTCCTGTCTGGAAGTACATGGAAAGAAACTGATCTTTTACAATATGTGACCATCTACTTGCAGATATGGAGGCTGTTTGCCAACTTCTTTTTCCTTGGGAAGTTCTCAATAAACTTTGGTATTCGCCTCCTAATGATGTAAGCATTGTTATGCAATAATTTTTATTATACCTGCTTCTTTTCTTACGTATTTATTTAAGAGATAAATAGAGTCATTGAGAATCTAAGTTGGTATATATTTTGCATGTAGAGCAAGGTATGGTGTACAGTTGGAGAGAGGTCCATTTGACAGACGCACTGCAGATTTCTTGTGGATGATGATATTTGGTGCCATCTCTTTACTTGTCAGTGCTTCTTTATTTTAATGTATCTTTCATCTATTAATTTGACCACTTTTTTCTGGAAAATCTATATATCTTAGTAAATGCGGTTAACAGCAATATTATCATCTTTGTGATTTTGAATTCACTAATAGAGCAGGCATGTGTACTGATCTTTATATTTCAATCTCTTTGGTATTAGGCCTTGTCTGCTATCCCACCACTGTGGACTCCATTCTTAGGAGTATCTATGGTTTCCATGCTTCTTTATGTTTGGAGTAGAGAGTATCCAGATGCACAAATAAATATTTATGGCCTTGTCTCCTTGAAGGTATCCTTTTTCTATCTCTCTCTTTTGTATTAGTTTTACTTATTCATCTCCACATGGTTCATGTTTCCAGATGTTTCTATTATAAAGATGTGTTTTTCCTCATTTGGTCTTGCAGGCATTTTATCTACCTTGGGCGATGCTTGCATTGGATGTGATATTTGGTTCACCCCTTATGCCTAACCTTCTGGGCATTGTTGCTGGTCATCTCTACTACTTTCTTACAGTGTTACATCCACTTGCTGGTGGAAGGAACATGCTGAAGACCCCAGTCTGGGTGTATCCTTTTTTCCGTCTTCCTGCATGATCATAATCTTTCTTTTTGTCAGGCGTAACATATCTAAACTTTTTCGTCATCCAAATTCAGTAATTATATGAATATACAAAAATGATCTTCCTTGGCCCTGACCTTCTCAGTGTTAGGTAAAGTCAAATAAAATAGTTCACTTAAGTAAAGAATTGTTCACTAGTCTGTCAATGTTTGACCGCAACATTGGCTGGCTGGAAGTTTCAAGTAAGCTCAGTACAGGAAGCCACCACTTTTTTAATCAGTTCTGTTGCTAGTCGTTATGCTAATTCATGAAATAGTGCCTTATAGTTAGCCTATAAGTCAGAACTTATAGAAATCTGACCTGTTTATATGCAAATTGCTTTTAAATTACTAGATTAGATTTCTTCATAAGAAATTTCATTTGGTGAGAACCTTGACCAGTTGTCTGACACAGACACAGGTTGGTTTCTCGGTGGAGGCTGGGAATGCAAGCAAACTCCCCTGTGCAACCTAGCAGCACCGGCGGTGTAGCCTTCAGGGGAAGAAGCTATAGACTCAACAGATAAGAGAGTTGCCTTCTAAGCAGCCATAATTTTCCAGAGTGCTCTTTGTTCATGATGGTCCTTAGTATGCAGATTTATCTTAAGTTTATACATGATTACAAGTTGTTGACATGTTCTGTCTTCTTGGTGGCCATTCCCACTGGTGGAAAATGAAAAGGAAAAAGAAAAATAAAAAAGCTTTTATTGCTGTAGTGTAGGCGTTTAGATCTTCAGAACTTTGTCTTTGTAACATTCTTTCTGCAATTCTATGGAAGGAAAACTGAATACGTATTCGTTCTGGACCACATGCCAAACCTCTGGATAAGATATGTTAAGACAATTAAATGAATTGTTAGATCTTATTATACTTGCATAAGCTATTCATTTGGTAATGTTGCTGTTAGTTATGGCCTAATTTGCTTGCTCATTTTGCAGCTTTTTTTTTTTTTGCTTATTATTTGCAATGCAAGGTCCTCTGTTCTGTCTCTATGTCTAGTGTCGTGGAGGACAAGGCAAGACTGAGCTTTGTGGCACCCTAGATCTTTGAATTTGGCCCGAAATTTTACTGGGCTGTGTTGCTAGGCAGCCTCATTAGGTGTTCTGCTTGAGAGATATTTAAAGTTTGGAGGCCCAGGAAATTCTCTATTTTGCTATTTGCTACTCCTTTTTATAATTCCTTATTTTTTAAAAGATTATATTTTCCACCCTATATTTTAGAGGCATTTATGATTCTCACCCGTCCTTTAGAGTACTTATATTTGAAGTCAAATCATATGTTTTGGATTTTATCTGATCCAAAAGTACTGAAAATTAATTATTTCTCACAAATATACCACTATTATCTTAAGTGTGATAATTTTCACACTTATGGAAAAATGAAAAATAACCTAATTATAATATTTTGATATTGTAGTAAATATGAAAAAAAAAGACGATTTATATGAAAAACCCTGTTATGGTATTGACAGTTTTGCTTTCTTAATTTTTGGATAATAAATTTGGTCATTTTTACTCATTTAGCTCTTATTAAAAGCGTACATTTTAGATAAATTACAACTTTATAATTTGCATATTTTTCACGTATCTTTTACATAAGTTATATATACTATTTTTTTATGAATTTTAAATAATACTTTTGTAAATTGAAAAACATTTATTTTGTAGTCTTTGCATATAGTTATAGTATAAGGTACATTTTTTTTTTTAAAACTTTGTTATGACTAAATAGATAAAAGGAGATATCAAATTGTAATGCGAAAATAAAGAAGCTCAAAACTATCAATATTATAAGGGTTAATTACGGCTGCACCTTTCGAACTATATTCGATTTTTAATGGAAACCTCTAATTTTTTTAGGTTTGGATGTTATCCCTAAATTTAGAAAAATTTAAATATAAACCGTCATAAAAATTGGGCAAATAAGCTTAGGTGGTAGTTGGGTCAGACGTAATTAATTCCAAATAAATTAAATGACCTTATAATTTTTATACGACCCATTAATTAAATTAGGATAAAAAGATATTCTAATAAAATTTTAATTTTTATTATTATTATATTTAATTGTTTTCCTCTCCTCCCCCTTCACCCTCGCCATCCTCATTTTCATTATTTCTTTCTTTTTATTCTCTCCCTCCTAAGAGTGAGAGTATCGATATGGCTCCACCACGGATAAGCTTGCTGCCGCACTGTGTGGGACGGCGAGGCCATGGCAAACTCGTTGTCGCGCTACATGGTACATAGAGATCGCAGCAAGCTCACTATGGTCACCCTTTCGCTCATACGTCGACCACCGTTGTCATCACCCTCCTACTCATATTTTGTCGTGCAAAGGTAAAAAAGTTAAAAGATGAGAGAAAAGAGAGTAAATTATTTACTATTTTAAGTTATTTTATTTAAAATTAATGATATTATGATATATTAATTAATTAGGGATATAATTATTCATTACGTTTTTTTCGTCATCCTCGTCGTTGCACATTTTACTTTGCCCCAAAGTTTAGGATTCTCCGTAAAAATCTGGTATAGTAAAAGGAGTCAGAGTAATTAAGCCACATTATAATTAAAAGTTTTAAATGCAAATTGCGCAAGAAAAAAATTCGTAATTTAAAATATAATTTTATTCTCTGCTATATGTCACAGTTTTTGATAGAAGCGGAGAGATGTAAGAAGTGCGTGTTATCAAAGCGGAGAGGGAGGGAGGGAGGGAGGGAGAGAGAGAGAGAGGGAGCAAGATGTCGTGGCAAACGTACGTCGACGACCATCTGATGTGCGAGATCGAAGGGCAGCATCTCATGGCCGCTGCCATTGTTGGCCACGATGGCAGCGTCTGGGCTCAGAGCGCCAGTTTTCCCCAGGTGATGCTCGATTCGATCTCTCCCTAGTCCCTTCCCCTTCATGACTCCTTGATTGGGCCGAGGATTTAATTTTTAATCTCTAACTGGTGCGATCCGAGTTTGAGCTTATTGTTTGAGGATTCCATCTGATGTTGTCGATTGATCTCTGAGGGAAACTGTGTTGATCTGTGATGATCCAGGTTTTCATATGTTTGGATTCGTGTTTCGTGTCCAAATCTTATTTTTATTTGCTAGGAAGTATGCAGTTTCTGGATATTGCGGTCCATTATCTGGACAAATGTTTCTTTTTTCCAATATTGTTTATTGTTTTATACCTGGATTCTTTGTTTTATACCTGCTCTTCTTTGGTATGGGATTGTCAACAGTAATGGCGTGGCTGGCAACGTTTATGTTTATTACTTACCTGTTTAATCTGAAAAAAAATGAAGAATTTTATCAGTAATTTTCTGTAATATCACATTGATTGTAAGTATTGCTGGTTTTAGTGTAGTCAATATTTTGGAAGATTTTGTATGTTTATGCTATGGATAAGAGTTGTCATTGTTACATTCTCTTACTGGTCCCAGTAGTTGGACTTGGTAACTCTTGAGACTTCTAGAGCTTTTTAAGCTTTGTTGACTATGTTATTTTGAATGGTAAGACAGTGAGAGTTGCATTTGAACACTAATACTTATATTATCCAATTTGGATGATTTCAGCTAGAGATGCCTTTGTTTTTCTTGAATATCCTAATCGTGTTGCTTCTAATCCACCCTGCACACACATGTGCCGCTTCATATAGGATTCTCAATAAATCTACATTGAACTTTGAACAACTAGCACTACCTAAATCTGTTTTCATATCTTAATTGTTTGTAGCAATGGCTAGCTTTTTTCTTTGTCAAAGCTCTTCTGATTTTTATATGTTACATTTATCATGTCATGTGCTGGAACATTCATTACTTGAAAAGTTACTCGGTCACATATTCATAATTCATATAATTTTACTGTTCACTTAAACTGATGGAGCATTTGTTTTTCCTTAACAAATCCACTTGAGCATATGCAAGATAATTTGAGGATCAACATACCCTCCTATTGACGAGGCACTTGAAACAAGTACTGATGACATGTATGGATATAAGTATCAGAGAGAATCTATATCATTCTTGTGGTGAAGGATTCAATGTTGGTAAAATAGGGAGGAGAATTGGTTCACAGAGATTTCATGTTTTTTTTCATATCCATTTAATTTGGTATAGTATCATATGAGAGAATTGCTGGTTTGCAGTTCATGCAACATGTCCATGTGTATGTATAGCTTTTGACAAATGAATCAAGGATTGAAGATATCTTTAGCAAATGCCTCTTGGCTGGACTATATATTTTACCTAACTAGTTGTGTTTTTTTATGCCGTTAGTATTCTTCTCTCAAGGCTGCTGGCACTAAGTGGCCATGTGACATTTTTGTTATAATGTGTCATTTCAGAAATAACTATGAATAAAAAATTGTGAGGAACGTATGATTGGCATCCCAAAATAAATAAAAGAATTAGATTTGAGCTTCACTCACTGTAATGTACTGATATTAGCTTGGAACCTCGCATCAAGAACTAGAGTCTACAATCGGTATATGTTAAATTGCCTTACACTAGTATCTTCACTACATTATTCTGGTTATTGATTAGATCTCTTTGGTGCAGTGACCAATAGACACTTTACACTCTGTAGGTTACTCAAATTTACCAATTTGCAGGATTTGAAGAATGGTGCAGTGAATTTGTTTCACCTCTTATTTTTTTCTCGGACATGGTGTCTGTTGACAAAATTTGGTGAACCAAAGCCCTTTAATACTCATATTGCCTTGTAAATCTATGGCAGGCTGCATCGCAAACTTGCAAAGCTTTCTTTATCCAATTTGATGCATGACAAACTCTTTAATCATAAATTTGAGAAGAAACGTAACAAAAGTAATTAATCCAAAGAATCCTCCAACCGGGATGTCGAAATCTATCTATATTGGAATCCACCAATATAACACTCAGAATATCAAAACTCTTAATATATTCATTAATTGAAAAGATATGACTACAAGCCTTTATATAGGCAAAATAAAGCAAAATACCAAATTAACCATAATGCCCTAATAAATTAAAGTCAAAAATAATTTAATAAAAAAATAATGAAAATAAGGCTAGTCAAAACTTTTGTTGAGCCAAAGAGTCATGAGTGCAACTCTCTTGTGCATGCGAGAGTAAATATGTTGAATAGTGGTATTCACACCACAATTGTTCTCAATGCTTGTGGTTATTCTTGCTCTTCCTTTTATGACATTGTTTCTTCATCGCTGCAGTTCAAGCATGAAGAGATTACTGCCATTATGAATGACTTTGATGAACCTGGATCTCTTGCACCAACTGGCTTATATCTTGGCGGTACAAAATACATGGTTATACAAGGTGAACCTGGGGTTGTCATTCGAGGAAAGAAGGTTTGAACTCCATCTTTCATCTTTTTATTTGATTGCTTGTAGCTAGCTATTGCAAGCAAGGATGATATGCCCATGCATTGCCATGATGGACACCACAAGCACAATGCTGTCAAACCTCTCTAGAGGTGATCCGCAATCGCAAGTTCCTTTGTCCTCATGGTGCCACTTGGATTTGTGTTTGGGCCTGTGAAATGTAGTAATTTTCGGTGCTCTTCTTCATTGTATTATATCTCATGCGTGTGGTAACAGTAATTTCTTAACCAAAAATCCATAATGCATGCATTGAAAGTTCTTTGATTTCTGCATGACTGTTTAAATCTTAGTGTTGTCTGTTAATTAGAACAGAAGATATGTATATTTAGTTATGTTGTTTCACCTTTCTGCATCTTGTTTGTGCTTCCAGGGTTCTGGAGGTGTGACAGTCAAGAAAACTAATCTGGCTTTGATCATTGGCATATATGATGAACCAATGACTGCTGGGCAGTGCAACATAGTCGTGGAGAGGCTTGGTGATTATCTTCTTGATCAGGGCTTTTGAATTTAGTTTATGCTCTTTTGGAACTGTTCTTATTCTTCCTTTTTCTATGATCCTTGAGATGCTTTCTGAAAGAGTTAATTTATAGCTTTAAATCATCACTGGCATGCTTTCCACCTTGTCATTCTTGTCTGTAATTTCAAACTTTGGTTTGTGACGTTTTACTTAATTAATGATACCTATAAGTAATCAATTCTTGAAGGTTTGTTCACTTTGTTGCTTACTATACGTGCATGGTTATGGGTTGCATCTATACTGTGATGATGGTGCTGGAATAAATGGACTGCGTTTTTTGCTTGATTGCTTCTCTATGATGTGGAATAGCAACTCATTATTTTCTTAAGCAATTATCTTCCCTGAGTAAAACTTGTATCAATGAAATAGCTATACCCAGCTTGATCAATTTTATATGCAATGAAACCATGGGTGTATTTATTGTAAAAGAAGTCAAATATATCCAATGCACTTTGTAGTGGATTTATGTAGATGACCAGACAACATCTCAGTGTTTTCTGAGAAGCTCTCACGTGTTCCATGGAAGTGTCTTTATGATGACTATAGTGTCGAATTTAATAGCATGGCCAGAATAATTCCTACGCTGTTAAGAGTTGTTGGATTTCAGCAGTGCTTACTGATGACTGGCTATGCTATGTCCAGGACTGGACAGATCCATGCGGAATTGTATGACTCCATCATCTCATGCTACCAGAATTATTTTGCCAAATAGAAATTCTCTCTATGAAGTTTCTAGGATTCAAGTATATCCACTCTCTTCATATGAACAACATTAATGCAATCTCTTGTAACTATATTAGTTGCAGGCTTTCATTTCCTTCAGCACTCGTATATCGTACCTTTCACTGCCAAGAACCACATGGTCTAATTTAGCATTCAGAAGATGCCTGCAAGTCCTACATTTATAGGGCAGCATTTACTTTGTTATCTTCGCAATTCTGTCCCACTTCACTCAGCCAATAGCCTCTCTCTCTCTCTCTCTCTCTCTCTCTCTCTCTCTCTCTCTCTCTCTCTCTCTCTCTCTCTCTCTAATGCAACAAAGTTTACTCAGAGATAAATACCCCTCTCTGGAGAGAAAGCTCCACACTCTGGCATTTGCAGTGGAGGTAAAACTTTTCCAGCATTAGGGGAGTAGTTAAAATTTTATGGAATTTTGGGCTCTGCTGAAATGGTACCAGTGAAACAAATCCATGCCTTATAGCATTAAAATTTGGCTCGATCGAGGTCCACTTCACTTCTTGCAACTTAAATGTTGTCAAGAGAGAGGAACTTTATCTTGCATTTTACTCAATTTTGGCTTTATAATTGAAGTATGAAGGTTGTAATTCAGAATAGTGTGTAGTGAAATGGGATGGTGGTCCCACTCTGAGCTAAGGGCTAAGGGCTAGACCTACCCTGTATTAGTTATTCTCGTTTCCTTTTGTATTCATTTTGGATACACTGCGCAACAAAAGATCATTCAATTCTGGGTCTCCAATTTAATACACCAGAGTCAAAACATTAATGACAATGGCTCGTCTTGTTTGAACTAAATTCATTAAAATTGCACTCCGAAAGGGATTTGATACTAGGTGTTGAAAATCTCAACTACCTGCTACACACTCCCCACTCTAAGGTCAAGAGGAATTAATTATCACTGTAATTCATTATAATAATAAGAAAAATTAATCAAAACCACTTTATAATTTTTCACCTAACAACACGTAATCCCAATTGAAACTTTAAAAAGAAAAAATCAGTGTGTTAAGATTATTTTACTTCTATTATTAATTTAACTTATATATAAATATATAATAGAGGGTCTAACAATTAATAACACATGAATAATAACAAAGTAATTTCTATAATAATATTAATCAAATCCAATCAACTCAGCATGGTTCACGTGACCCGCATAGTATATCAGTGGTGACCGACACGGCTGCGGCTCCGAAAACTCGGACGACATTAATGAAACTCCAAGTACAAAAATTAATGATAAAAAAAAGAACGAAACCAACGCTTTTAAGTGCTATACTTTGAATGCAGTTAATCTTCGCCATTTAAGTCTTTTCTAAATGATAATCATTTAGCCAACTCGATCTCGTTGCTTTGGTTTGCAGCAGTTGGTGGTCAAATATTAGTTTAGATCGCCCAACCAACTGACAACTTTGGGATGCATGCACATGAACCATGACAAGGCCTAGGTAGAAACTCTGCCATTGGAATGCCCACAAGAAGCTAAAGACGAGACGCAGTAATTAATAAATGATGTTGTATGCCTTGCTTAGATCGACTAGTACCGGGAAAGATCGATCACACCCTTTTCAAAATTTCAAAATAGTTTGGATGGTAGTAGTGGTACATTGATCTACATCAAACAAAACAAATTAGAAAAAATATTATTCATATATTCTATGGTGTTTAGAATTTTTTTTTTCTTTAAATTAAACAGTGAAAAGGGAGGTTTTAAATTATTTCTATAAAAATGTTTAACTAAGTAACTATATTAACTCACCCTTGTCATATATCTCCACTCCCTCTTCTCTTTTAATCTTCTTTTAATCTTCTCTTTTAAATTATTGCTATATTAACTAATCCGCTAAACCCTATGTTCTTTCTTGCAATACTCTTATCATAATTTTTTTGTGCTATCTAAGTTAGCCAAGATGGAGCCTTGTTTTCAAGGTTATTGCCCCTCCATTTTATTTTTAAGTGGCCCGTATTATTATGATCTTGCTACTTAATGTTTGTTGTTATTCTATATATGTCGCATAAGTGTAGGGGCTTATTCTAATGTTGTTATCCTTTCTCTACTAGTGTCATAAAATATATAAAAAAATATCGTTCTCCAGCAGCAACTTAAACTCTTAGAATAAATAGTGAGTTAATATTGCACTAAAGCTAGAGGTTCTGAGTTCAAATTTTATTATGCTAATCTTTATTTAAAAATATAAATATTTACCTATTCAAATTAAATTTATTTTTTGGACTCATCGAGATATATTACCCCATAAAAAAGGAGGAATTTTAGAGCATAAAATAAAAAATTACCGTTCTCTAACATTTTACACTTTTAGAATAAATGATAAGCTGAAATTTGTGTAACCATCTCATGTCTACTTACCTTCCTCAAAAACTTTATCTAACTAAATGCATATTTTGTTGAAGAATAAAGTACTCATTTCATTAATCAAGAATGTTTTATTCATAGTCTATAGTTAAACACCATCTAAATCTAGCATAACTAACAATGTAGTTAATATTCTCATAGTGTTACTAATATCATAGATATCATATCATTTATTCATGCTTTCTTATTCTAAATAAAGAAGAGAAACTTCACCACAGTTAAGAACAAATAGATAATTGCCAAAATATACCTAACAACAAATAACAGCTACACTCTTTTAACAATCAAATACCTTTTTATTTATGACACTATCTATTCCAGTCCTGTAACCTAACACACAAAAAAATATAAACCTCGTACGTAGCTTTGCTTATTTGCTAATTAACTCTCCATTATTTCTAAATAACATCCAAACATCAATATATTTATCTCTATAAAAATGTATATAAGCGTAGTCAACGTATATAATATTAAGTTTGCACATTCATCTATCTGAATCACGAGGCGCTGTATACGATCGACAAAGCGTTAATCTTTGAAAAAATAAAATAAACAACGCTCCAGATCTCCTATGATTTCAGGTGTCCTCATGCATGCAACCATACAAATCATGCACACCAACAAAAGCGAGCAAAAAGAATAGAAAACAGAGAGGCACGTACGAATAACCCACAGAGCGATCGACTTATCCGACCCAAGATAAACCCCATTTTGTCCCAAGCAATCGTAATAAATTAAGATTTACAGCTATGTACTTGTGTGCATTAGCTAGCTTCGTAAACTCCACAGTATTACTGTCATTTATCAGAGCGATAAGAGTTATGATAATATATATATATACTTATCGATCAGAGCAAACTTGGATAGCAGATCGATCCTTAAGTACGTACCCTAATAATATATATATATATATATATATATACAAACTATGAGTGACATCACAAACATCGACTCGATTCATATGTCCTTCTGAATAGTCCAAAGTTACGATCAGATTCTTATTTCAAATGACCGCAGAGATCGTATTAGCTAGCTTTTGAAATTTGAAGTGGGCTGTCCTTTTCTTCACAGTGACCGTTATTGCACCACAGGAATCAGACAGCTATCCGTACGTTACGTACTGGGATTAGTGGGATCGATATGAATAGAGACCGGAAAGGAATACAAGTTGCATACTCTCCACTGTATCAGGAGCACTGCTACAGTGGTTTTCTATCAAGTTGTTTTTTTTTCCTAATATCAGCTATAAAACCTTACTCTGCGCAGAGTTAGAGTTGATGATCTCGATCTACTCCAAAGCATCAATTATTATTCTTCGGTTTAAATTATAATAAAGTCATTTGCATTTGAACTCCAACACAGAAGAGTGTCATTAGATGCATGCATGCGATCAATTCACTTTTCTGCTGCATCGAATCTCTCGCCGCAGAAGAGACAGGGACGCCAAAACTGCCAAAGTCCCCTCCAATTGATCTTTATAGAAGAGGAGAAGGATTGGATTGGATTGGATGGTCATGGTCATATTTGGAATTACGGAGGAGGTGGTGATCACGTGGCAGTGTGGGGATGGGAATAATGAGAGAATACGTCATGGAGAGCTCTGTAGCTGCAGTCCAATGAATAAAGGATGCAGCTTGCATTACTGGACAAGGAAGAAGAAGCCAAATGGATCCGGTTCGGCTCGATTTTCCAAAACTGCCCTTGGAAAGGAAGTGATGCAAGCAACCAAGCAAATCCTTCTCATCAATCAAATCAAGACCTAATCATTATAGAAAAGAAATTTTAAACCCTCTTACTATCACCTACTTCTGTGCTAGCTAGCTAGTAGCTGGTGGTTTTATACCTACTGAAGATTTTCGTACCACTAAATTATAGCATTAAGTGGTTATGATCTATATATATATAAAGTTATCTCCATCAGACAAGTTAAGGAATCACTATCAACTTTATTTAGAGGAGATTCTTATTAGTGAGCGTCATAACTTAGCTAATATCTTGATTAGGGGAGTAAGTAGTAGTGCGACCTCACGTAAGACTAGACGACGAATTTAATTTGTCAGCGAAGAAGTTTTTACGAGCTAATATATCACACGACAAAACAAATACAACAACAATACATCCCCCTCTTAAGGGGGAAGGTAAAGAAGAAAGATTTTAGCATGAGTTTTGATAGATCAAGGAATGTCGAGATTAGCGTCGTCAAAGTCGCAACAAAAGAGCAGAGCAGCACATGGATTTAACGTGGACAGAAGGCAAGTTGCAACTCATGCCAAAATTACAATAATATCAATTAGACATGAAGTACGAGACACTCTGCATGGCTACAGTCATTTGAGGTGGCCGAAGAAGCCATTCTTATGCCCGTGGCTCTTGATTCCACACTCAAAAACACCATCCCATCTATCCGATGCTCTACTGTTACTTAGTTTAGAGTTGTCCTTTAGTATTAGCAATCCAGAGGGAAGAATCGAAGAATTTTGCGATCCATTAGATTAAAGAATTTACACCCGACTAACTGCTTGATGAAATCTCTCTCTCTCTCTTATTCCTACAGTTTTTACTTCCATGGATCACCATTTCCTCTGCAAGTAGAACTCTCTATCTACTTCCTTGCACAACTCTAATGACTTGTCAAGCCGATTTAATACTGCAGACTTGAAGTTGAATGCTTCTTGTACTTGAGGGCAAGCCTTTTGCATTCCAACACTACTCAAACTGGCTCTGGACTCCACCATCACTTCACTTAATGGTAGTCTCTTCCTCGTCGCAGCTGGCTCCGGAGACGGGGCTGGCCTCTGCTTCGGCGCGCTGTGCGACCGCACCTTTGCCTCGAAGGATTGCGTGTTCGCCATGTAGTTCGGGCAGTTGTTCAGAAAACGGCGGAGGACAGCATCGGCGCCCGAAACGCTCTTTGAAGGAGTTATAGGTAGATTCCCGGAGGAATGCATGTATCGCGGTGTGTTGTGGGCAGTCACGGAGAACCGGCATTGTTCGCCAGGGGGACACCAGTCGTAGTCTTGGAAGTTCCGGCAATTGGGTATCGAGATCCGAGGTGGAGCTTGGCGTGGTAGAGGAGAGGACATGGAAATTAGATGGAATTCCTCATTTGGGTCGAAAGCAGAGGGGCTTGTTCTACGAGAAGAACGAGACTTGGGTCGATAGGTATCAATTTCTACAATCTTCGGGCTCCTATCGAATCCATTATCAAGGCTCGTAGATAGCCTTCGACTGTGGAACGAAGCAATGTGCTCACTTCGAGTATCATCATATCTTTCCTGCTGTTGAAGAAGATAAACAGAGTTAAAAAGCCGCAATCTTACAATGCACAAAACTATTAATGAGAGATTGAAACGTACTAGAGATCTTCTTGGATGGAACTCTGGAAGAAATCTTCGATCATTGGAGAGTACATTGCTAGATTTGTGAGCTCGAATGGTGGCTTGGGCTCTCATGAGAGCTTGCATGCTATGTAGAGCAGCAGCTGCTTGTTTACGAACTAGATAACCCCTGACAAGAGCCTGCAACTTAACCAGAGCTTTAAGAGCTCGGAGAGCCTTTCTTGCCTATAAGGAGAAGTGAGCAAAGAGATCAAAACGATGATAACATTTGAAAGGCAAGCTTAAAAAAACACTTCCAAGGGAAAAAAAAATACCATTAACCATAATAATGGTAGAGAAAACCATGTGATGGATTGAGAGAGATGGAAGAAAAGTATGCGATAAAGGAAGACTCAATAAATGCAACAAGGCATGGGGAAGTAATAAAAGAAGCCAATTCAAAAAAGAACCATTGAAAGCTATAGATAGAGGAAAAGGAGTAAGAATAGTAAAGAGAAAGAACAAATAGAATGGCGCGAACATAGTTCACCAGAGAATCTAATCATACAAGGAGAAAATAACAGTGAATTAGAATCTCTACGAGAACAAACCACCATAGGAAAATAAAATAAAAAGTTCGTTTTTGTGGAAAATATTAGATTTTTTGTTCATTACCAAGTAGCCTCTGAAGGCAGTTTGGATCTTAGCAGCCGCAACACGATCTTGTACTCCACCAAACATGGTTCCTCTCCCTTGGCTCGTGAGCCGCACCACAGCCACAGCCGCCTGCGCCGCCGCCACAGCAGCGTCCGCGGCAGCTGCTGTCGCCGCCGCCACCGCGATGGCGTGCTTGCTCTGCTCCTTCTCGCTCTCAGAGTACACCGAGCGCCAATCCGCTTTCGCCATTGAGGAGTTTTGACTCATCCCTACCACTTCTCCCGACTCCCTCGAAGACTTAAAGCTCCACCTTTTCTTCTCTCTTCTCTCTTCTCCGCCGTAGCTGGGGTACTCCTTGCGCTGTTGCTTGGCCTCCTTCTTACCACCTAAAAGGTTTCTTAACCATCTCGTAGCGCGACCCATCTCCAAGTTCTACAAAGAGTCGAAGAAGAGAAATTTAAATGGGTCGGAACCCAAACATCAAACAACAATTTTAAAAAAAAAAGAAAGCTTAGGAATAGATAGTAAAAGGATTGAAAGGAGCGAGCTTTTTTGGGAGAAAAGACCTGTCACCCCCTCGTGAAGAACTGCATTACAAGACAAAAGGATGTCCAGGAAAGAAGCAAAGTTTACAGAGCGAAGTGGTAGAGATCAGAGCAAGACCCACACAACTGGAAGCCATTAGAAAACAAAAGGAGAGCGGTAGAGAGATAGATTAATTGTTCAAGACTCAAATTTCTAAGTAGAAAGGCACAGGAGGAAGCAGCTCAAGTTTCCATAAGTTCTCCACTTCTCCAAGTACTTGGCAGAAGAAGACAGAGGAAAAGAAAAAGGGAGAAGAAAGAGGAAAGAAACGCCCATCTTAGACGCGAAGATAAGATTGGATTTTTCTACCTCTCTCCCCTGCCCCAACTTACCAAAGACAAGCTACCACATCACTAAATACTTGATGTAATGCTCCTGCGAAGAACAATTAAACCAACCTCAAAATCAATACAAACTCAAACAAAGCTTGGGTTTCTTTTTTCAACGGAGGCCTCAGTAAACCAGAATAAAATCAAGCCTCTCTCTCTCTCTCTCTCTCTCTCTCTCCCTCTTTTCTCTCCAACACCACCAAGTATCACGAGAGGATATATATTCCTCTGTTACTACAGTAGCTGACACTCTCGTGAGGTACTCATTACAACTTTTCAATTAAGGTGGATTCTCTCTCTCTTTCTCTCTCTCTCTCTCTCTCTCTCTCTCTCTCTCTCTCTCTCTCTCTCTCACCCTTTTCTACGAATCCTATGCCATAGCAGTGAAAAGGAGAGAAGGGAGCATTCTCCTACTCCCACCGGCCACCAGTGCAAGATCTTATATATAGACGTCATCAAATAAACAGAGGAATGGCTCTCCATCCCTCGCCATTGTAGGATTCACTCCTCTGCCGTGTCCCAGTTGACAGGTTTGAGCTAGTAATTATGGAAAACAGAAAACCTTATGGCAAAAGGGAGAAGAAGGCTTACTCCTCTCTCTCTCTCTCCCTCTCTCGCGAGTCGCTATTCCCAAATAAAAGTCTTCAATACTGTAGGAGATCTTCGGGGACGAGCATTGGGTTTGGTGACCGGAACTATACTGAGAAGTAGAAGAAAAATGAGAGATTTTTATATATGAGACGGAAGGAGAGGTACTAGAAAGATCGCCTCTTTCTTGTACAATCTCTTCTCTGCTTCCAAAATGGCATAACAAACCTGGCTTTTGAGGAGAGAGACAGAGAGAGAGAGAGAGAGAGAGAGAGAGAGAGACAGAGAGATTTGAAAAGCGAATCCCTCCTCTCTTTGTCTCTCTCTCTACAAACTTTTATTAAGGAATAGAAAATTGTGTTTTAAACGGAAAGAAGCTCTTAATTTCCTTTTAATGGGGCATAAGTGAGGCAACGTTCTAATCTATTGCCCGCATATGGTATTTAAAAAAAAATGTATGGATACCTTTCACCTCTCATTGCGCTTCCACGTGTCTTCGTAAATTTGACGTTAAATTCGAGTCTTTTGCTGACGTTGGCGTAATTAAAGTTGGGAGAAGATCTCGGTCTTCTTGCGGCCAAAATCCAAACGGGTTAAAAATTTTCCCACAAATTGCGGGAACCGAGGGGTTCTTTTGTAATTTACGCTCCTTGCGATCTTATTATATCTTAATTGAAGGTAAATATTCCCAGAGGAAGGTTATTTTCGTCATTAAGGTTTAACGGCGATAGAATCTATTTACCACAGTAAAACCAAGCTGAAACTGAGAGAAACTGGATCCGGTTTTTAACGATAATTACGAGGTTGTCCCTATTTGAATTTCCCGCTAAGATCCCGAATCTTTTTAAATTTTTGAACAGAGTACATCTTAAGGTAACGGAAGATTCCAACCATGTCGGGTTTACTCCCCCAGTTTACGGATATAATAATGCATGCATACGCTTCTGCGAATATCTCAGACGTCTGGGAGGGCATTTAAGTAATTTTATTATGTGTGTGTGTGTGTGTGATTAATAATTCTTATGTATCTTGTAGTTAACTAAGATGTCCAATTGAATGATTTGGGAGAGAGTGCGTTGGAGTTCGTACGGATCAAATCATTTTGGACTCGGATATAGATGTTGGGTTTGGGCTCTGGACCCGACAAGCTAAGCTAGTATTATGTTTAATGAATGGCTGGACTCCTGCACCGTGCCATCATGGTATGGATCTAATGGCATGCAAGACTTATTATGCATACTGATGGATGGACATACTTATGGATGAACATGATAGCATTGGGTTAATAAATGTACTTCGTCTGAAGCATTACTAGTTTTCTTTCTTCTTCTTTTTTTCAAATGGAGGAAGCAAAATCATTCATGCATGCTTATGATGCTTTTATGGGAGGTTTGGTTACATAGCAGTGTGGTTAATATCATCATATCATATCTTTCGCAGTGTCAGTACTAAGCTAGTAAAATATCCGACATTAGTGATGGTTGTGTTTGAGTGAATTGGTTGCTTATGCAATGACTGCTAGCATGCTTATTCTTGGAATCTAGGTTTAACATTACTCAGTAAGACATATTATATTATATTTATTTGATTTGATACTCAAGTTGGCAATATCTAACTTGTCTTTCGGTTCGTATCATCCATATTGGTATCTAGTGTTTTCATCTTAAAATGGCCTTATTGATTTATACTTGTTCACACTATAGTAATTTATTTAAGATAACCATTAGAGTTGTATCTTTTTTTTTTTGTATAACCAATAATAAAATTATTGAGTAACAAACTATGTCTAAAGAAATTTCATATTGAGCTTCTTTTCCGGGTAATCTCATTAAAGGCCAGAAAGGCCCAAACTTGTCCTATGGACTTCAGCCCGTAATGACCTTGAGGACCTTTGTGAATACTAAATGAAAGCCCAATTTGGCCCATTAGTGTGCTATATACAATTTAGTATTCCATTGCTACAATTCGACCAAGTTACATGTCAATTTAGTTAAAAATTCAGAGTGCTTTCTCAAGCTATGTGCCAACTCTTTAACAAGTACTACTTTTAATTCGAAAGAACAAAAGGGGAGGATAAATCTCTGGCTCTAATTATATAAGCCAATGTTTATCCCCAAACTATTGTGAGCTATCACACTAGTAATTAATAGCTAATAGCTATCATCTATTTGAACGTTTTCCTCCCTCGGCTCTTGTTTCCATAGTTTCATTCATTGTCTCTAATGGAGTTTCCTTCAGTACGATGCACTCCGTGAATCGTATGTTATACAAGTCAAATTAGTCATGCCGACAAGATAAACGAGCCTTGATCACTCTCGAGATTAGATCACTTTGCATTACTTTATGGTAAGTGACACTATTTTAATGTCCTGTATTTACCTGGGGAGGCAGCAAAGGGAAGACTACACTACATATATCCTAGTCTAATTACTAGGGTGGGTTTTTTATTGGCCAAGTGGACAAGAATCTAAGATGGGAAACATAATTTATCCTTGGATAAGAAGGCCAAAGCCTTCCACTTGCCTCTCAGATATTTCGAGAGACATCATTATATATATATATATATATATCCAATTATTAATAATTAGAATTAATTTATATTAGTAGGGCGGCACAGAAACAAAGTTAAGTCCAAGGGACAACATCAACTTACGAGTTCAAATTCTCTACAATTAGTTCATTGAGTTAGAAGAATGATCTGTCCTACTAGTAAAATCTGGTCATCATCCCATGAGGTCAGGCAACGAAACCATAGTTCACAGATATGGAGAAGCAAAAAAGGAATCCAAACACCAAAAAGTTTTCTAAAAGGAACGCATCCCACATGAGGATTGCTCATGCGTGTGGTTCTTCTCATGCACATCAAAGCATCGTCTTTAAGACTTTATTTGCACCAATTGGGTCGATGTGTTTACTTTTCCAATGGATCAAGCGAGTCGCCAGCATTTACTCACTCACCATTTGTTACGTTTAAGGTTGTATTAGACCCTCGAGTAGGAGGACTAGCAGAATGTGACAAGGAAGAAGTAGTAGTTACGTGCATGAAAGGAATTAATATATATTAAGTGACCACGAATTGATCGAGACCCCGTGGAATGGCTGGTTAGCTACTTACGGTATGCATATGTTTTCATGGTATCTATTCTTGGTTAAATTATTTACTTAGATAACAAACGTACTTTTTTCGGTGCATCTATTTTATTTTACTAGTAATTTTTAAAATACAATAATATAAATATTAATTCACTAATGCTCACATGCGACTCGCCAGAGTTTTTTCATCTAGTCAACTCGATTTCCTAGTGTACAGGGATCCACTTCAAAGTGTTAGCAGTTGTAGGAGGTTGATATAAAAAGACAAGACAAGCAATTTTTAAATTTTAAATTTTAAATTTTTGATTTTTGGGGGGTGCCTAATTTAGGTATCTCGTCATCCGCATGCTTGCGAAAAGGAGGAGTGGAGGATACGAAGGATCCTTTAAATTACTAAGATGTGATAAATTCATGCAGTTTACGGTCAACTTCTGCTATGGTCCGCATGCACGAGAAGAGATTTAATGGAAGGGATCGATGAACACGGAGCTGATACGTGGACCCACGCAGTGCTTCTAAATCCACTTCGCCATCACTATCTGAGCTCCCCACTTGGGATTTCACCTTTGTTTAATGGCAAAGATCGGGAGGAGTACCAAATCATAATCATTTGATTTCTTTAGAGCAGGAGAGCACGCACTATATACATATATTATTAACATCTCATTCCCTGCGAGGAGAGGAGTGGCTTAGACGGAGGCAAAGTCAAGAAAGATGGCCGGGCCATGCATGCATGCATGCATCTGATCGAGCACACCGCAAAGTCTCTACGCAGTCAAGAGGAATGGATTGCATGTAGATCTCCACTTCTGGATCCATGGAAGTTAACCTTGTAAGAGGCCATGACAGAAAGCTATCGAGTAGGAGATAAAGCTATGGATAACAACCGTATCGCCATCCACAGGAGTGGCTATCAGGATCACCCTTTCCCTTGCTCCCCCGTGACCCAACTTGCGTCACTCGACGCACGACGAATGCGAGCCGAGCATAGACACACTTGACACCTATCCAAAGACAAACCCGGATAGTTATCCCAATTCTAGGGTCGATATCTTCCTTTCATGATAAGTTCCATGTCGGTCTCCTCACCTCCATCAACGGAGACACGCCAAAAGTAAACGGAAACAGTTTTCGTGATTGACCGAGTCCTAACTCCTAACCCCGCCCACTCTTTCCATTAATGAGGGACCCAATGCGTTTTGATTATTATTTCGGGATTGTTTTTTCTTTTTTTTACATAATCACCACTAAAGTTTTTTACAATATCATATTTGCCACTATAAAATTTTCACAATAGTTAGCCTGTGACGGAATATTCATAGAATATTTTTAATAACCCTTGCTTCTTGCAATCTAAGTAGATAGCTCTTATAAGGCCTATTTTTTTTTATAGGCCACGTACTTATTATTTTCCGTGATTTTATCCGTATTTTTTTCTCATCTGATTAGATGAAGAGGGAAAAGTAAATATGCGAGGATTGTCTCCTTGTCGCATGCAGTGCTACCGACTTACTTTCGTATAGAAGATTTGGGTAGAGATTAGCATACCGAGGTTAATGGTTCATACTGTCTCGTGATTCACGTTGTTGTATGGACACCGATAGATATATAGCCATGGGCGTTATTAGGTATTTATTTATATTTTTCAAAAAAGAATTAGCCTAAGCTTAACACTAAGGATTTACTAGTTTTATTTTTTCTTCTTCTTTTTTTCCTTATTAACGTTGGAACCTCTATGCCCTACTTATCTTTATACATGTCATTAATAAACATGGCACTTTACAGTTATGCTATAATAAAAAAAAAAGATTAAAAAAAAAAAAAGAGAAGGCTAACGCGTTTATCTTGGGGCCCGCCAGTGGGATCAAGCCAGCCAATAGGGTCACCCTTCCACTTCCGGCCTGCAACCAACCGGGATTAAAGTACAAGCGTGCGTATGTTTGCACGTGCGACTACCACGTGTTTCCATGAAACGAGCCATCCCCAGCGTTAAAGCTAACGCCTCGTACTGTACCTCATGTGTTACTTTATGTTAACCCGGCCCAAATCCCGACTGTTTAACCCCCTTAACGTGATGAAATCATTAATCGCGAGATGCGATCCAAGCCGCACTCCGTACGCACGTGTCACCCTCGCACGAGGGGGACGGTGGGATCAGGGCCCTCCATTCCATGATGGATGGGTTGCATTCATACTGAAGCAAAGGGGTTTTTTTTTTTCTCTCTCTCTCTCTCTTTTTTTTTTTTCCGCTACAGAAAGAGTCAAGGTTAGCTGGGTCTTTCCTCTTTTGGGATGGGCACAAGCCTACATATCCTACACATATAGGCCACCGGTGTACGTTAGCGGAGTCCCTTTAGTCCCCCACAGGGGCGCAGGGCCCCCAAGGCCCCAACGCCCCAACGCCCCAACGCTTAATCCATGTGGTCCATGGAACTATAATAATACCGCCCATGGCCACAGTTACCTTCTAGCGTGTGTGTGTGTGTATATATATATATACACACACATATAGAGAGAGATGGCACGGAGTTATAAAGTAAGCCACTGTTGGTCGTGTAGTAATTTCAGTGGCGAGAGTAAACCGTCGTTGTTATACAAATAGATCCAGGCTGCAGTAAATTATAGTTGTTTTGATAGAAATACTAAACGAGCTTATGAGTTTTTTTTTTTTTTGTATTCTATTCGTTTTCTTGGGCAAGTAACTCGGGTTAGAAAGTTAAAATAGTATAAGAGTTCGCTTTGCTTTTCTTAATGATGGTATGGGAGAGAAGGAAAGAAAAAGACGGCTTAGATTAAATAAATCCCCGATATCCCGAGTATACTCGGGGTATTTATTTATATAGCTTCCCAGTTCCCACTATCGAAATCGCATACGGGCAACGCCTTTCATCCCTACAGACAAAGAGTAGCCACATAGAGGAGAGAGGTTTGAGAACGAAACAGAGCGTTTTCTCTGCTCTCCTTTGTCGCTTCGGTTCATTCCAAAACCATCCATGAAGTCGTAAAAGGATCTAATTTTTCTCCCCCACAACCCAAAAGCTCTTCTCTTTGCTTCAAATTCCGCAACAAGATTGAAAGCTTGGCATGTGCAACTCCACCTCCACCTCCACCACCATATCCATGGCGAGCGAGAAGAAGAACTCTCTTGCACCCCACCTCTATCTCACGCTCGTACCCTTTCCCACTTCCACAAAGAACCCACCTCTAAAATCCCCTGAGATTGCCATTAAACCAACGAACCAATTGGTCTCTCTCTCGTTCCCCACCCCATCCGAGAGCTTAAAAGAAGCCACTTCCCTCTTCCGCCTCTCCTTCCCCATTGCCATAACCGCTCTCCTCCTCTATTCCCGTTCCATCCTCTCCATGCTCTTCCTCGGATCCCTAGGCGACCTCCCCCTAGCCGCCGGCTCCCTCGCCATCGCCTTCGCCAACATCTCCGGCTACTCCGTCCTCTCCGGCCTCTCTCTCGGCATGGAGCCACTTTGCTCCCAAGCCTTCGGAGCAAATCAACCGAAGCTTTTAGCCTTGACCCTTCACCGCTCAATCCTCTTCCTCCTCTGTTCCTCTGTACCCATCACGTTCTTATGGTTCCACATGTCAAAAATCCTTCTTTTTCTCAACCAAGATCCCGAGATCACTCAATTAGCCCAAAGCTACCTCCTTTTCTCCCTCCCCGACCTTTTCTCCTTCTCCCTTATCCACCCACTACGTATCTATCTACGATCCCAAGGAATTACTGTTCCCCTTACTATCGCCGCCGCCGCCGCCGCTGTCTTCCACCTCCCGGCGAACTTTTTCCTCGTGACCCACCTCGGTTTCGGCCCCGCCGGCGTTGCCGCCGCCGCCGCGGCCTCTAATTTCCTCCTCCTCCTCGTCCTCGTCGCGCTCCTCCTCGCCCGCAGCGACCCGGCCGTCCACGTGGCCCCCACCCGCGAGTGCCTCTCCGGGTGGGGCCCCCTCGCGCTTCTCGCGGGGCCCAGCTGCGTCTCCGTGTGCCTCGAGTGGTGGTGGTACGAGATCATGATCCTCCTATGCGGACTCCTCCCGGACCCGAAGCCGGCCGTGGCGTCCATGGGCGTGCTCATCCAGACCACCGCCTTGGTCTACGTCTTCCCCTCCTCTCTCGGCTTCGGGGTCTCGACACGCGTCGGTAACGAGCTCGGCGCCAACCGGCCGTCTCGCGCGAGGTCGGCCGCCGTCGTGTCTATCGCCCTCGCCGCTTCCATTGGCCTCCTGGCCATGGGGTTCGCTGCCGGGATGCGAGAAACGTGGGCAAGGATGTTCACGGACGACGCCGACATCCTACGGCTCACGGCCGCCGCGCTGCCCATCGTGGGGCTGTGCGAGCTCGGGAACTGCCCGCAGACAGTGGGGTGCGGTGTCTTAAGGGGAAGCGCGCGGCCGGCGCACGCAGCGCACGTTAACCTCGGGGCGTTCTATTTAGTGGGGATGCCGGTGGCGGTTGGGCTGGGGTTCGGGCTTGGTATTGGCTTCGTTGGGCTCTGGATGGGCCTCCTCGCTGCCCAAGTGTGCTGCGCGGGGCTCATGCTGTATGTTGTGGGGACCACGGATTGGGAGGCTCAAGCCCGAAGGGCCCAAGCGCTCACGGCGGTGGGGCCCGGAGATGTGGAGGGGGGTAGGGTGGCAGCCGGGGGGAACGAAGACGAGGAGGAGGAGGAGGGGAAAGGTGGAGGTAGAATCACTTGTTATGAGCCGTTGATCTCGATCAGGACGACCGAAATCGAAAGATAGATATGTGATGTATATGGTGATGATGGTCTTCTAACGTTAGAATCCAAATGAGCGGGAAAGATGATTTTTTCTTTCTTTCTTTCTTTCTTTCTTTCTTTTCTTTTAACTGAGGTTTACTGATATGCTTTAATTTATTGCGGAGTAATCTATGATTTCTCTTATTTGGAACCCTTTGTTTCCTCTTGGATAGAGTTTGTATTCTTGGTTATAGGATTTACCCAGGTTGGGTTGGGCTGGGCAAGAGAAATTTAACTCTTGTTTTCTAAGGTGTTCACTCTTATCTCTCACACACTCTGATGTTTGGATTAACTATGCGTATAGTCAAAATACATAGTGATGTCAGCATCGTCCTATTAATGGCCTACGTCGTTTGATCTGTAGACGCACTTTATGCCCTTTTCTGCCAGTTGCCAACCAACATTAATTGCCACAAGGTTGATAGCCAATGATAAACAATTCCAAGTTCCCACTATCTGCAGGAATCTCCTGCATCCCGCTAGCTGTACAGGATCTCTGTCGCCATTTGCCTTTTGAGAGCAGAAGCAATCACATATCTGCAGCCATTCCCCAAGTCTTATATCTCTCGTCAGAGCTTTAGATTTACGTGATAGCTTCCTCTCATCACATGAAATCAAACATTCATTCATTCACCCCTCCCCTCCCTCCATCCCCCTTCTTCTCTTTCCATCTGTTTCTGGTCCCCTTCCTAGCTTATAATGGAGTCAGTAGGTTGCATCAGAAAAACTATTAGCTCTACTCCCGCTCCCGAGCACCAGACATGCATGATTGTGATGTGTGATGTATTACGTTGTATTATGCTCCAAAATGTTTCTTTCGTTAGTTATTAATATTGCGACGGGTCCTATCCATTAAAAGTTTTTTTCCTTTTTTTTTTTTTTTTCCCTTTTTGCAAGTTCTACGCAATCAACAGTACTTTTTAAGATGTAATATCTTATAACCATTTGCAATCTCGGCTACCAGATGTGTCTAGATTCACCCTTGCATATGAATGATTCGGTCACTAGTCATAGAGATCCAAGTATCTTGACAATAACAATGTGTCGTAGTTGGATCTGTAGAGAATCGCACAATTGACAATAATAGAATGGTGGACCAAGAAAAATATTCCAAGTAAGATCTTGGAGGACAAGGTTCCTGTAGAGGAAACTGTGCATAGTTGATGGTCCCAATTAAAGGAACCATAACGTTTTGAATCTTCAATTACTCCGAACTGGAACGCCGTCTTAACTTAGCTATGCAACTACACACCTTTAATTTCTTGATTCATGCGGTGTTGAGATGTATACGTCTCCGAATTAGGTAGTGGGTTGTGGATTTCATGACTTCGTTGCGTCTCAAATATTAAGCTTCATACTCTTCATGATGGCCCAGTAGAACATGAATCATGCGTGTCCGGCGCCCAGGATCCCAGATTTCGATGGCCATCGTACACTAAATGGGTTTAAGCTAGACAACACGAGTCTTATGGAATTCCAGCTTAATTACATTCCTTTTAGTTTACCGTCTAATTTGGAAGACTTGGGCATATATATATATATATATATATATATTACTAGTACGTACAAACGCTTGTGAAAGCTAAATTGTTTTTACCTCAATTTGAGGTCCTTTGATCATATGGGATGTATAGATGTGCCTAATGATTAAAGAAAGTAAGTATTAATGTGCGGACGAGCAACATGTGATTCTTTTGAATGGATATGATAAATTCGCATCTAAATTAGGTGCAATTATTGCACGTGTATCCTGGAACTTTGGAGGAGGGCAAACAGTTAGGTGTTCCTAGTCTAGGACAGCTGCCGAGCTGGGTGAGACTTAAATAGCTGCCAATATCTTTGATACTATTCAACATCTTGATACCCTCTTCAATTTGTTAGTCCTTAAGCTGACGTTATAAGGGCTACCATATTAATAGCATGCAATGAAAATTCCACACATTCTATGTATGTGTTTGGGTAAACTCTAACAGAAAAGTTCTGAATTTTGTTTTGGTTTGGTTTGGTTTTTCTCCTTGGTCTCTAATGAGAGGAATACGAGTGTGTGTCCGGCAAGGGTTATAAATTGCGCGCGTCAAGGCTCTTAAATGAACCTCTGCTAGCATTTCGTCATACACCTGCAGTGCTGCAACACTTGACATAATAATTAGCAACAGAATTCAAACAGCAAGAGAAGAAGGCATGAATTGGAACGCACTTACAACCAACATACATTTCATGCAAGGATCACACCATGAAAGGGACCACAAGTTGCAGCCAAAGCTTCCAAAATTTGTGTCAGTGCCAACCCACATGCCACTAGATGAGAACATATATAGAGGTATAGGTGTGGATATATGCTCTAAACATTAGGTATCACTGCTCTTCCATGATGCCTAGTTTAATGCCTTAATTCTCATATAGCTAGGATGATGCACTGCATGAAGCTAGCCATGAAGTGAGCTTTTATGCAGCTAAGGAAAATATCTACCGTGACCACTAGCACTAACTGATATTGGACTCAAGGAAAACGCCAATGGTGTCACAGTGTTGATTTTATAACACTTTTGGGGCCCATAGATTTTCCAAATAGAGGCATCTCAACTGCCTCTGCTTGGGTTCTAGCGTAGCATATGCCTCCCATTCTTTGATGTTGCAAATTTATTAAAGCTAAAGAAGTAGGACAGCATCACCACTTACGTGCGTAGCATTATATATGTATATATATATATATATATATATATATATTCCTCATGGTTGTGATCCAATCCTGTCATCTCATACATCAATTAATTTAAACTTTTATCATATCCTCTTATGTTGCATGATGCCATAATGGTCTCTTGGCCTCAGTGCCAAATTGGTTGTTCTGGATTCTCTTTTTGCTCCACCACTACCCCCAAACTATGCAAAGTCTAGGTATGGGAAGATGCCCAAGAGAAGACACAGCTAGGGTTGGCTTTATCTACCCTAATTGCAACAAAAGAGAAAAAAAAATATAGTACCTGGATCTTATTCTTTGTAGCCTATCCATGCATGTGGGTGGCTAAAATAAGCTAAGCAAGGTTGCTATTTGCATTCTCAAATTGGCTCGGGCATGTCACCCCCACACACTGACACACATGGCCATGACACGGTACGTTTGTTGCATTCATGCATGTTCGTGTCCTCATTCTCATAATATTTACCACCTCACTGGTTGACACAAGGGCCCATAATGGATGATCGAGGCTTATAAGCTAACAACAAGTACAAATACCATATTATGTTATGGTAAAGTAGTGAAGTACCCAAAGGATCATGATCTCCTAACGTGCCTTCTTGTAATAACAACCACCAAGTTATGGGAGAGAGAGAGAGAGAGAGAGAGAGAGAGAGAGAGAGAGAGAGAGAGAGAGAGAGAGAGAGAGAGAGAGAGAGAGAGTGTGTGTGTGTGTGTGTGTGAGTGAGTACTACTAGGAGCTCAAAAAGACAAGTACTACTGATGAAGCCATGCACAACTGGGTTAAATGATGAATGTCTGAGTTCTTGGAACTTGGAACATAACTGGACCCATCTCTGATTCATTTATAGATTCTTTGATAATTATATTTGCATGGCTCAGAACGACTGAGATTAATTAGTGCTGCTTGTGTGTATGATTCATCATGTATCCCAGTAAAATATGTGATGGTACAGTGTTCTGCGTTGTTTTGCTCAATATATTTTACATATATAACGTGATATCTTTTTGTAACAACTTGCAAGATCAGAATATTTAAGTATAACTGTAATTTAAAAGTAGCTGATTCTTACGTACACTTCCATGCTTTTGATCATAGAGAGACATCCTGCAGATCAAAGATACGAATTTAACTTTATTTAACTATATATTTATACGGAAACAAATTAACCAGTTTTGTGCAAGTACTACTGCATATGGAAGACCAATTCTCTTAAAATGGGTCTGTTAAAATTTAACAATTTCCCAAGAACATTTCTGACGATATGTCATTAAGCATCAGGAACCCGTTATTATATGTTATTAAAAATGGGCTTTGTGATCAACTATGTTACATGGGCTACAGTTTTTCCCATAGCCCGGTAAAGATGAAGCTGGGCCTTACCCTTGATATGGGCCTATCTTGATGGGCTGGGCCAAAATCTTATATTATATAATGTGATCAACCCCATGTAGGGCATAAATTGGACGCACCATCAAATGTATTCATTTGCACTTAAGATTAAAATGATAAGTCTAAATTGTAGCGAATATAATCAGAACTATCAAATGTTGACGCTATACCGAGACCAACCCGCACCGATCAAGTTTGAATTGAAATTAATTTCAAATCTAAATTTATGATTCAATTTAAATTGAAATCATTTTAATTTGAACCTATTTCGAACTCGAGCCTAAGGTGTAAATGAACTGCTCAATTAGCAATTTCAAGTCTTATCCATTCAAGCAATTTTTGAGTTTGAGTAAGCTTGAATTGATTTGGATTTGAATCAAGCCTAATTCAACTATAAAGAAAGAGAAACTGAGACATTAGATCAAAAAAAAATTTAATAATTTATATTACTTATTATATATATATATTGAATTTTATCGAGCCGATTTAATTGAGCTAGCTCGAGATCAAACTCGACTCGAATTTAATTTTTAGCTCTTAAACTTTAATATCGAGCTCGGCTCCACTTATTTTCGAACTAAGCTCTGACCAAACATCGTTGAGCGAAGCTAGATTATTTTGACAGCCCTTCTCATAGTGGGGGTGGGGGAGGATATAGATATCTGTTAGTAATTTCATGTTTTTGACATGAATTTTTATTAATTTTGAGCTAAGTTTTAAGTGGGGCCCACACATTATTAATGATAGTTTTATGGTAGAATTAATTTAGCTCAAAGTATACTTTATTGTCAAATATTCACTTAGTCAAATCCATGAAGAGAAGTGAATGAAAATTGGCTCTAAAATGGATATCATGGCAATGGAAAATAAAGAAAATGAAGTTTAGTACCATATTAGATATTTGAGAAATGTTAGTATGGTATATAAGTAACAAACTTCTTATGGGCTTTGGGCCCCAAAAGGGGTACCTATTTTGTGGGTAAAGGTTACTATGCAACTTAACTCACACACACATGTGCGCCGCCCGGCCCGGCTCGGCTCGGTTCGCACGCACGGGTCAAGTCCAATTTTAATTTTTTACCTGATACGGGTTCAAATCTGGTTTGGTTCGGGGTCGAAGTGGTGTGTCCCTTCGATAAACAGTTAATCAATTCAGTTAGTTAGTTAGTTGGTTGAACTCGACCCAAATGGTGCATCCCTTCATAGTGTAACTATAAATTAGTTTCTGACCCGAATTGGTGCATCCATTCGGTGACATTTTGCATCTTTTCGTCAAGCCTGTTTACCTCTATAAATAGGCTGTCAGTCTGCATAATTAAACACAACATCAGAGAAGAAAACTTGGTTCATTTCTTCTAGAGTCGAGTCTGCATCCGAAAAAGAGTACAACACAGTTCTGGTTCAATCAAGGCATTAGAAAGCTGCTTCCTTTCCAGTGCAAGGCAGTCGTTGTATTCTGGGAGACCGACGTCCACTGTTCCAGAAGCAATCGGTGGAGGGCGAATTGGTCTTAAGGAGATAGTGTCCAACACTAGACTCGACTATTCAGAATTCTATATTCTGTAATCTGTAAGTTATTTATATTATTTTGATCGAATTTATTGTGACTCTTTGGAATCAGATTGTTACCGCCAACAATAATATATGTTAGTTGTTAGTTTATGCCGCCGGGGAGATGTCAAAAGTGATGCAGCAAGAGCCGTCGGCGGTGTCAGAGCCCAGAGGCCCACCATGAGAAAACTGAGCACATTCATGTGTGAAATTATCAATAATGAATTGATGATGCCATGGATATATGGCAAAGACTATATCTCCTCCCTTACCAAACTAACAACAAAAAAGATTTTAAAAAATGCGCATATAAATATGTTAATTAGATTTTTTAAAAAAAAATTCTTCTATAAGTAAAAGTAATAAAAAGGGGGAAAAAAGAAATCATATGAAGTAATATATGATTGCATCCAAGAGGGGAAGACCCAACTCTTCAGTCTTCCCCCACTTGCATTTGATTCCGTGGATTGTTTTTTGTTTCTTTTTTCCTTCCACTATGAATTGTGCAATTCGAGGAATGGGGTCAGAATAGCACGTTGTTAGATTTTTCAAAATCATGCATCCTATACTCAAAATCAAACTCGAATTTGACTTTCTTTTATCTCAAAAGGCCAGCAACTAGACTTATCCCCCATGTCTTTCCACTGAATACTTTTATTAATAGCAGTCAGAGTTTGGGTCAATCTGAACACTTTCTCATCCGTGTTATAAATCATTCCCACATAAACTCCGTCATTTATCCTAAAAAGTCCCTTATCTATATATTTATCCGTTAAACAACCTTCTCAAATCTTTCTCTTCTCCTGTTTTAGTCAGCAACGAAGACTATCTCGCTTCTTGCCACGCAGAGGTGATGTGTCGTTTGGATTCTGTGGGCCTTTTCCGGTAATCCCAAACCTTAGACTGTTCTAACGCCGCATCTTCGAATTTTTCCGACGCCGAATACCGAAAATACTCTCTCCTTTCTATAAAACTACCAAACGCATCCTTCTTCTGCAAAGGTAATTCCACTAGATATAAAGCCATAGCAGTGGTTTCGCACTTGAACCCAATTCAATTCTCTGTGATTACAAAGAGACAAGCGAGAATTACTAATCCCAAGAAGGCGAGACTCGAGGTAGACAAAGATCGCTCTTTTTTTCAATCCCTTCCACTATTCGCGTCGAAATGCGATCATCTCATGTCTTCTTCTTCTTCTTCTTCTTCTTCTTCTTCTTCTTCTTCTTCTTCTTCTTCTAAGGTTGAAGGCTTATCGTTTGAGGGATTACAGAGGATGGGGAAAGCGACGACAAGGGCGGCGGTGGTATGCGGTGCCGCGGCGGCGATGGCGGCGGTGGCGCTGGTGGTGTGGCGGCGGAGGACGAGGAGCAAGGAGACGCTGCGGTGGGCACGCGCGGAGGAGATGGTGAGTGAGCTCGAGGAGATGTGCGCGGCGCCGGTGGAGAAACTGCGACGCGTGGCGGATGGGATGGTGGAAGAGATGAACGCCGGGCTCGAGGTGGAGGGGGGGAGCAAGATTAAGATGCTCATCACCTACGTCGATAACCTTCCTACTGGGTATGCTATGCTCTTTCAAAATTTTCGTTTTTCCCCGAATTTTGTCTTCAAAATTTCATTTTTTGCTGTTGTTGAATTGTTCCTCTACTGATTGATTTTTCGAATATTTATTGATGAATATTAGTATATGATATATATATATCGTCTATAGATGATATATAACATAAGAGAATAAAATAAGTATATGATTGATTCGACGCATTAACTCTCGAACAATATTTAGATGCTTATGAAGGTCATGCTTGGTTCTTTCATACTAGTTGCATTAGAGACGAGAAAGCTTTGTCTGATTCACGTGTGCAACTTTAGGAATGAGAAAGGATTATTTTATGCTCTGGACCTTGGAGGAACAAACTTCCGTGTTATGCGTGTACAACTTGGTGGGGAGGGGAGACATGTCGTGAAACGAGAATCCAGGGAGGTCTCCATTCCCCGAGAGTTAATGGTTGGAAGCGCCACTGTGAGTGAATAATTGCATTCTATTTCATTAGTTTTTAGGTCCTAATGCCATGCTTCAGTATGATCTAACTACATCTGAATGCATTCAGGGGCTATTTGGATTCATTGCTTCTGAATTGAAAAAGTTTGTTGATTCTGAAGGTGAAGACTTTCACCTATCTGTGGGCAAGCAGAGAGAACTTGGGTTTACATTCTCATTCCCTGTGAGGCAGACTTCAGTTGCATCTGGCACTCTTATCAAGTGGACAAAAGGCTTCTCTATTGATGATGCGGTAAACTTTTCCTTCAATGCATTTAGTATATACTATTGAATTGTGCAACGTCCCATAGACAATTCAACCCTGAAATTTGCAGCTAAGTCCTGACACTATTTGTCCTGCACACAGTTTCTATGTTTTGTCATGTACTCCTAAAATTTACACCAAAATGTTCTTGACTTGAGCATATCAAGTGCGGTGTTGCTCTATGAATCTTTTCACCGGACTAGTGAACTGATTACCAACTTGGTTCAATTTTGTTATTGGATCGAAAATGTAATTGACCCAGTAAAAAACTGCCCGACCTGTTAGTTCAACTAGCAAACTACACAACCTAGAGAGATTTTGGGTTGCACATTCTTTTTAAAGTTACCTAGTTGTCCTTAATATTCAACTGTTCTTTTTATTTTACCCTAAGGGTATTTTAGTCCTAAAATTTAAATAATTATATTTTAAAAATTGAAAGGGTAATTAAGATATACTTTTGTACAAGTCATATGATATGATGTACTTAAATCTAAAATATTGGTTAAAAAATGACTGAATAATGGATCAAGTACAATTGTATTGCTCCTATAGATATTTCTCTTTACTTTATAGAATTATTTAGAACTATAAATATATTATTTAAGTATTTAAAATAATTTTAAATAAAGTAGTAATTTGATTGAGTGACTCGTTGGTTGAATCAGTGACCCAACCTATAATCAGGTCAATATTTGGTTCGGTTCCGAGAACTATGAATTATTGAGACCTCAGTTTTGAATGATGCATTTTATAGTCCTCTACCTGTCAAGGAAAGCAGATTACTATGCTCGTGACATGAATTGGAGTAGACTCTAAAGAAATTTTCTGTAGTTGTTGGATGATTCTCATGGATTTATAATTTATTTTGAGCCAGTTAGGGGAAGATGTGGTTGCTGAATTAACCAAGGCAATGGAAAAGGAAGATCTTGACATGCGTGTAGCAGCATTGGTGAGTTTGATTGATCTATTTACAACGATATGGTCCAGATAGACATGTATGCATGGTTAATAATTATTATGATTCTTTTAAATGATCTCAAAAGCAGAGAGCTTATTTTTGGTATTAGGTCAATGATACTGTTGGGACATTGGCTGGAGGCAGATACTATGATGAGGATGTTGTTGTTGCTGTAATATTGGGTACCGGAACAAATGCAGCATATGTGGAAAGGGCTCATTCAATTCCAAAGTGGCAAGGCCTACTACCTAAGTCAGGAGATATGGTGAGGTCTAAAGCTCTAGGCTTTGTTTCATCTAAGTAAAATGAGTATAGAAATCCACATGTATGTTGAATTAGTTGTGCATTTAGTGTAGAAGGTCTTATATCTGAGGAGTTCGTTCTCTTATGGTGAAGTGTGTGTACTGAATTTTAGGTTATCAACATGGAATGGGGTAACTTCACGTCATCTCATCTTCCCATCACAGAATATGATCGAGAATTAGATGCTGAGAGTTTGAATCCTGGGGAGCAGGCATGTGTTCAAACGAAGTCATGATAAGCTTGGTTGCATTCACTTGTTCGTTATAATTTTATTTTTGCATTGGTATTGTTTCTTGAATTTTTCAGATCTTTGAAAAGTTAATTTCGGGGATGTATTTGGGGGACATTGTACGGAGGGTACTGCTGAAGATGGCCGAAGAGGCTGCCTTTTTTGGCGATACTATTCCCCCTAAACTCAGAAATCATTTCAATCTAAGGTATGCTGTAACCTTCAAGTTGTCAATTCTTGCTCCAACAATACAACAGCTTGCAGGCTAGTTACTAGTTTACTATCTGTCGAAGTATTGCAATGCAATTCAATTTTTCTGGAGTACTAAGGTGGTAAAAAAATGCACTGAAGCTTGCATATATTGATATGGTTTGTTTGTAATGTGATTTACATGTTTAATAACTATGTCAAATGCCTGCATAGAGTTATGAAACTTAAGCAATTTTTTGGAGTTAGTTCTACTATTCTAGTCGTTGTTTTCGTTACATGGTTGTTCTTGGTCATTCCATCTCTCTTTCAGTTAAAACCTCAGATGTTGTCTTATCCGTTTTAGTGCTTTAGGCTACATGATTACTTAATCTTAGGTCATGAAACATGCAGTTCCCAGGATGTCTCTGTCATGCACCATGATGCGACACCTGATCTCAGAATCGTTGGCAACAAATTGAAGGAAAAGATAGGGGTATATACGCTTACATTTAGTTGAATTCTGCAAACCTTCCAAGTCTTTGTAAGATCTTAATCATCTGTTCACTCTGAAACTTCAGGTCGCCGATACATCCCTAAAGACGAGAAAGATGGTCGTTGAAGTCTGTGATATTATTGCCAAGCGAGGTGCGCGTCTGGCCGCTGCTGGAATAGCGGGTGTCCTCAAGAAGCTGGGGAGAGACGCCGCAGGTGGTGACAAAAAGAGGACTGTGGTCGCCATTGATGGCGCGTTATTTGAGCACTACACAATATTCAGCCAGTGTCTGGAGAGCACCCTGAGGGAGTTGCTTGGCGAAGAGGCCTCGCGGTCAGTAGTTATCAAGCTTGCTAACGACGGATCCGGACTCGGGGCAGCGCTCCTTGCGGCATCTCATTCACAGTACAATGATTTTGAAGAACCATAGCAAAATTACCATGAAAGCCGTTGTGTTTTCCTCTCTTTTTTTCTTTTTCCTTCTTTCCTTCTAGTATAGTGTATTTGCTCAATTCTTGTTTCACTAAGATGAATGATTACATAACGCCTTGTTGCGGGCTCATAAAATGCAGGAGCTGGAAGTAGCTGGAAGTGAAGATATGATGCATTTCCAGCCTGCTAAATTTCCTTGGCATTTAATTAATTTTCGCTCCTCTTCGCTTCCTTCTTCACTTTGTTTCTCTGGAACAACCTATCTAGCAATAGAGATGGAACTTAATCAGTCCTTTTAGCTTGCAGCTGATGGCTATGTTTGTGTTCTTAGTCATGACAACATAGAGGATAATACAGAGCTTTATTGTACTCGTACTATAGAAACAGGGTAGCTACTCTTCCAGCTTACACTAGATCTAAAACTAAGGGTTGCATCTAGTTGTTCGCATGTACATGTCAAACAACATGCATCAAGTAATCGTCATTCACTTCTCCGGCATCCGACAAACTTTTCCGCCGGCTGCCTCGCTTGCCTTGCACAGCCGGCGGCGGCAAAAGTGGAGCCACCTCGAAGTCGCCGTGAAGCACGCTGCCGCTTCTTTCCCTCTCGCACCGGAGAAGGGTCTGCAGCACTTCCCTCATCGACGGCCTATGCGACGGCGCTGGACTGGTGCAACTTAGGCCTAATGTGAGCACCACCTCAATCTCTTCCAAGTATGCGGAGTCTTGCATCTCCTTTGCGACGACATCCATGAGTTCACCGTCCTCCTGAAAGTGCCGCCACGCCCAGTCCGCCAGGCTCGTGTTCTCATCCCCATGGTTGGCTGCTTTTCCCGTCGTCAGCTCCAAAAGAACGACTCCAAAGCTATACACGTCCACCTTCTCGTTTACTTTATTCAAACATTGGCACTCTGCAACCAATTTACGACTGATTAATAAGCTAAATAATAACAATAACAATAATATCTCATCAACAACAGCAAGGCGAAGTGAGGCTGACCTGGAGCCATGTATCCAAAAGATCCCTCCATAATCGAAACTGATTCGGGCTCGCCCGCCTTGACCAGCATCCGGGCGAGCCCGAAATCCGCGATCTTGGCATTAAACTCCGAATCCAGCAGTATGTTGCTGGACTTGACATCACGGTGTACTATCGGCGTGGAGCAATCGTGGTGCATGTAACATAATCCTTTGGCTGCACCGACGGCGATCCTGATCCTGGTAGGCCAATCTAAGGGGGCAGAATCGTTTCCCATCCTATCCCTTCGATGGAGCCACTTATCCAAGCTACTATTCTCCATGTACTCGTAGACCAATAGCTTCGAGTCCGGACTCGAGATGCAGCACAGGAGCTTGATGATGTTGGCGTGGCGGATCGAACCCAGGATACGGACCTCCGAGTCGAACTCCTTCTCCAGCTTCGCGTCCACCTTCGCACCGTTGCATATCCTTTTGACGGCCACGATCTCACCCCCCCGATTCGCAACGCAGATGCGGTACACCTTGCCGGACCCCCCGCGCCCGATCAGGTTACCGTCCGTGAGCCCGCGGACCACGCTCCGCACCATGAAGTCTATCTTGTGGAACTGGGTGAGCTTCCAGGCGGCGAGATCTCGGCCGTCCATCCTCCTCCGCCGGTACATCAGGAGTCCGATCACCGCCGTGCCGCATAACGCGATCCCACCGAGGACCAGGAACGAGATCAGCAGGCTCCTCGATAGCTGATCCGAGCCATCGGACTTATACCCGCACATGTGGAGGTTAGCGATCGAATTGGTCGACCAGCATAGCCCGGGATTGGAGAAGAAGCTCTCCTCGTACGCTTGGTTTTGTAACGAAATTGGGATCTCTCCGCTGAGTTGGTTAGAAGACAGATTGAGGAGATTAAGCTTGAGCTTGTTGAATTGTTGCGGAATCGATCCCGATAGCTGGTTATGCGAGAGATCAAGTGTGGTCAGCACCGGAAGTAATCCGATCTCGGTAGGTATCAAGCCAGAGATGCGATTACTGCTAAGATTGAGCTCCGTCAGAGACTTCAATTCCGATATATTCGCTGGTATCGACCCGGATAAGTTATTCCGGCCGAGCTGTAGTACTAGAAGGCTAGAAATGCCAGATAAATCTGTCGGAATTTTACCAGAGATTTGATTGTTTGATGCCTTCAACACTTGCAAACGCCCAGCCGACGACGGAATCCTGCCGGAGAATCTATTGTTGCTTATATCCAATCGCGTCACGTTCCAAGGGAGCTTATCAGGCAGCGCGCCGGAGAAGGCGTTGTGGTGGATAATAACGGTGGATAGATCATTCGCCGACCAGATGCTAGTCGGGAATTCGCCTGAGAAGCTATTCCGATACAATTGGATGTTATCCAGTGTAGGACACTCGGCTAATGCCTGCGGGATTGTACCTGTGAGATTATTCTTGAACACCACCAATGAAGTCAGAGTTTTCCGATAGCAGAGATATTCCGGTAGCTCCCCGGATAGCTTATTCTCGTTGACTTCGAGATTCTTCAAGTCTGAATGCTTGCCTAGTTCTGGCGGGAGGATGCCTGATAAGTTGTTGACGAATAGCCGGATGTCGGATAGCGCCGGGAGCAATCCGATACCCGCCGGTATCTCGCCCGATAAGTTGTTGAAGTACATGAAAAGGAGGTGTAAGTTCTTGAGCTTGCCGAAATCCTCCGGTATGGATCCGGTCAGGGCGTTCATCGACACGTCGATCTCGAGCAATTCCAAAGCTCCAACGGGCCCGGAGATGTCGCCGGAGAATTTGTTATGATACAAGTACAAAAATTGTAGCTTCTCCAGATGCCAAATCCAACTGGGTATTCTTCCTGACAGAGAATTCATTGCTAGATCGAGATGTTCGAGCTCAGTAAGCTGCGACAAAGTCTCCGGGATCTCGCCCAAGATTCCCATACTTGCCATGTAGAGAAACTTCAGCCTTGTCATCTTGCCAAACTCAGGTGGTATTGTTGCAGGAGTCAAAGGATTGTAAGCAAGAGTAAAGACTTCCAAAGTGGTGAGATTTCCAAGCTCAGATGGGTACGAGCCATTGAAGAGATTGCCCTGGAGGAGAAGACTTTTGATGGCCGGGAGTTGACCGATGGAGCTCGGTATGTCACCTGTGAAGTTATTAGCCGAAAGGTCAAGGTATGTGAGTCTAGGAGACAAGTGGTAGATATCATCAGGGAGTTCACCAACAAAGAGGTTTTCAGAGAGATCCAAGTACTCAATATTGGAGCAGTTGTACAGAGTTGTGGGAAATGTTTTGGGTATGTCATTGAAGGAGAGATCAAGATGTGTGAGGTTCTTGAGTTCACAAATGGTGGATGGGATTGGGTTAGTGATGCTTTGGTTGGAGAGAGAGATGCCTGTGACAAAGCCATTGGTGCACATAATCCCAGTCCAGTTGCAGTGGCGTGTGGAGATTGAGCCCCATGAGCTAAGAGCAGGTGGGCTGCCCCAATTCGTCTTCAGATTCACAAGCGTTCGCCTCTCTTCCTCCTGGACTGTGATCTGGGAGTTGGATTTTGGAAGGAAACAAGAGGCCAGGAGAAGATTTAGTACTAGTATGAAGAGGGGTGGGATAGATGGAGAAGTATCCATGAGAGGCGTCTCTCTGGTTTCCTTGAGGTGGAGAGAAAGTTACACAGGTTTGGCTGCCTTAATATGGAGATTAGTGTAGCCTGTTCACTCTGTTACCATGATGTGATTAGCACTAATTATATTCACTTTTTCAGATCTAGTTGGTCAAACTAGTCAATGCCAAGTAAAGATTGCCATTTGGTTTGCTATTTGAATCGACCACCAACTTTACCATGATGAGTCAAATCTGGTCCATTGTGGACTCCCATCTTACCCACCATACGCAAGCAATCTCTCGAGTGCTGTTTGAAATTGTCACAGTGGCAGGCGAGTTTCACGGGGGAAAGATTGATGCCAAGAGATTAAAAACCATAAAGAGCTCATCATTATTCTCCTTATAGCGTATTTAAGGGTCAAATTATTCTTTCTTCTTCCTAACAACATAGTATAAGGTTTGATTATATTCTCTCATGGAATTATTTGGGCCACCTCCACTCCCCTAATGTTCCACCGTACCTAGAGTCTAAGCTAATGTGACGCGTTGGCAATCACTTGTCTGCCAATATGACCAGTTTCCAGATGCGTGAACCTAAAGATAGTTAGATAGGTGAAGATGGCTTAGGATTAGTATCATCATTAGTCATTATGTTACCGAGATTTCTTACAGTTCCTGGTTTCTTCCTCAACATGGTTTTTAACCTCTTTGCAGTCCAGTGACAACTGCTACCACAAAACTAAACTTAATGAAAAAGTTAAATAAAGAACTGGGAGGACCATAATTTAGCGGTCGGGTCACCTATCATAATGGGTGGTCAAAAGGTGCCGAATTAAATGTATTGTAATTTGACTAACTATAACTTGTTTGTATAGAAAGTTGTCCTAATTATCTAATTTATTATAGAGAAAATTTTAAATAACATCCTATATTTTTATTATTATTTTCTCTATAATTTTATATTACATTCTGAGTTATTTAAACTCGGCTATTTTCAAATAAAAATATATCAACAAAGAGATATTATTTTTTTGTTTTTTGGGTGGATTCGAGTAGGTTAATTAGATTTAAGAAGAGGTTTTTAAGTTGTTGGAGTGAACTAGAGTTTGTGAATGACATAAAGAGGATTTAGTGGTGTGGAGCAAAGTCAAAAACATTATAAAGAAAATTTAATAATTCAATTAATAGAGTTATATACATAATAAATTAGAATGAATTATAATTAGGTTTGAGTTAATTTCTCTTAAATTTCTTCGTGGACTTCTAAGAGACTTGTGTATATGCTTACAAGATTAAAATATTTTAAAACACATTATCAGTTACAATAAAACATTACAACTAACTGTTAGCTAGCTGAATAGGCCTCCATAAGCATGCTAATACTCGATTTAACGCACTAATATAGCCCAATCCGTTAGCAATTTAATTTAGGAGAATCTCAAACTACAATAACAGCAGGGCTAAGAAGTATATTAAAAGTTATGTGTCAATTAATAATTAATTGGTGGTGCCATCCAAGTAACTCACAACAACATTGCTTCAAAGCAACTTCAAAGTTTTTTGGATCCACATAGGGCGATTACGCATTGCCACGTAACTCCGATATCCGACGGACACCACTCTATATCGTCGAGTTTGGTGTTTGGTGTTTGGTGTTGGATGGATAAGACAGAGCTTTTGTTGTGATCCACGTGAACTCCTTCTCAAGTCTTCTCTGGCCGGCTTTATTGACTCCGATTAAAGCTGGTCAAAGTCGTCTCTAAAATCTGACCAATTTTATGGTCAATTTTAAACGACTACCCGCTCAAATCAATCAACTCTCGGAGATTCTTTTTAAACTACATTTTATTGGGTTTTTTTTAATAAAAAATTTAATCTCTTTATTCATCTGTATACCTTTCACAACTAATATATATATATATATATATATGTATTTTAACTATCTAATTTTTGTATAAATATCTCTTTAAACTCTTATTTAACTGTTATTTATTATAATATTATTTAATTATTACATCCTAATTAAACCTAGACTTCTAGAATGTCTCTTATGTCAGTTGCCCTTTAGTTAAAAAAGGTTACGTCGTTGTCATGTGATCGATTTCACGCGCTTCTTGTAACGATTCACTCTTACTTTTTTAATTTATATCATCAAGGGTGAGATATCATATAGTTTAATCACTAAAATTTAACTATTGTGCTCATATATGTTGGACTCTACTGCATTATTTTTATCATTTTTGAAAAGATTATTATGTACATACTAATTTTTACTCTATCAATCATATATATCCTTTTCCCTTGAAGCTGTGATAAGAAAAATATAAACAGAGAATTGTAATCTAATGGCGTTTGGTCGGGCTAGAATAAATTGGCCCATTCTAGGTGCCTTCTTGGGCTTATTTTACAAAGCCCAAGCCCAACCAAGGCCCAGCTTGCCAATGATCACCATTCACAATTTTGTGTATTCGAATTTTGAAACTAGCTGTTCAAAACACACCACAGTAAATGCTCGTACTTCGTCTACCAAATAATTTTATATTTTTATATTGTTTAATAGCCCTCAATACCACTAGTTGTGACGCGTGAATAGGCTCATGGTTCAGGTATTTTACATATTTTTTTAACAATTTTTTCATTATCCAATGTTTTATTTAGTATTAAAAGATAAATATCGGATGATTATTTTATATTTATTTTATCTAAAATAAAAGTTATTTAATTTATAAAGTGTCTAAAATTAATCACAACAATCAGATAATATTCTTAATTAAAAATAAACAAATAACTAATATAAGGAATATTTCAATAGCTTTACATAAGTGAGAGGGTCAAATGCCTGACAAAAGTGACCTAATATTTTAGGGACAAGTTAATTTGAATAATTTTTATGAGTTTGCTTGCTCAAACTCTAACAATGTGTTTGGTTTTCTTTTCATATTTCATCTCTTGCATTGCTCCACTTAGGGTGGCAATGTTGCAATATTCAACGTCTCATCTCTATAAGTCATTTTAGTGAGCGATAGGGAGGGTTTTTTTTTTTTTTTTTTTCTGAATCAACTTCTTATTATCTTCATTCTTCTATAACAATGTCACGTGAACGACCTATATTCTTGTATTCACTCTTTCTCCTTTTACACGTCTTTCACCAAAGGTGGCTGTGGAAGGACTAAGTCGAAAGAGACAAGCTTCTCTTTATTGTGATTTTGAACTCAACCCAAAAAAAACCTTCTTTTTTTCTTATTGCGACTATGAGTCGACTCATGATAAGTGAGCAAAATACTTTTTGTGATCCCTCCTCTGCTTTAGAACTTGTTCCTAAGGAGAGGAGGAGGTCTTTCTTACCCTATCTTTCAATGAGCTATCGGTGGAGGTGGTGACGAATATATCTTATTTACGTTTTCTTTCATTTCGATTTGTTTCACTATTGTAGATCAGTGATTTTTTATTCTTCAATCTTTAGAGATTCACAAGATCATATCTTTTAGCCAAGCATAGATTGACTTGACGCTCTTTCAGCTTGTGAATCAATTAGAATCATATTTTATCAATATTCTCTTAGTGCCCTTAGATTTTATGCATTATTTATTTATAAATTTGCTTAATATAACAAAGTATAAAAAAATTGTGTCAAAGTGAACATTTGGATGCTAATAAAATTTATTAACTTTTCAAGGAAAAATCTGTCAAAATGGATAATTGTTTAGAAGGTTGTGATTATTATCCCGAATCCAATCTCATGCTTTATTCATACATGGACAATCGTACAAGAACATTACTGACAAATAAATAGAGTTACATTATTATTAAGTGGGACAAATAATTTAAAAAATAACGTAATTTCTAACTAATGCATCCACATGTACACTCGTATCATGGCAATTAAGAGTGCATTATAAGTTCATTAATTTTCTACAATGCAATTGGATAAATTAATTGATCACGTGATGCACAAACCCCCAAGTCCCCAACCGTCGATTGCAGTACATTTTGATGATATTACAAATTGGGCCTTTCCTTTTTGTCCATTTACATATCGACCCCTTTTTTTCACAAAAATATCCGAGGACGAGCATTAAGATTTAAGCCGCTATCCCGCACACAACAGAAGGACGGAATACGCAATAGTGACATTTGTAGGGTGTCATAAACAAGTTTCACAAACAAAAAGAAAAAGAAAAAGAAGAGGAAATGAAAATAATGGCATTTCCGCAATTTTCGACATCGGGTGTCGAAACGCCTTAATGCCTCCTCCCTTAAAACCTCGCTCTCTTTTCCCCGGGAGAGCGGGAACGGCACCCGAAGGAGAGGAAAAATTAATAAACCGAACCCAAACGAGAAGAAAAAGATTTCTCTCCTCGTTCTCCCTCGCCATGGAGACCAACGCTTCCCTCCCCGTTTCCGCGATTCCCAGGCCAATACCGCACCGATTCCCTCATCTACGGCAGCTCCGCCGTCGCTCCTCCGCCCTCCCCGTGGGCCTCTAAGGTGTAAATATTCGGCACACAGGGTTAAGCCAGGCACAGCAGCAGAAACAAACTCGCAAACCTCGGGTTTCTTGGTTCCATGGGAGAAGCTCTTGTCAAATCTTTCTTTATACAACTTTTGGTGATCTTTTATCTGTCTTCTTTCTGTTTAGTTGGGAAATGTGTGTTGCCCATCATCTGAACCCTAATATGTGGGTTGGTGATTTTTACGCAGTATATATCTAATTTGAAGTATTTGATCTTTGTTGTTTGATCACTTGGGTGCTTATCAAATTGAAATAAGTTATTTTTGCTTGAATTTGTAATTTTCATTAAAAACGCAAGATTTGTGCATGTTTGATTAAATCGAGTGGTTTTTTTCCGGACTATGGAGGTAAGAAACTATAGCAGGATTTCACTAAAAATTTTGTGTCGTTTCACTTTTCCTTCCACTATACAATGCTAAACATGGCATTCTTATTGCTTCTGTTGGAAGAAATGTGATCACTTTTTACTTGCTTTTTGATGTTATTGTGAATTATTTGAAAGAAAGAGGGGCCATTTGATAGGTAGAGAATTCCGGAAAGTTCTCAGAATCTGATTAGTTACGAGCATAGAGTCTCTGCATCATTGATGCAATCATTGAGCTGTTATGCTTTTAGAAAAGCCTAAAAGAAGATGCGTTCCTTGTTCTCTTAAGTTTAATGGATAATGTTCTTCATTTGATCCGTTCTTGCTACTCGACAAATAATGTGATTTCTCTGTTGAGGTGCATCTGCAACCTGTAAGCAGCCGTTTCGCACTCTCCGCTACAACTTCTGCTTTTATTGCTTGATTTATAGGTTAATAGAAAGAAAAAAAATTTCTGCTTGTTTTTTGAGTGCTTTGCTTTTATCCTGTTATTTGTGCACTAACATCTGCAGACCAATATTTTTTCTGTTCAATTGACAATTTCTTCTGCTTGTTCCGGTTTTATGAATCACAATCATATTCGGGATCAAATCTCCATCACGAGTTAATAAGAAAACTTCATTTCTTTGTTTGTTTGTGTGGATTTGAGAAGCAGCTTCACTAGTCTCTGTTATTTGCTGATTTTGACGTCGCTTAAGCACTATGAGTTAATAATAAGTGTTATAATCATTTGTCGCTATCTTTGTTTCCACTTGCATTTTCTTTTAAACAATGATACTTTGCTTCAGGGCACGAATCAGCTTAAAATAAAATTCTTTCTTCATATTATTTGGCTCATGCAGTGCCTTTATATATGGCCCTTTAGACATTAACAGAGTAGAGCGGATATTGGAACAAGAATAATTGTTATCTGTTTTGTAAAATAATAGAGTAGAGAGGATATTGGATCTTCTTTGTTTTAACAAATTAATATTCAGGCCATTGATGTCTTCAATATTATCAATTAGGATAACGTTCAGGTCTATGACAGGAAATGCTATTAGTTCCAGGTGTAGCTCGGCATCTTTAAATGCTTGCAGAAGCTCCATCCACAATCCTGGAGGGAGTTTCGCAGGGTTACATCATGATTTAGTCTTAAAAGGAATATAATGATGAAGTGCCTTTATCACCCCTTCGGTAGAAGCACAAGCTGCAGCTAGCGAGACGAGGAAGCAGAGAAAGCTTAAGCTTTTTAACGCAATCCACCTGGACGTGAACTTTGTGATGTTCTTCTGTGAAATGTACATCTCGATTGGGAAATGCACTGTAAGAGGCCAGAATCCAACGGCACCCAAAAATGCAAGTACATCATTGAAGAAAGGCATCAAGATTGCAAGGAGGGTACTTATCGCCACGAAAACAGTTCTCCAAGTAAGTCGAAATATATTGATTCTACATCTGAAGTGCTTGTTAACCATCAAGGGATGCTCATGAGTCAATATTTGTAGGTTTGGGCACTTTTTGGCGATCCATCTTTCGACAGCAGCGTAAAGTGGTTGGCAGAATACCTAGATAATTGGAGATCAAAGATGAAATATATGTTCCTCTAGATGGTTGAGATGGCACATGAAGTGATTTCTTGATGCACTAACAAGATTACCTGATATGCACCTAGTAAGTGCACAACAATGCAGACATTGGCAATATTGACAAGCCAATAGGGTTCGTAAAATCCAAATCCAGTAAGGATGTTCCCTGGAGCATGGTTCCCGAATGTAGCATAACCAAGACAACCGCAAAGGATGTAAAATGTTGTAGTTGTGGACACGCCGATGAAACTTGCCCTCTTCATTACTTTGTTCTCTGCTGGAGAAGATCTTAGAGTGTCCTTAATGAAAAGATGAGGAAGTTAGAGCAGCTCTGTGATTCATAAGTTGCAAAATTATGATGATTCGGTGCAGGTTGACAATGATATACCTGGATTTCTATCAGAATCATTGAGTATGAGTAGGCAAATGCTATGTCTCCTAGTGCCTGGAATGCCTTCCATACCTTCTGAGCTGAATCAATATCTACTCCCACTTCTGTCCCTGTTAGGCTGGTTTTTCCAACAGTACCTGCAGAGACTCCAGAGTAGAGTCAAATCTTTATATATCTAAGAAACTGAAAGCTCTTGTACCCAAAGGTTTCATCAAAATAAGATTACCTGATATTATTCTGGCTAATGAGAGGCCTACAGCAATGGAGGAGTAAACCAGAGACATAATTGCAGCAAGAATGGACAGCCACCACAACTTGTGAAAGTCGGGCAATTGGGAGAGAAATATCTGAACAACCCCGAAAGCAACCATATACTTACTGTCAGTGACACTGCAATCAGCTCCATGTCCTCTGTTATGAAAACAATTGGACTTGTGCACTGCCCTGTGATAACTCGAAACAAGCTGTTCTTATTACATCTTGTAATAATTTGACTTCATTATTAGATGCAGGAAGAAGAGTTATGAGCTTACGCAGCACTGATGGAAGCCGTGATTGTGTAACCGACGGCAACTCCGAATAGATTAACATACTGGCAGAGCCCACATAACCAAAGTTGTATGCCACCTGCATTCAGAGATGCCTAATTTGTTCTGGAGGAGCTATGTTACAACAAAAAGGTTTTGGATATGGAAGCACCTAGGTTGGATTTCACTGCATCTATGTAGGTGTAGTTCCTTTTCCCGGAGATGGGATCCGAAGTCCGGTAGCAATCAGCCAGTAGACTGGATGTGTAGAAGGTGATAATTGAGAACAGCAGCAGAGTTACTGGCCCAGCTATCCAACCAAGTTGAGACATTGCCCACGCCAACGATAGCACACCAGAACCTATCACTGCTGTTATGATATGCGCACTTGCAGTCCACATAGTTCCTGCAGATTACGTTGGAAAATGAAGTGTAACATCATATCCAAGTTGTATTAGGAGTACTGCATCAAAAGGTCTTGATGAACATGATGCCAGTGATGAGCAAGCTATTTCGATCAAGCTCGACTTGATAAAACCCAATTTATATGTAAAATATAAACAACATATATTGTAAATAAGATTCCATTTGTGTATATACTTGATTTGATTTTATAAAGTGCAGAACTCCAGATCATCAAAGATTCCATTCAAGCTTAATTTGATTCAAATTTGGTTCAAGTTTAATTCAGGCTTAATTTGAATTCTGTTTGAATTAATCAATCCACGCTTGAACAGAGCTTGGGTCAATCAAGTTCTGACTCCATCATACACCCCTACAAACAATGAATATCTTATCTCTAACTATTCAAAACAAATGCGCGGAATAAGGTGGGACCTATCCTCAGCTTATCTCTTGGAATTACTATTCTTATTCCTGGTTCCCTGGGTACTTATTCTTTTTGCTGGTTTGCAGCCGCTCAGATATATAAATCCGGTTCGGACACTGCCGCCTCTTCAGAATCCCTGTCGCAGCTCATGAGAGCTTGTAGGACACCCGTCGATTGCGAGCTTATCCTCACCCCAGCAATCCAAGTATTCGCGAATAAGGAATAGGAACGTAGAGGGTGGGTTCTCCACGCTATCCTACTAAACGACAAACACAAGGGAGACGAAACTGCTACGTCATTAGTTCACCTAATGCTGTCCTCTTATTCTAATCTAATATATTCTGCTCTACATTTCATTTTTATTCAATGCTCGAATAGGTGACCGTGTCACACTACTCGCACTATTCTTGTGAAAGATGCCAACCCTTCGTTATACTTATAGGAGGGTAGCTAAGCACGGCATCGATTCCTCATTGAATGCACTTCCCCTGTGCCATTTCGCTCTAACCAATGTAAATTTTAAATTTTGCAGTTTGAACCCTGAACCTTTTATTATTTGAAATTTACTCTATGTCTATTTATGAAAATACAATACTGCAATTTGCAAATTGTGGGGGAAAAAATTAATAATTTATCATTACCGGAGCGGGCCAAAGGTCGGGTTATTCGTCCAATCAATTGATTTATTAAAAAACATTTTAAAATATATTTATAATGGTGTGTCTTTTATTACTTAGCTATTTTTTCACTAATATATTTATAATTGGGTTGCTGCATTGGATGTTGGTTCAATAATCAACTGCTTATTGATTTGATAATAAAATCAAACTGATTGATAGTCGGTTCATAGATTTAATCACCCATTTTCGTAAAATATTAAACCTATATATCAAGCGGACTGCTAACAAGCATTAATTTTAAGAACATAAATGCAAAATTCCAATCTCTGAAATTTCCTACAATTCTACTCTGTGTGTATATATATATACACATAGGAGTGGGATCGATCATAGAAAATAATAAAGGAAGAGAAATTAAGGTCTATTGAGTACCTGTTCTCTTTGGCTTTCCATCATCATCGACCACCTCATGATCTCTCTGCCCTTCAAGGTCTCCTTCTACACTCCCCTTCTCTTCCATCTCTACCTCTCTGATTCCTTCTTCTCTTCCCATCTCTCTCTCTCTGCCTGTCTGTGAGGAAGAACTTCTTTAGACGGGATGCATATAAATATACATACGTTACAAAGAGTGATACGCTACTGGGGAGAGAGAGAGAGAGAGAGAGAGAGAGAGAGAGAGAGAGGTACCATACTGCTCTCATGCAGGGAGATGGAAGTCTAGAAAGAAGCAATTCGAGGAGTAGTAATTAGTGAATGCAGTATAGCTATGCCACGTAGTAGTAGGATGGAACCCTTGCTATCCTACTAGCTCTAGGTAGCATTTGTCACCATACGTGCCAAGTCGGTCCACGTATTGGTTCCTCCGCAACTCGAAATGTCTCAATTCCTGCCTCCAAATTTGGATCGGATCTTAAATAGTGACTAGGACTTGATTAGCATATTGTTAATTTCATAATAACATAAGAGTCGGTTACACTTTACCTCTTCTATTTTGGCTTGAATTTAACCTATACCAACATGCATTTAACTACCATGTAGTTTAGACTAAGTTGCAGCTTCTAATTAACTAATGACGAATATATAACGAGACTTAAACTACTCTCATAGAAATAATTTGATCATTAAACAAACTCCTTAAGATAGAAAAGGTTGGCGGGGATAAGATGTAATTTGCTTAACACAGGAAGTGGTGTTCTGTTAGTCACTTGGAATCCTCTGTTATAGAAAGTTGGAAGACAGCAAGCTTTTGAATGATTGAAAACCATATGTCGGTTGTCCTACGTAGCTTTCAGCAGGAGAAAAGAGAAGGGACAGACGAATATATGTATATATATATATATATATATATATATATATATATACATGCATGTTTGTTTCTATTAATCACGAGGCAGAGGAAGGAGGAAAAAAAGTATGCAAGTTAGCTACTGCATGGAATTCGTGGGGGAAATGGCCTTCCATCTTATCAGAACTATGCGACAAAAAACCTTTATTCCTTCCAAATAAGGGTGAACTATTTTGTGCAATCACTTGCTTCACCTCGAATAATTGTCTAGGGTTGCAATAACTTTATAAATTACTAACGTTGTCAACGGAGAACCACTCCTTTGGTGCCACAGATAAGGTTCAGAGAGACTACTAACTTTGGCTACACACATTTTACGTGGGTGTTAAACAGAGTGATTCACATTCTCTGTGTTCATATAGTATAGTTTGGGTCCGATTCGGATTCGGATTCGGATTCCAAATCTTAGTAAATGTTGGTCTAGGGTTTCGTAGTTAGTTATCGGTAACTTATCTTTTTCTAAAAATAGTGAAATTGGTGGAAGTTAGACTTGTTCTTGCAAAAGCAGGGTCTATTCAACCACAGAATACATCAAGCTTTTAACAATAAGCAAAAGCAATTTCTTTTAGTGTTAGTTAATCCAACTCAGAGCTTTGGCTTGTCCTTGCAAGCAGGGTCTGTAAAAAATTAGGTGTATATTATGTTCATGACTAAGCTTCAGATAACTAGTTAATTAGTTTGTTAATTTGCAGAGGATGCCAAAACCTGGAAATACTGGGCCAATTGTTTAGATTAAGATGTAGTTGGATTATGATGACCTCTTCCAGCATATGGACTGCCTCTTTCTTCTCTTCTCCTCTTCTCCATTTTGATATTGTTCATGCAATCTTAGGATTTATCTCAGAATGATTGGGTTTATAGTGAATCATTCCTCAGAATAAGCAGCACATGAAAGGATACAAGTTGATTGGGCTAATGACAAATGAGCATTTTCTGATAAAGAGCATTCAATTGAGTAATAAAGTAAATATAATAGCATTCGTGATTCCAAAGGTAGATAATTTTGGTAGTAAATTTACATATAATATACTAATTTCCACAGGCAATTCCTTCAGAACTACATTTCTCTTGAAGGAAAAGAGGCAAACAAGAGAAGTGCGATGAAAAATCTCAAGATCATCGCTTTACAGCAAAGATTAAAAAGGAGGGCAAGGGCCAACTTATTCGCTGCTCAGGAATCGCAGCTAAAGTAAGCAAATGCTTCTAGTTCTAGACGAGCTACCGAAACACTGAAGACTCATTTGTCTTGTTCAATGCTGAGTTGCTGTTCTTTTCCTGCCGACTGTTCTTAACTGGAAAAGCAAGAACAAGGTGAACTCAATGAGATCTAACTACAATAATTTGCATGTTGACAGTGAGAATAGCTAAAACTACATAGTGAGATCTGGCATGCAGGCTTACAAATATTGCTGATATATCGGAGCTCTTCAACACCCGCAATCTCCTGGCAGTGGAAACAAACATGCTGCAAGAATTGAAGGAAAAGTTGATATAGATACATCAAACAAAGAGATATAATTTATTTCAACAAACACTGGGTTGTATGCCATGAATATATGGAGCAAATGAAAATTAGGTGGAAGAAAATAAAGTGAATCTTACTCCCATGGAACATCTCCAACCAATATCCTGTCACCTTCTTCGTCCTCATAAACCAGAGTGTATTCACCACTCCCATCTAGTAAACCAGTGACTGCCTGCTTTTCTTCACTACTCTCTGGATTACTAGCAGAAAGAGTATCCCTTTGGGCTAAATATTGTATAGAGAAAAAAACCTCGAATAAGTACTTGATGGAACTAAGCAAGCGCAATATAAAAAAGAAGAGAAGAAAAAGCAATAAATAACAAAGCTTAATTATTGTATATCAAATATATTTGAGCAACATATATATACATATACCTGCAAGAAGGCCTCGGAAGAGCTCGTGTACAGCCAATGAGAGCTTCTCATAACTATCATAGGCCTTCAAGTCCACTTTTCGACCAATAGGGATTCCTTCCATATTGATTTTAACAAATAAGCCCTTCCTGGTAGTCTCAATCTTACTAGCAGTCTCCGTGTTACCATTCTGTGTCTTTGAGGAGCAAGCAAGGTTCTTTCTGAAAGAACGAATAGGAGGCCATCCAACAACAGGGGCAGTCGCAGTTCTGCTAACGTAACAACAACGAAAGGATAAGACTCAATATATGTACATACTATTTGAACACTTAATAAAAATCCAGATTAGTTTACGAACTAGGCATCCATAGAACTTAGAAGATGCAATGCACCTCGGAAGAGTTCAGGAAAGATGAGATTTTGATAGACATCCATCCGTTAATAGAGAGGAAGTCAAATATATAAATATATATATATAATATACAACTGATTGTCATGTCAAGGAGGGCACCAGGAGAAGTAAACATAAATTTTAAAGACAAGATTAAATAAAAGTAGCAACAATGATCGCAGCCATATTATTGCTGTGAAGAGTTCAAATATGACTATTCTATTACACCAAGGAAAGTGCACAATCTTTTAAGTAAACCAGAGAAGAGAAGACACAGTAGTTATGTCCTGCCAACTCATGCCCATGGTTGGCACTAATGATCGATCAAAGAAAAAAGATATATATATACATAGCAAGCATATGTGTATACAAAAAGCAAGAGATAACCATCAGTTATTCTATTTACGAAGGAATAGGTTTAATCTAAGTAGCTGAGGCTACAATCTGTACCTTGTCTGAGAGCTATTGTTGTCTACAGTTGCCTTCCCAGTGTCTGCCCCATGGGTAGCTGGAGGACCACATCCCTTTCTCTCAAGGCTTTGCTGCTCGGCCCTCCTCCCATTTGAGTTGGTCTGCAAGTGAATGAATCCAGGTTTCTCCTGTTGCTGATAAAAATCTAGAGAAGAAGAAGAAGAAGAAGATATTAAAAGTGAAGAAAACCATAGTAAGTAGATTACCCAGACACTAAAGCATACTTGCAATACCTTGTGGGTTGGACTCAACTTTACCCAAGAACCCTCTCATGGCTCCAGAACAAGAGTTAGAACCATTGCTCTTAGCAACCTTAGAGAAGCCGCCAAGAGACAGAAGAGATTTAACAGAGTGGTCCTCTCTCTTCCCCTTCTCCACAACCCAGTCATCTTCACCAGGGGGGCCAAGCCTCAGCTGCAGAATTTTCTCCTCTGCTTCTCCAAAACCATTGCCCCCTCCAATCTTGGTCTTTACCATCCAACTTCTCTCGTGTCGAATGAGATGAAGCAGCTGTGGACATCCATCTAAACTTCTCCTGAGTTCTTCCTCCATTGCTCTCTCCTGGTTCAACTCCAAGCACAAGGGATAGAAAAGGGGACACTAACAAACTACCTTCCAAGACTGCAACCAGTAGCAGAACCAGATAAAGCTTACAATCCAAGAACAAGTTATCGATTGGAACGACGATCCGAATCACAAGGGACAGAAACCTCTGAGTAGCCACAGAGAAAAGTGGTCATCCTTTTTCTTTCCCCCTCCCCGAAGCTTGCTCATTCCCCCAAGACCCACAACCCCAAGCCACAAGATCAAGAACCCAGATAAGAAAGAACAATTACTAACCACCAAAACTATCAAAATACGATCTTGAGAGGACAATAAAACAGAAGAAATCTCCCCAGCCTTTTGAATTGTGGCTTGTACTCTTCTTTCCTCTTCTCTCTCTCTCTCTCTCTCTCTCTCTCCCTGTATATATATATATATATATATGCAACAGAGATTATGATCAGACCAGGAACAAGAGCAGAGCAACCATGAGAGATTCCAAGACTGGAACCAATCCGTATAAGGGCATTAGACCATTACTCACGCAAGTCTTCGACAGTGGTAGCAGCTGAGGAGATGAGTGCCTCTGTGACAACTGCGCACTTACCCAAGCACAAGGATTGAGATGTTTGTGCCTCACTATTCTGACTCTTGTCTCTCTTTCTCCCCTTCTGCGTCCTCCTTTATGGAAGAAAAAGTAATACTAGTAATCTAAAGTTAATACTCTCTAAATCTTAATCAGGACACATTTAATTAATCCTCACTTAAAGGTTAGTTAGATCATCATGTGAGGCCCACACTGTTTGGTCCCGGATAAGTCCAAATTCGACGCATCTCTAATAAACTCGGAAAGTGTTACATTACTATATATATTAGCATTACTTAATGGGATAAAGATGAAGTTTGGATAACATATAATAAAGCTTTTCATATGTAACAAAATCTGCATATGTGTTTAAGAGTAAGTTAATTTTTCATTAGAAAAAAAAGAAGAAGAAGAGGGTAAATTACAGATAATGATGGGGGAGAATGGTAGGGCTGCAATGGAAAAGATCTGCATGATATAGGAAGCATGAGAGCGTTCGTTCCCCGGAAAAACTGTATGCAGGAATCTCGTGCAGTCAGGATACAGGAAATGATTAATTTGGGCTGCCAAGTTGGAATGGAATTTGCTGCATCCGGGGGGTGCAGGAGATCAACTGCCTATCGAAACACACAAATCCCATGATCTTGTCCGGGGCAGCAGAGCTTCGGTTTGCGAGACACCTCGCACATCCTCGGGGAAAGGAGAAGGCGAGTAAGTAAAGATAATTACTAACACTGCCTTCTTTTTATCCGAACGAACGTTGGGCTCAAGAAAGTTCAAACCCTCTTTCTTTTTACTTCAATGATATTGAGATCATATTTGTTAAATAATGTACTTCACTTCTTCTTCTTCTTTTTTTTTTTTCTTTTGGGGATCATTAAAAATGACAGAGGGTGTTGTTACTTGGTATATATATATATATAAAAGAACCAAATGAATTGAAAATATTTATAAAGATGAGGTCTTTTGATTAGGTTGGGATCACCGATCGAGTCAACGTGGCAGGAGATAAATGGTGGCGACGGGCTCCAGCCCGTCGATCCCGGTAAAGAGGCGCGTGCAGATTCCAGCCAATGAGGGACCAAAACGTGTCCAGTGGCAGGAGATCCAAGGGGAGGGGGAGGGACCCACTTCAGCCGTATGCGTGGATGGCTCGTGACCCCGCTTCTCGGCACCCCAATCTGGACCGTCCAATCCTAGGAAGCATCAGGTGCTCGAGTTGGGGGGTTGGGTGAATCATAGTAGATGGGTAGATGAATATGCTTTCATGTCATATCAACTCATCACCTTCTCTCTAAAAAGCTTATGAAGTGCAACGTACCTGTCTCTAAGTTTCTTTGTGACTGTAATGTTCCTGAAGAGATCGATGTTTATTCCGCACTTGAAGAAGTACTGCCCATTTATATTGCATGCTTGCAAATATTGGATCGATCGAGATCTCTAAGTAGGATTAGGATTTAGGATTTAGGATTTAGGATTAGGAGGAATCGACGTTACATTTCCATATGGGACCACTTAATAAAATAAAAGTTTCTGGTAATTAAATAATGATTACACAAATAAAGACACCTCTCTCTCTCTCTCTCATATGATCAGATCCATAGCTGTGAGTTAAAACAAATAAACTAGACACAATAATACATCGACACATCTATCCTTCTCGTCTCTCTGGCTGCTGCTGTTTGTGTTCTTCTTTCTCTCTTTTGGACGTACATAACGCCACGTTTTCAAGTGAAGTGAAGTGAAGTGGAGAGAAGAAAAAGCTACAAGCAGCTGTGTTCAATAATGCAAACATGCTTGTTTTTCTCTAGCTAATGGCGGTCCCCTATTTTGCCGCCATGGCAGATGATGTGGTACAAAAACCGGCCCACAACAGTGTTGTTATAAAGACAGCCGTTTAATTAATACCTCTTAATTAAGTTAATGCTTTTGAGATCGATCGATCTACTTAAACCTAAAAAGGAGCCCTATCGAATAGTTTATTAGCTTATTACGTGTACAGTACACTTAGCCTACAAGATGATGAATCGAAAGGCATCCAAATTTGAAGATGACGCTTAATGACTTTGGGATCAAAGTGGCAGCTAAAAGCCCATTACACTTTTCTTCTGAAAGAGACTCAAAGCACGCTTACATGACATTACAGATGATGAAGGGATGATTGTGATAATAGAAAGCTCAAGCTTGAAGTGATCTTATTGCTGATGAGTGATGAGTGATGAGTGATAGTATTACTTTTCTCGATCTTTCCGCCCAATCTGGATAGAACCGAATGTTTGGTGGCCGACATAAAAATGACACAGGAGAACAGTTACTTTGAGTTGTTTATTATTAGTCACTCTGTTGCATGTACTACATAACTGCAGGAAAAGTAACAAGGTAATTTGTTTTATTTGTAGTGCAATACGTTACTGGATGGACGCTGGTTCTCCTGGAACAGGAGACTTTATGCTGAGGCCATTTACAATTTTAATAGGCACAAAATCCAGTTCAAAGGCTTTCGTACAGTATTATGGAAGCTTATAAGTAATCCTAGAGTGAAGCTTTTTTCCTTCATAGGCCCTTAGAGGTAGACTCCATACTAAGGTCCTCCTCCAATCCCAATCATGCATATTGGGCCTTGTGATCCCTGCCCAATGTGTGGATTTTGGGATGAAATAACTCGTGGTTAGGTATAGGAAGTTGTGGCTCAGAACCTCGATGCTTCCTTTACCATTGATCATTCAACTATGGTTGGTCCCACCTTGGAGGCTAAACTAGGAAAATTAAGGCTATTATCACCACCGTTATATGGATCTAGAAAGCTAGAAATAAACTTTGCTTTGAAGGCCTTAGCCAAAGTCCAAATATCACTACCTAGCTGTCCTTACAGATGATTAGGAAATATTTTGACTGCGACGGCACAACCAGTAACAAAGAGATTCTGGTGAATTAGACCCCTCCTAATTGAGACATCATCAAAGTTAACTTTGGCTGGAATATGGACCGTTGCTAGAGACAGCAGTGGCAACATCCTTTTGGTTAGTGCTAAGTCGGTTTCGATTTCATCCCCTCCTCATGGAGGGCAAACCAAGGATTCAGTGACCCCTTGGCCCCTAGGAACAGCATTCAACACTGCTAGTCATTTCTGGAGGTCGTCTTCCTCGGCCTCCAGAGTTTAATTGTATCCTCCTTTTTCACAACTGGGGGGAGACCAATCTCTCTCAAGTGTCTATAATATGTAGAGCATTAAGCTCTTTTAAATCAACAAAACATTACTCAAGTTTTTTTTTTTGGCTCGTGCCAACTTATATTTTTGTCATATGTTAAGTAAATCTAGTACAGATCAACGGACTCATAGGTATGTTTACTGAAGGATGTGTTTGGTTACTAAATAGTACTATAAAAAAATAAGAACTTGTGAAAGTTCATCACTCCATGATGTGTAGAAAAATTAATAATAATAATAATAAAGTAGTAAGAATTACTCACATTCATCCAACACTTTTCTTAAACACTAATAAATCATAATTACTTATTAAAAATGACTTAACTATAAATTTTTATCACTTCCTCCATCCCACTTCTTATTAACTAAACACAGTCGAAGTTAGTGTTACTCTAATAACTGTGGCTTTTACTGTGTTGCAAGTAGATAAACTAGGAGTAATCAATAATACCAAGGAGACGTCTAGAAAGAGACATAGCTCGTTTCCTGGTCTATCTACAGACATTACCACTACTAACCTTGCCGCAAGATCTACTCAAAATGAAGTTGATAAAAGCAAGAGATATCCAGATTTAAGTACTTGAAGAATATATTTTGATGATCTTAAACAAACAAACAACATGACGAATTATGCACTTAAGAATGCAATTATAATTAGCTGATTACAACAATGGTGTTGAAAAACTAGCTTTATTACCAATAACCTGCTCTTGTACATGAAGGACCACATATGTAAGCAGGAAAGCTGCTTATTGCGGGCAAATGTGTGAGGAAGGGAGGCTAGATGAAGAAAATGGAGGTGAATTAGTATCAGAAAATTCTAGAAAAGGGGGGAAAGGCAATCTCATTGACAGAGTGAAGCAAGAATGCGTCGAGGAGGTTCAAAGGATCGACGTGAGTGTAAAACAGCCAAATTATCCAACAAAAGGATGTCACCCTGCTTCCAAGGTATAGCAACACATTCCTCTTCAAGGATCTTTAAGCACTCATCTATAAGATCAGCAGGCAATGGTTCCCCATCTCCACAAGTAACTGCCTTGACAGGATCATTGCGAGCATCTTTCCAGCCTGTGTAAGCAGCAACCATACTATTGAACCATATCTTTCTTCCCCTGGTTTCATCAAACTTAATAGCCGGTATAGGACCCATTATTGTTTTCACACCGTCCTCCGTCCATTCTAACTTCATACCGAGTCGTGCAGCCCTACAACATTGGCCAACTACAATGCTAAGTTCAAACTGCATCGCCACTAAACACCTAGATAGTTAAAAGCATAAGATAAATATGTAAATATGTGTAGGATGAATGTAGAAAATTTCTACCTTGTTGTACATATACAGGCAAGCACCCAACGTAATAGTACACTCATTCTAAAAACTACCAAAATAATACAGCTCACATACCTGAGAATTTCAAAAGTCTGAAAGTATTTAGGTAAGTTTCTCTTTATATTGCATCGAAAATGATGGAGTTGCCAGGAACTCACTTTGGTAACTTGATGGCACACTGGTAACTGTAAATTTCTCTTCCATGTTTACCATTCTAACCCTATTTTTCGCAGATAATATAGATATTTTGGTGCCAACAGCTTCTCAGGAAAGGTATACATCTTGATCTTGTAATAATCTATCAATAATTTCATAATCTCATTGAATAACTATTATAATATCTTCTACATCAGGACCACTCAATTCAATAACCTTTTTTTGGAGCAAAATCATTCAGTTCAATATCATGCTAGCTTTTAAGAGAGAGAGATCATTTGATAGCTCACTCAATATACCTACTTAGTGTAATAAGATACCAAGGAGGCATGAGGAGTTACAGATCTTTGAACTTTCTTGACAATATGGTCATAACTAGATGCATGACCTAGCGCCACATACATCGATTACAACAATTATAAGCAAAAGCCCTTGTTGATTCAAGTAAAGCTAATTCCTACAAATTTGATATGTCAATTGACAGATGCATGAAAAATAGTACTTAAGCCAAGATAACCAATGCCATAGAAGCAAAGTAATATATGAAACATGCAGGCAAACCTTTCCTCGGCCACGGCTTTATCCTTGGTCAAGAACGTGGACTGCCACCCACGGCCGATTGGAGAAGACGGGTCATCGCCCTCCCCCAACACTCGCGTATATATTAATCCAAGCTTTTCCAATCTCTCGACAAACTCTGGAAACTTCTCCCTCATCCTTTTGTACACGAAATGACTCAAAACTATAGGCGTCTCCCCTCCTGCCCTTGGTTCCTCCTCACAGAAAAAGAATAACTTCGCCGGGAACTTCGGGACCTTCGTACATATAAAGGGCTCACTTTGGAAAGTTCCACGGACTAGACGGAAATTTGCAAAAAATTTACCTGGGCCATCTCGTGGTGGAAAGGGATCTTTTGGTCGGGCGGGGACTCGTTGGCGGTGAAGACGCGGCCGACGACGTTGGTGCGAGGGGCCGCGCCGCCGACGTAGGGGAGCTCGTCATAGCCGAAAGCGTCGACGGCGCGGTCAAAATCAGCGGCAGAACGGACCGGGAAGCCGCGAAGGAGGACGGCGCCGCTCGATCGGAGGAGAGACTCGAGGTGGGGCTTGTGGGCTCTTACGGCGTCTAAGAATTGGGGGCGGTCGAGAGGTAGGGATGGATTCGGGGTGAGGACGGCGGGGAAGAGGATGCCTTCGATGGTTTTCTGTTCGGGGATCTGAGACTCCACGAAGAAAGCTTCCGCCATTGATTTGGTTGCTTACTTGGTCGGGATTTAGAGAGAAGATTTTTGAGGGTAGTACAAGGTTGGAGAGTGGATGGGGGTGAAAGAGAGAGTGGATGGGGGTGAAAAGAACCTGACCGAGATTTTGGGCTCATCCGGCCCAGAAATAGTTGGCCCCACCAAAAGGATATCGTGACACCACCGTGGCACAGAGGAAGAAGTATTTTACGTGTTGAAATGTGATACGATAACCTCCAGACCGGAAAACGATCTTTTATAAAATCGAATGCACAGATTACAGAATTTTCCTACGAATCATAGGTTATCTAAGACACAGTGCTTGGAATTCAATGTTCATTCTAACACAGCCAAAACTGAACGTAACACAAAAACAGAAGACAAACAACAAGTTCATTCATTTCTTCTTCCCTGCCTTGGCAGCATCTCCAGCTTTTGTCTGAATATCAATGAATGGAAGAGAATTAGTTAGTCAAATAAATAACTCAGATGCAGGTATCTGAAACGGAAAAAACTCAAAACTGTGATCAAATTGAGACGGAAACCAGCTGTGCAAGAAAAAATAATATATCAACCCACCTTCTTTACTCCACGGATCTTCTTTGCCCTGTTCTTCCTTTCCTTCATTTGCTTCCTTGACTTCTCGACCTTTGTCGCAAGCCCATTCTGTCAAACGAATATAATATAAATCAGAAGGAAGAATCTTGCACATATCAAAGTATGCATCATCAATCAAAGATGTTGTCTCAGTACATAAGCAAGAATTGAAAATGAGAAAACAATGAACAGAGAAACGTCTGATGCCTACTATTGGCGTATTCAATATTTAGATTGTACAAAAAGCATGCTAGACCAGCTTAAGACAAATCCAATTTCATGTTTACTTTCTAAGAAAAAAAAGTTGTCATATGGAAAGAACAAGCGTAATGAAAGATAACATGCATCACTACATTATCTAGAAGAATGTAGTGTAGCAATACTCCCACGAGCATGATGATATCTTATATTGTAAAGGAGATCAAATTTAATCAGGTCCCTGACCACACAGTAGATAATGTGAGTTCACTAGATTTCTTCACAGAAACAAATCAACAAAGAGGAGCTAATTTATGAATTAGATCATTCGAAAGTTAATATTATGGTATGCGACCACAAAAACAAATATTCCCTTCCTCTATATTAGAAGCTTGAGGCTATAGAAAGGTTATATCAAAGAGATGTATTCTTTTGGGGGGGGGGGCATTATTTTCCTGGCATTTTCTGCATAAATGTCTTAGATTACACAACAGTCAATGACATCTCAAATAAGAAAACATAGGATAAAGGGAAAAGGCAATTTACATTAGATTTAATGCGATTAACTTGGCCAACTTAACAGAGTTGGCGAATAATCCTCCGCTATAACTTAAGTTTTGCAAGCCTTCCAACTTTGCTTGAACTAATGCATTGGAAAACCAACATAGAATGGGTAAATTGACTGTATCATTTTATTTCCCATACTTTTAAGTACTATAGGAGCTAACGACTAGGTTTGTTTGTTGGCGTGCAGAGGACTCTATTGACTTCCTGGAAAGAAGATGAGTCGTAGACAGATTGACCCTTAAAATGTTAAAAAAAAAAGACAGGACCTTGAAGTTCCCTATGATCTATCTAACCAAACAAATTGAAAAGATTAAAAGTGAACATCTTTGTATCAGCTTATGCAACTGCATACTAACCGCAGAATAAATATGCCAATACAAAGTCTGTAAGTGCCCAGTTTATTTCTCATTCATTAGCAAGCAACAGAACATTGTGACCATGGGCCGAAAAACACTTCTTTAACCCAAGAACTGTTTCCAGCGAGGACACTTCACGACGCAATAATAAAAACAAGTATCAAAGCAAACCACCATGCATCAATTATCAGCTCATTTCGTACGACTAGCAATTCTCATGATTAATAATACCTACCAAAACTTTTACAAAAAAAAAAGTGTCTTTTATCAACAAGATTATAAGATTCAGATGGTGCATTACCCTGATAAGCCGGTACTTAGGCTCGTACTTCTTAGCCGCCTCAACCGTGTCATAAATAAGACCAAATCCAGTAGATTTCCCTCCTCCAAAGTGCGTTCTGAACTTGAACACGAAGATCGAGTTGGGATCCTTCACCTCGTACAGCTTCCCCAACTTCTCCTTCAACTCCGCCTTCCAGTGGAGAAATCACACCAAAACAACAAATTGATTCAAAGCAAAGAACAAAGAGGGGCAAGCTCCGATTCCAGAGAAATAAAAAAAAATATGAGATAAGATGGGAATCCAATACCTTGGAAACATTCGCCCTTCCGGGATGAAGCACATCAATAACCTAAATAACAAAGAGAAATTAGATCAGAGAAATAGGGTTTCGCTATTCCAGAGAAAGGACGGATAGAAGAGGAATTAGGGTTTATGCACTCACGAATTGCTTCCTGGAGAGAAGCCGGTTGGTCATAAACTTCCTGGTTCGGATCGTAACCGCCTTCGTATCCGCCATTCCTTCCCCTTCTTTCTAAGAAACTCTCTCTCGCCGGCGCGAACTGTTGATGAACAAGAGGAAGAAGACGAAGCTGCAGACACAAAACCCCTAACCCTAGAATGCAGCGGCAATTATATATGACTATTGTTAGCGTAGTAGATATCCCATGGGCCTGGGCCTAGTCTTTAATGCGTTAGGCCCTTGTTATCAAGATAAAGAACATCTTAGAGTACGCACCATATATATATATATATATATATATTGCTGTTACTTATGTATCTTTCTACCATTGATTTATACCCTTTGATTGATATAAACAACTTTAAACATGGTTTAAAATTTTAAAAAAAAGATGACGTGTGAAAGAGTTTAGTTTCTAATAATCCAAAAGTATTCAGACCAGTAAGCTAATCCTCCCCCAACATATTCACACACGTTCCAACTTCAGACCACGTTTGCAAAATGTTAATCTCCTTTTGTTAAATAGAAATGACGTGCCTGGTAGCACTAAATATTCGAATCTCCTCTTTGTTTTTAATTGAAACACCGTGTTGGCATTTGCAGTGCTCCCTCTCCTCGAGCAATTTGTTATCATCCTTATTAAACAAACTCAGAGCGGAGCTGTACGTTTAAGTGTTACAAGAACTTTAACTGGTTGTTGTCCTGCCACTTTGGTCGACACGTAAAGAGGTGCGATTCACGATCATTCTAACTCGATCGGATCAACGCATTAACCATTGAAGTAGTTATAGCCTGTGGTCTCTTCTAGACCTATAGTTTTGGACCATCGCTATTAAATCTTTGGTAGATCCATCCTCATAGATTCACGCGTTAACCCGAAAATTTTCATTGTGTAATTGCTATTGGTTCACACTAAAACGGGAAAGAGACCAGCTAAAAGATGTTGAAATAAAATACGCTATGTTTTTCTTTAGGCGTACTTCAAAGCTACATGATCCACAATGGTCACGAAGAAGACTTGAGTAGTGCTTATTTTATATTTTCTTTGGGTTTGATATAATATAATCTTTTTTTATTGTGCTTTCTATGAACGAAATATCGGAGATGCACCTCCTCCACGTCCTCATCACTATCAATTTTGTGTGCTTAACCCAACATTTAACGGTCAAAATTAGACAACCCAAGCCGGTAATTTTGCATCCAATTTTTCCAGCACCAAATAACTCTATGTAAAAGTGCATTTGACTATATTTCCAAAAAGTTGACACGTGTTCATCTTCCCTTCCTATACACCCACCCTATCTCCCTTCCCGTTTCCACACTCAGCGTCACATTTTCTAAATCCAACCTCCTCTCCCGCGATGTTCTCACTCAATCGAAGCAGCTCTCTGGTAAACCCCCTCACTTTTGTCATAATTACACCGCCAAGGCTAAATAAAACAGTCCATCTAACCTGTAACTAAAAAGTCTTAAACAATCTCCATTCCACACCGGTTTTTCATCGTCGTTTCACACAACGCTCGCTTCTCCCCGCCTTCTACGCTTTAATTTTTTTTTTCTCTTTACCCCTCGAGAGATATAATAATTCAAGTCTGGGACGATCGGGTGTCTTTATAAAGGGGTCGTGGTGCCTACTGCCTTTGTGTGTTATTGTTGAGAGCGATAGGTTGTCTCGCGCGCAGAGGAGAGCGGTAGAGGCGGTGGTGAGCTTACCGGTGGTGGTGCGGTTGTGCGCTTCGAGAGGGTTCGTGATGGAGAAGAAGACCAACGAGGAGGTGGAGGAGTTGATGGATCCCAAGAGCACCGTTGGCGGCGGCGTGGAGGACGCGTACGGCGAGGATCGCGCCACGGAGGAGCAGCTCATGACGCCGTGGACCACCTCAGTTGCTAGGTTGGATCCTGTCGCTTCCTTCTATTTGCTTCGCTTGATCTGGATATTTTTTAAATGTTTTCAACTTTTAAGATTATTCTTTGCTTGATTCGCGAAATGCAATTGTTTGCGACATCGGTGAGTCGTTTTGTTCCGATCGATATGGTTTGGTAGATCCGAGGTTACTTTTATTTTTCAATTCTCACATTTTCCCAATATATCCGATTTGTTGAATTAATACCAAATTTTGCGTTTTTTCATACACTTTACTGACGACGTTCGCTAGGTGCTTGGTAGTTCTCCAAAACGAGAACTAGCTTTGCTTTGGATCTTAGCTAAATTTGATATGCATATATTTTAAGATTTTCTTTTTATTGTTTATTATATATTCTGTTGCCAAATATAGCAGCTAAACATCATCTACTAGATTAATTTAGAATATGAAGTTGTAATGGAGTCAATACTAGATGCCTTGAGAATTACAGAAATTTTTTGGGAATTTTCCAATCAAATAACCGAGTGATGCTATCTAATGTTAGTTCTCTACTTGTTCATTAGCGGTTACACTTTACTAAGGGATCCACATCACAACAAAGGTCTTGCATTCACCGAGCATGAGAGAGATGCCCACTATTTGCGAGGTCTCTTGCCTCCAGTAGTCGTGAGTCAGGAGCTTCAGGTGCGTATCGTTAAACTTGGGAGCAATTTTTATCATCTTTCTATGGTCTACAATTACAATAATTGTTTTTGTTATTCAGGAAAAGAAGATTATGCACAATCTTCGCCAATATAAGGTCCCGTTGCAGCGGTATACAGCAATGATGGACCTTCAGGTAATTGCCGAAATCTTCCTCTTACACTTTCCCAATGTGTTTTCATTAAATTTAAGATTTATAGGTAATTTGAAATTGTGACCATTAATTGTTTAATCTCAAAATTTATTCTTTCTTCAGGAGAGAAATGAAAGGCTTTTCTACAAACTTCTGATTGACAATGTGGAGGAGTTACTCCCAGTTGTTTACACACCGACGGTTGGTGAGGCTTGCCAGAAATATGGAAGCATCTTCAGGCGCCCACAGGGTCTATATATCAGTTTAAAAGAGAAGTTTGTCTTCAATTTGTTGCATTGCTCTTGAATTATTGTTGCCGTTTTCTTGTCAAGTACACTGATTTGCAGGCTATTATTTTAGGGGAAAGATTCTTGAAGTTCTGAAGAACTGGCCTGAGAAGAGCATTCAAGTTATCGTGGTAACAGATGGTGAGCGCATTTTGGGGCTTGGAGATCTTGGTTGCCAGGTAAAACGTCTGCAATGGTTCTCCATTTGGTTTGAGATCTTTACTGATCTAGATTTACAATTGTTTTTATTTTGCAGGGGATGGGAATTCCTGTAGGCAAACTTTCTCTGTATACTGCCCTTGGAGGACTACGACCATCTGCTGTAAGCTATTCATTTCTTACTGATTTTATTATAACAATATTTGTTTCATTACATTATTCCCTTTTTGTTAATTGCTAATTGCTATGGCTTCTGAATAGTACAGTAAGAACTTGAAGTTATAATATGATGTCATTGTTGTTATTTATTTTGCAGTGCTTACCTATCACAATTGATGTGGGGACAAATAATGAGAAGCTTCTAAATGATGAGTTCTATATTGGGCTAAAACAAAAGCGTGCTACTGGCCAGGTATACACAATCAGTCCAACTGTTGAACAAGCTCGTATCATTTCAATTGCTAAATTGTGGATTTACATGTGATTTAGGAGTACGCTGACCTACTGCATGAATTCATGTGTGCTGTTAAGCAAAACTATGGAGAGAAAGTCCTCGTTCAGGTAAGTCACAATAAGACAATGCCATACTTGTTAGAATTAGATGAGTTCTACGTAACTTTACTAGAAACTCAGTATATTGTTTATTCTCACAGTTTGAAGACTTTGCTAATCATAATGCATTTGACTTGCTTGCAAAATATAGCAAGACACATCTTGTCTTTAATGATGACATCCAGGTAACACCATATCCTTTTATTTTTGTAAACTCACATAAAGTTGGTCCCATTAGTATCTGTTGAGTTCATTGTTTACTCAGAATAAGGTTAAGTTTACTGCTATTTCTTTAAGAAACAAAATTCTTGAGCTGCAGGGAACGGCATCTGTAGTCCTTGCAGGTCTTGTTGCAGCATTGAAATTGGTCGGGGGAACCTTAGCAGAGCACACTTACTTATTCCTTGGTGCTGGTGAGGTTAGTTTGTTTTTCCTTTTATTTGGCTTGTTTATAGTGTTTCCGTATACTACCTTATCATTGCCAGTCCAAATAGTTGGACTAGGTTGTGGAGATAGATAACTCTTACTCCTAGTATAAAAGGGGTGGAGTTTACATAACCAAAAGACAGTATTAATCTAAGACAAAATGCCAAACAGAATGTTACTTCATATAAAGTAATGATCAGGATAACTCTATTTATTCTTCTGGCAAATGAACCATTCTCTAGTTCATAGTATATTTACTAGCTACCTCTGTTGCATTTCATTTGTTGTTTCTACAGGCTGGAACTGGTATTGCAGAACTCATTGCTCTTGAGATCTCAAGACAGGTACTGACTACTGAACCATTATCCTACAAGCTTTTGATTACTCTACATCTGCTTGTGCTCAAAAACAAGAAAAAGGAAAGACTCATCTAGGCAGATGTATTTGATTTTATTTTTTTTGACCAATTTATAGTACTGATAAAATTTGTGCTATTTTTAATGAATTTACTTACTCTTTTGGTTGCTTTCCAGACAAATGCTCCAATTGAAGAGAGTCGTAAGAAGATTTGGCTTGTGGACTCTAAGGTGGAGAATCAAGCAATGAAGACATTGAACATGCTACTTATATATTATGTTCATTGTCCAACTAACCTTAATTTTTTTCTTCTAATATAGGGACTGATAGTCAGCTCCCGGAAGGAGTCCCTTCAACACTTCAAGAAACCTTGGGCACATGAGCACGGACCTTTGAAAAACCTCTTAGATGCTGTCCAGGTATGACGTTCCTCAAACATGAGTCTCGTAGCACTCTTATTCCTCTATATTAATTATGTTGTATGAAGATCTTCAAAATAACAAGTCATCCCTGCAAATCTGGGCACGCGGTTATTTGAATCCCTCAACACCTCATAACAAGGCAGCATCCCTACTGTCTTATCTAGTTAGAGGGACACCATTCATTGCTATTAGAACGTAAATTGATTTTCTTTTACGATGAGAGTTGCATATGATTGGGTATGTAGTTGTACTACAAATGTTCAATATCTTTGTGAGACAACTTTTAGAGACTGTTGGTTTCCAATAAAACAGCCTCCTGATGCATGTGATTTACTGTTTAGCTACTACTGGTCAATCATCTCTCTATTTCATTTAAAAATCAGTAACAGTGCTTTAAGAATCTTGAATTTGAGTTCTCATAGGCCATCAAGCCAACTGTACTGATTGGAACTTCTGGAGTTGGAAAAACTTTCACACGAGATGTAGTTGAAGCCATGGCTTCCTTTAATGAGGTATTTTTTGTGTCATGCTTATCCCATTCATTCCATTTGATTACATATTCAATTAATAACAGCACCAAAATGTTCTTATAATGCAGAAACCTATCATTCTCGCCTTGTCAAATCCAACTTCACAGTCTGAATGTACTGCTGAGGAAGCATATAATTGGAGTAAGGTAACTTTTATATTTAAGTTGGTCCTCTCCCTATGAAGAAGACGTGATTTCTGCTTAATCCTTCCTTGGATGTCTGATGCCATTGTGAAAGAGTTAGCTATATTGTATTAATGTTAAAATATATCTAGCTATGTCACCAGTAATAGTGAGAAAAAAAGGAAGACGTGATGGTATTCAGGCTTAAGGTGCAACTTGGATCAGAAAACAGCTTTCTTGACTAAACTTTATTTTTTCACAGGGTCGTGCAATATTTGCTAGTGGAAGTCCATTTGATCCTATTGAATATGATGGAAAGATTTTTGTGCCAGGCCAGGTTTGAAGTCTGCCACTTGCCACGGAGGTTGCTGAATTGGAGATATGCCTTATCTCATTTGCATGTTATTCTTTCAGGCAAATAATGCATACATATTCCCGGGTTTCGGTCTTGGTCTGGTCATTTCTGGAGCCATCCGTGTACATGATGAATTGCTTCTAGCTGCCTGTAAGTAGATTTCAGAAGTAACTCTACCTCCTCGATGTGCTCCCAAGTCCTTTAACTTTGTTTATTTAGTTGACTTCAAATATGCAAAAAAGAATTAGCCAACAAGTGTTCTGAGAGGATGGTGAGACTATCAACCAGGTCCACTCACTGTTATTCTAGTCGAGGATATTGCAATTATGTAGCTCCTACATTTAGCTTTTACTGGAAGCTGCTAGTAGTAGTTTGAAATCGATGAATGATGTTTTAATTTCTTTCCTTCATTACAAGTTGGTGACCTCTGTTCTGGAGAAGCATTTGAATTTTATATTAACAAGGAATTTCCTTGTACAATGACAAAAGGACTATGATTTATTAACTCATATATAGGTATGAGCAACCAATCAAGTTGTTTGTTAATCAATCCTTCATCTTCTTGGAACAGCGGAAGCATTAGCGCAACAGGTAACAGAGGAGAATTTTGATAAAGGGCTGATCTACCCTCCCTTCACAAATATCAGAAAAATATCTGCTCAAATTGCTGCCAATGTGGCTGCTAAAGCTTACGAACTCGGTATGTTCCCTTATGCTGATTGTTTTGCTAAGAAATTCTTACTATTCCCTTGAACTTATAGCTCCTCTCTCTTTTTATAGGCTTAGCTAGTCGCCTCCCTCGCCCGCGAGACCTGGTGAAATATGCAGAGAGTTGCATGTACACTCCCCTCTACCGTAGCTACCGATAAACTCACGGAGGCTAGCAACGCTCATATTTTTGCATCTTCAACATCTAGGTGCTGTTGTTCCAAAATTGATTCCATTATACCTGTTGCAAAGTCATGTAGACTTCTATGTCGGCATGGTTCACGATCTTGTACTGCTGGGACACATGAAAGTATCTTTCTCCCTTGATTTCCCTTCTTATTTAAGTGCTATAAATAAGGAATTCTGTTATCTTTGCCTGTTGAAGCAGTGTGGAAGATTCAGTTCTTGATTTATTATCCAACTGCAGAAGTAGATAAGTTTCAATGGTCGCTATGTATTTTGTAATCAGGGGCCCGTCCAGACCAACATTACAAGAGAAATCCTATAACAATCTCATCTAAACTTTTAGTCAGAAATGTGACAGAAATGCTTCACATACCCCATAACTGAAAACTGGCGTCTTTGGCTACAGGGGCATGAAAACATAAAATTTATCTCATATTTATCACCTATATTTGTATCATGGTCTTTTCCCTTGCCACATCAATGACATCAGTAGCAATGTTCAGAAATGAGAAGATCTCTCAGTAAATTGCTTGCATACAATGCTAACTCCCTGGGAAGTCACAACTACTGGTTTTTTGCTTAGTAAAGCATGATCAAACTATTTGGTGTCATGCATTTCCCTTTCTGCAGCATATCCTAATCCAATTCCTACGATTCAAGCACCCAAGGAGGAGTCAACCAGAAAGGTACCCAAATCTACAAGCTAACCAAGTATTTTGACGAAACAATTAGTACGAAGATTTCTCGTCACACGACCAATTTTTATACCTCAGAATGAGGGTTAAAGGGTGGTCCGCTCACCCACTAACGCGTGAGAAATTGGTGGTGGCCAAGCAATTGATCATTCTTTAATTCGCTAACTCTTATGTGTGTTATCCTCAAATTTCGATCATTTCTAGCTAATGCATCACCCTGAGATGGCTTTCATGGGATCCAAGTAATAAGTTGAACAACCATTATGGTCCCTTATTAATTAAAATGCATTTTTTTTAATAATCTTTCTTTTGTTTGCCAAAATGGTATATGTACTTAGAAATTATTGGGCAGTCATTTCGATGCATAATTAAAGATTAATAAAGTTAGAAAGGTTGGTGCTCACTCCCCTTTGGGACCCTTTGTTTGGAACGTTTGGTTGCAAAGCCTCTTAGCTCCCTTTCCAAACGCTAATGGAGGAAATGCATGGCTCCCAACAGCTACCAGTCAATCCATTTGCACTTCCAATTTTTGCACCAATAGATGTTACATATCACCACAAGTTCTCAAGTCTAACCTATCTCACGTGCAGTTCACATGATCGATGCATGCGAATATATACATCCTCCTCGTTTCACTTCTTTCCCTCCAATAAAACAAGCTCGTGCCATCTCTATGCCTTGTGAGAGCAGTACCTTGAGATTATTACGAAGAGAAGGACTTGAACTAGAGATTGGAGATTGGAGATTGGAGTATCAACTCTCTTCATGGCTTCTAAGGTCAGTTGTATCACTGCAACGAGATTTCGATATCTTGCAGGGTAGCTTCACGGGCTACATTTGGTGAATACGTTAGTATATATGAGATGGTGTTAAAGTTTGATTCACTGGTGTTTCTTGTGCCATGTTTTCTGATAGTAGATAGCATGATCTGATTTACCTTAACTAGGTGTTTGTTGGCATGTTTAAGCCTACGCAATGCATCAAACTAGACATTTACTTGTATCCTTACTTTTGTTTTAGAGATCAATTTGTTCTATATAATATGTGGTAGGCTGGTAGCAATTACAATTTATGTAAATTGGAACAAGTACTTCTATGGTTTATAAGAACTTTAGTGCCAATAGTTAGTATTCAACTGCCTCATTCTTAGTGCGGTATTAGGTACAATATATATATATAAGAGAGAGCTCAAAATCCTGATCATATAATTCGATATCGTACTTGGATATATAACCTGGATAAACAACTGCTTTCTATTGAAATCCAGGTAGAGATGGATCTATGCTTCACTCATCCAAACCTCATAATTGTGTTGCTAAGATGACCAACACGGTGTCACAGTTTATTAAATGCAATGCACATTAAAAAGAAAAGAAGCAAAGGTTGACCTTTATTTTCTCTTTCAAACGTGAAAGTTTGAAACGTACAATAAAGGACTGCCACGTAATGTGGTTGTTGAAAATCCAGCAGCTGGGGTTATAGAGGATCTGCTGCCCTGCATGCATGGACTCTGGCGACTTTGTCTAGTCGTCAATAGATACTAAATTATTTTCGTCTCTTCCTTTCAACTGCTTTAAGTTATTTACCTATTCTGAAGTCTCAACAAACGTTCAACTTTTGACTTACAGAAACTTTGATTGGTAGTAGATAATAATTAGATTCTGATATTAATTGGCTGGCCATTTGAAAATTACCCGTGCTAATCGGAAATTGTTGCAGCTACTCATTAAGCTAAGTTCATATTAAAATCATTATTATTATTTTCCGTCTGAGATATTACCCATATATGGGTAAAATTTGTAATTGACTGCTAAGTGAGGGCTATAAAACTTTTGACTGCTTTATTACCACCCACTAACACTCAAGTTTTCTTTCAACAAAACAACATCTTTCCTATTGAAGGGCACAAACCATTTCAGATTTGAGTTCACCAACCAGCCCAATCCTATCACATTTAATAGCACCAACTTAAGAGTGGCTCAACATTTGGTCCAACCTAACCAAGCAGTCTCTCCACTTGCAAAGCAAGAAATGAGTAAATAGCATTCATCTAGCAATCAACATCAGTTACTTCCTTCACAGTGATTGGTGAAAGTTGACAAGCTGGTGTGATCGTATTCCACCATATATATGTAGTTGAGAATTAATGCTACGTTTATGTTCACGAACTGTGTAAATATAATATACTTGCAGGGATGAAGGGTGATCATACCTCAGCCTGGTTTTAGAGAAGATATTATTACAGGTTAAGCTGTACCCACTTGGACGTAGCTACATGAGCTCTTTACCTTTGCAATTCAATCTAAAAGTCGTAAACCTTTTCTTAATCCAGCTTTTGTTCATATTCCTTGCTATCAGGTCCTTAACAGGAGTTATAACCAATGTCATGATTCATACAGGCTAGGAATGGGTTAAGTCACATGATAATCTACCCAGTAAATTGTATTTCTATATTTTATGTCCAGCTATGAAAACAAGAAATATGTAGCTACAACTAATTAAGCTCAGCTCTATTTTGTTCTCAACATGAATTCTTTCATAAATACTGTTTACAATTCTTCCTCGTGGACTTTATTACACTTTAGTCTCCTATAACCTTTCTTGGTATTGAGTAACTAAAGCAACATTTGCTACTGCTTAAATTAGTTGTGCAGGATCCATTTTTTAACCTGCGGATTCTTATCGAGTTGATCCCCAAGAATCAATCATGATTGAATATAAGCTATTAATACGGTAGTTAATTTGGTGTGGAAAATATAAATCTCCCATGTAAGTTTTCTCGCATATTAATTTTGTGTCTGCCGTAATTAACATAGTTGCAGTGGAACAATGTATACAAAATGTTACTACTTTATATATAAGCAAAGATATATGCCATGCTAGTATCGTCAGTTTAATCTTGATCAAAGTTCTTATGAATTCTCGGAACGCAGGTCACATGGAATGATCATACTGGGATATAGTCTATTAGATAGAGATACAGATTAGTTAATACTTGAAACTATTAAGGTATGCCACATACTTAATCATAGTGATCTTATTAGATATGATCACATGACATTAAGATAAAACCAGTGCTTCCATATATGTAGACAGTTGTTTAGAGTAATACTGCCTTCAAGAAGGTGCAATAATGATGTATATAATTTTCATCGTCATCCTTTTATTTTTATAAATGAAAAAAAAAACCCTGCAGATCGAAAACTCTTGCAAGGTTAATTAAAATAACAAAGTAGAAAATAAGAAGAGAAAGATCCCTATTCTTCTGTTCATAATTACCGCAAAAATCCACATGCGATGATGAGCAGCCGAAAACCATACAACATAATTATCATATGTTTGGAGTACTCTTCCTGATAGATCAAAGCCTAACAAGGATCGATACATAGATTTGTACATCATAGCATATGTTCTTAATACAACACAGCATACATATATGTATGTATATATAATTTTTCTTAAAATTACTTGCCTGCGTGGTTTATGAACTGCCCATGAACGTCTTCATCCAAACTCATCGGTGCCGAGATGGCAGCTTCCCACAAGCCGCCATATCCGAATCCCGTATCTATCACTGCAGTCTGATCGTTGTTATAATTCTTATTATCATCAGCAATATTCTGCTGCTGCTGCTGCTGATGTTGTTGTAGGAAAATATCATCATTGATCAAAGATTCAAAAAAGGACGAGAAGCCATCGTCGCCGACGACCCCGCAACCCTCCATGTTCGGCCACCCGTTCTCTTGGTCGAGATTTATCCCATCAAAGTAGCTGCTATGACCCATTTCCTGGAGAAGAGGAGGGGCGGAGCTAGTGTTTGGTTTAGGTTTAGGGTTAGGGTTAGGATTAGGGTTAGGGTTAGGGTTAGGGTTAGGGTTTGGAAGTGGTGCAGGTGTTGCGTTGATCAAGGGCTTGTGAGTTCGCGGATCTATCCCTTGGCTGATGAGCTTCTTGCTGAGGTGCGTATTCCAATAGTTCTTGATTTCGTTATCCGTGCGCCCCGGGATCCTTCCGGCTATCAGAGACCACCTGTATGTTATAGTTCATCAAAAGATCGATGAACACGAGCTTCATTATGCACGTCGATCTGCTAATAGAAAAAATAATAACCATCTTATTTGTTTCTTTTGTTGTTGTCTTTTTTACCTGTTTCCAAGAAGGCGGTGGAGGCGGAGGATGAGGTCTTCTTCGTCGGGGGCGATTGGGCCGTGCTTTATCGAAGGACGAAGGTAATTCATCCACCGCAGCCGGCAGCTCTTGCCGCACCGGAGAAGTCCGGCTCGCTTCGGCAGCGTCCGCCACTTCCCTTCGCCTTCTTGACGTACAAAATTCGCTAAAATTTCGTCCTCGTCCGCCGTCCACGGCCCCCGCTTTACTCCCACTTTGCTGCAGCACGGCGTCGCCCCGACGCCGCCTCGCCGACGAGATCTCGACGATGAAGGCGTAGCCGACTCCGGAGTTCTCATCTCCTCTCTCTCTCTCTCTCTCTCTCTCTCTCTCTCTGTCTCTCTCTCGCTCTAGATCTCTTCTTCTTTGTTTTCCTTGTGAGGAAGGATGATTTTGGAGCTGACCATGGTGGGCGCCACGGACAAGCAGCGAGGGTACCAAGTAACGACAGCTGTCATGCATAAGAATCTCTATGCGAGTTTCAGATCTGGCCATCCATTTTATCATCGTGAACGACGTGTGTGTTAGGAATTTATTAAGGATTCCTTCCCATGATAACTGATAAGGTCGCTATTAATTTATTTATTATAAGGTTGCTATTTTGATGGTAGGATGGAGTGGAAACCGTAATGGAGTGATTAAAAGGAAGATGATTATATTGGGAAATCAACAAGACTTTTTTATTTAAGTTTCTTTTGTTCTAATAGAGATAAAATATTAGCGCGAAGTTGATATTTGTTATATATATATATATATATATATTCCATTTTATGTATACCAATAATAAACACCCTCTCTCAACGCCCGCCACATATTCATTTTTGTACATGTATATGCAACTAATCTACCGCTTGATCATTTGTTGGGTTTATTCCAAGTAATATCTTTAAAAAGAAAAAGAATAGATGAATTTTTCTAAACGAATCTAAGATTACACTGGCCTAAGACTCTCTCATTTAGACGAATTATTCAGCATGTTTGAGCTATATGACTATTAAATAATACGTTTTGATGTATCATATGTTACATTCTTTAGTTTTTGTCTCAATGTATTTCTATGTTCATGTTTGAGAAATTGTAATATGAAGTACCTAACATAATATATATATATATAAGCAGGAATATGAAACATTGACTGTTAGGTTTCCAGCCATTTGGACCCTTCTAGTTGTAGGCCCAAGTAGTTAATTGGGCTTGTGCTTGCCCTCTTTCACTTCTTTTAGTTTCTCTTCAAAACACTTGAAAAGGGAGTAAGATGTTCCCCATTTTATAAGTAGGAATGAGAAAGTAAGGATTAGTTGAGGCTCATCCAGTCAAATATCTTTATAATTGGCGCTCTTATTTATTCTCTAAATTTTAGAGATATATTGAGTTATAGATATTGTAGTCGGTTATCAAAATTATTTCAGCACATTTTGTCAGAATTTTTTTATCATTCATAAGCCTAAAAGCTAGATATGTACTCGATAAAAGATCAACTCTCTCTGGATATAAAGACTCTTAGATTTTACAAAACTTTTTAGTTAACATAGTAAGCTGCTCAGTTCATATTCAAACCATATATATCGTCAAATAATTGATTAAAACTAAATATCGCTGAGATTTGCTCCTAGCCGTTGCACTATTGAGTCATTAACCTCACTGTCAAACCGTTGAGGCGAGTCATTCAGTAAAATATTAAATACTTAATCATTACTGGAGTGCTATTTTACAAAAATCCCTTGCACAATCCTATTTGTACCAAAAAAATAAAAAGACAATGCCCTATTGGTGAAGAGAGCTTTTACTTTGCTTGAATAGTAGAAATATTGCCTTCTTTTTATACCTGACAAGAGACCCACATCCACATGCCCCAGTCGATTCGATTAGATTCTCCTTTATGGTATTCAATCTTTATTTAGTCAGCAATAGGTAGCTAAGGTGACTCTGAGGTTGTGAATGAAACAGGGTATATTCCCTGCACAATCCACATCACCTATATTATTTAATCTTTAAAGCGATTTTTTTATATTAAAAAATAGTCTTTTATTTTAGATATTAATGCATGCAATCACCACCTTTTTTTATATTAGAATACGTATACAAATCCAAATAAAAATACTACGTAATTTTGCAAAAGGACGGCGAAGCAGAAGTCCCAAAGGGAGATGCATGAACTCAAAAGCGGCGTGTGGATAAGAAGATAAAGTAGTTAAAGAGATATATTCTCCACCAGAGATAATAAAGAAAAAGACATGCAAGTGATTAAGGTTGATGGCTGTAGCTTTCACTGCTAATTACTTTTCCTGTAAGCAACTAATTTCCTATCATTCTCCTTGCTTTGTTCTTACATACTTTTGTTTTGTTTTGGTCATGGGTGCTGTAATTGCTGCTACATGGGTTGTGAGATGATACTACTTTTTCCTCACGTTTTGCAAGTGTTGGTATTATTTATTGTTTTCCATTCCGTTGGTGATAGACTTGTCTACCACACTGGTACGTATAACGTAGCTGCATTAGAGAGACCTCTACTGAAACCCAGATGTTTAAGAGGGAGGCTGGAATCCTAGTGTAGATTAAGACCTCCCTGCATGGGGATGAAACTTCTATTGCGCTCCTTCCACAGCAACCACCATAGGAGGCCAAACAAATAGTCAGTGGTTTAACAGTTGACTCTCCGCATGAAATCCTTACACTACGAGGGACGGTAAACATTAATAAACGGGGATAAAAATGAAAGAATAATTAATGGAAAAGAAGAGAATCCAAAGGCTTAATGAAATCACCCCCCCATGAAAAGGAGATTGAGTGATTCTGATTCCTCTCTATGTAGAGGACAAGGGAAATGACCCAACAGCCCTATTCGGTGCATGATGTTTCTCATATAAGCCCTATGGAGGACAACCAGCAAGAACCTCCTTAATTGGGATAAATGTATAAAGAAGGACTTATTCCAACCACCTAAGTAAATATCATGGTGCTAGAAATCTAGCGAAGATGTTACTAGACCCAAGGCTGATGGTGGTCTTGCCATTCGTGATATTAAAACTGTCAAGCTCTCCTTAATTGCTAATAAGACTCTTTTATGTTTTGAATCAAACCCCCGATCTGTGAACCACACTAGTCTTGGCTAAGTATGGCATGCCACACCCGTGGAAGCCTACTTGACCTAAGAGGTGTGCCTGGAGCTGGCGTTTGCTCTGAACTCGTTATATGCCATTAAGGAGGGGCTCCGAAAAATTATTGGTAATGACAGAAACACTAAACTTTAGTATGATCCTTGGTTGTCTACTATGCTCTTGGATAGATGACAGACCCGTATTTGTCAATCCTTCCTTTTGGGATCATACCTCGTTATTTTCTGATCTGATCCATCAAAATACCTCGAATGAAGATAAAATTAGGCTTCTGTTCGGACCTTCTCTGACTGACCAGATCCTGGGTTTAATGCTCCGTCTGAACAATACCGAGGATTGGTGGATTTGATAGCCCCACCCTTCGGGTATTACCACTTCCAAATCCACTTACTATTTTCTGAGAGCTTTTAAACTCGAGTGTGCCTCCTTATTGGAAAAGATGGCGGATTATTTGGTCACTTCCTTGCCCCCCTAAAATCAAAGTCTTCATATGGAAGCACATTTGGGGTCGATTGCCCACTAGTGACCACCTTAGTTCGCTCAATATTTTCCCGCAGAGTGTTTGCCCGATCTGCGGGTTAATAAATGAGTCCATAAATCATTTATTTTACAAATGCCCAATTGCCTCTAATATCTAGGATCTACCCAGACCATATTCCACAATTGTAATTTTCGGCCAAATTGGGTAATGGGGGCTGGCTGCTTGACGGTGATTCTTTGCCTAATGAAAAAAGGTTCTATGTTTTGGCATTAATCAGCAATGCCCACCGGTAAATTTGGAAGAATCAAAATGATAAAGTCTTTAATGGAGCTCCTGAAACATCTCTTCAGGTATGGAACTGTGCCTTACTAGTAACTTAGGAATACTTTGATGTATTGTTCATCGGTTCCAATAAACCCAAACCGATTGTCAAGTGGATACCCCCTCCAGTCAGATGGATTAAGGTAAACACTGACGGGTCTTTTAAAGACAAGTCGAAAATGGGTAGAGTCGGGTTTGTAGTCCGGTGGCCTAACGGATCACCTCTCATTGCAGGGTCCAGATGTAGGCGGTTTCAATCACCACTTGAAGCCGAAGCTTGGGCAGTTAGAGAAGCACTTATCTATATGAAAACTCAGGATCCTTACCAATCCGGATAGAAATGGATTCTCAATTACTTGCAGACATTTTGAAACGTGTTAAGAACTCGCGATGAGCAATCCAATCTATAATCGGTTATGTATTCTTTTTGCTTAAGCATTTTTCTTAATATAAAATCTCTCATGTGTTCCGTGAGGCCAACATAATGCCGATTGGCTAGCAAACCGGCAAACACGAGAGGTCTCTCGGGTTTTGGGTGTTCTTAGGAAGGATTCTTCTCAGCTCCTCTTTTGCAGATTTTGGTCGCTGATAGTAGCGACTCTATTTATAGTTTTGGCTAATTATTTACATATTTTCTTTTACCAAAAAAAAATTGAAGAAATCTAGTAATGACATTGAAGAGTTTATATTTAATAATAAATCAGAATTGCTGATTTAAAAAAAAAAAAAAAAAAGGATAGAGAACCCGACCAGCTCCTGCTTAGTTCAAGGTGGAGGATGAATCATCTCGTCTTTAAAGTAGTCAATGCTTCTATGTGACTATGTGCCATAGTGGTGTACTATTTCGTTGAGTGGAAATGTCTCCAGACCCCCATAGTGGGTGTACTTCATAAATACTACACATTGACAAAAACTAAATAAAATGCTATTTCTTTTTCTGTGCTAAAATAGTATTGGATCTACTTGGAATTTATTAGCTTGATCCATTTTTTCCCTTTTGCCCCTTTTATTACTCAAGCATTTTATTATTAAGGCTGTTACATAGATAGCTTCGCTTATAATTAAATGAAAGAAAAGAAAAAAAGTACATACCATAGTGCAGCCTCCTTCAATTCTGTCTTTTTTAATATATAAATATATAAATATACGGATAGAATACGGACAGAGACGCCTATGCACGTGCAGAATTCGAAAGTGCCACGTGGCTAGACTTTTTTGGTTTTGCGAATCACGAGGGCGGCTTTTCCCAATGAAGATATTTGTGGCCCAACCAGTGAGAGAGGTCAAGTCCCCCCCTCCCCTCCCCGCCCCCCCCTCCAAAGACTTGGTTTTTAAGACGCACCACCCAAATCTCTTATCTTCTCAAATTATATGCCTCTTGGTAAAGAAAAAAAGATAGCGAAGTCCAATGCAAAGATAATCTATTTTTCTCCATCCACTTGTTTTTAATAGTCCCACATAATAGAAGGAAAGGACGAGGCGGAGAAAGAATCCCAAGCTAATCTACTACTAAAAGAGACCTCCTAACCTCTGATCCACTATATTTTTTAATAGGATAAAAATCTAATTTATCCTCCTCCTTTTTTAAGTGCTCTGTCCAACCAAGCAAGGAGTGTTGCTCAAAGAATAAAAAAGAGAGCAGTTCAGATGGAATTGCACATGCTCTGTTATTCCCTTTCTGCCCTTCCTCCAATTAAACTAATCACCATATGCTCGACTAACCGCTTCAAGTAGATTCCTCGAGACGGGTAGGGGCAATATTGACCTTTTAAGAGTCCCAAAGTCACCGACGGCTCCTATTCACCAGTGGGTCGCTTTCGTGGCCGTAACGTGGCCTCGGCCTACGACCGTACACGTATAACCCATTACGCTTCGCCAGGCAATCGGAACCGTCCACTTGTATCCGAGACCTCGATGGCAATCAGGTCATTTCGTTCTGCGGCTGCATGCAAAAAAGCTTACAGCGAGGTTTCCCACGTGGATCGCAGATGACTCCACGAAACAGTAACGGGAGCCCGTGCATGCATCATGTGAGATGGCATTTCCGTAGTTCCGTATAAATCTCAGCCTTAAATTGTTATCTTTTCCTTGTAGGAAGTATGTGTTACGCGGTAAGCTGGCACCGGTATTAAGACGGAAACTTCCTTTAAATAACCCAGAAAGCCACTCGAAGTATCCGACTCGGCGAGGTTATTCTCGTCATCAAGCTCCACCACTAGCTATCCTTTCCTAAAAAATGACTTACCAGGACATAATAGCCTCTTGATTCTTTTCCAAATGACAATGATGTCCCAACCTAACTCTACGACTTGCAGGTTAAGATGGGCGGCCGTGATGCATATGCGCAAGAATATTCCTGGCCGTCTCATATGGGGTGTATCGTAATTTAGCTGCAACACCATGCCGCAATGTGTAAGGTCCTGGCTTTTTAATACTAATACCACAAAAGCAACACCATTTACTTACCTCGGAGTAGTTCTTCCTTCGTCTCTCCTCTGCTGAGTCGGGCGAAGGCGATGACGAGGCGGTGCTCTCACTGCAGCAACAACGGGCATAACTCCCGCACGTGTCCGACGCGCGCGGGGGGCGTGAGGCTGTTCGGTGTGCGGCTCACGGAGGGGATGGGCCCCATGAAGAAGAGCGCGAGCATGGGTTGCCTCTCCTCCGCAGTTGCCGGCGCCGATCCGCTGCGCGACGCCGGCTACGCCTCCGACGACCCCGCCCACGCCTCCTGCTCCTCTAATTGCCGCAATGAGCGCAAAAAAGGTACTTCCCAAATCGAAATCGCAAAAAAAAAAAAAAAAAAAAAAAAATTCTTCTTTTTTTTTTTAATTCCTTTTATTTTATACACGACTTTCAAAGATTAAAAAAGATACTATGTGGACAATTTTTTCCAACCTTGTTTCTCCTTCTCACGTTTTTCTTTTCTTTCTTGTTTCCGTGGGAAATTTTGGGCCGTCGAATGTGGCCCAACACTTTGTTATAAACATATGTTAGAAAGCGATGGGAGACGACGATCCACGTGATATCGTCTGTCCAATTTGATCGGTCTTTATTGGTTTCTTTACTTTGATCTAGTTACCATTTGGGATTCGTATATTAGCACTGATACAAGATTTGGTGTGGTATATGTTTAAGTTCTTTAATATATAGATCACTTCATTGCTAATAAGACAAGACAATTTCATGAGAAAAAATTAATTATTTTGGGTTGTTGTCTTCTTTTTTTGAAACTATTTGCTTGAGATGTTAGGTGCACATACAACTAGAGTTTGAAGACTTTAGGCACCGTGAGGTTGATGTGTGATTAGGATAGGAGTTTGTGTAGTGATTGAAATCCTTAATGGGTTTTGGTATTGCTGACCCATTTGATCACTCATTGTGTATTGGATGTAATCGGGTTTACAACAAAAATCTGGTAAAGATGTTGTTTTCGGAGGTTCGGAGTCGAAGATCTAATTGGTTTGTGCTAGATAGTTATACGCGTGCTACAAGTTTGTTTCTATCAAAAAATAAGCAACAAAATTGCTCTCTTCTCATCAATGTAGAGTGTGACGTAGGATATTCTACAGCATTCCCTTGTTTCATCTGTATTCGAGAAATGTGCTTCCATGATCACTTTTGATGAGTATATTTCTATCATTTCTGGATGCCACTGATTGCCAGGAAATTCATAAATTACAAGGTATCTGACAATTGATGCCATCATTCTCTTCTTGCCATGAAGCAGAATTTTTGTTGCATGTTGTGGAAATAAGCAACAGAACTTCGTAATATCTCCAAAATTCCTGAAAACAGAATTCTGGAAAATCTTGGGAATTTTATATTAAAGCCTTAGCATGGAGGCTGCTTCCATTTGCAGCTGGCATTGGATCACGATCCATGTCACCATTAAATTGGTGCTATTAATCATAGATTGCATAAGAAGAATAGTTTCACTTGTCATGTGGAGTACCCATTTTCTATGTTGGACCGATAGACCTGTATAATTTTTGAGGATCCTAACTATGTCGTTCATGTTGAATTAATTTGTGTCTTTGCTTGGTAGATTTTTCCAATTCCTCATTAATTTTCTTGCATGCGTTTTCTTTTGCTTTCTCACAAATTGTTGACTTGTTATTTGAATGGGCTTCTTTGGAAGGTGTATCACTCTAATGTTGTGTTCATATTAAACTTGTTAGGCTGTTGTTCTATGATCTACTGATTTTTGCCTATCTTTTCATGATACCTTATCTTCTATTCTCATAAATTAATCTACAACCATATATTCATCTAAATAAATTTGTTATTATTCCTAGAGTTGTCGTCTTCTAATTTTGTATGCTTTCTCACGACTGAGATCATGAATGATGCTTAGTATGCAGTAACTAGTTGTTGTCAATTCACTTCCGACTTTCATCGCAAAAATTCTGCTCTGATGTTCGATTTCTCTGCACTTTCATTATTACGATCTATTCAAGCAGTTAAAATATGTTCCAATTCTAGCTCCCCGATGATGTCTATAGTCTCTTGAACCTTCTGAAAGTCGCTTTGAAAGATCACATGTTCTTTCAGCTTCTGAGCCCTACTATCCTCAGCTATTTTGTTTCCTGTATTGCATTAAGTTCTGTATGCTGTTGAACATGTTGGAATGATGATATGTTTCTCATCCATAATAAGATAGAAAAAGAACCACCAACCTCCCATGTATAATGATGTGAATTATGTTCAAGTTCTGATCTTGCATTGTGCTGCAGGTGTTCCTTGGACTGAAGAGGAGCATCGGATGTTTTTACTGGGCCTGCAGAAGCTGGGAAAAGGTGACTGGCGTGGCATCGCTCGAAACTTTGTTGTGTCCAGGACTCCAACTCAGGTGGCTAGCCATGCCCAAAAGTATTTCATTCGACAAACAAATGCAACAAGACGGAAGAGGCGGTCAAGCTTGTTCGACATTGTGCCTGAAATGGTCTGCCTTCTTATCAAGACAGCCTTTAACAGATATATTGGTCCAGTTTATTCTTAATGCCTCCTTATTTTTGATACTTCTCTCCTGCACTTTACAGCCAATGGATCATCTCCCAGTTCTTGAAGAGCAGTTCATGCTTCATTCTCCTCCTGATGAAGATGAGAACTTGAATCAAGTTCCATCTTTACATCTCATTCAGCAACAAGGATCTGAACTTAGTGGAATCTCCCAGAATAACCCTGCTTCAGATCTCAAAGAGAGCATTCCATACAGCACTGGCCCGATACCACTTATACCAACATTCTACCCTGCCATAGTACCTGTGCCATTACCTTTCTGGCCTCAAGGTTTCACCACTTCTGCAAGAGAAGAGGTGGGAGAGACCCATGAGGTCCTAAAGCCAACACCTCTTATTCCAAAGGAGCCTGTTAATGCGGATGAGGTAGTGGATATGTCCAAGCTTAACATTGGAGAAGGTACACCGGGATGCATGGAGCCGTCTGCTCTTTCCGTCAAACTTCTTGGAGCCACTGCTACGAGGCAGTCAGCGTTTCACGTAAACCCCACAATGACCAGGCCAGATCTGAACAAGAGCAACAGCAATGCAATCCATGCAGTTTGAACAAGCTTTCTCGGAACTTATCTGATCTTTCTCTGATGTCAAGTCGAAAGTTAGTCTTCACATACATTTCAAATTATGTCAATCTTGTAACAAAGTTGTAGAAGCGTCATGCTGTAGCTAGTTTTATGTTCCTTGTTTATAGTTTGAACAGAAGCTTTTATCAAGTAATAATGTATTTCCCCAGTAGTATCTAGATTGCGCAAAGCTAGCTGCTTGTTTGGTTGTAACTTGAAGGGATTTATAGTTACCACAGCCCACATATTTGAAGGTAAGAATGTTCTTCATAAAGGTAATTAATTGGTAAGATGGTGCTTTCTATTTAACATAAATATGTGATATATATATTCATGACAGAATTAGACGAAGCTTTTGTATGTGAGCCAAAAATTGAGTGCTTCTCGGGTCCGGATCATATATCACATCTGATTAGCTTTGCCTTCGAGTTTTGATACATAAAATTAGATAATTCATATATGAAGCATCGGACGAGAGACCAACCCGATAACCCGATAGTTATGAGAACCGACAGCTTTAGAACTTTGAGCCTATAAAAGGGAAGGACAGAATCCCTGGTACATTTCATCGAACACCTTTCTTGCTGTTATTCTCTCTTTTTTCTTCTTAATGATTTCTTGCTTGCAATTCTTGACGGCCATCGTCTTTTCGCTTTCCCTCCATTACCTTTCCCCTCACGCATCGTCTCTTATACTTCGAAATGGTACGTTTTTTTTTCTAACAATTGACTTCTCTTTCAAGAATGATTAGCTTTTCATTTGCGATTTCTTTACTACTCGAAGAGAATTATGGACGGTATATATAAATATATATATATAATTGTGTTGACTATCCAAGGCGTTTTCAACATAAATTAGGAGCAATTAGGGGGTACTGGTTCACTAGCAAATATTATGTCGACAAGCCTTCGTTTTATAAGCTTTGTAGTTTGTATGATGTATTATTAGCTTGCAAAGTCACCAACTGGGGATGGATATATCCTTGTCAGCACAAAGTGGCCATCTTCTGTAACGATGATTAGCAAGAGCAAGGTTGACTTATTGATGCTGAACCAATGTATCAACCAATGCTCATGTGCTTGATTGGAATGTATTCTGTGATAGTTGACAGTAGGTGGTGATAGGAATGAGGGAATGTTTCAGAAACTGTGCTTGTTTGCTGCTACTGTAGTCCTGAAAGGGGACCGTTCTAAGAACAGCAGTTTAGCAGAGAGATGTTGGTCTTGCCACCTGTCACTAGAAAGTGATGAGATACTATCTTGTGGTTGTAGTTCAGTATTTGTCTCATTTTCATGATCACCAAGATAAGAATTTTCACCTTTTCTTTTTTCCCTCATTGTGCAACCAAGTTGGTGTAAGAATCAGGTTAAGATTCTCTTATCTATACATTGGACAATGATATCGTGCAAGAATCGTGATCGTTGGACCAATTAATGTGCGCTGAATCTTGCAGCTTCCACTCCTTTTATCAAAGGTGTGGATGGGAAAGATACCAAGAATAGAAAACAATGGGAGATAAATACTGGACATGTTTGCCCATCTTACTCATATATGGCCAGTGGAATAAAGGAAGCTACTGACATGTCTCTTCTCATTATCCTTCTATCTTTTTTTTTTTTTTTCTTTTCACTCATTTCGCTTCAATCTTGATGGAAAGGCATGAAAAGGACCATTTATTTGTTGCTCTTTCTTCCTTACTGATGATTACAGCCAATAAATTGTAATGAGAAAGGTTATCTGCATGCAGAACAAAAAATAGTATTTACTTGAATATTACCCTGTGAGTCTTTTTGAGGCATAAAAGACCAGATCAAGGTAGCACATTGTTGTTGATGCTGTATTAGAAGGGCAGTAGAGCAATGTTGGAAATTAATCCAGAGGTGTTTTCTTTTCTTCACCCTGTTCATTCATGAAAATGGTCTTCATTTGTATTGGGCATTAGAAAAAGGTTATCATATTTCTGACCTGAGAAGTAATTATTCGACCATAGGAAAAAGATTTCTCTTTGTAGTTGCAGAATTCATCACATATATAGGCTGAATCATCTTGTTTCTCTTCTCTTAATGCACACTTTACATACTTTGCGTTAAACTGATATGCATGTGCAGGGCAAGTATAGTTCTTGGGATTTTAAAAAAAGAGACCATGACGCAAAAGTGAATATGAATGGAGATGCAAGCGTACAAGTTGATAAAAGAAGGGGAAGAATATGTGAACATGCAGACATATGCAAGGTGGTAAGATGTAGTACTGTTTATATGTATCTTACCCCTTTCTATATGTTTTTTTTTGACCTGGAAGCTAGCAATCTACAGCCTTGTAGGATCACAGTTCAATTTCTCTTTCTGGATAGCATTTTTTGGTGCATTCGAATATGCTAGAATGCTGTTTTACTCTTTCATAAGGACATCAAGAAGGTCGTATGTTTGGTTTTGGCTACAATTGATTCTATGCTGCAGTTATACAACCGGTGATCCAATGGGTAAACAATTAATCCTATGGATTTACATACTCCCGCAGTCTTATTCAATTGATGCTATTGATACCCGAACACACAGATAATTCGGTGTTTATTCCTGCAGCTGTTTTATCTCTGTTGGTTAGATGCGTTGGAACTACTTTTCTAGCAACTGCAGTATGTCTGATGCCAAAGTTAATCTTTTTATTATTATTATTTTCACTTTTGAGACAATTGTGGGTTCACCTAGGGAATATTTTATTATGAGCATATGACATAAAGATGATAACAGTAAATAAGGTAACAAAGTGTGGAGTTGAGGAAAAAGCAAATTGAAGAAAGACTAGTCTGCTTGCTTTCGGCTTCAACCAACTTAAATTTAAGTATATTTGACAATAAATCTTTGATAATCTATTGTTTGGTGACTGGAACCAGCAGTGAGTAGATTCAAAGTGCAAGAATTATTCTTTTCTTTCTAATTGCTAAGAAGAATGTCAATGGTTGATTTCATTTTAAAGGACATTGATATTCATTCTAACATTCTCATATTACTTTAGTAGCAATTATTTTCTTTATCTTTTTAGATTACTAGCAAAGTATCTTCAAAGAAAGATCACTCGTGAAACTAACTACTGATATGGCTGTCAAAATAAATGAGTTGTTGTAGCTGGGTTTGAATATAAATGAGTTAAGTTGGAGCCAAATTTTAGGCTCAAAATAAATTAATTAGTGTCGAGCCTGAGCACAAGTCGGATTGCTCAGGATAAGCAAGATAAGCTCAAAATTAGTCTCGACTTATTTAAGGCTTGAATTAAGCTCGGCTTAAACTGATCCCAGTTTGTTTAAATAGACTCGGTTTGAGCTTGGCTCGAATGTAAATGAATCTGAGCTTGAACTAAATTTTAACCTCGAAATTTATTTCAAGTCGAACCTAAGTAGAGGCCCGGCTCATGCTCGGCTCATTTACGACGCAACCTACTTGTCTAATCTGTTGAAATATATGGTTATCTTGTTAAAAGAACTCATGAGATCACCCAACCATAGTACTAAACTCAGACAGCTGATAGCAATAAGGCATCTATCTCGTTTCTAGAAGGGAGAGAAAGAAACATTGGCCCACTTAATGGATTTTAATGAGTGCCTAATAAAGTGTCAGTCCTCTATATATAGAACCCTTCATAGTTCTTAGGTCTCACCACAACACTCTATCACCCTACTTTATACAAGTGTATCCAACTATGGAGTATTCGAGCTTACTACGCCAGGCTAATAATATGAAGAAGAGCCTCCTTGATCAGGTTTCATTTCGTCTTCTCATTTTGCCATTCCAATTTGATACCAATAAGAATCCATTATGATCTCATAATGGATTCAGCTCACTGCCATATTTCTAAGTATAGGTAGAGTTTCTTAGCCTCCTTTCCAGCTTATCTTTTTTTATCAGAAATATATAAAAACAGATCAGCTGATTCCCCACATAAACTTAGCTTATCAAAATGGATTCGTCATTCATACATGAAATTGTAGAGAACTATAGAACTTACATGCAGTTGCATATATGGACCATGGCTCAATTGTTAGAATTATTCATTACTGGGTGCAAATTTGACTATTGTACTCAAGGTATTGATTCCACTTGCAACATGAGGTCAAAAGGCCAGGTTGTTACACTTCGCTTTTTACATGTCCTCAGTGATATATATTTTTCCTTCATGTTGATTTTTTCGAGTAGGGAATTGTTACATAGTTGCAAGGTAGATAATAGATAGTAGCATTTAGATCTTCTAAACTATTAAAAATTTGATGGTACCTTATGCTGTTGAAGGAAAAGGTAAAAAGATATAAATACCTCTTTACATTAATAATTCTCTTTCTTTTTCTCTTAAAGAAATAAGAGCATAAATATCACTAATTCACTCACGCATGAGTCAAGGCCAGTCAAGTGACTTATGGGTAGAAAACATAATAGGGGAACTAATAAAAAGAGAATTTGAGAGGTTCTTGATAATTTAGCGAGTCTGTGTACCAAAAAAAAGTATACGAGGTGTATGTGAACAATAGTTTAAAGTCTAAATATAATTATTCCTTATTTTTATGCACCTAATTAAAGTAATAAAATAAACGGTGGATAACTTTTGGTAACGGGGATTAAATTAACAGAATAAAATGGAGATAAAGCAACACAAACAGTGTTCAGAATGTTCTATTTCCATCACTTGCTTGTGTTCCCTCCTTTCTCCAATTATTTGGAATTATGCAAGAAAAAGTTGTAGTTTGGTACAAGATTCACCACTTTTTAGTTGTATGTGGTATCACCACAATCACAAGATCATCAAGAGCAAACTAAAATGTAGTACATATTGAAAGGTCTAATCCAGATATACACATATATAGGTTGCAATAACGAGTAAATATATGATTTTTGTGGTTTTCTCAGGGATATCTTGATGACCAATTTAACCAGATAGAAGAATTGCAAGATGAAGTTAGCCCCAACTTTGTGGAAGAAGTTGTGGCCTTGTTCTTCAAGGACTCATCCAGATTATTAGCCAACATAGAACGAGTGCTGTGAGTAGCAACTTTTGTTTGAAATGATTAAATATAAAGGTTTAGATTGGTATATTTTGCTCATTGCATTAAGATTATTTCCATCCAGCGAGAAGTATCCCCGGGATTTTTCTAGGCTGGATTCCTTGATGTACCAATTGATAGGCAGTGTCTCCAGGTATGGACAACGCATATGCTTCGAGAATGTCTCAATTAATTGATGAGTTTTTACTTCATACTTTCCAAAATATGCTCTTCAGTCTATTTTCTTTTCTTCTTTTGCAAAGGTGGAAAAGGTTCTGTTTTCTCAAAATACAAGTATGTTTTGAGAATATTCTCTATGAATGAATCTGAGGTGTCTTTTATGGATATACTTAAAGAATATGAGTACTTTCGCAAATTCATCAAATAAAAAATAAAAAACCTCACTTGATGTTGTTGTTGCAGTATTGGCGCTTTAAGGATGAAGAATGAATGCACTTCGTTTAGAGATCACTGCAGTGACGGAAATCTTGAAGGGTGTGTCTCATTTTCCCCATTCTCTATCAGGAGTCATCTCCTTTTATCTTTAATATATCTTTTCTATTAGATGACTTAGTCCATGCCCTAAATTTAATGGTTCTCGGTAATACTTAATCTGCTATCAACCTGTTCATATCTCTCTATATGCATTCAGGTGCAAGAGATCATTTCAAAAGGTCAAGAGGGAATACACTACCTTGAAACAGAAGTTGGAGAAATATTTCCAGGTTCTCTCCCGTAGTCTCATTCCACTCTTCAAAATTTTCTATCACCACTTTAATAATTATGATTCACTACAGATCTTTTGTTCTTGCTTGTCCATAACTTAGAGCTTTTCCTCTTTGGTGTTTTTAGTGGTTACGGCAAGCTGGTCCTGTAGAACAAGCAACAAACTCAAGGAAGTAAAACGAGCCAATATGATGCATATATGTTTGTATACTCGTGATTATTGAGAGACTGGATACTTATGGGGTGTAATAATGAGATTTGAGAAATGTTGTAAATAAACTTAGAAGCTTTGGGGTGTTAAAAGTAAGGAAATATATTATTTAGAATTTGTGCCCTTCTAGTTTGTCGTTGTTTTTTATTGGTATGCGCAAATAGCCAATATTTATGGATTGCATTACTGCATACCCTTGCATTTGCCAGCGATAATCATGAATAACATTCCATTATATGCTATGTGTATATACATTATATATATATATATATATATATATATATATATATATATATTGGGAACAAATCTTTAATAATGTAATAAAGATGTGCCTGCACTGTACATGAAATTCATCGGTTCAAATTCACGTTAGCATCACTAATATAAGAAGATAAAAAAATGTGACATGGGAGAACCGTCGGATTTTTTTACGGGCCAGTAACAAAGTCATCAAAAGTAGAAAGAATGGATCAACCTTCACAAATATGAACACTTTTTTTAATAGAAATAAGTAATTTAATTAAGGGCACTAGAATGAATACTTCACCAAGTAAAAGAATACAAAACGTAATGTAGGGAAAGAGAAACTAATTATACATATCTAGGCACTAGCCCACAGAGAATAGCCGAGTTCCTAAATACTGGTGTAACAAAACAATACATCGCATATGCACCCATAAAGAATAGAAGAGCTTGTGAATACATCACATGGCACAAGAGCTTGTGATGTGCACTAATACGTAGCATAATACACAATAAAAGAAAATTCAGTCTCATCACCATTACAACAGAATAATTATACAACCTTTTACATTAACCACCATAATACATGGCACTGCACTCCAACACCTAAGAAGAGTCTTAACTGACTAGCGAAGAATTTCCTTCAGCACCGAGCGTGAACATGAAATTGATAATTCTTCCTGTTTCATTATATGCAGTAGACACAGTGCCCGTCCTGCAACCTTCCAAGCAAAGCCACATTTACCCACAGCCCCACTATTCTTTGCATTGTTATAAGCAATTTGATAAATTGCAACTGCTTCGTTGAAGATATCATTGCGTGGCCTTGTGCTCTCTTCAAACTCTGCAGCTCCATATAGAAGCTGAAGTTTCGTAAAACCAATTAAATGCAAGTTTAGACTCTTTCAGAGACACCTCTATATATAAAAAGAAGAAAAAAAACTTTGCTATTCTCACCTCTTTATATTTTTGGAAAACTTCTTGCACCATCAATTCTTTAGATTCCTTAGATTCATGATCCATAGAACAGAGCCGTGCCATCTCTTCTAAGTAATCTCGGTAGCGCGTCATCCACAGCTGCAAGCAAGACTGAGGAGCTTCCTCACTAAAGCATGGAAGTTGGCAAATCTCTGAAACACCAAAATAGAAAAAGGGAATGTAAAACAAGAAAAGGATAATGCAGCAAACCACTAAATAAAAGCTAAAACAGCCATTAAGGCAAGTCCTTTCTCCTAAATTATTTCCTCATAACATAAAACATAATTTACAACATCAATATGGTAACAAGAGTTTCTGTTTCTCCACATAAACCATTGCCAGAATCAGCTCAAGACTTTCAATTAGGCAGATACTGTAAAAATTTGTTCCAAACTATTGCACAAAAAGTTGGATTATTCAACTGGAATGAAACGGTAGAAGATAATAAGAACACATCCACCCTTTGCATTATAACTCAGAATTGATGCTAGTCTTGTACAATATTATAAACATGAATTGTACTTGCAACCACATAATCTCCTACTGTTTTGAGATTTTGCTATATCCATGTTTCGTACACTACTGATGGTTGGCTTACATACAGTGTAAGCAATATGCAACTACAACACTGCAATTTTTTTTATACATCACTGAATTTATTCTTACAAGTATGTTGCAACAAAATGTGGTATTTTGTGAAAAAACATTACAATGATCAGAACTATGACCATTTCTATGTATCCATAATGATAGGACCTAAAATACTATGAACTTAGTGCACAAATAAATCAAATCAATTTACGCTTGTCATGTCCCAATCAGATCTACACAAAAGAAATAACTAAAGATTGGATGCAAAAACTGAAATAGAAAAATGTGTTATCTGCTACCACCGTCCAAAGGTGACAAGCAAAGAATAATTGACAGAATGATAAGCCAACTGTGGCTTGACTATTAGTGGCAATCACAGAAAGCTCACTAAGTACTACTTTTCATGAGTAAACTGGATGTAGTCACATCAGCAAAGTCACAGATAAACCCACAGCATGGGTATCGAGCTGCATTTATATATGCATTATATAATGTTCCACTTTGTTCACCAAATTGCATGGTCATCCTACTATTAATCAACTTATGGTAAAAAATGGTGGCCGAACACTTACTACATGCAAATTATCACAACTCACTACAATAAAAAAAGCTTACCACTTGATAGAAAATGCTCTGTTCGTGATGACTTCACCTTATCATGTATCACCCCCAAAATTGATGTTGAATTATAAGAATCATCGTCTGACCTTCCCATGAAATGAGGATACTTTTTAACCTTCAACTCAGGAGGCACCTCAACCTAACTCAGAAAACAGAAAATCAGTAGAATAACAGTTTTAAATAATACAAAAACAAGGCATACATAAATTTTGTAAAGTAGACATGGTCATTGACTCATTGCCACTAGTGTTCTCGGAATCACATATTGAAGGCCTGTAATGCAAAAAAAGAGGTGCAATCTTGACATCATCTCTATCGGGGCAACTGCAGTACAAGCTGATAAAAAGATGTTGGACCAAACTTACACATGAGTAATTTATAATGATCCACAAGCACCATTGTATGCTAACAATTGGTGTCTGTCCAACATAAATTAATAAATATCAATCCATTCTGTTTTTCTTTTCTTCATCTCAGTTTCTTTTCTTTTTCGTTTTTCCTCTTAGCTAGCTATTAGTAGATGATAAGACATCCTGAATTCCAAGAATCAATGAGAAGCAAATTTGTAGACTACATGGAAAAACCAAATCTTAAATTGTCAGTTATACATATAAATGGATTCCTTTAAAGTGATATTAGGATACAAATATACATTTTTACGTAATTTATTATCCTACTTTTCTTATGATTTTTCATATCTTGGTATCCGTATCATATCCTATATCCACATCCATGGTTCATAGATTTTACAATCTCAAAATAGTTAACAGCGTAAAGAATTATTTAACTTCAGATTAATTCAAGGTATATAGGTGAAAAATTTTGGTATCAAAACAGAACTATGGAGATAGTTTAATTTTTAGCATCCAGAGATTAATGGGACAACAAACACAAGGAAATATCAGTGATGGAATATGTGAGTATTAAGCTTTAATGATGAAATAAACCTTTATTCCACTTTTTGGGGCATCCACAGCATCGTAATATATATCGACCAATTGAAGCATCGCTCTCCTTAGGAATTGTTTTTCTTCAGTACAAACATTTGGAGTCAAAAGCCGATCCATATAGGCTAGCCAACAATCTGCTGCCGCACTTATTGTGTAACTGGATTGCACATCACAACTTCCAAATATAAGGAACATGAAACCGCACTAAGACATACCGAGATTAGATAGTTGCAACACTATCAGTTCTGGGAGATAGCAAGTTCCATTAAAGGTTCTACTGGAACATCTACCAGTTTCAAAACAATTGTAGAATAAAGCATCAATGACGGTCCCATTCAGCTTAAGTAATAGAGTAGTAAAGCCTCAACGAGAAGAAAACCCATTTATAGATCAATATAAGACACAGCAGCACAAGAGAAAAATGGCAAGATAATTGCAAGCAATTAAAGCAGATTACGAAAACACATACTTTGTAAATGGTTCTTGTAAACTTTAGGTGGATTATTCATAAGTTCAACAATTAGTTGAATATATGAGAATACAAAAGACTGTCAGAGCTAGAGTACTAGAGTAGTCAACATCTAAAGATTCATATTCTAATGTTAGATCACTTCAATATTCTTCCAAGTCTACAAGCTGCTTGAGTACTAGAATATTAAATGTCTAAATACTCATACTATACAGTAATATTTTCTTCAAAATCACCTCCAAGGAAAAAGAACAATAATTCAAGTTCTCCTTTTACCCTTTCCTGTAGTTCATTTCTTTGCAAGAGAACAAGAAGCACCTAATCGCTTATACCAACTATCTGGGGTCAGCTATATAAGATTACAACAGTATAGTTTCTATCTCATTACCCTATATTAGCATAACAAATAATCTAAACTGACAAAATACACTATAGTTCATGACAATTGGGAAAAAAATGTGATATGACTTTGATTCAACTTTAGAAACTTCCTCCTACCTCGAGGAACAAGTATTTATGAAGGTGAGGCATTTATCATGTTCCAACATCATGACACCAAAGGATTGTCGCAGACTATATTATATTTCCAAACCTTTATATGATTTCTTTAAGACTTCATCAATAAAGATAAAAAAGGGCAGAAAAATTGCTTTGAGGAATAAATTCTTCCAAAAGTTAAATAACCTAAGGGCAATATAATTCTTCAGAATCATGCTAAAAACAAGGTTCCAAGAGTTGGGATTAGGATCAGCTACCAAAAAAATACAATACATATCAGCCATTTCGATATCAAACTACTTTTTAACTGCATAAAATTCTAGAAATTATTTAAAAATGCAAGAAAACTTCTATAATTCAGAAAAAGGATGGAAAAAAGAAAATAAAAATTACTCATTATGAAGAATAAAAATAAAACAGTACTCCTTTAAAACCAAGGTTCCAACTATCAGTTTTGAGATTGGGATCACATGCTTGAAAACACGAGACATATCGATCATATTGGTTGTATCGACCTTCTGTTTCGAACGACGTGGATCGAGGATTAGTTGAATTGACCATAACGGCCAATTGGTTTCAACGATACAAATCGGGATCAACCAATACTTCAATCTGTTAGGTTTTTATTTGTTGACAATTGTGTACAAAATATTCTAAGTGTATTTTTTACATGTATATGAGCTTTACACAAGTCTAGAATATCTCTGGTTTGAAGAATTGCAAGGTTATTGGAGAAAAGCTGTTGAGTTCACACCGCGTTCACAAACGCGTTCGAACGCGGTGCGTTCACAAACGAGTTCGAATGCGAAATTTACGTTCACACAGACAGAGAGTCACGTTCACAAACGTGTTCAAACACGGGCACTGCGTTCACACAGACCGAGAGCTGCGTTCACAAACGCGTTCGAACGCAACCTGAAGAATTCAAGCTGTCGCGTTCGAACGCAACCTGAAGAATTCAAGCTGTCGCGTTCGAACGCACTCGAGCCCGTTCGAACACACCAACAAAGTTTAATATTGGACTTTCGTGAGTCATGAATATCATGAGTACGGATAAAACTCAGATTTGGCTCTATCTTGAAGATCATGAGTACGGATAAGACTCGGATTTGACTCTATCTTGAAGATCATATATAAGAATTATGAAACCCTATCTCTAGGGTGGTTGAAGAAGGATTATTGAAGGAGACTTCTTGAGACTACATCGGTTCTTCAACGAAGAAGGTTCTACTCATCTACAAGAATTTAATCTTTCGTCTTAAGGGCGATCTAGACGAAAGATCAATCTTGAGGGCTACTGAGATTGGACTTCAATCACAAGAAGCAGTGAATCATGGGTTCTAGCGATCAAGACTGAAAGGAACAAAGTCGTTTGGATCGACGGGTTGTTTTGTGAGTCAGTCTTGTAACTGTTACTATCATAGTGATTGGTTTGGATCCGTGGTTTTTTTTCCATTTTGGGTTTTTCCACGTTAAAATCTTGGCATTCATCTCTACTTTTGTTCTTAATATTTTTTCGGACTTTTACCTAAGCGAACAAGCGATATAATTGCCTAGTGTTTAGATACATACGTGTGTCTACGGGTATTTTCACAATCCATGCTTGAAACCATAATGAAGTCTGAGCTAAATCTAGTAAATTTATATATTCGTAATTTATAGCTACAAAAGTGAGATAAAAATATCTCTCTTCATTGTTGTTCTGCAGCAATAAGAAAGAAAGAGAGAGAAAAGAGGAGTATAAAAAAATAAAAAGAAAAATAAAAGAAAAAACACTCACTCGAGTATACCAGAGTGCAAAGTCGTCGAATGAGCTTAACAAAGAGTAAGTGGGAAACGAATGCGTGGGGAAGCGAGAGAGAGAGAGAGAGAGAAAGAGAGAGAGAGAGAGAGAGAGAGTAAAAGTAGAAAACTTGAAAAGAAGGTAGATGGGAACAATTACCTATGTCCCTCAATTAGATCCATTTTGGATCCGACCCGAATCTTTAAACAACCCGTTTTGGTTGGTCCCAATATGACCAAAATTGGCTCGAAACCAAGGTGGGACGAGATCAACAATGGTCGATCCCGTTCCACCGTTCCCTATCTATATTCAACTCGAAATTGGCCAAAACAGCCATATCTGGCTAAAACATAACCTGATGTGAAACATCACAAATGTGAACTACGATGAATGCAATTCAAGATTCAGTAAAGGCTACAATTTGTTAGGAACACCTTGGTTTGAATCGATTGACTAAAAATTGCTGAAAGAGCATCCTTTCCAAATCTGTACTTGACAATTGACTAGGCCTTGCATGTTGCATTTTCTTTGGTGGAATTGCCCGAACCCATGGTTCACTTGCTTTAAAATGCTCCAATAACTGAAAATCATCCAAGAAAATTCTCATTGTAAAAGTGATGTAATGAGCAAAAAAGCGCATTACTTAGTTACATTCAATTGACATCACATATCTGAAATAGCAATACACCTCAGGTAATCAAATAGATGATATCTTCACTAAGAAGTTTGATTGCACCATAAAATTAAGTAAATAACCTAGACAAGATATGGTGCTAAAGACTCCAGAATACCTGAATAGTCAGTATATATTTAGAGACTAACAAAGTAATAAGGCTCAAAAGTATCATCACCAGTAAGAAGGCTCAGAAGTATCATCGCCCATGACAAGTAATGAAATCCCAAAGACCTGCAAATAGAAAGGTGACCTTCTATAGCTATTTCAAAAACAAAAAACATTGAACAACACAATTGACTCTCAAGCGTGCTTATTTATGTAGGTTTCTTTCATAGCCTATTTAAATAAATAGCTCGATAAAACAAGCAATGGTACATAGTTCTCTTTTTGAGCCCATGCAAATAAAAATTGCTGACCAGGAAAATTGGGACAAAATATAACACTTGAATGTGAAGATATATAGAGTTGAAATAGAAATTTTATTTAGAACTTGAGAAAAATTTCTATCACTTCCTGGCCATTGAATGCACATTGGAATAGTGAAAAGCTAACCTATGATGGAGAGAGAAAAAATACTCAATTTATTCCACCTTGTGATGAGTTTGTGCAAATACAGAGGTGCATGCCAAAAAGTGTCAACTTTTGCTAAATTTTAACAGTACATATATATATATATATATATGATCTGCAATAAGGTCAGACAAGAGCTCCACGTTTGTGCAAACACAGAGGTGCATGCCAAAAAGGTGTTAGACTTTTACTAAACTTTAATAGTACATATATATATAAAATAATCTGCAAGAAGGTCAGAGAAGAGCTCCATGGGCTATTACATCATTACATGTGCTTTTCATGATTCAGGGGCTATTTAGACAATCAAGTTCCACAGATGTTGACTGGCTGGTACTGGCAATCTAGGTAAAAGAGACAAATCAAAGGGAAAAAAGGGAATCTCGCCAATCAGCTTTTATTTCTACGATTCAAAGAAAATACTACTTCAACTGAGTTGTGGGCTAAAATTCCATTGGAAAAAATGCCAGAGAGGTGATTATTGCATTCCCCTCAATTCACCTCATTCTATACATGTGTAGGCAGCCAACCTCAATCTTCCTCTTCTGAGAAGCACAAACACAGATAAAGATTCATAAACATGAAAGAAAATTTTCTAAGAACATGATGTTTTGGCAACTAATGAATTGAACAATATATCTCAAAAAACAGAAACCAACCTGTGGATTTCTCGATACCCAATAGATGTCACCATCAAAATCACTGTTTGCCATCTCGTCAGCCAAAGACCTTGGCCCATTAACTGGGAAAAAGATAGCATATTTAGCATTTCCTACAATCTTCTCCAAGCCCTTGATGTAGGTTGCAGTTAAGATGTGTATGTCACCGAAGTGTAAACCTGGATGCTTGTAAACAAGAACATTCCCAGAAACATGCCCATTTTCACTGCGTACATGAAAGGAACATAAATGCCAGGTATGCAAAAAAACTTACTAATGAATACATAATCAACAGTCTCCAATATAAAATGGAGCACAATAAAGAACAAAGATATCAATTTGATGGCAAAAAATCAAGAGAAACAACACCAACATTTTCACAATATTATAAATAAAGCCCTATAGATACAGCATCCTATTTGCCAAAAGATACCAAGCAACACCCTGAGTTAATTTTAATTTAACAAGCACATGACTGAGTGAATTAAAAAGTAGAATATTTCACTCATTTCAAATGATATTTTTATATTTCATAATTACCCTAATCTCACTCCTCTAATATGACCTTTGAAAATAAAATCAGTAGTTCTTAGATCTTAGATTGGTTGATCTTGTGGAATTCAATATTTGGATGCAATTTTAATAATTTAATGATTTGATTTGCTCCTATTTTGTTCGAGATCAATGTTTTGGTCTATCTCTAAGCTGTTTTGGCTGCTTGATTCAGTTCTATAATTAAGTTAATCTAATGGTCAGGTTAAATTATATCTATCTATCAAACAATAGAGAGTGGCATAATATTTCTTAGCAAATAAAGGGTTCTTCTATTTGAAAAGAGAGCTTATTTGTAATATAGTCAAAACGTGGGGTGTCAGTTGCAATTGTCTCAAAAAAAATTAAATATGCTGAAGCTTTTACTATTAGAGATTTGCACGAAATAAAATAAAATACAATTGTCTATACATACAGTATAATGCAAACTTCATTAGGTTTCAATGTTCCAGTGGGATCTGTTGTTCCCATCAAATAGTAACACTCACTCACAGGGACCTTTCCTCCCATAAGTCCCTTCTTTTCCTCCTGCATCATCACGGACAATCGAGACTTCAAATATGGTTCATTAAGTGGTATTCCACAGAGAATCATTCTGGCCGCAAGAGAGTCATCCATATCAGCATAATTAAGTGCAACTGCCATGTTAAGCCAACAAAGTAGGTAAAGGATAATAAGCCAACACGAATACAAATAAACATATAAAATTCTGAGTGCACCAGATCTTTCTACAAGTAACATTGACATCATTTAGAGCAACAAAGAATATACTTCAATTTACTGTAACATGTATAGCACGAAAATAATTGTACCTAGAAAAGTTACCTCGAAGTGCAGCCCTTGTACTATATCTAGCACTCTCTGCATCATCTAATGCATTCCTCAAAAGTTCCAAAAAATACTCTTTTGGAACTCCTCCGTAGTGAAGTAGTGCAATTAAGTACCTCGATAAACATGTTCTCTTTGGTCGATTGCTGGGATAAGTATAGAAGCATCGAGCATCAAGTATCAACAGAAATTAAAAATAGAAGAAGAATAAAAGAAGAACAAGAAAGAAAATAAACCATACTATCCTTAGAGATCCGGGAGACATACCTTGTGTTAACTATTTCCAAAGAGTTGCAATACTGGATGTACGAAATGCTTGGGTCTGATTCCACTTTTATCATTGAAGGTCGTATACAAATAGTTCTTGGAGGAAGCTACAACAGAAAATAGGATATCTACTTAAAGAAAGAGCTTGAAATTAAAAATACAAAACAAAAAGGTTAATATTCTCTATACATGAATGCCAGAACACCATTTTCTGTGAGAACGTTATTTGACTTATTTCATTCACAAAAAAATGTAAAACATTTATAACAGTATGATAGAATGTAAAATTGTTTGATATTAAGCAGACTTATTGACAAATGACTGCAATAGTGATGTATCAGAGACATGCGAACAGAATCTTATACTTGTTTAAATACAAGGTCATGAGCTTAGATAATTTCACCTTGACTAATAAGCATTACAGGGTAAAAGTTCGTAGGCTGCATTTGTGTGCAACAAGCCAACTATTTAATCTTATGATCTTATCTCTATCTTCGTATTACTGTGCCATAGAAATTGACCTGGTCTACAAAGACTACATAAGTTACAACCAAATTCCTTAAATTGGAGAAAAAGAATACTTTTAAAACGATTGATTTTACAATCAGAAGATTCAGAACATACCCGTTTATCAATGAGAAGTGTTCCCTTGACAGCAGAACCATTGTAGAACAAACGGAACTGGATAAGAAGAGGCTATAGAAAATGCGAGAGAATTATTAGAAGCTCCATTAATCATGAGCAGTATTAGCTGAAAATTGAAGCCAAAGAACTTCAAGAAATTAGAAATTACATCTACTGTGCATACCGGTTCAGCAGCAAGATACCTATGGTTTTTTAAACTAGAAAATCTCTCTGAAGAATCACAGCCATCCAAAACATTCTGCAGAGAATAAAATGAATAAGCAAATGGATATCACAAAAGGATAGATAGACAAAGCAAGTGGAAATATACTATAATATGTAACATTAGAATGGCTTCTGTTACCACTTTCTAGACTTAAGAAAATGACAAACGAGAAACTAAGGCCCCCATTGGTTGAAGAATAAGATATATTTATCCATAAATAAGGAATCCCTTATTCATGACTTGTATCCAAACATCATCAAATCTAATATAACTAATAGTGTAATTAACATTCTCATGGTATTACTAATACTATGGATACCAAATCCCTTATCCTTGGTTTCTAGAGTTGGAATAAAAAGAGACTATCTATCCTAATATTGCAACCAAACACAAAAGGCATAGCTCTCCTCTAAACCATGAAAAAAAATGAATGTAATCTTATCTATATATTACCTTACTCTTCAACCAAACAAGACTAAAAAGCTCAGTCTAATGAAATCTGCAGATGGAGAATATTTTCTAATATTCTGAGGGGAAATTACATAAAGATTCAACTCTTTCAGATAAGGGTAAAAAGAATTACATGAGAAAATTATAATGTTGTGAAGATATCTAGAAGATGAATCAAGCGTCATATTATTTAAATCCATATATCTGTAACTTAGGTTATAGTTGATCTGCACAATCAATTCTAGTGCATATTATCCCCAAAGTTCCAAAGCAAATGAGAATAAATCCAAGCTAGCCTGACCAACAAACTACTATCGCAAGTTTGGTTCATTGTTCAAGCAATTTAGATCAACGATTTGAACAGCCATAAACCAACAGGGACAACCAGCCGCTTTGTCACACATAATATCAATGCATAAAGTGTGCCAACAATTTATGATTATTTTCCTTACTAGAAAAGTAACAAAGAATGTTTCAAACCAGGATTTCTTGGGGCATCAAGCAACTCCCTTTGACAATATTTCCAGGACATTTCATAGCCAAATCTTCAGAAATAAACCCAGTTCCATCTGTATGGATCCTTGGCTCGCAATCTTCATTATAAACAATGTTTCCATATTCATCCTAAATGAATCCAATTGACACTGAATATAAGATTCCACCAATAAGCTGAGCTACAAGAGATGCATCCAGGATAAGTATAGAACACCTACTTGAGGAACAGAAGAAGAAGCTGGCTTACCATGCAAGGTATGTCCTCAATTTTTTCAATATGAACAGATGATAGATCAATATCTAACTTGATAGTCTTGGACAATATTAAAGAGAACCTGCATTGTCCATTTGAAGAATTGGTAAACACAATCAAATCTCATATGGTTTTGTTAGGCTGCCCACAAAGCTACTTGCAGCTACAAACCACAAGCAAAAATTAGACCGAAGTAGACATTGAATTAGGAAGCTACAAAATCCTTCTCAACTGTTCTTTTTCCTGCATCTTGACACATGACAAGCATGTCTACATGTGAACTTGTACTCATCCTCCCAACCAAGTCCTTTTTTTATATAGAAGGCAACCAAACCAACTCATTTATTCCTGCAAAAATAAAACAGAACATCACCACCACCCCTTCCTCACTCCCAAATGGAATAGGAATCACTCCTGATCTTTCTGGACAATGCTGTTCACTGTGGTCTATACTTTGCTTAAAGTTGCAGCTCCAGGTAGCTTTGCATGACACAAAACAGAACCTACATGTATAAGCACATGTATGAAAAATCTAAGTACATAGACAAACAGAGTACAGTAAGAAGCAAAACCTGGCCATATATTTTGCCAAGCTAGAGACCGTATGTACATGCATAAAAACTGTACGTGCTTCATGTATCAATTTGTCAGAAAGAGTATATTTATTATCCATAGCCCATCCAGACTCGGTTCGAACGAAATAACACCTAACAGAAGAAGAAGTTATGCTTCTCTTCTTCTCTGCTTTGCCGCCATCCTTGAAAACTGGTAACGGAAAAGATTCGAGAAATAGAGTGTTAGTTACACCAGAGGCCAGATATGAAATCATAAAAGTACCAATCTTAATATATAATTTAAGTGGAAACGAAACAGAAAGTAATAGAAATGAACAACAAGAAAAATTAAGTGTTAATCACATTATGTATACTAAAACTACTACACAGTGAACCAAGCTAAGATAATGTGGTCTGCCATCCTTACAAAAAGATGGATATCACATGCCTTGTAAATGTTCATATAGAAAGCTTTTTTGTAAATATTTGACTACTTGTGCAGTTTCATAAAAACTTCTCAATAGTAAAAGTACATTCATTTCTAATTTCTAGTAGCATAACTAGAGTTGATAGATCTTATACAACTAAAACATTCTTGCCTCACTTTTCCAGCCTTAAAAAATTTTAAGAGTGGGTGAAATATGTACATTTTAAAAGACATGACAAAGGACAAAATGACCAACATATAACATCAGGAAATGTGCATTTAGTGAATGACACCAGGTACTATAGGAAACAGGGTATCATCTACTGAGCATGCTCAAAAGCAGCCATTGAATTTACAACACATAACAAATATAAATTGATGGAAAAAGAAAAACATACTTACAGGAACAATTAGAAAGAAGAATAAACAACATACCAAAGAAACGATAACAGTGCAAACCCACCATGATGCCCTCCTCTGCAACTTTGTGGTATACAAAACAATAAGTGCCAAAGCTGTAAGCAGATCTACTTTCTTCATTCATCTCAGCAAACTTTACAACCAATACATTGTCATCTCCAAGGACTCGCTGCAAGTGGGTTTTGGTGGTCTGAAGATAGGGTCCCTATATCCATTAACTCAACAAATTAGCATTTGCAAAACAAGAAAACAAGTAGGAGAAATATTTGAAAGGAAGAAAAAAAAAGATAACACCTAAACAGCACCACCACCTAAATGATTAGAGAACACAAAGGAACAGAACTTGAGTTAAGCTACAAATTTTAGCATAGTCGATGCAGAAAAGTGAGCTACATGATAGTACAAATATCAACAAGTCTGAGTAAATAAAGAATATGGTTTTTTTCTCAAAATGCAAGATAAAAAAGAATATTAGAAATTTAGAACCAAATCATGCAGAAGTTACTGCTATTAACACACAAACTGAAAGAAGGATAAAGTAAAACATCAACTAAGCTTTGATACTCACAATGTAACCAAAAATAACTCAAAAAGAATTATCCGATATAAACTTCTTCAAAGCCCGACACCAAATCATGAATATATGGTAGCATTAAAAGAAAACATGAACTCAGACTACAAACAGAATAACAAAAACAAAGAAACAGCTTTGTCATGCCAAATCATCGGAACTAATACAAACCTTAAATGTCACATTTCCTTCGATATCAACACAACAGTGATAGACATGTGTCTTTCTTGAGTCCCAGTCAAGATTCTGCAAGTGTGAAGAACAAAATTTTATTTCTTAAAGTCACTGTAGTAGACAATATGTTACTCTTATAAGGAGATTGGAGGATGGGTCAAAATATCAGATTGATGGAGAACAGCATCTAAATCAAATCTTAACTCCAAGATACAGCTGATTTTGACAGTTTATGGTTTGGAACATCCAAAGGGTCAAGTTTTCACCAATTCAGCAAGTAAACAAGACTGATTGCACCACTGGAAATTCATGTAAAAGCTAACTTCTAATACAAGCTGCAAAATAACATGCAGGGCAAATCTTCACCTGGTAACAAAATTATCATCCTTCTGTAATTTATCATCAACAATTCTTCTACCCACGCACACCTAATTTAGTGTAAAAGAATGTGATACCCCAAAAAAAGTTAAATACTTGAGCCAAAGATAGACTTAACATTATTCACTAGAAAGTAATAAGTTATTTTTTGTGCCAGCTCTATTTAACAGCACAACAAACATGCATTGCATATCAGAGCTACACTTCACAAAGTTTCATACCATTTATGACGATCTAAATGACTAACTCTATGTCAACAAGGTAAACTTAGCAGTGGATGAGTGTTTCTTATATGCTTTTATAACAACACTAATGTATCATTAAAGAACATCTAGCTACAAAGATCAACTTCATGTATAGCTTTCAAAGAAGAAAGATCATGATAGAAGAAAATTCCATGAAGCATAACCTTTCTCCTATCTGATTCTGAGATATACTTGCACCCAACCTCTCTCCAGACCACCGATTCAAACTGAATCATTGGCAAGCTCTCTAAACTCTTAATGAAGTCCACCGGTATTGCCTCTTCCAGCTTTTTCCTGTGAAAAAAGAGAAAGTAAATGCAAGACAGCTTAACCCACAGATACCTTCTAATCTTTCGCCACCAATGACGCCTACGCCTAAATTTACCTTCCAAGATAACTCAAAATCAAGAAAGCCTTTCTAAACTCGAGTTCTCCCAAGGCCAACATCTGTGGGGTCGCCAAATTCTTCAGTGGATTCTCACCATCCGCCTCCATAGGAGCCATCTTGCGAATGGGACTAGTCATCTCCCCACGAGACATCTGAATAACGGGACTTGCCATCTCTCTTGGACTGATCTCTTGAGACAATGGACTAACTACAGATTCCTCTGTCGAAGAACCAAAAGGTCCAAAACACAGAACGTGAATCTTGACGCATTTGATGTAAGAATTAATTATGGAGAAGTACCTCTGACCGAGCTAAACCCAGGGGAGGATGGCCCCGAGAAACACGCGCTCTCCCGGGTGGAGATCCCCTCGGCGTTTCGAGCCAAGACGACATCCGAACTCTTCGCCATGTAGGTGATGAATCTTGAGAGGTCCTTGACTCTGGATTCTGCGATCTGGCGCAGGATCCGCAGCGAGGCGTCTTCCCCGATACGATCGAGCTCTCGCCGAGCCACGTGATCGGGAGGAGGAAGGGATTGGTTTCGGCAGATCCGATGGAGTAACTCTTCCACCGCGGCGGGGAGGTGGAGGTGGCGACCGGAGGGAGATCGCGTAGGAGTAGGAGAATGAGGAGGAGGAGTGGCCATGGTGGAGACGATGAGAAGACCGAAACCTAGTAGGGGGTTTTAGAAGAAGAGGGTTTTTGGTTATCTTTTGAAGGCGTAGGCAGGGGAGAAGGAGGTGACCGCTTAGTAAAACGTTCTAAAAGCGGTTTCGCGCCGTGTGTGAAGAGACGGTTCGATGGGTCGTACAGGACGGACTGTCAGTTGTCAAAACGACCTGCGCACGTTGCGATTTCTTATCGGTTAAGCTTTCAGTTAAAACTAATTACCTACTTTAAGTGATCTTCCCAAATACATATTATACATCGTGTAGGTGATTTCATGCCACGTCGGCACCTTTGCGATGTTCCTCAATAGAACTAACTTAGCATGCGATTAGAGAATTTTAACAAACTAATGGTCTGATAATCCAAATATAAACCCACTTCTATTACTAACGAATTTTAGGGTCGGATTTAGAACGAACAAATGGGTTAATGGAGTTCGTTACCACCCGTAAATGAGTAGGCCGGTTAACCAAAAGGAAGGAAAATCGACGTCAGCTTTACCTTAAAGTTACTCGGTTAAAGTCACACAACACTTGTGGAAGAAAGCAATGCACGACTCGTGTATAATATATTAATTAACATGGGATGGCAATAATTGCCGACCGAGAGCAGGTTAATTAGGAGGTAATTAGGTTTTCGGTTGCAAACTTCTTAATTATTAATATTTAATAGAATATGGCTCATCTTAAGACTACATTGTAGGAAAGGAAACTAAGCAAAGAATAATACTGAAAAATCTTCCCAGATAATTTTTCCAAACAAGTAGTCTAATAATTAAACTGAAGAAAATAAGCAGCTAAAGAGATTAGAACTCACAGCATAATAATTCCAGCAATTTAAGCTTACGATATTTACACTGGAGCACAAATATATTTTATTATCTCAGTGTTGACTAACTCAAGCTCGGAAACTATACTCCGGTGTGTTTGCAACACTCCTCTGTAGCCGGAGCTGCTCGTAGAACCTCCTGATGAACTCCTCCGCCTCCTGGTCGACGCGGCCGTCCGCCTCCCCCTCCTCTTCCCTGATCGGGAACGGCGAGTCAGTTATCCTCAGCTGCCTCACCACCGCCGGGCTCTTCCCGAAGCTCCACATCGGCGTCGCCGCCGCCGACTCGGCATCCGACGCCTCAGAATTGAGGATGTCGAACACCTTCGCCATCTCGGCGACATCGTAGTCGCTGTACTCGTTAACATTGTTGTTGCGATGGCGATGCTTTCGCCTTTTGAGATGGAACAAGGGATAAGAAGGCGTGTTGCTGCAACTGAATTCGACCTCGCGAGGATTGGAGAAGGAGAGGTTCGGGTCCATGGAGCGGCAAAAGAAGGCCGAGACGGCGCTGCTCGTGCCGGAGTAGTGGTGGTGGTGGTGGTGGTGGTGGAAGGTCATCAGATTGCCGAGGGCTTTCCCGGCAATCTTACCACGCTGGAGGAGGAGGTGGAGATCCATCGCCAGCTTCCTCTTGGAGACGCCTTTCCGTATCATGTAGTACACCACCCGTACCATATGCAAAAGACGCTGGGCTACAGTCGTTTCCATTGTCGGATTCTGTCCTTTTTGGCGTTTTTCGGCTCTTTGGAGGGGTTTTGTGGAAAATTTCTGAGAGAGAATGAGGAGAGGAGAAGGAAGTGATGACTTGCAACGAGGAGGAAAGTGGGGGGGGGGGGGGAGAGGTATTTAAAGGGGAAGTAAAGCGACAAGAGGACATTATTGTTAGTGGCGAGGATTTTACCATAAAGTCCTCACGTAGGGACACATCTCGAAAACGTGGTTTTATTTAACTGAGATAGTTATTACTAATTACTAATTAGCCTGGGGTTGGCTCGAATGAGTGGTCGACACCTAGCCAGCCACGTGGCGTCCATATACACGTCTGTGCCTTAGAGGGTAAGCTAGAAGAAGAGTTCACGAGTACCTTTACTAGCTAGAAACCTGGTGCTATGAAACCAATACCTTGGTTGATATAATTAATCGTATTCTACTTAATTACTCCATGGTTGATGATATAGTTGATTTGAGCATCATGACTTCATGACCCACGCAGGGGGACTCTTCAAATGGAATATTAAGTTTCTCTAATTACACCTCCTCCAAATTAATATGTTTCTTTATTAATTACTCAACCGAGCTAGCTAACCAATGGACCAGAAATTATACACGTCCGTTGTCTTTTTGGACTCAAAAGGCGAAATTGGATGGCCGAGTGGGGGTTGTCACGATAGCAACATATGTCCTTAATGGTGGGCGCATGCAAGAGTAGCTCCATCGGGCCCTAAAAAGCACCAAAGGAGGGGAGGCCATAACTTTTATGCTAATTAATTACAATTATAATTAATTAGGTTAAGATCATATAAAGTACTACAAAGACTCGACTAATAGAGCTGGAAATTTTTGCTAACTAAGTTGCCTTTGATGTTCATAATTAAGCCCATATAATGGATAAGCTTTTTTTTAAAAAGATCTAGATATAGTTCTCAATGGCATGCATAAACTTATCCATTAGGAAAGCTTAAAGGGTGAGCCAAAGTGCCCTCCTCTATTATTAACTCATTCTTTTTATCAGTTCTGAAAAATAAAGCAAAAGGAAAAAAAAAAAGAAAAAAAAAAAAGAGAGAACTCTATCATATGTCCGATTTCCTGTACCTGGCAGACGTACAAAGAGAACACCCTTTGAGCTGTTGATCAAGAAGGAGTACCACGAAACTGTACCGGCAGGAGATGGACGACCTAATCATTCATAGAGTTTTGGTGATAATTATTGGAAGTCTTATACTTACACAGCAAAAAGAATCACTCGTCTTATGTTATATGACGATTAATATCCAATGTAGCTGAAGATGAACAGAAGTATCAAGCTATTCTTAGAAGCAATGTTTCAGTGGTAAATATTTGTCATTTATATTTCCTATAACATCTTCCTTTGGCTTAGTATGTGGCTGTTATTCATAGTGAGTGGTGGTCACTTTTGAACAGCATTATGATATTTGGAACCAGAAGCCCTTTAATTCCTTAACAGCACTCCTCTTTGAAAGATACTAGCTAGCAGCTGTACTAATGAGGCAGTCCACATCTAGATGCACTTTAATTGTTACAGACTTTATTAGTCCTCAATTTGATCTTATGATAGTATATTTTTTTTTTTGTAAGACACACCGAGAATTATCTGAAACCCACAGAGAAAACCCCCAGCCTGTAAGGCTAAGTCTTAAAAATTGCTACTTGATTGAGTTCCCTTTTTCTTCACTTGCAATGAGATAATTAAGACGTGATTAATTAAAGGGTCGACAGAGATTTTGTAGTAAAGATAAGATCAGAATGAGTGGATATATATTATACTTTTGAGTTTAAAGGATTTGGACTTTATTATCAGATGGGCAAGCAGAAGAGATGAGGAGGAAGAAGTAAGAGTGGAAAGCAAAAGAAAAGGCTGTGGCTTGTGAGAAAGGAAAGAGGGCTTAATTATTATATTAGGCAAGTTGGGCAACAGCAAATGATAGGAGAGCTTTTAATTAGGGCATTCATGAGGCTTTAAACTTAGCCACTCATCCTACCACACTTGACTAGTAGCCCAATTATTAATTATTCGGTAACTTGATTGTATGTTGCTCTGATGAGCAATCAATTGGTCGACACCTCAAATCCCACATATATGATTTTGAGGGTTTCATGTCACCATCTCCATGGAAATATCAAATAGGTTTGTGACCCATAAGATGCAAATGATTAACGTATATATGGCAAACAGATTGGATAAGAGTCACAAATAACAGAGCTTTATGAACCATTTGGTCATGTGGCAAAATTTAGTGCTTCTTTTTGCTTCTAATGGATAAATATATCTTGGATAATTTTTCTCACGCCAATCCCCTGTAAGTTGAATCCTAAGAGATGTGCATGACACCAGAAACTATAATTAAATGAGAGGAAAAACAAAAGCCAATATCTTACTCAATCTCATCCGTACTGTTCTAGTGACTGAGACACCAAGTTCCTTGGAACAATACGACAAGATTGCAAATATAGAAAGCAAATGTTTTCAACATTTCAACTAAGCTGCACTTATTATTTACAATATGTTACCCTTTTCTTTTAGTTTTTGCTTTTGACGAATGCATTTATACAAACGTTGATTTCACAAGTTAGCAATGCCCAAATGTGAAGAAAATAATAAAGACACGGTAGAGATCAATGGATTCAGATGAATGCGAGAAAGGTCCAGGTTTGCCAGGAAGTTTGCAATTAGAAGCTGTTTGCACCATTTGCATTGTTATCTCCATTAGTTTCTCTGCTGTAACATCCTCTCCATCCAGTTGATGATATCACTGCCTATTTCATCACGCTCGGGCTCAAAGAGAAGGTCGTGTAAGAAGCCCTCATAGAGCCTAATGTCTTTGTATATTGAGGCAGCCTCATTGTATAGATCTTGAGAAGCCAACGGATCTGTCACCAGATCCGCGGTTCCATGCAGAACCAGGAACGGAACGGTGATCGATTTCAGGTTCTGCATAAGATAAGATGATATCCTTAGAATCTCATGGCCTGTCCTAACCCTTATTGGCCCAGTGTAAACCAGAGGATCAGAGTATTTAGCTAGCATAGCAGCAGGATCCCTTGACACAGGAATGCCTCTCTTGTTGGCTCCCTTGAATTGGAACTTGGGGGCTACAATTGAAAATATAGGTGCCACAGCCTGCAAAATAGCAACCAATGTGTTATCACATTCTTGTTCAATGGGAAAAATATCAACTTCGATATTGTTACATGACATCAGCACCACAGGCGTGTGTGTTTTGATCCTTTTATCCAAATGGTGCTTCAGGGGCAACAGTTAAATAGAAAGATGGCGTATAAAACAAATATACAGAAGAAATAGTGAAATACTAATACAGGAATATGCCACATATGAAGATAGTGTAACAAGGATTTACCCCCACAATAGGATGAGCCGGTTTTACCCGCAATGCTGGTGAGGTTAGTATAATTCCTTCCAGCATGGATTCAATACGAGGATAGGAAGCTGCCTGTGAAATTCTAACTAGAGATGAGCCAAGAAACAAAGACAGTCTAGAAACTGAAGTTCCAAAACAAAATCTCTTTAGATGAACTACCTTTAGAACCACAGCTCCACCAGTAGAGTGACCAAAGAGGAAACATGGAATGCCAGGATTATCCGATTTGACTTTCTCCAGGAACATTCCCTATTAATTGACAGAGGAAACAATCAGTACTGATTGCCAACCAGAATGATCAAATAATCAGTTATAATTGCCTAATAATCATCGGACGATAGAAAAAAAAAAAACTTACTATGTCCTCCACAACATAATCTAATGAAGGTACATATCCGTGCAATCCATCACTACCACCATGGCCTGTCAAAGAACAAGATACATCTGGTTGTTTTTTAATCTTACAATGAAATTTTATGTGATTTGTGTTTCTGGCTAGAAGAAATTCACAAGGATATCAAACCAGAAGAAGGATCTAGCAATCAAAACTAGAGTTCGATAGATTCAATGGAAACTGAAAGGAGGTCTGGTCAAGAGTCAAGACAAAAGGTTACAAACAATGACCTTATGTAACTTGCCATGGATTAAGATGAACATAGAACATCTAAAATTTATAATGCATATTGATGGTTTATGTTTTCCTAAACCAAACAGTAAAGAACATAACTCAGTAAAAGTAAGAAAACAAAAAAATACTTGAGCATTGGGGATCATCATCTCTCCAATTATGCATGACGAGAGATTATTTGTAGAAAACAGAAGGAAAAGATGAGAATTTTTTTCTAAGAAATCTAGAGTTGATGATGCTAGAATATTTTTTTGCACATCAGGTAGCAGAATTATTTCCAAGATATATAATCTCCACTAACACCCCTTCCATCTGAGGATACTTAATCTTGGTTCTTTGTCGACATAAGCCAACTGCTGGGATAAATTGGGAAGGGAACCTGCAAGCACATAAAAAAGTTGGAAGTAAAAAAAAAAACCCCACCTATCCAATCCATTGCATATACTCCAAAGTTGCATGATGTTAGCTGCTCCGCAAAATGTGCATATCTTCCACTGACAAGAAGGTCAAGATGCAATCAGATAAGATTCTATATAACTTGACAGTGTTGCTTTGGTGTGGGAATCTTTTGCAATTAGCTAATTGTTTAGACATGTCCAAATGAGAAGTATGGAATAGAGGAAAAGGCAAACGTCAATAACGGAGTCAGACAGACTGATGGTCTTCACATGATTAACATGAGTAACCCAAACTACTTTTGATAGTTCATTCTACTTTTTTGTTAACCATTTCTCACACAAAATCAAAAAATGAAACAAAAGCTACAATATTTGACAAGTTCATGAATCAATTACCTGTGCTCATTGAGACCATGAAGAATCAGCAAAATGCCCCTACAATTGACAACAAGAGAGAGAATCTGTAAACGATGTCTCATGCAACTCATAAACCAAATTACTAATATCTTTGCAGAACAATTCTGAAAAGGAAATAAGGCAACTATTTAACACACACGAGCATGCAATAACAAGTAATGTCCGCACACAATATTGTTAGAAAGAATAGAATGAACTAGATATGCAGGATCATCTATTAGATTGTTAACTAACTCCCTAGGAGGGAGCAAGCCTCATGTACCGAATCTTAATAGTTAATAACTTAATATGATCAAAATCTTAAAAAGTGCTAGTTGTATAATAACTTTTTGTGTATAAAGGAAGATGCTATAATGGGATAAAGTATGATTTATCTAATACTCTCCGACACACAGGGTTCTCAATGGCCAGCACAAAGACGTCAGTGCATCATGTGTGTTAGTCTAAGCTGTCCGACTGAAGTCTAATCAGGAATACGTAAAGTACGCATGAATCTAGAAAAATAGTGACATGCAGAAAAATTGTCACGAATAGCTTTTGAAGTCCTTTGGCCCCAAAACTAATATAAGTTTTGATGATTTACGAGGAAAGTACTAAACTACATAAATCTTCTGGTTTTAGGACCAAATTATGTATGACTTAAAGGTCCAAAACTTGCTACAAGCTAGCAACCTAACTTTTGCAGTCCACCATCTATTAACAAGGTGTTTCACAAAGGATGTTCTTCCTTGTCATACATGCAAGACTTCACTTTTCTTCATTTCTACATCTTTACATTGTCAAATTTCTCGATGCACTTAAACCTTCAAAATAAGGCATATCATAAAATAAGTTTAATCAAGTACAGTCTACTTTCACTCTTCAGGCGCCTTCAAAGGGGAGTAAATAGGAAAGGTAAGATAACACCGACAAAACAATAACCTGGAAATAAGACAACTTTTGTAAGAAATTGTTCTGCTCGCATATCAAAATAAATCCGCCAATCGTAAAATAAAAGTTATAATTTTAACTCATTTAAGCTCCCAAAATCATCAATTCCTACGATTCAATATTTCAACACCCAAAACCAATAGGAGCATAGATTGTGATTGTTTTCGACGACTTCGAATCAATCGACTGGAATTGAAGCTGATATATATAATTCTCCAAATACTAATCAAGAGAACACGAGTCTTAACCCTATAATCGGATCGAAGCTCACCTCATGTCCCCCGTTGTCGCCGGGAGCCACGATCGACAGAAGAGCGCGTTCCTTCTGGGTCCCACGAGCTCGAAAGTCTCCCACCTACACCTCCCTCCGCCGGTGCCGTCCGACGATCCCATCATATCCACTGCCTCCGCGAGCAGCTTCCGCCTCCTCGCGTCCTCCTCCTCCGCCGCTCTCCATCTCTTCCTCAACCCCCCTCCTCTCCGACTCCCCGAAGAGACCAGCGCTGCCGCTCCCGCAGCCGAGGAAGACGAAGACTTAGAGCTCCGGCGGCGAACAAGGACGAAGAACCAGAGGACGATGGACTGGAGTAAGACGAAGAGGCGCACGAATGTTCTATGCGACGGGAGTGATTGCCCTATGTTCCTGACGACCGGAATTATGCGGCCGCTCGCACCGGACGTCAGCTCTTCGACCGGTACGATTCGCTCCATGGTTTGTATCTCCTCTCTTCGCGCAACCGAACTCTTCTCCGAGGGGAAGGAGGGCAAATGGAAAATGTCTTCTATTATTTAATTCACTATAATGAAATTTCTTCTTTTCTTTCAAAGTAATCCTTCTTCTACATATTCAAAAATCGAGCACGCAACATTGCCTTCCGCTACTTTAGAGTATAGACCTCTTCCCCTGCTCTATGAGGAATTGCTATTTCACACGCTGCAGGAATTTACAACACCACCATTGCGTGCCAGTCTTTCAGTGGCTGTATGCCTACGCGCTTGTGGTGTTTCAGCATGACACGTGGAGGGTTTGGGTTACTGATGCGCTGGTCCTCGTTTTTTTCTTCTTTTTTTTTTAATTTTTATTTTAGTTGGTTGCGTTGGACTTAGGTGGATCCGTTTTAGTCACGTCACAGCTGACGGAGGAAGGGCGTGGTTCGTGTTCAAAGGGGGCATCGGGTTGATCCGAACCGTTGATTAGATCCAATTTGGGTAGATAACTGCGATCCTTATCCGAGATCTCATAACTTCCCTATGTAATCCTAATGTGGCCGTTATACCGTTGTAGGCTCTGTCTGAGACCTACAGTTTGCAACGTCACTCTACATCCGTACGCGATGATTGTTCTCTTCTGGAGCAGTTAAATTAAGAAAGAGAGAGAGGGACAATCTCTTTAGTCCAATTCTAATTAGATTGGGCTCTTGTTGGGCTTTGAGGTATCCATTCAGCCCATACAAACAAAGTAATGGCACCTCTATTGTTCAAGAAAACTTATGGAAAATACTGTATGTTTTATAGCTCTTCTTCCGTTCCTTTGTATGAAATACTTAATTAGAGTATAATAAGAATAATAGGTTCGACATGCGATTACTTATTTTTAAATTATATTTTTAGTATAAAAACATAGAATAATTTTGTATGTATATTCTTCTAAAAATATCTTATTATATGCATACTCTTATAAAAAAAATTATTTGCATATATACCTTTCAAAGTTAATATTTGACTATATTATATACCTTCTAAAAATCTCTTGTTTACATATATACACATATGTTAACGAGTTATTTTGCATGTAGACCCTCAAATTTTTTTTTAATGTATGTATATATTCTTTTAAATTATATTTTTATATGTATATCATTCATGATTTTTCTTTGACAATTATATTATGTTGGTAATTTATCAAATAAAAAATATATATACTCTTAATTGAGAGTAATGTGTATCAGTGTATGTATCAGAATAAGAGTATTGATGTCTTTTAATAATTAACTTATTGAAAGTTAATTAAATTCTATTTCCTCAATTATATACATATATCTTATATGTTTAAGATTAATTTAAACTAAAATTTTATAACATATAGAGATAAAGAATTAAATTTAAATAGAAGTCTATCTCTTATAGAGATAAAGAATCCAATTTAAACCATCATAATATGAAATGATATATCTTATAATCAATGCTTAATCATATCTATCACATCTAAAAGCTAAAAGATATAAATCTTAATGGAATAAAATAACGTGTAACTTGGGAGTTAGGCGTACCTAATCTAACTTTCTTAAATAACTAATGTGTCATTGTTTAAGTAATGTGGTGTAGAACTGATATGAGAAAATCGATTATTGTAGCTATTATATTAAAATTATAAATTTTAGAGTTACTGAAGTATTTGCCTTATTATCATGTACATCCTACCATATTTATTATTATTTTTTTAATGCTAAATTTTGTTTCTAATGCCTCGAGCATGTTAGTTTTCTTGATGAAAGACAAAAATAGGGGCGATAAAAAAATAGAAATAGGAATTAGATTTTAAGGTTACATGCAGAGTATTTTTAATTTTTATATTAAAAATAATAAAATATTTCATATTCCATGCTATGGTTGTATTAAAATTAACATAAGATACTTTTTAGGTATTAAAAGAAAAATATAGGTGACATAAATATTCATATGTGGAGTGTTAATGTGATAATAAAAGGTTAAGCCTTTAAACTTGCTACATATCCATCTAAGGCTGGCTTCGGGAAAGAGAAGCCAACATGCATGCATATATGCTCTTGAAGTAATTAAAGGGCACCTTACTCACAGTAACAGCGAATTTGATTCTTTTCCACACCAAGTCCAAGTTCATTGTGTATATATCCAAATGCCATGCAGCCATGCAGTGTGAACGCGCCACCCAAAAAGAAAGGCACACGTCCCTAGGTTTCATGTGATTATTACGTACCTCTCTCTCTCTTGCACTCGCCACCTCACTCCTATCTCCTTTCTCTCTGCATTAATGCTCTAATGGTGCCATTCACTTGACCACTCATCAACTCTCTGTCTCTGTCTCTGTCTCTCTCTCTCTCTAGCGCAGTACGCATCAGGCTTCACGTGATTTCTTCTCCTTTTCTAAGATTCAAGGTATCTCATGGTTGAGAGAAAACCATGTCGTTATGTACTCCATCCACTCATGTTATGATGCAGAGAAGAGCATACATGCATGGCCAGAACAGTTCGACGCGTGAATCTACCTATTTCGTATTACCCTTAACTAGCTAACTTTCTACAATTATTACGCTGCAAGTTGCTAATACCATTTGGTCAAGTTAAAAAGTTTATTTCAACCAACAACCATCCAGAGTGAACAATAAACTCCTAATCCTTAGAGAATTGAATTATAAAAGACATTAAGACGTATTAGTATTGTTGCTATATATATATATATATATATATAATGCATCCACTTGCAAATTCTTATGGTCCAGGGAAGAGTGTTGTCATCTCTGAGGAGATATACGCTGATCATATAGACTAGCTAACAGTCACATCAACTTCACGTGCATGCAATAGAATTGCACAAGACCTGGCTCACAGATTTATTTGAACCTGTTGGCTATAATCCGCTGATGAGGTTAAGAATGCTGGAAAGCCAATATGTTGATGTGCATGTCTTCATTGCCATAGATCAACAATTCGCTAATAAACGAAATATGTTCTTTCTAACAAATCTTCATGAGAAATCTAGTGCTTTCAAGTGTCCTCTATTTTTAACTTTATCACGAGGATGCTTGTGGTCCACATGAAGTACACTTTATAGGCTCACTGAATGGCACACAACTAGTATAAATAAGCCCTACCGTGACCTACATGGTATTACTATCTAGTTCTCTTGATACACTAATAGAGCACACTGTTCCTAAAGCTGAGAGTTCAACAGCCATGGCACCCAATGGAGAAACCCTAATCATGTCCTTCTCGCGCAACAGCTTCGACAAGCCTCAGAAGTCCCGTAGGCTCTCGATAGAAGGACTCCAACGGGCGATGTCCGATCTGTCCTTTGATCTAAGCAAAGAGGCCATGGACGTGAAACTTACACCTATATCGGAGGTGGAGGACGCCAAGTGCGAGTGCTGTGGCATGTCTGAGGAGTGCACGCTGGACTACATCCGGCGCGTGAGGGAGAAGTTCTCCGGTAAGTGGATATGCGGGTTGTGCTCGGAGGCGGTGAAGGAAGAGGTGGAGAAGAACGGCGGAAGGAGAGCCGAGGCCCTTGATACACACATGAGCGTGTGTTCAAGGTTTAACAGGATAGGAAGGACTCATCCAGTTCTCTTCCAAGCCGATGCCATGAGGGAGATACTAAGGAAGTCTTCGAGGATTGCAAGGTCCAAGTCTAATAGCCCTAGAGAGAAGGAGGCCAATGCAAAGAAAGCTGGCATCACGAGGAGCTCAAGCTGCATTCCTGCCATAACAAAAGATATCAAGGATAGAACACTGACCAAATGAGCTCCTTACGTACTACAAGAATCATGCATGCACGATTTATGAAACATATGCAGTTAATTAGGGTTCTAATTAATTACTCTGAGGGTGGTTTTTTTTGAGGGTGTTTATATTTATACTTCACGTTTAAGTGTTTTCTCCCTCATTTCTACCGTCAGAGTTTAGTTGAAACTTTGTTTTAACTTTTCAGAGGTCTATAATCACCTCTATTCAGTTTATTTTCACTTTGGTGTATGTTCTTTTTCTTCCTTTTTTTTTTCCGTGCGTCGGTGTAATTTTACGAGCCATAGTTTATGCATGGCTCTAAGAAGGATTAGTTCTAAATCCTCTAATGAAATGTATGCTCATGTAATTAATTATTATATGAATCTTAATGTCATTGGGAAATGAGACTCTCTTTACTTATAGTCTGCAGATTCTCCTTCTCCAAATGTATTAATGTACGTGTTTAATAATGGCAATGGTCTGAAGGACGAGATGATTGGAAATGTATGACATAGTTACAAGATCACTACTCTATTTCTCGTTTTCTTTTGCAAACGAACACCTATCCTTTTTACATATTGCAAAAACTTCTCTGGTTTACAAATTTGCAAATGGAAATGTAAGAGAAAAGGATAATATAGTATAAAAAAACAAAAACAAAATACTTTCAGAGTTATACGCATAAGCCACTCAGAATGGTGTGTTCAGAGCCGATTTGTGAATGTGCGTTAAACCCGGACCCGACCCGAATCCGAAATGGGCCCGGGTCGATCCAATCCGGAACCAATTCGGTTCGAACTGGGTTTACCCTCTTCCGTCCCGGCCCGAGACCCGAGAAGGCAGCCCGACCCGTCGACCTGGAACCCTCCCGTTCTCCCTCTCCCTACTAGTCTGGTAGTCTTCCTCTCCTCACTCCTCCCCCCGTCACCCTCTTCCTCCTCCGCTGTTGCCGCTGCCTGCGCCGCCGCGGCCACCTCGTATACCTCAATTACGGTCGGGGTCTCGTGGTGGCCTCGGCCTCCAAGAATGCTAGTGTAGGTTCCTCCCGCTCCGAGCTGTACTCTTTCCTACAATCACCATTCCCTATTGCTCCCCAATCCACAACCTTCCTTCTCTGCCGGTGGTTGGAGGACGTTGGGGTTCTCCACAAGAGAAAGGACAAGATATCGATGCTGTCAGACTCTCCTTTGCCGGTTATTCGTTCGTCGGTCCTAGAAGAGCGAACCCTCTATTGAGATGTAAGGCGTTTTAATCTCTTGTGGCGTTGCGTCAAACTGTTGCCGCGTAGTTACTATTTGATTTGATTTATTACTGGTTTATATGGCCGAGTGGTATCTTTTGCCATACATAGAAATATTTCGCCACTCAGTAATTTTTGGATTTCGAAATGCTTATTAATTCAGTGTCATTCTCATCAGAGGAAGATAATTTACAACTCGTTTCTTGATTCATGGAGCTTCTACTTAAAGATGATTATATGCTCAAAATAGGATTAAGTTTTTAACTGCTTTGGATGTTTGAACTCGTTAAATATTATTTTATTGGATGAACATGCTGTATGTCATATGAAACATCTATATAATAATACTAAATGTATCTGCTTTGCTTATTTTATTTTTCCTGGTATATTTTCATCTTTTAGACAGCATGGTTTACCTATCCATAGGGTGTCAGATACAATTGTTGGGGTTCTTGGAGGAGGCCAATTAGGTCGAATGCTGCGCCGGGCAGCAAGTAAGATGGCTATCAAAGTAGTGAGTTTGGACCCGCTTGACAACTGCCAGCAAGCTCTTTTTCTCATCAGCATGTCATTGGGAGTTCTGATGTTGGTGAGACTGTCCGAGAATTTGCGAAAAGGTTGTCTCTCAATGAAATTAATTCTATCTTGGTTAATCTAGACACAGTCCATGTTCTTTTGTTTATTTCATTTTGCTTTTTCTGTGCATTGGATGAACACAATTTTTTTCTGTTATCCAGGTGTGGAGTATTGACCGTCGAAATTGAACATGTTGATGCTGTTACCCTTGAGAAGCTTGAGCAAGAAGGGGTTGATCACTTGATTGTCAACCTAAAGCTTCTACAATAAGGATAATCCAAGTAAGTATTGGTGTCTCTTGGTTAACAGTGCTTTACCTTTTAAGTAGAACAACAACTTTTTTATAAATTTGTACAATTAGGAAACGTGGTTTTCTGTAAAACTTTACTGGTCGAGGCCTGGTAAATAAACGAGAATGAAAAGGTAAAACGGGTGCCTATCTAAAAAGATAGCTAGTTGTGATATTACTTATTAGAAGACGTATTATATCTCGAGCATATTAAGAACTTTTTTCACAATCAGTTCTATTGGGAATTAAAGAAAGTAACTGATATATTATTCACAGTATGATGGAAATCACATAGAACTCTAAGGATTTGTTTAGACTTTTAGTTATTTGCTATATTGCTTCTATGAAGCTTTAGGTAGTGAAGTTAAGCTTCATGTGTTTTATTTATAATTGCAGGATAAATATAAGCAGAAAGTTCATTTTTCTCAATCCATTTCCTGATTCTATGCAGGTGACAATTTATTCTTAATTGTGTAATATCACAATATATTAAGATTACTAAATCATGATGTTATCTGTGTTCTTGTCAGGGCAGATAGATGACTTAACTAGTGTTGAGAAGGCTGGGAACTTGTTTGGTTATCCTTTAATGATAAAGAGCAAGAGGTTAGCCTATGATGGACGAGGGAACGCTGTTGGTTATAACAAAGAGAGCTTCCTGCTGTTGTTGCTTGTACGATTATTATCTATTAGCTTTAGATGTTTATTCGTGTTCTTACTGTTCTTGGAGGATAGACTTCTTGCATCTACACTGGTTTGAATCAATGGACTGAGAAGTCTTTGCTTAAAAATCTATTCAAAGTTTTTTGTTTGAATACTAGATCTTTTAACTGGACATTTTTAATAGTTTATCACACCGGTGATTATAGATCAGATTCAATCTCTTTCGTAGACTTGGTTAGACTCTGAGAACACCAAAACAAGGGGAAACTGAATGCCCTAAGATATGTTTTTGTTGGTATTTTGTTCATTTTTCATACTCGTACTCATTTGGTGGAACTTGTTTCACTTTTTTTGTTGTTCTTACTTTGCAATTTTTTTTTACATCTTTTAGGTTGTACATGATTCAATTTACTTCAAATCTGTCAGCATTTTGCTATATTGCAATTTTGTCTGAGTGACATTTAGGGGGCTAACAAATTGACTAAACTTCTTTCTTACCCTTTTTGATCCATTGTTCTGTATCTGTCCCCTAAGAAAACAAATTTTGCTTCAACCTTACTTGTAAATTTTTTGTTATACATATCTTTGATCCTGGTATAGTTTTCTTCACTAGTTACCTTTTATTATACTATCTATTTTAGATATATGCTTCATTGGAACAAGATATCAATTATTGTTTACCACTTAAATTTTTTAAACTGAAATATATATGCCACTATCAACTTAGGAGATGTTATATGGGCATGCAGAAAATGAGAAAGCAGAAGCTTTTTCTCTTATTCTCACATAAGATGGGTTTTTCATACTTGTAGTCATTATTAATCTTTCTTTGAGATAAATTCATGCTCTATATTATATTCCTCATTAATTCTCTGATTTCAAGGGGAATTTCTGTTCTTAATTTAATGTGCTGCTCTTTTGTGTAGTTTTTCTAAGATATTAGTATTATACTTGGTGTACAGACGAGTGCTTGAATTATCATTTGATTTGTAAAAAGATGGTGTGAGAACTCATGAGGCTCCTGCAAATGCTGTGTCTAAAAGTGAATTGTTGTAAATCACTGATCTTTTATAACTCTTTTTGGGTGGTTCTTCACTGTCCACCTTGATGTTGGATAGGCATAGAAAAAGATATCTATCTCCAAGTTATATTTCATTCTGTTTAACTATATCTAGTCAGTCATCTTTATTTTAGAAAAGAATGTTTTGTGGTTTGGTTTGGATAAACTGATATGCAATTCTTAGCTGCAGTTAGTCCCATGTTGCTATAATAATGGGCTCTGATTTGATCTTCCAACAATGAAAGATGCTGCAGAGGTTTTGAAAACGTTTGACATCTCCTTTGAGGTTTGCTCTCCTAGAAATTATTTGGCTATTGCTGACTATGTCCATATGTAACGGAAAAACTGTGTTCCTTCATCAGAGCACCTGACTGAATATTATTGTATTGTATGTTGAATTTTGCAGCTGACAATTGTTTCAGCACATCAGACAGGATTTATTCTTCTGCATTGTCTGCAAAGAAAAGAGGTATTCAGGTCATAATTGCTGGTTACCAGGTTAGTTACATTGGTGAAAAACAACATCTTTATGATCATTGTAATGCTTTCACTTAAGTTTGATATAAGGCTTATAAAAATGCTTTGATGCATCCCAGGAATGGTAGCTTTCACTGAATGGAGTTGACTCGCTATTATCCATTGTGCAAGTATGTAATGGAATTCCTTTTATCCTTAAGAAAATGTTAAAACTTAAATTACGTAAGATTATTTGGTAATGTTCTTCTATTCCTATGATCCTATCTAATCTCTTTTTAGTAGGATTTAAGTGTTTCATCCTATCATGTGAAATTTGACTGAAGCCTCAATCTTATCATCAGAATTGAAGATCCATAATGATGAATGCTGATCTGCCCTGTAAAAAATGTGTAATGTTCAGTGTGAGAAATATTAGAAAGATGATTTATTAGGTTACCCAACCTCAACCCATGACCTAAATGAATGATTCTATCAGAATAGTTCATAGGTGTGATACTATTAAATTGATTTTTTTTCCTCACATATAACATAGAGCTATAAGATAGACTAATTTTATGTGTAAACTATATAGATGCCAAAAGGTATTCCAGTTGCAACAGTTGCCATAGGGAATGCAGCAAATGCAGCTCTGGTATCAGTTAGGATGCTGGCTTTTGTAGACCCTGACCTATGGGATAGGTGGATTATTATTTCCTTCTTTCTTTCTGTTTAGAATTAATTTGATCATCATGTGCTGTCTTTTTGAACTATGTTTTACTTGGTGTTTCTCATAGGCTAATTAAATATCAGCAAGACTTGAAGGATGTTGTGCTTATAAAAGGAGAAAAGCTCAAGGGCATAGGTTGGGAGGTTTATATGAATTCTTGATCCTCATGTGCTCATTTTGGTAAAAGCTCCCTCATTTCGTAAATAATTCTGGCTTCTATCTCTGTATGTTATGTTAAAATTTTACTTGTCTATCTTTTGCAGGGGAGCTTTAACTTTATTAAGTAATAGAATTTCGGAAGAAAGCGAAACCAGCCAAGTCCAGAATGAAGAACTAGAGATCCCCAGGGAGGAATGAATCGTGCATATTTTCCCTTAGAGGGAGCTCTGAATTTGATCTATCCTGGTACATGGAAGGAAGTGCCTTTGCATCTGACTGGTTCAACAATTGTTTTCAGCAAATTCTTCCCTTCTTTTTGTCAATGATACAAGTCGCTGCGAATGTAGGATAGAGGCTCACGACCTCTTGATAGTTTGTGCAATCTTGAGGTTATGAAACATATATGGAACCCAGTAACTGTAAAATCTTATCAACAGCAGCAACTGTTGCCGTGAAATTTGATATCCAGTTGGCTTGAGAAGCATGGTTAAGCAACACTGTAATTTGCCGTTATCTGCTGGGTATCCATCGTAGACATCACCCCCTGCCAAAGAGTTTAAGAGCAAATTAGGAACTGTTCTGATCTTTTCCACAGGTGATTTGATGCTGATATCTTCTATACAAATACGATTCACTTGTTACGTGTAAATTTCTTGTCTGCTGGTTAGTTCTTGAGACGTATTGAAACCAGCTTTGTTGCTATTATCTCGCTCGTTTCTGTCGTTGCTTGTAAGCAAAAATCTTCTCCCCCTGTTATTGCAACTTTAGGTTGGTTAGTGGAAGATATTGATTGTTGCCTTTTTAACTTTTTGGGGGGCCATTGTCGAATCTTTGGTGTGCGATCAATATTACTGCACCTCTCTCTGTCTCTCTCTCTCTCCAAAATATCTTGGTCTTAATTAGTCGCACTTACGAAGATAACCTTCTGATTGGTTTCGGAATTTTGACAGCTCTCCTTTTAATTACGAATACACAAATAATATGGGCTTTTTTCTGAACGTTTTAACTCTTACAAATGCTCGCATGAACACACGCTAACGCTAACAACTCTTACTCCCTCTCTTTTCACTGTTTAAGTGTTTTCATTAAATAATAGAAAATAGTTTTATTTTTTTTCGTATATACCATTATAAAATACCTTATTTAAGTTGACATTTGTAATATATCCCTCAAAACTTATGTTTTTTTATACAGAAATACTCTCAATTACTTTTCAATAAAATAAGGTTAACTCTTGAGCTAAGATAAATATATGAAAACTAGAATAAAGACGTTTTTATCTTTTTGTATGTAAATTATTTAAATTTCAACAAATAATTAACTTCAAGGGATGTCTATATTCGCCCCCATAACGAATATGAATTAGTGTGTTGTATCTATCTAAGTTTTGTTTGTATAGAACTATCTCAAACTTTTGTGATCTTTTCATCCCAGGAAAATAGAAAAAGTTAGTAATTCCCTTTTCTTATTGGGCTTATAGGAATGCACTTTAAAAATGGGAATGAGGCACATTTCCTTTTACATTTCCATGTTGTTCTATTAATCACACAGCTCCTAAAGTTTCCTGGATATAATGGCAGACCCACTCGAAGTGTGGAAAGCATCTATTATATCAGGTAAGGCCAACTGTTCTGGGAAAAGCTGATGATCTGTATACATGCAAACTAATATCAAACTATAAAGGAGTACACAAGCAAATAACTGAGTGTACCTAACCCTAGAAAATACTCTCTTTTCACAACCAAATAATTAATGTAATATTCAATCTGCAACTCCATGAAAGAGCTCACGAGATTGGTTAAATTTAGGCTTCAGCTTTGAAAGGAGAAAGTTTGTAGGCCAGGAGGCATGCATGTTGGCTCCCTATACGAGGATGGTCCCTCCCTCCCTCCCTCCCTCCCTCTCTCCCTCCCTCCCTCCCTCTCTCCCTCCTCTCCTTAATTGCTCTATCCACACGGATCTCTTGTGCTTTTACTCATCTTTCTTTGTTATATTTGCCTCCTCCTTTTGGTTAAGTAGTTTAAACTTGAGGTCTCTGACAAACATATATCTACACTCATCGTCTATGTATAGTTGTATACCCACCACTAGTCTTTTTCAATATCTTTTTATGCCCCTCCATTTCTTTCTCTTAGTTTGCATGATATGTGAATAAGATTGCTCGTGCTAGTGGTCACGATTGCAGCTTGGTGAGGTTAGAACAATTGGTGATCATCTCAGCTCACATCTCTCCCTTTCCTAACCGCTACTTTTTTTTTTGGGTTTTGAAACAAAGGAGAAAGTTATATGCTCATGGCCCTATCAGTGATCATGCGAATTGATCTACTTTTACTATTTACCTTTTTTACGTACGATAGTGCTACTCAGTTATTAACCATTCATGCATTAGACGAGGCTGGTCACGTTATATACTTTGCTCATATTTTCTCGAGAAAAATTAAGAAGCAAACTTATGATTGCTGAAACTTCTGTAGCTATACTTAGTTTCATGCATGATGTTAACTGACAAAATTCTAGGTTGCTAAAAGCTTCATTAATTACAAATCGAAGCTCGAATAACACATATCAGATTGGATTTAATCAGTATTGCACGCTTTCGACAATATTGCAACTTGTTTTCAGCTTTTATTATTGAATATTCTATCCACAGGGTTAAGATATCTGATAGTTATCCAGGCATCAATTTGATAGCCATGCGAGTTGCTGAAGCAATTTAATTGCAACTCATAACATTGATGGCCATGCATGAAATTCCACTCTGTCACAAGTAAATCATATACATCAGTGATCAAGGTGGTCCATCTAATGTATATTAATTTTCTCTACTAGATCATGCATGTTTTAGAGCTCATAGGCTAGCTTGTTGATGCACATCCAAGGCGGCTAATCGTGATACGTAGCTCGTGATAGATCACAAGCCGCAATCTTGAGAAGACTAGAAATTCCATACCTTTTGCCACTTGAAGTATATCTAAAAAGGAAAAAAGAAGTAAAAGAAAAGGATCCATTGAATTAGTCAAAATCCTGCGATTCGAGTGCAGAGAATCTTGTTCACCAGATACATCCCAACTGATGAAGGTTACAACTTATCTTACTTTTGTTTGTAGCACTCTCAACTCACGATCTCTATGGTTCTTTCCTGCATCTAAACTTTTGGGACCGCAGTTTAAAGCGACAGTCACCATCTATAAAAGGGTGGGCGTGCCATTGCAAAGGTTTACAGAAGAGTTATAGAAGAGTGAGAGAGATAGAGAGAGAGATAAAAGTGTTCTTGAAAGAGAGAAACCATGCAATTCGAACCAGTCACACAAGAAAACAACTCATGCTTACTTCCACCAAAGGTAAAGTAATTACACCACCATGGTAACATTCTCATTGCTCCTAAAACCAACATCATCATGCATGTACTAATCTTAACTAAATTCTTTTTTTTCTTTCTTTCTTAATTCCTCGACTTCGCCAAACAGAAGAAGTATCAAGCGCTTCGTAGGGTTTACTCCGACGTCGTCCCGACCGGGGCAGACAATTTCATCGAGGATCTCCGGCCAGCCACCATATCTAATGAAGTAGAGCTGGTCAAGTGTGAGTGCTGCGGCATGTCTGAAGAATGCACTCGCAGCTACATCGACATGATCACGACGTTCTTCTGCGGCAAGTGGGTCTGCGGGCTTTGCTCGGAGGCGGTGAAGGAGCACACGAGGCACGACACGGCGATAACCATGGAAGGAGCTCTGGAGTCACACACGGCTCTCTGCAAGAACTTTAACAAGACAACAAGAGTAAACCCTACTCTTTCCTTGGCTGGTGCAATGAGGGATATTGCAAGGAAGAGCTCACAGAGAAGGAGCTCCGACGACTTTCGCGATCGGTCGAAGGTGGAAAGGACTATGAGCTGCGGTCCGAGGTCGGATGCAAATATTAGAAGGTCATCCTTCCAGTGAATCTGAATCATATCCATAGTGCATGTAGTGAAGAAAGATATAGTTGTCTGAGAATAGCATTCTCTCAAATCATTGTAGGATTGGTAGTTCATGTATAATAGTTGCCTTTGCCTCAATAAAGAAGGGGTAGTTGTCAGTTCATGTCTACAGTGGTCGTTTTGGGAAAATATCGATTAAAATGTATGATATATATTGTTGCTGTGATGTCCAACAACTTAGACTGTTGCTCTGTTAGATTAATGGGTTATCTAACATGATAATATAAGATGACGTGTTAAAAACATTGTTATCTAACTGTTTAAAAGCTTTTGTATCGACTTATTATTCAAATATATGCTCAAATAATTATGTTACATTTAATGTGTTAATAACTTAATCAGAATAATTATATAGGCTAGTCGACAACTTATAATAATGATTCATGAGTAGGAGGGTAAAGAGCCGAGTCTCAGGCTTGACTTAAAACTTAATCTCAAAATTTATTTTTGACTTAAATTTCAACTGAGCTCAAGTTAAGGCCAGTTACACCAAGCTCATGGAATTACTAATAAATTTGATGCTTTTGATAACACAACAACAATAACAACAACAACAACAACAACAATAATAACAACCTTCCTTCTGATCAGTAGAAGGTGGTATTGGTGTAGTTCATCCAGAGCAAGCAGTAAAATTCTCTATGACTTTCTTGAGATGAGATAAGTCCCAGGCATCTAATGTGATAGGATATGGGTAGAGAAATGAAGGTGAGTTTGCAAATACATTTAATGTAGTGGGTCTATTTAAAGATATACATATAAGGCCGTGGGTGTGGATAGGGATTAGGTATAGAGATCATAAACCTTTAGATCAAAATCCAACTGTGTAATATATATTCCAAGCTTTTTGAGTCGAGCTTGATTGGCAACTTAAAATTAATTTTAAGTCTTATTTTTCTAATTTAAGCTCGGCCCAAATTGATCGTTTATTTTGATAGCCAGCCCTAGTTACGAGCAACCTTTGAATGGGCCGGGCCATTTACTAAATTGCCCACCCAGCCCAAAAGCCCATCAATTTGTACTCAAGATTTTAAATTTGTTTTTTCTAGGGCTTCACCGTAAATTACCCGGTGAAGAATTCGAACGCATTCACTTTCTTTGAATCCGAAGAAGGGTGAAGAAGATGAGCACCACCGCCACCGTAGAGCGAACCCCGAACCCTAAACATCCCTCCTTCTTCCTCCGCGACCTCGCCTCCCCTACCCCTTCCCGCCGCTTCGCCACCCCAAGCCAAGCCGCCGCCGTGTCCGCCCTCCGCCGCGAGAACTTCGCCGCAGCCGCAGCCTCCTCCACCTTGCCTCCTCCGCCCCCCGTCCTCTCCCTCGACGACCGCCACGAATTCTCCCCAGATCCCCTCCTCGACCTCCCGGCCGCATCGCCGGAGTCTTTCCGAAACCCTAGGCCTTCTCCTCCTCCACCCGCCAAGAGCTACCTCTTCTCTTCACCGTCTCCTATCAAAACTAGGTCCAATTTGGGTGCATCGGGCGGAAATGGAACACTTCAGCAGCAGAGCCCTGGGAGTGGGAGTTGGTGGTCGCCGGGGAAGAGCGGTGGTGGAGGTGAGGAGAAAGGGAGAGGTTCGCCGGTGGACGGGGTGATGCAGCCGGGGGCGCTGATCACGTTGCCTCCGCCGAGGGAGGTGGCGAGGCCTGAGATGAGGAGGGATTGCTTGCCCGTAGGAGAGATCGACGAGGAAGAGTGGGTTACTGTTTACGGGTATGATTTCGATCAAATTCCTTGCTTATATTGCTCTTCTTGCTACAAATTTTGCTATTGTAAGATGCTATGATTCTTTTCCTACGTTCGAACAATGTGTTCATGCAGCATAATTATGGTTTGCTCTAGCTATTAGTTCTTCGTGAGATCATTATGATACCTGTGGATGTGAATTTTCTATTTATTGATATGTTTGATTGGTTCTAAATGATATTATACGGTGTTAGGCAATATGGATATCTCCTATTTGGATAAATATAGCCTAGGAAGTACTTCGTTAGATAACAATGATATTGGATGTAATTTTCACTAATGCAATGGTGATCTCCCTTTTTGTTTTCCTATCTAGATTTTCTGCTGGTGATATCAACTTGGTTCTTAGAGAGTTTGAGAAATGTGGAGTCATATTGAAGCACATCCCTGGCCCAAGGGATGCTAACTGGATTCATATTTTGTACCAGGTACCATTTTCATCCTTTATTTATATAGGATGTTTAATTCTATTATACCATTAGGCCGTGTTGTGCAACTAAGAGAGCCCTAAGTGAACTCATGTGATTTCTCTGATGGTTTTGTTGACAAGGTAAGTGTCGACAAACATGAGTAACATTTTAAAGATAAGAGGTAGTTGCAAAAGAAGAAATAAATTGACTCTTGTTTTTACTCTGTAATTAGTTAACTTTATGAATTTTGTCTACTCGGATATTCAGATCCATCAAAATTGCATGCACTGCAGAACTTCCTACTAGAGGCACAAAGAGTCGTGAACATATAAAGTGATCAGGCTGGATATGTAGATGCATACAATCATCTGATACCCCAAGATAGGTTAGCCATAAGAACAATCTGTATAATTCAATTGTAGCTTCTACAGTGCTGAAATTTGGGACTTGTATGCCAGCAAATTTACTGATGCCCTAGCAAAAATCTGTTCAAATATTCTCATTACCAGATTGTTCTGGGTCTAGCTCAGGCATAAGAATCTTCTGTTAAATTCTCTATGATGTTACTTATTTGTTTTCTGTTTGTTTTATTGTTTAGAGCCGATATGATGCCCAGAAAGCCCTTGCAAAGCATGGTCAGCAGTTAAATAGTGTTCTCATTATTGGGGTGAAGCCTGTGGATCCTTGGCAGCGCCAATATTTGGATGAGAGCCTCAATAACAACTACAATGGGGGCTTTATAGCTCCCTTGTCCTCGCAGCCTGCAGTAGGGAGCAGATCTCCAGCTTGGAGCACGCAGAGACCATCTCCTCACCCTTATCTATTGCAAAATAGTGTTACAAACACCGATAAGAGTGGCCAGAGCTGTTCCTCCGGAGCCATTGCTTCTCCTACAAAATCGGTCCTCTCCAAAGTTATGGACTTGATGTTTGGCATATGATTCTGGAATGCTTCCTTTCTCATTCTCTTCTTTTGTAGGATAGGGCCTTCCACCTACAAGGAAAATCTGAGTTTTGCCTATGTTTTTCGTAGTTTGTAGCTGAATCTGGCCTCATATCATAAATAGTTGCTGCTGTTACTGAGATGTCAAATGTCTGTGCCTCTTGATGCCAATTCGAATCGGTTGTTGCTGCTGAAACTTGGTATTCATTTTGGGCAGTTTATGTGCAGGTAATACTGTAGGAAGAGAATTATTCCCCCATCATTTTGAAGTGTTTCTTCTTATGTTATAAATGGATATTTCTTCCCATTTTTTTCATATTCGTACGAGTTAATTGCATGATATTTTTCTATCTTGCCTATGTATCTGATGATTGAACTTGAGTCGTGGGCCATTTCATTTCCTTTTTCAAAAATTCTTGCACCTCTTCTTCAAAATTGTACATGAGTTCATAGTTGACTCATCCCATTAATCCGGTTCTAATATGATACCGATCAAATCATAAGTTGACATCAATAAGCAAATGTGCACGTATCACAATAAGAATAACAAACTTATCATTATAGATTTGTAATCTATACACTTATGCGAGGTTGTTATATAAACCATAGATGGAAAATATTCAATATCCGTAAGATCGCAAGTATTACAAACAAATACGTGCTGCCATAACCGATTTTATTAGAAGGCCACGACCACGTCCTCCACTTTTTAAGCTAACAACGAACTAATAACGGCTACTTCGCATCTCTCCGTCACAAGTATTCCTTAAAAAAGTAGAGCGTTAACCAGGGATAATTAAAGTTAAGCGGATCGAGGAGATTAAAACGAGAAGAAGAAAGAAATGGCTTCAACCTTGAAGTCTCTTATCATCTTCTTCACCACAACTTCGTCGATCATCTTCGCAGTGGCCGCGGGTCGATACAAAGTCGGCGACGCCGTCGGATGGCGTCTGCCTGACATGAACAACACTGAACTGTACGAAACTTGGGCCAGCAAGGTCACATTCCATGTTGGGGACTCGATTTGTGAGTGAATTATCACTCGTGTTATTAACTTCACGTGGCCTCTAGATCTTCCTCGTATTGCTTCATTAATATCACAATCTCTTCCTATTCCAGTGTTCACGTACCAGAATGACTCAGTTGTTAGAGTGGATAAAAGAGGCTACTACCATTGCAACGAGAGCGTTCATGGTACTACGTTCAAGGATGGAAACACCCTCGTTGTTCTTGATAGGCCTGGATTTTACTACTATGTTAGTGGCTACATCGATCACTGCAAGAAGGGCCAGAGGTTGATGATCGAGGTGATCGTGGACCGGCGAACTCCACCGGCGATATCTGCGCCGTCGCCGGCTCCTATGCCGAGTGAAGCAGCCTCGTGGACAGTATCATCTTTTCATATCTTGGTGTCTCTATGTTACCTCTTATTGATGATGGCTTTGTTGTACCCTAATTGTCTTAGTAACTTACTTTCTTATGTAACTTAATCGGAATTTGGTGTCTAGAGAAGGAGAATTAAAAGTTTATCATAAAGTTTTTATGCATGAAGATGATGAATAACAGGTAAACTTCTTATTTCCTTCGATTTTAAGGGACCTTTATTTGAGATTTTTTTTTAAATCATTTTTAGTACATAAAATCTAAAGTATAGATTAAAATGCATAAGTCTAAACTAAACCACGGTTACTATTAATAATTGAAAAAAAATTCAAGCCTACCACGTGTCCTCACCACATGATGCCGACAGTCTTTTTCGTCTTCTGCTCTCTGGTATTTGATTCCCGACAGCGACTTGAGGCGATCTCGATTAAATAAATACAGAAAATTATAAATGATATATACGTCTTTTTTTTTTATTATTTATTTAACTAGAGGGCTATTTGCATTAAAAAAAAATTAGATTTTAGTAATATAAAAATTAGGCCTTGTTCGCTTTTTTATACTAAATATATATATTTTTTAATGACCCAATTTTATTATTTTGAATACTTAAATTTCTTTAATGCAAATGTCCCTCATAAAAACCTATTTTGTTTTTGTTTTTGTTTTTGGTTGTAATATATATAGCCTCAAAAATGATTACAAACAGGTGCTTCAGTTTGTAACATAATGGAAAAAATAAAAGAAAAGAAATATAATCAAAAGAGATTACATTGGAGGAGATGTCCAGTCGAAGGGCACGAGTCAACTAAGGGGGATCAGAGAACAGGACACTTTACTATGAGCAAATAGAAGGGCTTTTAAGAGGCTCCCAGAAGCAGCTATATTAGAGCCTTGATTAATTCCCCCCCTTTTTCAAAGTCTTCATTTAGTTTTATAAGTAACTCGACATGATCTTCATGTTATATTATATCTACCCATCAAATGGAATGATATGGCTTAAATTTTTTTTTAGCAAGTAGAAGATTCTATTTATAAATAATAAAAAGATAGAGATTTTTATTTATGATGTGAATAAAATATAGATCGTTATTTACAGTTTGGTTCTTAAATAAAAGTTAAATGTACATTTGTCTGCTTAAATTTAAGCAGCATAGTAGAAAGTCTTAGTCGTTAGTCACATCTAAGTTACATTCTTATGCGATTCAAAAACATATCATACGATCATATGGATTGAAACCAACAACAAAGTTGGTTGTACGTAGGTTAATATGTACAGTAGTAAGTTTGGAGCTTTGCCATTTATCTTGAGATCAACCAAACTTGGTCTAATTAATGATCAGAAGATCCTGTAAATTAATCATGACGGTTACAAAAGGTGACCTATCGATGAATAGGACCAAATTACAGTAACAAACGAATCCTACCAAACGACCAAAGGTTATAACTTCAAATCAGATCTAAACTCAAATAAAGAATTTTGTACGGACATAGGATATGTATATGTATATGTATATATATATATATATATGATTAATTGTAGTATGTATCTGTTACTGATTTAATTTATTTGTGGCCCATTTCAATAGGACATTTTTCATGATTATGTTTTAGAGAATCTTTAATGATGAATAAAAATAAATAAATAGCACCTAATTATGCTTTGTTTAATTATAAAAATAATTAATGAGTGATCATATATACTGTAAAGAAAAAAAAAGGTTAAATACATTTTACTTCTTGTACTTATGCTCAAAATTATTTTATCTTATGTATTTTAAAAAGTTATAAATTAGTTTATGTACTTACGATTAAACTCAAACTATTAATTTTTCTATCAAAGTTAATAGAGCGTGCCCAAATGACCAAAATGCCCCCATCGTAATTTATTAAGCAAGATAGATGGGGTTTTTTTATCTAATTTTTTTAACCTCATATTTGTCTTGTTATTAGATGTGATATAACTATTAGACTTTATAAAAACTTGATTTAATAAAATTTACTATATAGTTGACACATTGTAGAAAATAAGTAAATAAGAGATGAAAACAAGTTAGATATTCTTTGAAGATAAAAAAAACATGCTTATACAAGAGGGGAATAACATTTTTATCTATTAAAAAAGTTAAAATTAGAGAGAATTCAGTCATTCTTTGAGCGCGCTTCATTAATTTAGATGGAAAAGCTAACGGTCTTACTTTAGTCATAAATATATGAATTGATTTGAGATTTTTTAAAACACACGAAGATAAGATAATTTTAAGTATAAATACAGAAGATAAAATATATTTAATCTTAAAAAAAGAAAAAAAGAAATACTGGTTACATCCCCTTGTTATAGTTTGTCTTGTTCCTTCTCTATTAACATCTCAACAAATGGGGAAGTCATTGTCATGCTTAGTCCATTAGTTCGAGCAAAATCTTGGAGATCTACCAATGTTTATTTGCAACCATTCTCTCTCTCTCTCTCTTGCAGTGTGGGCTCTACAATATTGTCGAAAAAGAATAAATCACTAATCAATTTGATTGCTTGTGATACGATGATGTAAGAGTGTTGGTGGGCTCCAATTATTATTATTTTTTTTCAAAAATAAAAATTAAAAAAAACTGTGGGTGGGCTCTACAGTCTTTTTGAAGAATCACCACCAACCAAGTTGATTGCTTCTTCATGGTGATATGACACTTTAGCTAGATGGTGATGACACAAAGATTGGCTGGAATTTCTTGCTTGGCTCCAATTTCTTTTTGGTGGAATGTGGTCTCTTCCTTGTTCTGCATTTTGGAAGAGAATCTCCTTAAGTCAACAGTTCCATCACTAAGATTATTGGACTACTTGATCTCATTATTGGTGCAAAGGAGGGGATTCTACAGGAGGAGCTAAGCTTAGGACATTGTTGCAAGAGTTTTATAGTTAGATTTGTATTTATTTATAATCATACAAGCACTTTATATTTAATTTTGAGACGAATTTGATAGTCTTTATGCAAAGTTAATTAATATACACAAGTGAAGATATATTTTGGGTATTAGTTAAGAGAGATTTTACTCGGTTTAGATAACTAGCTATTTGGTGGGCACAATTATTATTAATAGAGTATGAGAATGAGTGAGAATAGTGCCTTACTGGTCTAATAAAATGCTAGAGTAAAACTAGTTGATTTTGAATTTAAACTTTTGAAAAAGATTAGTTCAGTGGATGTGTCACCTATGATTGATCCGAAAAAAAAGAAAGTGTAATATTGACAAATAACAAATAATAACGACATGTAGTGATCTATTGGTATATATATATATATTGGCGCGCATAATCTTAAGTAATGTTATTCTTACAAACCCTCTGCAAATATTCTAGCATTGATTATTTACTTTGATGTGGTATTATTACGTTGGTTGATAGTTCATTTCTTTATTTCATAACAATATATCACTATCAGTAGAAATAATGATACAATATTATCTTATTTATATAATATTTATAAAGTGTATTTCTGTTTAGCATTACTATAGAATCTTAGTGTTACACGTGCGTACGAATACTATACAAGTGTCTGTACAATCATTAATGCACAATATCTCTAGCCACAAGTTATTTCCCATTGTATCTCTAGCTTACTGTTTCAAAACTCAATTAGTAAAATAACACCAGAGCAATTTTCAAGCGTTTTCTAACAGACTTTTTGCCAAAAGAGCTTTTTATCTCTCTCTAAGGGTTTTCTTCCTCTCAATCATCAACAAGATTTTTTCACTCCACTCTCGTTATCGAAAGGTTAATGGAAGACAGAAACCTTTGCCCTCAGTTCTCTCTCTCTCTTTTTTTTCATCTCCTAAAAGTCGAAGCTTTCTTCTCTTTTTATCTGCGTCCTCGTTGCCACCACTCCTCACCATCCAAAATCCTCTCGACGTTATTGTCTGTTGCTACCACCCTTCTCCATTTTCACATCGCACCCTCCTTCCTCATGCTCCTTTCCTTTCGCGTTGGTGCTCTCCTCTGAGCTCTTCTCCACACCCTCATTGGATCTAAGCTTGGTTATTGCTCCTATGCTGGATCCGAGCCTAGACTCAACCATCCTCCTCTTTACTGAATCTCTCCCACCTCTTTCTCTGCCTGATCTCTTGCTACTACTGACCTCACTCACTCACCGGTGCCCATGTGTTGCTGGGTGGGTAACCGGGGAGGGGCGGAGCCTTGTTTGAAGTAGCAGCTTGTGCTTTGTTGGCATGTGAGTGGCTCCGAGTTGTACTCTTTTATCTTGCTCTTTACTGATTTAGGGTGTTGCTGTTCTAGGTGGATGTTCTCCAATTTCTGTCTTTGTGGATTCCCAAGGCTAAGACCAACTAGACTATTGAATCTGCAAGCGAGACTTTTTTGCTCCTCGAAATTTATAGGTTAATTTTCATTTCAATTCTACATTGTGCACAACACAATGCTTTGATTTAGAATTATAGTGTTGTTTATTGATTTGTATTAAAGAACTGTCACTCTATCTTCTCTCTATTTTGTGTATCAAGTTGCATAAATATAACTTTTAGATGTTAATAAATTATCCTAGCTTATAAAGAACCGTCACTCATAAACTTAAACCTACTTTTACCCATCTTGGCGAGTTATAAACATTGATTTTATTTACAAACTACACTAGTATTTATACTATTGTATCTTCAAAATTGCTTCTAGAATAAATAGACGAACTAAAAAATAGTGCCTATATTATCGATGTAAATTTATTTATTTTTCAATGCTTTATATATATTAGAGATTTTTAGCACTCTTCTAGCTAGTTTTGGTTCATGCACCTAGGGACATATCCGAAGCGACCTCCTTCAATTTTTTAATTTTTTTTTGCATTCTATCATTAACAGGTTAATTATATAACATCAATTTAATATAGTATCAGATATCTCTCTCTCTCTCTCTCTCTCTCTCTCTCTATATATATATATATATATATATAACTATAAGTAGTTTTCAGAGGATTAATGGTTGCCTGGGGATGAGGCAACTCTAATTGTAGGCAGTGGAGGAGTTGAGAAGGTGCAATCGACCCCACATTTTTAATTAGGTTGGCAAATCCAAGCTGGCTTGCAGGACATGTCATGAGCTCAGGTGTGAGCATAACAAATCAGACTTCGGTTCATTGAACACGCTCATCCTGTCATATTAGATTCCAGATCAAAATGTAAGTGGAGGGGTTGCAATTGCTCCAGATATCTTCTTCCATGGCATGGCAGTCCTCTCTCTCTCTCTCTCTCTCTCTCTCTCTCTCTCTCTCTCTCTCTCTCTCCTCGATCCCGCTAAGGAGAAAATTAATGGGATTAGGTAGACACTGGCATCGGTGTGTTGTCAAAATTGTACGAACGAAGGACCACGGATGAAGGACAGTAGGAAAGCCAAGAAATAGTCCTCATTATTCCATCCTTCCATCACTTTGTTAATCACTTGTAAGACAAGAGAGACACATAAGCTTGCGGTTTTGTTTCTTGCTTCTTGTCTTTTGAAGTTTTTAGTTCAGCTAGTTTTTTTAACATTTTTTTTCTGAAAAATTTGAGAGCATTTGCAACATTTCTTCCAACTTTGTAGTTAGCAACTTATTGTAGGTTCTTGCAGTTCTTTTTCCTTGATAATTGGTCCGTATAAATATTCATTGCAACTCAAAATATTACATAATGATATGATAGTATTCAGTTCATTCCTTACGATATTTGTTCAGAGTAGAAGACCGGCAAGGTTATGAGTTATCGACTTATTTTTTCTACTCGAGCAGAGAATCTTGATAGAGGAGAATTGCTTGGATAACTTGATAATTTATGTATTATTGGGGATATCTACAACATGATGGAGTCTGAAACGGAGTTTGTAACGTAGACCACTTTAGTATAGTCACTGTAGATGGCGCCAGTATGCTCTTTAAGCTTTACTGTTTGTATTAATCAAGATAGATGCTCTTGAATCTATTGAGTTGGGAGTTTGGACTAACAATATCTATTGACGTCCACTCCTCCACTGTAGCCTCCTTTCTAAGATGTGTCTACCCAACATTTGTATTCGTTTCAGTCTACAACCTTGGGAATGCTTGGTATTATTTCAATTTTGCCATCCAAGAGGTTTGTGTTCCATTGCTTCGTGTTGAAACTACTGAGTTTGAGGAAAACCTTCCAGGGATCTTGAGTTCTTCTGTAAACACTACTTCATTTCTCGTCTTCCAAGCAAATCATACGATGTTAAAGGTATGTCTCAAAAACTATTTTGAAAGATTGGCGTTAAGATACATCACCCATTTGTCCAAGGAAGCTAGTAGTTGGTCCGGATGAATCCCTAATACGTCGGTGAACTAGACAACTCTCATGAACTAGCAAGGTGGTCGAGTGTTTCTTGATTGCACTATTTATCGATTTGTGGCATTCGTTTGTTAAGGATTGCTCAGACCAGAACCTTCACCCACTAGGCTCTTATAGTTAGGATCTTAATCTTCGATTAACAAATCGCCAGCCTAGATTAAAATAAAATAAGTAAAGTGATTCAGTAATATTCTAATTTTAGTGGCATAGCTATAATATTATAGTTGTTCATAATGTTATGCATATAATCTATTTAACTCACATAAATAACATTTTATTAGCTTAGTTAATGTTTTTTTTGTTATTCTCGCTTGCAAAGGTGATTCCAATAACTTTAGTATGCATTATCAGGGTAGAATATTTGTTCTCAACTATACCCGATAAAAGTAGCCATTTATGTTATAAAAAGAAAAGAGATTTTTATATAATAGTCATTGAATTTTTTTTAAAATATTATATCACTCTTCGTTGATGACTCATCAAATAAGCTTATATATATATATATCTAAGATTTACACTACATTATTCAAATATCATATTTTTTGATAAAAATATTATTCCGTTAGTTAAATCTGTTCAGATCCTATCAAATTTCTAAATCTAAACTTAAAACGAGGGATTTTAATTTATTTATATATATTTGTTAATTTTAATAATACTTTTTTAAGGAGTATTATATTAAAAACTATCCATAATAGCAATTCTGATAATTTTAAAAAAAATTGTACATAAAAACTTTATTGAAAATGGTTATCTAACTAACATATGTTACGCCTAAAATCTTTTTTTTCCCCTGATTTCAGACGAATAGTATAGTGCCACATACCAGTTGCAGTAAGTACATGCAACCGTGGCTGCAAAATACCATTTCGTCTTCAATAAATAATTAAATAAACAATTCTTTGAGCGCTCATGGTTTCGCTCGTACATTCTTAATACTAAATTAAAGTAGGTTTAACACTTAATTAACGTAATAGGAGGCCATTAGTGACTCAACCACAATTAAAAACTAGAATTCCTCCTCATCACATGCGTGGACCTGTGCTAACCGTTAGATTCATCCACTAGACTAATTAAATTTCATTACCGAACTTTTTATTGATGGTATATAATACTCACAGTATAAGTGTGGAAGAATAATTGTTACATAAATGCATCATCCTAATTATATAGTTAAATATATAATCACATGCTAATCATGTCTATAGTTCGATCTGCCTTAGATCTATTGTATCTCATCAAAATTAAAGAAATAAAAGTATGCTGACATGTGATACGTCTATTAGTGGAGGACTTTTTAAAGAAATTAGACTTAAGCTACGTAGGCTTAAACCAAGATGGATTGTATTAGAAGAAGGCAATTAATGTAAACATAATCTATACTTTGGTCCAGTATATATATATATATATTCAACTATATATACGTTTGACTCGCCAAGGAGACAATGCAAAGCTAAATGATTGACGTAACGATTTGAGTTAGGATTTTTACTCGATTTGAATATAATAATACTCCAAAAGGGAACCAAGTGCCTTCCACGTATGCATTAAGCATTAAAAATTGCAATGTGGTGCTAAATAAGGAAGTGGACAAGAACAAGTTAGTTGGGTGACGAATTAAAATAATAGTCTACATTTAATAACCGGTCAGGGAATATTTAAAGACTTAAATAATCCTCAATATTTAAGACATATGTCCTTCAAAATATATATACAAACAGGCCAACTCCATGCAATATTTGCCAAAATAAACACACCTTGTGTTTTATTTATCACCGGTTATGCCTTACTATGTGGATATTTTATTATTTAACAAATCTATTTTTATTTTTAGTGTCTTAAAAAATGTTTTGATTAGTTTTCTTAACTAATAGTTATTATATAGGTAAGTTCAATACACGGTTAGGTGCACAATGACATCCGTTCTTAAAAAGTAGTTAAGAGTCAAGCTTTAAAATTTAGTCAAGCTTGACTTTGAAAGTGAGTTGCATATCAGACCAGCTCGAGTCCATATATGACTAATATGGACATAAAAATTAAGATCTTTAACATTCATAATATTATTATATTAATTTTATATCTTCACGGTTGAATCAGACCTTACAAACTCGATAATGCTTATTTTTCTTTTGGATTTGTGTGAGTGGATGAGTTTCAAAGTCAATTTTTATTGGGTGGTTAACAGTATGGTCTTATACAAAGGATAGAGTGCATGAGCTAATTAGGACTTATACCTCAACATGCAAATGGTAGGGTGTATATATAAACTAAATCTCCTCCCTAATATCTTAATACGGGTGCTAATAATAATGGAAGGAGTAGTTAGCTATTGACAAGTGGCCGTCCGTTGTCATTATTAAAGACCACCTCATAATTTAGGTTGTCCACTTCTATCGTTCGAAGCCACCTCATTATTTAAGTTGGTCTCGGTTCTCTTTCTCGCCCACATATAAAATTAAATACAATACACAAGAAGGAGGAGGGCGAAAATGATAAATTTCACTGCCCTAAAATTAACCCGTCGTAAAATCTCCTCGCGAAAAGAGCGAGGCGGGTGAAGGGGCACGTGTTGCCGCGTTGCGTGGACAAGTGGCGAGGAGAAAAAAAGAGAGAACGAGCTTAGCTGTCACGGATGGGGCCGATGGGAGGGGGGGGGGGGGGGGTGCGAAATGACCGAACCGCCCACGAGCAATGCTCTTGTTATTTATTAATTTTATTTATTTGCGAAAAACGACCTACATTATATGTTAATTATTTCTGGGAAATTATTGTAGCAGTTTTTGCCTTTGAGTGGCATTGGCATTCATTGAACTGTGACCCATTTTTATTTTCTGCAACTAAAAGTTAGGGATGCTGTCTACCTTTTTAATGCAACTCGTGAATTACTATACATGGCATACTGCTGTACTAAAGGTTACTGTTGTCGAGTTGCACAACAAATCATGTACGTATAGTTCTTCCACAACGTTGGTATAAAGTTTGATGCATTTTGGGTCACCTATTCTACAGTAAGATATACTTATTTAACCGTGTACATCTCTCATTTTCTTTAAAGAAAGGTATAAAAATGTAGCGAGAGATTACTTAAGAAGACCTCATTGTAGATTGTGGAACATTGAGATTATTATATATTAAACCTCTCATATTCTTGAATAAAAGATTTTTATATATGGTCAAAAAATTATCTCTCATCTTCTCTATCGTCCACTAGTCAATCTTTACTAAACTTAATATGAATTTCGTTATTATTTTAAATTATAATTCAATATAATAAGTTTTAATTCGAGTCAAAAAGTATAATATAAAAAAAAAAAGAAGTAAAGTAGATTTCACTTAAACCGGCAACCAAGAAGAGAACAAGAGAATATGGAGGTGACCTCCATGAAGAATTGATGCCTTGTTACAGCTAGAGACATATATGAATTATTTATCTTGTCACGTGTGGAATTTTAATCACATCACATATATTGCCCTCTTTACGTGGTTAGCAGCAACTTCAACTTGCCCACAGATACATTGGCATGGACTATAGAGTCGTTAAAGTAAGTTTGGTTTTGTCTGCAATTTGCTAAGTGAAATGACCTTTTGCGAGAAATTATAAAAAAGGACAGATTTGCTGCAGACTGGAATTCACTTTAGTATTTTTGGGGCAAGAGGGGACCTTAGAACTTAGAAGCTAGAAAGGTAAATGACATTTTACACCAAACCATGAATCACATTTCTCCTTTTCTCCCATTCCTTTTTCCAAAAACACTGTACAGTTGATCAGGTAATTTAAACAGACTAGAAACCCAGATAAGCCCAAGTTATGAAATGGAAATGGGAGAAAAAAAAAATCAAATAAAACAAGTGAAAGGGTGCAAAATGAGAGAGAGAGAGAGAGAGAGAGAGAGAAAGAAAGGAAGAAAGAGAGAAGAAGAAACTCCTCGGCCCTTATGGAAAATAAGAATTATAGCCATTCGATAGACCTTCGAAGCAGGTCGGAGCGCATCCGTCCGACAGGGCCCACATCAGATCGGAGGGTTCGAAATCCCACAAATTCACCGAATCGTGGAAGACGAACTCGGCCCTCGAATCGGCCGAGTCCTCGAGCCGCGGCAGCTCGATGATCTCCGCAAGCTCGTCCAGAGCCCCCGCCGCAGCCGCGGAGGTGGAGGAGGGCTGGTTCGGCAGCTGCATGGCGGCGGCTTTGGCCGCTGCGGCCTGGACGTCACGAGGGGAGAGCGTGGCGGGGCGCGGCAACTCGGCGGCGAGCTCGGGGAAGTTGAGGACGGCGGCGGCGCCCTTGATGCTCATCGCCGCCACGTCATGCGCCCGCGCCGCCATTTCCGGGGTAGGGAAAGTACCGAGCCATATGCGCGACTTCTTCCTGGGCTCCCGGATCTCGGAGACCCACTTGCCCCAGTTCCTCATGCGGACGCCCCGGTACACCGGGTGCTTGCTGCAATCCCGCATGCGTTTCGTGCCGTCCTTTTTAGAGCTTTTCGTCGGCGTTTGAGGGGACGACGGAGAGGAAAGTGACGACGTCGAATTCTCACTGGTTTCGAGGTCGGACGAGTTTGCTGCGTCTCCCATTGCTGTCAAAATGTCAACTCTCTCTATGTGGATACGTCTTCACAGGATTGGGCTATAGGAGAAAGCAATCAAATTTAGGTCACTCATCGGCGTCAAAATGCAAATTTTTAATGTGGGTGATTGCTTAAAAGAAGGAAACAAAGAAGACGGTGGATGCTTTATAAAAAGATACCAAATTGGTCGAGTGGAGCGGGGAGGGGAAGAGAAGAAACAGAGAGGAGGAGCCAAATTGATTCCGGAAAAAGAGAATCACTCAGAGGAGAGGAGAGGAGAGGAGAGGAGAGGAGAGGAGAGGCAAGCAAACATGAGGATGGTAGAGGAGGCGATGGGGTTTTAGTAGAGGGGTGGGATATACCGGATGGGAAGCATGCACCATCAAAGCGACCCTCAACCCACCTGTCCTCTCATCATTTCCCAATGGGCCAATGACACCTCCCCAAGAACCGGGACCCACACAAAAATTACCAATTCCATTTTTAGTCATCTTTTCACTTCACTGCCCCCGGCCACGCCTCCTTCTTTAGCCCGCCATTGTCTATCGACCTAGGTCTTTGACATCACAGTGTAGGTAGGCCAGGGAGGATGGGAAGCTAGATTTCCCCAACCTTTTTTTATAAAGACGGTAGAGAGGGAGCACCTGGTCATTACAAGACAATAGCTAATCGGGCATTCATCTGACTCACTGTACTTTTCATGCTCCAAATTAAACCTCTTTTATTTTTTATTTTTTAAATATATATATTTCTTAACTTCGCGGTTGGAGGATTAATTAGTAGCCTAAGTTAATTAGCTAGCTCTCGGTCGTCGTTGGATCGATGGGGTTCCTTTCGCTACGACTACGAGGGCTCCACGGCTTTTAATGCTTGCAATATTTTTGTCTCGGATTAGTGCAACGAGACTGCTGGATCCAACTTTGTCTTGGTGGAGGGGACGCCAGTAGGCTTGTCATCATCCTCGACATCACCATCTTCCACATTGTCTTCTCATCTAAGCCAGCAACTCCACTTGTACGTACGAACTTCTGCTCGTTCGGATCTCAGTACGTATGAATACCATGGAGTACTTCATTTGAGAAAGACTCTTTTTAGATCCTTTTCCGTGATCCATCCATCCATCTAACCACACGCAATAATTAAATTAAGTAATAGGTGGTCACTGTGTGTCCAAATCGGTTCATCACTGTGTTCACAAGAAGCCCATGAGACGATTTAAGGCACGTGGTCAATCAAAGCGGTAGCCTCTTCTGCAACCAAGTGGTTATTTGTTTAACTACCGTCGAGTCTGTGGATGCCGTATATATCTTCTTCATGTATATATATATATATATTTCACGTATATTCTATCGATCTTCTCGTAAATCTAAAAAGCCCAGATAATATATTTTCACTACTACTTTTAAGTCCGACTAAGAAGGTTGGCGAAGAGGAGTAAGTAGTAGTTAGGTGTGGGGGGGGGGGGGGGGAGGACCATGGCTGGTGTTCAATTAAACACAAGAGAAACACTTAGTGATGGGCTACACGAGCCCAATAGATCCGGTTAAATATCTACCTCAGATTTTTTTTTGAATATTTGGACTGCCAAAACTGAGGAAATTTTACTATAGAAACAAAAATTATACTCTCTTTTAGGTTATCAATTTCTCCCATATTGGAGCCACATGGAATACTGCACAGTGTGGGCCTGCTGCAAGAAAAATCAAATTTACTTTTGTTGCAGTTGTACTCCATCTACTAATAAATTAAATAATATGCAAGGCAAGCAGAACGATACTGTAGAGTTTTATAAATGCAGAAGGCTAGATGATGTCATGAATAATGCTGTAAGTTGCTGCCATATATTGTTCATGTCTTCTACTTCATCCTCTCTTTGTCCATTTACATTTATCTTGCGTTTATTTGGACGTCAAAAGGCTAGACTATATTTTATGTTCATAGAATTTTACCAACTACTTCTATAATTTTCATTTCTACCTGTACAAATTTAGGTCAAAATATTTACACATATTTCTGGGCCATATTAATAATGCAGAGTTTAAAAAAAGAAAAATGTCAGTCTGCTTGCTGCCTGACATGTAGAGAGAGGTTATAAATAACATTATATATATATATATATAGTCTAATATTATTCGAGCTAGTTTTTTTAGTGTTATAGGTTTAAATAGTTTATTTCACATATACTATTATTTTTATACATTTTAAAAACATATTTATTAAAAAATAAATTTATATTTCGGTGGACTAGCTAGGAAAATAAGAGTGCTAATTGGGTTTATAGTCATAATTTATCTTTCGACCTTATTGCTAATAAGGTAGAGCCTTGCAAGTCTTATTAATTAATACGATAAACTATCCATACTTCGTCTGGTCTCATTAAATCTAGCAAGCCCTACGGCTTAGAGTCGGCAAAAATTAAGACTGACTGCTTGATTCCCATGCAGATTAGACTAAAGTCCTACTAATTTGATAGGGTACTTATTAAATCCGGTGGACCAAGTGTTCACATTTAATTAGCATCACGCTAGCTTATTTAATTACGAATATTTACATTGTTTTCATCATTTATACTGGTATGGTAAAAATATAATACATAAAAAATATAGTTGTGGTTGGTCAAGTTCTTTATGCCGTTCTAACTTTGCCACTAGGTCATTACATTAATACAACATTACAACTCTCTATATTTTAAACCAAAATGATTGAACCACCGTATAATTAATTTTGTATCAAATATATATGCATTGAAAGATAAAATTCCTAGTGACTTAGTAGCACAAAATAAGAGTTCAGAGGTTTGAACAATTTTTTGTAGTAAATTTTTAAGTTAAAAAAGGGCAGAGACATCGTTGACTTTCGACCAATGTTATAAAGGCCCCAAAGGGAGAGACCCTTTGAGCCAGTCTCGAAATCTTCGGCCTAGGCCCAACTTAACCAGGCCATGAACCTAATGAACAAGAACCAATGCAGGATAAGATGTACTTATCCTTACACTTATCCGTGTAGTCAGAGATGTTCCCTATTCGGTAATAATATCTTCACAATTGACTCCAAGTTAGTGCGAGTTCCTTTTTAGTGATGAGTAAGACACTAACTATTTTTACGAACAAAAAGATAAGAATTTTTGGATGGTGGGGAACAGAAAGATGCTTGACATCTTTAATTAGACATTATTCCATGTTTAAGTAATTATTTTTCCCTAATAAATGCACTGCTCTAGGATTCCGGATTGAGATAGAAAAGCGAGTATAGGAGTCACTCCTCAAAGGCGTGTAGTTGAAGGATTGGGGAGAAGATACTGAGGTGGTGCCCAATGTCTTATGTGATTGGTTCTTCGGTGCATATCGCTTTGCCGTCTCACTGGAGCCAAGTGTTGATATAGACACGATAAAGTCTTCAGGAACAACCAAATGTGGTGAGGTCCACTGGAAAGAAATTTTGGATAAAGAGACAGACTAAGAATGCAGTCTCATGCATGAACACTTTCACAATCTTTATAGGTTTTCAACTTAAAAGCAGGGTATTTTTTAAGTATTCGATTGAGATCTTTTTGACATATAACTAATTCATCTAAGGATTTATTTAGGCTACGAGACAACGAACTACATCTGGGTAAGAGAAGTGTGGTCCATTCATATTGCACCAGAATAGATGGTAAAAGAAAACAATTAGGACTAGATGCAATTTTGCATTTTCAGTATATATGCTCTTCTATTTAAGATGAAATAAAGGTATTGTGAGATTCTTGGACGTGCTATCAATCGCTTCCTATATCTTATTTTAGAGCTTTCTCGCAGATGCTATCTTCTGCTGTTTTACTTGAATTAACTTCTCCATATCTATATCTCATGTCCTTGTTTTATAAACTTGATTTATTTAAAAGAAAAAAAGAAAAGGAAATCAATAATATTGTTACCCTCCATTATCTCTCTAAAAGGGACTCCTTACTTTTAACTAAGAAAGAGGGCATTTCCATCAACAGCTTTGGTAAACTCAGATGCATGCCTAGTTTTCTCTATATCTTATCAACCAATGACGCAAAAAAGAAGAAGAGAAAAGGTATAAAAAATTCATCTCATCTTTAGTTTTCTCTATACTTTATCAATCAATGAGGCAAAAAAAGAGAAAAAAAATATAAAAAAATAATTCATCTCATCTTTCTAATGGACAAGCGAGCGGTTGTACACAAGAACTTGAGATTGGCCATGCAATGCATGGCATTGCGTGTGCGTCGTTCTCATGTGTGCTACTTGTGCCAAGATAGCGTCAAGTGATCAGGGAAAAAGGAGAAGGAATTGACACGAGAGGTGTGAAAAAAGCCCACCACTGCTTCCATTATTGAGATTCCCTTTGGATGGCTTCTCGCAGCGTGTGCCTATCTTTGAAAGCGTGTGTGATTTGTACAGCTAAAAGAAAAACCATTCTATCCCTCCACACCCACCCCCACCCCCACCCCCATGAAACCCCTATAAATATCCTCCCCAATGCCAACCTCTTCTCCTCACAGCAATCAGCAACTACACACCAGAGTTTCCATTTGCCAATCTTTCTCTCTCCTTTAAGCTCATCTCAGTCACCATGTCGAGCACCTGTGGCAACTGTGACTGCGCTGACAAGAGCCAGTGCACGTAAGTCTCTCTCCCTCTCTAATATCTAAGATTTGCATCTTGATGCTAAGCTAAAGTATCTTCTGGGTGATCGCAGGAAGAAGGGAAACAGCTATGGCGTTGTGATCGTCGACGAGACAGAGAAGAGGTACAGCTTCATAAAATTATAATTTTATAACCAGTTTGTTGCACTTCTGCTCGGAAAAATTACATCAATTGGACCCAATTCATATGGGCCTTCGACAAAGAGGAGCCCAACATATTATTTTAAGGCCTATTGAGCCATCCAGCGGCCCGTGAGAACGATCAGATGTAGAGTAGTATAAACTCTCTCCAAATTAATAAATGGATATAGATTTGATCCGAATTAATGTTGTGTGATGGTTGGATTCATTGCAGCTACTTCGAGGAGGTCGTGGAGGCCGGCGAACACGACGGCAAGTGCAAGTGTGGCCCTAGCTGCACCTGCACTGACTGTGGCTGTGGCAAATGAAAACCCACCCCAGTGGCAGCAAGCTTAATTTGCTACGTAGTAACTGGGTGCTAGAAGATGGCGATGCATGCATATATGGTGTTATACGGATCCTAGTTGTGTATGCCAAAAATAATTGTGTCTTGTGGTAGTGTGTTTTTATGTTTGTGGGTCTTGGGGTTGCCACTGTTTGGCTTCTCCTCTTCTATGTTGATGATGGTAATGTCTGTCACCTACTTATCCAGTTAATTAAGTGAACCCTGTTATAGTATTATAATATCCCTTGTGTTTGAATAATCGTCTGTGGTGATAATTGGATAAAGTAAAATACCACAAACTTACTTCCTAATTTAATACATTCTACCAATCACACAGCCTAACATCATTAGAGACCACAATGCAAAAGATGGAACACTTAAAAATAAAAAATGGTAGTCGAACATATATATGGTGCTCCTTTCTTCTTGATCAATTCTAAATGTTACGGAAGAGGAAAAGAGAGGTGATGATGTAGACCGCACCCTGCGTTTGTGTCCAAGAAGCAAGAAATGCCAAAGTCGATCGATAGGTCTTCTCATGGCCTTTTCTCTTCCAACAAGGTTAATTAATAAACAACAAGTCAAAAACTTTTTTTTGGATACATGCTTTGCTTTAAAGGCCTAATAAAACTGGGGGGGGGGGGGGGGGGGGGGGGGGGGGGGAGGGTGTTCCACAACATGTGAACTCGAAACAAAAGACAAAGATAGGACGCCTGCAGGCAAATCTACTGCCTCCCATGGGTGGATCTTTTATGACACTGTTTCCCTGGCAAAGACAAAGGAACGTGTATCTACTCTTCCGACTCATACCAATCTCCTTTTCTCTTTGAAGTTCTTCGAGTTGGTATTTTGGAAGGAGGTGAGATTTCGCAGCAGGCAGCAAGTTGGCTTCTATCAAACTTCTGCTATATTTCTACCTATTATTGTATCAATTTAATCATATATATATATATATGTAAATATAAATTTGATAAAAGCCGAAATTGCTAAATATATTTTTATGTATTTATAGTTTGGAGTTTCTGAAAATGTTGACCCAAAGCCGCCTGCTAAAAAAAGATAATTAACTGTCATGTGAGCAGTTTTTGCAGAAACAGTCCTGTCGAAAGAAAAAGACGCAGAACAGCGCAGTTAGTAAATCGCATCCTGGTGTATTAATTTATTAAAAGTACTCGAGGATTAAATTCCATCTCGCCCCCTACATAATGGCAAATTCTGAATTTCGCCCAGCTCTGTCTCACTTCTTCACCTTGCCCTAATCACAAACACCTCTCGGGTCTCTTCTCCGAGAAGCCATTGAGAAAAAAAGAGTAGACGAGGTTTGGAAACCGAAAAACCCTAGAAGTCTTCCTTTTTGTATGGTTTCGGCTTCTGGAAATGGCCGTCGGCGAGGTGGCTATCGGGAGGAGGCGTAAGTAAATCGGTGGTTTGGGCTCTCCCGCCAAGCCATGGGCTGCGCCTGCGGCAAGCCTTATGCTATAGAGGACAGCAGGGAGAGCCCTAGCTCGAGGACGGGCGCTCCGGCGGCATCGGGGGGGTCGGAGCCGGTGGTCGCGTCGGTGAAGCCCACGTCGGAGGCGGTTGGCGTTAGGGGAGATGGCGGCGGCGGCGGGATTTTGGCTGCGGAGAGGAGGCACGGGACTGGTTCGGTTAGGGTTAACGGCGGTGATGTGGAGAGGAGGAGGGAGAGAGAGAGGGCGTTGTTTTATAGTCATTCTCTGAGGGTGGGGGTAGGTGTTCCCAAGGCTATGGAAGGGGAGCAGGTGGCGGCTGGGTGGCCGCCTTGGCTCGCCGCGGTGGCCCCAGAGGCTATCTTGGGATGGGTGCCTCGGCGTGCTGATTCCTTTGAGAAGCTCGACAAGGTGAGATCTTTTCCTCGTTTTAGTTTTGTTAGAACAGGAACAAGGTTCTCTGATTTAGCGCATCGTTTTCTTGAAAAATATTAGCCAAGTTCATACCTTTTCTGTTTACAAGGTATATTTTGTACTGTTTGTGTCCAAAATATCTGCTTAGTAATGTTGCCAGATTTTGTCAAAAAAAGTAATGTTGCCAGAAACAATTCAGAAGAACAACGCTATTGAACAACTGACTAAAGCTCGGGAATTTTGAGGAAGTTTAGGCACCTTTTAAGTTCTATGTGAATGGGCGTTGCGTTGGTCGGTTATCTTTATTGTCAACCTGGTTGCTCTGATGTCCTTAGTGGAATGAGCTCTAAGGTGTGGTTGTTGAGAGGCAAAAAAAAAAAATATGCTCTGTTCTGGGTTGACGGAAGACATGATATATTAAGGATTTATTATGTTTGTGATGTTAAAAGGGGCTTATGACATCGCATTAAATAGGATAAACCTACATCTTCAGACCCTCAGATTGATATGCCTTTTGAAAATTTTGAGATATGGCCTGCTAAATTCAGGGTTTTGATTGAATTAAATCTTTAATCGATTTAATTATGTACAGTGCAACATTCATGTGGAGATGGATTTGGAGGATATTTCAATAGAGACTGTTGTAGGTGTATTGTGGTGGTGTAGAGATATAAGGAGTTACCTATTCCTATTTGGATTATGAAAGAGTTGGCATCCAGGTCTACTTTTGGTGGCATAATGCCTTAAATCAAATCTATCAGTCCAGGAGAGCTGGTTTTAGTTTCTATTGGGCTAGTTTAAATCTGTTTCTTTTTTAATTCAAAGAAGGTCTTCTTGGTATGTCTCTCATCAGAAAGCTGTTGGATCCTTTTCACTAATGACTTTTGAAAGGTTTCAAAATTGTTGGTTACTTGTTTCCCCAAGAGAACTTTACTTTTCCTACTCATTTTATATACCTCTTGAAGTATGCCATTATAACCTTTCTTTGCATTGGTTTTGTGATATTGTTTTTTCTGGGTGCAGATTGGACAAGGAACATACAGTAACGTTTATAGAGCTCGTGATCTTGAAAAAGATAAAATTGTTGCTTTGAAAAAAGTACGTTTTGACAATTTGGAGCCTGAAAGTGTAAAGTTTATGGCTAGGGAAATACTCATTTTGCGCAGGCTTGATCATCCAAATATTATTAAGTTGGAGGGCTTAGTAACATCACGGATGTCTTGCAGTTTATACCTTGTTTTTGAGTACATGGAACATGATCTAGCTGGACTTGCTTCTTTTCCTGGACTCAAGTTCACTGAAACCCAGGTATGTAGAAGTTAGTAAGATCATCTTTTTTTTTAAGATTGACTTTGGCTGTGTTTCTGTAACACATCTCTCATATCTTGTTTGAGAAAGACATCATCATAAACACGATAATCATTTTGACGAATGGCATATAATGTAAACTTTTAGTGCAATTTTGTAGGTAAAATGCTACATGCAACAACTATTACGTGGACTTGATCACTGTCATAGTCGTGGAATTCTGCATCGAGATATCAAGGGTTCCAATCTCTTGATTGACAACAGTGGCATCCTAAAAATTGCTGATTTTGGCTTGGCTAGTTTCTTTGACCCCGACCAACAACACCCACTAACAAGTCGAGTAGTTACTCTTTGGTATAGACCTCCAGAGCTTTTACTTGGGGCCACCAATTATGGTATTTCTGTGGACTTATGGAGTACCGGCTGCATTCTTGCTGAACTTTATGCAGGAAAGCCAATAATGCCTGGAAGGACAGAGGTAGTAAATTGTGGTCTCTTCTTTCTTTCTTTCTTCCGATGAATGATGTGTCGAATATATGATACAAGGTCCATTACTTTTGAGGCAGCTATAAGTTTACATGGTCTTGACTGAGAACAAAAACACTTGCTATGAGCAAACATTTCATAGTAGACTCTACTCCGTGGACTAGTACCTTAAGTCCACGGAGTTAAAACAGAGTGAGATTTGACGGATCCCCTTGGCCCAATCAACTTAACATGAATTTCTATCAAGCTAAGAATGGGAATCAAGCTCAGCCTGTTTTTAGTAAAAAGATAATTATTGAAATTAACACAAAATGTATTAATACACTCTTATTGGAAAAGTAGCAGTAATAGATCCTATTAATTTATGCAGTTATTTTCTATTAACCTTTGAGCTTTAAGGGGCTGACCTTGTTCAAGCCATAGTTTGCTCAAGACTGTTTAAACTTAACTAACTTCAGAGGTCAAGCACAACTTTTTATTCTTCATGTTGAATTTGATCACGGCTAATATCAAGAGAAATTAGAGGCTTGTATTAAAGGCAAACTCAATTTATTCATGGGCATATTATTTATTTTTGAGTTGGCTTAACTAGTTAACTCGTTTGATAGTCTTATACCTAAAGATGCTTCAAACAAAACGAGCTGTTTTTGAGCAGCTGGGCTCGGTTATCTATAGCTTGACTTGAGCTCGGCTTGGTTATTTGATCAAGCTGAGTACAAATCCTATTGTAGGCTCTTTTCATAAAGAAGTCAAGTATACAATCTCTTACTAGATCAGTTTGGTTCAATGTGGGCGAGTCATTGGGATTGACTGAGGAGCAGGCCTTGAGAACTTCTTCCAAGTGCGCTCGAGTCCGACTTAGTTCATTACGATTTTGTAGCAACTTAGCCAAGTGCTTAAGCATGAGAACTCTAGTATTAGTCTCAGATTTTGTTCTTTTCTAGCCCTAGCCCTAGAGATAGCAACCTATTAGTTCTGAATTATAAAATCATGCTAATATGTTTTTCTTGTTTAGATTACATATCTTTCTAATTGAAATAGTATTCTGTAGGTTGAGCAGTTACACAAGATATTCAAGCTCTGTGGTTCACCATCTGAGGACTATTGGAGGAAATCCAAATTGCCTCATGCCACCATCTTCAAACCACAGCATCCTTATAGGCGATGTGTGGCAGATACATTTAAAGATTTTCCTCCACCAGCTTTAGCATTAATGGACATTCTTCTTTCAGTAGATCCAGCAGATCGTGGAACCGCTGCTTTGGCTCTTAAGAGTGAGGTATTCAACTTCTATATACATTTTTCTTCCCCACTATGGTCTGACCCTCTAATAATAATTGTTTTAGTGGTAATCTTTAGTGTTGAGTGATCCCTTTAGATTCACTATGAGAACTCACAAGATGTTTTGCGTAAGGATATTGTAACTTTTATTTATTTACTTAATTAATCAGATAGATTTTATAGTTCATTTTTATTTGTCAATTTTTTGCTTTTAGAGTTTCATTTGTATTTCCAGTTTGCATATGTTCACGTTTGCTGTACGTAAGATTCATGGTTTTGAAAGGCATTTTTGGCGGCCGCTAAGGTGGCAGCCATGCAAACTGGCAATGCTGCTGGCACAAGGTGGGAGGGTGGCGTTAGAGCGGGTCATAAGATTATGAGAGAGAGAGAGAGAGCCTTTTTTTATTCTTCTTCTACTTTTCTTTTTTTCCTTCTCTCTTTCACTACAATAGGAGCCCACAAATTTTCCTTTTGAAACATTGTGGTCCCACATGCACTTGAGTTGGTGCATATCCTCTCACTACCCGTCATGCTTCCTATACACGTGCGCACACACATATATACATTTACACATCCATATATATATAGTTGATTTGTGAGTTTTGGTTGTTATGGTTGTAAATTGCTATTAAAAAAATTTATATGCTATATTAATATATGTTATATATTATATATCATAGATAATTATTTTTTATTTTTTATATATTAAAAATACTAGATCGTCTTAGTGCCCGTCTTCCACCTAGACACTAGGCGGTGGGAGTGGTTGCCCGTCATCCGCGGCCGCCTTTCAATTCACAATGTAGATTCCTTTAATCAGACATGCATTTTTGACCATAATGGAAATTTGTGAGGGTTGACTTTGAAATATTGATGATTTGGAAGGACTTGGAATTCCCATTCTTATCGGCTACCATATTTCTCTTTGTGAATATGGAAGGTCAATCACTAACTTAAGCTAAGGCGTCGTTATAAACTTATAATTCAGCATTTCATGGTTGATGCGTATATCCAATAGAATGGTGTACTAGTTGCAAGTGATGTTTTAACTTTTTCTTCTTTCTTTCCATTTTTAATGCTTTCAAACCCATGCAATTGAGGGATCCTCACTGGTTTCTTGAATGTCTTGTTACTCTTGTATTCCTAGTTGATTTCAATAAGATGTATCATGCCTTGTTTCTCTCGTATCTTTTTGCTGTTTGTTACCAACTGTTTTTCTTATGGTGGCATCTTTTCCTACTGCAGCCTTTTAGCCATTTGATTTCTTTTACATCAATAATGCATGATAAACTTTTTTCCCTGAAGGAGAAGAAGATCTGAGTTATGTTGATTATTTTGTAGTTCTTCACAACAAAGCCACTTGCTTGTGATCCGTCGAGCTTGCCAAGGTATCCACCAAGCAAAGAGTTGGATGCGAAACGACGAGATGAGGAAGCTCGAAGGTTTGGACCACCTACCCACTTTGTTGATAATTTAACTGCTTTAGCCTCTTCATTGAAAACTCATGCCTAGGTTAACCAAATTTCAATTACTTGTAATCTGTGCTTTGAATACTTTTTCCTTTTCAAGCAGTAGTTTTCTTATGACAGCATTAGGATTCAGGTATATCTCTCAAATTTATGTCATAGCCTACTCTCTCTCTCTCTCCCCTCCCTCCCCCCCCCCCCCCCTCCCTTCTATAAATTAATTTTGCATTAGATTTCTTTTTCTTTCTTTCTGTTCTAGTGTTCTAGTTCTATCAATTTGATCACCTATGGTGGTAAAATCTGAGTTTGTTTGCGAAGTAATCTAAAAGGTTTTATGTCAACGATCACCTATGGTGGTAAAATCTGAGTTTGTTTGCCAAGTAATCTAAAAGGTTTTATGTCAATGTTCGTATGGAAATGAACATGATATTATGGATCACATGACTCAAATAAGTTGATACAACATAGTATAAACCTTGAAAAACAAGGATAGGATATGCTAATGTTATAAATGTACTTTTGTATATTTGTCTGTGCATGTCTAAATAACAAATATATATATATATATATATATATATATATATATTTGTAACTATTGTGTATAGTTGCAACTTGTGATAGAATATAGCCGAGGACATCTCTTTTTCTCTTTATCAAGAACCGGACATTCATATGCTACTGTGCTAAATAAAGTACGGAGGGTAGATAAGAGATCAGATTTCTAAATCATAAGAGTAGCTATATTTGCACAAGATCCTGATCTCTATTCTAAAATCTAAAACCACACCACAAAATAACATCTAAGAGCAACATTATTACAAAGAGAACCTTCTCAACTTAGTTATAAAGAAATATACTTCAATGCTAATTATCTTAGTAGACTTCCGTCACTAACAAATATCATAACCTTATATCTCCAAAATGTTGAAGAGGTATATTAGAAGTGCTTGCATTTTTATTTTATTTAAAAATATATTACTAGAACAAGTATCTCATGTTTCTGTGAAGTTCACATCCGATACATTATGTGTAATATGGACAAACCTAGACCATGGAAGTAGCCATGGTTCGTAATTGCAATTTCTGCAGTCTTTTCAGCATTTTGTCTTCCTGTATTTTGATGTGGTTCACAGAAGTTAATTAAACTCTGTCCGGAAACCTTTTATATTCTGAATATAAAGCAATCTAATTTGCTTTCTTTTAGCACAACTGATGTTCTCTTTACCTTGTGAAACTTACAGGCAGGGTGCTCCTAGAAGCAAGGGTCAAAGACTCGATCCAGAAAAGAGACAAAGAGAGTCTAGAGCAATTCCAGCGCCTGATGCAAATGCTGAGTTAGCTTCATCGATGCAGGTAAGCCTTTTATTTTTAAAAGAAATTATTGATATAACAGTTAACTGGATGCACTTCCTAGCTTTGCGAGTGTCTTTTTACCTGCTATCTCCACTTACTGATGGTTCTGTGATGGATATGTTTATAAGCTTAGTAAATTAAAGAGCTAAGACGTTATTTCATATTCCAGTCTCAGACATAATGTCCATTTATCTTCTGTATGTCTACTGCTTGACAAATTGTATCATTTTTAATTGCTAGAACTTTGATGATCTTATGTGGGTTTAGCAATTGGCAGACAAATGTCAAAAGTGAAACCTGCAATTTATTTTATAACATAATATTGCAGATAGTATCCCGCTTCTGTTAGAGCTATTTTAAAGAGTGCTCTTTTTTTCTTTTTATTTATTTTTTATGTCCGCTAGCAGAATCCATATATCGTAAATTTGTAGTGTTATATATGTTTGTGTTTCTATTCCAGAAAAGGCAAGCTCAGCCCAATTCCAGAAGTAGGAGTGAGAAGTTTATTCCACACGAGGAAGTTGCTTCTGGGTTTCCAATTGAACCACCTCGTCCAGCTCCAGGCGTTGGAGCAGCTGAAGATTCACAAGGTCCCTCTTCTTATAGGTCCTCACACTCTGGGCCATTGGTCCACCGAAATCAATGGTCCAGGACTCGGCGGAATGAGGGGGAAATACCTAGAGCTTCTGGGGTTGCCAATCTATCAGCATTGGCTGGATCAGTCTCAGCAAGGAGGAATGTCTCATTGGATGACAACAGATCATCCAACGAGAAAGTTGGTGCTCTAGCAGAAACAACAGCTCACATGGGTAGGTTGTCTGAATCTATTAATGAGCACTTGGATGCCACCAGAAAATATGATCAAATTTTGAAAGAAGATGAGAGGGGCAGCAACATGGATGCACCCGCTGTAAGTGGTTCAAACATTGTCTTGTTTTATCCGTCCACATTTCTCTATCGTCGCAAGTACCAATTCTAGTTCTTGTGCAATATGAATATCAGATAGATCTAGATAAGCCCACCCTGATGCATTATTGATTGTGTGAAGACTCTAATTAATGTTATTTCTTTGGCATTTGAAATGTGGATAACAAGAATATCATTGGATACTTTCACTTTCTATTTAGGCACTTTATATCACCACAACTATATTAGTAGTTATGTTTTCCCTGCTGTTCACTTGTGCCAAACAAAGGAGATGGTATTACGGCTTCCCTTTTTGTGTTTGTTCAATTTATTAGCTCCACATTACATAATGTGATAAATCACTGTTTAATGCAGGTCTATGGTCCGAAGGGAAATAACATTCATTATTCTGGGCCGCTTGTACGCCCATCAGGTGATGTTGATCAGATGCTCAAGGACCATGATCGCCAGATCCAAGAAGTTATCAGACGATCCCGATTTGACAAGTCAAGAATAAGAAAAGTCCAGGGGGAAGGAATTCTGTTTGGCATAAAGCCTGGTGATTTTGGTGCTGCTCCACTCTATCCATCGAGCCGTGGGACGTCCATTCCACTCTTCCCCTCCAGTCGAGGAGGTCTGCAGTAAAATCTTGAAAAGGAGAGCCAGAATTTATCGCATACACAAATTGAAGTCGAGTATCACATGGTGATTGGTTTTAGGGTGCCTGAGTGCTGGTTATGTACATAGAGGGCTGTGTAATGTTTGCCTATTGTCAATCTTCGAAGAAGAGGAATGATTTGTTAATTGGAAGGCGGTGTAGTCACTTAAGCCAAGAGCTCCTAAATTCTCAAATTCGGATGATGTAACAAGTCCATTTTCTTATTTCTGCTGGACTGGCGATTTAAGGACTGGATGGTGGTCTTCTGTGCTTGGTCAGCCGCTATCCATTGATTATGGGAGCACTGGGTATATAGATGAATTCTAAGACATGCTTCGTGGGTTCTAGTGTCCTACATTTTGGATGCGGTAAGTCACCTCAGGCATTTAGCATCTAAATTTTGATCTTATGGATGATATACTATGTGGAGTTTGGAAGTTTTTGCAATTAGCAAGCATGTATTTTCCCATTAAAGATGTCATAAATTGGGAGCAGTTGCTTGCTGTGGTTGCCTTTAAGCCACTTTTGGTTTATGAAAGAGCTAGTTTTCAACGATCAATCTTGCCCTCCTCTTTTTCTTTGAAAAAAGAAAAGAGAAAACAAAGTGGGTTCAATTGTGCTCTATTGGACTTGCAGTTTTGGAACGAAAAATAAAGAAAGGAAGAAAACATAGCAACGTCTTCTCTTATCAGCCTTACAAAATCTCATTTTACAGGAAAAAGGAAAGAATAACTTGTTGCAATTCTTTTCTTCTCTTACTCACACGTGTTATCAACTTACCTACCAGGCATGGTTTCCACACCAAACGAGAACTGTGATTGAGAGACGAGAGCAATTTGTCAACTTTCTAAAAATCGAGACCAAATCAAATCTAATTCGGTCGAATTATCCAAGGTTGAGAGTCAACTAAATATCGCCAAGATTTGGTTCCTAAATTGCAAATGTGACAACAACTCTTAACCGTAGGAGTAGTGCGCCAGAGAGATGTGGTTACGTAGCCGTCGTCCTCGTCGTCGTCGGCGAGGGATGGGAGTTGAGTTGCGCGTAGTTGTTGCCGTCACGACCGGGTTGAATGCAACGTTATGCCAAGTCCCTAACTGCTACTTTCCACAACTATTAGATCAACCGTTTCCGTAATATTTGCGAGCTCTTGTTACCTCATCAATAAATACAACCATTTATTAGTGGAGGAAAAAATTTAGGTTAATTTAAACTTAGGACCCAAACAATCAACCCCAAGAGATCTAGAAACAGAGATCTCATTTCTTTTTCACTTACCGAGATTGATCAATCGAGTCTAAACTCTTTCACGAGGGAAGCCAACAATGGATCCTTCTCTTATTCTGCTCCTCGTGACGCCTTCCTTTTTAATTAGGTAGCCATATATGAATGGAAAAGACATAGCTCCGTTAATGGATTCCACGAAATCTAGAGCTCCTACCACGGATAACAAATGGCTGTTTCCCCTCATTGTGAGCTCCCTCGTCTGCGTCACACTCCTCATCACCTCCATAAACATGGGCCTCCTCTCTTCTTTCTACAGCATCAATTCATTCCTCTCCATTCTACCCACAAAGTTGTACGACCAAACCAGCCCTGTCTTCGTAGAATCACTACTCTCGTCACATCCTCAAACACCCATGAACAAGGGCTCATCGATTCCACGCATGGCCTACTTGGTCTCTGGATCAAAAGGCGACTTGGATCGCTTGTGGAGGACGTTGCATGCTCTATACCACCCTCACAACTTCTACGTACTGCATTTGGACTTGGAATCGCCTGTGATCGAGAGACTGGAGCTCGCTTCTCGTGTCGCGAGTAACGCCATGTTTGAGAAGGTCAACAACGTTCACGTCATCACCAAGGCTAACTTGGTTACTTACAGGGGTCCTACCATGGTTGCTAACACGTTGCATGCTTGTGCTATCCTACTTAAGAAGAGCAAGGAGTGGGATTGGTTTATAAATCTCAGTGCTTCTGATTACCCTCTTATGACCCAGGATGGTGAGTTTAAATTTTCATGAGGCATGATGTTTAATATTTTGGTTAGAATTATACTGATTTGAGATTTGTTGTTACAGATATTTTGCATGTGTTTTCGTCTTTGCCAAGGGATCTCAATTTTGTAGATCATACGAGTCGATTAGGATGGAAGGAGTGAGTGAATTAATTCTTCATTTGGTTTTCCTGACAAGTATATGTTCACAGATTGTATTTATGAACATTTGATTTCAGAGAACAGCGAGCTAAGCCTTTGATAATAGATCCTGGGCTTTATCTGTCAAAGAAGCGTGATGTCTTTTGGGTGGCTCAGAGGAGACAAGTACCCACTGCATTCAAGTTGTACACAGGTTGAGTATAATTAATCTTATAATTTAAATCCAACTTAGGAGCATAGAAATGCTCTCTGTTCATCTAGTTGTAATCTGAAAGATTTCTTACACCATAAAAGCTCTACAATCAACAAGATTTTCCTAGAGATATGAACAACATAATTGCATTTTAAGTTACAAGTAGCCCTTTTTTTTTAATCCTTTTCTTGAAAGGTTCTGCATGGGTGGCTCTAACGCGAGAATTCGTGGAGTTCTGCATCTGGGGGTGGGACAACCTACCAAGAACTCTGCTCATGTACTACACAAACTTCATCTCCTCCCCTGAGGGCTACTTCCAGACACTAATCTGCAACGTGCCGGAGTTCGCGCGCACGGCCGTCAACCACGACCTCCATTACATCTCATGGGACGTGCCGCCAAAACAACATCCACATAGCCTAACCATAGCAGACAAGACTAAAATGATCGGGAGCAATGCACCGTTTGCACGGAAATTTAGGCAAGGCGATCTTGTGCTGGACAAGATCGACGTCGAGCTCCTTGGTCGGAGCAACGGGAGCTTCACGCCGGGGGGTTGGTGCGGCGGGAACACGACGTGCTCGGAGGTCGGAGACGCGACGAAGCTGAGGCCGGGACCTGGAGCACGTAGGCTTGCAAGGCTGATGGATACGATGGTTAGATCAAACAAGTTTGCTCAGAACCAGTGCAAATAAGACTAGTTGGGAAACCATTCTTCCCCTGTGCCAGCACTAGCTCTACTAGGTTCCATCGCAGTTCATCTCATCTCTCTTTTAAAGGGTTTTTTTTTTCCTCGCCGCCGGCATGCTCCTCCCCATCCCTCTCCTAGCCCGAGCGGTTAGGGCCTTAGGGGGAGGGGAGAGGCCCCTTCCCTCTCTCTCTCTCTCTCTCTCTCTTCTAAAGTTTTCTTTCCCATTCGCTTCACTGCCCTCTCCCTCGCCTCTCGCTCCTCTCTCTCCGCTGCATTTTTTGCCGTTGCTGTCGTCCGTCGCCGCAACTACCTCGCCGTCGTCGAGTCCACAGTACCATGAAAGTTCCAATTTTGGCAGACCTCAGTTAATTTTACCCTTCTATCGAGTTCAACACCTCAGCTCTCGACTCGACCTCATTCGCCTCACCTCCCTTGCTACCGCCTACAGCCTCACTCTCCTCGTTATTGCAAAGGGTATTCCACCTAGTTCTTCTTGTCATACCTATTATTTTTCATTCTCTCTCTCTCTCTCTCTCTCTCTCTCTTAATTTCTGCTGTAGGGTTTTGTATTGTTTGCATTTGTACTTCAGGACTTGATATCATATTATTCTTTAATGTGATATTCTATTATTGTAATTAAGCTTTTTTATTTTAAAAAAAAGGTCAAGAAAGATTTCGAATGCTCTGCTCTCAATTGTAGGCACAGTATTTTCATAAATGAAGTGTAGCAAATGGTTATGCGTTGCTACTTCATATCATGAGCTGCTGGCTGTTGGTATATTGATCTTGATTACAACTTTTGTCTGCAATATTCAAATCACAGCTTACTATAAGATCTTTAAAACGAAGGAGTTTTCAAACTTCATGGTGCTCAAAGTGTTTTCATTCCTGTAAACTAAATCTTCAACAGAAGTTCCTCAAGTAGCTCAACACCCAATCATAACATAATTAGGACTTGCAATCTCAACACAACTAGATTTCTCAATCCCCAACTGAACAACAGAAAGCAACCGTTATCTTACATGCAACATACTGGATAGCCGAATGAACTTCCAAGATGTAAGTTTCCATCTCAGAAAGAGAAATAACAAACTGTATACAGCTCAGCGGGACTTTAAGTTACTAAGAGCAGCTGTCGAGTTTGGCACCCACCATCACTCTGCTAAGTGCTATAAGTTCTATCTACCAAGTTTCCAGCATTTTTCACTAGTTATGTTTCGTGTATAGATCATTAATTTCTCACAAAAGAGAAGTAATACGCTACAATCAGAAGGGTCACCGATGCAGCTGCTGCAGAAGCACCCCATACCCAATAAAAATGTGACTTCTTCTTCTTAATCATGACCTTCGCAGTTCGGCCCTGACCTTTTGGACGACTTCTGTACTTTATGTTTTCTTTTTTAAAATCTACTTTTTCCTGAACAGGATCATCTGCGTTAGTATGTTCTGGTTCCAAATACACATCCTTCAAGTCGGTATCGGTCTGCACCACAGAGCTTGCAGTTGCTGATGCTTCGGCCTTCTTCCTAGCCTTCTTCTCCTTTTCCTGTGCACATGATATTAAGATAACAATTTGTCAGCTGCATGTTCCGTTAAGGCCCTCATTATATTTCATAAATAAGTCCCAAGGAATAAGAAGCAGAAGTATGAAATCATTTGCCTTCAATTTTCTTTCAGCTTCCTTTTCAGCTCTGATTGCTGCTTTTGCGGCTGCTTTCTCAGCCTGCTTCTTCTTTCTTTCCAAAGCCAACTTAGCTTTTGCAATCTCCTCTTCTTTTTTCATCTCCTTCAACTTTGCAGCATCAGCCTCTTGAAGATCTACAGATTCCTTTTCAGAAATCTCACTCGTGTAACTATCATCAGCAGCCACTGGATCACCTGGCTTTCCTCTTGGTCCTGCCTCCGTTGATATAGCAAAGCCATCATCATCTTTTCCTGTGTGTCTTGTGCTTGATCCTGTCCCTCTTGATTTTGCAAGGTCATCATCTTTTCCTGTGTGTCTTGTGGTTGATCCTGTCTCTGTTGATTTAGCAAAGCCATCATCTTTTCCTGTGTGTCTTGTGGTTGATCCTGTCTCTGTTGATTTAGCAAAGCCATCATCTTTTCCTGTGTATCTTGTGGTTGATCCTGTCTCTGTTGATTTAGCAAAGCCATCATCTTTTCCTGTGTGCCTCATGGTATCATCTTGTACGACAGGAGATATCTTCTCCTGCACTTGCTTTACAGTCACCTTAGCTGGTGTTGCCTCAGACTCCATATGAGCTGGTTCTTCTGAAACAATTGATCTTTCATCAGGGTTTCTCATCCGGGCATCCCTGCTTAGCTGGCGTTTGTCAAGTGAAAGTAAAATCCTTCTTTCATAATCATCTCTGAAGGCTCTATTTCTGCTCCATTTTAACAAAAAATTCTCTATCTGATATGGGGAAAAACATCAGAAAAAGTAAAGAGACCTGAACTGGATCAAGATGAATATGATACCAACCTCGTTCTTTGCTAGCTCGCTCAGAGCAGCTATATCCTTTTTTGCAGATAGATCTCTGGCTTTGTTTAAGAGAGAACGATTTTGGAAGTAACAAGCATTCTGAAACACAAAAAAATATATCATATAGGTGAGAATTAATACAAAGGTATCCATCTTACAATACGATTTTGGAAGTAACAAGCATTCTGAAACACAAAAAAATATATCATATAGGTGAGAATTAATACAAAGGTATCCATCTTACAATTCCATGGCTTGAGAAAAATACAGGTTCAACCACCCTCACCAAAAATTAAATAGTGTTATATTATATGTCATAACTATCTAGCTATCGAATTATATGCATTCCAAAGAAATTTAAAAAGGGCCAGGATCCACATATTACTATTTTAGACCAGCTGCTCATAAACATGCAACCAGTTACAGCTTACACCCTAGAAAATTAGAAACTATAATAAGGAATATTAGTGGAACAGCAGTCGGACCTACGAAATCATCACAAGAAAGCAACTTGTATCACTATGATGAAATCAGCAAAGTTGACAGATTGTGTCAATAATAAGTGCAGTAATTTGATGTGAAGATCCAATACCACTTCATCACGCATGTTTCTTAGTTCAAGAAGGTTCTCATATGCCTTATTCTTTTTCTCATTCACAGCTGTCAATTCTACCAGCAGGGCATCAATTTCCTGATCTATGACTTTGAGTTTATCCTCCATATGCTTGATTTTCTTTCTAACTTCTTGTTGTTCCTTTCTCACTGTATCGATATCACCACCTATTAGCTGCAAAAGTGTAAAGAAAATCAGGGACACAAACAGACACTAAGAAAATGAGCGGATGATCATATTAGATATCATAAGTCAAAAGGAAAAAAAAATAAAAATAAAGACTTACTTTAACCTGTCCCTGAATACTTTCTCTTTGACCTAAAGAATCCTGAATCTTTGCCCTCATAGAAGCATTAGCAATCACAGTTTCTCTCGTTTTCTCAAGCTGTTTGATCTCCTTAAGTAACTGCTTTTCTTCATTTAAGGTGAGGCTCTCATGTTGCATACGGTAATGCAAGCTCTTAATCTGTTTGATATGTGAAAAATCAACAAGATAAATAATAGGAACGCTTAAAAAAAGAAGATAATGTGATTCTTCCAACTTACAAGATTATTAAGCTCTTCTTCTGAAGAGCATAGACTGGTTCCCTTCTCCCTTACAGCATTATTGGCACTACGAAACTTGCCTAGGGCATCATGAAGAGGTTTCATCTCCTTTCTCTTCCCATCAATTATCTCTCGATAGTATTTGTTATCAGCAGTCAAAGGTTTTAATTGTGAAATGACAAGTGACCGTTCAGACTGCACGAGAAATACAAGGGTAAATGTTTAAATAAAAGGTCACTCAATATCTCTAATTTGCTTCACATCCCAAAATTATCAATTCACATGGAAAATACTAAAAATCTGCATTATGCAAAACATAGCCTGATAGATCAGCCCACCAGATATGGCAAATAAAGTTCAGTCATTGGGACAAGCAGTGGAGATATATAACATACCCTTTTTTCCCTCAATGCTTCAGTTATCTGGAACCGGGCTTGATTTTTCCTTTGAATCTCCTTGTCAGCTTGTTCAATTTTTGCCTTCAGCTTTGGATCCTCATATGACCGATACTTGGCAAAATAGAAGGTGTGTATCTCTTTTGGTGCAGGCCACTCATCCACCACATCCTTTGGAAAGTTTGATGCATCCTTGATCCCTCTGGTTTGTTCATCCACAACTCCGATCTTAATTTGTTTGCCGAATACCTCCAAACAATCTTTTTCTTTGTCGTCCATCTCAACTTTTGGGTCATCATGCCCTTTAATTCCTTTTGCAAGAGCTGACATGCTGTCTTCCCCTAATTCCATAACAATGCTTCCTACCAACATAGTTAGGGGGGAAACAAGTTCTTTAGGCCCATTGCCTTAATAGAAAATCTAAATGCATCAATTCCAGAAAAGATCAATTTTGTATGGAATGGCATAAACAGCTAGGCCCAGATTTTCCATGAGAGCATATAGTAAGGGCACATACATCTATTGTGTTTATCCAAAACTTCCCTTTTAGGACTAGCACCTCACTTTACTCTGCTCAAAAGGAAAAAGCTTGTTTACTCCTTTGTTTTGTGGACACATTTTCTCGTGATTCATCTCATTCTTTACATATTAGAAAGCCAAGATAATAAGCCACTAAAAACAGGGATTGTCCATGATGCAGAAGTAGAAAAAAATATAACAGGTCGTTCGCTCTTTGCAGAATCACTTCCAACCACCACTCTTAACTTAATGTCCATTGCCTGTGACAAGTTCTGACCGAAATTAGCCAAGCATGTGTACTGTACAGAATCGCGCATGACAAGAACCCATGCATGAAATGATTCATGCAACCGTGAAAAGGAAGGATCATTTTCCACATTCACATATTACAAAGTAAAATCATAAGCATTTAAAAAGAGCATAAAGATGCAACGAAAGTATTATGTCCAGTGTCCATCAGAACTATATAGCAAAAGATCTAGCAAGAAAGAACATGACTTTACAAGGAAATCACTGAATTCCGGGAAATCAAAGTAATGCCCTTTTTTTTTCTCCTAAGAGCACAAGCAACTTTATGGACATATAAACCATCAACATGCAATAAACACAAACCTTTAAAAGAACATGTCAAATTCATCAATACACTAATGGACGAGTTAAAACACATAGCTAATTGGGTGGATGAGTTCCGACCACAGTTAAATTAAGCTAAGCTAACACACTAAAACTTTCCAGGAATCATCCTTGGTAGCTACGTCACACTCAACTGATTAAGCCCAAAAATTAACCTTCCAAGGGATTCATTCAAATAAATCGACACGATTTCAAAAACTTTCAAGAGGTTCTGAAAATTGGGGGATCACACATGTGACGACCTTTCCCTAATTCTATTGACTAGCTAAAGCTACATATAAGCTAAGACTTCATCTTAGATTACTTCAAAACCTTCCAAAGAGACTGGAAACGCCACAATTGACCTTCCTTTGTTCCTCTTTTGGCATCTCAAGTTACAGAGTAAAATCAATCAAAGACTCCAAGAACACCCTTTTCTCGCTCCATCGAAGAAATAATAAGCATCAAAGAATCCAAGAAGAGATAGCTTAAACTACAGGCCGAATCCAAAAAGTCCAAACTGGATAGACATATATAGTAGTCAAGAGAGATCATAGCTTACCTGAATCAGAGCTAAACTGAGGAAAGGAAAGGAAGCTCCAGTTTTTAACAAGACCCGAACTTTAGAATAGAAAGCGAGTATTAGAATGGGTCAGTTTTACGGGCTACGGACCTTCTTTCAGGGTTAAAATAAACGAGGAAAAAGGATGGGTCAGTTAGAATTTACTGACGGGAGTAGTCCGAAAGATTTCGCTGTTCCGGTTTCGGCGAGGACGGAAGACCAAAGTGAAAGGCAAGTCCTTGCCGTTATCTCCGGGACGGTGGACCAAGAGAGTCTTTGACTATCTCAAGTCCGCCGAACTTTTTCTTGTCGGGTGCTTGATTCAATTTCAAATATAAATACGAGATTAGATGATGACAAAACCGCTAAATCAACAGTTACTTCTAACTATAATTTATTGTCTGATTCAATGAATTATATTATATAATTAACTAAGTAATACTGTTAAAATATTAGGAAGAGAAATTTAGAAGTTATTGGCTAGTTCAATGTGGAATATTTTTTTTATAAAAATTAACATTTAATTTTACATATAAGATGTTGAATTGAATAGTAATTTATATTTAGAAGTTGTTATTTAATTTAATAATTTTATATCTTATCTAGTCTCATATTTAAATTTCAAAATATTTAATATAAACTTAAAGGAAATGGGAGAGAGTTAGTTTGCACAAAAAAACTCTAAAGAAAATAGAGGGGCATCCTTGGAGAGCTACTAAGATAAATATTTTTAATATATTATCTAGTTTATGGAGTTTATGTGAACGATCAAATAATTCAAATGTATAGAACAGTAATAGTATGGTAAGAATTTATCTATTAAGAGCCGCAATACTCGTGATTTAATTAATTTGTTTCCAGAAAATATTATCTGTCCCGGTCCAACCGGCCATAGTGTATCTACTCCCTGGACGTGTAACATGTTTGGGGTCTAGTCAATCTCCATTCCGCTGCCTGCCGACATCCGAATCCAAATCCACGATGGTCACAGCCGTCCAATTTTCACACGTCACATAGAATCATGTTTGACTCGAAAAGGAAATCAACGACAAAGTTTGCTATAACCAACTGACAGGGCTTTGAAATTTCCTTCCAAGATCTCGGCTGTTCAGAGCACCGCACTTTGACAATTACTTTTCGAAAAGAAATTCTATCCCCCTTGTTGTTTATTGCTCCATTATACCGCTACTAGTAACTTTCGCTGTCTATAAGTAGCAAAGAAAGCCTTTAAGAACAAGGCTAGCTGCAACTAACTAATCCAAACCACCATGGAGAACGTCCATGGATCGACTAGGCCTGATAGGAAGACGGTGGAGAGGAATAGGAGGATCCACATGAAATCTCTCTACTCCAAGCTCAACTCCCTTCTCCCAAATACTCCACCAAACTCAAGGGTGAGTAATATATCTACGATCTATCTTAATTATTGCACGTATCGATGATTGTAGTATTAATAATTAATTTGTTGATTTCTTTGATGTTTACTAGGAGGGGACGAGTAATCCATCGCTTCCCGATCGACTAGAGGAAGCGGCGAACTACATAAAAGGGTTGCAGGAGAAGCTGGAGAAGATGAGTGAGAGGAAGAGGCAGCTCAAGAGCACGGAAGGATCAACAAGCCATGCAACTCGTGAGGTGGTTGGTGGTAGTAGTAGTAGTAGTAGTAGTGGTCGTCGTAGTAATATAAAGTTGCCCCACATAGAAGTCCAAGACCTAGGTTTTGGATTAAAGGTGATCATAATTAGCAGTCCAAGTGAACAAACTGTTTTTTACGAGGCGATTCGAGCTCTCGAGGAGGAAGGGGCCGAGGTCTTGAATGCCCACTTCTCCGTCGTCGGGGCGATGGCCTTGCACACCATGCATACCTTGGTGAATACATCAACTAAATATGTAGCTCTTTTATGTGTGTGTGTGTGTGTGTTCATTTCTTTGTCTAAATTTGATTTGACTTCATATTTGTGCTATATAGGTTGGAGACTCAACTGGTGGTCTTGAGGCTGGGAAGGTATTGGAGACTTTGAAGAAGGCAATAGTTGATGCAGATGTAGTTTGAGTGGGATCAAAAGGGAGACGTGTAACGGTGTGGGCTTTTTATTCGTTGACGTAACTTGTCTCGTTATCTTTCGTATTATATTTAGCTGTCTCCTGACTTCTTTGTGGGAATAAGACCACTGCTTTATTTGCTTTACGCGACTATCTTGACCAACCAACTGAACGGTGCTGTTCAATTGTAACTTACTATCCATTGGGCTAAAGTTTGATTTAAACTTTATCTAATGAACCAAACTATCCATTTGCTTGAGGGTTGAAACCCATACTCGCCGCGTACTACTATATCATATAGGCCAAGTTTTGATTAGTTTATAAGTCTTAAGTACAAATATGATGTTTATGCATATTTTGATTAAAAAAATAGGTGCGCTAGTTTTAGTTGAGATAGGAAAACATACATAATTTAAAGTTAAAAGTACTTTAACTGCCTTATTCATCTTTCTAGGTTATTTATAAATAAGGAGCGTTAATATATAAATAAGAGAGACTTATGCATGGCCTATATTTCATATCATATATTTATCTATATTTTGGATTTTCTTTGTTTCTGTCAAAACAAATTTATACTTTTCATAATAAAATATAAAATTGAGAGATAGAAGTGTAAATATTATATGGGCTTCTTTGATATATTTTTTAAAGGAATATGTGCCTGAGCAGTCAAAACCCTAGGTCAGAGGGGGGAGAGAGGTCTTTCTCCCTCTTAGAGAGGTTTCTGTTACTTTCTTTTCTTCTCTCTTCTCACTTTTTTCTTCTTTATTTAACCTCCTCTCCTTCTTCGTCTTTTGTCTCCACAGTCGCCCATGTCCCAACGGTATTCCACTAATGGTTATCGCCACTCCGTTGGTATCTACCACTTTTGCAAACTCCGGCATCCTTGTTGTTAGATCTAGGGCTGTCAAGCTTGACGAGCGGCTCGGGGTTGGCTTGGGTTGGGCTCGAATGAAGCTCAAATCCGACTCTTCAGTTAGAGATGAGCCAAACCCGAGCCACTAAAACTGGCTCATAATTAATACCGAGCCGAACCTGAGCTGGAATCGGCTCATTTAGGCTTGGCTCGATAGGCTCGGTGTAAAAAAAGTGAGGTAAACCCCAATCCTCAAATCACATTTCCACATCCCTGCCTCCTCTGTCATGGTGCGTCGGTGCGGCCTCGTCCTCATTCGCCAAGCCGTCACCGTTGTGTTGCCTCCTCCGCCTTTGCTAAGCCATCGGCGTTCCGCCTCCTCCTGCTCCTGCTCCTCATTCTTCTTCTTCTTTTACAGCGTTGATGCCACCTCCTCTTCCTTCAACAACGACAAGCAGCCGCGGTGCCCTGCCTCCTCCTCCTCCTTCTTCTTTGGCTTGGTTTGGGCTTAATCTGGTTTGGTCTGGCTCGGCTTGAATGAAGCTTGATGATAGGCTTATTTTAGGTTCAAGCTCAATTTGGGCTCGGTCTGGCCTGGCTCAGGCTCGGGCTCGGGCTCGGACTTGACTCGAGTTGAGTTGAGCCGAGCCTAAACCGGAGTGGGCTCACTCATGCTTAGCTCGTTTACACCCCTAGTTGGATCCATCTCCTTTTATTTCTTTGCTTATTTTCTTTTGTTTTAATTAATTGGGGTAGGATGCCGCTGTAATTGCTTCAATATTAGTTCTAATCTGCTAGGATCGCAATAGAGCATATGGAAGCTCTTATCTCGGTGCAATGACGCGATCATAATATGTTTACGATTGGATTATTAATGTTTCCCCTAAATTGTGAGACTTGTTCAAATTATTTTTTCATCTTTATGGAGATTGTAATTTACTGCTAGCGACCAACTAGTTTAAAATAAATGCTATCTCCACTGTGTCTAAGCTTTCCCTCAAACGAAGAAGTGTAAATATTGAAAGGACAGGGACTGAATTGTAATATCGCGAGAATATCGGTGTGATTATCTCAGTTCTTTTTCGTGGGTTCCGTTATACTTATCACCTAAATGATATTTTAATTGGTACCTTCCAATCCGTTCCTCTTATCGTCCCTCTTCTATGCACGCGTTTGCTTTCTACTTCCCCGTTTGATCTCATTGTTTATTTTGCTTTGTTCTTGATATTTGGACATATTGGATTGGACGAGAAATGATATCCTTCTCCCAAGGTTGGGTGGGTTTTTCTTATGGCTTTAATTGCAAACAGCTGCTGAGGATTTTTATTCCTGATCCCATGATTTCTCTTGGGGAGTTCTCATCTCCATGCTTCAATTGGTATAGACTCGTTGTGATTCAGATAGTTATTGAGTCAAAATTCTCTCTCCATTCTCTTGCAAAATCTAGAAATCCTGTGGTTGTTAAGGGCATCATCTTGTACTCAAAGTTGCAGATGCGGAACAATCTATCTTTACATCCAATGTGTAGTTTAAGTAGATGTAAAACATTGTATGCTTGATCAGGAATTTTTTTAGTTTTCTTAGTTCAATTTTATGCAACGACATATTTATGAAAAAAAAAATGTATGAAAAGAGGCAAGTTCGAAGAACAAAAAATAAGCAAGGCACCCTTAATGGTGCTGACTAAATTATTTTGACTGTAAATTTATAAAAATCATGCATGTTGCTGATGAATTGTGTACTTACGCGATTGTGGAATCATCTCAATAGGCTATTCTATGCATTAGTTTTTGTGTCTTTCTTTTACTTTTGACAAAGTTTCCAACTCGTTCTATCTGTATATCTTATGAAACTAATAGTATTCTCGGCTTCTTTGCCTACCTTAATAACTACAGGCTTAAGGCATGAAGTGAGCTCGGGCTTTTGGAAAGATGCTTCCTTAGTCTTTCTTTCTTTATCAATAGTGAAATCACTTGTAACTTTCTCACGTTTGCCACATCTGCTTTGACACTGATCAACTAATGAAGCTAACACGAACAACATAATAGAGATTGGAGATTTGAAGCAGATTTATGCCACAAATAATTGAGTTTGCAGGCCAAAGCATCCAGATCCAGGAATTTGCAAACTTGCAATTGAGTTAGCATGAGGGTCTGCTTCAACGATTGTTCAGCTCCTTCGGCTTTCCACACCCATACCTACATGCTCTGCCATGTGAATGATGACTGAGCTTAATTTGTTCTCTGGCTGCACAATTTTGCAGGTACTCTTCTGTCCCTGACCATCTCGTAACTTTTATGCTATGTTGTTTGATAGTTCATACATTAGTCTTTAACACAAAAATTCACATCCTCTTTGTCTAGCAAAGTCTAGATATATCCAAATCTGCCTTACAGTGAAAGCTCCTTGTTTTAACAATTCAGATTTCCATTTAGCTAGGACAATGAGCCTTTTTAATTGATTGTAGAGCTCTTCCACACTTAAGAGAGTCAGATGTCACGTGGACAAGGTATTTAGTGTAGCCTTGTACTGTACTTAAAAATGAATCCAAATGGGAGGCAATTGCATGATTGGACCATAGGACCTACATGGTACTATGTACCCCTTTTCAAAAGTCTTAGAATTCACATGTCCATCTCAAATGGGACCAAGGATGTCAATGTTGTCCAAGGTGGTGTGTCTTGCCTATTTGGGTTTGTTTGTTTGCTGAACTCGATGATAGATATGAGTTTTTGAGGCATGCTACAAAGCTATCAACATAGACAAGTGACTGTAAACCATTTAAACTACAATCAAGTAATTCAACACATTTGTCTGCATTGACTTTACTTGAGATATTTATGCTATCATATCTTTTTATAATTGGCCAGTGGTGTATATTAGACACACTCTGGTAATTCATCTACTGTGAGATATGGGGTCCTAAGTCCTAACTAACAGCATTGAATTCTCTTCAGTG